>NC_060126.1:30645795-33045795 GCF_021461395.2 Schistocerca americana
CTTTATATTTACACAGCCAATCTATACCTAAAATTATGGCCACATTTAAGTTGGCTACGACGAGTACAGAGTGAGCAATTAATTGTTTAGCAATTTCAAAAGTTACATAAACTTCCTCAGTAATATTTTGACTTCTTTTACCAGTAACTCCTATAATTTTCACCCCAGTTACAGGTAAAGTCGGGAAATTCCAATATTTTCTTTTAAGCTGAAATAATTCTTTGGATAAAATACTTACTTCGCTACCCGAATCAATTATAATATTTACTTCGGTATCTTTAATATAACCTTTAATAACGGGTTTATAAGTTACATTCTCCCTTATCTGATTGTCTTCCTGAAGTAAATCTTGTTGCCAGTCACCGTCCTTTTGGCAGCTTAATGATAAATTGCAATTGGGTCTCGTATAATCTTGACCAATAGTTCCCTTTAGTTGTCCCGTACTAAAGGACTTTACTAGTTTTCCGAACGTTCTATGATGACGTCACCTACCACTTGACCTTCATTAATTACTTGAGGATGATTTATCTCATGATCGTTATTGTGTAATTTCCGCACTTTAGAGTTATTACCACGATTTTGTTGGCTCTCTTTATCTTTAGATTGACGTTTTATATAACAGAACCGGCTATGATTGTTGTTATTAGCTTTTCGTGGTTCTGAATTATTATTATTATTTCGAGGATTGTCATTTCTACCAAATCTAAACTTCTCGTCTTCCCTTTCTCTATTAAGTATATCTAACTGCTCTAAATATCCTAACAATTCGCACGGCTGTGACCATTCTCTTTCTATCATTCTTTCCTTTACGTAATACGGTAACCTACTAATTAGGACTCGTATTAAATGACTTTCAATAATTGGTTCTTCAATTAATTTAGCACGGTTTAAATTCCATTCAAAATAATTCCTATAACCTCCCCACCGTTTAGAATATGGAGGAGGGTCTAACAACTCTAAAGTTAAGTGTTGTTGTTTTCCTCTTGACCAATAATTTTGTTTAAACTGCTTAACAAAATCATCCCAATCCCTGAATTCAGTTCTATGCAGTACTGCCCATTCCGCAGCTTCTGCTTCTAAATGTCCTATTACAAATTGAATGCGTTTTTCATTACTCCATTTAGGAGATAATGATGTTTCAAAAGCTTTTATAAAGATTATAGGGTGAAGTTCGCCTCCTGGTTTGAATACAGGAAATCGACTTGCTACATTTGAATTTGTCGTTATGTCATCCAGACATTCTGCGAGAGAAATAGTCGGATTTTGTTTAGATTGCAGAGACGGAGTTGCATCGGATTGGCTTGCCGTGATTGCTTTATTCATCTTGTTGTCGTCCGAGCTAGCAAATTCGATGCGACTGTTGTCTCTGATTATGTTATTACCTCTGCTACCTGAAATGTTCTCGTTATTATCTAATTCCGATAACCGTTTAGTAATTTCCTGTATCCGCATTTCTGTATTGGATACGCGATTAGCTAATATCGATTCTTCACTGTGCTCACGATGTGAACGCTCTGTACCTTCATCAATGTTATTATCTTTGGCAGTCTCAAGGTTACTGCATATTTCAGTAATTAAAAATTTCATGTTTTCGATTTCGGTATGGTCCTTTTCTACTTGATGAGTTAATGTCTCTAATTCTACATTATCTATTGAAGAAATCTCTACAGGTTTGGTAGAGACCGCTTTAATAGATTTCAATAATTCTCTGCGAACAGTTTCTGTTTGCATAGAAAATTCATCTCGTAACATATCGTTATTTTTCTGTATTTCATTTACAACTAAGATATTGACACTATCTAGTCTCTCGGTTAAGTCAGTGATATCGTTTCGCATGCGAGCTTTTTCCTCGCGCGATTCCTGGATATGTTCTTCTAACCTTTTACAATTATCAGCAATCTTATTACTAAGTCCTACTAATTTTTCCTGCATTTCAACTTTAGAAGACTCTATTTTATCACTTAATTCTCGACTGGTTTCATTAAGATATTCCTGTAACCTGTCTGTAGATTTTGTTAGCTCCCCTTTAAGTCTAGCAGTAGATTCCTCGTTAGACTGTTTTAACTCCTGTTTTAGTTCCTCTTTCAATCTAGCAGTAGATTCCTCGTTAGACTGTTTTAATTCCTGTTTTAGTTCCTCTTTTGATCTAGCAGTAGATTCCTCGTTAGACTGTTTTAATTCAGCTAGGAAATCCCCGTTAGATTGTTTTAATTTAGCGATCGCCCTAAAAAGGGATCTCATGCTCCTATCGGACATAGATTGCTCTTCGTCTGACATTTCACTTCCCGACATTATTGTATGAAATTAACTATTTACACACGCAGACTTGTAATAAACAATCCTGTAAAAGCACACTCCCTATGTACAACACTCCACTTCCAACTTGAAACAAACTCACCGGACACTAATATTGTAATTTGTAGTTCTCGATGATCAGTGTGCTGCTATGGGGCTGCAGAAGAAACAGCTGTCGATGCAGCCGCTGAGATGCTGCGACCCCGCTTCCGCAACCGGCCAGGACGCTGAGTCGAACACCGGAACGTCACCGGCTGCCACCACGTCCGGCACCGCCGTAGACAGGCGAAGCCCTCAGCAACACCTCTAATACCAGCCGGAGGAACACCCCGCAGCTGACGTACTGGGCCTATTAGTTTAGTGAGAAAAAAGGTTGTCGGGTTTTGCAGCGTTCAGCTGCTGCCCAACAGACGCGCCTTCTCGTGGAACAACTGCGTGACCGTACTGCTTGGCTGCGCTCCGTCAGATGGCCACACCCGCGAAGTCGCCGCTGGCTGGTGAAGGCTCCACGAAAACTCGCGTTGACTTCCGAAGGACTCTGGATGCTTTGTTTCGTACCTGCGTGCCTTAGTTGCACACCGGTCCTGTTTCTAAGGTCGCCACGGTGTAGTGTAACGACGTATTAGTTTTCGTTTGATATATGTATGACCATGTGCAGACTTCGTCACCTACGTCAGTTACAACCCACTTCAAAAATGATTCATATTCTTTTAAATTGTCATAGGATGGTTCTTGAACGAAACTGTAAAACATCCGTTGAGTCGTGTGCAAAGAATTACATCACTTGGGCCAATTGGTTTTTGTAACTTTTCCGAATTTAAATTTCGTTTGTTTCTCCTCAGAAATTATATTGACACACGTTATCTTGATCTAATCGATATCAGAATCACACATTAAATAAACTTTTTAGATTCAAAGTTTCGGCGAACGCCGTAAGAATCACGAATCTTGTCAAATATATTATTAATCCGTTGACATAATTCTTCATAAATAAATCTTCAAGACACGTGTTTCAACTTTAGTAGCATACACTATTTTATTAGCTTCCTACACATACAGATGTGAACTTGAGCGTTGAGAGTTAGTGACTGACATTTCAATAAGATTAAGCTCTATATGATGTCATTGTTGTACAAAAAGAGTATAAAACTTCATTTTTAATTTTTAGAAGCACGACGCAACAACTCGGTTCCAGGATCTTCTGTTGCTCCTTGGCTGTCGACCCGCGACGTATAGCGGCCAGCAATTTCCTCTCTGGTCGCGGCAACGAAGATGCTGTCCCCGTTCGTTGCGCCGCCCTCTCCGTACATGAAACACATAAAAAAAATACAAAACTTTTAGATAATTCACATCTATTACAAATAATAAGAAAACACATAAACAAAACTAAATTAAACTTATAGTCACCTGCAAACTGGGCTGACTTTGGTGGATGGGTGACGCTTAATTTCGTCCCACTACATTACCCGATTAAGGGATCGGATATTACACGCTCCGATCAGTAGGACACCAGTTTTTTGGGAATGTATCCGTATAAAACTTGTACCGTGCAATAATGACATTGTATGGACGATGCGAAACGGAGACGGAGTAATTACGAATTGCCGTCGGCAGATGATGGTTGAAGTGTTCGCTACAGCAAGCAGAAATGTACCAGTAGCAAAACTGCTGGCCCGTGTTTTGATAAGAACGTAGATGGAATCTTCCTACATGTCGGTCAGGGGCCTGAAGAGGGTGTAGTAAAGCGCCGAAAGTAACAGCCAAAAGAAATAAGTTTCGCAACTAGACAGCTGATAGGTGTTTAATTTGATATCCTATTTCCTTTTGGGTGCGACTAAAACATTTGAGTGCCAAAATGACCGAAGACCAGGTTCAAATGGCTCTGAGCACTATGGGACTTAACTTCTGAGGTCATCAGTCCCCTAGAACTTAGAACTACTTAAACCTAACTAACATCACACACATCCTTGCCCGAGGCTGGATTCGAACCTGCGACGGTAGCGGTCGCGCGGCTCTAGACTGCAGCGCCTAGAACCGCTCGGCCACTCAGGCCGGCGAAATAAATACAACGACAGTTGGTTATCTCCATTCGATTGCACGTGAAACATTGGTAAAGGTGTTAGAAAATGAATGTAGACGTGTTGCACAATGCCTTCAAGAAAGAAGAAAGCATTTCCAGGACTTACTGTGATACTGGTGACTACAACTTATTTAACTGTAATTAATATAGTAAATTAATTTCATTGTCTTAGTTGTAATGAACCATGGACCTTGCCGTTGGTGGGTAGGCTTGCGTGCCTCAGCGATACAGATAGCCGTACCGTAGGTACAACCACAACGTAGGGGTATCTGTTGAGAGGCCAGACAAACGTGTGGTTCCTGAAGAGGGGCAGCAGCCTTTTCAGTAGTTGCAGGGGCAATAGTCTGGATGATTGACTGATCTGACCTTGTAACAATAACCAAAACGGCCTTGCTGTGCTGGTACTGCGAACGGCTGAAAGCAAGGGGAAACTACGGCCGTAATTTTTCCCGAGGGCATGCAGCTTTACTGTATGATTAAATGATGATGGCGTCCTCTTGGGTAAAATATTCCGGAGGTAAAATAGTCCCCCATTCGGATCTCCGGGCGGGGACTACTCAAGAGGATGTCGTTATCAGGAGAAAGAAAACTGGCGTTCTACGGATCGGAGCGTGGATTGTCAGGTCCCTTAATCGGGCAGGTAGATTAGAACATTTGAAAAGGGAAATGGATAGGTTAAAGTTAGATATAGTGGGAATTAGTGAAGTTCGGTAGCAGGAAGAACAAGACTTCTGGTCAGGTGACTACAGGGTTATAAACACAAAGTCAAATAGGGGTAATGCAGGAGTAGGTTTAATAATGAATAGGAAAATAGGAACGCGGGTAAGCTACTACAAACAGCTTAGTGAACGCATTATTGTGGCCAAGATAGATAGGGAGCCCACACCTACTACAGTAGTACAAGTTTATATGCCAATTAGCTCTGCAGATGACGAAGAAATTGAAGAAATGTATAATGAAATAAAAGAAATTATTCAGATAGTGAAGGGAGACGAAAATTTAATAGTCATGGGTGACTGGAATTCGAGTGTAGGAAAAGGGAGAGAAGGAAATGTAGTAGGTGAATATGGATTGGGGCTAAGAAATGAAAGAGGAAGCCGCCTGGTAGAATTTTGCACAGAGCACAACTTAATCATAGCTAACACTTGGTTTAAGAATCATGATAGAAGGTTGTATACATGGAAAAACCCTGGAGATACTAAAAGGTATCAGATAGATTATATAATGGTAAGACAGAGATTTAGGAACCAGGTTTTAAATTGTAAGACATTTCCAGGCGCAGATGCGGACTCTGACCACAATCTATTGGTTATGACCTGTAGATTAAAACTGAAGAAACTGCAAAAAGGTGGGAATTTAAGGAGATGGGACCTGGATAAACTGAAAGAACCAGAGGTTGTACAGAGTTTCAGGGAGAGCATAAGGGAACAATTGACAAGAATGGGGGAAATAAATACAGTAGAAGAAGAATGGGTAGCTTTGAGGGATGAAATAGTGAAGGCAGCAGAGGATCAAGTAGGTAAACAGACGAGGGCTAGTAGAAATCCTTGGGTAACTGAAGAAATATTGAATTTAATTTATGAAAGGAGAAAATATAAAAATGCAGTAAATGAAGCAGGCAAAAAGGAATACAAACGTCTCAAAAATGAGATCGATAGGAAGTGCAAAATGGCTAAGCAGGGATGGCTAGAGGACAAATGTAAGGATGTAGAGGCTTATCTCACTAGGGGTAAGATAGATACTGCCTACAGGAAAATTAAAGAGACCTTTGGAGATAAGAGAAGCACTTGTACGAACATCAAGAGCTCTGATGGAAACCCAGTTCTAAGCAAAGAAGGGAAAGCAGAAAGGTGGAAGGAGTATATAGAGGGTTTATACAAGGGCGATGTACTTGAGGACAATATTATGGAAATGGAAGAGGATGTAGATGAAGATGAAATGGGAGATACGATACTGCGTGAAGAGTTTGACAGAGCACTGAAAGACCTGAGTCGAAACAAGGCCCTCGGAGTAGACAACATTCCATTGGAACTAGTGACGGCCTTGGGAGAGCCAGTCCTGGCAAAACTCTACCATCTGGTGAGCAAGATGTATGAAACAGGCGAAATACCTTCAGACTTCAAGAAGAATATAATAATTCCAATCCCAAAGAAAGCAGGTGTTGACAGATGTGAGAATTACCGAACAATCAGTTTAATAAGCCACAGCTGCAAAATACTAACACGAATTCTTTACAGACGAATGGAAAAACTAGTAGAAGCCGACCTCGGGGAAGATCATTTTGGATTCCGTAGAAATACTGGAACACGTGAGGCAATACTGACCTTACGACTTATCTTAGAAGAAAGATTAAGGAAAGGCAAACCTACGTTTCTAGCATTTGTAGACTTAGAGAAAGCTTTTGACAATGTTGACTGGAATACTCTCTTTCAAATTCTAAAGGTGACAGGGGTAAAATACAGGGAGCGAAAGGCTATTTACAATTTGTACAGAAACCAGATGGCAATTATAAGAGTCGAGGGGCATGAAAGGGTAGCAATGGTTGGGAAGGGAGTAAGACAGGGTTGTAGCCTGTCCCCGATGTTATTCAATCTGTATATTGAGCAAGCAGTAAAGGAAACAAAAGAAAAATTCGGAGTAGGTATTAAAATCCATGGAGAAGAAATAAAAACTTTGAGGTTCGCCGATGACATTGTAATTCTGTCAGAGACAGCAAAGGACTTGGAAGAGCAGTTGAACGGAATGGATGGTGTCTTGAAGGGAGGATATAAGATGAACATCAACAAAAGCAAAACGATGATAGTGGAATGTAGTCGAATTAAGTCGGGTGATGTTGAGGGTATTAGATTAGGAAATGAGACACTTAAAGTAGTAAAGGACTTTTGCTATTTGGGGAGCAAAATAACTGATGATGCTCGAGGTAGAGAGGATATAAAATGTAGACTGGAAATGGCAAGGAAAGCGTTTCTGAAGAAGAGAAATTTGTTATTATCGAGTATAGATTTAAGTGTGAGGAAGTCATTTTTGAAATAATTTGGATGGAGTGTAGCCATGTATGGAAGTGAAACATGGACGGTAAATAGTTTGGACAAGAAGAGAATAGAAGCTTTCGAAATGTGGTGCTACAGAAGAATGCTGAAGATTAGATGGGTAGATAACATAACTAATGAGGAGGTATTGAATAGGATTGGGGAGAAGAGGAGTTTGTGGCACAACTTGACCAGAAGAAGGGATCAGTTGGTAGGACATGTTCTGAGGCATCACGGGATCACCAGTTTAGTATTGGAGGGCAGCGCGGAGGGTAAAAATCGTAGGGTGAGACCAAGAGATGAATACACTAAGCAGATTCAGAAGGATGTAGGTTGCAGTAGGTACTGGGAGATGAAGAAGCTTGCACAGGATAGAATAGCATGGAGAGCTGCATCAAACCAGTCTCAGGACTGAAGACCACAACAACAACAACAACAACAACAGTTGTAATAATGTTGGATTCGAGCTCGCAACATAACTGTAGCCACTAGAAGTCCGCTGCTCGTGGACTGGTGGCTAGCGTTGCTGCCTCTGGATTGCGGGGTCCCGGGTTCGATTCGGCGTCTGGTCGGGGATCTTCTCTGCCCGGGGTGTGGGTATTTCTGTTGTCCTCATCGTTTCGTCATCATCATCATTCGTGACAATGGCTCGATTGGTCTGTGTAAAGAGTTGGACTGTGTGAAAATTGAGACTTTGTACGAGCGCTGAAGACCGCGCAGTTGAGAGCCCCACAAACCAAACACCATCATCATCAGCGACTGGCAGTGAATCCCTGCCGCTGGCTTATACATTGGCACGAACGTGCCGCCAACCTTTCACGCTGGGCTCGCCGCTCCGGAGAATCTTGGCGGACACACCGTGTCTTCGTTTTCACATTCCCCTGATCTGAGCCCGATGACAGGGGTCTGGGACCTCATCGGGCTCCAGCCCCGCACTCGTAAACCGAGGCCCGTAATTTACGGGCACCGCGAGTTTGCGTAGACACGTGGCGATACATACGTCAGGAAGACTGTCGACAGCGACTTGTGAGTGGAATCGATGCCTCGCACGAACGCTGCCGTGTTGCGTCCCAAAGGTTGAGTACGATGCTGTCAAAAGGGTGGCGACGTGAATGCACAGGGTGGTCAGAAACAGTATGGAAAGCTTATAAGGGTTTTGTATGGTAGGTTGTGCAGAGAAATAGTTGCTAAGCAAAAAATTCTATACGTTGCACCGTTTCCGATTTAATTTGCATTAACGATAGCCAACTGGGCCTGGTACTCGCAGATTCAGTGGCCCTCCATGTGCAGTTAGTATCAGTTGGTCTCTTAGCGTGGGTGAGCGCTCACGAGACTGCTCAGGCTTGACTCGGTTTCTGTCCGTACTACGGTCCCACGTAGTAAGGAAACCAAACGGGGAACACTTGGGGCGACACCGCCGCTAGCGGGCCGCTCGAATATGCGAGCGCGACGGCCTAATTGGGTAACGTAGATGCTAGTCTGAAATACCGCAACGTCTTGAATTTATTTCTTAACAATTATTTCTCAGCACAACGCACCGAGCCACACCATTACAAGCTTTTCAGAGTGTTTCGGACCGCTCTGTTCAGTGAAAAAATTGATTGTAATAAATACGTGTGCATTGACGTTGATAGCTCTGCTGTCGTCTTTTGATTGTAATGTGTCAAATCCTAAATCTGTTACTGTAAACGTGGAGATGGGGAAGCGACATGTTCTTTGTAACAGGTGATCAGCAACGTCGTGATTAATATTAGAGGGCTGTCTGCTGTATTGGCGCAGCCGCCGTCTCAGGGCCAGCCACAGAGCCGTGAGCCGGCCGAAGTGGCCGCGCGGTTCTGGCGCTGCAGCCTGGAACCGTGAGACCGCTACGGTCGCAGGTTCGAATCCTGCCTCGGGCATGGATGTGTGTGATGTCCTTAGGTTAGTTGGGTTTAACTAGTTCTAAGTTCTAGGGGACTAATGACCTCAGCAGTTGAGTCCCATAGTGCTCAGAGCCATTTGAACCATTTGAACCACAGAGCCGTGACGGAATGGTTGCAGCCTCGCAGGGGCAGCCGCCAGACGTGTTGCATGCAGGGCAGGGCAGGCGACATCAGCAAGTGTGCTGACGTCACAGGCAGCGGATGCCAGTGCTGTGGCCCGCTGTCGGTCGTCCAGGATGGATCCTCGCCCCTACCTGCTGTCTCTGTTCGTGGCTTTCACTTGTGCCTCTCTTCGCGTAGAGACTGAGCAGCATTATTGACGTGTACAATTTTTTCATTTAACAGTAAGGCGTTTCACATGTCTGTATCAAAATGGCTCTGAGCACTATGGGACTAAACATCTGAGCTCATCTGTCACCTAGGGCTTAGAACTACTTAAACCTAAATAACCTAAGGACATCACACACAACCGCCTAGAACCGCTCGGTCACACCGGCCGGCTCTGTATCAAATATCAATTTATTTTCATTGACCAAAAATTAAAAATACTAAGGCTTCATTTTTATTAAAAAGTTATTATTCAATATTTGTTAGTTAACAGTTCTTTTCGTTAATAAATATGGAATATAAATAGAAGCAAAAAGAGGTTCCTACTGGCGAGAAGAGATTCAGCGACTTTATCAGTATCAGTCCGCTAAGCTACCCGCCAGCTACTGCCGAATGCTAATAAACTTGAGATTTTTGTATCTGACACCTTCTGGAAATTTTTGATTTCAACGGCTATTGTTTTCCAGTAATTTAGAGAACCGTCTCTCGCTACCATACGAAGTTTATGTCCAGGCACTGATATCCACTCCCTCTTAGTGTGAACAAAATGGAACAGGCCCGTCGTGAAAGCATTCTCCCGCACGCCGATATTCGATTAGTGGCGAGAGTACAATTAATACGTGTCCTCTTTCTTCTTCTATTTCCATATGGAGCGAGGGCAAAAACAATCATCTGCATCCGCTTGCATCCCAAACGGTATTATATCTTTAGATCCACACTAACGAAATACGCACTACAAACACCAGAACTCCCATTTGACACACCCGTTGATAATCAGACGCTCCTACAGACGTTCTCTCTATAAGACGAGTGACGTTTGGCGATAATTTATGTCAGTCTATACAGTTTCTGCTGCTGGAGACTGAACTAGGTGAACCACAAAGAGAGGCAGAGAATGGAAAATAAATATAATCTCCATAACACGTGACTTTCGTTTGAACGTAGTACAACAGTTAGTTATACCGCTTTAATTAACACGTCGAAAAGATGAAGTTAGTTTCTTTGGTTGTGCAGTCCCGACCCACAGTACCACAGCACGCCGCTGGTGCAGTCAAGGAAAACGGCTCAGCAATCGGTAACCGTAGCATCGGGCGGTGATTCGTTTTGCGGATTTGAAGGGGAACAAGGATACAAGCAATCCATGTTGATTTGGTAAAAGCAGAATTATGCAGCATAATGGTGAGGTGACGGAAACACTTCCTCTGTGGTCAGATAAGTGTGAATGACAAAGACGGGAGTGGCAGACCGTCTTTCTGTCAAGAACCACGAATCGCAGTACAAATGGAGGCCCTGACGCCCCCGAATTATCTTCCCGTATTTGAATCACAGAACCGACCAAAAATTTAATTAGGATGCTGAAAGGGAAGGTTAAGAGCTCCGACTGCACGCGCACTATGTATTCCATGTCCTTGTTTCCATTTTGTAATAAAATTTGATTACTACACGTTTTTAATTCAATTACTGTAAGAATGATCGATAAACACCAACTACATACTCACAGTTTATTTGACAAGCAGAGTTGGAATGTCAAATATCACTGGCACTCGGTGCTATTTATGGAACGAAGTTTTCACTATTGTTAGCGTCAATACGGACAGTTCCCCATGAAAACCACCGAATTTAGTTGAAACTTCGTGTATAACCATTACCGGCTCTCTTCGTTCATTCATTGTTACTATTATTACTATTAGTGTTATTATTATTAACTTTATCCACCTTTAACTCCTAGTCACAGCCTCGTCGCTGGTATAAATAATTGATATTTGCTCTTTCATAACGTTTCCCCAGCTTTACTATCTCATAACTATCCTTGTGACCAACTTACAATTCTGGTTTCCGCCACCCGACTCAAACGACCCGCGCACTACGTAAGAAACGCTTCCACAAGTGCATCCATGTTTCATCTATACTCCGCAAATCACTTTGCGGTGTGTGGCGGACGGAAGACAGTCCACCATTGTCACACCCTCCCCCTGTCATCCTCCATATGGGGTCGAATCTCTCTAATTTTATCTTGATGGTGTTTTCACGAGATATGCGCAGCAGGAAGCAGTATATCTGTAGACTCTTCTAGGAACGTACTCTCTCGGTATTTGAACAATAAACGACCCCGTGACGTAGAACGGCTCTCTTACAGCTTCTGTCACTGAAGTTGGTTGATCGTCCCTGTGACGCTTTGGTGGTTGCTAAGCGACACACGCTGCTCTCGTTTGGATCTTCTCTGCCTCCTCTGTCAACCCTATATGGTACGGGTCTCACGCTGACTAACAATATTCAAGTTTTGGTCGAAGGGGACTTTTGTTTGCAACCTACTTTTTAGGTGGACTACACACCTTGAGTATTCTTTCAATGAATCTCAGTCTGATATCTGCCTTGTCTGCGATTAGTTTTACGTACTCGGTCCGTTTCAAATCGCCCCATACTCACACTCCTAGTTATTCAGTGGATGTGACTGCTTCCGGTGAATGTTATGCAATCGTGTGCTACCTGTGATCAGTAAATAATACCTATTTCAGCCGGTTTAGGCGATGTCTTCTGTTTGTGCATGTTGAGAGTCAACTGTCAATCCCTGCACCAAACGTCGATCCATTGTTGGTCTTCGAGCATTTTGCTACAATTTTCCATCTGTGCAACTGATTTGCATAAAATGTCATCATCCGTGAAAAGTCTCATGGAACTGACGATGTTATTCACCCTATCATTAACACTGAGGTGACAAAAGTTATGGGGTGGCGATGTGCACACATACGTATGGCGCTAGTATCGCGTACAGAAGGTATAAAAGGGCAGTGCATTGGCGGAGCTGACACTTGCGCTCAGCTGAGTCATGCTTTCCGACGTGATTATGGCCGTCTTTGAAGGCGGCATGGTAGTTGGAGCCAGACGGGTGGCACATTCCATTTCGGAAATCGTTAGGGAATTCAGTATTTCGAGATCCGTAGTGTGAAGAGTGTGCCGAGAAGACGAAATTTCAGGCATTACCTCTCATCACGGACAACGCAGTGGCCGCCGGCCTTCACTTAACAACAGAGAGAAGCGGCCTTTGGGCAGAGTTGTCAGTGCTGGCAGACAAGCAACACTGAGGTGCAGTAACTGCAGAAATCGATGTACGACGTACGACGAACGTAGTCGTTAGGACAGTGCGGCAAAATATGACGTTCATGTGCTATGGCAACTAATGGCCGACAAGAGTGCCTTTGCTAAGAGCACGGCGTCGCTTGCAGCGCCTCTCCTAGGCTCCTGAATCGGTTGGACGCTAGGCGACTGGAAAACTGTCACGTGATGAGATGAATGTCGACTTTAGTTGGTAAGAGCTGACAGTAGGGTTCAACTGTACCGCAGGCCCCACGAGGCCATGGAGCCTAGTTGTCAACAAGCCACTGTGCAAGCTGGTAGTGGTTCCTTAATGATGTGGACTGTGTTTACATAAATAGACTGGGTTCTCTGGTTTGAACCGATCATAGAATGGGAATGATTATGTTCGGCTACTCTTATTTTCAAACAATGTTGGAATTTTTATGGATCACAGTGCGCCATGTCACGGACCACAACTGTTCGCAATTGGTTTCACGAACATTCTCGACAAATCGAACGAGTGATTTGGCCGACCGTCAAACGTTCACGGGATGTAATGGAAAGGTCACCTGGTGCCTGAAATCATGCACCAACAATATTTTCACAATTATGGACGGTCATACAGGCACCATGGCTGAATATTTCTCCGGGGGAACGGAGGACTGACACGAATTTAGGAGGTATCCAATGGCTTTTGCACCTCAGTGAATGTATACAGGGTGCTTCAAAAAGGTACGACCAAACTTTCAGGAAACATTCCTGACACACAAAGAAAGAAAATATGTTATGTGGACATGTGTCCGGAAACGCTTACTTTCCATGTTAGAGCTCATTTTACTACTTCTCTTCAAACCACATTAATCATGGAATGGAAACACACAGCAACAGAACGTACCAGCGTGACTTCAAACACTTTGTTACAGGAAATGTTCAAAATGTCCTCCGTTAGCGAGGATACATGCATCCACCCTCCGTCGCATGGAATCCCTGATGCGCTGATGCAGCCCTGGAGAATGGCGTATCGTATCACAGCCGTCCACAATACGAGCACGAAGGGTCTCTACATTTGGTACCGGGATTGCGTAGACAAGAGCTTTCTAATGCCCCCATAAATGAAAGTCAAGAGGGTTGAGGTCAGGAGAGCGTGGAGGCCATGGAATTGGTCCGCCTCTACCAATCCATCGGTCACCGAATCTGTTGTTGAGAAGCGTACGAACACTTCGACTGAAATGTGCAGGAGCTCCGTCGAGCATGAACCACATGTTGTGTCGTACTTGTAAAGGCACATGTTGTAGCAGCACAGGTAGAGTATCCCGTATGAAATCATGATAACGTGCTCCATTGAGCGTAGGTGGAAGAACATGGGGCCCAATCAAGACATCACCAACAATGCCTGTCCAAACGTTCACAGAAAATCTGTGTTGATGACGTGATTGCACAATTGCGTGCGGATTCTCGTCAGCCCACACATGTTGATTGTGAAAATTTACAATTTGATCACGTTGGAATGAAGCCTCAACCGTAAAGAGAACATTTGCACTGAAATGAGGATTGACACATTGTTGGACGAACCATTCGCAGAAGTGTACCCGTGGAGCCCAATCAGCTGCTGATAGTGCCTGCGCACGCTGTACATGGTACGGGAACAACTGGTTCTCCCACAGCATTCTCCATACAGTGACGTGGTCTACGTTACCTTGTACAGCAGCAACTTCTCTGACGCTGACATTAGGGTTATCGTCAACTGCACGAACAATTGCCTCGTCCATGACAGGTGTCCTCGTCGTTCTAGGTCTTCCCCAGTCGCGAGTCATAGGCTGGAATGTTCCGTGCTCCCTAAGACGCCGATCAATTCCTTCGAACGTCTTCCTGTCGGGACACCTACGTTCTGGAAATTTGTCTCGATACAAACGTACCGCGCCACGGCTATTGCCCCGTGCTAATCCATACATCAAATGGGCATCTGCCAACTCCGCATTTGTAAACATTGCACTGACTGCAAAACCACGTTCGTGATGAACACTAACCTACTGATGCTACGTACTGATGTGCTTGATGCTAGTACTGTAGAGCAATGAGTCGCATGTCAACACATGCACCGAAGTCAACATTACCTTCCTTCAACTGGGCTAACTGGTGGTGAATCGAGGAAGTACAGTACATACTGACGAAACTAAAATGAGCTCTAACATGTAAATTAAGCGTTTCCGGACACATGTCCACATAACATCTTTTCTTTATTTGTGTGTGATGAATGTTTCCTGAAAGTTTGGCCGTACCTTTTTGTAACACCCTGTGTTGTGGAGGGTAATGGTCCTTCAACGCTCTCTTTGTGTACACCTGACGTTGCTTTTATATCTAAATATTTCTGTCCATTGAGAATGACATTCTGTGACCTGTTTGCTCGGAACTCCTCAATTCAATTCCACAGCAGGTCTGATGTTACGTACGCTACTGTTATGTTCATTACCCGGCAGTATCTGCAGAGCGGAACTGTATCGAATGCCTTCTGGAAGGCGAGGAACGCAGCATCGGTATCTATTGCTGCCTAGCTCTCGTGGACGATCCAGAGCGAGCTGGGTTTCACATGATCGTTATATGCAGAAACCATATTGTTTTCTGTCTGTCGATTTACAAAAGAACTTGTCTTCGGTTGATACGATATCCTTACATTCAGACACAATGCACAACTGTACGAGACTCTCGTAAAATGTGAGAGATTTAATATCGAGAGGGGCCGTGAATTTTTAGAGACTAGTTCCCCGTAGGCTGCGTGAGGGTTGCGGAAGTTGGCTGCTGGTTCACGACCAGCAACCGGCGCACTGATTTTACGTGCAAGATTCCAGACAATTAGCCTGTCCAAACAAAGGCTGGAGGACGCTCTGTAGCAGTTCTCCAGAGCAGTGGCAGAGGGGGCGGTGGCCAGTCCAGAACGGCGCCAGAAAGTCATCGAGCAGATAAGAGTTAACGTTTTTGAAATAGAATTGTAGTCAACGATTGCGAGGTGAGGACCAGGCTACTGCCTCGAACTCTAAAGAGCCTAAGAAAATGCAGATACAAACGCCTTTCGAAATTTTAGGAAAAGAATGAAAAAACATATTTTGTTTCTGCATAACTGAAGTATCTCGCATAATCGACGGCCTGCCTAAGCTATTGATATCTAAGTCTGCGTCCTCTGTCCTTTCCTTTCGCCATACCTTCAACTACAGTTTTAAGCAACGGTGAATGTCTTACTATATGCTCGAACATGTGATCTGATCATTGTGTTTTTAGTAGATATTTCTTCCTCGTAGACTCGTTATAGGACGTCTTCATTCCTTACTCGAACACATTGCAAGAAAAGAAAGACTCGAGAAATTAAAATCACACGCTAGCTCTACGTTCAGGCTGTGAAGGACCAAGGAGCGTCTACCGGCCACCGGGTCATCCTCTGCTCCAGGGCGTCATACGGATGCGGTGTGGAGGGGACGTGGCCAGCGGACTTCCAACACCGTGGAACCGCTACAGCTCGGTCAAGTAGCTCATCCTTCGTCATCACGAGGCTGAGTGCACCACGTTCCACACCTCAAACTGCGGGAATTACGGAGAATCGAACCTGGATCCTCCTGGTGACAGCCATCTACGCTGACCACCCAGCTATGAACTTAAAATCGTGTACGGCATATTAAATATGTTATCGTAATCAGATGTCCCTTTACATTATTTATTTTCAAAATTGGCCGCGTCTTGAGAATTTTGGCAAAAGTAAATACTGCCATAGTTAAATTTAAGACTATCATAATTTTAGTGAAAAGACATGATACATTTCTGTAGGAGTTACTGTAAAATCTCATAGCGCCTACTGAACTTATGACAAATTTACGGGGGGAATCCGAAACATACCGAAAAATTCTTAGAGTTTGTGTGAAATTACAAATGGTTCAAATGGCTCTGAGGACTATGAGACTTAACATCTGAGGTCATCAGTCCCCTAGAACTTAGAAGTACTTAAACCTAACTAACCTAAGGACATCACACACACCCATGCCCGAGGCAGGGTTCGAACCTGCGACCGTAGCGGTCGCGTGGCTCCAGACTGTAGCGCCTAGAACTGCTCGGCCACTCCGGCCGGCCAACCAGTCACAGACTGCACACAGCGCAGTCAGCGATTTTAATACAGAGCGTTACGTGGCTTCACCAACATAAAAACCTAAACAGCCTACTTACAAAGGACGTAACCTGCCAAGTTTTAGAGCGCTCGTTCTTTTAAGAATAACAAGTGATAAACTTTAAAAAGGTACTATAGTAACGCTATCTACTGATCTTTCGTACATAACTCGAAGGATGATAATCGTGTCTGTGATTTTGGATAATATTCATGTATATGTGGGAGTAAATGGACAGTTACCCGAGAAAACTGAACGACACTTCGCAGCAAAATCCACAGTTTTCAGTCCATTCGGGGAAGTATGAACAACGCGAGCAGTGATTGTCTGGCTCGAAGCCCTGAGCGAGAGGTGATCATAAAATTTTAATTTTCGCCTCCCAAAACTGAAGGTACTTAATTAATTTTTTTTTGTTCGCAGGTTCATGTCGGCAATCCTGATCTCCGCGAGACACCCCCCTAGAGTAGCAGAGTAGCAAACAGAAAAAAATGGCGCAGCCCTTTGGTAACTTGAGGACTGTATGGTGATTCGTTTTCTGCGTTTGAAGGGGAACAACGCTGCGACAATCCGTCCTGACTTGGAACCAATAGACAGCGGTAGGTCGGGTGTGGACATTCTAGCCCAGGCAACTGTCTTATCACATCTGGTGTCTTGGTAGACGTCTGGTGTCACGTTACATAGTTGTGATTCTCGATGGCCTCCACTCTCTCTCCCCTGGTGAACCACCGGGACTTAATCAAGGACACCCAGGGCAATCAGCAGCTCTAACCCTCCCCCTCCCCCCCTCTCCCTCACTTCCCCTCTGGACCAACGAGGGACCAATCCCCTACTCCATCTCCACCCCGCACCTGCATCTTTTACAACTGCAGCACTTTAGTGGTTGGGTCACTCTACATCTGAGCAGCACAGAGAGAGGTTGTAGGCTGTATTCATTTCTTCATAACACATCATGTTAAGTCACTTAAGTTCTACTTGTTAATACCAGTTTAATATTACATCATTTGAGACACCAGCAGAGACCACACCTAGGAAGATATGCGAATACTCTCGTTCTTCCACAGTTTTTCGTATTTTTTCATATTTTTCGTATTTTCCCCGATTTTACGTATTTTCTATCCATTTTAGTATTTATACCAGATTTTCCCATAATTTTACGTATTTTGCTCATTTACGCAAGATTCACTCTGCTGTTCCGGACATTGCATTGACTTAATGATGCTCTCGTTCAATAAGAATGCAGTATGTACCCGAATTAGTTATCGCTACTATTGCAGCGCACCTCCCCAACTCCATCTTTTATAACTGCGACACTCTAGAGCTGGGCAGCATAGGGAGAGGTTGCAGGATGTATGTATTTTTTTAATAACAAATTCACTACAGCTCTGTTTGTTAATAATACTTTAATATTTCGTCATTCGATGCACCAACAGACACCACACCCAGGCAGACATGTAAGCATGCTCATTTTTCCACATTTTCCACTACTTTATGCTTGTTATACAGTCACGTGAGTTTTGTGTCAACGTCACAAAAACAACCTGTCGTATCGTCTCACAGTGTCCCCAACGTCCCGTCATCGTCGCATCGCGTCGGGCTGACTTCATGATGCCCACAGCCAGTCACAATGCAGCGTCGGCCTGATTAATTTATCATTGGTAAGCCACCCCTCCATTACTAACGTGCTTGTGACGTCACAGCGAGGGTGTCAGAAACAAACACATTGGTCGAAATAATGACGTCATGTCATACAAATAACGTGGTAGCACATTCTGTTAGCACTACCGATTTCTGACGAAACATATTGTGTGTATAATAAATACCACACAGCGATGGATAAATGCCAAACCTCCACTTTTGCTAGATTTTGCAACATCATAGTAAAATTCTGATGCCTCTGATCATAGATACTGTACGTGCCTTTAGAGAGGTGAACAATAACCGCCACAACCAAAGCGAAAAGCATGTCGCCTGCTCGATAGCCTACCCCTCAGACTCCGACATGTTGGTGTAGCCGCGAACATTGCCCCTCCTCCTTCCCCTCCAACGACCAGTGCCGAGAATGTTGCGGTAGAATCCTCTCCGGCGTGGTGGCTAAGACAAAAGACAATGCTGCTACATCAGCTCTGGCTGAAGCATCTCTCGCCCACTGTAGCAACGGCAAACAGCCCTCGAGACTGATGGAAATATCAAAGTCTGACACTCCTAGGTTGTGATAAACTCGCCGAATCATTCGTGTATGATGCAAGTTGGAAGAGTCAAGTGACTTAGTAGTAGGATACGGAAGTTCTCGAGTGGTCACAGTGGTCGTTGAGTTCATGATTTCGAATGAGAGAGCTCCACGTCTCCTCCCAAAACTAAGCCAGACCATCTCCCCAAGTGAATGTGTAACTGGTAGCTGGCACAAAAGACACTCAGCCATTCAGAGAGATGACAAACCACCTAGGCAAGGCAGTCGTAGCTCGAAGACACCCGCCTGCTCACCAGAGGAAATCTGTGGACCCATTTGAGGATGCACGTTGCTAACAGCGCCAACCACTCCCCTCCCCCCCTCCCCCCCCCCCTGGACTAATCAGAAACAATATCTCCCTCGTTCCTCGACTGCCCTACTATTTAAAACTACCATCGATGTCCCCATTTTCAGCCAGGTAGCACTCCCAGGTGGTGGAGAGAAGACAATAATAATTACTAAATCTAAACTAAATAAACTCTGTAATAGTTTGTTGCAATGCTAGAAGAACCGTAAATTCAACACAGCAACGAGATCCGTGAGGAGTCACAGGCTGAATAAAAGGACATGTAACTCACGGAATATCAGTGTGCGATCCGACTATAGAACTCGTAAATGGATGCGGGTCATACGAGACATATACGCCCTTGAGATACACGAAGTAGGTTTAGCAATGGCCACAGTGCAGCAAAACTAAACTCTTGCTGCAGACAAAGTCAACGAACCACGGAGGCCGCAATGCTATCTCGCTATAAGGTAAGAAATGCGACCTTACAGATCTCTGTAGATAAGATCAAATGACGCATCACCAATGTGATTCAAATTGCGAACACCACGACCGCAAAGACGGCTGGAAAAAACTCGCTGCACATGTCTGAGGACGGTACAGTCACCGTCAAATTAATGACGAGACGCTGCGCGTCTGTGTCGACGCTACCGACTCGGGGCCGCGGCTGGAGCCTCCAGCGGAAGCCAGAACTGGAATACGAGCTGACTGCGAATTCCATCTCCAGTCCCGCTAGCCCCAGGGGAAGAGTCATCTCACTGGCTCGCAACAAGCACAGGAGAATATATCTTACGTAAACTGACAATCGACGACCTGTGACTCCGTCCAGTTAACTGGTCTTACTAACGGCTTTTACTGTTAGCTCCTCCCTACCTGTGCTCGCGCCATTAACAGGACGGTGGCTGCAATGCGGCCTTAAGAACCGACATCTGAGCAGCGCCCACACTTCAGCGTTTGTGTCTTAAACAACCAAAAGCCATTTTGATAAGACTAACAGCATGGAGCCTGCCGAAACGCAAAGCAGCTAGAGGAAGCTGATTCAATAAAAGCGATACAATCTCATTTTTATCACACATGTGTGAGCGGCTGGATTTATCGTACTGTCCTTTTTGCAAAAAAAAAAGCATTATTTGTTAGCAAAAACACACCCTGCCTGTACAGGTTCCGATAATATCATCAGCTGTATAGAGCTGGACGTTAAGATTTTACAGTGAATCAACACATCGTCCAGAGCCCATATACCATTAGAGTTCCGACGACGCCGCCTTGTGTTATATCATTTGTCGATGGCGAACGCAAATGATACTGGAGTCAAGTTCATGGTCTGATACTTCTAAGAGAGGGGAAGACTGTAGAAAGGATACTACTAAAACTTCTTTGCGTTCTCTTGTAGACGGTAAATGTGACATCTCATTGGGAAAAAATGCTTGTAATCCTTGCATATAATGTACCCCTGTTATAAAACACTGCTGGATGATTTGCTTACGGATCATACATTAAAGACAGGGTGCACGATAACTATATTGCACGCCTGTTAAGCCAACCTGTTATGCGTCTCAGACTGACAGGGAAATCTCATAATGTGGCTTTATAAGCTTGCTGCCAACTCTTCGTAGTAGTGAGTCTTTCGTCGCTGTAACACACGGATTACTAACTACACTCCTGGAAATTGAAATAAGAACACCGTGAATTCATTGTCCCAGGAAGGAGAAACTTTATTGACACATTCCTGGGGTCAGATACATCACATGATCACACTGACAGAACCACAGGCACATAGGCACAGGCAACAGAGCATGCACAATGTCGGCACTAGTACAGTGTATATCCACCTTTCGCAGCAATGCAGGCTGCTATTCTCCCATGGAGACGATCGTAGAGATGCTGGATGTAGTCGTGTGGAACGGCTTGCCATGCCATTTCCACCTGGCGCCTCAGTTGGACCAGCGTACGTGCTGGACGTGCAGACCGCGTGAGACGACGCTTCATCCAGTCCCAAACATGCTCATTGGGGGACAGATCCGGAGATCTTGCTGGCCAGGGTAGTTGACTTACACCTTCTAGAGCACGTTGGGTGGCACGGGATACATGCGGACGTGCATTGTCCTGTTGGAACAGCAAGTTCCCTTGCCGGTCTAGGAATGGTAGAACGATGGGTTCGATGACGGTTTGGATGTACCGTGCACTATTCAGTGTCCCCTCGACGATCACCAGTGGTGTACGGCCAGTGTAGGAGATCGCTCCCCACACCACGATGCCGGGTGTTGGCCCTGTGTGCCTCGGTCGTATGCAGTCCTGATTGTGGCGCTCACCTGCACGGCGCCAAACACGCATACGACCATCATTGGCACCAAGGCAGAAGCGACTCTCGTCGCTGAAGACGACACGTCTCCATTCGTCCCTCCATTCACGCCTGTCGCGACACCACTGGAGGCGGGCTGCACGATGTTGGGGCGTGAGCGGAAGACGGCCTAACGGTGTGCGGGACCGTAGCCCTGCTTCATGGAGACGGTTGCGAATGGTCCTCGCCGATACCCCAGGAGCAACAGTGTCCCTAATTTGCTGGGAAGTGGCGGTGCGGTCCCCTACGGCACTGCGTAGGATCCTACGGTCTTGGCGTGCATCCGTGCGTCGCTGCGGTCCGGTCCCAGGTCGACGGGCACGTGCACCTTCCGCCGACCACTGGCGACAACATCGATGTACTGTGGAGACCTCACGCCCCACGTGTTGAGCAATTCGGCGGTACGTCCACCCGGCCTCCCGCATGCCCACTATACGCCCTCGCTCAAAGTCCGTCAACTGCACATACGGTTCACGTCCACGCTGTCGCGGCATGCTACCAGTGTTAAAGACTGCGATGGAGCTCCGTATGCCACGGCAAACTGGCTGACACTGACGGCGGCGGTGCACAAATGCTGCGCAGCTAGCGCCATTCGACGGCCAACACCGCGGTTCCTGGTGTGTCCGCTGTGCCGTGCGTGTGATCATTGCTTGTACAGCCCTCTCGCAGTGTCCGGAGCAAGTATGGTGGGTCTGACACACCAGTGTCAATGTGTTCTTTTTTCCATTTCCAGGAGTGTAGAATATTTCCCAAACAGCCAATCACGTATTGCTGGACTTGGTACCAGTGGCTTCAATCAACACAATAGTATCACGTGATCTAAATTCGGATTATGCTCTTTTCGCAAAAACCGCTACTGAGGAGGAACATTTGTGGCCAGTGTACATTTGACACAATTAAGAGAAATTGGAGATCTAACGGAGGTGATCTGCTCTAGCACAGTTTTTCTTTTCTTTTTTTTTTTTCTTTTTGGAGGCACAGGGTACCATATACCACATGGAATGTGTGTCTTGCTGTCTTGCGAAGAGAGACGTCATGTTCCCGTGGTCCTCCTATAAGCAATCAGCGACCTAGAGCTCGGATAAGCATTTAAAAATACAATAATCTGTGCCTAACATTCGTTTGGAATTCATATGTAAGTACTGGATTGTCAGTGAAATAGGCTTCTATGGAAGTAGATCTTACGATAATTATAGGCCATATCCATTAAACCAAACTCATAAGTGTTTCAGACTCTTGATTAAATCTCGTATTTTGTCGCAACACACCATGAAAATCCGAAATATGTTGTGTATGTGATAAATAGTTATAGATTCGAAGGCAAATCTTAGGTATTTATTTACAACACCATACTGAATTACACTGCGTGGTGGAAGCGTATCAGTTCTGAAAAGAATATGTGCGAGGGCGTAAGAAAGCCAGTTTCCCAGTCTTGGTTCTATGGGAAGTAACATGGACAGACGAGATGATTTCAGTCATCTGGCGGAGTAACTAAATTCCACCGTCAGGATGGCTACAAAATAGATGTCATTATTGCTGTTTTGATATAATCGATTTTCATCTTCAAACAAAAGGGCTACAGCGCATAGTTTTGTAATCAATTATTGTCTAGTTTTGAGTATAGTATCGAGGTATTACAACCTGCCATTACTGAAAATCCATTAAACTACAGTCTACCACAACATGTACATGCCAATCTAAAAATAAATAACACACATGTATTCTAATTTTAGGAGTCATGCGAGTAAAAAGATGTCAAGATCAACACCATCTAATCTAGTATTACTTTCATATTAGATGAATTGCAGGACAATCATAGGGATACAAATACGAGAACTCTAACAGGTAACGATCTAGATCTGCATGGCAAATAGTTCCTTTATGTACCAGTAAGGGATAATTCATTCTATATCGTAACAACAAGACATCCAGGACTCACCTATTCATTATCAGAATTGCTGTCACTAGATTTTTTCCCACCTATTCTTAACTTGGCTGACGAAACGATGAGATGAATAGACAGCCATATTCTTCGGCCATTAGTAAATCATTATAAGTCATGACTGCCTTTCTTTGGAGTATCGAGGTATAACATCCTGCCATTACCGAATAATCCATTAAACTACAGTTCACCACAATGTGTACTCGTACAATTAAAATATATACCACTTAGTATTCGAAGTTTAGGAAAAGTCATGATCAACAGCGTCTGAGGTAGTACTACCTCTCCCGTAGACAAACTGCAGAACGATCATAGGGTTACATATACGATAATTTTAATAGGTCATCTCAACTCACGCTGCCTCCTTTACTTATCAGCAAAGTATAATTTGTTCTAACTTCTGCCAGCATGAAAATCAGACCCTCTAGAGATGTGCAGTTGTTCTATACATTCTCATCGTTACGGTCACTAGAAATTTCATATTCTTAACACTATAAAAAACCACTGACAAAGTTTTGTAACCCACACTGGTCTGTTTACGACTAATACCCAGTCATTTGTCCTACACACAGACCGAGCAGAACTGTCAGCAACGCTGTTTGGTGCCTCATGTAATAGATTTCGAGGTTAAATAATTAAAAATCTAGGCATATAGAGCATAGCAGTATAACCAGTTATAGACTCTGGTTATATGGGACGTATGCACAGCCATACAAGTCAACGGTATTTATTTCAATTCTCGAGAAGATGTCGGTTAAGACCTCACAGCAGTCAGCCTTAGTTTTCCTAAAAGTGTGGAACAAACACTGGATTGCATCACAGCGTGGCAATATGATGATCAACAGCAAATGCTTTTTTATTTACTAATGAATACTATTCACTGTAGTAGCAAAAACTATACTTAAAACTAGACAACCAGGACTTACAATGATTTGCAAAACAGTGCGCTGTAAACCTTTCGTTTAAAGGTGAAAATCGATTACACAAAAAACAGCAATAGTGACAGCTGCTTTGTAGCCGCCCTGGTGTGGAATTCAGAGTTACTCCGCCAGATGATTAAAATCATCTCATCTGCCCACGTTACTTCCAATTGAACCAGGACCGGGAAACGAGCTTTCTTATGCCTTCGCACCTATGGCTGGTGGTAACATATTCTTTTCATATCCGTTAAGCTTCCACTACGAAGTGCTACTATATCAGTATGGTGTTGTAAATAAATACCTACGATTGGCCTTCGAATCTAAAACTATTTATCACATACATAACACGTCCAGGATTTTCATGGTGTGTTGCGAGCGAGAAAATACGAGATTTGACTAAGAGTCCGGGACACTTACCAGGTTGGTTTAAGGGATGTGGGCTATAATTATCGTAAAATCTACTTCCATAGAAACCTACTTCAGTGTCAATCCCGTACTAACATACGTGTAGTTCTGAACCAATAGCCGCGCGGGGTAGCCGCGCGGTCTTAGGCGCCTTGTTGCGGTCCGCGCGGCTCCCCCTGTCGGAGGTTCGAGTCCTCCCTCGGGCGTGGGTGTGTGTGTCGTCCTTAGCGTAAGTAACTTAAGTTAGATTACGTAGTGTGTAAGCTTAGGGACCGACGGCCTCAGCAGTTTGGTCCCATAAGACCTTACCACAAATTTTCCCAACAAATATTAAACACAGATTCATTGTGTTTTTAAATGTTTATCCGAACTCTAGGTCACTTATTGCTTACAGGAGGACCACGCGAACATGACGTCTCCCCTCGCAAGACACACACACTCCATATGGTATCTTGTGCCTCTGACAAAAAATGGTACTAGGGAATATCACCTCCGTAGATCTACAATACCTATTATGTTATGTGAAACGTGCACTGGCTACAAATGCTTCTTCTCAGTACCGGTTTTTGCGAAAAGAGCGTAATCCTAATTTAGATCAGTGATACTGTCGTGTTGATTGAAGCCACTGGTACCAAGTCCAGCATTACGTGATTGGCTTTATGGAAAAAAGTCTTCTACATAGTAATCCGTGTGTTACAGCGACGAAACACTGCCTGGTACTAAGTGTTATCAGCAAGCTTATGAAAGGACATACGAGATTTGCTTGTCAGTCTGAGACCCGTAACAAGTTGGCTTAATACTCGTAGGTGTGCGATATGGACGTGCTCCGTGTGGAAGGTGGGTAGTAACTGAGTTACTACCCACCTTCCACACGGAGGTGGGTAGTATAACCCAGTTTCTACCCACCTTCCACACGGAGGTGGGTATTATAACTCAGTTTCTACCCACCTTCCACACGGAGGTGGGTAGTATAACTCAGTTTCTACCCACCTTCCACACGGAGGTGGGTAGTATAACTCAGTTTCTACCCACCTTCCACACGGAGGTGGGTAGTATAACTCAGTTTCTACCCACCTTCCACACAGAGGTGGGTAGTATAACTTAGTTTCTACCCACCTTCCACACGGAGGTGGGTAGTATAACTCAGTTTCTACCCAAACTCCACACGGAGGTGGGTAGTAAAACTCAGTTTCTACCCACCATCCACACGGAGGTGGGTAGTATAACTCAATTTCTACCCACCTTCCACACGGAGGTGGGTAGTATAACTCAGTTTCTACCCACCTTCCACACGGAGGTGGGTAGTATAACTCAGTTTCTACACAACTTCCACACGGAGGTGGGTAGTATAACTCAGTTTCTACCCACCTTCCACACGGAGGTGGGTAGTATAACTCAGTTACTACTCACCTTCCACACGGAGGTGGGTAGTATAACTCAGTTACTACCCACCTTCCACACGGAGGTGGGTAGTATAACTCAGTTACTACCCACCTTCCACACGGAGGTGGGTAGTATAACTCAGTTTCTACCCACCTTCCACACGGAGGTGGGTAGCATAACTCAGTTTCTACCCACCTTCCACACGGAGGTGGGTAGTATAACTCAGTTTCTACCCACCTTCCACACGGAGGTGGGTACTATAACTCAGTTTCTACCCACCTTCCACACGGAGGTGGGTAGTATAACTCAGTTACTACCCACCTTCCACACGGAGGTGGGTAGTATAACTCAGTTTCTACCCACCTTCCACACGGAGGTGGGTAGTATAACTCAGTTTCTACCCACCTTCCACACGGAGGTGGGTACTATAACTCAGTTTCTACCCAACTTCCACACGGAGGTGGGTAGTATAACTCAGTTTCTACCCACCTTCCACACGGAGGTGGGTAGTATAACTCAGTTTCTACCCACCTTCCACACGGAGGTGGGTAGTATAACTCAGTTACTACCCACCTTCCACACGGAGGTGGGTAGTATAACTCAGTTACTACCCACCTTCCACACGGAGGTGGGTAGTATAACTCAGTTCCTACCCACCTTCCACACGGAGGTGGGTAGCATAACTCAATTTCTACCCACCTTCCACACGGAGGTGGGTAGTATAACTCAGTTTCTACCCACCTTCCACACGGAGGTGGGTACTATAACTCAGTTTCTACCCACCTTCCACACGGAGGTGGGTAGTATAACTCAGTTACTACCCACCTTCCACACGGAGGTGGGTAGTATAACTCAGTTTCTACCCACCTTCCACACGGAGGTGGGTAGTATAACTCAGTTTCTACCCACCTTCCACACGGAGGTGGGTAGTATAACTCAGTTTCTACCCACCTTCCACACGGAGGTGGGTAGTATAACTCAGTTACTACCCACCTTCCACACGGAGGTGGGTAGTATAACTCAGTTACTACCCACCTTCCACACGGAGGTGGGTAGTATAACTCAGTTTCTACCCACCGTCCACACGGAGGTGGGTAGTATAACTCAGTTTCTACCCACCTTCCACACGGAGGTGGGTAGTATAACTCAGTTTCTACCCACCTTCCACACGGAGGTGGGTAGTATAACTCAGTTACTACTCACCTTCCACACGGAGGTGGGTAGTATAACTCAGTTTCTACCCACCTTCCACACGGAGGTGGGTAGTATAACTCAGTTTCTACCCACCTTCCACACGGAGGTGGGTAGTATAACTCAGTTACTACCCACCTTCCACACGGAGGTGGGTAGTATATCTCAGTTTCTACCCACCTTCCACACGGAGGTGGGTAGTATAACTCAGTTTCTACCCAAACTCCACACGGAGGTGGGTAGTAAAACTCAGTTTCTACCCACCATCCACACGGAGGTGGGTAGTATAACTCAATTTCTACCCACCTTCCACACGGAGGTGGGTAGTATAACTCAGTTTCTACCCACCTTCCACACGGAGGTGGGTAGTATAACTCAGTTTCTACACAACTTCCACACGGAGGTGGGTAGTATAACTCAGTTTCTACCCACCTTCCACACGGAGGTGGGTAGTATAACTCAATTACTACTCACCTTCCACACGGAGGTGGGTAGTATAACTCAGTTACTACCCACCTTCCACACGGAGGTGGGTAGTATAACTCAGTTACTACCCACCTTCCACACGGAGGTGGGTAGTATAACTCAGTTTCTACCCACCTTCCACACGGAGGTGGGTAGCATAACTCAGTTTCTACCCACCTTCCACACGGAGGTGGGTAGTATAACTCAGTTTCTACCCACCTTCCACACGGAGGTGGGTACTATAACTCAGTTTCTACCCACCTTCCACACGGAGGTGGGTAGTATAACTCAGTTACTACCCACCTTCCACACGGAGGTGGGTAGTATAACTCAGTTTCTACCCACCTTCCACACGGAGGTGGGTAGTATAACTCAGTTTCTACCCACCTTCCACACGGAGGTGGGTACTATTACTCAGTTTCTACCCAACTTCCACACGGAGGTGGGTAGTATAACTCAGTTTCTACCCACCTTCCACACGGAGGTGGGTAGTATAACTCAGTTTCTACCCACCTTCCACACGGAGGTGGGTAGTATAACTCAGTTACTACCCACCTTCCACACGGAGGTGGGTAGTATAACTCAGTTACTACCCACCTTCCACACGGAGGTGGGTAGTATAACTCAGTTTCTACCCACCTTCCACACGGAGGTGGGTAGCATAACTCAATTTCTACCCACCTTCCACACGGAGGTGGGTAGTATAACTCAGTTTCTACCCACCTTCCACACGGAGGTGGGTACTATAACTCAGTTTCTACCCACCTTCCACACGGAGGTGGGTAGTATAACTCAGTTACTACCCACCTTCCACACGGAGGTGGGTAGTATAACTCAGTTTCTACCCACCTTCCACACGGAGGTGGGTAGTATAACTCAGTTTCTACCCACCTTCCACACGGAGGTGGGTAGTATAACTCAGTTTCTACCCACCTTCCACACGGAGGTGGGTAGTATAACTCAGTTACTACCCACCTTCCACACGGAGGTGGGTAGTATAACTCAGTTACTACCCACCTTCCACACGGAGGTGGGTAGTATAACTCAGTTTCTACCCACCGTCCACACGGAGGTGGGTAGTATAACTCAGTTTCTACCCACCTTCCACACGGAGGTGGGTAGTATAACTCAGTTTCTACCCACCTTCCACACGGAGGTGGGTAGTATAACTCAGTTACTACTCACCTTCCACACGGAGGTGGGTAGTATAACTCAGTTTCTACCCACCTTCCACACGGAGGTGGGTAGTATAACTCAGTTTCTACCCACCTTCCACACGGAGGTGGGTAGTATAACTCAGTTACTACCCACCTTCCACACGGAGGTGGGTAGTATAACTCAGTTTCTACCCACCTTCCACACGGAGGTGGGTAGTATAACTCAGTTTCTACCCACCTTCCACACGGAGGTGGGTAGTATAACTCAGTTTCTACCCACCTTCCACACGGAGGTGGGTAGTATAACTCAGTTACTACTCACCTTCCACACGGAGGTGGGTAGTATAACTCAGTTTCTACCCACCTTCCACACGGAGGTAGGTAGTATAACTCAGTTACTACCCACCTTCCACACGGAGGTGGGTAGTATAACTCAGTTTCTACCCACCTTCCACACGGAGGTGGGTAGTATAACTCAGTTTCTACCCACCTTCCACACGGAGGTGGGTGGTATAACTCAGTTACTACCCACCTTCCACACGGAGGTGGGTAGTATAACTCAGTTACTACCCACCTTCCACACGGAGGTGGGTAGTATAACTCAGTTTCTACCCACCTTCCACACGGAGGTGGGTAGTATAACTCAGTTACTACCCACCTTCCACACGGAGGTGGGTAGTGTAACTCAGTTACTACCCACCTTCCACACGGAGGTGGGTAGTATAACTCAGTTTCTACCCACCTTCCACACGGAGGTGGGTGTTATAACTCAGTTTCTACCCACCTTCCACACGGAGGTGGGTAGTATAACTCAGTTACTACCCACCTTCCACACGGAGGTGGGAGTTATAACTCAGTTACTACCCACCTTCCACACGGAGGTGGGTAGTATAACTCAGTTACTACCCACCTTCCACACGGAGGTGGGTAGTATAACTCAGTTTCTACCCACCTTCCACACGGAGGTGGGTAGTATAACTCAGTTTCTACCCACCTTCCACACGGAGGTGGGTAGTATAACTCAGTTTCTACCCACCTTCCACACGGAGGTGGGTAGTATAACTCAGTTACTACCCACCTTCCACACGGAGGTGGGTGTTATAACTCAGTTTCTACCCACCTTCCACACGGAGGTGGGTAGTATAACTCAGTTTCTACCCACCTTCCACACGGAGGTGGGTAGTATAACTCAGTTACTACTCACCTTCCACACGGAGGTGGGTAGTATAACTGAGTTACCACCCACCTTCCACACGGAGGTGGGTAGTATAACTCAGTTACTACCCACCTTCCACACGGAGGTGGGTAGTATAACTCGGTTTCTACCAACCTTCCACACGCAGGTGGGTAGTATAACTCAGTTACTACCCACCTTCCTCACGGAGGTGGGTAGTATAACTCAGTTACTACCCACCTTCCACACGGAGGTGGGTAGTATAACTCAGTTTCTACCCACCTTCCACACGGAGGTGGGTAGTATAACTCAGTTTCTACCCACCTTCCACACGGAGGTGGGTAGTATAACTCAGTTTCTACCCACCTTCCACACGGAGGTGGGTAGTATAACTCAGTTTCTACCCACCTTCCACACGGAGGTGGGTAGTATAACTCAGTTTGTACCCACCTTCCACACGGAGGTGGGTAGTATAACTCAGTTTCTACCCACCTTCCACACGGAGGTGGATAGTATAACTCAGTTACTACTCACCTTCCACACGGAGGTGGGTAGTATAACTCAGTTACCACCAACCTTCCACACGGAGGTGGGTAGTATAACTCAGTTACTACCCACCTTCCACACGGAGGTGGGTAGTATAACTCAGTTACTACCCACCTTCCACACGGAGGTGGGTAGTATAACTCAGTTTCTACCCACCTTCCACACGGAAGTGGGTAGCATAACTCAGTTTCTACCCACCTTCCACACGGAGGTGGGTAGTATAACTCAGTTTCTACCCACCTTCCACACGGAGGTGGGTACTATAACTCAGTTTCTACCCACCTTCCACACGGAGGTGGGTAGTATAACTCAGTTTCTACCCACCTTCCACACAGAGGTGGGTAGTATAACTCAGTTACTACTCACCTTCCACATGGAGGTGGGTAGTATAACTCAGTTTCTACCCACCTTCCATACGGAGGTGGGTAGTATAACTCAGTTTCTACCCACCTTCCACACGGAAGTGGGTAGCATAACTCAGTTTCTACCCACCTTCCACACGGAGGTGGGTAGTATAACTCAGTTTCTACCCACCTTCCACACGGAGGTGGGTAGTATAACTCAGTTTCTACCCACCTTCCACACGGAGGTGGGTAGTATAACTCAGTTTCTACCCACCTTCCACACGGAGGTGGGTAGTATAACTCAGTTTCTACCCACCTTCCACTCGGAGGTGGGTACTATAACTCAGTTTCCACCCAACTTCCACACGGAGGTGGGTAGTATAACTCAGTTTCTACCCACCTTCCACACGGAGGTGGGTAGTATAACTCAGTTACTACTCACCTTCCACACGGAGGTGGGTAGTATAACTCAGTTACCACCCACCTTCCACATGAAGGTGGGTAGTATAACTCAGTTTCTACCCACCTTCCACACGGAGGTGGGTAGTATAACTCAGTTTCTACCCACCTTCCACACGGAGGTGGGTAGTATAACTCAGTTACTACTCACCTTCCACACGGAGGTGGGTAGTATAACTCAGTTACCACCCACCTTCCACACGGAGGTGGGTAGTATAACTCAGTTACTACTCACCTTCCACACGGAGGTGGGTAGTATAACTCAGTTACCACCCACCTTCCACACGGAGGTGGGTAGTATAACTCAGTTTCTACCCACCTTCCACACGGAGGTGGGTACTATAACTCAGTTTCCACCCAACTTCCACACGGAGGTGGGTAGTATAACTCAGTTTCCACCCAACTTCCACACGGAGGTGGGTAGTATAACTCAGTTTCTACCCACCTTCAACACGGAGGTGGGTAGTATAACTCAGTTTCTACCCACCTTCCACACGGAGGTGGGTAGTATAACTCAGTTTCTACCCACCTTCCACACGGAGGTGGGTAGTATAACTCAGTTACTACTCACCTTCCACACGGAGGTGGGTAGTATAACTCAGTTTCTACCCACCTTCCACACGGAGGTGGGTAGTATAACTCAGTTTCTACCCACCTTCCACACGGAGGTGGGTAGTATAACTCAGTTTCTACCCACCTTCCACACGGAGGTGGGTAGTATAACTCAGTTTCTACCCACCTTCCACACGGAGGTGGGTACTATAACTCAGTTTCCACCCAACTTCCACACGGAGGTGGGTAGTATAACTCAGTTTCCACCCAACTTCCACACGGAGGTGGGTAGTATAACTCAGTTTCTACCCACCTTCCACACGGAGGTGGGTAGTATAACTCAGTTTCTACCCACCTTCCACACGGAGGTGTGTAGTATAACTCAGTTTCTACCCACCTTCCACACGGAGGTGGGTAGTATAACTCAGTTTCTACCCACCTTCCACACGGAGGTGGGTACTATAACTCAGTTTCCACCCAACTTCCACACGGAGGTGGGTAGTATAACTCAGTTTCTACCCACCTTCCACACGGAGGTGGGTAGTATAACTCAGTTTCTACCCACCTTCCACACGGAGGTGGGTAGTATAACTCAGTTTCTACCCACCTTCCACACGGAGGTGGGTAGTATAACTCAGTTTCTACCCACCTTCCACACGGAGGTGGGTAGTATAACTCAGTTTCTACCCACCTTCCACACGGAGGTGGGTAGTATAACTCAGTTTCTACCCACCTTCCACACGGAGGTGGTTACTATAACTCAGTTTCTACCCACCTTCCACACGGAGGTGGGTAGTATAACTCAGTTTCTACCCACCTTCCACACGGAGGTGGGTAGTATAACTCAGTTTCTACCCACCTTCCACACGGAGGTGGGTAGTATAACTCAGTTTCTACCCACCTTCCACACGGAGGTGGGTAGTATAACTCAGTTTCTACCCACCTTCCACACGGAGGTGGGTAGTATAACTCAGTTTCTACCCACCTTCCACACGGAGGTGGGTAGTATAACTCAGTTTCTACCCACCTTCCACACGGAGGTGGGTAGTATAACTCAGTTTCTACCCACCTTCCACACGGAGGTGGGTAGTATAACTCAGTTTCTACCCACCTTCCACACGGAGGTGGGTAGTATAACTCAGTTTCTACCCACCTTCCACACGGAGGTGGGTAGTATAACTCAGTTTCTACCCACCTTCCACATGAAGGTGGGTAGTATAACTCAGTTTCTACCCACCTTCCACACGGAGGTGGGTAGTAAAACTCAGTTTCTACCCACCTTCCACATGGAGGTGGGTAGTATAACTCAGTTTCTACCCACCTTCCACACGGAGGTGGGTAGTATAACTCAGTTTCTAACCACCTTCCACACGGAGGTGGGTACTATAACTCAGTTTCTACCCACCTTCCACACGGAGGTGGGTAGTATAACTCAGTTACTACTCACCTTCCACACGGAGGTGGTTAGTATAACTCAGTTACCACCCACCTTCCACACGGAGGTGGGTAGTATAACTCCGTTTCTACCCACCTTCCACACGGTGGTGGGTAGTATAACTCAGTTTCTACCCACCTTCCACACGGAGGTGGGTAGTATAACTCAGTTTCTACCCACCTTCCACACGGAGGTGGGTAGTATAACTCAGTTACTACCCACCTTCCACACAGAGGTGGGTAGTATAACTCAGTTACTACCCACCTTCCACACGGAGGTGGGTAGTATAACTCAGTTTCTACCCACCTTCCACACGGAGTTGGGTAGTATAACTCAGTTTCTACCCACCTTCCACACGGTGGTGGGTAGTATAACTCAGTTTCTACCCACCTTCCACACGGAGGTGGGTAGTATAACTCAGTTTCTACCCACCTTCCACACGGAGGTGGGTAGTATAACTCAGTTTCTACCCACCTTCCACACGGAGGTGGGTAGTATAACTCAGTTACTACTCACCTTCCACACGGAGGTGGGTAGTATAACTCAGTTACCACCCACCTTCCACACGGAGGTGGGTAGTATAACTCAGTTTCTACCCACCTTCCACACGGAGGTGGGTAGTATAACTCAGTTTCTACCCACCTTCCACACGGAGGTGGGTAGTATAACTCAGTTACTACTCACCTTCCACACGGAGGTGGGTAGTATAACTCAGTTTCTACCCACCTTCCACACGGAGGTGGGTAGTATAACTCAGTTACTACTCACCTTCCACACGGAGGTGGGTCGTATAACTCAGTTACCACCCACCTTCCACACGGAGGTGGGTAGTATAACTCAGTTTCTACCCACCTTCCACACGGAGGTGGGTAGTATAACTCGGTTTCTACCCACCTTCCACACGGAGGTGGGTAGTATAACTCAGTTACTACTCACCTTCCACACGGAGGTGGGTAGTATAACTCAGTTACCACCCACCTTCCACACGGAGGTGGGTAGTATAACTCAGTTTCTACCCACCTTCCACACGGAGGTGGGTAGTATAACTCAGTTTCTACCCACCTTCCACACGGAGGTGGGTAGTATAACTCAGTTACTACTCACCTTCCACACGGAGGTGGGTAGTATAACTCAGTTTCTACCCACCTTCCACACGGAGGTGGGTAGTATAACTCAGTTACTACTCACCTTCCACACGGAGGTGGGTAGTATAACTCAGTTACCACCCACCTTCCACACGGAGGTGGGTAGTATAACTCAGTTTCTACCCACCTTCCACACGGAGGTGGGTAATATAACTCGGTTTCTACCCACCTTCCACACGCAGGTGGGTAGTATAACTCAGTTACTACCCACCTTCCTCACGGAGGTGGGTAGTATAACTCAGTTACTACCCACCTTCCACACGGAGGTGGGTAGTATAACTCAGTTACTACCCACCTTCCACACGGAGGTGGGTAGTATAACTCAGTTTCTACCCACCTTCCACACGGAGGTGGGTAGTATAACTCAGTTTCTACCCACCTTCCACACGGAGGTGGGTAGTATAACTCAGTTTCTACCCACCTTCCACACGGAGGTGGGTAGTATAACTCAGTTACTACCCACCTTCCACACGGAGGTGGGTAGTATAACTCAGTTACTACCCACCTTCCACACGGAGGTGGGTAGTATAACTCAGTTACCACCCACCTTCCACACGGAGGTGGGTAGTATAACTCAGTTTCTACCCACCTTCCACACGGAGGTGGGTAGTATAACTCAGTTACTACCCACCTTCCACACGGAGGTGGGTAGTATAACTCAGTTACCACCCACCTTCCACACGGAGGTGGGTAGTATAACTCAGTTTCTACCCACCTTCCACACGGAGGTGGGTAGTATAACTCAGTTTCTACCCACCTTCCACACGGAGGTGGGTAGTATAACTCAGTTTCTACACACCTTCCACACGGAGGTGGGTAGTATAACTCAGTTACTACCCACCTTCCACACGGAGGTGGGTAGTATAACTCAGTTTCTACCCACCTTCCACACGGAGGTGGGTAGTATAACTCAGTTACTACCCACCTTCCACACGGAGGTGGGTAGTATAACTCAGTTACCACCCACCTTCCACACGGAGGTGGGTAGTATAACTCAGTTTCTACCCACCTTCCACACGGAGGTGGGTAGTATAACTCAGTTACTACCCACCTTCCACACGGAGGTGGGTAGTATAACTCAGTTTCTACCCACCTTCCACACGGAGGTGGGTAGTATAACTCAGTTTCTACGCACCTTCCACACGGAGGTGGGTAGTATAACTCAGTTACTACCCACCTTCCACACGGAGGTGGGTAGTATAACTCAGTTACTACCCACCTTCCACACGGAGGTGGGTAGTATAACTCAGTTACTACCCACCTTCCACACGGAGGTGGGTAGTATAACTCAGTTACCACCCACCTTCCACACGGAGGTGGGTAGTATAACTCAGTTTCTACCCACCTTCCACACGGAGGTGGGTAGTATAACTCAGTTACTACCCACCTTCCACACGGAGGTGGGTAGTATAACTCAGTTACCACCCACCTTCCACACGGAGGTGGGTAGTATAACTCAGTTTCTACCCACCTTCCACACGGAGGTGGGTAGTATAACTCAGTTTCTACCCACCTTCAACACGGAGGTGGGTAGTATAACTCAGTTTCTACCCACCTTCCACACGGAGGTGGGTAGTATAACTCAGTTACTACCCACCTTCCACACGGAGGTGGGTAGTATAACTCAGTTTCTACCCACCTTCCACACGGAGGTGGGTAGTATAACTCAGTTTCTACCCACCTTCCACACGGAGGTGGGTAGTATAACTCAGTTTCTACCCACCTTCCACACGGAGGTGGGTAGTATAACTCAGTTACTACCCACCTTCCACACGGAGGTGGGTAGTATAACTCAGTTTCTACCCACCTTCCACACGGAGGTGGGTAGTATAACTCGGTTTCTACCCACCTTCCACACGCAGGTGGGTAGTATAACTCAGTTACTACCCACCTTCCTCACGGAGGTGGGTAGTATAACTCAGTTACTACCCACCTTCCACACGGAGGTGGGTAGTATAACTCAGTTTCTACCCACCTTCCTCACGGAGGTGGGTAGTATAACTCAGTTTCTACCCACCTTCCACACGGAGGTGGGTAGTATAACTCAGTTTCTACCCACCTTCCACACGGAGGTGGGTAGTATAACTCAGTTACCACCCACCTTCCACACGGAGGTGGGTAGTATAACTCAGTTTCTACCCACCTTCCACACGGAGGTGGGTAGTATAACTCGGTTTCTACCCACCTTCCACACGCAGGTGGGTAGTATAACTCAGTTACTACCCACCTTCCACACGGAGGTGGGTAGTATAACTCAGTTACTACCCACCTTCCACACGGAGGTGGGTAGTATAACTCAGTTTCTACCCACCTTCCACACGGAGGTGGGTAGTATAACTCAGTTTCTACCCACCTTCCACACGGAGGTGGGTAGTATAACTCAGTTTCTACCCACCTTCCACACGGAGGTGGGTAGTATAACTCAGTTACTACCCACCTTCCACACGGAGGTGGGTAGTATAACTCAGTTACTACCCACCTTCCACACGGAGGTGGGTAGTATAACTCAGTTACCACCCACCTTCCACACGGAGGTGGGTAGTATAACTCAGTTTCTACCCACCTTCCACACGGAGGTGGGTAGTATGACTCAGTTTCTACCCACCTTCCACACGGAGGTGGGTAGTATAACTCAGTTACTACCCACCTTCCACACGGAGGTGGGTAGTATAACTCAGTTACTACCCACCTTCCACACGGAGGTGGGTAGTATAACTCAGTTTCTACCCACCTTCCACACGGAGGTGGGTAGTATAACTCAGTTACTACCCACCTTCCACACGGAGGTGGGTAGTATAACTCAGTTTCTACCCACCTTCCACACGGAGGTGGGTAGTATAACTCAGTTTCTACCCACCTTCCACACGGAGGTGGGTAGTATAACTCAGTTACTACCCACCTTCCACACGGAGGTGGGCAGTATAACTCAGTTACTACCCACCTTCCACACGGAGGTGGGTAGTATAACTCAGTTACCACCCACCTTCCTCACGGAGGTGGGTAGTATAACTCAGTTTCTACCCACCTTCCGCACGGAGGTGGGTAGTATAACTCAGTTACTACCCACCTTCCACACGGAGGTGGGTAGTATAACTCAGTTTCTACCCACCTTCCACACGGAGGTGGGTAGTATAACTCAGTTACTACCTACCTTCCACACGGAGGTGGGCGTTATAGCTCAGTTTCTACCCACCTTCCACACGGAGGTGGGTAGTATAACTCAGTTTCTACCCACCTTCCACACGGAGGTGGGTAGTATAACTCAGTTACTACTCACCTTCCACACGGAGGTGGGTAGTATAACTCAGTTACCACCCACCTTCCACACGGAGGTGGGTAGTATAACTCAGTTTCTACCCACCTTCCACACGGAGGTGGGTACTATAACTCAGTTTCCACCCAACTTCCACACGGAGGTGGGTAGTATAACTCAGTTTCCACCCAACTTCCACACGGAGGTGGGTAGTATAACTCAGTTTCTACCCACCTTCCACACGGAGGTGGGTAGTATAACTCAGTTTCTACCCACCTTCCACACGGAGGTGTGTAGTATAACTCAGTTTCTTCCCACCTTCCACACGGAGGTGGGTAGTATAACTCAGTTTCTACCCACCTTCCACACGGAGGTGGGTACTATAACTCAGTTTCCACCCAACTTCCACACGGAGGTGGGTAGTATAACTCAGTTTCTACCCACCTTCCACACGGAGGTGGGTAGTATAACTCAGTTTCTACCCACCTTCCACACGGAGGTGGGTAGTATAACTCAGTTTCTACCCACCTTCCACACGGAGGTGGGTAGTATAACTCAGTTTCTACCCACCTTCCACACGGAGGTGGGTAGTATAACTCAGTTTCTACCCACCTTCCACACGGAGGTGGGTAGTATAACTCAGTTTCTACCCACCTTCCACACGGAGGTGGTTACTATAACTCAGTTTCTACCCACCTTCCACACGGAGGTGGGTAGTATAACTCAGTTTCTACCCACCTTCCACACGGAGGTGGGTAGTATAACTCAGTTTCTACCCACCTTCCACACGGAGGTGGGTAGTATAACTCAGTTTCTACCCACCTTCCACACGGAGGTGGGTAGTATAACTCAGTTTCTACCCACCTTCCACACGGAGGTGGGTAGTATAACTCAGTTTCTACCCACCTTCCACACGGAGGTGGGTAGTATAACTCAGTTTCTACCCACCTTCCACACGGAGGTGGGTAGTATAACTCAGTTTCTACCCACCTTCCACACGGAGGTGGGTAGTATAACTCAGTTTCTACCCACCTTCCACACGGAGGTGGGTAGTATAACTCAGTTTCTACCCACCTTCCACACGGAGGTGGGTAGTATAACTCAGTTTCTACCCACCTTCCACACGGAGGTGGGTAGTATAACTCAGTTTCTACCCACCTTCCACATGAAGGTGGGTAGTATAACTCAGTTTCTACCCACCTTCCACACGGAGGTGGGTAGTAAAACTCAGTTTCTACCCACCTTCCACATGGAGGTGGGTAGTATAACTCAGTTTCTACCCACCTTCCACACGGAGGTGGGTAGTATAACTCAGTTTCTACCCACCTTCCACACGGAGGTGGGTAGTATAACTCAGTTTCTAACCACCTTCCACACGGAGGTGGGTACTATAACTCAGTTTCTACCCACCTTCCACACGGAGGTGGGTAGTATAACTCAGTTACTACTCATCTTCCACACGGAGGTGGGTAGTATAACTCAGTTACCACCCACCTTCCACACGGAGGTGGGTAGTATAACTCCGTTTCTACCCACCTTCCACACGGTGGTGGGTAGTATAACTCAGTTTCTACCCACCTTCCACACGGAGGTGGGTAGTATAACTCAGTTTCTACCCACCTTCCACACGGAGGTGGGTAGTATAACTCAGTTACTACCCACCTTCCACACAGAGGTGGGTAGTATAACTCAGTTACTACCCACCTTCCACACGGAGGTGGGTAGTATAACTCAGTTTCTACCCACCTTCCACACGGAGTTGGGTAGTATAACTCAGTTTCTACCCACCTTCCACACGGTGGTGGGTAGTATAACTCAGTTTCTACCCACCTTCCACACGGAGGTGGGTAGTATAACTCAGTTTCTACCCACCTTCCACACGGAGGTGGGTAGTATAACTCAGTTTCTACCCACCTTCCACACGGAGGTGGGTAGTATAACTCAGTTACTACTCACCTTCCACACGGAGGTGGGTAGTATAACTCAGTTACCACCCACCTTCCACACGGAGGTGGGTAGTATAACTCAGTTTCTACCCACCTTCCACACGGAGGTGGGTAGTATAACTCAGTTTCTACCCACCTTCCACACGGAGGTGGGTAGTATAACTCAGTTACTACTCACCTTCCACACGGAGGTGGGTAGTATAACTCAGTTTCTACCCACCTTCCACACGGAGGTGGGTAGTATAACTCAGTTACTACTCACCTTCCACACGGAGGTGGGTCGTATAACTCAGTTACCACCCACCTTCCACACGGAGGTGGGTAGTATAACTCAGTTTCTACCCACCTTCCACACGGAGGTGGGTAGTATAACTCGGTTTCTACCCACCTTCCACACGGAGGTGGGTAGTATAACTCAGTTACTACTCACCTTCCACACGGAGGTGGGTAGTATAACTCAGTTACCACCCACCTTCCACACGGAGGTGGGTAGTATAACTCAGTTTCTACCCACCTTCCACACGGAGGTGGGTAGTATAACTCAGTTTCTACCCACCTTCCACACGGAGGTGGGTAGTATAACTCAGTTACTACTCACCTTCCACACGGAGGTGGGTAGTATAACTCAGTTTCTACCCACCTTCCACACGGAGGTGGGTAGTATAACTCAGTTACTACTCACCTTCCACACGGAGGTGGGTAGTATAACTCAGTTACCACCCACCTTCCACACGGAGGTGGGTAGTATAACTCAGTTTCTACCCACCTTCCACACGGAGGTGGGTAATATAACTCGGTTTCTACCCACCTTCCACACGCAGGTGGGTAGTATAACTCAGTTACTACCCACCTTCCTCACGGAGGTGGGTAGTATAACTCAGTTACTACCCACCTTCCACACGGAGGTGGGTAGTATAACTCAGTTACCACCCACCTTCCACACGGAGGTGGGTAGTATAACTCAGTTACTACCCACCTTCCACACGGAGGTGGGTAGTATAACTCAGTTTCTACCCACCTTCCACACGGAGGTGGGTAGTATAACTCAGTTTCTACCCACCTTCCACACGGAGGTGGGTAGTATAACTCAGTTTCTACCCACCTTCCACACGGAGGTGGGTAGTATAACTCAGTTACTACCCACCTTCCACACGGAGGTGGGTAGTATAACTCAGTTACTACCCACCTTCCACACGGAGGTGGGTAGTATAACTCAGTTACCACCCACCTTCCACACGGAGGTGGGTAGTATAACTCAGTTTCTACCCACCTTCCACACGGAGGTGGGTAGTATGACTCAGTTTCTACCCACCCTCCACACGGAGGTGGGTAGTATAACTCAGTTACTACCCACCTTCCACACGGAGGTGGGTAGTATAACTCAGTTTCTGCCCACCTTCCACACGGAGGTGGGTAGTATAACTCAGTTACTACCCACCTTCCACACGGAGGTGGGTAGTATAACTCAGTTTCTACCCACCTTCCACACGGAGGTGGGTAGTATAACTCAGTTTCTACCCACCTTCCACACGGAGGTGGGTAGTATAACTCAGTTACTACCCACCTTCCACACGGAGGTGGGCAGTATAACTCAGTTACTACCCACCTTCCACACGGAGGTGGGTAGTATAACTCAGTTACCACCCACCTTCCTCACGGAGGTGGGTAGTATAACTCAGTTTCTACCCACCTTCCGCACGGAGGTGGGTAGTATAACTCAGTTACTACCCACCTTCCACACGGAGGTGGGTAGTATAACTCAGTTTCTACCCACCTTCCACACGGAGGTGGGTAGTATAACTCAGTTACTACCTACCTTCCACACGGAGGTGGGCGTTATAGCTCAGTTTCTACCCACCTTCCACACGGAGGTGGGTAGTATAACTCAGTTTCTACCCACCTTCCACACGGAGGTGGGTAGTATAACTCAGTTACTACTCACCTTCCACACGGAGGTGGGTAGTATAACTCAGTTACCACCCACCTTCCACACGGAGGTGGGTAGTATAACTCAGTTTCTACCCACCTTCCACACGGAGGTGGGTAGTATAACTCAGTTTCTATCCACCTTCCACACGGAGGTGGGTAGTATAACTCAGTTTCTACCCACCTTCCACACGGAGGTGGGTAGTATAACTCAGTTACTACCCACCTTCCACACGGAGGTGGGTAGTATAACTCAGTTACTACCCACCTTCCACACGGAGGTGGGTGTTATAACTCAGTTTCTACCCACCTTCCACACGGAGGTGGGTGTTATAACTCAGTTTCTACCCACCTTCCACACGGAGGTGGGTAGTATAACTCAGTTACTACCCACCTTCCACACGGAGGTGGGTGTTATAACTCAGTTACTACCCACCTTCCACACGGAGGTGGGTAGTATAACTCAGTTTCTACCCACCCTCCACTCGGAGGTGGGTACTATAACTCAGTTTCCACCCAACTTCCACACGGAGGTGGGTAGTATAACTCAGTTTCTACCCACCTTCCACACGGAGGTGGGTAGTATAACTCAGTTACTACTCACCTTCCACACGGAGGTGGGTACTATAACTCAGTTTCCACCCAACTTCCACACGGAGGTGGGTAGTATAACTCAGTTTCTACCCACCTTCCACACGGAGGTGGGTAGTATAACTCAGTTTCTACCCACCTTCCACACGGAGGTGGGTAGTATAACTCAGTTTCTACCCACCTTCCACACGGAGGTGGGTACTATAACTCAGTTTCCACCCAACTTCCACACGGAGGTGGGTAGTATAACTCAGTTTCCACCCAACTTCCACACGGAGGTGGGTAGTATAACTCAGTTTCTACCCACCTTCCACACGGAGGTGGGTAGTATAACTCAGTTTCTACCCACCTTCCACACGGAGGTGTGTAGTATAACTCAGTTTCTACCCACCTTCCACACGGAGGTGGGTAGTATAACTCAGTTTCTACCCACCTTCCACACGGAGGTGGGTACTATAACTCAGTTTCCACCCAACTTCCACACGGAGGTGGGTAGTATAACTCAGTTTCTACCCACCTTCCACACGGAGGTGGGTAGTATAACTCAGTTTCTACCCACCTTCCACACGGAGGTGGGTAGTATAACTCAGTTTCTACCCACCTTCCACACGGAGGTGGGTAGTATAACTCAGTTTCTACCCACCTTCCACACGGAGGTGGGTAGTATAACTCAGTTTCTACCCACCTTCCACACGGAGGTGGGTAGTATAACTCAGTTTCTACCCACCTTCCACACGGAGGTGGTTACTATAACTCAGTTTCTACCCACCTTCCACACGGAGGTGGGTAGTATAACTCAGTTTCTACCCACCTTCCACACGGAGGTGGGTAGTATAACTCAGTTTCTACCCACCTTCCACACGGAGGTGGGTAGTATAACTCAGTTTCTACCCACCTTCCACACGGAGGTGGGTAGTATAACTCAGTTTCTACCCACCTTCCACACGGAGGTGGGTAGTATAACTCAGTTTCTACCCACCTTCCACACGGAGGTGGGTAGTATAACTCAGTTTCTACCCACCTTCCACACGGAGGTGGGTAGTATAACTCAGTTTCTACCCACCTTCCACACGGAGGTGGGTAGTATAACTCAGTTTCTACCCACCTTCCACACGGAGGTGGGTAGTATAACTCAGTTTCTACCCACCTTCCACACGGAGGTGGGTAGTATAACTCAGTTTCTACCCACCTTCCACATGAAGGTGGGTAGTATAACTCAGTTTCTACCCACCTTCCACACGGAGGTGGGTAGTAAAACTCAGTTTCTACCCACCTTCCACATGGAGGTGGGTAGTATAACTCAGTTTCTACCCACCTTCCACACGGAGGTGGGTAGTATAACTCAGTTTCTACCCACCTTCCACACGGAGGTGGGTAGTATAACTCAGTTTCTAACCACCTTCCACACGGAGGTGGGTACTATAACTCAGTTTCTACCCACCTTCCACACGGAGGTGGGTAGTATAACTCAGTTACTACTCACCTTCCACACGGAGGTGGGTAGTATAACTCAGTTACCACCCACCTTCCACACGGAGGTGGGTAGTATAACTCCGTTTCTACCCACCTTCCACACGGTGGTGGGTAGTATAACTCAGTTTCTACCCACCTTCCACACGGAGGTGGGTAGTATAACTCAGTTTCTACCCACCTTCCACACGGAGGTGGGTAGTATAACTCAGTTACTACCCACCTTCCACACAGAGGTGGGTAGTATAACTCAGTTACTACCCACCTTCCACACGGAGGTGGGTAGTATAACTCAGTTTCTACCCACCTTCCACACGGAGTTGGGTAGTATAACTCAGTTTCTACCCACCTTCCACACGGTGGTGGGTAGTATAACTCAGTTTCTACCCACCTTCCACACGGAGGTGGGTAGTATAACTCAGTTTCTACCCACCTTCCACACGGAGGTGGGTAGTATAACTCAGTTTCTACCCACCTTCCACACGGAGGTGGGTAGTATAACTCAGTTACTACTCACCTTCCACACGGAGGTGGGTAGTATAACTCAGTTACCACCCACCTTCCACACGGAGGTGGGTAGTATAACTCAGTTTCTACCCACCTTCCACACGGAGGTGGGTAGTATAACTCAGTTTCTACCCACCTTCCACACGGAGGTGGGTAGTATAACTCAGTTACTACTCACCTTCCACACGGAGGTGGGTAGTATAACTCAGTTTCTACCCACCTTCCACACGGAGGTGGGTAGTATAACTCAGTTACTACTCACCTTCCACACGGAGGTGGGTCGTATAACTCAGTTACCACCCACCTTCCACACGGAGGTGGGTAGTATAACTCAGTTTCTACCCACCTTCCACACGGAGGTGGGTAGTATAACTCGGTTTCTACCCACCTTCCACACGGAGGTGGGTAGTATAACTCAGTTACTACTCACCTTCCACACGGAGGTGGGTAGTATAACTCAGTTACCACCCACCTTCCACACGGAGGTGGGTAGTATAACTCAGTTTCTACCCACCTTCCACACGGAGGTGGGTAGTATAACTCAGTTTCTACCCACCTTCCACACGGAGGTGGGTAGTATAACTCAGTTACTACTCACCTTCCACACGGAGGTGGGTAGTATAACTCAGTTTCTACCCACCTTCCACACGGAGGTGGGTAGTATAACTCAGTTACTACTCACCTTCCACACGGAGGTGGGTAGTATAACTCAGTTACCACCCACCTTCCACACGGAGGTGGGTAGTATAACTCAGTTTCTACCCACCTTCCACACGGAGGTGGGTAATATAACTCGGTTTCTACCCACCTTCCACACGCAGGTGGGTAGTATAACTCAGTTACTACCCACCTTCCTCACGGAGGTGGGTAGTATAACTCAGTTACTACCCACCTTCCACACGGAGGTGGGTAGTATAACTCAGTTACCACCCACCTTCCACACGGAGGTGGGTAGTATAACTCAGTTACTACCCACCTTCCACACGGAGGTGGGTAGTATAACTCAGTTTCTACCCACCTTCCACACGGAGGTGGGTAGTATAACTCAGTTTCTACCCACCTTCCACACGGAGGTGGGTAGTATAACTCAGTTTCTACCCACCTTCCACACGGAGGTGGGTAGTATAACTCAGTTACTACCCACCTTCCACACGGAGGTGGGTAGTATAACTCAGTTACTACCCACCTTCCACACGGAGGTGGGTAGTATAACTCAGTTACCACCCACCTTCCACACGGAGGTGGGTAGTATAACTCAGTTTCTACCCACCTTCCACACGGAGGTGGGTAGTATGACTCAGTTTCTACCCACCCTCCACACGGAGGTGGGTAGTATAACTCAGTTACTACCCACCTTCCACACGGAGGTGGGTAGTATAACTCAGTTACTACCCACCTTCCACACGGAGGTGGGTAGTATAACTCAGTTTCTACCCACCTTCCACACGGAGGTGGGTAGTATAACTCAGTTACTACCCACCTTCCACACGGAGGTGGGTAGTATAACTCAGTTTCTACCCACCTTCCACACGGAGGTGGGTAGTATAACTCAGTTTCTACCCACCTTCCACACGGAGGTGGGTAGTATAACTCAGTTACTACCCACCTTCCACACGGAGGTGGGCAGTATAACTCAGTTACTACCCACCTTCCACACGGAGGTGGGTAGTATAACTCAGTTACCACCCACCTTCCTCACGGAGGTGGGTAGTATAACTCAGTTTCTACCCACCTTCCACACGGAGGTGGGTAGTATAACTCAGTTTCTACCCACCTTCCACACGGAGGTGGGTAGTATAACTCAGTTTCTACCCACCTTCCGCACGGAGGTGGGTAGTATAACTCAGTTACTACCCACCTTCCACACGGAGGTGGGTAGTATAACTCAGTTTCTACCCACCTTCCACACGGAGGTGGGTAGTATAACTCAGTTACTACCCACCTTCCACACGGAGGTGGGTGTTATAGCTCAGTTTCTACCCACCTTCCACACGGAGGTGGGTAGTATAACTCAGTTTCTACCCACCTTCCACACGGAGGTGGGTAGTATAACTCAGTTACTACTCACCTTCCACACGGAGGTGGGTAGTATAACTCAGTTACCACCCACCTTCCACACGGAGGTGGGTAGTATAACTCAGTTTCTACCCACCTTCCACACGGAGGTGGGTAGTATAACTCAGTTTCTATCCACCTTCCACACGGAGGTGGGTAGTATAACTCAGTTTCTACCCACCTTCCACACGGAGGTGGGTAGTATAACTCAGTTACTACCCACCTTCCACACGGAGGTGGGTAGTATAACTCAGTTACTACCCACCTTCCACACGGAGGTGGGTAGTATAACTCAGTTACTACCCACCTTCCACACGGAGGTGGGTGTTATAACTCAGTTTCTACCCACCTTCCACACGGAGGTGGGTGTTATAACTCAGTTTCTACCCACCTTCCACACGGAGGTGGGTAGTATAACTCAGTTACTACCCACCTTCCACACGGAGGTGGGTGTTATAACTCAGTTACTACCCACCTTCCACACGGAGGTGGGTAGTATAACTCAGTTACTACTCACCTTCCACACGGAGGTGGGTAGTATAACTCAGTTACCACCCACCTTCCACACGGAGGTGGGTAGTATAACTCAGTTACTACCCACCTTCCACACGGAGGTGGGTGTTATAACTCAGTTTCTACCCACCTTCCACACGGAGGTGGGTAGTATAACTCAGTTTGTACCCACCTTCCACACGGAGGTGGGTAGTATAACTCAGTTACTACCCACCTTCCACACGGAGGTGGGTAGTATAACTAAGTTTCTACCCACCTTCCACACGGAGGTGGGTGTTATAACTCAGTTTCTACCCACCTTCCACACGGAGGTGGGTAGTATAACTCAGTTACTACCCACCTTCCACATGGAGGTGGATGTTATAACTCAGTTACTACCCACCTTCCACACGGAGGTGGGTAGTATAACTCAGTTACTACTCACCTTCCACACGGAGGTGGGTAGTATAACTCAGATTCTACCCACCTTCCACACGGAGGTGGGTAGTATAACTCAGTTTCTACCCACCTTCCACACGGAGGTGGGTAGTATAACTCAGTTTCTACCCACCTTCCACACGGAGGTGGGTAGTATAACTCAGTTACTACCCACCTTCCACACGGAGGTGGGTAGTATAAGTCAGTTACTACCCACCTTCCACACGGAGGTGGGTAGTATAACTCAGTTACTACCCACCTTCCACACGGAGGTGGGTAGTATAACTCAGTTTCTACCCACCTTCCACACGGAGGTGGGTAGTATAACTCAGTTTCTACCCACCTTCCACACAGAGGTGGGTAGTATAACTTAGTTTCTACCCACCTTCCACACGGAGGTGGGTAGTATAACTCAGTTTCTACCCAAACTCCACACGAAGGTGGATAGTAAAACTCAGTTTCTACCCACCTTCCACACGGAGGTGGGTAGTATAGCTCAATTTCTACCCACCTTCCACACGGAGGTGGGTAGTATAACTCAGTTACTACCCACCTTCCACACGGAGGTGGGTAGTATAACTCAGTTTCTACCCACCTTCCGCACGGAGGTGGGTAGTATAACTCAGTTACTACCCACCTTCCACACGGAGGTGGGTAGTATAACTCAGTTTCTACCCACCTTCCACACGGAGGTGGGTAGTATAACTCAGTTACTACCCACCTTCCACACGGAGGTGGGTGTTATAACTCAGTTTCTACCCACCTTCCACACGGAGGTGGGTAGTATAACTCAGTTTCTACCCACCTTCCACACGGAGGTGGGTAGTATAACTCAGTTACTACTCACCTTCCACACGGAGGTGGGTAGTATAACTCAGTTACCACCCACCTTCCACACGGAGGTGGGTAGTATAACTCAGTTTCTACCCACCTTCCACACGGAGGTGGGTAGTATAACTCAGTTTCTATCCACCTTCCACACGGAGGTGGGTAGTATAACTCAGTTTCTACCCACCTTCCACACGGAGGTGGGTAGTATAACTCAGTTACTACCCACCTTACACACGGAGGTGGGTAGTATAACTCAGTTACTACCCACCTTCCACACGGAGGTGGGTAGTATAACTCAGTTACTACCCACCTTCCACACGGAGGTGGGTGTTATAACTCAGTTTCTACCCACCTTCCACACGGAGGTGGGTAGTATAACTCAGTTTCTACCCACCTTCCACACGGAGGTGGGTAGTATAACTCAGTTACTACCCACCTTCCACACGGAGGTGGGTGTTATAACTCAGTTACTACCCACCTTCCACACGGAGGTGGGTAGTATAACTCAGTTACTACTCACCTTCCACACGGAGGTGGGTAGTATAACTCAGTTACCACCCACCTTCCACACGGAGGTGGGTAGTATAACTCAGTTACTACCCACCTTCCACACGGAGGTGGGTGTTATAACTCAGTTTCTACCCACCTTCCACATGGAGGTGGGTAGTATAACTCAGTTTGTACCCACCTTCCACACGGAGGTGGGTAGTATAACTCAGTTACTACCCACCTTCCACACGGAGGTGGGTAGTATAACTCAGTTTCTACCCACCTTCCACCCGGAGGTGGGTGTTATAACTCAGTTTCTACCCACCTTCCACACGGAGGTGGGTAGTATAACTCAGTTACTACCCACCTTCCACACGGAGGTGGATGTTATAACTCAGTTACTACCCACCTTCCACACGGAGGTGGGTAGTATAACTCAGTTACTACTCACCTTCCACACGGAGGTGGGTAGTATAACTCAGTTTCTACCCACCTTCCACACGGAGGTGGGTAGTATAACTCAGTTTCTACCCACCTTCCACACGGAGGTGGGTAGTATAACTCAGTTTCTACCCACCTTCCACACGGAGGTGGGTAGTATAACTCAGTTACTACCCACCTTCCACACGGAGGTGGGTAGTATAACTCAGTTACTACCCACCTTCCACACGGAGGTGGGTAGTATAACTCAGTTTCTACCCACCTTCCACACGGAGGTGGGTAGTATAACTCAGTTTCTACCCACCTTCCACACGGAGGTGGGTAGTATAACTCGGTTTCTACCCACCTTCCACACGCAGGTGGGTAGTATAACTCAGTTACTACCCACCTTCCTCACGGAGGTGGGTAGTATAACTCAGTTACTACCCACCTTCCACACGGAGGTGGGTAGTATAACTCAGTTACTACCCACCTTCCACACGGAGGTGGGTAGTATAACTCAGTTTCTACCCACCTTCCACACGGAGGTGGGTAGTATAACTCAGTTTCTACCCACCTTCCACACGGAGGTGGGTAGTATAACTCAGTTTCTACCCACCTTCCACACGGAGGTGGGTAGTATAACTCAGTTACTACCCACCTTCCACACGGAGGTGGGTAGTATAACTCAGTTACTACCCACCTTCCACACGGAGGTGGGTAGTATAACTCAGTTACCACCCACCTTCCACACGGAGGTGGGTAGTATAACTGAGTTTCTACCCACCTTCCACACGGAGGTGGGTAGTATGACTCAGTTTCTACCCACCCTCCACACGGAGGTGGGTAGTATAACTCAGTTACTACCCACCTTCCACACGGAGGTGGGTAGTATAACTCAGTTTCTACCCACCTTCCACACGGAGGTGGGTAGTATAACTCAGTTTCTACCCACCTTCCACACGGAGGTGGGTAGTATAACTCAGTTACTACCCACCTTCCACACGGAGGTGGGTAGTATAACTCAGTTTCTACCCACCTTCCACACGGAGGTGGGTAGTATAACCCAGTTTCTACCCACCTTCCACACGGAGGTGGGTAGTATAACTCAGTTACTACCCACCTTCCACACGGAGGTGGGCAGTATAACTCAGTTACTACCCACCCTCCACACGGAGGTGGGTAGTATAACTCAGTTACCACCCACCTTCCTCACGGAGGTGGGTAGTATAACTCAGTTTCTACCCACCTTCCACACGGAGGTGGGTATTATAACTCAGTTTCTACCCACCTTCCACACGGAGGTGGGTAGTATAACTCAGTTTCTACCCACCTTCCGCACGGAGGTGGGTAGTATAACTCAGTTACTACCCACCTTCCACACGGAGGTGGGTAGTATAACTCAGTTTCTACCCACCTTCCACACGGAGGTGGGTAGTATAACTCAGTTACTACCCACCTTCCACACGGAGGTGGGTGTTATAGCTCAGTTTCTACCCACCTTCCACACGGAGGTGGGTAGTATAACTCAGTTTCTACCCACCTTCCACACGGAGGTGGGTAGTATAACTCAGTTACTACTCACCTTCCACACGGAGGTGGGTAGTATAACTCAGTTACCACCCACCTTCCACACGGAGGTGGGTAGTATAACTCAGTTTCTACCCACCTTCCACACGGAGGTGGGTAGTATAACTCAGTTTCTATCCACCTTCCACACGGAGGTGGGTAGTATAACTCAGTTTCTACCCACCTTCCACACGGAGGTGGGTAGTATAACTCAGTTACTACCCACCTTCCACACGGAGGTGGGTAGTATAACTCAGTTACTACCCACCTTCCACACGGAGGTGGGTAGTATAACTCAGTTACTACCCACCTTCCACACGGAGGTGGGTGTTATAACTCAGTTTCTACCCACCTTCCACACGGAGGTGGGTGTTATAACTCAGTTTCTACCCACCTTCCACACGGAGGTGGGTAGTATAACTCAGTTACTACCCACCTTCCACACGGAGGTGGGTGTTATAACTCAGTTACTACCCACCTTCCACACGGAGGTGGGTAGTATAACTCAGTTACTACTCACCTTCCACACGGAGGTGGGTAGTATAACTCAGTTACCACCCACCTTCCACACGGAGGTGGGTAGTATAACTCAGTTACTACCCACCTTCCACACGGAGGTGGGTGTTATAACTCAGTTTCTACCCACCTTCCACACGGAGGTGGGTAGTATAACTCAGTTTGTACCCACCTTCCACACGGAGGTGGGTAGTATAACTCAGTTACTACCCACCTTCCACACGGAGGTGGGTAGTATAACTAAGTTTCTACCCACCTTCCACACGGAGGTGGGTGTTATAACTCAGTTTCTACCCACCTTCCACACGGAGGTGGGTAGTATAACTCAGTTACTACCCACCTTCCACACGGAGGTGGATGTTATAACTCAGTTACTACCCACCTTCCACACGGAGGTGGGTAGTATAACTCAGTTACTACTCACCTTCCACACGGAGGTGGGTAGTATAACTCAGATTCTACCCACCTTCCACACGGAGGTGGGTAGTATAACTCAGTTTCTACCCACCTTCCACACGGAGGTGGGTAGTATAACTCAGTTTCTACCCACCTTCCACACGGAGGTGGGTAGTATAACTCAGTTACTACCCACCTTCCACACGGAGGTGGGTAGTATAAGTCAGTTACTACCCACCTTCCACACGGAGGTGGGTAGTATAACTCAGTTACTACCCACCTTCCACACGGAGGTGGGTAGTATAACTCAGTTTCTACCCACCTTCCACACGGAGGTGGGTAGTATAACTCAGTTTCTACCCACCTTCCACACAGAGGTGGGTAGTATAACTTAGTTTCTACCCACCTTCCACACGGAGGTGGGTAGTATAACTCAGTTTCTACCCAAACTCCACACGAAGGTGGATAGTAAAACTCAGTTTCTACCCACCTTCCACACGGAGGTGGGTAGTATAGCTCAATTTCTACCCACCTTCCACACGGAGGTGGGTAGTATAACTCAGTTACTACCCACCTTCCACACGGAGGTGGGTAGTATAACTCAGTTTCTACCCACCTTCCGCACGGAGGTGGGTAGTATAACTCAGTTACTACCCACCTTCCACACGGAGGTGGGTAGTATAACTCAGTTTCTACCCACCTTCCACACGGAGGTGGGTAGTATAACTCAGTTACTACCCACCTTCCACACGGAGGTGGGTGTTATAACTCAGTTTCTACCCACCTTCCACACGGAGGTGGGTAGTATAACTCAGTTTCTACCCACCTTCCACACGGAGGTGGGTAGTATAACTCAGTTTCTATCCACCTTCCACACGGAGGTGGGTAGTATAACTCAGTTTCTACCCACCTTCCACACGGAGGTGGGTAGTTTAACTCAGTTACTACCCACCTTCCACACGGAGGTGGGTAGTATAACTCAGTTACTACCCACCTTCCACACGGAGGTGGGTAGTATAACTCAGTTACTACCCACCTTCCACACGGAGGTGGGTGTTATAACTCAGTTTCTACCCACCTTCCACACGGAGGTGGGTGTTATAACTCAGTTTCTACCCACCTTCCACACGGAGGTGGGTAGTATAACTCAGTTACTACCCACCTTCCACACGGAGGTGGGTGTTATAACTCAGTTACTACCCACCTTCCACACGGAGGTGGGTAGTATAACTCAGTTACTACTCACCTTCCACACGGAGGTGGGTAGTATAACTCAGTTACCACCCACCTTCCACACGGAGGTGGGTAGTATAACTCAGTTACTACCCACCTTCCACACGGAGGTGGGTGTTATAACTCAGTTTCTACCCACCTTCCACATGGAGGTGGGTAGTACAACTCAGTTTGTACCCACCTTCCACACGGAGGTGGGTAGTATAACTCAGTTACTACCCACCTTCCACACGGAGGTGGGTAGTATAACTCAGTTTCTACCCACCTTCCACCCGGAGGTGGGTGTTATAACTCAGTTTCTACCCACCTTCCACACGGAGGTGGGTAGTATAACTCAGTTACTACCCACCTTCCACACGGAGGTGGATGTTATAACTCAGTTACTACCCACCTTCCACACGGAGGTGGGTAGTATAACTCAGTTACTACTCACCTTCCACACGGAGGTGGGTAGTATAACTCAGTTTCTACCCACCTTCCACACGGAGGTGGGTAGTATAACTCAGTTTCTACCCACCTTCCACATGGAGGTGGGTAGTATAACTCAGTTTCTACCCACCTTCCACACGGAGGTGGGTAGTATAACTCAGTTACTACCCACCTTCCACACGGAGGTGGGTAGTATAACTCAGTTACTACCCACCTTCCACACGGAGGTGGGTAGTATAACTCAGTTTCTACCCACCTTCCACACGGAGGTGGGTAGTATAACTCAGTTTCTACCCACCTTCCACACGGAGGTGGGTAGTATAACTCAGTTTCTACGAACCTTCCACACGGAGGTGGGTAGTATAACTCAGTTACTACTCACCTTCCACACGGAGGTGGGTAGTATAACTCAGTTTCTACCCACCTTCCACACGGAGGTGGGTAGTATAACTCAGTTACTACCCACCTTCCACACGGAGGTGGGTAGTATAACTCAGTTTCTACCCACCTTCCACACGGAGGTGGGTAGTATAACTCAGTTTCTAAACACCTTCCACACGGAGGTGGGTAGTATAACTCAGTTACTACCCACCTTCCACACGGAGGTGGGTAGTATAACTCAGTTTCTACCCACCTTCCACACGGAGGTGGGTAGTATAACTCAGTTTCTACCCACCTTCCACACGGAGGTGGGTAGTATAACTCAGTTTCTACCCACCTTCCACACGGAGGTGGGTAGTATAACTCAGTTACTACTCACCTTCCACACGGAGGTGGGTAGTATAACTCAGTTTCTACCCACCTTCCACACGGAGGTGGGTAGTATAACTCAGTTACTACCCACCTTCCACACGGAGGTGGGTAGTATAACTCAGTTTCTACCCACCTTCCACACGGAGGTGGGTAGTATAACTCAGTTTCTGCCCACCTTCCACACGGAGGTGGGTAGTATAACTCAGTTACTACCCACCTTCCACACGGGGGTGGGTAGTATAACTCAGTTACTACCCACCTTCCACACAGAGGTGGGTAGTATAACTCAGTTTCTACCCACCTTCCACACGGAGGTGGGTAGTATAACTCAGTTACTACCCACCTTCCACACGGAGGTGGGTAGTATAACTCAGTTACTACCCACCTTCCACACGGAGGTGGGTAGTATAACTCAGTTTCTACCCACCTTCCACACGGAGGTGGGTGTTATAACTCAGTTTCTACCCACCTTCCACACGGAGGTGGGTAGTATAACTCAGTTACTACCCACCTTCCACACGGAGGTGGGTGTTATAACTCAGTTACTACCCACCTTCCACACGGAGGTGGGTAGTATAACTCAGTTACTACCCACCTTCCACACGGAGGTGGGTAGTATAACTCAGTTTCTACCCACCTTCCACACGGAGGTGGGTAGTATAACTCAGTTTCTACCCACCTTCCACACGGAGGTGGGTAGTATAACTCAGTTTCTACCCACCTTCCACACGGAGGTGGGTAGTATAAGTCAGTTACTACCCACCTTCCACACGGAGGTGGGTGTTATAACTCAGTTTCTACCCACCTTCCACACGGAGGTGGGTAGTATAACTCAGTTTCTACCCACCTTCCACACGGAGGTGGGTAGTATAACTCAGTTACTACTCACCTTCCACACGGAGGTGGGTAGTATAACTCAGTTACCACCCACCTTCCACACGGAGGTGGGTAGTATAACTCAGTTACTACCCACCTTCCACACGGAGGTGGGTAGTATAACTCGGTTTCTACCCACCTTCCACACGCAGGTGGGTAGTATAACTCAGTTACTACCCACCTTCCTCACGGAGGTGGGTAGTATAACTCAGTTACTACCCACCTTCCACATGGAGGTGGGTAGTATAACTCAGTTTCTACCCACCTTCCACACGGAGGTGGGTAGTATAACTCAGTTTCTACCCACCTTCCACACGGAGGTGGGTAGTATAACTCAGTTTCTACCCACCTTCCACACGGAGGTGGGTAGTATAACTCAGTTTCTACCCACCTTCCACACGGAGGTGGGTAGTATAACTCAGTTTGTACCCACCTTCCACACGGAGGTGGGTAGTATAACTCAGTTACTACCCACCTTCCACACGGAGGTGGGTGTTATAACTCAGTTACTACCCACCTTCCACACGGAGGTGGGTAGTATAACTCAGTTACTACCCACCTTCCACACGGAGGTGGGTAGTATAACTCAGTTTCTACCCACCTTCCACACGGAGGTGGGTAGTATAATTCAGTTTCTACCCACCTTCCACACGGAGGTGGGTAGTATAACTCAGTTTCTACCCACCTTCCACACGGAGGTGGGTAGTATAACTCAGTTACTACCCACCTTCCACACGGAGGTGGGTGTTATAACTCAGCTTCTACCCACCTTCCACACGGAGGTGGGGAGTATAACTCAGTTTCTACCCACCTTCCACACGGAGGTGGGTAGTATAACTCAGTTACTACTCACCTTCCACACGGAGGTGGGTAGTATAACTCAGTTACCACCCACCTTCCACACGGAGGTGGGTAGTATAACTCAGTTACTACCCACCTTCCACACGGAGGTGGGTAGTATAACTCGGTTTCTACCCACCTTCCACACGCAGGTGGGTAGTATAACTCAGTTACTACCCACCTTCCTCACGGAGGTGGGTAGTATAACTCAGTTACTACCCACCTTCCACACGGAGGTGGGTAGTATAACTCAGTTTCTACCCACCTTCCACACGGAGGTGGGTAGTATAACTCAGTTTCTACCCACCTTCCACACGGAGGTGGGTAGTATAACTCAGTTTCTACCCACCTTCCACACGGAGGTGGGTAGTATAACTCAGTTTCTACCCACCTTCCACACGGAGGTGGGTAGTATAACTCAGTTTGTACCCACCTTCCACACGGAGGTGGGTAGTATAACTCAGTTTCTACCCACCTTCCACACGGAGGTGGGTAGTATAACTCAGTTTCTACCCACCTTCCACACGGAGGTGGGTAGTATAACTCAGTTTCTACCCACCTTCTACACAGAGGTGGGTAGTATAACTTAGTTTCTACCCACCTTCCACACGGAGGTGGGTAGTATAACTCAGTTTCTACCCAAACTCCACACGAAGGTGGGTAGTAAAACTCAGTTTCTACCCACCTTCCACACGGAGGTGGGTAGTATAGCTCAATTTCTACCCACCTTCCACACGGAGGTGGGTAGTATAACTCAGTTACTACCCACCTTCCACACGGAGGTGGGTAGTATAACTCAGTTTCTGCCCACCTTCCGCACGGAGGTGGGTAGTATAACTCAGTTACTACCCACCTTCCACACGGAAGTGGGTAGTATAACTCAGTTTCTACCCACCTTCCACACGGAGGTGGGTAGTATAACTCAGTTACTACCCACCTTCCACACGGAGGTGGGTGTTATAACTCAGTTTCTACCCACCTTCCACACGGAGGTGGGTAGTATAACTCAGTTTCTACCCACCTTCCACACGGAGGTGGGTAGTATAACTCAGTTTCTACCCAACTTCCACACGGAGGTGGGTAGTATAACTCAGTTTCTACCCACCTTCCACACGGAGGTGGGTAGTATAACTCAGTTTCTACCCACCTTCCACACGGAGGTGGGTAGTATAACTCAGTTTCTACCCAACTTCCACACGGAGGTGGGTAGTATAACTCAGTTTCTACCCACCTTCCACACGGAGGTGGGTAGTATAACTCAGTTACTACTCACCCTCCACACGGAGGTGGGTAGTATAACTCAGTTACCACCAACCTTCCACACGGAGGTGGGTAGTATAACTCAGTTACTACCCACCTTCCACACGGAGGTGGGTAGTATAACTCAGTTACTACCCACCTTCCACACGGAGGTGGGTAGTATAACTCAGTTTCTACCCACCTTCCACACGGAAGTGGGTAGCATAACTCAGTTTCTACCCACCTTCCACACGGAGGTGGGTAGTATAACTCAGTTTCTACCCACCTTCCACACGGAGGTGGGTACTATAACTCAGTTTCTACCCACCTTCCACACGGAGGTGGGTAGTATAACTCAGTTTCTACCCACCTTCCACACGGAGGTGGGTAGTATAACTCAGTTACTACTCACCTTCCACATGGAGGTGGGTAGTATAACTCAGTTTCTACCCACCTTCCATACGGAGGTGGGTAGTATAACTCAGTTTCTACCCACCTTCCACACGGAAGCGGGTAGCATAACTCAGTTTCTACCCACCTTCCACACGGAGGTGGGTAGTATAACTCAGTTTCTACCCACCTTCCACACGGATGTGGGTAGTATAACTCAGTTTCTACCCACCTTCCACACGGAGGTGGGTAGTATAACTCAGTTTCTACCCACCTTCCACACGGAGGTGGGTACTATAACTCAGTTTCCACCCAACTTCCACACGGAGGTGGGTAGTATAACTCAGTTTCTACCCACCTTCCACACGGAGGTGGGTAGTATAACTTAGTTACTACTCACCTTCCACACGGAGGTGGGTAGTATAACTCAGTTTCTACCCAAACTCCACACGAAGGTGGGTAGTAAAACTCAGTTTCTACCCACCTTCCACACGGAGGTGGGTAGTATAACTCAGTTTCTGCCCACCTTCCGCACGGAGGTGGGTAGTATAACTCAGTTACTACCCACCTTCCACACGGAAGTGGGTAGTAGAACTCAGTTTCTACCCACCTTCCACACGGAGGTGGGTAGTATAACTCAGTTACTACCCACCTTCCACACGGAGGTGGGTGTTATAACTCAGTTTCTACCCACCTTCCACACGGAGGTGGGTAGTATAACTCAGTTTCTACCCACCTTCCACACGGAGGTGGGTAGTATAACTCAGTTTCTACCCAACTTCCACACGGAGGTGGGTAGTATAACTCAGTTTCTACCCACCTTCCACACGGAGGTGGGTAGTATAACTCAGTTTCTACCCACCTTCCACACGGAGGTGGGTAGTATAACTCAGTTTCTACCCAACTTCCACACGGAGGTGGGTAGTATAACTCAGTTTCTACCCACCTTCCACACGGAGGTGGGTAGTATAACTCAGTTACTACTCACCCTCCACACGGAGGTGGGTAGTATAACTCAGTTACCACCAACCTTCCACACGGAGGTGGGTAGTATAACTCAGTTACTACCCACCTTCCACACGGAGGTGGGTAGTATAACTCAGTTACTACCCACCTTCCACACGGAGGTGGGTAGTATAACTCAGTTTCTACCCACCTTCCACACGGAAGTGGGTAGCATAACTCAGTTTCTACCCACCTTCCACACGGAGGTGGGTAGTATAACTCAGTTTCTACCCACCTTCCACACGGAGGTGGGTACTATAACTCAGTTTCTACCCACCTTCCACACGGAGGTGGGTAGTATAACTCAGTTTCTACCCACCTTCCACACGGAGGTGGGTAGTATAACTCAGTTACTACTCACCTTCCACATGGAGGTGGGTAGTATAACTCAGTTTCTACCCACCTTCCATACGGAGGTGGGTAGTATAACTCAGTTTCTACCCACCTTCCACACGGAAGCGGGTAGCATAACTCAGTTTCTACCCACCTTCCACACGGAGGTGGGTAGTATAACTCAGTTTCTACCCACCTTCCACACGGAGGTGGGTAGTATAACTCAGTTTCTACCCACCTTCCACACGGAGGTGGGTAGTATAACTCAGTTTCTACCCACCTTCCACACGGAGGTGGGTACTATAACTCAGTTTCCACCCAACTTCCACACGGAGGTGGGTAGTATAACTCAGTTTCTACCCACCTTCCACACGGAGGTGGGTAGTATAACTTAGTTACTACTCACCTTCCACACGGAGGTGGGTAGTATAACTCAGTTACCACCCACCTTCCACATGAAGGTGGGTAGTATAACTCAGTTTCTACCCACCTTCCACACGGAGGTGGGTAGTATAACTCAGTTTCTACCCACCTTCCACACGGAGGTGGGTAGTATAACTCAGTTACTACTCACCTTCCACACGGAGGTGGGTAGTATAACTCAGTTACCACCCACCTTCCACACGGAGGTGGGTAGTATAACTCAGTTACTACTCACCTTCCACACGGAGGTGGGTAGTATAACTCAGTTACCACCCACCTTCCACACGGAGGTGGGTAGTATAACTCAGTTACTACTCACCTTCCACACGGAGGTGGGTAGTATAACTCAGTTACCACCCACCTTCCACACGGAGGTGGGTAGTATAACTCAGTTTCTACCCACCTTCCACACGGAGGTGGGTACTATAACTCAGTTTCCACCCAACTTCCACACGGAGGTGGGTAGTATAACTCAGTTTCTACCCACCTTCCACACGGAGGTGGGTACTATAACTCAGTTTCCACCCAACTTCCACACGGAGGTGGGTAGTATAACTCAGTTTCTACCCACCTTCCACACGGAGGTGGGTACTATAACTCAGTTTCCACCCAACTTCCACACGGAGGTGGGTAGTATAACTCAGTTTCTACCCACCTTCCACACGGAGGTGGGTAGTATAACTCGGTTACTACTCACCTTCCACACGGAGGTGGGTAGTATAACTCAGTTTCTACCCACCTTCCACACGGAGGTGGGTAGTATAACTCAGTTTCTACCCACCTTCCACACGGAGGTGGGTAGTATAACTCAGTTTCTACCCACCTTCCACACGGAGGTGGGTAGTATAACTCAGTTACTACTCACCTTCCACACGGAGGTGGGTAGTATAACTCAGTTACCACCCACCTTCCACACGGAGGTGGGTAGTATAACTCAGTTACTACCCACCTTCCACACGGAGGTGGGTAGTATAACTCGGTTTCTACCCACCTTCCACACGCAGGTGGGTAGTATAACTCAGTTACTACCCACCTTCCTCACGGAGGTGGGTAGTATAACTCAGTTACAACCCACCTTCCACACGGAGGTGGGTAGTATAACTCAGTTTCTACCCACCTTCCACACGGAGGTGGGTAGTATAACTCAGTTTCTACCCACCTTCCACACGGAGGTGGGTAGTATAACTCAGTTTCTACCCACCTTCCACACGGAGGTGGGTAGTATAACTCAGTTTCTACCCACCTTCCACACGGAGGTGGGTAGTATAACTCAGTTTGTACCCACCTTCCACACGGAGGTGGGTAGTATAACTCAGTTTCTACCCACCTTCCACACGGAGGTGGGTAGTATAACTCAGTTTCTACCCACCTTCCACACGGAGGTGGGTAGTATAACTCAGTTTCTACCCACCTTCTACACAGAGGTGGGTAGTATAACTTAGTTTCTACCCACCTTCCACACGGAGGTGGGTAGTATATCTCAGTTTCTACCCAAACTCCACACGAAGGTGGGTAGTAAAACTCAGTTTCTACCCACCTTCCACACGGAGGTGGGTAGTATAGCTCAATTTCTACCCACCTTCCACACGGAGGTGGGTAGTATAACTCAGTTACTACCCACCTTCCACACGGAGGTGGGTAGTATAACTCAGTTTCTGCCCACCTTCCGCACGGAGGTGGGTAGTATAACTCAGTTACTACCCACCTTCCACACGGAGGTGGGTAGTATAACTCAGTTTCTACCCACCTTCCACACGGAGGTGGGTAGTATAACTCAGTTACTACCCACCTTCCACACGGAGGTGGGTGTTATAACTCAGTTTCTACCCACCTTCCACACGGAGGTGGGTAGTATAACTCAGTTTCTACCCACCTTCCACACGGAGGTGGGTAGTATAACTCAGTTTCTACCCACCTTCCACACGGAGGTGGGTAGTATAACTCAGTTTCTACCCAACTTCCACACGGAGGTGGGTAGTATAACTCAGTTTCTACCCACCTTCCACACGGAGGTGGGTAGTATAACTCAGTTTCTACCCACCTTCCACACGGAGGTGGGTAGTATAACTCAGTTTCTACCCAACTTCCACACGGAGGTGGGTAGTATAACTCAGTTTCTACCCACCTTCCACACGGAGGTGGGTAGTATAACTCAGTTACTACTCACCCTCCACACGGAGGTGGGTAGTATAACTCAGTTACCACCAACCTTCCACACGGAGGTGGGTAGTATAACTCAGTTACTACCCACCTTCCACACGGAGGTGGGTAGTATAACTCAGTTACTACCCACCTTCCACACGGAGGTGGGTAGTATAACTCAGTTTCTACCCACCTTCCACACGGAAGTGGGTAGCATAACTCAGTTTCTACCCACCTTCCACACGGAGGTGGGTAGTATAACTCAGTTTCTACCCACCTTCCACACGGAGGTGGGTACTATAACTCAGTTTCTACCCACCTTCCACACGGAGGTGGGTAGTATAACTCAGTTTCTACCCACCTTCCACACGGAGGTGGGTACTATAACTCAGTTTCCACCCAACTTCCACACGGAGGTGGGTAGTATAACTCAGTTTCTACCCACCTGCTACACGGAGGTGGGTAGTATAACTTAGTTACTACTCACCTTCCACACGGAGGTGGGTAGTATAACTCAGTTACCACCCACCTTCCACATGAAGGTGGGTAGTATAACTCAGTTTCTACCCACCTTCCACACGGAGGTGGGTAGTATAACTCAGTTTCTACCCACCTTCCACACGGAGGTGGGTAGTATAACTCAGTTACTACTCACCTTCCACACGGAGGTGGGTAGTATAACTCAGTTACCACCCACCTTCCACACGGAGGTGGGTAGTATAACTCAGTTTCTACTCACCTTCCACATGGAGGTGGGTAGTATAACTCAGTTTCTACCCACCTTCCATACGGAGGTGGGTAGTATAACTCAGTTTCTACCCACCTTCCACACGGAAGTGGGTAGCATAACTCAGTTTCTACCCACCTTCCACACGGAGGTGGGTAGTATAACTCAGTTTCTACCCACCTTCCACACGGAGGTGGGTAGTATAACTCAGTTTCTACCCACCTTCCACACGGAGGTGGGTAGTATAACTCAGTTTCTACCCACCTTCCACACGGAGGTGGGTACTATAACTCAGTTTCCACCCAACTTCCACACGGAGGTGGGTAGTATAACTCAGTTTCTACCCACCTTCCACACGGAGGTGGGTAGTATAACTTAGTTACTACTCACCTTCCACACGGAGGTGGGTAGTATAACTCAGTTACCACCCACCTTCCACATGAAGGTGGGTAGTATAACTCAGCTTCTACCCACCTTCCACACGGAGGTGGGTAGTATAACTCAGTTTCTACCCACCTTCCACACGGAGGTGGGTAGTATAACTCAGTTACTACTCACCTTCCACACGGAGGTGGGTAGTATAACTCAGTTACCACCCACCTTCCACACGGAGGTGGGTAGTATAACTCAGTTACTACTCACCTTCCACACGGAGGTGGGTAGTATAACTCAGTTACCACCCACCTTCCACACGGAGGTGGGTAGTATAACTCAGTTACTACTCACCTTCCACACGGAGGTGGGTAGTATAACTCAGTTACCACCCACCTTCCACACGGAGGTGGGTAGTATAACTCAGTTTCTACCCACCTTCCACACGGAGGTGGGTACTATAACTCAGTTTCCACCCAACTTCCACACGGAGGTGGGTAGTATAACTCAGTTTCTACCCACCTTCCACACGGAGGTGGGTACTATAACTCAGTTTCCACCCAACTTCCACACGGAGGTGGGTAGTATAACTCAGTTTCTACCCACCTTCCACACGGAGGTGGGTACTATAACTCAGTTTCCACCCAACTTCCACACGGAGGTGGGTAGTATAACTCAGTTTCTACCCACCTTCCACACGGAGGTGGGTAGTATAACTCAGTTACTACTCACCTTCCACACGGAGGTGGGTAGTATAACTCAGTTACCACCCACCTTCCACACGGAGGTGGGTAGTATAACTCAGTTTCTACCCACCTTCCACACGGAGGTGGGTACTATAACTCAGTTTCCACCCAACTTCCACACGGAGGTGGGTAGTATAACTCAGTTTCTACCCACCTTCCACACGGAGGTGGGTACTATAACTCAGTTTCCACCCAACTTCCACACGGAGGTGGGTAGTATAACTCAGTTTCTACCCACCTTCCACACGGAGGTGGGTACTATATTTCAGTTTCCACCCAACTTCCACACGGAGGTGGGTAGTATAACTCAGTTTCTACCCACCTTCCACACGGAGGTGGGTAGTATAACTCAGTTACTACTCACCTTCCACACGGAGGTGGGTAGTATAACTCAGTTTCTACCCACCTTCCACACGGAGGTGGGTAGTATAACTCAGTTTCTACCCACCTTCCACACGGAGGTGGGTACTATAACTCAGTTTCCACCCAACTTCCACACGGAGGTGGGTAATATAACTCAGTTACCACCCACCTTCCACATGAAGGTGGGTAGTATAACTCAGTTTCTACCCACCTTCCACACGGAGGTGGGTACTATAACTCAGTTTCTACCCACCTTCCACACGGAGGTGGGTAGTATAACTCAGTTTCTACCCACCTTCCACACAGAGGTGGGTACTATAACTCAGTTTCCACCCAACTTCCACACGGAGGTGGGTAGTATAACTCAGTTTCTACCCACCTTCCACACGGAGGTGGGTAGTATAACTCAGTTACTACTCACCTTCCACACGGAGGTGGGTAGTATAACTCAGTTACCACCCACCTTCCACACGGAGGTGGGTAGTATAACTCAGTTACCACCCAACTTCCACACGGAGGTGGTTAGTATAACTCAGTTACTACTCACCATCCACACGGAGGTGGGTAGTATAACTCAGTTACCACCCACCTTCCACACGGAGGTGGGTAGTATAACTCAGTTTCTACCCACCTTCCACACGGAGGTGGGTACTATAACTCAGTTTCCACCCAACTTCCACACGGAGGTGGGTAGTATAACTCAGTTTCTACCCACCTTCCACACGGAGGTGGGTAGTATAACTCAGTTTCTACCCAACTTCCACACGGAGGTGGGTAGTATAACTCAGTTTCTACCCACCTTCCACACTGAGGTGGGTAGTATAACTCAGTTTCTACCCACCTTCCACACGGAGGTGGGTAGTATAACTCAGTTTCTACCCAACTTCCACACGGAGGTGGGTAGTATAATTCAGTTTCTACCCACCTTCCACACGGAGGTGGGTAGTATAACTCAGTTACTACTCACCTTCCACACGGAGGTGGGTAGTATAACTCAGTTACCACCAACCTTCCACACGGAGGTGGGTAGTATAACTCAGTTACTACCCACCTTCCACACGGAGGTGGGTAGTATAACGCAGTTACTACCCACCTTCCACACGGAGGTGGGTAGTATAACTCAGTTTCTACCCACCTTCCACACGGAAGTGGGTAGCATAACTCAGTTTCTACCCACCTTCCACACGGAGGTGGGTAGTATAACTCAGTTTCTACCCACCTTCCACACGGAGGTGGGTACTATAACTCAGTTTCTACCCACCTTCCACACGGAGGTGGGTAGTATAACTCAGTTTCTACCCACCTTCCACACGGAGGTGGGTAGTATAACTCAGTTACTACTCACCTTCCACATGGAGGTGGGTAGTATAACTCAGTTTCTACCCACCTTCCATACGGAGGTGGGTAGTATAACTCAGTTTCTACCCACCTTCCACACGGAAGTGGGTAGCATAACTCAGTTTCTACCCACCTTCCACACGGAGGTGGGTAGTATAACTCAGTTTCTACCCACCTTTCACACGGAGGTGGGTAGTATAACTCAGTTTCTACCCACCTTCCACACGGAGGTGGGTAGTATAACTCAGTTTCTACCCACCTTCCACATGGAGGTGGGTACTATAACTCAGTTTCCACCTAACTTCCACACGGAGGTGGGTAGTATAACTCAGTTTCTACCCACCTTCCACACGGAGGTGGGTAGTATAACTCAGTTACTACTCACCTTCCACACGGAGGTGGGTAGTATAACTCAGTTACCACCCACCTTCCACACAGAGGTGGGTAGTATAACTCAGTTTCTACCCACCTTCCACACGGAGGTGGGTAGTATAACTCAGTTACTACTCACCTTCCACACGGAGGTGGGTAGTATAACTCAGTTACCACCCACCTTCCACACGGAGGTGGGTAGTATAACTCAGTTACTACTCACCTTCCACACGGAGGTGGGTAGTATAACTCAGTTACCACCCACCTTCCACACGGAGGTGGGTAGTATAACTCAGTTACCACCCACCTTCCACACGGAGGTGGGTAGTATAACTCAGTTTCTACTCACCTTCCACACGGAGGTGGGTAGTATAACTCAGTTACTACTCACCTTCCACATGAAGGTGGGTAGTATAACTCAGTTTCTACCCACCTTCCACACGGAGGTGGGTAGTATAACTCAGTTTCTACCCACCTTCCACACGGAGGTGTGTAGTATAACTCAGTTACTACTCACCTTCCACACGGAGGTGGGTAGTATAACTCAGTTACCACCCACCTTCCACACGGAGGTGGGTAGTATAACTCAGTTACTACTCACCTTCCACACGGAGGTGGGTAGTATAACTCAGTTACCACCCACCTTCCAACCGGAGGTGGGTAGTATAACTCAGTTACTACCCACCTTCCACACGGAGGTGGGTAGTATAACTCAGTTACCACCCACCTTCCACACGGAGGTGGGTAGTATAACTCAGTTTCTACCCACCTTCCACACGGAGGTGGGTACTATAACTCAGTTTCCACCCAACTTCCACACGGAGGTGGGTAGTATAACTCAGTTTCTACCCACCTTCCACACGGAGGTGGGTAGTATAACTCAGTTTCTACCCACCTTCCACACGGAGGTGGGTAGTATAACTCAGTTACTACTCACCTTCCACACGGAGGTGGGTAGTATAACTCAGTTACCACCCACCTTCCACACGGAGTCGGGTAGTATAACTCAGTTACCACCCACCTTCCACATGAAGGTGGGTAGTATAACTCAGTTTCTACCCACCTTCCACACGGAGGTGGGTAGTATAACTCAGTTTCTACCCACCTTCCACACGGAGGTGGGTAGTATAACTCAGTTACTACTCACCTTCCACACGGTGGTGGGTAGTATAACTCAGTTACCACCCACCTTCCACACGGAGGTGGGTAGTATAACTCAGTTACTACTCACCTTCCACACGGAGGTGGGTAGTATAACTCAGTTACCACCCACCTTCCACATGAAGGTGGGTAGTATAACTCAGTTTCTACCCACCTTCCACACGGAGGTGGGTAGTATAACTCAGTTTCTACCCACCTTCCACACGGAGGTGGGTAGTATAACTCAGTTACTACTCACCTTCCACACGGAGGTGGGTAGTATAACTCAGTTACCACCCACCTTCCACACGGAGGTGGGTAGTATAACTCAGTTACTACTCACCTTCCACACGGAGGTGGGTAGTATAACTCAGTTACCACCCACCTTCCACACGGAGGTGGGTAGTATAACTCAGTTTCTACCCACCTTCCACACGGAGGTGGGTAGTATAACTCAGTTTCCACCCAACTTCCACACGGAGGTGGGTAGTATAACTCAGTTTCCACCCAACTTCCACACGGAGGTGGGTAGTATAACTCAGTTTCTACCCACCTTCCACACGGAGGTGGGTAGTATAACTCAGTTTCTACCCACCTTCCACACGGAGGTGGGTAGTATAACTCAGTTTCTACCCACCTTCCACACGGAGGTGGGTAGTATAACTCAGTTACTACTCACCTTCCACACGGAGGTGGGTAGTATAACTCAGTTTCTACCCACCTTCCACACGGAGGTGGGTAGTATAACTCAGTTTCTACCCACCTTCCACAAGGAGGTGGGTAGTATAACTCAGTTTCTACCCACCTTCCACACGGAGGTGGGTAGTATAACTCAGTTTCTACCCACCTTCCACACGGAGGTGGGTACTATAACTCAGTTTCCACCCAACTTCCACACGGAGGTGGGTAGTATAACTCAGTTTCCACCCAACTTCCACACGGGGGTGGGTAGTATAACTCAGTTTCTACCCACCTTCAACACGGAGGTGGGTAGTATAACTCAGTTTCTACCCACCTTCCACACGGAGGTGTGTAGTATAACTCAGTTTCTACCCACCTTCCACACGGAGGTGGGTAGTATAACTCAGTTTCTACCCACCTTCCACACGGAGGTGGGTACTATAACTCAGTTTCCACCCAACTTCCACACGGAGGTGGGTAGTATAACTCAGTTTCTACCCACCTTCCACACGGAGGTGGGTAGTATAACTCAGTTTCTACCCACCTTCCACACGGAGGTGGGTAGTATAACTCAGTTTCTACCCACCTTCCACACGGAGGTGGGTAGTATAACTCAGTTTCTACCCACCTTCCACACGGAGGTGGGTAGTATAACTCAGTTTCTACCCACCTTCCACACGGAGGTGGGTAGTATAACTCAGTTTCTACCCACCTTCCACACGGAGGTGGGTACTATAACTCAGTTTCTACCCACCTTCCACACGGAGGTGGGTAGTATAACTCAGTTTCTACCCACCTTCCACACGGAGGTGGGTAGTATAACTCAGTTTCTACCCACCTTCCACACGGAGGTGGGTAGTATAACTCAGTTTCTACCCACCTTCCACACGGAGGTGGGTAGTATAACTCAGTTTCTACCCACCTTCCACACGGAGGTGGGTAGTATAAATCAGTTTCTACCCACCTTCCACATGAAGGTGGGTAGTATAACTCAGTTTCTACCCACCTTCCACATGAAGGTGGGTAGTATAACTCAGTTTCCACCCAACTTCCACACGGAGGTGGGTAGTATAACTCAGTTTCTACCCACCTTCCACACGGAGGTGGGTAGTATAACTCAGTTTCTACCCACCTTCCACACGGAGGTGGGTAGTATAACTCAGTTTCTACTTACCTTCCACACGGAGGTGGGTAGTATAACTCAGTTTCTACCCACCTTCCACACGGAGGTGGGTAGTATAACTCAGTTTCTACCCACCTTCCACATGAAGGTGGGTAGTATAACTCAGTTTCTACCCACCTTCCACACGGAGGTGGGTAGTATAACTCAGTTACTACTCACCTTCCACACGGAGGTGGGTAGTATAACTCAGTTTCTACCCACCTTCCACACGGAGGTGGGTAGTATAACTCAGTTTCTACCCACCTTCCACACGGAGGTGGGTAGTATAACTCAGTTTCTACCCACCTTCCACACGGAGGTGGGTAGTATAACTCAGTTTCTACCCACCTTCCACACGGAGGTGGGTACTATAACTCAGTTTCCACCCAACTTCCACACGGAGGTGGGTAGTATAACTCAGTTTCCACCCAACTTCCACACGGAGGTGGGTAGTATAACTCAGTTTCTACCCACCTTCCACACGGATTTGGGTAGTATAACTCAGTTTCTACCCACCTTCCACACGGAGGTGTGTAGTATAACTCAGTTTCTACCCACCTTCCACACGGAGGTGGGTAGTATAACTCAGTTTCTACCCACCTTCCACACGGAGGTGGGTACTATAACTCAGTTTCCACCCAACTTCCACACGGAGGTGGGTAGTATAACTCAGTTTCTACCCACCTTCCACACGGAGGTGGGTAGTATAACTCAGTTTCTACCCACCGTCCACACGGAGGTGGGTAGTATAACTCAGTTTCTACCCACCTTCCACACGGAGGTGGGTAGTATAACTCAGTTTCTACCCACCTTCCACACGGAGGTGGGTACTATAACTCAGTTTCTACCCACCTTCCACACGGAGGTGGGTAGTATAACTCAGTTTCTACCCACCTTCCACACGGAGGTGGGTAGTATAACTCAGTTTCTACCCACCTTCCACACGGAGGTGGGTAGTATAACTCAGTTTCTACCCACCTTCCACACGGAGGTGGGTAGTATAACTCAGTTTCTACCCACCTTCCACACGGAGGTGGGTAGTATAACTCAGTTTCTACCCACCTTCCACACGGAGGTGGGTAGTATAACTCAGTTTCTACCCACCTTCCACATGAAGGTGGGTAGTATAACTCAGTTTCTACCCACCTTCCACATGAAGGTGGGTAGTATAACTCAGTTTCCACCCAACTTCCACACGGAGGTGGGTAGTATAACTCAGTTTCTACCCACCTTCCACACGGAGGTGGGTAGTATAACTCAGTTTCTACCCACCTTCCACACGGAGGTGGGTAGTATAACTCAGTTTGTACCCACCTTCCACACGGAGGTGGGTAGTATAACTCAGTTTCTACCCACCTTCCACACGGAGGTGGGTAGTATAACTCAGTTTCTACCCACCTTCCACATGAAGGTGGGTAGTATAACTCAGTTTCTACCCACCTTCCACATGAAGGTGGGTAGTATAACTCAGTTTCCACCCAACTTCCACACGGAGGTGGGTAGTATAACTCAGTTTCTACCCACCTTCCACACGGAGGTGGGTAGTATAACTCAGTTTCTACCCACTTTCCACATGAAGGTGGGTACTATAACTCAGTTTCTACCCACCTTCCACACGGAGGTGGGTAGTATAACTCAGTTACTACTCACCTTCCACACGGAGGTGGGTAGTATAACTCAGTTACCACCCACCTTCCACACGGAGGTGGGTAGTATAACTCAGTTTCTACCCACCTTCCACACGGTGGTGGGTAGTATAACTCAGTTTCTACCCACCTTCCACACGGAGGTGGGTAGTATAACTCAGTTTGTACCCACCTTCCACACGGAGGTGGGTAGTATAACTCAGTTTCTACCCACCTTCCACACGGAGGTGGGTAGTATAACTCAGTTTCTACCCACCTTCCACACGGAGGTGGGTAGTATAACTCAGTTTCTACCCACCTTCCACACGGTGGTGGGTAGTATAACTCAGTTTCTACCCACCTTCCACACGGAGGTGGGTAGTATAACTCAGTTTCTACCCACCTTCCACACGGAGGTGGGTAGTATAACTCAGTTTCTACCCACCTTCCACACGGAGGTGGGTAGTATAACTCAGTTACTACCCACCTTCCACACGGAGGTGGGTAGTATAACTCAGTTACTACCCACCTTCCACACGGAGGTGGGTAGTATAACTCAGTTACCACCCACCTTCCACACGGAGGTGGGTAGTATAACTCAGTTTCTACCCACCTTCCACACGCAGGTGGGTAGTATAACTCAGTTACTACCCACCTTCCTCACGGAGGTGGGTAGTATAACTCAGTTACTACCCACCTTCCACACGGAGGTGGGTAGTATAACTCAGTTTCTACCCACCTTCCACACGGAGGTGGGTAGTATAACTCAGTTTCTACCCACCTTCCACACGGAGGTGGGTAGTATAACTCAGTTTCTTCCCACCTTCCACACGGAGGTGGGTAGTATAACTCAGTTACTACCCACCTTCCACACGAAGGTGGGTAGTATAACTCAGTTTTTACCCACCTTCCACACGGAGGTGGGTAGTATAACTCAGTTACTACCCACCTTCCACACGGAGGTGGGTACTATAACTCAGTTTCTACCCACCTTCCACACGGAGGTGGGTAGTATAACTCAGTTTCTACCCACCTTCCACACGGAGGTGGGTAGTATAACTCAGTTTCTACCCACCTTCCACACGGAGGTGGGTAGTATAACTCAGTTTCTACCCACCTTCCACACGGAGGTGGGTAGTATAACTCAGTTTCTACCCACCTTCCACACGGAGGTGGGTAGTATAACTCAGTTTCTACCCACCTTCCACACGGAGGTGGGTAGTATAACTCAGTTACTACCCACCTTCCACACGGAGGTGGGTAGTATAACTCAGTTTGTACCCACCTTCCACACGGAGGTGGGTAGTATAACTCAGTTTCTACCCACCTTCCACACGGAGGTGGGTAGTATAACTCAGTTTCTACCCACCTTCCACACGGAGGTGGGTAGTATAACTCAGTTTGTACCCACCTTCCACACGGAGGTGGGTAGTATAACTCAGTTTGTACCCACCTTCCACACGGAGGTGGGTAGTATAACTCAGTTTCTACCCACCTTCCACACGGAGGTGGGTAGTATAACTCAGTTTCTACCCACCTTCCACACGGAGGTGGGTAGTATAACTCAGTTTCTACCCACCTTCCACACGGAGGTGGGTAGTATAACTCAGTTACTACCCACCTTCCACACGGAGGTGGGTAGTATAACTCAGTTTGTACCCACCTTCCACACGGAGGTGGGTAGTATAACTCAGTTACTACCCACCTTCCACACGGAGGTGGGTAGTATAACTCAGTTTCTACCCACCTTCCACACGGAGGTGGGTAGTATAACTCAGTTTCTACCCACCTTCCACACGGAGGTGGGTAGTATAACTCAGTTTCTACCCACCTTCCACACGGAGGTGGGTAGTATAACTCAGTTTCTACCCAACTTCCACACGGAGGTGGGTAGTATAACTCAGTTTCTACCCACCTTCCACACGGAGATGGGTAGTATAACTCAGTTTGTACCCACCTTCCACACGGAGGTGGGTAGTATAACTCAGTTTCTACCCACCTTCCACACGGAGGTGGGTAGTATAACTCAGTTTCTACCCACCTTCCACACGGAGGTGGGTAGTATAACTCAGTTTCTACCCACCTTCCACACGGAGGTGGGTAGTATAACTCAGTTTCTACCCACCTTCCACACGGAGGTGGGTAGTATAACTCAGTTTCTACCCACCTTCCACACGGAGGTGGGTAGTATAACTCAGTTTCTACCCACCTTCCACACGGAGGTGGGTAGTATAACTCAGTTACTACCCACCTTCCACACGGAGGTGGGTAGTATAACTCAGTTTGTACCCACCTTCCACACGGAGGTGGGTAGTATAACTCAGTTACTACCCACCTTCCACACGGAGGTGGGTAGTATAACTCAGTTTGTACCCACCTTCCACACGGAGGTGGGTAGTATAACTCAGTTTCTACCCACCTTCCACACGGAGGTGGGTAGTATAACTCAGTTTCTACCCACCTTCCACACGGAGGTGGGTAGTATAACTCAGTTTCTACCCACCTTCCACACGGAGGTGGGTAGTATAACTCAGTTTCTACCCACCTTCCACACGGAGGTGGGTAGTATAACTCAGTTTCTACCCACCTTCCACACGGAGGTGGGTAGTATAACTCAGTTTCTACCCACCTTCCACACGGAGGTGGGTAGTATAACTCAGTTTCTACCCACCTTCCACACGGAGGTGGGTAGTATAACTCAGTTTCTACCCACCTTCCACACGGAGGTGGGTAGTATAACTCAGTTTGTACCCACCTTCCACACGGAGGTGGGTAGTATAACTCAGTTACTACCCACCTTCCACACGGAGGTGAGTAGTATAACTCAGTTTGTACCCACCTTCCACACGGAGGTGGGTAGTATAACTCAGTTTCTACCCACCTTCCACACGGAGGTGGGTAGTATAACTCAGTTTGTACCCACCTTCCACACGGAGGTGGGTAGTATAACTCAGTTTCTACCCACCTTCCACACGGAGGTGGGTAGTATAACTCAGTTTCTACCCACCTTCCACACGGAGGTGGGTAGTATAACTCAGTTTCTACCCACCTTCCACACGGAGGTGGGTAGTATAACTCAGTTTCTACCCACCTTCCACACGGAGGTGGGTAGTATAACTCAGTTTGTACCCACCTTCCACACGGAGGTGGGTAGTATAACTCAGTTTCTACCCACCTTCCACACGGAGGTGGGTAGTATAACTCAGTTTGTACCCACCTTCCACACGGAGGTGGGTAGTATAACTCAGTTTCTACCCACCTTCCACACGGAGGTGGGTAGTATAACTCAGTTTCTACCCACCTTCCACACGGAGGTGGGTAGTATAACTCAGTTTCTACCCACCTTCCACACGGAGGTGGGTAGTATAACTCAGTTTCTACCCACCTTCCACACGGAGGTGGGTAGTATAACTCAGTTTCTACCCACCTTCCACACGGAGGTGGGTAGTATAACTCAGTTTCTACCCACCTTCCACACGGAGGTGGGTAGTATAACTCAGTTTGTACCCACCTTCCACACGGAGGTGGGTAGTATAACTCAGTTTCTACCCACCTTCCACACGGAGGTGGGTAGTATAACTCAGTTTCTACCCACCTTCCACACGTAGGTGGGTAGTATAACTCAGTTTCTACCCACCTTGCACACGGAGGTGGGTAGTATAACTCAGTTTCTACCCACCTTCCACACGGAGGTGGGTAGTATAACTCAGTTTCCACCCACCTTCCACACGGAGGTGGGTAGTATAACTCAGTTTCTACCCACCTTCCACACGGAGGTGGGTAGTATAACTCAGTTTCTACCCACCTTCCACACGGAGGTGGGTAGTATAACTCAGTTTGTACCCACCTTCCACACGGAGGTGGGTAGTATAACTCAGTTTCTACCCACTTCCACACGGAGGTGGGTAGTATAACTCAGTTTCTACCCACCTTCCACACGGAGGTGGGTAGTATAACTCAGTTTCTACCCACCTTCCACACGGAGGTGGGTAGTATAACTCAGTTTGTACCCACCTTCCACATGGAGGTGGGTAGTATAACTCAGTTTCTACCCACCTTCCACACGGAGGTGGGTAGTATAACTCAGTTTCTACCCACCTTCCACACGGAGGTGGGTAGTATAACTCAGTTTCTACCCACCTTCCACACGGAGGTGGGTAGTATAATTCAGTTTGTACCCACCTTCCACACGGAGGTGGGTAGTATAACTCAGTTTCTACCCACCTTCCACACGGAGGTGGGTAGTATAACTCAGTTTCTACCCACCTTCCACACGGAGGTGGGTAGTATAACTCAGTTTCCACCCACCTTCCACACGGAGGTGGGTAGTATAACTCAGTTTCTACCCACCTTCCACACGGAGGTGGGTAGTATAACTCAGTTTCTACCCACCTTCCACACGGAGGTGGGTAGTATAACTCAGTTTCTACCCACCTTCCACACGGAGAAGGGTAGTATAACTCAGTTTCTACCCACCTTCCACACGGAGGTGGGTAGTATAACTCAGTTTCTACCCACCTTCCACACGGAGGTGGGTAGTATAACTCAGTTTCTACCCACCTTCCACACGGAGGTGGGTAGTATAACTCAGTTTGTACCCACCTTCCACACGGAGGTGGGTAGTATAACTCAGTTACTACCCACCTTCCACACGGAGGTGGGTAGTATAACTCAGTTTGTACCCACCTTCCACACGGAGGTGGGTAGTATAACTCAGTTTCTACCCACCTTCCACACGGAGGTGGGTAGTATAACTCAGTTTCTACCCACCTTCCACACGGAGGTGGGTAGTATAACTCAGTTTCTACCCACCTTCCACACGGAGGTGGGTAGTATAACTCAGTTTCTACCCACCTTCCACACGGAGGTGGGTAGTATAACTCAGTTTCTACCCACCTTCCACACGGAGGTGGGTAGTATAACTCAGTTTGTACCCACCTTCCACATGGAGGTGGGTAGTATAACTCAGTTTCTACCCACCTTCCACACGGAGGTGGGTAGTATAACTCAGTTTCTACCCACCTTCCACACGGAGGTGGGTAGTATAACTCAGTTTCTACCCACCTTCCACACGGAGGTGGGTAGTATAACTCAGTTTGTACCCACCTTCCACACGGAGGTGGGTAGTATAACTCAGTTTCTACCCACCTTCCACACGGAGGTGGGTAGTATAACTCAGTTTCTACCCACCTTCCACACGGAGGTGGGTAGTATAACTCAGTTTCCACCCACCTTCCACACGGAGGTGGGTAGTATAACTCAGTTTCTACCCACCTTCCACACGGAGGTGGGTAGTATAACTCAGTTTCTACCCACCTTCCACACGGAGGTGGGTAGTATAACTCAGTTTCTACCCACCTTCCACACGGAGAAGGGTAGTATAACTCAGTTTCTACCCACCTTCCACACGGAGGTGGGTAGTATAACTCAGTTTCTACCCACCTTCCACACGGAGGTGGGTAGTATAACTCAGTTTGTACCCACCTTCCACACGGAGGTGGGTAGTATAACTCAGTTACTACCCACCTTCCACACGGAGGTGGGTAGTATAACTCAGTTTGTACCCACCTTCCACACGGAGGTGGGTAGTATAACTCAGTTTCTACCCACCTTCCACACGGAGGTGGGTAGTATAACTCAGTTTCTACCCACCTTCCACACGGAGGTGGGTAGTATAACTCAGTTTCTACCCACCTTCCACACGGAGGTGGGTAGTATAACTCAGTTTCTACCCACCTTCCACACGGAGGTGGGTAGTATAACTCAGTTTGTACCCACCTTCCACACGGAGGTGGGTAGTATAACTCAGTTACTACCCACCTTCCACACGGAGGTGGGTAGTATAACTCAGTTTGTACCCACCTTCCACACGGAGGTGGGTAGTATAACTCAGTTTCTACCCACCTTCCACACGGAGGTGGGTAGTATAACTCAGTTTCTACCCACCTTCCACACGGAGGTGGGTAGTATAACTCAGTTTCTACCCACCTTCCACACGGAGGTGGGTAGTATAACTCAGTTTCTACCCACCTTCCACACGGAGGTGGGTAGTATAACTCAGTTTCTACCCACCTTCCACACGGAGGTGGGTAGTATAACTCAGTTTGTACCCACCTTCCACATGGAGGTGGGTAGTATAACTCAGTTTCTACCCACCTTCCACACGGAGGTGGGTAGTATAACTCAGTTTCTACCCACCTTCCACACGGAGGTGGGTAGTATAACTCAGTTTCTACCCACCTTCCACACGGAGGTGGGTAGTATAACTCAGTTTGTACCCACCTTCCACACGGAGGTGGGTAGTATAACTCAGTTTCTACCCACCTTCCACACGGAGGTGGGTAGTATAACTCAGTTTCTACCCACCTTCCACACGGAGGTGGGTAGTATAACTCAGTTTCCACCCACCTTCCACACGGAGGTGGGTAGTATAACTCAGTTTCTACCCACCTTCCACACGGAGGTGGGTAGTATAACTCAGTTTCTACCCACCTTCCACACGGAGGTGGGTAGTATAACTCAGTTTCTACCCACCTTCCACACGGAGAAGGGTAGTATAACTCAGTTTCTACCCACCTTCCACACGGAGGTGGGTAGTATAACTCAGTTTCTACCCACCTTCCACACGGAGGTGGGTAGTATAACTCAGTTTCTACCCACCTTCCACACGGAGGTGGGTAGTATAACTCAGTTTGTACCCACCTTCCACACGGAGGTGGGTAGTATAACTCAGTTACTACCCACCTTCCACACGGAGGTGGGTAGTATAACTCAGTTTGTACCCACCTTCCACACGGAGGTGGGTAGTATAACTCAGTTTCTACCCACCTTCCACACGGAGGTGGGTAGTATAACTCAGTTTCTACCCACCTTCCACACGGAAGTGGGTAGTATAACTCAGTTTCTACCCACCTTCCACACGGAGGTGGGTAGTATAACTCAGTTTCTACCCACCTTCCACACGGAGGTGGGTAGTATAACTCAGTTTCTACCCACCTTCCACATGGAGGTGGGTAGTATAACTCAGTTTCTACCCACCTTCCACACGGAGGTGGGTAGTATAACTCAGTTTCTACCCACCTTCCACACGGAGGTGGGTAGTATAACTCAGTTTCTACCCACCTTCCACACGGAGGTGGGTAGTATAACTCAGTTTCTACCCACCTTCCACACGGAGGTGGGTAGTATAACTCAGTTTCTACCCACCTTCCACACGGAGGTGGGTAGTATAACTCAGTTTCTACCCACCTTCCACACGGAGGTGGGTAGTATAACTCAGTTTCTACCCACCTTCCACACGGAGGTGGGTAGTATAACTCAGTTACTACCCACCTTCCACACGGAGGTGGGTAGCATAACTCAGTTTCTACCCACCTTCCACACGGAGGTGGGTAGTATAACTCAGTTTGTACCCACCTTCCACACGGAGGTGGGTAGTATAACTCAGTTTCTACCCACCTTCCACACGGAGGTGGGTAGTATAACTCAGTTTCTACCCACCTTCCACACGGAGGTGGGTAGTATAACTCAGTTACTACCCACCTTCCACACGGAGGTGGGTAGTATAACTCAGTTTCTACCCACCTTCCACACGGAGGTGGGTAGTATAATTCAGTTTCTACCCACCTTCCACACGGAGGTGGGTAGTATAACTCAGTTTCTACCCACCTTCCACACGGAGGTGGGTAGTATAACTCAGTTTCTACCCACCTTCCACACGGAGGTGGGTAGTATAACTCAGTTTGTACCCACCTTCCACACGGAGGTGGGTAGTATAACTCAGTTTCTACCCACCTTCCACACGGAGGTGGGTAGTATAACTCAGTTTCTACCCACCTTCCACACGGAGGTGGGTAGTATAACTCAGTTTGTACCCACCTTCCACACGGAGGTGGGTAGTATAACTCAGTTTCTACCCACCTTCCACACGGAGGTGGGTAGTATAACTCAGTTTGTACCCACCTTCCACACGGAGGTGGGTAGTATAACTCAGTTTGTACCCACCTTCCACACGGAGGTGGGTAGTATAACTCAGTTTCTACCCACCTTCCACACGGAGGTGGGTAGTATAACTCAGTTTGTACCCACCTTCCACACGGAGGTGGGTAGTATAACTCAGTTTCTACCCACCTTCCACACGGAGGTGGGTAGTATAACTCAGTTTCTACCCACCTTCCACACGGAGGTGGGTAGTATAACTCAGTTTCTACCCACCTTCCACACGAAGGGTGGGTAGTATAACTCAGTTTCTACCCACCTTCCACACGGAGGTGGGTAGTATAACTCAGTTTCTACCCACTTTCCACACGGAGGTGGGTAGTATAACTCAGTTTGTACCCACCTTCCACACGGAGGTGGGTAGTATAACTCAGTTTCTACCCACCTTCCACACGGAGGTGGGTAGTATAACTCAGTTTGTACCCACCTTCCACACGGAGGTGGGTAGTATAACTCAGTTTCTACCCACCTTCCACACGGAGGTGGGTAGTATAACTCAGTTTGTACCCACCTTCCACACGGAGGTGGGTAGTATAACTCAGTTTCTACCCACCTTCCACACGGAGGTGGGTAGTATAACTCAGTTTCTACCCACTTCCACACGGAGGTGGGTAGTATAACTCAGTTTCTACCCACCTTCCACACGGAGGTGGGTAGTATAACTCAGTTTGTACCCACCTTCCACACGGAGGTGGGTAGTATAACTCAGTTTCTACCCACCTTCCACACGGAGGTGGGTAGTATAACTCAGTTTGTACCCACCTTCCACACGGAGGTGGGTAGTATAACTCAGTTTCTACCCACCTTCCACACGGAGGTGGGTAGTATAACTCAGTTTCTACCCACCTTCCACACGGAGGTGGGTAGTATAACTCAGTTTCTACCCACCTTCCACACGGAGGTGGGTAGTATAACTCAGTTTCTACCCACCTTCCACACGGAGGTGGGTAGTATAACTCAGTTTCTACCCACCTTCCACACGGAGGTGGGTAGTATAACTCAGTTACTACCCACCTTCCACACGGAGGTGGGTAGTATAACTCAGTTTCTACCCACCTTCCACACGGAGGTGGGTAGTATAACTCAGTTTCTACCCACCTTCCACACGGAGGTGGGTAGTATAACTCAGTTTCTACCCACCTTCCACACGGAGGTGGGTAGTGTAACTCAGTTTCTACCCACCTTCCACACGGAGGTGGGTAGTGTAACTCAGTTTCTACCCACCTTCCACACGGAGGTGGGTAGTATAACTCAGTTTGTACGCACCTTCCACACGGAGGTGGGTAGTATAACTCAGTTTCTACCCACCTTCCACACGGAGGTGGGTAGTGTAACTCAGTTTCTACCCACCTTCCACACGGAGGTGGGTAGTGTAACTCAGTTTCTACCCACCTTCCACACGGAGGTGGGTAGTATAACTCAGTTTCTACCCACCTTCCACACGGAGGTGGGTAGTATAACTCAGTTTCTACCCACCTTCCACACGGAGGTGGGTAGTATAACTCAGTTTCTACCCACCTTCCACACGGAGGTGGGTAGTATAACTCAGTTTCTACCCACCTTCCACACGGTGGTGGGTAGTATAACTCAGTTACTACCCACCTTCCACACGGAGGTGGGTAGTATAACTCTGTTTCTACCCACCTTCCACACGGAGGTGGGTACTATAACTCAGATTCTACCCACCTTCCACACGGAGGTGGGTAGTATAACTCAGTTTCTACCCACCTTCCACACGGAGGTGGGTAGTATAACTCAGTTTCTACCCACCTTCCACACGGAGGTGGGTAGTATAACTCAGTTTCTACCCACCTTCCACACGGATGTGGGTAGTATAACTCAGTTTCTACCCACCTTCCACACGGAGGTGGGTAGTGTAACTCAGTTTCTACCCACCTTCCACACGGAGGTGGGTAGTATAACTCAGTTTCTACCCACCTTCCACACGGAGCACGTCCATATCTCATCACTGACTTCTAGTATCAGCGGCACGCAGTTGACGTCAACGAGTGTTGAGCCTGAAGATGACGTTGTTACAACGTTGAAACTAGTTTCCAAAATAAAATCGACACCTTAAATACAGTTGGAGCAAATTCTTCATTTTTAATACAAATTTGTACCAGCTGACGTCCCACTGTCTACTATTTCAACTGTGGATGTACGAAAATTATTAGTAAGCCGTCCGAGGGCGTTTTTTGCCGCACGACATTACCCCAGGTCAGTCTGCACGGGACAGAGTCACGCATGCTGCTTGTTTGGGCTGTCAAATTTCACCTTACTTTCCCCATCCTCCTGACGTGACAGCCAGAGCTTTTCTTGAGTTCTCGGATGAAGAAAATGATGTCTGTCAGGCATTCCTAGACTATCAGCCAGATGATTTTTCCAGGTGGAACGTTTTGTGAACAACCAAAATAAAGACTGCTACAGTCAGGGTCTCCGCGAAGCCATCAATCGATGGGAAAAATGTGAAGCGTTACAAGGTCCGTATATAGAGAAGGAGTAAAATTAAATCTCAGGAGGTGATGCCCAAAGTTCGTAAATATTTGCGAAATGTCGCGATCACTGACTTAAGATGGTGATAAAATCTTCATTTTGACAACCATTTCCGGTAAACTATCATCAGGTTCCTGTGTACCAAATTGAAATAATAAATACAGTAAGTAGCATCACAGTATTAAACTATCATAAATCTAATAACTGATGTAAATGTTAACGACAACACTCGTAATAAAATATCACTGAGTCACATAAAAGCAATTACGGCATCATGTTAGGTGATTATAAAATCATTGACGTCAGATAGCGATACCATGAATCATTCACTGGAAATAAGAGTATGACATACACAGCGGTGTAACAAACCATATCATAAAAACATAAGTGATTTGTATTAGTAAAGAGTTACCTATTTTCACATTGTAACGTAAATAACATATTTACGCCAAAGAGCCAAATAAAATAGCACTTCTGCCTATTATCGTGCACGGACAACGCGAGCACGCAGATGAGCCGCAACACGACGTGGCATGCACTCGACGAATGTCTGAAGTAGTGCTGGGGGGAACTGACACCCTGAATCCCGCACGGCTTTCCATAAATCCAGAAGAGTACGAGGGGCTGGAGATCTCTTTTAAACAGCATGTTGCGAGGCATCCCAGATACGCTCATGTCTGAGGAGTTTGGTGGCTAGCGAAAGTGTTTAAACGCAGAAGAGTGTTCCTGGAACCAGTCTGTAGCAATTCTGGACGTAAGGGGTGTCGCATTGTCGTGCCTGAATTTTAAAAGTACGTCGAAATACACAATGGACATGAATGGATGCAGGTCACGTACGTGTCACCTGCCAGAACGGTATTAAGATGCATCAGGGGTCCCATATTACTTCTGCACACGTCCTACACCATTACAGAGCCTCCATGAGCTTGAACAGTTCCCTGCTGACATACAGGGTCCATGGATTCATGAGGTTGTCTGCATACGCATACACGTCCATCTGCTCGACACAATTCGTCAGAGCAGGTAACATGTTTCCAGTAATCAACAAACAATGTCGATGTTGACGGGTCCAGGCGAGGTGTAAAGCTTTGTGTCGTGCAATCATCAAAGGTACACGAGTGGCCTGCGGCTCCGAAACCCCATATCGATGATGTTTCGTTGAATGGTTCTCACGCTGACACTTATTGGTGGCCCAGCATTGAAATCAGCAGCAATTTGCTGAATGGTTGCACTTCTGTCACGTTGAACGATTCTCTTCAGTCGTCGTTGGTTCCGTTTTTGCAGGATCTTATTTCGACGGCAGCGATCTCGGAGATTTGATGTTTTACCAGATTCCTGATATTCTCGGTACACTCGTGAAAAGGTCGTACAGGAAAATCCCCACTTCATCACTACCTCGGAGGTGATGTGTCCCATCGCTCGTGCGCCAACTATAGCATCACGTTCAAACTCACTTAAATCTTGATAACGTGCGGTCGTCGTAGCAGCAGTAACTGATCTAACAACTGCGCCCGACATTTGTTGTCTTATATAGGCGTTGCCGACCGCAGCACCGTATTCTACCTGTTTACAGATCCATGTGTTTGAATACGCACGCCTAGACCAGTTTCTTTGGCGCTTCAGTATAAATGTAAACTGTAGTGGGCGGTGCACTCTTTGCAGTTACACTGAAGCGGTACGTATCATGAACGTAAACCATGTTCAAGTTAACGTAAATCCCAGTTGAGGGATATCAGAAGTTGACTAGCTGATTGTGGAACTGCTATGTGATGTGACATGGGTTTTTCTTCTCTACTCACCTGTTAAGTAAAAACCCTATCTCATTGAAACGCAAAGGGCCGCTAAGTGCTTTTCTTTCGATAACTTTTGCATCGTGTCACACTTCCTCACTCTCTCTGTGTTTTCCACATATGTATGAGGGCATGTCGTGTGAGTGTGATGGACTTCGGATGGTGAAGGGCTATTCCAAAGACAGTTAAATGATGCGGTAAACTTTTCAGAAACTGGGGAATCTAAACATAAGGATTGATTGAGAGACTTCAGGAAAATCGGTTCTGAGGAGTGTAGAGGGCGCAGGTTGGCCTTCAGCCAATAGGAACGTCAAAGGTCAGACAAGGACCGCGGTGTTAGGTAGGTAGCTGTGCTGGGGCTCTGCTAGCTGAGACATGCCGAGAACAGGACTCTGCTGCACAGGCGCTCCGTCTGGACGGTGGTGTGATGTGGTAAAGGTGCGCTATATCGTCACTGATACCATCCTCGGTGTATTAGTTAAGTTTGTTGTGGCTACGGAAGTATGTAACGATGGGTTAATAGTGATTATTTTGACCGAACAGAGAACTTTGTGGGTGTTAGCTGTAACGGTTTTGTTCAGGAGTGAGCCATCAGCTCCTTACACTATATAATGAACGGTGGATGCTACAACTTTTCTGATTCCGCCAATTGGTAGAAATGTTATTTCTGCGGGGCAAAATTAACTTTTTCGAGTAATTCTCTTTGCAACATAGATGCGAGCACATGTGTTGTACTGTAATATACTGTACATTCAGACAATCCCATTAGGGTACATTTTACGTGTATGTGCGATCTGACCCTTCAGTGTTACGGTACGTCAGAAACAGTGCATATGTGGCATGTGGCTGTAACTTGTTTCACTCTACCGTTTATGTGTGTATGTAAATGCTTTTATGCATTTATTTCTGTCGCCGCAAGTATTATTGTAACACACGTAAGTATGATATAAAATATAGAGATTGCCTGTTACACCTGTCACATCTACGTGGGTTGTCCAGAAAGTAAGTTCCGATCGGTCGCGAAATGGACGCCACAGTGAGACCCCGATGAAACTTTGCACAGATGTGTAGGGTAGTGTCTCTAGTATGACCGTCGGCGCATCAAGACGCTCTTTTCAATTGTGAACGCACTGTGAGCGGGTAAAGGTGCCTAGAACAACGATGTCTGGCGCCAAGTAGGAGGTCCCGCTGACAGGCTTCGCCTTGCTGACTGCAGCCCACCTGACACAACTGCTACGCACTTCCTTCTTCGTGGCAATTCTCAGCCCCACTGTGCAGGGGCAATGAAGACGCACCTGCAGCCTTTTTCATGGGAAGTGTACGATCACCCACATCACAGCCCAAATTGACTCGTAATGAGTATCATCTCTGTTCACATGAAACGCTGTATACGAAGACAACACTTGGGCGCAGGCTGCACGCTATAGACCAGCGTAGAGAATTATCGGAAAGCACAGGCGGCTGCCTTCTATGACGATGGTGTTGGAAATTCGGTATAACGCTCCGACAGATGTCTAACTCGGAGCGGCGACAATGTAGAGAAGTATCTGGAAAGTGTTGCTCTTGCAAATACAATGTTTCTGATTTTCACTGTGGTCTCCATATAGCAGCCAATCAGAACTTACTTTCTGGACAATCCTCGTACTTACGATAGCTTATGGTAGACAGCTTGTATAATTGTAAGGTACTGGTAACTATCGATGTGCGACTACCTATCTACCAGGAAACAATGCTCAGCCATTAAGTCGGCTCTACGTACAAAGTGTTAACGCCGCTTGTTGATATAATGTGAAAGAGTGCTCTGCCTAGTAAAGTTTATATACTGAAGATGTAATTTGTATTACGACGTGATAATAGGTGACAGTGCATAAAAGTGAAACATGTATACACTATTGGCCACTAAAATTGCTACACCAAGAAGAAATGCAGATGATAAACGGGTATTCATTGGACAATTGTATTATACTAGAGCTGACATATGTGATTACATTTACACGCAGTTTGGGTGCATAGATCCTGAGAAATCAGTACCCAGAACAACCACCTCTGGCCGTAAGAACGGCCATGATTCGCCTGAGCATTGAGTCAAACAGAACTTGCACGGCGTGTACAGGTACGGCTGCCCATGCAGCTTCAACACGATACTACAGATCATGAAGAGTAGTGACTGGCGTATTGTGACGAGCCAGTTGCTCGGCCACCATTGACCAGACGTTTTCAATTGGTGAGAGATCTGGAGAATGTGCTGACCAGGGCAGCAGTCGAACATTTTCTATATCCAGAAAGGCCCGTACAGGACCTGCAACATGCGGTCGTGCATTATCCTGCTGAAATGTAGGGTTTCGCGGGGATCGAATGAAGGGTAGAGCCACGGGTCGTAACACATCTGTTCAAAGTGCCGTCAATGCGAACAAGAGGTGACCGAGACGTGTAACCAATGGCACACCATAGCATCGCCAGTATGGCGATGACGAATACACGCTTCCAATGAGCGTTCAACGCGATGTCGCCAAACACAGATGCGACCATCACGATGCTGTAAACAGAACCTGGATTCATCTGAAAAAATGGCGTTATGCCATTTGTTCACCCAGGTTGGTCGATAAGTACACCATCGCAGGCGCTCCTGTCTGTGATGCAGCGTCAATGGTAACCGCAGCCATGGTCTCCGAGCTGATAGTCCACGCTGCTGCAAACGTCGTCGAACTGTTCGTGCAGATGGTTGTTGTCTTGCAAACGTCTCCATCTGTTGACTCAGGGATCGAGACGTGGCTGCACGATACGTTACAGCCATGCCTTTCATCTCGACTGCTAGTGATACGAGGCCGTTGGGATCCAGCACGGCGTTCCTGAACCAACCGATTCCATATTCTGCTAACAGTCATTGGATTTCGCGATCAGCAATGTCGCGCTACGATAAACCGCAATCGCGATAGGCTACAATCCGACCTTTATCAAAGTCGAAAACGTGATGGTACGCATTTCTCCTCCTTACGAGAGGCATCACACCAACGTTTTACCAGGCAACGCCGGTCAACTGCTGTTTGTGTATGAGAAATCAGTTGGAAACTTTCGTCATGTCAGCGCGTTGTAGGTGTCGCCACCGGCGCCAACCGTGTGTGAATGCTCTGAAAAGCTAATCATTTGCATATCACAACATCTTCTTCCTGTCGGTTAAATTTCACGTCTGTAGCACGTCATCTTCGTGTTGTAGCAATTTTAATGGCCAGTAGTGTATTTTTATGATATGATTTATTCGTATTGGGTTCCCTCACTGCTTATGTCACAACTTTATTTTCAGTGAGTGATTCTTAGTATTATTGTCTGACAGTGACACTATATTCACCTAATACGATGCTGTAGATGCTTTTAAGGGTGTATACCGCTTTTTTTCTACATGCGTTGTAGTTTAACGTTTAAATCAGTTAACAGGTTCGTGACAGTGTAATCTCGTAACGTTACTTGCTGTATTTAATATTACGATTTCGTATGAAGGTATCTGATAGTTTTCAGTCGACCGAAACTGGTTGTTTCAATAAAGATTTTATCAGCAGCTCATGGCGGCAATCGTGACAATTTTCAAGTAACGTCGTCACCAAATTTTGCTGCCGCAGCTTGATTCCTCCGAGGTGATTGTTAAAACTGTACTAACTTCTGGTGTCTGTGTGCAGCGGGCAGTGGATACATTCCGTAGAAGGCCGCCGAACAGATGCCGGCGTGACGCGTCGTGACGTCGCGCGACGAGACGGGGCCCACCAGCCGCTGCCTCTGCCGCCTCCGGCCTCTGCGGGGGCGGCTGTACCTATCTTTAACTCCGCCCCCAGCCTCCGCGCCATCTGCACGGCCTGCGCCAACCTACACATTCTGTTGTGAATCATTGCACCTCCCACTTTGTACATACTATCGACGTTACTGAGGGTGCTTCGTTGTCTTATCAGCCATTGACGGAAGCTATAATAACGGTTTATACACCGATGAGCCGAAACACTGCCAAACGTAGGACTGAATGTTTCCTGCTGGCGTCACGAAACGCGGTAAGGAAATTACGTGGGGACTTCGCAAAGTGAATTCCCCGTGTTGTCCCTCGCTAAGACCAGTGTCCAACAAGTGTGGCGTGAGCCATGGCGGCTCCTAGTGCCACTCTGGTGGTTTATCTTTCCTGTCACGGACAGGGCGGTAAGCAGCACCCTCTGGGCCCTACGCGAGGAGTAACGAGGTGAGGTCCTGTGGGGGTGTGCTCCGGGACGTGGTGGAAGACGGTTGTCTGGTTGACGCACCGAGTGTGGAGATATACAAGTTGGCTCTGAACGGAAGGCGCCGTAGCAAGCAGTGGAAAGCGGGCGTCCTGTAATTTGTGTGAAGGAGTAACGATTTTTGCATTGCATGTCCCAGTGGTTCGCGAGAGTTGCGGTGGCTGCTTTCGGAGAAGAGAATTGGTAAGAGCTTGTGTCTACACTCTTTTCCGTACGATGTTGCTGCCTGCCGTTATAAACAGGTGTAAATCAGGCGCTCGTATTGACTGTACGGGAACTGGTGATGTAAAATTACATTTGTGGTTGAGTCACGCTTGTACTGTGACAATTTAGAGGCGAGAACAGTTGTGGTATCATTAGGTCTGGTTCTTTGCTGTGCAACTAAGGGAGTCAGTTATTTGGGGTAACTGAGGGAGCACCATTATGTTGGTCTAAGTGATACGTTCTCCACGTTTTTTCTATGGCTTTGCGAATCGAAATCGTGGGGGAGTACACGTGTGAGTAATTTGCTATTGTATTGATGGTTATGTTGAAAAGACTATTCTCTGGTGTGTTAAATCACGTGCTGATTTGTAGCCAATCTAACCAGAAGTCACCGTTGCTACTTGCTTATGTGCTACTGTACTTATGATTGGCGTTGTCTGTCTTTCGATTGTGGCTGTGCTCACGTTTAAAAAAAATTACGGCTACTATTCATAAGGGTTGTCTAGCAAGGAAATTGCTTAAGCTTTTATCATATGCAGGTCTGTTTGCCTATCACATTGGCTTTCTATGCAGCAACTGAAGGAATGTATATGGTGGTTCAAGATTGTAGGCTGACTAGTATTTGAACTGATGTTGAGGTTAAGGGCGAGATCAGCATTCCGCAAACCCGCAAGCTGCGCGTGGTTAAATGCTCCGCTATTGGGCAGCCGGCTGTCGGTTCTTGGATTTTGTAAGGATATGTGATGAGTGCATCGCTGTAGTTTTTCGCGTGCTAAATTTCGGGGTGTCGGTGCCGTCCTAGGGCTAGACTTGTGATGTATGTTATGTTGAAAGGGAATTAACTGTACCAAACTTAAGAGAGCTTTTAGTTTGTTTTAGGTCTGTACATGGAATGATGTTGATATTTTGTCGATTGCGGCAATAACTTTCTTTGTGTGGAGATCCTCTGAGGGACTTGTATTCTACTGTTGCAGTGCAGTCCATCTGAAAGGTGTTGCTTAAAACTTGGGACTGCAGCTCTCTGATGTTATATATTACTGTTTAATCTTAAATGGATTGGATGTAATATGGTTGTTGAGAATTATGTAATCAATTTTGATCGCTGGTTCCTTAAAGGAAGTATTTCGTTTAAAAATATGTGCTCGGTCAGAGCCTATTTAAATATGATTTTAACTCATCATTCAAATTTTCTAGTCTTGCTTCCTTAAAAGGCTTTCAGTTAAATGATTGCTATTTGCCTGTTTAAATGTTTGAGTGACTTAAAGGAAAAGAATATTATTTTGTAATTTGTACTGATTTTTCCTTTTGGGTAATACCTGACTTATGCGTTCAATAAATGAGTGTCTACTCAATGGTGATGCACTGTTCTATTGCTAGCCTACCCCGTCCACTCCACAGCCTATTGAGCTGCTTTGTGTCGAAATTGTGTTCAGAACACCCCCCTGACCTGACACCTCATGGCCTTTTGTCAAAAGGGTAGGACCTACTACACGTTCCCGGTTCCCTGGAGACATAGTTCTGATGTAGTACGGATAACAGGCACATAAAGCGTGCGACCGAAATTCCGCGGCAACTGGAAACTCCAAGGCTAAGCACGTGGGACAGTACCAATCTTGTAACGAATCGTCTAAGTTGCGCCAGAATCTGTGTGAAATTCAAGACAAGGTACGAGGAAAACGCGATGTCGCGTCCATCCGTAGTGAAATGGTGCCAACAGATTGACGCCACACAGAGGTGGATGATGCTATCTAGATCTCACACTAAGCGACTGCCATCTTTCGGCTAGCTGAACGAACATCTGTCGGATAAGAGATTTTCCGACAATGAGGACGTTCACACAGCGGTCCTCGGATGGCTCCTCTGTGACCGAGGAGTGGATTTCTGTCGTAGAGGAATCCAGCGATTGGTAGATCCTTCCGACCGCCGTTTACAGAGACTGGGCGGCTATTTTGGAACGTACTGTCACGTATCCCTGCCACACTGAGACGTTGCGCAGCGTTTAGTAAAAGTCGCTTGCTCGGCCATAATAATATGTGACTTACTTTTTGTATTCTCCTCGTGCATGAGAGCAGCAAAGGAGGAAATCGTCTGTCATAAACGACTTTGACAGTTACTCTAAAATTGCACTGGACTAATCAAAGTCATATTCCAGATAATTAGATTCAGACAGCATCTGTTACCGTGACGTGATCATTAATTTTCTTTTCATTTCTAAATTAAAAGCAAGTACTGAATCCGTGTACCAAGATGCTTTGTAATGCGTAATTTTTGTGAATGTTTACTAAGAACTGAAAAATAAGAAATTAATTCAAAGTTTGCATTGAAACACTGTTCATGCTCTTTAAAATATTTGAAGTCCTTCTCGGACTGGTGACCACAGTTTTAGTTACCATTATTTGATGGACTACTCCACCTGAGCATTGCAAGACGTACCCATTTGTAATGTAGCTATTTTGTGTTTCGGATTCTACTTCAAAATTGTTTGGATGAAGTTTTGAGGAAGGTAACTATATTAAGACATGCTACGAAACGTGTGGATAAATTTTGTGGAAATAAAAGCGTTTGTAATGAGTTTGCAGTGACGTTAAAAAATTTGTGCCAGACTGTGAGTTCAACTCGGATTTCCTGTTCGTTGCAAACAGAAGGCTTAACTGATTTTTCTTTTAAATTCCACTTCTCCGTGGTTTTATTAAAGGAGTTCTGTGTTATTTAACTCAGTCTTTTACACGGATGCTAACAATGACACCAATACAAAATCATTATCGAGAAAAACAACACGAAAAAAGATTTATAAATGATTTCTTCTAGAAAGAAAAAAAAATGAACGAGAAAGACCTACATCCTCAATAGATGATTTTTTCTTCTTAGTCTTCCAAATAATCTAAAGACGACCATTGCTGCTACGAGATGCATATCCCGTCGTAATTGTCATATGCCAGCAAACGGACCTATTGAATCTTATTTGGAGGTGGATTTACGACAATATTGCTCGTTTTCGGCCGTCCTACAAACTTAAAAACAGAGGTTTTCTTAAATATTACTTTCAATTAATATTCTAGTACTTACCACAAATAGATCTAAGGATAAGAATATATTTGAAGGTGCTCGGCAGCTGTGAATGTGACGAGTGCGATTGGCTAAGTTCATTCTCTCCCAAGCCTCCATACACAGATACTTTTATCACGCTGCTGCACACAGAACCAGTTAGTCTTCTGAAAAGATGACGAGGTGGCACCTTGGTGTATAGTGTTGTCGCGTGCGTGTCTCTCTGGCGCTGGATAAAGGGAAACCGCGACAACGGCCTGCCCCGCTGCGATCGTGCTGATTTCCTAAATCGAGGTGCGTGACGTGGCTGTATCATTCAGCACAGCAGAGCGAACAGTATGTCCATCCTCTTGGGAGCTATCCGTGTGTGGCTATTGGACGGTTAGTTCCTGCGTGACCCTGAATGAAGTTCTCAACTCAGATTGGAATGTATACTGCAGAGACAGGCTGGACAGTGAAGGGGGAGGCGTGTTTATAGCGATAAAAAGTGCAATAGTATCTAAGGAAATTGACGGAGATCCGAAATGTGAAATAATTTGGGTGAAGGTCGCGGTTAAAGCAGGCTCAGACATGGTAATTGGATGTCTCCCTCCTGGCGCAGCAGATGTTGTGGCAGAGCACCTGAAGGAAAATTTGGAAAATATTTCGAGTAGATTTCCCGACCATGTTACAGTTCTGGGTGGAAATTTTAATTTACCGGATATTAACTGGGAGACTCAAACGTTCATAACGGGTTGCGGGGACAAAGAATCCATTGAAATTTTTTTTAAGTGCATTATTTGAAAACTACCTTGAGCAGTTAAACAGAGAACCGAATCGTGGCGATAACATATTAGACCTTCTGGTGACAAACAGTCCCGAACTATTTGAAACAGTAAACGCAGAACAGGGAATCAGCGATCATAAAGCGGTTACGGCATTGATGATGACAGCTGTAAATAGAAATGTTAAAAAATGTAGGAAGATTTTTCTGTTTAGCAAAAGTGACAAAAAGCAGATTTCAGAGTACTTGACAGCTCAACACAAAAGTTTTATCTCAAGTACAGATAGTGTTGAGTATCAGTGGACAAAGTTCATAACCATCGTACAATATGCATTAGATGAGTATGTGCCAAGCAAGATCGTGAGAGATGAGAAAGAGCCACCGTGGTTCAACAACCGAGTTAAAAAAATGCTTCGGAAGCAAAGGGAATTTTACAGCAAACATAAACATAGCCAAAGCCTTGCAGACAAACAAAAATTACACGAAGCGAAATGTAGTGTGAGGAGGGGTATGCGAGAGGCGTTGAATGAATTGGAAAGTAAAGTTCTATGTACTGACTTGGCAGAAAATCCTAAGAAATTTTGGTCTTATGTCAAAGCGGTAGGTGGATCAAAACAAAATGTCCAGATACTCTGTGACCAAAATGGTACTAAACAGAGGATGACAGACTAAAGGCCGAAATTCTAATGTCTTTTTCCGAAGATGTTTCACAGAGGAAGACCACACCGTAGTTCCTTCTTTAGATTGTCTCTCAGATGACAAAATGGTAGATATCGAAATAGATGACAGAGGGATAGAAAAACAATTAAAATCGCTCAAAAGAGGAAAGGCCGCTGGACCTGAGGGGATACCAGTTCCATTTTACACAGAGTACACGAATGAACTTGCCCCTCTTCTTGCAGCGGTGTACCATAGGTCTCTAGAAGAGCGAAGCGTTCCAAAACATTGGAAAAGGGCACAGGTCATCCCCGTTTTCAAGAAGGGACGTCGAACAGATGTACAGAACTATAGACCCATATCTCTAACGTCGATCAGTTGTAGAATTTTGGAAGACGTCCTGTGTTCGAGTATAGTGACTTTTCTGGAGACTAGGAATCTAAGACTAGGAATCTATTCTGTAGGAATCAGCATGGGTTTCGAAATAGACGATAGTGTGAAACCCAGCTCGCGCTATTCGCCCACGAGACTCAGAGGGCCATAGACGCGGTTTGCCAGATAGATGCCGTGTTTGTTGACTTCCGCAAGGCATTCGATAGAGTTTCCCACAGTCGTTTAATGAACAAAGTAAGAGCATATGGACTATCAGACCAATTGTGTGATTGGATTGAAGAGTTCCTAGATAACAGAACGCAGCATGTCATTCTCAATGGAATGTCTTCCGAATTTAGAGTGATTTCAGGTGTGCCGCAGGGGAGTATCGTAGGACCGTTGCTATTCACAATATATATAAATGACCCTGTGGATAACATCGGAAGTTCACTGAGACTTTTTGCGGATGATGCTGTAGTATGTAGAGAGGTTGTAACAATGGAAAATTGTACTGAAATCCAGGAGGATCTGCAACAAATTGACGTATGGTGCAGGGAATGGCAATTGAATCTCAATGGAGACAATTGTAATGTGCTGCGAATACATAGAAAGAAAGATCCTTTATCATTTAGCTAAAATATAGCAGGTTAGCAACTGGAAGCAGTTAATTCCATAAATTATGTGGGAGTAGGCATTAGGGGTGATTTAATATGGAATGACCATATAAAATTAATCGTCGGTAAAGCAGATGCCAGACTGAGATTCATTGGAAGCATCCTAAGGAAATGCAGTCCGAAAACAAAGGAAGTAGGTTACAGTACACTTGTTCGTCCACTGCTTGAATACTGCTCACCGGTGTGGGATCCGTACCAGATAGGGTTGATAGAAGAGATAGAAAAGATCCAACGGAGAGCAGCACGCTTCGTTACAGGATCATTTAGTAATGGCGAAAGCGTTACGGAGATGATAGATAAAGTCCAGTGGAAGACTGCAAGAGAGACGCTCAGTAGCTCGGTACAGGCTTTTGTTGAAGTTTCTAGAACATACCTTTACCGAGGAGTGAAGTAGTATATTGCTCCCCCCCCCCCCCCCCCCCCCCCCCTACGTGTATCTCGCGAAGAGACCACGAGAATAAAATCAGAGGGACTGGAATAGAAGGGAGAACCGATAGAGGTACTCAAGGTAGCCACCACCACACACCGTCAGGTGGCCTGCGGAGTATGGATGTAGATGTAGATGTAGATGTAGACCCTTCTGAACCCACAGATTCCGTATTGGCACGACAGTCGTGGGACAGCGACCATCGCGACCAGCAGCACCGTGCAGCAATCGGCGGCAGACCCTCCGCGCCAAGAGCGTGCGTGTTCGGAGCAGGCGTTCCTCCTTCTCGCAGGAGTCCGCGCAACGCCGTCTTCTCCCAGACAACTGATATCCACGTGCGGTTTATGAATGACAGTCCCACAGCAAAATATAGCCTCGTGTACAGAATGTAGATGTCGTTACTCTTACTGTGTTCTTTACTGTCGCATTGAAATGCTAGTCACCTGCATAGACAAACATGTAGTGCACTTCGTCCTAATCTAACATTTGTTGCATGGCAATTTTGTGGTGAGAAGACAAAAAAAAAGTAATTAAAATTTGTTACGAGCTTGGACCTATATGAGGCCGAAGAAGATAATTTTCATAGCACCCTCTTGATCATATATGTGATGTCACCACTGTAATTTACCTCCTCCTTCCTAATTGCAGCTATTATCCACAATAAGCAAAGTCTTTTATGAAAATTTTGAGAAGAGCGAAGATTTCAATAAACTTTCTAGTTTACTTAGCTTTCCGTGTAGAGCGGGCTCCAATTTCTCTTGTCTAGAAGTCTGATTCTCGAAGCCGAAATTCTCACATTTTACGTTCTCATGGTTGAATTGAGCTAAATAAATTTGAAGATTGTTGTTTCAGAGTTTTTGTTGTAACGTTCATATATTTTGTCACATTTTAGTATGTCATTCAGCTTTTTGAATTATCACATTAACGAAGCTGAAATTTCATTGTTCGTCCAAAACACAAAAACACGTCCGATAATATCAGAGGCATGCTTATTACACCTTTCACTTTGCGGTAACAACAATACTCCAAAAGGCTTACAATTTTTCTTGACAAACTAATTTCTATTAGTTTCGATTATTATTTCATGAATGAATTCAGAAATAAACATAATAAACATTACTAGATTGAGTAATTAATAATAATAATTCCAAGTGTGCCAAAAAATTCGCAATTTCAAATGTTTATAAAAAAACAATTTTAACTGTACATTCAGAACTATTATTTACCGATTATAACATCCAAAATCCTTTGATAAATTTTAACCTTAAATATAACATATAGTGTGTAAAATTATATGAAAGTTTTCAGAAAAGCAGAAAACAATAGCAGATTGATACCCAACCTGTCCACAAAGTCATTTATGTAAATAAGAACAACAGCCGTCCTTTAACACTTCCCTGGGGCACTCCTAACGATAACATCGCCTCTGATGAACACATAATGGGTTCTGTTACTTAAAAGTCTTCTGGCCACTGACGTATCTGTGAACTTACTCCATATGCTCGTACCTCCGTTAGCAGCCTGCAATGTGGCACCGTGTCGGAGATCTAAAAATATGGAATCAGCCTGTCGCCCTTCATCCATACCTTACAGTATAAAATGTGAGAAAAGGGCAACCTGAGTTCCGCACGAAAGATGCTTTGTAAAACCATGCTGACTCATTGACATAAGGTACTCAGTCTCAAGAAAGTTTATTACATTCGAACTGAGAATATGTTCAAGGATTCTGCAGCAAACAGAAGTTGGGGCATTGGTTTGTAATTTTGAGGATGCATTCTTTTACCTTTCTTATGTACAGGAGTCACCTGCATCTTTTTCCAGTCGCCTGGAACTTTCTGTTGGGCGAGACATTCACGATAAATGCAAGATGGGTAAGGGGCCAATGACGTATACTCTTTGTAAAACCGAATTGGAATTCCATCCGCACCAGGTGATATATTTGCTTTCAAATCTTTCAGTTGTTTCTCTGGACCAGGGATGCTTATTACTATGTAGTCCATACGGGAGTCTCCTAACGGTTCTCTTTCAATATTCTGTATTGGTTTTATGCTTTTTGATACTACGTAAGATAAGAGATAGCATTAATTATTTTCTTTACGTAGGCTAGACCGTTATAAGCAGAGTGTCTTACAGGAGGCCAAAATAAATGTTTTTCTTCAATTTAAATGAGAACCAGGCTCCCTACAAGATTATCATAACTGGTTTTCATCTGAATACAGCCGAGGTCAAAGTTCACAGATCTACGACAAATGGTATCTCTGAAACATTTGAACTCTCACAAAATTAACTCATGGAACTATTCAGATTTAAATTAAATAATGTTTTAAAGTTATTTTATCACTTCGGCCCTTGTGGAAAGCTGTAAGGGAAGTTAATATTAAGTCCGCCGCGTAATGGCGGCCAATTGTTGCCAGTCAGCGATCACTGCTTTCGTCTTCTTGATAGATGAAAAATACTAATTATTCTCTCTTTTCAATTAAAACATTACGATTAGTGACTGGCATGTTCTTGAAATAATACAATGAACTCACTTTTACACATATATTTCCATCAATAACCTGATTCACACCTTTTTTATCGTCTAGTCGAAAGAACAAAAGGAACATTTGCTAGCGTTCAACGCTACACACAATATCTACCTAACAATAGTAACATGAGAATCAGAAACAGCAGAAGAGCGAGTAATAACCTTTCTTTTCCATCTTCTATAGTTATACAAAGATATAAATGTTTTATTTCACCCTATTCTTTACTGCGATATTGTTTATGATTGTTATTGTCTTTCCCTACCGTAGTATCGAAGTAATATTTTTTGTAAATAATTTTATATTTTTTTCACAGTTGACTTTCAGTCTGGTCTGTTTGGTCTTATTCAATACTTTTATACAAGCTTCACACATATCATTGTTAAACATCGCAAAAGGGACACTACAGTCCGTCCGACGGTCAAATGATGGTATGTTTGTACGATTCTCCTATGTGAAAGATCTCTTGAATCTGAAATTTAAAATTTGGGTTTTCGTTTTGCTATCTTCAATTGCCATACCAGATTGGTCAACAAGGGACTAAATAGCAACCTTGGACCCGCTTACTGATTTTACATATGACCAGAATTGTCTCGGATTCTCTGTCAGATCTTTTTCTAATTTATGACGGTGGTGGTGTTGTATGCTTCGCGGAAAGATCTTTTCACGCAGGTAAGAAGCTCTACTGATCTTTGCTTGTCGTTATTTACGAGTTCTCTTTTGAACTGTGATTGCATACTCGGTAGGCTAAGGTCACCTTCAACTAGTACTGCATCATTTGGATATTTATACACTAATGACCGTCGATTAATTTTGGACGATTAGAGAACTGTCGCAGTAAAATCAAGTAGCCGATATAAAACCCGGCAATTAACTCGTTTTCACCTACACCTGTTATTCGCTACCAGATAACGTAATTGCCAGACTTAACTTCGACCTCAGTAGAGACCTTATTTTTGTCAACTGAAATGAACACTCCCCTTATATCGCCTCTAATCTGTTTTATCGATATACATTCCACGACTCGCTAAAAATATCAGAGCCTTCCATTTCGGGTTTCAGTCACCTCTTAGTCCCAAGAATAATTTGAGTGCGAGAACTATCATGGAGGGCAGTAAATTTGGGAACTTTATTACCAATACTTCGACAGTTTACTGATAAGATTTTGACAGTCGAAGTGTCTCTACTCTGAACACAGTCTGACTTCTCTTGCTGAGTATCGACTGGCGAGTATTCACGAGACTACCTCAATCTACCGTCTAGCCTAGAAAACCCCCATGTGCACTGCACAAGTACTCTCCTATCCGAGTAGCTGCCGCTTTTCGTGTAGCGCTCCCCTGACTTTTCAAGGGGAGTCCTACAAATTCGGGCACGAAAACCCAGATCTAGAAATCTGCAGCCAAGACCGTCACGATATCGACGAAGGCTTTCCTTGAGACCGTCCACTCTGGTCCAAACGAATGGACTCCGATCAACTCTGGAAACAATGCTGCAAACCGCAAGTTCTGCTTGCACTCCGCGTATGAGGCAGCAGTCTTCACCACATTAACCAGCTGGCTATTTGAACTGAGGACGGCCCATGCGACAGGCGTCGTTGGTGCGGACGTGTGCCTCAACTTGCAGGCGTCTGCACCCTGCACGCTCGATAGCCGCAGGAAATGGCAGGATGAGGCTCCGAGCAGACATACCGAGTGCGCATTGGGTTTCCTTCCAGCCCAACGCTATCTGCCTAGAGGGTCCATAACGCAACTGACGTTGGAGCTCCCGATAACTTGTAAACCCCTGCCCCCGTGTGCTTGTTCGGACCCAAGTGAAACAGCAGCCTTTTGTCCACCCAAAAGGTGAATGGGAGGTCAGGCAGCCAGTCTGCATATAGGCGTTAGCATCCGCCGCTCACTCTGCTGTGTATACACTAGGAGGTGCCTCGAAAGGAGAGCCAGTGGAGAAAACAAACGAATTCTGAGGAGTCCCACTCGGCGCGCCGTGTTCTCCGCAACCACCACACACCGAGCCAACAGCCTGAAGGTGACTGACCGAAGCCAAGACGAATTCAACTGTTCGCGAACTGCAGCCAGCTCCTCCCGCTTCCGCACACAGCACGCACACATCCTAACCATCCTAGCGAGACTAACTGAAGAAGTAAACTATAGAAGCAGACACAATGCTAGATACGCAATTTGTTACCTTCCTGATGTGTCACCAATAGACACTGATGCATTAATGAACTATGTAGCTGGCTGTTCCGTGAGCAACTATTGCCCTACAGAATGAGTAAATTTGACAAAAACGTGAGACTGAACCTCTTAACAAGAAAAACACGAGCGAAATTTAATAAATGTACTACGAGGAAAACACAGAAAAAGATAGACGCTTGACTTGTCGGTTTGTAGATGTGAATCAGCTGGGAACTGCTGCCTGACTGACCAGCTTACTAAACGAACAGACGGTTCTCTTCAAAAGAGCACAACTATCAACATTTTTGAACACAACTTCCTTCATATATTCGCATAAGCAGAAAAATAAAGGACTCAAATCCACGACCAGCCCACATGTAGCCATGGTTCTCGTTACTGCGGTGCGGCCGGCCGCAGTTTCCAGCGAGACGTGGCAAGTACTGTTCTCTGCACACTGGATCCATGCTGAGCGAAGTCACGACAGCCGTCGGCGTTGCTTCATCCGCAGCCGTTTTCGATCGTCCAACTTCCGGCGTCGTCTGCCACAGAGCCACATTCACGGAATATCTGGAGAAGTTTCAACCCCGTATTATACACTACTGGCCATTAAAATTGGTACACCAAGAAGAAATGCAGATGATAAACGGGTATTCATTTGACAAATATATTACACTAGAACTGACATGTGATTACATTTTCACGCAATTTGAGTGCATAGATCCTGAGAAATCAGTACCCAGAACAACCACCTCTGGCCGTAATAAAGGCCTTGATACACATGGGCATTGACTCAAACAGAGCTTGGATGGCGTGTACAGGTACACCTGCCCATGCAGCTTCAACACGATACCACAGTTAATCAAGAGTAGTGACCGGCGTATTGTGACGAGCCAGTTGCTCGGCCACCATTGACCAGACGTTTTCAGTCGGTGGGAAATCTGGACAATGTGCTTACCAGGGCAGCAGTCAAACATTTTCTGTATTCAGATAGGCTCGTACAGGACCTGCAACATGCGGTCATGCATTATCCTGCTGAAATGCAGGGTTTTGCAGGGATCGAATGAAGGGTAGAGCCACGGGTCGTAACACATCTGAAATGTAACGTCCACTGTTCAAAGTGCCGTCAATGCGAACAAGAGGTGACCAATGGCATCCAATACCATCACGCAGGGTGATACGCCAGTATGGCGATGACGAATACACGCTTCCATTGTGCGTTCACCGCGATGTCGCCAAACACGGATGCGACCATCATGATGCTGTAAACAGAACCTGGATTCATCCGAAAGAATGACGTTTCGGCATTCGTGCACCCAGGTTCGTCGTTGAGTACACCATCGCCGGACGCTCCTGTCTGTGATGCAGCGTCAAGGGTAACCCCAGCCATGGTCTCCGAGGTGATAGTCCATGCTGCTGCAAACGTCGTCGAACTGTTCGTGCAGATGGTTGTTGTCTTGCAAACGTCCCCATCTGTTGACTCAGGGATCGCGGCGTGGCTGCACGATCCGTTACAGCCATGCGGATAAGACGCCTGTCATCTCGACTGCTAGTGATACGAGGGCGCCGGGATCCAGCACGGCGTTCCGTATTACCCTCCTGAACCCACCGATTCCATATTCTGCTAACAGTCATTGGATATCGACCAACGCGAGCAGCAATGTCGCGATATGATAAACTGCAATCACGATAGGCTACACTCCGACCTTTATCAAAGTCGGAAAAAGGATGGTAGGCATTTCTCCCCCTTACACGAGGCATCACAACAACATTTCACCAGGCAACGCCGGTCAACTGCTGTTTATGTATGAGAAATCGGTTGGAAACTTTCCTCATGTCAGCACGTTGTAGGTGTCACCACCGGCGCCAACCTTTTGTGAATGCTCTGAAAAGTTAATCATTTGCATATCACAGCATCTTCTTTCTGTCGGTTAAATTTCGCGTCTGTAGCGCGTCATCTTCGTAGTGAAGCAATTTTAATGGCCAGTAGTGTACCATTAGTAGTGTCTTGCTTCACACAGTCACCTCTTTGAAATATTTGGAGGTAATGTTGCAAAGCGATACCAATTGGAATGAGCATATGAGCGCTATGGTAGGAAAAGCGAATAGTCCTCTTCGGTTTATTGAGAGAATTTTGGGAAAGTTTGGTTCATCTGCAAAGGAGACCTCACATACGACACTAGTGCGACCTGCTCTCGAGTACTGCTCCAGTGTTTGGGTTCGGCACTAGGTCAGATTAAAGGAAAACAGCGAAGCAGTTCAGAGGCGGGCTGTTCGATCTGTTACTAGAACGTTCAAATAACACGAAAGACATTATGTGGGAACTCTAATGGGAATCCCTGGAGGGAGGGTGACTTTCTTTTCGAGGAATACATCGAGAAAATACAGAGAACCAACATTTGAAGCTGATGGCAGAACGATTCTAGTGCTGCCAACACATATTTCGCTTGACGACCGAGAAGATGCGAGAAATTAGGGCTCATATGGAAGCATGTAGACAGTCACTTTTTCCTCGCTGCATTAGCGATCAGAACAGGAATGAAAACGACTAGTTGTGGTACAGGTTACCCTTCGTCAAGCACCCTATGGTGGCTTGCGGAATTCGTTGCAATCCTCTGCGATAAAATGAGTGCCCCTCTTCCTTTATATCAGGACGAGCTCCGTGTCTTCTGCTTGTGTCAACACTATCACCCGTAGATAAATCAGTCAAAACTCGAGAACGAATAATGCTAAACTCTGAGGAAATTTACCATTATTTTGTTCGTGAAATGTTTTACCTGCCTGATATGTCACACGACTCCCTTTCATTTTGTAAATTACGAGTTGCTTCCCAGATGGTGGCCCCCAGGTTATTAGGACAGCCTCACTGCTTTTCCCCCTGTCCCACCTCAAACAAGTTTACTTTAAATTACTGTTTATTCACGTGTCTGTGTTCCGAAGGGTGGTTCCACACGCGTGGACCGTGGAGTAGCTTTCACGAAAACAAATGGGAGGCATCGGTTTCTGAACGAGCGTCGTAGTCGGCTTATCTGCGCAGCGATCGGTCCGCACGCCCGCCCTCTAAAATAGACGCCCGCCTGGCCGGCCGTCGGTCCTTGACAGGTGACTCCGGCTCGGCCTTCGGTGAGGCGACGGCGGGCCGCAGAGCCCACAGTGGCGCCCGTCCCGTCACCTGGCAAAAACACCGCAGGCCCGCCCTTCGTCGCTGTTTTTAAAACCAGAGTTACCCGGGCCTGACCTTTAGCAGCCACACTGTAAGTTCAGCGGAAGACAGTGATACCGTCTTATTCGTAGATAAGCTGGTGACCATAGCAGCATCACAAGATGACATGCAGAATGAGTTTATCAGCTAAAACAAGTCTGAAACACGTAATTGCATACTCTTGATGGTGATTTCGAGAGAATTACTTAAATTACTTAAATTTCAGTCAAAAATCAATTGATAAAGAGATAATGGAATAGATGAAACATTCCAGACACCATCGGGCAAAGAATTACTCACATGGTGCTGGTACAGAGAGTGGTTTTGCTGGTAGTTGGGATCTCCAACGTTAGGAGCGTAAAGGGGGCCCTTATGAACATGGCTGCCAAGGAGGGGAAGGACAGAGTGCAATCCGTGTGCATTCCGGGGGGAGTTATTCCGGACGTGGAAAGGGTACTTCCGTATGCCATGAAGAGTAGAGGGTGCAGCCAACTGCAGGTGGTGGCTCATGTCGGTACCAATGACGTGTGTCGCTTTGGATCGGAGCAGATTCTGTCTGGTTTCGGGCGGCTAGCGGAAATGGTAAAGACTGCCAGTCTTTCGTCCGAGATTAAGGCGGAGCTCACCATATGCAGCATCGTGTAGAACCGACTGTGGTTCTTTGAAGCAGGGCCGAGTGGAGGATCTGAGTCAGAGGCTCAGGCGGTTCTGTGACCCTGTAGGTTGCAGATTCCTAGATTTGCGCCATCGGCTGGTGGGTTTCCGGGTTCCGCTTAATAGTTCAGGAGTCCACTACACAGGAGGCGGCTACATGGGTAGCGGGGGCTGTGTGGAAGGGAATGAGCGGTTTTTTACGTTAGAGGGTCTCAGGGAACCACAGAAGGGACGTCCGTCTAAAAGTGGGCAGGTAAAACACAGTAAGGTAGTTGTAGAAACGATTGGTATTGTAAATTGTCGTAGCTGTGTTGGGAAAGAACCAGAGCTCCAAGCAGAAATTTTTTCAAAGGATCTAACAGTGTTCAGAAAGGATAGAATAAATACAGTTGGTGGTGGAGTATTTATTGCCGTCAGAGGTAGTTTGCCTTGTAGCGAAATTGAAGTAGATAGTTCGTGTGAAATAGAGTGGGTAGAGGTTATACCTGACAATCGGACTAAATTATTAAATCAATCGTTTTACCGACCCCCGACTCAGAAGATATAGTTGCTGAACAGATCAAAGAAAACTTGAGTCTCATTTCAAAAAAGTACCCTGCTCATACAATTATAGTCGATGGTGACTTTAATCTACCCTCTATATGCTGCCGGCGACAGGCATAAAACGTTATCCGAAATTGTTCTGAATGAATAATTACTTCATGAGCCCACTCGAAGCGTAAATATTTGCGAAAGCGTACTTGACGTTTTACCAACAAATAATCCTGGCCAAATAGTGAGTATTGTGACGAATACAGGGATGAAGTACCTCGAAGAAAACGATTTATTGACAAATAGTCAGTACGGTTTCACAAAATATCGTTCTTGTGAAACACAACTAGCTCTTTACACTCATGAAGTAATAACTGCTATCGACAGGGCTGTAAATTCAACTAAATAGGAATTACAATTACAAATTTCTCATATTATAACGATCACGTAGATAATATTGTGGGTAGAGCAAAGCAAAGAAGAATTAGAAGGTGCAACAGGTCTACTAAAGAGACTGCTTACACCACGCTTGTCTACCCTGTTCTGGAGTGTTGGTGTGCAGTGTGAGATCCGCATCAGGTGTGACTGACGGATGACATCGAAAAAGTACAAAGAAGGGCAGCTCGTTTTCTATTATCGCGAAATAGGGGAGATAGTGTCATGGACATGACAAGTGAATTGGAATGGCAATCATTAAAACAAAAGCGTTTTTCGTTGCGACGGGATCTTCTCATGAAATTTCAATCACCAGTTTCCTCCTCCAATTGCGAAAACATTCTGAGGCCCCCACCTAAATAGGGAGAAATGACTATTACGATAAAATAAGAGAAATCTGGGCTCGCACAGATAAATTTAAGTGCTCGTTTTCCCACATGGTGGGAATGGTAGAGAGACAGCTTGAATGTGGTTCATTGAAGCCTATGCCAGGCACTTTATTGTGAATGGCAGAGTTATCACGTAGATGTAGATGTACTGTGTAGCATGGCTTCTATCCTCGACAATCGCCCCAGTTCTATGAGGAAGACAGCCCACAAGTTTCTTCCTGTCTGCCGCATCCACCTGAGGCCAACTTTTCAAACAGTGCCAGACATTTTCTGTAGGATTAAGACCGGCTGGTTCAGCAGGCTGGCTGAGGTGTGGTTGGGCGACTGAGCGTCGGTCAGACCAGTGGCATGTGCACGCAGGCTCGTGAACGCGGCTGTTGTCGTCTTGTGAACTGCCCACACTGTTTTCACCGTGAAAATTTGGAAGAAAGGATAAATATCCATCACCACGACATGATGGTTCGTCATCAGGATAATCTGAATAAGCGGGCCATGCAGTACTAACGGAAAACCCAAAACATCACAAAATATCACCAGTCTGAACCCTCCACACAGTGCGGGTTAAACGTACTCCTCGTCAGGCCGCTGGTGCGAGACGATAGATAAAGGTCAACAACAGACTCCCAGGAAACGATGCGCCAACGCCCTTCCGGCCGCCAATATTTAGGATCGCCGGCGAGGACCGGAGGGTGAGTCTGTTCGACTCTGACGCAGTCTGTCGCACCGACTAAGCTGCAGTGTCATCAGTCGCAGCCCAGCGGGGATCGCAGCAGCAGTTGGCTCCGTCGCTACTTCAGAGACAGGCAGCAAGTTTCATCCATGTAGTGTACGTAGGGGCCTTTGTACCTCACCAGCAGTGAGGCTAAGGTGGTTTGTACAGAAGAACTTGCACCACAACGAATATCTCGAGTTAAGTAAACTTTTCGTTCTTATGAATAAAGAATAGAGCAAAGCAAAGACTGCGATCCATTTGTAGAACACTTAGAAGGTGCAGCAGGTCTACCAAAGAGACTGCTTACACTACGCTTGTCCGCCCTATTGTGGAGTACTGCTGTGCGATGTGGGATCCGCATGAGGTGGGACTGACGGATGACATCGAAAAAGTACAAAGAAGGGCAGCTCGTTTTGTATTATCGCGACATAGGTTAGATAGTGTCACAGACATGATACGTGAATTGGAGTGGCAATTATTAAAACAAAGGCGTTTTTCTTTGCGATGGGATCTTCTCACGAAATTTCAATCACCAGTCTTCTCCTCCAATTGCGAAAACATTCTGTTGGCACCCACCTACCTAGGGAGATATGATCATCGCGATAAAATAAGAGAAATCAGGGCTCGCACGGAAAAATTTAAGTGCTCGTTCTTCTCGCGTGCCGTTCGAGAGTGGAACGGTAGAGAGACAGCATGAAGGTGGCTCATTGAACCCTCTGCCAGGCACTTCATTGTGAATAGCAGAGTAATCACGTAGATGAGTTTGTGTTATAGAAAGAAGGTACTGGCCACCAAACTACATCCTCTCCTTTCTTGCCCTGGTACAGCTCTACAGAGACAACGAGATGATAGTGGAAAAGACGGTAGGGTCTGAAACCTCCTGTCATTCCCAATGCGTGATATTCGATAGCTGTCGGTTAGGATGAGGATCTTTTAACGATCGCCGTTCCTATTCTGTGTTACATGTCCGTAAACCATTTCTTGTTGATACGTTTGACGGACAGTGTCGATACACGAACAAATCAAGAAATTTCATTCACGGTGAGGTCGTGGTCACGTCCAAAGATGGTGGATCCTTTATGCTCTTCCGCCACGTCTACGCCTCGACCTACCTCACTGGTCTGACTCCACGAGGGGACTTGAGAAAGTAAGCTACATACTGTTACCGCAGGCCAAGTAAGTTTTACTGAATGCTGCACTCCACTGCAAAGTGATACAGATACATGACAGCGTTTTCCAAAGTAATCACTAAGTCGCGGCGCCGGCCGGCCTGGCCGTGCGGTTCTAGGCGCTACAGTCCGGCACCGCGAGACCGCTACGGTCGCAGGTTCGAATCCTGCCTCGGGCATAGATGTGTGTGATGTCCTTAGGTTAGTTAGGTTTAACTAGTTATAAGTTCTAGGGGACTGATGACCTCAGAAGTTGAGTCCCATAGTGCTCACAGTCAGAGCCAGGAAGTCGCGGCAAACACCAGTCGGAACGTTCTACCAATCGCTTTATTTCTCTACGATACAAATCCACTCTTTGATCACGGAACCATTCACAGACCAATGTGTGAATGACTCTGTCGTCGAAAAATCTGCAAGTGGCGCGGATCAGTTGGTCAACTGCCCGGACACTGTACTGCCGACTGTGGGACGGTGACCTTTCTGCCCCTGTCAGAATCATCCGCTACTGCGCAGTCTCGGTCACAAGATTTCACTAAGGCTGGATGCGACGTTGCATTTGGTCCGTATACCGCCAGAAATTCACTGCGAATCTGTGTCACATTAGGCGCGTACTTCAGCTTTGCAGTACGTTTCCAGTTGACGCGCCGTTTCAGTCGCGCACTGTGACGCACCTGTTGTCCGTACCGCCGCAGAACTGTCTCTGTGCGAAGTCTTTCTTCTAACAATGCACCTGCTCCATTCTCGTTGCTCAATGGTCTTAGCGTAGGGCGGCGTGTGCAAGTTACGCGCGAGCACGCAGAAGTGCCGCAACACGACGTGGCATGGACTCGACTAATGTCTGAAGTAGTGCTGGAGGAAATTAATACCATGAATCCTGCAGAGCTGTCCATAAACCCGTAAGAGTACGAGGGGTAGAGATTCCTTCTGAATCGCACGCTACAAGCCATCCCAGATATACTCACTAATGTTCACGTCTGGGGGGTCTCGTGCCGACTGGAAGTGTTTAATCTCAGAAGAGTGTTCCTGGAGCCACTCTGTAGCAATTCTGGGCGCGTGGGTTATCGCATTGTCCTGCTCCAGTTGCCCAAGTCCGTCGGAATGCACGACGGACTTGAATGGACGCAGGTGATCAGACAGGATGCTTACGTACCTGCCACCCGTCAGAGTCGTATCTAGATGTATCAGGTGTCCCATATCACACCAACTGCTCACGTCCCACACCATTACAGGGCCTCCACCAGCTTGAGCAGTCCCCTGCTGACATGGAATGTCCATGGATTCACGAGGTTGTCTCCATACCAGTACACGTACATCCACTCGATACAATTTCAAGCGAGACTCGTCCGACGAGGCACCATGTTTCCAGTCATCAACAGTCCTATATCGGTGTTGAAGGGCCCAGGCTAGGCGTAAAACTTTGTGTCGTGCACTCATCAAAGGTACACGAGTGGGCCTTCGGCTCGGCATCGATGATGTTCCCTTGAAAGGTTCCACACCGACGTTGATGGCCCAGCATTTAAATCTGCATTAATTTGCGTAAGGGTTGCATTCTGTCACATTGAACGATTCTCTTCAGTTGTCGTTGGTCCAGTTCATACAGGATCCTTTTCCTGATATTCGCGGTACACTCGTGACATGGTTGTACGGGAATCCCCACTTCGTTGCTACCTCGGAGATGCTGTGTCCCATCGCTCGTGCACCAACTATAACTCCACGTTCAAACACACTTAAATCTTGATAACCTGCCATTGTAGCAGCAGTAACGGATCTAACTGCGCCAGACTTTTTGTCTTATATAGGCGTTGCCGACCGCAGCGCCGTATTCTGCCTTTTCGCGTATGTCTGTATTTCAACACGAATGCCTATACCACTTTCTTTGGCGCTTCAGTGTAGATCATCTACAGTCCTACAAAGCGAGCGGTGCACACTTCCTCGGATATTTGAGCAGTTTCGTTCTGTGACAGCGAGACGTAGGTGATAAATCGAAGAGAGGAATCTCAGAGCGAAGTAGCAGAAACGCAATTGCTACGTGCAACTGGGGGCGGTTCCGAAAGAGACTACAAGAAAAATGAATTTAAGAGAAAGAATTGTGCGAGTCGAAATTAGTGAGTACAGAAATAAATGTTACTGTCATGTGTAGAGAATGGAAGAAAATAGTGTACCATGATTGGCTCTGTACTACAACTCTTTACGAAGACGTAGTGGGGGAGGCCCGGCAAGGGCGGACTGTTCGACCAGAACAGGACGTTGACGACGGCGACGGTGATGACCGGGATCCTTTGTGTGCTCGCATCTGGACAGCCGGATGTAGCTCTGAACTCTGCTCCTCCTGGATGCGAAGAACTTACAGGTTCCTGTATGTTGTGGCTGTCTCCTCTAGTGATGTTTTGTGATTCCTGACTGGATGAGGAGAGGGTGGAATGATAGGTGGGTGGCCAGTTTCCTCTCACTACAAAACAAAATGCACACGTGGTTAAAATACAGTTTATTACTGGAACCAATTGAGCACTTAACTTCAGTGAGGTCTAACCTGAAGTTCTGTTGTTAAGAGAAATCCAGTAGCATTTACTAATTCTTGAATCTTCTCCGTATCCTTATCACAACTGACAATGGCCGGCCGCTGTGACCGAGCGGTTCTAGGCTCTTCAGCCCGGAACCGCGCTGCTACTACGGTCGCAGGTTCGAATCCTGCCCCGGGTATGGATATGTGTGATGTCCTTAGGTTAGTTAGTTTCAAATGGTTCTAAGTCTAGGGGAATGATGACCTCAGATGTTAAGTCCTATAGTGCCTAGAGGCATTTGAACCATTTGATCTAACAATGACTAACGTTCCCTCACAGCTAGCTAATGTGCTAGGCGACGACTATCACTGTGGAAGACTAGAGATCAGTGCGACGTGTTGAGGTGCAATGCGAACTGAGTCCCGATGCGGCGTACTGACGTACTGAGACTCATAGATTCACAGAGTTCTGTCGGCGGAGGCGGTTTATATGCACGCTGCTCAGGGGCGCTATCGACCCGTAGCCTGGGGGCATGTCGTGGTATTCTCTAGTCATAGGCGCACTTGCTTCAGCGCCTGCTATGCAATGTTTCCTTGTGCCGACCGGTGGGCTAGAGAAGGGCTACACCAGCACTATGTGCGTGGAAGAGAGTAGTCGTAACCATCATGTTAAAACAGTATCAATTCGCAATTACTGTTTTTGTTCGCTTGCAGATGTATATCTGCAATCCTGGTAGACATTTAAAATGTTCCTCTACAGTACCGTGGCGTGCCGTTACAGTAGCGAGCCATTGACAGAGGCAAGTATCGTGCGGTAATTCGGCTTATCCATTTCAAGGGAAACAACGCTGCAACAATCCATCGAGGCGATGTAAAAATAGTGAAAATCAGTCAGGGATTAATTTACAATATTTCGCACGATGTTTTGAACATGACAAACGTCGTCGCTCACGACTGCTCACAACCATTCAGTCAACGAAACTGAGACAGAGGCGGAAGTGTCTCAGCTGCGTGTGGCCAATACCGCGGAAGAGTAAGTTGGTGTAACAACTGTGCCCAGAGACAAAGGAGGAAAAGAATCGGTGCAGACTTGTGGAGAAAAGGCCGAGACTCTGCCACCATCGGGCAAGTTCGTGCTGAGTGTGTACGGGGCAAAGCGTCACAAGAGCACAGCACCGTAACCTGCCGATGAGGCTATGGATGGCTGTCCAACGGAGGGTTGCTGCCGCCGGTGATTCTCACAGGGCATAGTCTCGCATGCCGCTTCTTTGGTCTACTACTTTTTTTTCCTCACTCGCCGTGTTCTCCTTGGCTTGGTACCCAGAGCGTTTCTTCTTCTTTCCTTGGATGTGGAAAATATCGTGCGACAGGCATCTCTAGAATGACGACGAAGTGATAGTAGACCTCGTTAGTTTTCGTGAACAGCAAACGTGGAATATCCTACAACCGAGATCTCTGGCACGTCGTTCGTCGCATTTAAGGCTGCTGTGTAGGTAAGGAATACCCATCCCTAAGTACCGCAGTTGCAGCTTGATTTTTTTGAGCTGATATGTAAAATCTTACAATTCCTCTCGTACAGGTGCTCCTTCTGGTGAAGATATCGTTTAACGACCTGCTACTATACTGCTAGAGAGTGGAGCGACACTATGTCTTTAACTGTTGCTGTGTAACTACTTGTTAATGTCCATGCAGTGCTACGGATTGAAATAGTCTAATCGCAACTGTCAACTGCTTACGTCGGTTAGCACCATGCATTTCTTTTCACTGCTCGTCTTTGTTGCTTTTTATATTACCACTCTCTAAACACGACTATACTTTTGTGCTGATGATGTTTGGTTCGTGGGGCGCTCGACTGCGCGGTTATCAGCGCCCGTACAAGTTCCCAACCTTTCCTCAGTCCAGTCTCGCCACTTTCCTGGATGATGATGAAATGATGAGGACAACACGAACACCCAGTCATCTCGAGGCAGGTGAAAATCCCTGACCCGGCCGGGAATCGAACTCGGGACCCCGTACTAGGGGAAGCGAGAACGCGACCGCGAGACCGCGAACTGCGGACTATACTTTTGTGTAAGCTATTTCAACTTCAGAATAAGCTACGTAATTAACCCCGTGAAACGGAATTTAAATACCGTACTGGGTGGTGTGAAATCTGATTTAATACATGTCAGCTAATATGACTGTTTTACACATGGGCCAGTATGGATGTCGGATGTGCTAGACCTCAAAACAGTCTTGCAAATGGAGGGCAGCGGCGCACTTGTTCCACTGAGACGCACTTTCACTTCTTTTTCCTCTTGAGCAGCACATAACCCACCTTTATATGAGGTTCGTTTAGCACGGGTAAGAGAGACAGTAGTTCTGTCTCAAGCCGCCTAGTAGAGGTGCTCGTCGATGGTCGCCAGTGAACGGTAGATGTACAGTCCCTAGCAGTTGCTGCAAACCGTGCTCATCATCACCTCGAAAGACTCTGTTCGTCAATTTGTTTGTTTACTAAGATTAGTTACCGCGCGATAAACATGGCCTGTGCTCCGTTTTGGAATACATTCGAGAGCCATCGTTTAGACAGCAAATGATCTCCATGTACTCGTATACTGAAGCACGTATTTGCAAGCAGATCTCCTCATGTGGTCTAAAGCCATAGCAACTTCATGCTTTTTACGCGACTGAGTTAAACAGCATCTGTATTCCATTTCCCAGAAAGTCTGTTGCACTGAGGTGACAAAATTCACGTGATGGCGACATACAGACAGCGTTAGTACCGCGTACACAGCGTACAAAAGGGAACTACTCTGCTTGAGCCGTCATTTGTACTCAGGTGATCCACGTGTGAAAAGGCTTCCTACATGATTATGGCCGCACGACGGGAACTAACACATCTTGCACACGGAATGATAGTTGGAGCTACAAGCATGAACAATTTCACTTCGGAAATCGTTAGGGAATTCAATATGCCGAGATCCACAGTGTCAAGAGTGAGCCTAGAACACAAAATTTCAGGCATTACTTCTCACCACAGACAGTGCATTGGCGATGGTCTCCACTTAACGAAACGATCAAGAGCAGCGGCCTTTGCGTAGAGTTGTCAGTGCTAACAGGCAATCAACATTGCGTGAAATAACCACAGAAATCAATATGGGACATACAAAGGACAGTGTGACTGAGGAAGTCGGTATGACGGGGTACACTTAGGATGGAAGGTCAAGGCCCCTAGAATTTCACTACTTAAACACAACAACTACCAAATCAATAAATTAACACTTTATTCAAAGACAATATTTATAAAACACCTAAGAGACAATCAACGCGCGGCCATCTTAAGACAATACCAATATATCACAGCAAGCAAGGAAGCAAATTACAATTACGAACTCTCACTTAAAGAGATTTTGATTCTTAAAGGAACAATAAATTACAAACAGAAAGTGATTTAAAGAAATGTGTCACAGATAATTTATTTAAAGGAGCAATAATTTACAATATGAAAGTAATTTATGTAACGCACACCAGTTCGTTAAGAACCCAAATAAAACAAGCAATGCAAGAAATTACAATTTAATACAATTCATTCTCAAGCAAACAAAAAAGCCATATAGCTTTTAATGTAAATGAAACAACGCCGGGCTGCCCTGGGCAAAAGGTACTTAACTTAAAATGCCGGAAGCAGCAGACCAGTCGTCCAAGATAGCACCTAAACCCCGGGGCCCAACCGGGAGTCTCTTCCCATCAAACGTCACGTCACAGCTTCTGTGCACCGAAGCGGAACGTGGCGTCGCACCCCCGCACCCCAACTCCCAGAAACTGGAACACAAACAGACCGCAGAAGCCACGGAAAACACCAACCAAACAGCAATTAATATAAGCTAAGAGGTCAATAAACAACAAATAAATACTAATAAACAGTACTAATACTGACCGAGTGCATTCAAATAAATGTACACGTATAAAATTCTACAAACAAATGATTGCCTTTTACAGAATTTGAGGCTTTACTAATAGTTGAGTGAGTGCTTTCAAATAAATGCATTTATATAAACTAGGTAAAAATGAGTAGCTTTACAGAATAAGAGTCTTTACTCATTAACTGAGAAAAGCTCTTAAATAGGAGTGACCCAAATTTTACAGCAATATACAAGGGACATCGACTTGATGGCAATCAAAATACACTGAAAATCTCATACAGACAATACATAAATTTCTGGATACTTTCCCCAAAAAACCAAAATATAACACACACACCTCCGAACTAATCAGGTTCCTGATATTAATACGACCAGCGGATTTTTAAAAAGAGATAGTAACTGCTGGTCTCCATGCGGTTATACATTCTGCCGGCTGCTCTTACTTCAACAAGACGTACATTAGAGCAACCAAGCAACAGGTACACTGGCTGCAACGCAAATCGTTCAACGAAACGAAGGCACCAAAATCACTTACACTTTCGATAGAGAGCGTTGTTCGAGATGGTCTCCAGGGATGGGTCTCTCCGAGAAAAGAGGCACCAAAGCCTTGCGACGAACGGCGCTCGGAGTTCACATCAGGCAGGTCTACCACACACTCACGACCGCCTTACGAGGTAGACCCGCCGCACCGCTGCTGGCCGAGACCGCGTGTCTTCCTCTCTCGTCCACGCTAGCACGTCCCTGCTCCTCGTAGAGAGTGCAACACCAACTGCCACGAGCGCCGAAACCCAGCGAGATCACACCAAGGGCAAAGATCCTAGTACAGCCGGGTAATCGATAGTGTCGCGCCAAGGAGCTGGTGTGCCAGTAAAGGCGCACCACAGGTCAGACAGTGCGGCGAAATCTGGCGTTAATGGGCAATGGCAGCAGATGACCGACGCGAGTGTCTTTGCTGACAGTACGGCATCGTCTCCCCTGGGCTGCTAACCATATCGGTTGGGCCCTAGACGTCTGGAAAACCCTGCCCTGGTCAGATGAGTCCCATTTTCCGTTGATAATAACTGATGGCAGGGCTCGAGTTTGTCGCAGACCCCACGAAGCCATGGACAGAGGTTGTCAACAAGGCACTGTACAACCCGGCGGTGGTTCCATAATGGTGTGGACTGTGTTTACGTGGAATGGGCTGCGTCTTCTGGTCCCAGTGAACTGATCATTGACTGCGAATGGTTACGTTCAGCTACCTGTAGATCCCCCCCATGAACCATGGACCTTGCCGTTGGTGGGGAGGCTTGCGTGCCTCAGCGATACAGATGGCCGTACCGTAGGTGCAACCACAACGGAAGGGTATTCTGTTGAGAGGCCAGACAAACGTGTGGTTCCTGAAGAGGGGCAGCAGCCTTTTCAGTAGTTGCAGGGGCAACAGTCTGGATGATTGACTGATATGGCCTTGTAACATTAACCAAAACGGCCTTGCTGTGCTGGTACTGCGAACGGCTGAAAGCAAGGGGAAACTACAGCCGTAATTTTTCCCGAGGACATGCAGCTTTACTGTATGATTAAATGATGATGGCGTCCTCTTGGGTAAAATATTCCGGAGGTAAAATAGTCCCCCATTCGGATCTCCGGGCGGGGACTACTCAAGAGGACGTCGTTATCAGGAGAATGAAAACTGGCGTTCTACGGATCGGAGCGTGGAATGTCCGATCCCTTAATCGGGCAGGTAGGTTAGAAAATTTAAAAAAGGGAAATGGATAGGTTAAAGTTAGATATAGTGGGAATTAGTGAAGTTCGGTGGCAGGAGGAACAAGACTTTTGGTCAGGTGATTACAGGGTTATAAATACAAAATCAAATAGGGTTAATGCTGGAGTAGGTTCAATAAAGAATAAAAAAATAGGAGTGCGGGTTAGCTACTACAAACAGCATAGTGAACGCATGATTGTGGCCAATATAATCACAAAGCCCATGCCTACTACAGTAGTACAAGTTTATATGCCAACTAGCTCTGCAGATGATGAAGAAATTGATGAAATGTATGACGAGATAAAAGAAATTATTCAGGTAGTGAAAGGAGACGAAAATTTAATAGTCATGGTGACTGGAACTCGTCAGTAGGAAAAGGGAGAGAAGGAAACATAGTAGGTGAATATTGACTGGGGGGAAGAAATGAAAGAGGAAGCCGCCTTGTAGAATTTTGCACAGAGCATAACTTAATCATAGCTAACACTTGGTTCAAGAATCATAAAAGAAGGTTGTATACCTGGAAGAATCCTGGAGATACTAAAAGGTATCAGATAGATTATATAATGGTAAGACAGAGATTTAGGAACCGGGTTTTAAATTGTAAGACATTTCCAGGGGCAGATGTGGATTCTGACCACAATCTGTTGGTTATGAACTGCAGATTGAAACTGAAGAAATTGCAAAAAGGTGGGAATTTAAGGAGATGGGACCTGGATAAACTGAAAGAACCAGAGGTTGTACAGAGTTTCAGGGACAGCATAAGGGAACAATTGACAGGACTGGGGGAAAGAAATACAGTAGAAGAAGAATGGGTAGCTCTGAGGGATGAAGTAGTGAAGGCAGCAGACGATCAAGTAGGTAAAAAGACGAGGGCTAATAGAAATCCTTGGGTAACAGAATAAATATAGAATTTAATTGATGAAAGGAGAAAATATAAAAATGCAGTAAATGAAGCATGCAAAAAGGAATACAAACTTCTCAAAAATGAGATCGACAGGAAGTGCAAAATGGCGAAGCAGGGATGGCTAGAGGACAAATGTAAGGACGTAGAGGCTTATCTCACTAGGGGTAAGATAGATACTGCCTACAGGAAAATTAAAGAGACCTTTGGAGAGAAGAGAACCACTTGTATGAATATCAAGAGCTCAGATGGCAACCCAGTTCTAAGCAAAGAAGGGAAGGCAGAAAGGTGGAAGGAGTATATAGAGGGTTTATACAAGGGCGATGAACTTGTGGACAATATTATGGAAATGGAAGAGGATGTAGATGAAGACGAAATGGGAGATAAGATTCTGCGTGAAGAGTTTGACAGAGCACTGAAAGACCTGAGTCGAAACAAGGCCCCGGGAGTAGACAGCATTCCATTAGAACTACTGACGGCCTTGGGAGAGCCAGTCCTGACAAAACTCTACCATCTGGTGAGCAAGATGTACGAGACAGGCGAAATACCCTAAGACTTCAAGAAGAATATAATAATTCCAATCCCAAAGAAAGCAGGTGTTGACAGATGTGAAAATTACCGAACTATCAGTTTAATAAGTCACATCTGCAAAATACTAACGCGAATTCTTTACAGACGAATGGAAAAACTAGTAGAAGCGGACCTCGGGGAAGATCAGTTTGGGTTCCGTAGAAATGTTGGAACACGTGAGGCAATACTAACCTTACGACTTATCTTAGAAGAAAGATAAAGAAAAGGCATACCTACGTTTCTAGTATTTGTAGACTTAGAGAAAGCTTTTGACAACGTTAACTGGAATACTCTCTTTCAAATTCTGAAGATGGCAGGGGTAAAATACAGGGAGCGAAAGGCTATTTACAATTTGTACAGAAACCAGATGGCAGTTATAAGAGTCGAGGGGCATGAAAGAGAAGCAGTGGTTGGGAAAGGAGTGAGACAGGGTTGTAGCCTCTCCCCGATGTTATTCAATCTGTATATTGAGCAAGCAGTAAAGGAAACAAAAGAAAAATTCGGAGTAGGTATTAAAATTTATGGAGAAGAAGTAAAAACATTGAGGTTCGCCGATGACATTGTAATTCTGTCAGAGACAGCAAAGGACTTGGAAGAGCAGTTGAACGGAATGGACAGTGTCTTGAAAGGAGGATATAAGATGAACATCAACAAAAGCAAAGCGAGGATAATGGAATGTAGTCAAATTAAGTCGGGTGATGCTGACGGAATTAGATTCGGAAATGAGAGACTTAAAGTAGTAAAGGAGTTTTGCTACTTGGGGCGCAAAATAACTGATGATGGTCGAAGTAGAGAGGGTATAAAATGTAGACTGGCAATAGCAAGGAAATCGTTTCTGAAGAAGAGAAATTTGTTAACATCGAGTATAGATTTAAGTGTCAGGAAGTCGTTTCTGAAAGTATTTGTATGGAGTGTAGCCATGTATGGAAGTGAAACATGGACGATAACCAGTTTGGATAAGAAGAGAATAGAAGCTTTTGAAATGTGGTGCTACAGAAGAATGCTGAAGATAAGGTGGGTAGATCACGTAACTAATGAGGAGGTATTGAATAGGATTGGGGAGAAGAGAAGTTTGTGGCACAACTTGACTAGAAGAAGGGATCGGTTGGTACGACATGTTCTGAGGCATCAAGGGATCACAAATTTAGCATTGGAGGGCAGCGTGGAGGGTAAAAATCGTAGAGGGAGACCAAGAGATGAATACACTAAGCAGATTCAGAAGGATGTAGGTTGCAGTAGGTACTGGGAGATGAAGAAGCTTGCACAGGATAGAGTAGCATGGAGAGCTGCATCAAACCAGTCTCAGGAGTGAAGACCACAACAACAACAACCTGTAGATCATTTACAGCCGTTCATGGGCTTCACGTTCCCAAACAACGATGGAAGGTTACAACAGTTCGAAATTGGTTCGAAGAACATTCTGGACGGTTATAGCGAATGATTTGGCCACCTAGATCGCCCGATATGAATCCCACCGAACATTGATGGGACATAATCGAGAGGTCGTTCGTGCAAAAAATCCTGTATTGGCAATATTTTCGCAGTTGTGGACGGCTATAGAGGCAGTATGGCTCAGTTTTTCTGCAGGGGCTTCCTAAGACTTGTTGATACCACGTCACGTCGAGATGTCGCACTACGCAGGGAAAAAAGGAGATCCGGCACCATATAACGAGATGTTCCATGACTTTTGCCACCTTAGTGTAAAGGAATCTGAAAAGCACAGAATACGTTTACTGACTCCAGTCCTTTTTCACTGGTGCCAGGATAATGACCTTGCCTTTTTAGATCAACGTCTGAACCTACACCGTATGGTACGGTGAATCAAGAAAATTTAGTTGTTGTTGAGTTTTTTTAGTAACGGAAAAGAAGAATGACTGCCGTGCTTTTTGAACAAAAGATGAATTTTGTTACAAGTAAAAAGTCGTAATGGGAGTCACGACTGGCTGGTACTTGTTGGATGCATGCAGTGTAGTGTAGGGAAGCAGCCTACTCACGCGGTAGTAAATTCACATCAGTTTCCATTGTGTGCCAGCCAGTCTGCTGTAACTAGCTCTGACGTCATAAATGTTGCGCAATACTTTAAAAATCAAGCAAATGACCTAAAACTTTTCTAGCATGTCAGCAATAATACTAAATTAATGTGTGTTAAATATCAGTTCGATAACTTCAGTCATTTTCGAAATTTGGGCGTTTTTCTGGAAAAATCATTGGCGCAACAGAAAAGAGCTAGAGACTTCAAAATTTATATTTAGATTCATCTTTCATAATGATTTAATAAAAACAGTACTTTGGATTTCACAAATTAAGATTTTAGTGGAAATTCATGATTTTGTGGTTTTCGTCTCAAAACTGAAGGAAGCAAGATAGATTAAGTAAGCTAATAAATAAGGCTAGGATGTTTAGATTTAAATAGGTTGGAGGTCCGCTATGATTATGAAGATGTGTAAAGTTTCTTTTTAATACCTATAAAATTATAGCGATAGCGGATCTAAAAAGGGGCAGTTCAGAGCTCATCTACTGCGTGCAGTGTAATTTAATTAATTCTCTCGCCCAAAGTATTTAACTTAGCCACGTCAAAGTTTTATTATCAATACTTACCTGCGTGATGAATGCACGTTTAAATTAAGAGCTTCATCGGCCATAAGCAAAAGAAGCTATAAATTATTATGTAACTTGAAGTGGTGCGTTACTAGCCCAGCGGCTAGTCGAGAGAGCCGAAAAGATCAGGCGTTCCCTTCGCCGTCCGCACCGCGGCTTTATATATAAGGACGCTACGCGAGGAAGAAAGGCCCCAGTTCTCTCCAGACGCTGAATGACACGCCATCTGTGTCGGGAGCCGCGTCGCATCAGTGTCACTGCTACAAACAGCCTCGGGTGCCGTATTAAGTTACTAGAGATACGCGGAACCATGAAAACATTTTATGTGAAGTGTTAATTCTGGAATGATTTTCATTATCTAGCTTCAGTTTGCGTATTGTCGTATTTTCACGTGCCATCGCGAGACAGACATTCTACCAAATATTTAGCGTGGCGTTTGATGAAGTATTTTCATCAAATTATGGCGAGCATTCTTTTTAACATTTAATTCGGACATTTATAGTTGCATCAGCGCATTAGACTCTGAACTGCTCTGTTAGTTAGGTTGTAGGGATACTTGTTTTTTATCAGTGAATTTCAGAATATACTCAACTATTTTGGAAAACCGTTTTTGATTAGAAATCCCGGACAATCTCCTAATTCCTCAGAGCTATAAGTTGCAGCTATAATTGTATCTCAAATGAAGTGGGCACTAGGATCTCTATTACTGGTTCCATGTTTTATTAAATCACTTTCTGGGTGCCAAAAAGTAAATAGAGAGCCAGTGTTGAGAACGGCGAAAGACAGCATTAACAACATTCTAAAAGCCAGAAACTGATTCAACATGCAAGCATTTAATCAGCAGATTTAAATAATTTTTACAAAACTATCCGCCGCCCCACATATGGTGCATCGGCCGGGAAATCAACTAAGTGAAAGTGATTTTTAACTATTCGGATTCGCGAGTGAAATGCGACACGCAACTGAGTATAAAACAGTGAATGTGTTACGTGTGCATGTGGACGACGCAATTGGATTAACAACACATCTGGATTGACGGAGCTGGCACTGAGTCTAGCGGTGCTTCCGGCATCGCGAGAAGCCAGTCTCGCCGCACCGCAGTCGTCCGCTGGAGCAGCCGGCGCAGAGCCTGCAATTGCGGGCCACGCAAACACACAACAGCCGTCGGAGAGCCGTCTGCAGTTCAACGTGCCACGTCGCATCAGGAATCCTGGTACGCCGCGCCGGCAACGCCATACGTCGTGCAGAAGGAACTAAGTTAAGTGAAAAGCTGTTAAAAATTGTACTAACCTGCACTAAAAGACTGTCGGCGATGGAACCGCCAAAAGAAACTGAAGTTAAACTTATATCAGAACCTATGTCTGTTGAGGGAACTGTAAATCCAGACAACGGTTCGAGTGTAAATATGCATGAAAGTGGTAACGTTAAAGTGAAATATGAAGTATTGTCTGCTGACAGTAGTGTGCGAAGGGGCAATGATTCAATAATAGAAACCCCTGTAGTAAAGCGGAAATTAGAAATTGTAAATTTATTGGATGATAGTTTCTCTGATGAATTAAAAATGAAACAGTCATCAGAGATGGTAGAGTTTAAGAAGGAGAAGTTAGATATGACTAATCAATCAGAAGTTTCATTTAATTTTGATGATTCGGGTATTGGAGCTAGTTTTTTGTCACCCGAGTGTGATAAAAAGCCAGCCAGTGAGGAACCCAAAGATGCTGGGGCTGTTGATCTAAATGTTATATTACAAGCAATAGCTGCCAGTAATGCACAAATGACAGCTGAATTAAAGTCTGAAATGGTGGCCAGTCAAACAAATTTTAATAAACGATTGGAGGTAATGGACGATACCTTCAAGGCTGGTTGCAATAAGTTGAAAGAGGATCTAGACAGTTTGAATTGTAAAATTGATTACAACCATGAGGATATTAAGAAAAAGGTTGCTCAACAGTTTTCTGAAATGTATAAAACAGTTAAATCCGAAGTTGCTGAGGTTCGCAAAGACTTCCAAATGGAAGATGCGAAGCTGGAGCACAAGTTAACAGAAAAGATCGAGGCGGAATCTGAACTGTGCTCAGATAGATTTAAAGATGTTAATATAAAAGTAAGCATATGTCAAGCAGAAGTAGATGCGATCAAAACTGACACTACTCAGATTGTACAAAGAGTAGATAATGTTGAAATGAAAGTAGATAATATCAGTACTAACATTGCTAACATTGAAAGTAAAGTAGCTTCAGTAACTTCTGGTAATGGTAGTATACAACAAGTTGTAGCTGCAAACGCCGCTTTTATCGGGTGTCGGCAGTTCTTGCGGTTCGATCCAGATAAAAATATCCACCCGCTAGATTTCTGGAACGATTTTGAAGATGTGATTCCACCAACTTGGTCTGAACGAGAGAAAATCTCCTTTATTAGAAGCCATTTAGCAGGTGACGCCATGCGTTGGTCAGCTGATGTTATGTTGAAGTGTAAAACATTAGCGGAGTTTAAGACAGCTTTCATTAATGAGTATTGGTCTAGTAATAAGCAAAATGAAGTGTTGAGAGAATTTTGGAGTGGGAAACGCTTCAATGCAGGCAAGGAATCAATTAAAGAGTTTGCTAGGTCATGGATTTCACGTTTGTCACATTTGGCGGAAAAGCTAAAACCAGAAATGATTATACTAGGTCTTGAAGCCAAACTGCCATGGTACTGGCAAACTAGAATTATATCAGCCCCTAGAGACAATCTTGATCGTTTCATTGAATATTTGGAACGTGTAGAACGTGTCGCTGCCAATGAGGAGCAAGCACGTAATAACAGAAATGCCAATAACAATAATAGTAATTTTAGGAACGAGCAAAATGGCAATGTAAATATCAAAACAGTAGGTGTTCGTAATCCTAAGAGAGGTAGGAATTGGGGAAATAATTATCAGAACCAACAATGGCGTCCAAGGGATAATAATTTTGTTCCAAACAGAAATATGCATGTAAACAACAGTACGGAAAGTAAGGCTATGTCAGCTAACTATAATGAAACTAAAGGAAACAGTAGTATGCCGAGGCAGGAAAACTAGTTCCCGTCTATGAGGACACTGGCGCTCACCAGGCGGTTACTTTTCCTATGCCAGTAGTTAAGGGAATTGTTAAGACAGATCAGAATACTCAAACTGAACATGTGGATGAAAAGTCGGTAGCACCTAAGGATACAACAGAAATATTAGATCACTCACAGTATTTGATAGATACCGTGTTAGAGACGCTTTCTAAGTGGGAAGAGAAAGAGAAGGCGCAGCAGTGTAATGGTAGGGAAGAGCTACAAAATATTGAATTGTCAGGTGAAGAAGCAGAAGAAATTCATGCTTATATTTACGATGAGGATGATGTGCTCTTATCTAAAGTGCCTGTGCAGGATGTTGATAATGTACTAATAGATTTAGGACAGGAGATAAGTGAGAATGTAGAGGGTAGGCTGTTTGGGGTCAATGAACCCAGTAGCTGTGACCAGTTGTCACTTGAGAAGGAAACCGACGATAATGGTGAAAGTGGTTTAGCTGTAACTAATGTTATGCCCGGTCTGGAGGCGCAGAATAGCTCAGACTACAGTAATTTGGGTCATGTTCAGCAAACTAAATGTAATGAAGTCGTGCAGTGTTTCGATTTAAAATTAATAGACCGACTGGAAAAGGCAGCTGAAAATGTAATTCAGGAAACCCCTACACACTGTAACCTAAATGTAATGAAGACAGATGTCGATCACTTTAGTTGGAGACATATCCAAAAGGAACTACTAGATGAATGTGAGGAACCACCTGTACAACCTGGAATAAGCCACCCTATAATAATAGTGAATATGTTGGGTATCAATGTACGTTGTCTCTTAGACAGTGGAAGTGAGGTGAGTGCAATATCTCAGTCCTTCTTTGACGCATTACCTGGTAAGGACAAACTTACAGTAATGAGTGTATCAGGACTAAGAATAATTGGTGCTACTGGCAAGGTTTCAAAAACGGTAAAGCAAGAAGCTTTACTACCCTTTAACATTAATGGTAATTTAATTGATCATCCATGTTTAATTGTAAACAATCTCAGTATTGAGGTTTTAATTGGCATAGATTTCTTGTCAAAATATCAGAGTGTTGTTGACTTTGAAAGAAGCCAGTTAAAAATGGTCTTGCCAATAACCGGAGTAATTATAGTACCTTTTAGTGATAAACATGTAGTAACTGATAATGAAACCTGGGAGCTGCCTATACGAGTTCTGAAAAATAGGAGGTATTGGGACGAAGGTGTTAATCTTTGTAACAGTAAGCTGAACACAGGAGAAGAAGAAGAAGCAATTATTTTAGATAAGATAGAAGTTAAATTGCAGGAAATCGATAAGATTTCAGACAATCAAAAGGAAGAACTGAGACAGGTTCTAAAAAGGCATCATAAGGTATTTTCAGGACGACGTGGCGTGGTCAAAGGTTATGAATGAATGCTGTAGGGAGGAGGTTGTTCTGTAACCTCTACACAGTGTGGCAGCTGTGCAGTCCCAGCTGTGTGAGATCTTCTTTCCCATTTCAGATGTCACTCATTCTTCCTCTTTCCTGTCCTCAAAAATTTCTAACTCTTCTTTACAGCATTAAGCTAATGAATGCTGTAGGGATGAGGTTGTTCTGTAACCTCTACACAGTGTGGCAGCTGTGCAGTCCCAGCTGTGTGAGATCTTCTTTCCCTTTCAGGTCTCACTCACTTTTCATCTTTCCTATCCACCTAAAATTTCTCACTCTTCTTTACAGCATTAAGCTAATGAATGCTGTAGAGAGGAGGTTGTTCTGTAACCTCTACACAGTGTGGCAGCTGTGCAGTCCCAGCTGTGTGAGATCTTCTTTCCCTTTCAGGTCTCACTCATTCTTCCTCTTTCCTGTCCACAAAAATTTCGACCTCTTCTTTCCAGACATGAAAATTTTCTGTCATGGCTATCAAGCCATGAGTTATGTAACCATTCTATCTACCGATTAGTGACAAAAAAATACCTAATGTGACAAACCTAATAGTGACAAACAGTAGAGAAGTATGACGTAATGAAGATATAAAATGTATTTGAGTAACAATTATGTATAGTACCCTGGTAATGTAGTAACTACAAAGTGTTGTTGTATTGGAAATGGTCCACCAACAGTAATTCAAAAAGATATATGAATTCATGTACAAGCAGGATCTGAAGTGGTAGTGAAACCTAGTGTATGCATTAGAGCTAACTAAGAAATAGTAAAAGAGATTGCTTAGTGTTAGGAAAAATATGCAGATAAGTTGTAAGATTAAACTCACCTGGTATAGCAAGGAATTGCAGTATAATAGAATTGAACAGTGTTTGTGGTTGAGACGTGAAGGACACGTCCCTGAAGTATTTATAAGTTTGGAACTGGCCATTATTTTGGGTGTAGTGTGTGACAGGATACACCTACACGTATTGAGGTTATGAGTTGGAGGCGTGAATGCGACCATAGGTACCCTTATGTTAGATGAGACAGAGTAGCTCATGGTGTCCTATAGGTTTAAGGAATTTAGCATTACGCTCATCCATAATTACTTGATGCACATTAGTGGTAGGTCTGAGAGAGACTACCTGAGGTTTCAGCGTCCGATCGAGTGGAAATGGATTGCCACGTGAGCAAACAGATCAGCTGCAATACACTATGAATATGAAGTAAATGTGCTATCATATGCTTTAAATATTAATAGAGTGAGTGTTAAATAAGTACATACACTAGCAAAATAAATAAATAACATAATGACAGACGTGAAACATTATATTAGCTCAGCATAAATACACTTCAAAGTAAGTAAGTACCTAATTGCAGATGTGGAACTGACAACAGCAGAGGACCAATAAGTGGATTTAGTAGTCAACTAAACGTAGTGTGTTTTGAACACTCAAAAATGTACTATTACCAAAAGTTACTCACATGTACAAAGAAGCTGAGAAAACAACCACTAATCATACTCATACTATCTCTAAGGATAAAGTAATCAAAGATGAGTCAGTTAAGTAAATAGGATGCAGATTTGTCAGGAATGTACCGAGCATTGGTTCAGTGTTCCGGCCCAGAAATAAGAAATTCAGATTAAATATGATTTATGATTGTATGCCTTAGGAGCATAAATTTTCTCCAGTACATGACTAACGGCGTTTTGAGCCATTTGTTTACCGATTTTATGACAATTAAGTAACCGTGAAAGTAAAATTAAAAAGGTTCTGTTAACTTTGTTCCAGCAAAATATTGGAAGATAAAATGTATATATCCCCATTTCATTGTGACCCACCCATAGATATTAAGTGAACAGAGTCTGAGGCACTCTTTTTGTTTGTTCTACAGGACAAACCAGATAATGGCAGCCTGGTAGCTGCGTGAAAGCGTGGAGTGACTTGGACACAACTCACAGTGACCCCTCCCCTTTCCCCCATGTAATTTAGAGAGAACGTGAAGGACGCACACCATAGCAACTTCCCCTCCTCTACCCTTGTGAATGGAAGTGTAGGACGCCAGCCAAAGCGGCTACAACCACGTGTGTAAAAATTATTTGTGAACTTTTCTTTCAGGTTTAGAAAAGACTGCTAAGAGATAATCATCTGTTTATGTATCATGTTATGTTCTTTGAATTAGTGTATGTAAAAATGTATTTAATGTATTTAATGGATCTAAGATTTTCATAATTTTTCAATTTGTATGTGTTTGTTTGTCTAAGGCAATATGTATGCCAAAATATTTCATTGACTTTGCTTAAAAATTTTGAGTAATGACATTGTTTAAAAGGCAGTGAACATGCCCACAATTTAAATAATTAATGTAGGCAATCAGTTTTCTTTAATGTTTCTACAGGTTTATATTTCAATTTTGATTTTTCATAGGGAGTTAAACTGAACTCTTGCTTCCCTTTTTGTAATTAAATTTCTTTTTTCATTCATTAACATTCATAAACAAAAAATTTAAGTAGAGGGTGATGTAGGGAAGCAGCCTACTCACGCGGTAGTAAATTCACATCAGTTTCCATTGTGTGCCAGCCAGTCTGCTGTAACTAGCTCTGACGTCATAAATGTTGCGCAATACTTTAAAAATCAAGCAAATGACCTAAAACTTTTCTAGCATGTCAGCAATAATACTAAATTAATGTGTGTTAAATATCAGTTCGATAACTTCAGTCATTTTCGAAATTTGGGCGTTTTTCTGGAAAAATCATTGGCGCAACAGAAAAGAGCTAGAGACTTCAAAATTTATATTTAGATTCATCTTTCATAATGATTTAATAAAAACAGTACTTTGGATTTCACAAATTAAGATTTTAGTGGAAATTCATGATTTTGTGGTTTTCGTCTCAAAACTGAAGGAAGCAAGATAGATTAAGTAGGCTAATAAATAAGGCTAGGATGTTTAGATTTAAATAGGTTGGAGGTCCGCTATGATTATGAAGATGTGTAAAGTTTCTTTTTAATACCTATAAAATTATAGCGATAGCGGATCTAAAAAGGGGCAGTTCAGAGCTCATCTACTGCGTGCAGTGTAATTTAATTAATTCTCTCGCCCAAAGTATTTAACTTAGCCACGTCAAAGTTTTATTATCAATACTTACCTACGTGATGAATGCACGTTTAAATTAAGAGCTTCATCGGCCATAAGCAAAAGAAGCTATAAATTATTATGTAACTTGAAGTGGTGCGTTACTAGCCCAGCGGCTAGTCGAGAGAGCCGAAAAGATCAGGCGTTCCCTTCGCCGTCCGCACCGCGGCTTTATATATAAGGACGCTACGCGAGGAAGAAAGGCCCCAGTTCTCTCCAGACGCTGAATGACACGCCATCTGTGTCGGGAGCCGCGTCGCATCAGTGTCACTGCTACAAACAGCCTCGGGTGCCGTATTAAGTTACTAGAGATACGCGGAACCATGAAAACATTTTATGTGAAGTGTTAATTCTGGAATGATTTTCATTATCTAGCTTCAGTTTGCGTATTGTCGTATTTTCACGTGCCGTCGCGAGACAGACATTCTACCAAATATTTAGCGTGGCGTTTGATGAAGTATTTTCATCAAATTATGGCGAGCATTCTTTTTAACATTTAATTCGGACATTTATAGTTGCATCAGCGCATTAGACTCTGAACTGCTCTGTTAGTTAGGTTGTAGGGATACTTGTTTTTTATCAGTGAATTTCAGAATATACTCAACTATTTTGGAAAACCGTTTTTGATTAGAAATCCCGGACAATCTCCTAATTCCTCAGAGCTATAAGTTGCAGCTATAATTGTATCTCAAATGAAGTGGGCACTAGGATCTCTATTACTGGTTCCATGTTTTATTAAATCACTTTCTGGGTGCCAAAAAGTAAATAGAGAGCCAGTGTTGAGAACGGCGAAAGACAGCATTAACAACATTCTAAAAGCCAGAAACTGATTCAACATGCAAGCATTTAATCAGCAGATTTAAATAATTTTTACAAAACTATCCGCCGCCCCACAGTAGGTTAGCTAATTCAGAACCAGTGCTATGTTTCACACTCAAACGCTAATGGCATATGACTCGCCAGTGCAGATAATTGTAATGGTTAATTATTAGACGTGAAACTAGGTTAAATTATTTGATTTTGCGGTTAGTAGAGTTTGAAACTGAGTGTCTGGTTTATGCACTTGATTTTGTGATTATTGGAGTTTAGAAATGGACGTGTTGTAGCAAAAGGCCTGTGGACAATCAGAGATGCAATATGTTTAATCTCAAGAACCAAATAGAAATCGACAGTCAAAATAAAAAAAAATAAAAAAACTTATCTTACATAAAACTGTAGCCACAGATATCCCATGCAAATAATAAAATAACACCAATCCACAAGGGGAAACTGTTTCGAATGGAGTTGTTGAAATTTAAATCGGTAAGTCGACTGACACTGCTGTATATTTGTTTGGCGACAACAGTTAAAGTCTGTAAGATATACAGCTCTTCAATATACAGTCTAACACAAAAAAAGAACGAGGCACAACGACGAAAACAGTAGATGTGATGTACAAACAAATGTGATGTACAAACAAATGATTACAGTTTCAGAAAAATTGGATAATTTATTCAACAGAAAGAGCTTTAAAAATGGCACAAGTCAATAACGCGTTGGTCCACCTCTGACCATTATGCAAGCAATTCAATTATTAGGCTCGGCGTTGATTTATAGAGTTGTTGCACGTCCTCCTGAGGCATATCGAGCCAAATTTTGTGAGATTGGAGTGTTAGATGGCTTTTCCCCTAATGCTCCAAACGTTCGCTGTTGGGGAGAGAGATCAGGCAACCTTGTTGGCCGTGGTAGGCTTTGGGTAGCACGAGACAAGCAGTAGATATGCCCGCCGTGTGCTGGTGGACGTTATCTTGCTGAAATGTGAGATCAGTATAGCTTGCCATGAAGGGCAACAAAACGGGGCGAAGAATATCGTCGATGCTCCGCCGAGCTGTAAAGATACCGCGGATGACAACCAATGGCATTCCTGCTATGAAAACAAATGACACTCTAGGTCATCACTCCAGGCTGTCGGGTGACAGTCATGTTGGTGTCGTACCGCTGACCGGGACGTTTCCAGACACATCTTCGCCGGTCATTAGGGCTCATTTCCTAGCAGGACTCATCACTGAAGACAATTCTACTCCAGTCAGTGAACTTCCAGAACGAAGACGTCCTGGAGGCGCCACAAACATCGATAGGATAGCAACCTGAGTGTCGCCAGCCGGCCGCGGTGGTCTAGCGGTTCTGGCGCTGCAGTCCGGAACCGCAGAACTGCTACGGTCGCAGGTTCGAATCCTGCCTCGGGCATGGGTGTGTGTGATGTCCTTAGGTTAGTTAGGTTTAAGTAGTTCTAAGTTCTAGGGGACTTATGACCTAAGTAGTTGAGTCCCATAGTTCTCAGAGCCATTTGAACCATTTTTTGAGTGTCGCCCTCCATACGGCCCGACGATCGTGTGATGACCTGGAGTGCCATTTCTTTCCCCATAGCAGGACGCCTTTGTTTGTCATCCGCGGCGTCCTTACAATACTGCGGTTCCTCAACGATATTCTTTGCCCCGTTTTGTTGCCCTTCATGGCTAGCCGTCCTGAGCTTATATTTCAGCTTGCACACTGCGAGAGTTTCTGCTGCCAAATCCTAGCTTGGTCGATAACGTCAGCGTATCTCTCCCATGCCGAGAACGTTTGGAGCAATACGGGCAGGACGTTCCAACCATCTCGGAATTTTGACGATCTAACGCGCCAGTTGGACAGAATCTAGCACGGCATCCTTCAGAAGGGACATCCAACATCTCTGTCAATGAAAGCCATACCGAAGAACCGCCTGCATAAGGGCCGGATGTGGACCAACATGTTACTGAATCTCTCGTGAAGCCTTTACTCTTGAATAAACATTCCAGTTTTTGACTCCCATTTCTGAGCAGTGATTTTCAGGGTTTACGGGGAAAGAGGCGATTTGTGCAAAATGAAAACGCAACCATGTAATGAAAAAAAGCATTTTCCTGGCAAGTCATGTTCGAGAACAGCACTGCAAGAGGTAAAAATCAAACCAGAAAGAGAGAAATTAAGAGAAAATTACGTAATATTTACTGAGAAAAGTACCGGAAATGTACAGTGTTGTTGCCGGCCGGGGTGGCCGAGTGGTTCTAGGTGCCACAGTCTGGATCCGCGCGACCACTACGATGGCAGGTTCGAATCCTGTCTCGGGCATGGATGTGTTGCGATGTCCGTAGATTAGTTAGGTTTAATTAGTTCTAAGTTCTAGGCGACTGATGACCTCAGAAGTTAAGCCCCATAGCGCTCAGAGCCATTTGAACAATTTTTTTGTACGGTGTTGTAGGTAAACATTAGCGGATAATGTAAAATTGAAAGAACGATCTATTGTTTGTTCTACTGCTTGGCACCTGTAACAAACTGTACTAGTACCAGGCACTCGGGATTTCGGATTTCGCCGCTATAGGAAGAAGGGTGCCCACAAGGAAACTTAATTTTGAAGGGAAATCAGATCAGTTTTGTCGTGAATGTTGCGTTATAATGTGTAAGATAAATGACAGCAGAACACCTGGAGTGTGAGAGAGGTCTTCTCGCAACTGAGCCCTGGCATGTCCCTCACGGGAAAGTCATCTGCAGTGTCTGAAGCAGTTGACAAGGAGTAAATAATCCAGCAGTACAACAGTTGGATGTGAACTGACACCTCTCAGGGCGCCAGGGAGGGAGCAAGCACAGTCGCTTTGGTGGCTGTCGCGGCGTGGCAGTGGTCGCCGACCGTGGCCACCCCTGCTGGGTGTGCACAGCGGGCTCTCCAGACCCACCCGCACCCTGGGCGACTGTCCGGGCAGGTGAGGACAGCCACCACTCAAGCGACTACGAGAACGAGGCTCTCATGGCGCACGGAAAGTCTCCAAGCAAAAGTTAAGTTTCCTTCCACTGAGAGTTTCTTTTGAAACAGACTGTCTTTACCAAGTTGAAACCTAAAGTGAATGCTAGTGACTCTCATATCCCAGTAAATGGTCTTTAAAGACTTTTCCAAATAATTTTTTTTCAAAGAGATGAAAGCCACTAGAGGAACTAGGTTTTCTCATTCATAAATTGGGTTGGCATTTTGTAAATTCTCCTATGTATCAAGATAGTCGTTAAAGGAAAATAACTTATTGATTGTGTAAATACTCTTCATCTTTGTTGTTTTTCTCTAATGCGTAAGGCTTTCCCCGTCGGAGGTTCGAGTCCTCCCTCGGGCATGGGTGAGTGTGTTCCCCTTAGCGTAAGTTTAAGTTAGTTTAAGCAGTGTGTAGGCTAGGGACCGATGACCTCAGCAGTTTGGTCCCTTAGAACTTACCACAAATTTACAAATTTTTATTCTGATGTGTATTTATATTTTTGTGTTTATATTGATCTTGTCTGTTTGTTGTGATTGGGGAAGGAATCTGTTTCTCTCGAGGGCCGCTGTGTCCCCATCTGAACTGATGGAGGAGGATTTTGTAACGTCATGCCTTTTGGAAGGAATACAGCACAGATGGCGAAACCACAATGGCTGTCCAGGCACATCCCCATGACAACAAAGAGAGCCACATAAAATTAATTTCGAAACTTCAATCGCAACTCGAGTAGCTTACAAAATTCCGAGTTCATTGATAGGAAATGCAGATATGACAGCCAGTCAATTAAAAATGCATTAAAATAAATCAATTCTTATATGTAATAAGGCTAATTTTCGCTGGTCAGTAGACACCAGCGATGGCTTACCTGTATCGAGTACCATCGATTGTTGGAGTTGAAGTAATTTCCATGTTCACCAATTAGTTAATTTAAAAAGTATGCGGGACGGCGAAATTCCTTAAAGTTGGGTCGCAAAGTTCGAATTTAAGTTGAAGCCGGGCCTACCTGGAAGGATACTAATTTGTTCCGCATTTTGAGAATCTGGACCAAGACAGGCCTCCCAACATGTGCGCCAAAAGGCCGTACTACCCTGCTAGTCTGAATTAGGGGAATCACTTCCACCTCCGCAGGGTTGGCTGCGGGAACCGTTTTGAATCAGGGAACTTTTTGCATCTGTGGACGCGCACTATGGTGTGGAGCCCAAGTTAACAAAAGTGTGAAGGCAATGCTCTCGAAGCCCGTTTGGTTGCTGATACTGGACGTCTTTACACTGTCATTGTTTTAGTGCGTAGGGTGTAGCGTATCGGCGATGTACTGCTATGCTTCAAGAGTGCCACGGATGGCAAGGAAGGGGGTCCCGCTACGAAATGGAGTGGCATCCAAGGCCATAACTCCTGGTCGTCAGGCTGTATACCGGACGATACTCAGACCTGTACCTCACTGCTGTCCAGGGCGTCTCCACACAGGTCATCGGTAGTCATCAGGCCTCAAGCAAGATTTATTACTCAAGACTACTCCTATCAGTGAGATTTCAGGCTGAAGACATGTCAATACGCATGGTCAAGTTTCCGGATACTACTTATTTCTAGAGCACTGAAAAAAATCATAACAAAATGCTCCACATGATCTCACAGTTTATGCATACACAATATCACACAGAAATATTTTCTAGGGCAGCTTTTAGCGATTGGATTCGTTTTAAAGCGAAATCGCAGTCGACGCATTGAAGTACATGCAGCCTCTCCAGAGACCAATCGTAGCCTCCTACTGAGTTACCTTAACACTACGGCACCCCCTCGCTCAGGGTGCGCCTGTGATTGGACCACAATTTTCATCAATGACTATCAACATTAACTGAAATTTCTGTCTAGTTTTGATGTCCGGATTGAAAGCCATTTACATTATTACTAACAAGCTGTCAGTCCAACTAACATCATAAGGAGACTCGGAGATGTATATTAACTTTTAAACTTTTAATGTATATTAACTTTTAACTTTTATTAACTTTTTAGACCTCGTCTGCATAGGTTCCAGCACGATACAACTCTTACTCATCCACATCACTGAGAATATCTGTCACGTGACGTGACGTGTACCTGGACCGGCCGCGGTGCCCGTGCGGTTCTAGGCACTGCAGTCCGGAACCGCGGGACCGCTACGGTCGCAGGTTCGAATCCTGCCTCGGGCATGGATGTGTGTGATGTCCTTAGGTTAGTTAGGTTTAGGTAGTTCTAAGTTATAGGGGACTGATGACCTAAGATGTTAAGTCCCATAGTGCTCAGAGCCATTTGAACCATTTTTTTTACGTGTACCCTTCGCACTACATTAGAGCATCGTGTCTTCCTATACTGTATGTCAAAACATAACAATAAAATTTCGTGCAATGCAGGCGAAGATGTGACATAAACGCCACATATCCCCCAATAAAATTGTTTTTTAAGATTTCGAAGCTTTGTTAAAAATTAAGAAAATTTTAATCTTGCTAAGGCCTTATCTGCACTGTTACATGATATTTTCCTTACGTTTTGGTGTCATTATTGCAAAATTGCTTTAAATTCCAAGGTGCTCGTTCCTACTGTCGAAACACAGGAACACATACTCATTACAAATCATACGAAAAAATCTGGCTCTTCTAAGATATACATTTGATTAAGAATTCTTATTTTCTGTGCTCTAAATGCAGCAAAATAATAAATTTCATTGTCAACGCCCACGAAACCTCCACATCAGTCCTATTTCTTTATTTTGTGCGGTTACTTGCAGCCAGCCGAGACAGATGCAGCAACAGGGAGGTAACCTATTTTGTGATTTTTACGAGTTCCTAACCAGGAATGAATTTTATAATACCATCTGTGTGCCTTAATAGATTAGTTTCTTGAATTTCTGCATGTTAATTTAATATCTAATAGCCACAATATTCGTGTTTAAGTAAACCGATGTTGTGACGTATTACAAGTTCCTAATCAGCGGCGAATTATTTAGTTTCACCTGAGTCCTTCGGTAGTTAGGTTTCTGAATCTCAGTGTATTAATCTAACTTAGTTCCTGCGTTTTCGTCAGTGTCTACAGTAGAATTCAGCAACACATGGCAATAGTCCGTTTGTCTGGGTAGTTTAGCTTTCCACGGTCTTCAGTATGGACAGCGTCTGTGATTGCTGAGTGCGGATGCTAGTCACGTTGGTGACACTTTTCTCCCATCTGCAGAATGTGACAGCTTCAGTTACACAGCTTGAGGCTGCAGTGGATAGGTACCACTGTTGTGAGCCGGCCGTGGGGATCCAACGGACGTCACCACGTCAGAGTCCTCCGATCGGTCCTCACCGGTGGCCAGCCCGGTTACTGCTCGCACTGAGGCTGACCCCTCACCTGTGGTGGAGTGGGAGGTCGCCCCGGGGCGAAGCAGGCGGCGAAAGACTTCCCAGGCGGCCGCACGTAAGGCCTCCCCGGTAAGTCTGACAAACAGGTTCCAGGTGCTGTCTGTGGCTGACACTGTCGCTGAGCCAGATGCAGTCACTCGTCCTGTTTCAGACGAAACCTCTCAGCCGGCAAGATCCGGAAAATCACAGAGGGTGGGATTATTGATAGTTGGGAGCTCCAACATTACGTGCATTATGGGGCCCTTAGGGACACGGCTGCCAAGAAGGGGAAGGAAGCCAATGTGCAGTCCATGTGCATACCAGGTGGAGTTATTCCAGATTTGGAACGGGTCCTCCCTGATGCCATGAAGAGCACTGGGTGCAGCCAACTGCAGGTGGTGGCTCACATCTGTATCAATGATGTGAGTCACTTTGAATCAGAAGAGATTCTCTCTGGAATCACTTAACACTTCCGGGCTGAGATGCTGTGGTCCATACATGAGACTCTCCCCTGACGTCTCGCCCTCCGCAGTCGAAGGCGAAACGTCAGGGTCGAGTCTCATGTATGGACCACGACATCTCAGCCCGGAAGTGTAAAGTGATGACAACACCTGCCGTGAAAGCCCTCATTTTAAGATTCTCTCTCTGGTTTCGAGCAGCTAACAGAAGTGGTTAAAGGCCACCAGTCGTGCTTGCAAGATGAAAGCAGAGCTGACCATTTGTGGCATAGTCTGCAGGACCGATTGTGTACTTCAGGTACAGAGAGCTGAGTTGAGGGTCTGAATTACTCAGGAAGAAAACCTGAGTTTGATTTCAAACACGTACCTGGCTCATACGATAATAGTTTATGGTGACTTTAATTTACACTCGATATGTTTGCGAAAATACATGTTTCATTCCGGAGATCCCATAAAACATCATCCAAAATTGTGCTAAATGCGTTCTCTGAAAATTGTTTCACGCAGTTCATGAGCTTACGCGTATAGTAAACGGTTGTGAAAACACACTTGACCTCTTAGCAACAAATAATCCTGAGTTAACAACGAGCATCAAAACGGATACAGCGATTAGTGAACACAGGGTTGTCGTTGCGATATTGAATGTTGTAACCCCAAAATCCTCCAAAAATATACGAAAAATATACATACCTGTTCAAAAAATCAGATAAAATTCACTTGATGCCTTCCTGAGAGACAATCTCTACTCCTTCCAAATTAATGTGACGAAATTCAAAGAAATAGTATCAGGAGCAATTGAGAGATTTATACCAAATAAATTAACAAACGACGGAGCTGATCCTCCTTTGTACCCAAAATGGGTCAGAACACTATTACGGAAACAGCAAAACAAATATGCCAAATTTAAACAGACTCAAAATCCCCAAGATTGGCAATCTTCTACAGAAGCTCGAAATTTAGCACGAACTTCAGTGTGAGATGCTTATAACAGTTTCCACAACGAAACTTTGTCTCGAAACCTGGCAGAAAATCCAAAGAGATTATGGTCGTATGTGTAGTATGTTAGCGGCAAGAAACAATCAATGCCTTCTTTGCACGATAGCAATGGAGATACTACCGAAGACAGTGCTGGCAAAGCAGAGTTACTTAACACAGGCTTCCGAAATGCCTTCACCAAAGAAGACGAAGTAAATATTCCTGAATTCGAATCAAGAACAGCTGTTAGCATGAGTAACGTAGTAGTAAACATCCTCGGAGTAGTGAAGCAACTTAAATCGCTTAATAAAGGCAAGTCTTCTGGTCAAGACTGTATACCAATTAGGTTCCTTTTAGAGTATGCTGATGCAGTAGCTCCATACTTAACATTCATATACAACTGTTCGCTCGACGAAAGATTCGTCCTAAAAGACTGGAATGTTGCACACGTCACACCAGTATTCAAGAAAGATAGTAGGAATACTTTTATTATAGGCCCATACCATTAACGTCGATATGCAGCAGTGGTATCGAACATATATTGTGTTCAAACATTATGGATTACCTCGAAGAAAACTGTCTATTGACACACAATCAACATGGATTTAGAAAACATCGTTCTTGTGAAACACAATTAGCGCTTTATTCGCATGAAGTTCAAAAATGGTTCAACTGGCTCTGAGCATTATGGGACTTAACATCTGAGGTCATCAGTCCCCTGGACTTAGAACTACTTGAACCTAACCTAAGGACGTCACACACATCCATGCCCGAGGCAGGATTCGAACCTGCGACCGTAGTAGCAGCGCAGTTCGAGACTGAAGCGCCTAGAACCGAACGGCCACAACGGCCGGCTCGCATGAAGTGTTGAGTGCTATTGACAAGGGATTTCATATTGATTCCGTATTTCTGGACTTACGTATGGCTTTTGACACTGTACCACACAAGAGGTTTGTGACTGGATTCATGATTTCCTGTGAGAGAGTTCACAGTTCATAGCAATTGACGGAAAGTCATCGAGTAAAACAGAAGTGATTTCTGGCGTTCCTCAAGGTATTGTTATAGGCCCTTTGCTGTTCCCTATCTATATAAACGATTTGGGAGACAATCTGAGCAGCTGTCTTAGGTTGTTTCCAGATGAAACTGTCGTTTATCGACTAATAAAGTCATCAGAAGATCAAAACAAATGACAAAACGATTTAGAAAAGATATCTGAATGCTACGAAAATTGGCTGTTGACCCTAAATAACGAAAAGTGTAAGGTCATCCACATGAGTGCGAAAAGGTATCCGTTAAACTTCGGTTACACGATAAATCAGTCATATCTGAAGGCCGTAAATTCAACGAAATACCTAGGAATTGCAGTTACGAACAACATAAATTGGAAGGAACACATAGAAAATGTTGAGGGAAAGGCTAACCAAAGACTGCGTTTTATTGGCGGAACACTTAGACAATATAACAGATCCCGAAGTAGACTGCCTACACTACGCTTGTCCGTCCTCTTTTAGAATAGTGCTGCGGGGTGTGGGATCGTTACCAGATAGGATTAATGGAGTACATCGAAAAAGTTCAACCAAGGGCAGTACGTTTTGTTTTATCGCGAAATAAGGGAGAGAGTGACATTAAAATGATACAGGATTTGGGGTGAACATCATTAAAACAAAGTCGTTTTTCGTTGGGACGGAATCTTCTCACGAAGTTCCAATCACCAACTTTCTCCTCCAAACGCGAAAATATTTTAATGACACCGACCTGCATAGGGCTGAAACGATCACCATGATAAAATAAGGGAAACGAGTAGTTGTTCGTTCTTTCCGCTCGCTATACGAGATTGGAATAATAAAGAATTGTGAAAGTGGTTCGATGAACCTTCTGCCAGACACTTAAATGTGATTTGCAGTGTATCCATGTAGATGTAGTTATAGGTGCACATGTTCCTTGTGTCGCTCAGCTGTTGTTGGCATCTGTTCTGCACTCGTCTTGAACATTTTGATACATGCAACATTCATTAAATAATAGAAGCATTAGACACCTACTATTTACAATCTTTCTTAAAGGTAGAGAAATTACATCAATTTTAATTACAAAAGTTATTAATGGTCTCACCATAATAACTTGAATGTTAATCATACCATATTTATTCTATTCCACATGCCACTAGATGCTTAGTTTTTTTGTAGACATTAAATGATCTCTTATGACTTGCCACACGCAACACATGCATTATAAGTATTTTGGTATGCCAAGTGCCACAGCATTGGGCTATGGTCAACAGCAGGTGGCTGATATCTTGTTGCCCCACACATCATTAGTCTGCCTCCAGAACTGCTACTATCCGCTCAGTTGACTTTCACAGTCCATTTGCTGTGCGCCCAGCTTATCAAACGTCTTCGTTACTTTAAACACGTAGAACATAGACGATTAGTGGGCAATGCCACACCGTATTAGCAACGTAACAAAATGAGCTTAAGCTTATGTCATATCAATATTTACACTCATTATAGCTTTTTAAAATTCTGTTTTGAATTGTAAAATAAATAATCTCTCAGTCTGATAATAACATGTGTGATAATTTATTTGCAAAGTATTTAATATCGACAACAATGTAAATACCTTTTGACATGATTATTACTGGTGTCGCCGGTTCATTGCACTGATGTGAGCTATGTGAATAATATTGTATGGATCCTCATATATCTCATGCAATTTCTTTATTCCATTATTTGTCTTTGGAGATTTAGCCCTTGCTCTGACGAACACATCATCTCCCACGTGAATATTCTAACCATTTTTCCTTGGTTATGACTTTTTGTCTGTTTACCTATTTCTATTTTAACCCATCCTGTGCTAGTCTCCAAATCTCGTCTAATGACATCTGCATCTTTGATATAAACGTGGTAATTTATTCAAATATGCTTGACAGTTTCTCACTGAACATTACCTCATGAGATGATAGTTCAGTGGTTGAATGTAGCAGTTCATTCACTACATGCTCCATATCTTTTACTTACATTCCCCAGTTTGAGTGTTTATTAGAACAATGAATACTCCCTCATAACCCTCTCATATGTATTTGATGATGAGTGGTATTTTGAAATACGTGTAGCGGTTTCCTGTTCTTCCCCCAACATATCCTGCCATACTTTTGATACAAACTGGGGCCCATTATCACTAAGGATTTTTTGTAGCTTTCCAGTATTTTTAAAGTAATCCTTTCTCATAACACTTGCTTTGGTTTTTCCTGTGCATTCCCTTAACAGGTACAATTTTATGTATTTTGACACCACACCCAAAGCTGCCAACACATAAGTATATCTTCATATAGTTGTTGGAAGACACCCATACAAGTCAAAGGCGACTATTTCTAGTATAGGGCTCGGAATAGTACTACACATAAGCATTTTCATCTGTTGGTTCGATGCTCTGGTCTTCTGTTGGAAAGCGCAGTTTTCTCTGCACTCTCTTTTCAGTGTTATTAAAGACGCATGTTTCTTTAAGTTAGTTTTACAGTTCTTGCGGCCATAGTGACCATGAGCAAGGCCGATGAACTTTATGAAACTTTCAGTTACATGTTCTCGCAGGCATATCTTCCTGTTATTTGTTTCTGGGTTAACTTTACAGAACAAAACCGCATCTTTAACTACGTAATATTTATGCAGCTGAACTTCGGTTTTCTTTCCCTATTTAATCTCAATTACGTTCATAATATCATCGTCATTCTGTTCTCTTTTCATAGCTTTTGAAATTCTCTTCCCATAGCTTTCAAATGGGAGAATCACTGTTTTGACGTCTTTAACATGGTTATCTTTGAAGTCAACACTATCCATACCAATTAGAAACTGAGATAAACTACCTGCTACAGCGTTCTCCTTCTACTAAGCCTACAATTAGTCAACTTGTAGTCCTTTAAGAAAAAATTAGCACTACTACAAATGAAATACAAGAACGTTATTATCACGTTAATGAAAGTAACATCTAATGCCGAGAAAAAATTAGCAAACTCAGATAATATGAACCTAACATCCAATGTCGAGAAAAAATTAACAAACTCAGATAACATAAGTACATAAATATTGTGCAGTTAAAGATGGGGTTTTGTTCTGTAGAGTCAGTTCAGAAACAAATAATTGGAAGATATGTCTGCCAGAACATGTAACTGAGAACTTCATACAGTTAGTTTGTCTTGCTTGTGGTCAATATAGTCCTAACAACTGTAAAAACATAAGAAAAAGATACATCTTCAATTTCACGGAAAAGAGGGCGCCTAAAAGTGTTAGAAAACAGCCAATTGCGACAGTTATGTGTATGTGTTACTGTGTTTCAACAGCAGGGAAGAGCGCCTTAGAATTTAAAGGAATTTTTAAATAATGAAAGCAAAATAGTAGGAAAATATCATGTAACGGTGCAGATAAAGCTTAATAAGGCTGCACATTATCTTTTTCCTTGTTTTTCAGATATTAACGAAGATATAAGAACTTTAAAAAACTCTGCTTACATTTTATTCTTTCGTTTTAAAGTACAAATCAGGAAGACCTCTGCCGCTGTAAGGTAGCGAGAAGCATACATGCCACATGACGCAAACTGGCAGCTTGCCGAGTAACTCAGAATTTCCGTGGAGAAGTAAGCTCGATCGGACGTGGGACGTGTATCTCATCGGGAAGTACACGAGGAGTGGTGTCTGTTGGTGGCTGCTGCACGCTCTGAAATACCCTGCTGCATCTCACAGAACGTAAAGTGGCTGCTCATCGTGATTTGTGACTGCAGCGCTCTCCAGCGTCACTTCTTGCCTGTATCTAGCTCACATATTACACAGTTTCTTTATGTAGAATGACATGTGTAAAATAAGCTGCGACAATTCTGTTAGCAATCATTGCAGAGGAACAGAGAAAACTGTGAAGAAGGTGTGGACTCGTCGATGGGTCAAACAGCGAATCGCCGGTAGGAGAGAAAGCTTAGCTACAGTAAAACGAATCAACAAACACGTCTCGTAAGATCTAATGGTCACTTAAGGCCTACGTTGGGTCTCAATGACCACATTCCTCTCCACCAGACAAAAACATGAACGCTTCTCTATGGAGTGGAATTCGGCATTCCACACTACAATGTCACCAACTCCTTGTCAGGGTCAACGAGATACATGGGCCCTGTGGTGTACATCACAGCATTATCTGCCAGCGCTTTTTTTACTGTGGTGTCGTATTACAGCTAACACAATTACATATGCCTTATTTCGCTGACATCTCCAAGGTCATTCCAGGAATCATGACGTTCTGTGGCACACCTCAAGTCCCAGGAGGAGAGAGCGTCTCCACCCCCATCCCGTCCCTTTGCACGTCTGCAAATTCTGCATGAAGCAACTCCTCCCAGAACACCCCTTGGTCTGCAGCCCATGGTCAGCTCTCCACCCCTTGAGTATTTTTCTTTATAATGGGGTTATTACACGTGCATCATCATTTTCTGCCGAGAATGAAGTGCTGCCAGCATCAGTGATCAGATGGGTTGAAGAAGAATATCGGTATGTATCATGTCAATTCGTCTCTAATTATTAGTATCATATAATCAAGTGTATATGCTTTATTATACATAGTTCTTGTTACAATTGTTACAGACATACAGCAGCAGCTGTTAGACTGTGCTGCAGCTTGAGCAGAACAGCTGAAATGAGAGCCTGATCCAATGGTGAACGAGGACACTCAGTGACAGCCCACACCAGGTCTTCCTAGCTTTTCAGACTTGATGTCATTCGGCTATACTGTAACACATCCACAGCAGGAAGTTCACAACTGTACTGCTTAACTTTTCCCGGCGAATTGAATGTTCAAATAGCTTACGGGTTTGCTGCCGGGTGGCGTCGTCGACCACCGCCGATATTGCGACAGAAGCACACCCTGCCATTCTCAAAGCACAACAGAACCAAGGTATTAAATTTCGTTGCGCTTTGCTTCCTACACTGTTTCTACGGGTTATTACGTTGTTATAGGGAATGGAAATGCTTATTGATTGTGAAATTAACGTGAGAAGATTAGGTTCGCCACCGACTCTAACCATACAACTAATCGAAGATTTGGTCGTGTCGGAAAATAAATTAATTTGATCACAGACCAAAAACTCACAAAAATGCATACACTGTGATGTCGCTCATTGGGGATACGATGTAATTAATAGTATTGCCCGTGCACTGTTCACGACAATCAAACATTTAAAATAAAATAGAAAATGCATGAACACTGCATAAGATCAGATCCCACCAACACACCTGAAAATAAGACTTAATCTAAAGCATTTGTTATAAAATACAAAGGGAAACTAATCACTGGACCTGTGAGTAAGGAAACGCGTTGCATGTGCTAACGGGAAAGCTACGAGGTGAGTGGCTTTGGTGCAAAAACGTAATCTAGGAACACAAGAGAAAATTCTAGATAAAATCATTTATTCCTAAGATAAGGATGTGAGGCACGTACACAATTCCTGATAACATTAATTCCTAAAACATTAAAGAAAAGCATCGATACATACACCGTTATAATCTACACCTAAAATCATTGGTGTGAATCATTCATACAACAGCTGTTGCCTGATAACTCATAGCAGTAACTCGTGAAATGATACACGTTTCGCCGTACACCCGCGTGCCCACGTGGTTTGTGGAGACGCAATTTCTAGGTATCGTGGCCAAGTTGCAGCAATATCACATCACACAATCATGAACAGTTAAAGTTCTTTAAAACAAACAGAAACCGGACAGTTAGTGATGACGGTAGCCCAACAAACTCTAATGTTCAACCACGTGGTCGGCTCCCCACGGACGAAAGGTTCATGAAGCAAGGAAAACTTACGAGAAGGCAAAGCTATTACTATGTAGAAAAATGAAAGCTTATACAGGCACAGCTGAAGGCAAACAGACATTCATACAGAAGCGAGTGCTCACTTCTTATCGACACCTTTGTGTGGCGCTCTTCCGGCGGATCGAAATCTGCTATAGAAATTTACTAAATGAAAAATCTGCCAAAGTTATGCATTCCTTGCTGCGACAAGGCGAAGCAATCTTTCAGAGCTGAAAAACGAGACCAAAACCTAACAGCTCTCCCCTCGCCAAGTAACAACGCGCCACGCGGTCAGTCTAACTCACCCTTCTTCGACTGGAGCACAGCTGTGGACGCTTCCCGTACCGGCGGCAGACTGCCTCCCGCTTCTCCAGCCTCCTCGACAATCCGCGTGGCCTGGAAAACCCAAGGATGCCATTTCCGCCACCAACCTAACGCAGGTGGATTTCTCACCAGTAGCGCAAACCTCTTTGCCTACTTGACCACTACGAGAGTTGGCTTGTTGCTGAATTTGTATCACTATCGCAGACTTTCTGCAGCAGACTACGCCACCGTTTAGCAGCGTGACACACAACCACATTCATTCAATCACACTACTATGAGTTATGAGAAAAGATAAACAAGGAAAAGAAAGAGAAATGCTACTGAAAATGGGCTACCGGATTAATGAAAGGTGGCTACAGGACCCTTTCAACAATGCTAGAATTGAACACAGGGGACACTAAAACATATCTGAAACATCCAAGTGTTGTTAAACTGAACCACCTGTATTGCGCATTATCAATTGCCGTCGATAGATAGTATCATTGGCGTTGATATGTGAGAGGAGCACACTACAAATGTGTTGACTATTTGCACAGGAACAGTGAAAATATAAATCGAGTGGAGTAGTGCATCAATTCCCGTATCTCTCCTGCGCCAAAGTGTGTAAGTGGTGAGCCTGTAAGTATAAAATCAGTAGAAGATGAATTTACTGAAGGAATGCCCATGTATGTAATTGTACATATAGGCTCCATAACAATTCAGGCTGATGCGAGACGTAAAAAAAGAAAAAAAGAAAAAAAAGAAAAATGAAAAAAAAACCGTATTCGAATCTGTCTCTAATGTTGAATGGTTGTTTGTAAAATAGAAGGTGTTCTGTAAAGTTGTTCGTATTTACTCCTACGCTCAATAAAAAAAAATGGTTCAAATGTCTCTGAGCACTACGGGACTCAACTGCTGAGGTCATTAGTCCCCTAGAACTTAGAACTAGTTAAACCTAACTAACCTAAGGACATCACACACACCCATGCCCGAGGCAGGATTCGAACCTCCGACGGGGGGAGCCGCGAGAACCGTGGCAAGGCGCCCGAGACGGCGCGGCTACCCTGCGCGGCCATGCCTTTAAATAGTACTCTCGATAACATATGTCTAAGTTAAGGACTTTATTGGGTACCATTTCGCTGACATATTGAATTGCCGCACTACCTCCGACGTAGCCGTTCGCTCGCGTGGAGTTATGGCGGACAAGGCGACTAGTGTGACGTCACAGGTTCGTTGCAGACCCCGTATTTCTCGGGGGTCCTCTGCCTTTTCACGTCCCGTGAGAGGACGGTTCAAGAGACGGCGGCATTAGAACGGGCGCAGGTACTCGCACCAGCAGGCCGCCGCGCGTCCCCGTTGGCGCCAGTTGGAGCTCCGGGTGCGCCCCACGCGCGGCCGACCCGCTTTTCCGGCTGCCAAGAGGTAATTAGCGCGGCTGCGGCGGAGGCGGCGCCTTTTGTGCGAGGACAGCCGCCGGCAGCCGCTGCTGGCTGCACAAACGCGGCGCCCGCCCACTGTGCGGGACAGGTGGGCGGGCGTGCAAACAGCTGACCGCCCCGAGTCAGCACGCACGGGGGAGACCAAGCGTCGCGGAAATTTTTGTTGTTCTTTGGAAATAATTTGATCTGTTCCTTATCACCGTAGATGCTACACTCAAGAGCCAAGGGAACTGCTACAGCTGCCTAATACCGTGTAGGGCCTCCGCGAGAACGCAACACGGCGTGGCATGGACTCGACTAATGTCTGAAGTAGTGCTGGAGGGAACTGATACCGTGAATCCTTCAGAGTTGTCCATAAAACCATAGGAGTACGAGGGGGGGGGGGGGGGCGGAGATCTGATCAGCACGTTGCAAGGCATCTCAGACATGCTCAGTAACGTTCATGTCTGGTGAGTTTGGTGGTCAGCGGAAGTGCTTAAACTCAGAAGAGTGTTCCTGGAGCCACTCTGTAGCAATTCTGGACGTGTGGGGTGTCGCATTATTTATTTATTTATTTATTTATTTATTGTTCCGTGGGACCACATTTAGGAGAAGTCTCCATGGTCATGGAACGAGTCAATACATGAAATTATAACACGATTGTAGAAACAGATAAAATGAAATATAAGAAACATATTCAGGCGACAAGTCGTTAGTTTAAATAAAGAAATCAAAAATGTACACTGGAATTTGCTTAATTTTGTATCTCTTCCAGGAGCTCCTCGACAGAATAGAAGGAGTGAACCATGAGGAAACTCTTCAGTTTAGACTTAAAAGTGTTTGGGCTACTGCTAAGATTTTTGAGTTCTTGTGGTAGCTTATTGAAAATGGATGCAGCAGAATACTGCACTCCTTTCTGCACAAGAGTCAAGGAAGTGAATTCCACATGCAGATTTGATTTCTGCCGAGTATTAACTGAGTGAAAGCTGCTAACTCTTGGGAATAAGCTAATATTGCTAACAACAAACGACATTAAAGAAAATACATACTGTGAGGGCAATGTCAAAATTCCCAGACTATTGAATAGGGGTCGACAAGAGGTTTTCGAACTTACACCATACATAGCTCGAACAGCCCGTTTTTGAGCCAAAAATACCCTTTTTGAATCAGAAGAATTACCCCAAAAAATAATACCATATGACATAAGCGTATGAAAATATGCGAAGTATACTACTTTTCGTGTTGAAATGTCACTTATTTCAGATACTGTTCTAATGGTAAATAAAGCGGCATTTAGTTTCTGAACAAGATCCTGAACATGGGCTTTCCACAACAGCTTACTATCTATCTGTACGCCTAGGAACTTGAACTGTTCCGTCCTGCTGGAATTGCCCAAGTCCGTCGGAATGCAGGATGGATATGAATGGGTGCAGGTTATGAGACAGGATGCTTACGTACATGTCACCTGTCAGAGTCGTAACTACATGTGTCAGGGGTCCAACTGCACACACCCCACATCATTACAGAGCCTCCACCAGCTTGACCACTCCACTCCTGACATCCAGGCTCCATGCATTCATGACGTTGTCACAATACCCGTACACGTCCATCCGCTCGATACAATTTGAAACGAGACTCTTCCAACATGTTTCCAATCATCCAATGTCGGCACTGACGGGCCCAGGCGAGGCGTAAAGCTTTGTGTCGCGTAGTCTTCAAGGGCACAGGCGTGGGCTATCGGCACCGAAAGTCCACAAAATGCCTCTGAGCACTATGCGACTTAACTTCTGAGATCATCAGTCGCCTAGAACTTAGAACTAATTAAACCTAACTAACCTAGATACATCACACACATCCATGCCCGAGGCAGGATTCGAACCTGCGACCGTAGCGGTCACGCGGTTCTAGACTGAAGCGGCTAGAACCGCACGGCCACACTGGCCGGCCCCGAAAGTCCACATCGATGATGTTTCGTTGAATGTATCGCACGCTGACACTTGTTGGTGGCCCAGCATTGAAATCAGCAGCTATTTGCAAAAGAGTTGCACTTCTGTCACGTTGAACGGTTCTCTTCGGTCGTCGTTAGTCCCGTTCTTGCAGGATCTTTTTGGGCCACAGCGATGTCAGAGATTTGATGTTTTACCAGACTCCTGATATTCACGGTAGACTAGTGGAATGGTCATACGGGAAAATGCCCACTTCATAGCTACCTGGGAGATGCTGTGCCCCATCGCTCGTGGCCGACTATAACACGACTTTAAAACTCACTTAAATCTTGATAACCTGCCATTGTAGCAGCAGTAACCGATCTAACAACTGTGCCAGACACTTGTTGTCTCATATAGGAGTTGCCGACCGCAGCGTGTATTCTTCCTGTTTACAAATTTCTGTTTTTGAATACTCATGACTATACCAGTTTCTTTAGCGCTTCACTGTATGTACCATTACACTTCTTTAAATAACCCAACTCCCATGGTAAGCCACCCATTATTATCAGATTACATTTCATTTCCTTATTTTCCAGATTTACGTTTTATGTCGCGCCTGCAGACACCAGTAGCATTCAGTAAGCACGGCCAGCAGTGCTGCAGCGAGTAAGGTAACGGTTCCCACGCTGGCTGCACTGGCGCTATACCATCTGACGTTGCCGGTAGGCGGGGGCGTGAGTTGCCGACAAAGGCAGCGAGTTACACCTGCGCATGATACGTTGCGACGCTGCAGCCTGTCTTGGCCCGATGCCAGTGATTTTGTTTAATAGATCCATACTAGTGAAAGCCACTTCCTGCACTACAGATATTAGCACAGTTGTATTGGTCATAAACACTTTCTCCGAACAACATTATGACGTGACAAAGTAATGATTTCAAAAAACAAATAAACAGTTTTTAAGATGATGAAGTTGTACCAACCGTTACGATATTTCACTACTGTAAACGCGAGATGTAGTCTGCCCGCCATAGCCACCAGTTGCCGGTGGGACGCCTTTCGATCTAGCTCTGTCTAACACTGTGCTGACAGGAAACAGATAGTTTTGTGTTAAAAGTGACAGATTATTTCATTGCCGTCAGATAACAGTGTTTTCATCTACATCTACATCTACATAGATATTCCGCAAATCACATTTAAGTGCCTGGCAGAGGGTTCATCGAACCACCTTCATAATTCTCTATTATTCCAATCTCGTATAGCGCGCGGAAACAATGAACACCTATATTTTTCCATACGAGCTCTGATTTCCTTTACTTAATCGTGGTGATCCTTCCGCCCTATGCAGGTCGGTGTCAACAAAATATTTTCGCATTCGGAGGAGAAAATTGGTGACTGGAATTTCGTGAGAAGATTCCGTCGCAACGAAAAACGCCTTTCTTTTAATGATTTCCAGCCAAAATACTGTATGATTTCTGTGACACTCTCTCCAATATTTCGCGATAATACAAAACGTGCTGCCTTTCTTTGAACTTTTTCGGTGCACTCCATCAATCCTATCTGGTAAGAATCCCACACCGCGCAGCAGTATTCTAAAAGAGGACGGACAAACGTAGAGTAGGCAGTCTACTTACTAGGTCTGTTATATTTTCTAAGTGTCGTGCCAATAAAACGCAGCCTTTGGTTAGCCTTCCCCACAACATTTTCTATGTGTTCTTTCCAATTTAAATTGTTCGAAATTGTAATAACTAGGTATTTAGTTGAATTTAAGGCTTTTAGATTAGACTGATTAATCGTGTAACCGAAATTTAACGAGTTCCTTTTAGCACTCATGTGGATGACCTCACACTTTTCGTTATTTAGGGTCAGATGTCACTTTTCGCATCATTCAGATATTTATTCTAAATCGTTTTGCAGTTTGTTTTGATCTTCTGATGACTTTATTAGTCGATAAACGACAGGGTCATCTGCAAACAACCGAAGTCGGCTGCTCATATTGTCACCCAAATCGTTTATATAGATAAGGAACAGCAAAGGGCCTATAACGCTAGTTTGGGGAACAGCTGAAATCACTTCTATTTTACTCGATGACTTTCCGTCAATTACTACGAATTATTACGTCAGGAAATCGCAGTGTCAAAAGCCTTCTGGAAATCCAGGAATACGGAATCGATCGTAAATGAACACATCATAAGTGCATCCAAGAGCATTATTCCTGCTTTCATCACACAGAAATTACACATACAGAGGTGCACTTCCTAGAGAACCGTGTGGCGCTGTCGCCTTCTGCCTTTGCGAGGGACGCCAGCCACGACTCGTTAACAACGGGACACTCCCAGGCGTCAGTAAACGACCCTGATGAAATTTGGCGGCTCTTTAGAGGGGGTAAAATAGTGCAATACGTATTTTTATGTTTATACTCAGTTTTACCTTTAAGTGTTGAAACACACTTCGAAAGACAATTTGGCATTTTAAGTACAGAGGAAATATCTTCGAAACGATGATATACAAAATAGTTTTTAAATAAAAGTTAATATGTAATGAATGCTCTCGAAAACTGTATAATCAACTTTTGTAATAATCTGATATGTTGTAAAATACACTACCACTACCAAAATGAAAATTTTGTTACAACATAAATTAAAGCAGTTTTCAAGTCACATACATTCCTGTGTAATAGTGCTGTTTTCTGGATTCCGTTTTTTGAAAATAAATTTTGCACAGTGTGCTGTCAGAGTATTTTCAACATATTTAATTAAAACATCCAAACATTCACTACTCTTCTAATTACAGTATTTATTGTATTTGTATTAGTTATATGCTTTAAACTGAAATTTTTCGCTTTTCATTCATGGTTCTTTTTTCCCGATCGAGATCTATTGAATGATTATAATGTCAGCCTCCACATGAGAAAAAATACAATAAAGCTACAGTCACTAATACATAGTTCTTTTCGACGAGGCTTACCAGTGTACTGAAATATGCATCATACGAATTAGGACATTTAGAGGATCACCTGTGAACATTTGAAATCATGCTGAATTATGTTTTATGTTGTCTTCTCTATCGTGTATGTTAGGTGAAGAAATTTCGTTCATTCTATGTGCCTGGTGTAAAAAGCATTGTGTTTTAAGCATTTTCTTACAGATAATCATTACTGTAATTATTTTCTTTCACAATAATGAGTTACTTATTATTTTCGATCACAAAAATAAATTTTTGAAGCAGTTAATTAAAAACTAAACAAAAACTAAGAATGTAAAAAATACAAATTTGAAACACAAAACAAATATAATCGAAATAAATAATTACATCAGCAATGAATTTTTAGTTGTTTTAATCAGGCATATTGAAAGTGCTACTACAGCATGCTATGTACAGCTTATTTTCCAAAATAGTATTTCAGAAGCACAGGAATGTATGCAGCTTGAAAGCCTCTTCAATTTATAGTGTAACAAAAGTTTTCATTTTTCAAAATTAATTAATGCTGGTCTGGTACTTTGCAACATTTAAAGTTGGTTATACAGTTTTCAGGAACATTAATTACATATTAACTTTTATGTGAAGAACCTTTTTTATTTATCATCGCTTCGAAGATATTCCCTCTTAACCTAAAAAGCCAAATAACCTTTTTGTGTGCGCTTTGCGTTTTACCCGTTAAAAATGAAACTGGGTGCTGTGGCCTTCCCCACCAGACATCGCGGCACCTAGCAACCAAACTGACAGCCGGCAGCTGCGGGTTGCCCGCTTCGCAGGCACAACGAAGCACTACACAACCGACAGGCAATATTGATGAACGGCCACAACAACAACAACAACACCAGGGGCCCACATAAACATAAGGAAGAGGTCGCTGCAGCTCCCGGAACTATTTTCACATGTCAAACCATGTGATTGAAAATAGTTCCGAGGTACTCATCCGCCGAAGCGCTATAAAGGCCGGCGCTCGGCCGCCCATCGGCAGTTCATCGACCGCCAGGGGACGTGGATAGCTGCCGCCCCGACAGCCCGGCTTGGATCTTCTCGCTGATCTCTGGATTAGGCTTGGTATATTGGAGAAGTCTCTGGCGGAGACTAGTAGGAAATTATTTCAGTTGTTTTCTATATTATTCTTGTATGTAGTTGTGATTCGAAGACGGATCAGTGTTTTGTGTTGGTGTTATACTTGGAGAATTTGTTTTGCTTAATTGAACAGCCCAATAAATTGTTTTCGTACTTTGATTGTTAGTTTCTTCTGCTTACGCAGACATAGCACTGAGCACTAACAAAATATACGTATTTCACTGTTTTGCCCTCTCTACACACGCGCTAAGTTTCATCAAGATCGTTTCTTGACACTTCGGCATTTTCTCGTGTAAGAGAGTCCAAGAACGAGTTGTGTTATTCTCTGTAAGTCCCAATGGAGAAGCACGGCCAGTCATGCTCTATGCCTGCCGTCCTTTACGGACTCATTGGCTGCAATGGGACACTTCTGCACCTTTAGTAAAAACGAAGTGCATCAGTTACGCTGTCTCGAGACACACACTTTCTAAATGTAATACTAGCCTTATTGTGTGAAACTTTTAATGAGTTCTAAATTCGGTCAATAACTACCCTGCAGGCTTTCCACTGGAGGCTGGACCTCGACAGGGAGAGTGGGCTGTGGTCGAGCCTCCTCACATCCGCCCTCAAAATCCAGGGGGGGGGTACGGCGTGGCGGTAGGAAGAGCATCCGGCCACCCCTTCAAATTAACATGTCAAATCCGATTTAACCACGCCAACCCCGCGCAAAATGCTGGACAAAGGCGCAGGCGATAGGTAGAATTTTAGTTTCAGTTCATAAACAATACTCCTGCACGATGTATTTCCGAGTGTGTGTGTGTCTTCTTTTTCTGTGTAATGTATTTCCGTTCCACATGCATTTGGGAAGACAGTGCAGTGCTTTTGTAAGAACGTATTTGAAACAAACTGTTTAAAACAGCATTTGCAAATATACTGATGCTTTAAACAGATTACCTAATTTGTTTATGCACGCAAATATTCCACAGCTGTGTCGATATGTAGTTTTAATTAATATTGCCTACTGTGCAAGTGTATACTCTGTTCGTCAAATCCATCCCGGCATATTGTTTAACGAATTATTTGACGAATGCTGAAGCAAACTACTGTGCAGCAATATTTTTCAAAGTGTATTTAGAGACATGTTCAATTGCATTTAGTAACTCTTGAAGAAGCATGTGTTCAAAGACAAGGTAAGGATGCGATATTTCCCACAAAAGCACACGAAGTGTCTCAGGGATGGTTTCACAAGTGTGCCGAGATCTTCTTTTTAGAGTCTGAATTCAAGTGTGGTGGTCGTATTCTTTGCAATAAAAGGGTAATTACATCGCAATTTGTCTAAATATTCTTGCGTCATCTGCAAATCTCAATCAATCAATCAATCTCTCTCTCTCTCTCTCTCTCTCTTTCTCTCTTTGTGCAGTTCCTGTGACATTTTCAAGATATATGTTGTTGTTATGGTCTTCAGTTCTAAGACTGGTTTGAAGTAGCTATCCATGCTGCCCCATCCCGATCAAGTCTCTTCATCTCCGAATAACTACTGGAACCTACATCCTTCTGAATCTGCTTATTGTATCCATCTCTTGCTCTCCCTCTACGATTTTTACCCTCCATGCTACCCTCCAGTACTAAATTGGTGATCCCTTGATGCCTCAGAACATGTCTTACCAACCAATCCCTTCTTCTTGTCAAGTTGTACCACAAATTCCCCTTCTCCCCTGTTCTATTCAGTACCTCCTCTTACAGTTACGTGATCTACCTATCTTATCTTCAACATTCCTCTGTAGCACCATATTTCAGAAGCTTCTATTCTCTTCTTGTCTACACTGTATATCGTCCATGTTTCACATCCATACATGACTACACTCCATAAAAATACTTTCAGAAAAGACTTCCTGACACTTAAATCTATATTCGATTTAACAGATTTCTCTCCTTCAGAAACGCTTTCCGTGCCATTGCCAGTCTACATTTTATATCCTCTCTACTTCTATCATCCTCAGTTATTTTGCTGCCCAAATAGCAAAACTCATCTATTACTTTAAGTGTCTCATTTTGTAATCTAATTCCCTCATCAGTTGATTTAATTCGACTACATTCCATTATCCTCGTTTTGCTTTTGTTGATGTTCATTTTGTATCGTCCTTTCAAGACACTGTCCATTTCGTTCAACTGTTCTTCTAGGTCCTTTGCCGTCTCTGCCAGAATTACAACAAGAAATCTTCAACGTTTCTATTTCTACTCCATGGATTTTAATTCCTACTCCAAATTTTTCTTTGGTTTCCTGTACTCCTGGTTCAATATACAGATTGAATAAGATCAGGGATAGGCTGCAACACTGTCTCACTCCCTTCTCAACCACTGTTTTCCTTCGTGCCCCTCGATTCTAATAACTGCCTTCGGGTTTCTGTACAAATTGTAAATAGCCTTCCGCTCCTTGTATTTTACCCCTTCCACCTTCAGAATTTGAAAGAGAGTATTCCACTCAACATTTTCAAAAGCTTTCTCCAAGTCTACGAACGCTATAAACGTAAGTTTGCCGTTCCTTAATCTAGCTTCTAAGATAAGTCGTAGAGTGAATATTGCCTCGCGTGTTCCTACATTTCTACGGAATGCGAACTGATCTTCCTCGAGGTCGGCTTATGTCAGGTTTTCCATTCTTCTTGTCAGATAGTCTTATATTCTGACAGAATCTAACTTTTGCAGTGTTACTTGAAAATGGCCCTAAGGCCGAAATTTCAATCGTAACAATAAATATTTCATCCAGTTAACGGCGACTATTATGTCTTTTAAGAAATATTGTATGACTGTGAATCCCAATCATGAGAAGTTAATGTTCTGTAAAGAATTCGTGTTAGTATTTTGCAACCGTGACTTATTAAACTGATAGTTCGGTAGTATTTACACCTATCAACACCTGCTTTCTTTGGAATTGTAATTATTATATTCTTCTTGAAGTCTGAGAGTATTTCACCTATCTCATATACCTTGCTCACCAGATGCAAGAGTTTGGTCATGGCTGGCTCTCTGAAGGCTATCAGTAGTTCTAACGGAATGTCGTCTACCCCGGGGCCTTGTTTCTACTTCGGTCTTTCAGTGGTTTGTCAAATTCTCCACGCAGTATCACATCTCCCCCCTTGTCTTCATCTACGTCTTCTTCCACTTCCATAACATTGCCCTCAAGAACATTGCCCTTGTATAAACCCTCTACATACTCCTTCTACCTTGCGGCTTTCACTTCTTTGCTTAGGACTGGTTTACCATCTGTGTTCTTGATATACATACACGTCGTTCTCTTTTCAACACAGGTCTTTTTTATTTCTCTGTAGGCGGCATCTATCTTACCCCTAGTAATATATGCTTCTATATCCTTACATTTGTCCTCTAACCATTCCCGCTTAGCCGATTTTCACTTCCTGTTGATCTTTTTTGAGACGTTTGCTTTCCTTGTCGCCAGCTTCATTTACTGAATTTTTATATTTTCTCCTTTCAACAATGAAATACAATGTCTGTTGTGGTAATCAAGTGTTTCTACTAGCCCTCTTCTTTTAACCTACTTGATATATACAGGGTGGTCCATTGATCGTGACCGGGTCAAATATCTCACGAAATAAGCGTCAAACGAAAAAACTACAAAGAACGAAACTTGCCTAGTTTGAAGGGGGAAACCAAATTGCGCTATGGTTGACCCACTAGATGGCGCTGCCATAGGTCAAACGGATATCAACTGCATTTTTTAAAACAGGAAGTCCCATTTTTATTACATATTCGTGTAGTACGTAAAGAAATATGAATGTTTTATTTAGACCACTTTTTCGCTTTGTGATAGATGGCGCTGTAATAGTCACAAACATAGGGCTCACAATTTTAGACGAACATTTGGTAACAGGTAGGTTTTTTAAATTAAAATATAGAACGTAGGTACGTTTGAACATTTTGTTTCGGTTGTTCCAATGTGATACATGTATCTCTGTATCATTTCTGAGAACGCATGCTGTTACAGAGTGATTACCTGTAAATACCACATAAATGCAATAAATGCTCAAAATGATGTCCGTCAACCTCAATGCATTCCTCTCAACAGCTAGTAGTTCGACACCCATAATATTCGCACGTGCACTGACAATGCGCCGACGCATGTTGTCAGGCGTTGTCGGTGGATCACGATAGCAAATATCCTTCAACTTTCCACACAGAAGGAAATCCGGAGACAGATCCGGTGAACGTGCGGGCCATGGTATGGTGCTTCGACGACCAATCCACCTGTCATGAAATATGCTATTCAATACCGTTTCAACCGTACGTGAGCTATACGCCGGGCATCCATCATGTTGGAAGTACATCGCCATTCTGTCATGCAGTGAAACATCTTGTATTAACATCGGTAGAACATTACATAGGAAATCAGCATACTTTGCACCATTTGGATTGCCATCGATAAAATGGGGGCCAATTATCCTTCCTCCCATAATGCCGCACCATACATTAACCCACCAAGGTCGCTGATGTTCTACTTGTCGCAGCCATCGTGGATTTTCCGTTGCCAAATAGTGCATATTACGCCGGTTTACGTTACCGCTGTTGGTGAATGACGCTTCGTAGCTAAATAGAACGCGTGCAAAAAATCTGTCGTCGTCCTGTAATTACTCTTGTGCCCAGTGGCAGAACTGTACACGACGTTCAAAGTCGTCGCCATGCAATTCCTGGTGCATAGAAATATGGTACGGGTGCAATCGATGTTCAGGTGGTTCAAATAGCTCTGAGCACGATGGGACTCAATTTCTGAGGTCATCAGTCCCCTAGAACTTATAACTACTTAAACCTAACTAATCTCAGGACATCACACACGTCCATGCCCGAGGCAGGACTCGGATCTGCGACCGTAGCGGTTGCGCGGTTTCTAGACTGTAGCGCGCAGAACCGCTCCTGTCACCCCGGCCAGCGCAATCCATGTTGATGTAGCATTCTCAACACCGACGTTTTTGAGATTCCCGATTCTCTCGCAATTTGTCTGCTACTGATGTGCGGATTAGCCGCGACAGCAGCTAAAATACCTACCTGGGCATCATCATTTGTTGCAGGTCGTGGTTGACGTTTCACATGTGGCTGAACTCTTCCTGTTTCCTTAAATAACGTAACTATCCGGCGAACGGTCCGGACAATTGGATGATGTCGTCCAGGATACCGAGCAGCATACATAGCACACGCCCGTTGGGCATTTTGATCACAATAGCCATACATCAACACGATATCGACCTTTTCCGCCATTGGTAAACGGTCCATTTTAACACGGGTAATGTATCACGAAGCAAATACCGTCCGCACTGGCGGAATGTTACGTGATACCACGTACTTATACGTTTTTGACTACTACAGCGCCATCTATCACAAAGCGAAATAAGTCCAACTAAAACATTCATATTTCTTTACATACTACACGAATATGTAATAAAAAAATGGGGGTTCCTATTTTAAAAAAACGGAGTTGATATCCGTTTGACCGATGGCAGCGGGTCAACCATAGCGCCATCTGGTTTCCCCCTTGAAGCTAGACGAGTTTCGTTCTTTGTAGTTTTTTCGTTTGATTTCGTGAGATATTTGGCCCGCTCACTATCAATGGACTACCCTGTATATATAATGCACTATGTGATCAAAAGTATCCGGACACCTGGGTGAAAATGGCTTACAATTTCGTGGAGCCCTCCATCGGTAATGCTGGAATTCAGTATGGTGTTGGCCCACCCTTAGCCTTGATGACAGCTTCCATCTCTCTGGCCTACTTTCGGTCAGGCGCTGGAAAGTTTTCTTGAGGAATGGCAGCCCATTTTTCATGGAATGCTGCACTGAGGAGAGGCATCGATGTCGGTCGGTGAGGCCTGGCACGAAGTCGGCGTTCCAAAACATCCCAAAGATGTTCTATAGGATTCAACTCAGGACTCTGTGCAGGCCCGTCCATAACAGAGATGTTATTGTCGCGTAACCACTACGCCACAGGTCGTGCATTATGAACAGGTGCTCGATCGTGTTGAAAGATGCAATCGCCATTCCAGAATTGCTCTTTAACAGTGTGAAGCAAGAAGGTGCTTAAAACATCTATGTAGACCTGTGCTGTGATAGTGCCACGCAAAACAAGGGGTACAAGCCCCCTCCATGAAAAACACGACTACGACACCACCGCCTCTGAATTTTTCTGTTGGCACTACACACGCTGGCAAATGACTTTCACCGGTCATTCGCCATACCCACACCCTGCCATCGGATCGCCATATTGTATACCGTGATTCATCACGCCACACAACGTTTTCCCACTGTTCAATCGTCCAATGTTTACGCTCCATACACCAAGCGAGGCGTCGTTTGGCATTTACCGGCGTGATGTATGGCTTATGAGCAGCCGCTCGACTATAAAATCTAAGTTTTCTCACCTCCTGCCTAACTGTCATAGTACTTGCAGGGGATCCTTGTGCAGTTTGGAATTCCTGTGTGCTGGTCTCGATAGATGTCTGCCTGTTACACATTACGACCCTCTTCAACTGTCGACGATCTCTCAGTCAACAGACGAGGTCGGCCTGTACGCTTTTGTGCCGTACATGTCCCTTCACGTTTCCACTTCACTATCACATCGGAAACAGCGGACATAGAGATGATTAGGAGTGTGGAAATCTCGCGTACAGAAGTATTACACAGGTGACACCCAGTCACCTGACCACGTTCGAAGTCCGTGAGTTCCGTGGAGCGTCCCATTGTGCTGTCTCAGGATGTCTAATGACTACTGAGGTCGCTGATATGGATTACCTGGCAGTAGGTGGCAGCACAATGCACCTAGTATGAAAATCGTTTGTTTTCGGGGGTGTCCGGATACTTTTGATCACATAACGTATATATTTCTGATTCGCATGCTGGACTACACATATATTTATAGAATGTTTGGAACATTAGTACAAAATTCTCTTTGTTATTACTTAATGTGTGATCTCCAACCTTAACTGATAAATTCTGATTCGTGTTCTGCGTAACCTTATTGTTTTCAGTTTTGTGTCTTACCAATGTTTCATTGCACTCGCTCGAAGACATTTCGGAATAGTTTTTGTGTTTCGGCATTTTCTGTCATGTTTCTATTATAGTTTACTTGAAACTCTCGTCTTTGAGATTTTAATTTCTTTTGCCTTGGTCCTCCTTGCAAACATATTCTGTTATTGACACAGGGATATCGGTGTTCGAAAATTCTCCATTTCTTCTTTGTCCCTATAAAGTTCATTCGCTAAAATGCTGAACTATTTGCTCATTTTAGTTTGGAATAGTTCCGTGCCACAAACTATCGTATTTCACGTTTCCGGCTTTCTGCCTGGTAGTTTTTTTTTTTTTTTTTTTTTTCTTTTTTTACCTTATATCTATTTCTACAGTGTAGATAACTAGTCTAAGACCACTTGATGTTCTAAACTATTTTAGGACAATCCCATCATGTAAAATTTGTTTATTATGCAATAAATTTTATTTAGTTTCATTTTTAGCTGCACTCGGTCCTTTCTAACAGTGGTGCGATAGACTTTCTGATCTGCCTATACCATGATATAGGTTAAGATCCCATTATCACACACAGCAGCTATTAACGTTGGTGGGCCCTCGTATGGGAGTAATAGCAGAAAAAATTCGGAGATTTTTGTGACAATCAATAGCATTAAAAAAAATCCAGTTTACATAGTCTGGTTGCGTGGTGTAATTTATAGGATAATACCTTCGCTAAACGTAATTTTTTATTTCTGTTCCTCTGTCAGATCCTTTTAATTGTGAACTTTTACAGTTGTTTCATTTTTTTATGTAATTCTTTTTCCAATCAAATTTTTTGTGAATATGGATCTAATTATGTTTACCTATTATTATTATTATTATTATTATTATTATTATTATTATTATTATTATTATTATTATTATTATTATTATTATACAAATTTGGCCGTTAAAGACCGTGAAAACAGTTACTTCTTGCGCTTCTGGGAAGTCTTCTTTCTCTCAGTCCACACTTCTTTCATTCTTGCGCTGAAGGCGGCTTTTCTCTCTTCAGACCATTTAGTTCCACAAGTCTTCTTAATTTTCACACCGAAACCCGTGAATGAATTCAGTTTTTTTCTAAAAAGGTTTCTGTTAAATATTGTTTCCTGATCTATGTCCATTTCTTTTAGATCTCTTTCTGTGTTGATAAACCATAAATTTTTATTTTTTAGATTTGCGATGTACGAAAATATTTTTTGTAAGCCTATTCGGGTTCATCCTCATGATGTGAGCATAAAAGGAGCATCTTCTTTTTCTAATATGTTTACCTATTATAATATTCAATTACATGAAAATTCCGATATATCAGTAAAAAAACAAGACGAAATAATCTATTTATATTTGCGCAGTGATGTGAAAAATGTATGTTACCAGACGGAATTTTTTTTTTTTTTTTTTTTTTTTTTTTGCATTGTAGGTGTCACACAGACATTTAAAATTTAACATGAATACCTATAGCACTACGAAAAAAATAACGCCGATGAAAATACTCAAAGACGGGTTAATAAGTAAAACGAAATTTAGGCAAAATGAGAAATAGATATAACTAACGCTATAATGTGGAAACAAAGGAAATTAATCCAATTTAATACATAAAACTAATTAAAAACACATGAACAAAGAAAATGAGAGCAAATGAAGAAATTGATGTTATAATTAAAATTATGTGACAAAGCAGTGGAATTAAAAAAATACATTTAAATCAATTAACTGAATAAAAATGATCAGTCATTTCGATAAAGTTTAAAAAATAAATAAAATTCAATACACCTAGTGAGGTTCGAACCCATTACCTCCCGTATATCCTACTGCAATCCTAGCCACTACGCCACGCAACCACGCTATTCCAGATAGCTTTTTCATTGCTTTTGAAGTCACACAAAGTTCCGAATTTTTTTTAACCTACATAACAGTACAAATAGTCTGAAAAAGTAGTTAGCAGCACTGGGGACCTCCCCCTGCAAGTCAACTTTCTGTGGGTTTTCTTCAAAAATGATGTGTTAAGAACTAACAAATTGTTATTCACGATGAATTTCTTAAAATCATGTCCACTAATATTTTTGATGTATTTCAGAATTTTTCCACTGGCGAATCGTTATTTAATCTTCACTCAATTTTCTCGATAAAAGCCCCCCTTACCTTACTTGGAGCGGAATGTGCTATGATCTATCACCTTCTGTAAGTTTTGTCACGAAGTATCTTTCCTTTATTGTTGAAACTAGTTTCGATATTGTACGCCTATCCAGCATCCCATTCATATTAAATATCCTCTCTGTTTTGTTTCACTATAGTTAAAACGTGAACATGATCTCATACAAATTTTATTTTGTCTTCGTTTCTTCGTCGCACTTTTCATAGCCGTACTTCATCGGATTTATTTTCATTTCTCTCCTCTTATAACTCCAATAATCTGTTCTTGTAGTTTGATGCTCCTAAATAAGATGGTTTTCTAAGGTACAGATGGAGTTCGCGTATTACAAAACACTATTTAAGAACTTGTGAATAATGGGGCGTGGCAATTACCTTTCGGCGATGACTTGTTAAAAAGAATCTTTATCACCTGAGGATGTGTCTTCTAGTGAAGCGAAACCGGTCGTGACTTTTAATGAAAAGTATTCTGCAGTCAGTGTGAATTATTTCCTTCAAAACATTTATCTTTATAGTTGTAGCTCCAAATTCAACTCATTCTTAGCTCCGAAACAAATATTATCGTAATCGTCAACTATTTGACAACATGTATTTGGATTTTTGCTAATAAAATTTGAAAAAACTTGCCTCCGAAGAAATGTTCAAAAAAAGTTGCAGTTAGCTCCTAATATGGAATAGTCGGGAAACGTGGATTACGCAGATGCAGATAGTCATGTAAATCTAGGAGAAAGTAAAAAAACACTGATACTGCTCTTAATTTAAATTTTTATAAGAATCACTTATCGGTAACAGAAAAATAAATTTGATTCGATAAGAAATCTATCTTGTTTATTTTTTTTAACTTCAAACAATGTTCTGAAAGCATTATTTGTTTCTTTAGCAGGAGTCACTCATTTTCGTTCGTTTGCATGAGTCACAAATCTATTCTTCATTCGCAGTTGCTGCACCGTTATGGTAGGTTTTGTGCAGTATTTTGTGCAGTACCGAATATTTCATTTTGCAATTTAAAACAGAAAGACAGAACCAATTGTATTCATAGCCAAAAATCGAGAAATGGGTAACAATCTACTATTCTTTTAGTCAATAATTTGCGTAACCTTAATCATTTGTGTACATTTCTAGTAATTAAGGCATATTTTTGAAAACTTATCTCCAAAAACTTTGTCAAAATACGAAAACATTTTTTTTCTGCCCCGTAACTCACACAGTGCCTGGAAAGGAACTGGAACTGCTACGTAGCTTCACGAGGATATTTTAAAGTAGGTCATCCGCTTCCTGCTTTGGAACACCACTCGATGGACGAGAAATTACGATATCCTATAATGCCCGACTATTCCTTAATACCCGAAATTCATCTGTGTTATTGTCTTGTAGAAATCTGGGACGCAGAAACAGGTAAGAGTGCCGTATGGGATGAAGTCCTGGACCGAGGTTCCACATTTCAGTCCTGTCAATATTGTTTCACTCGGGCAGAAATACAGACGGCAATGGACTTCCTCCTGCAACCCCGCCCGTGGCACGCTACACTGTCCTGTCAGGTGGCGAAGAGCGTTTTGCTCACAGCATAGTGAGACCGGAAGTCAGTGTTTTCAGCTCTTGAAGCCTGGATCAATTCGGCCACTCCGAACGCTGAACCCGAGCCTGCGAGCCCTTAAAACTCCGGTCAGTAACGTCACTCAGGAATCTCCGTCTTTCTGTTGTAATACAGTTAGTCGATAATGTTGCAAGCTTTGTCTCACCTGTCTGTTTTTGTGGAGAGAAATATGGATGCGCTTCTCAGCTACAAACGTAGTTACTGAGAGTTACTGAGAGTTACTGAGAAGGGCGTCCATATTTCTCTCCAAAAAGCGATCCATCTAGATGACAACTGCAGGGCGTGAGCGTCTGTATTGGGTCAGGCAGGTAACACAAGCCAGCACAAACAAGGGGTAGCCTGTAATAGTAGAACCACCCTTCTAGAACGTAAACAGGCGCATGAACAGAAATATAAAGTGAAGTAATGCGATGTGAGGCTATCTCACCAACATGGCGCCAGTTTTAGAAACCGCCATCTTCGATGCAGTTCGTAATTTTCAGATGCAATGGTGGTTACGTGATTATCAAGCAGATGGAGAATTACTCGAAAAAAGGAATGGCGACTTTCGTCTGAGCACGACACGATCTTTTACAAAGATCGACATTTCGGTCTTGACGAAGACATTGATCGTTGAAATTTCTGTGTCGTCCGGACAAGACACAGCCAGGGCAAGAGCACCACGGGTGCAATGATGGGAGCTGGTGCCGGTACCACAGAGACTCGCCACTTGTGCAAGTTTCAACAGTGCCACGGGCGGCGCTGAGGATGAAGATACCGACTTCGTCTCGGTCGATTGCCAGCCGAGTCCAATCTGCCAATGATCTAACGACAAAAAGCAGCTCTCGCCCACATCGTATGTACACTACTGGTCATTAAAATTGCTACACCAAGAAGAAATGCAGATGATAAACGGGTATTCATTGGACAAATATGTGATTACATTTTCACGAAGTTTGGGTGCATAGATCCTGAGAAATCAGTACTCAGAACAACCACCTCTGGCCGTAATAACGGCCTTGATACGCCTGGGCATTGAGTCACAGAGTTTGGATGGCGTGTACAGGTACAGCTGCCGATGCAGCTGCAACACGATACCACAGTTCATTAAGAGTAGTGACTGGCGTATTGTGACGACCCAGTTGCTCGAACTCCATTGACCAGACGTTTTCAATTGGTGAGAGATCTGGAGAATGTGCTGGCCAGGGCAGCAGTCAAACATTTTCTGTATTCAGATAGGCCCGTACAGGACCTGCAACATGCGGTCGTGCATTATCCTGCTGAAATGTAGGGTTTCGCAGGGATCGAATGAAGGGTAGAGCCACGGGGCGTAATGCATCTGAAATGTAACGTCCACTGTTCAAATTGCCGTCAATGCGAACAAGAGGTGACCGAGACGTGTAACCAATGACACGCCATACCATCACGCCGGCTGATAGGCCAGTATGGCGATGACGTTCACCGCGATGTCACCAAACATGGATGCGACTATCATGATGCTGTAAACAGAACCAGGATTCATCCGAAAAAATGAAGTTTTAGTATTCGTGCACCCAGATTCGTCGTTGAGTACACCATCGCAGGCGCTCCTGTCTGTGATGCAGCGTGATGCCACGGTCTCCGAGCTGATAGTCCATGCTGATGCTGCAAACGTCGTCGAACTGTTCGTGCAGATGCTTGTTGTCTTGCAAACGTCCCCATCTGTTGACTCAGGGATCGAGACGTGGCTGCACGATCCGTTACAGCCATGGGGATAAGATGCCTGTCATCTCGACTGCTAGTGATACGAGGCCTTCGGGATCCAGCACGGCGTTCAGTATTACCCTCCTGAACCCACCGATTCCATATTCTGCTAACAGTCGTTGGATCTCGAACAACGTGAGCAGCAATGTCGCGATACGATAAACCGCAATCGCGATATGGTACAATCCGACCTTTATCAAAGTCGGAAACGTGATGGTACGCATTTCTCGTCCTTACACGAGGTATCACAACAACCCCCCCCCCCCCCCCCCCTGCGGGTCCGGGGTAAGAATAGGCCTGAGGTATTCCTGCCTGTCGTAAGAGGCGACTAAAAGGAGTTTCAACCGTTTCGGCCTTCTAAGTGATGGTCCCTCTTGGGGTTTGACCTCCATTTTTCAAAATTCTACAGAAGTACGATTCTTTTGAGGAATGATGCCTTACGTGGTGTACCACTGGTCCTCAGTGCACTAACACCTTGGCACTCAGCACTGTACCGGCGTTGTTGCATACCCACTATTCCTCAAATTGGGCCTAAACGCCAGATGGGTGGTACAAGTTACGCCCATAGTGCGTCCCCATCTGCACCTACGATCATGATGGACTTTCCATGGCACCAGAAATCCAGCACGGTAGCCAGCCCGTTGTGGTGGGGTCGTCATGTACCCTCTAGGTTGTAGCCCCCTGACAACACAGGGATCGTACTGCCGATACCTGAGCTGCACCCTCCCCACGTCGGCCAAGGAGTAGATGCCCGTCTCCTTGGGGCATCAGGACTCCCGGCAACGGTCATCCTGCCATGTGGCCCTTGCTGAGGCTGGGTGGCGCCCGTGGGGAGAGCCCCTGGTCGGAGTGGGTGGTATCGGGGCGGACGTTTCGCAGATGAAACGTCAACACGTATCAGGTCGCTCTGCGGCCGAGTCTTTCAAAAGGAAAGGTACTGTCTCTAGTTCTGGTTGTCCTGCCCTTTCCCCCTTGGCCACTCCCTGGGAGGAGGGACAGGCCCGCCGGCTTGAGGCGAAGTACTTCCCCCGCTATTTGATCTGTTCTCGAACCGATGGGGGGGACGTTCGCCTCCTCCAAGCCCATGTTCTTTGTTCAGCACATTGAGGACATCTTCGGGGAAATCGAGGCTCTCAGTAAGATGCGTTCGGGGTCCGTTCTTATAAAGATCACCTCCGTCACACAGTCGGCGGCGCTCCAGGCGTGCGACCCCCTAGGGGACATCCCAGTGTCCATTGTCCCGCATCTGGCACTAAATAGGACGCAGGGGGTTATTTTTCATCGTGACCTCCTGCTGCAATCTGATGAGCTCAGGGCCAACCTGGAGCGCCGAGGCGTGCATTTCGTCCGGCGAGTCCAGCGCGGCCCCAAAGACCGTCGCATCGACACCGGGGCCTTTATCCTCGCCTTCGAGGGGGACGTTCTCCCGGAGAAGGTAAAGGCGATGTGCTACCGGTGCGATGTGCGACCTTACATCCCGCCTCCTATGCGCTGTTTTCGGTGTTTGCGCTTTGGGCACATGTCATCACGGTGTGAGGCTGAGCCCCTTTGTGGCGATTGTGGACGTCCTCTTCATGAGGAACATACATGCACCCCACCACTTCGGTGCGTTAATTGTCCTGGCATCCACTCGACTAGATCCTCAGACTGCCCCGCATATCAGAAGGAGAAGAAGATACAAGAACTCAAAATTTTGGATCGGCTCTCTTATTCTGAGGCCAGGAAAAAGTATGACTGCCTCCATCCTGTGCCGTTGACCACTTCGTTTGCCTCAGTTGTGTCCACTCCTTCTGCGGTATCCTCACCCCTATCCTGTCCCCCCTCCGCCTCCTCCCCCCATCCGGGGTCTCTGCCTCTGCCTCCCAAATCCCTCCCTTCCAAATCCTCCTCCCCCGTGGCCCCCGCCCCCTCCGCCCCTCCCGCCGCCTAAGAAGCGATCCTCTTCTCAGGCGTCCATCGGGGAAACGTTCCGGACCCCAGCTTCCGAGGTCTGGCGTTCCAAAACGGACCCCGCGCGTGAGGACCTTCTTCGGGTCCAGCCCACCATCCCTGTGCCTCCTCGGACTTCCAAGAAGGCCTCCAAGAAGAAGTCTCTATCCCCCTCTCCACCCTGGCGCTTTTCGTCTGACGCTCCATCCATGAGTCGCTGCTCCCGGCCGTCCTCAGTTTCGCCGGGACGCTCTGCTGCCAGGCGCTCAGCTGGCCTCTCGTTGGCAAATGATGCTGCCCCTCCTACACAACCAGGGACAACGGCCGCAGCTGGCGACGACTCGATGGAACAGGATCCGCCTCCCGCTGGTTGTAGCGTTGTTCCCTCGAAACCTGGCCCTCCGTGGCCGTCGAGGTGACCAGCTCTTCCCCCGTCTCGTTCCCCCACTTTTTTGACTAGCGATGGCCTTGTTACATTGGAACATAAGAGGTATTCGATCTAATCGGGAGGAATTACAACTGCTCCTCCGCCTGCACTGTCCGCTCGTCCTTGGTCTTCAGGAAACCAAGTTGCGCCCGACTGACCGTATTGCCTTTACCCATTATACCTCGGAGCGGTATGACCTCACCGCTGTGGACGGTATCCCAGCTCATGGTGGGGTCATGTTGCTCGTTCGGGACGATGTCTATTACCATCCCATCCCATTGACCACCCCACTCCAAGCAATAGCTGTCCGTATTACTCTTTCTGCTTTTACTTTTTCAGTTTGTACCATCTACTCTCCATCGTCATCTGTTGTTAGTCGGGCTGACATGATGCACCTGATCGTTCAGCTTCCCCCGCCGTTTTTATTGTTTGGCGACTTCAATGCCCATCATCCCCTTTGGGGCTCTCCTGCATCCTGTCAAAGAGGCTTACTCTTGGCGGATGTCTTCAATCTTGTCTGCCTCAATACTGGCGCCCCAACTTTCGTCTCGGATTCTCCCCATACCTACTCCCACTTGGACCTCTCGATCTGTTCTACCACTCTTGCCCGTCAGTTCGAGTGGTATGTCCTTTCTGACACCTATTCGAGTGACCACTTCCCCTGTGTCGTTCCTCTCCTGCACCACACCCTACGTCCTTCGAGCTGGAACATACCAAAAGCTGACTGGGGACTTTACTCTTCCCTGGCGACCTTTCCGGACCACGATTTTTCTCAGTTGTGACAGTCAGGTCGAATACCTAACGGCTGTTATCATCAATGCTGCCGAACGTTCCATTCCTCGTACTACCTCTTCTTCACGTCGCGTTTCCGTCCCCTGGTGGAACGAGGCTTGTAGAGACGCTATCCGTGCTCGACGACGTGCTTTACGCACCTTTCGCCGCCATTGGATACAAACGACTCCGAGCGCAATGCCGTAGAGTCATCAAAGACAGCAAAAAAGCTTGTAGGGTCTCTTTCACCAGCTCCTTTAACAGTTTTACTCCCTCTTCTGTCGTATGGGGTGGCCTGCGCCGGCTGTCAGGCGTTAAGGCCCACTCCTCGGTACTTGGCCTGACCCCAGGTAATGAGGTCCTCATTGATCCTGTGACTGTCTCCAACGCCTTCGGCCGGTTTTTTCGCGGAGGTTTCAAGCTCCGCCCATTACCACCCTGCCTTCCTTCCCAGGAAAGAGGCAGAAGAGGCAGAAGAGGCTCGGCGACCTTCCTTCCACTCGCTGAATCTGGAAACTTATAATGCCCCCCTTTACTATGCGGGAACTCGAACGTGCGCTTGCACTGTCCCGGTCCTCTGCTCCGGGGCCAGATGCCATTCACGTTCAGATGCTGGCACACCTTTCTCCGGCGGGCAAAAGCTTCCTTCTTCGTACCTACAATCGCGTCTGGACCAAAGGTCAGGTCCCCATGCATTGGCGTGACGCCGTCGCTGTTCCTATACCCAAACCCGGGGATGGATAGACACCTTCCTTCTAGTTACCGCCCCATTTCTCTTACAAGCTGTGTCTGTAAGGTGATGGAGCGCAAGGTTCATGCTCGGTTAGTTTGGATTCTTGAATCTCGACGGCTGCTTACCAATGTCCAATGCGGCTTTCGTCGCCGCCGCTCCGCTGTTGACCACCTTGTGACCTTGTCGACATTCATCATGAACAACTTTTTGCGAAGGCGCCAAACGGTAGCCGTGTTCTTCGATTTGGAGAAGGCTTATGATACCTGTTGGAGAGGAGGTATCCTCCGCACTATGCACAGGTGGGGCCTATGCGGTCGCCTGCCCCTTTTTATTGATTCCTTTTTAACTGATCGAAAGTTTAGGGTACGTGTGGGTTCCGTATTGTCCGACGTCTTCCTCCAGGAGAACGGAGTGCCTCAGGGCTCCGTCTTGAGCGTAGCGCTTTTTGCCATCGCGATCAATCCAATTATGGATTGCATTCCACCTAATGTCTCAGGCTCTCTCTTTGTCGATGACTTCGCGATCTACTGCAGTGCCCAGAGAACATGCCTCCTGGAGCGCTGCCTCCAGCGTTGTCTAGACAGCCTATACTCATGGAGCGTGGCAAATGGCTTCCGGTTCTCTGAAGAGAAGACGGTTTGCATCAACTTTTGGCGATATAAAGCGTTCCTTCCGCCATCCTTACATCTCGGTCCCGTTGTTCTCCCATTCGTGGAAACAACTAAGTTTCTAGGGCTCACGTTGGACAGGAAACTGTGTTGGTCTCCGCATGTCTCTTATTTGGTGGCCCGTTGTACACGTTCCCTTAATGTCCTCAGAGTTCTTAGTGGTTCATCTTGGGGAGCGGATCGCACTGTCCTGCTTCGCTTGTATCGGCCCATAGTCCAATCGAAGCTGGATTATGGGAGCTTCGTCTACTCGTCTGCTCGGCCATCCGCCTTACGCCGTCTCAACTCCATCCACCATTGGGGGTTACGTCTTGCGACCGGAGCCTTCTACACTAGTCCTGTCGAGAGTCTTTATGCTGAAGCTGCTGAATTACCATTGACCTACCAGCGCGACGTACTGCTGTGTCGGTATGCCTGCCGGCTGTTGTCTATGCCCGACCGCCCCTCTTACCAGTTCTTCTTCGCCGATTCTCTCGACCGTCAGTACGGGTTGTATGTGTCTGCCCTGCTGCCCCCCGGAGTCCGCTTCCGTCGCCTGCTTCGACAATTGGATTTTGCCCTCCCCACCACCTTCAGAGAGGGTGAGAGCCCGACACCACCTTGGCTCCAGGCTCCGGTTCATATTTATCCCGACCTCAGCTCACTCCCGAAGGAGGGTACTCCGGCTGCAGTGTATTGCTCACGGTTTGTCGAACTTCGTGCTCGACTTGCCGGTCACACCTTTATTTACACCGATGGCTCCAAAACTGACGATGGTGTCGGCTGTGCCTTTGTCGTCGGGGCCGCCACCTTTAAATACCGGCTCCTCGACCAATGTTCGAGCTTTACAGCCGAGCTTTTTGCTCTCCATCAGGCCGTTCAGTATGCCCGCCGCCACCGCCATTCATCGTATGTACTCTGCTCTGACTCACTCAGTGCTCTTCAGAGCCTTGGAGCTCCCTATCCGGTCCATCCCTTGATTCAACGGATACAGCAGTCCCTCCATTCTTTCGCTGATAATGGTTCTCCTGTCAGCTTTCTGTGGGTTCCCGGACATGTAGGAGTGCCTGGGAATGAGGCTGCGGATGCTGCAGCCAAGGCTGCAGTCCTCCTGCCTCGGCCAGCCTCCCATTGTGTCCCGTCATCTGACGTTCGTGGGGATGTTTGTAAGAGGCTTGTGTCGTTGTGGTGGGATGCTTGGTCATCCCTCCAAGGAAACAAGCTCCAGGCAGTAAAACCGCTCCCAACTGCTTGGACAACCTCCTCCCGACCATCTCGGCGAGAGGAGGTCCTTCTGACCAGGTTGCGGATTGGGCATTGCCGGTTTAGCCACCGCTACCTGCTCTCCGGTGACCCAGCCCCGCAGTGCCCTTGTGGTCAGGCATTAACAGTGCGCCATGTTTTATTGTCGTGTCCCCGCTTTAGTCAATCTCGTGTTGTCCTGTCCCTGCCATCTACTTCACCGGATATTTTAGCTGATGACGCTCGAGCAGCTGCTCGTGTTCTGCGTTTTATAACTTTGACTGGCTTGTCCAAAGACATCTAACCTTTTTACTTATTTTATCTGCATCCTTGTCAGGTCTTTCTGGTGTCCCCCCCCCCCCCCCCCCTCCCCTTGAGTTTTACTAGATTCCATGTGCTCTAACAACGGTGACTGGGCGCTAATGACCTCAGTAGTTGAGCGCCCCTAAACCCCACCAAAAAAAAAAAAAAATCACAACAACTTTTCACCAGGCAACGCCGGTCAACTGCTGTTTGTGTATGAGAAATCGGTTGGAAATTTTCCTCATGTCAGCACGTTGTAGGTGCCACAACCGGCGCCAACCTTGTGTGAATGCTCTGAAAAGCTAATCATTTGCGTATCACAGCATCTTCTTCCTGTCGGTTAAATTTCGCGTCTGTAGCACGTCACCTTCGTGGTGTAGAAATTTTAATGGGCAGTAGTGTAGATCATCATCCAGTGCTAACTTAGATTGGGAACGTCGTATAGTAAAGAGTCAGGACTGAACGTACAGTTGTTGTAAATTGCATTTGTTATGTGCTGTGAAGTTTAGCTACGCGTATTTGCACTTAGCCACTGAGGGCCTTTTACATGTTACATTACATGCAGTGTTGCAGACAATCATTCAGCAAGACAGAAAGATAACTAAATCTTTTTAACTCATTTGTATGACTTTGTTACTAATTTATTGGAGTGTTCCAGAACCTTCGTTCTCCCATCCTGTTACTTGACCCTGGGGCATTGCTGTGTGCAGAGAGAAATTGTGTTAGCTGCGTACTGCACCAGAAACCGCTTCAGGAACTCGCAAACCCGTAACTTACCGTAACAACAGTGCCAACTCGGCCTCCACAGCAGTAGCGACGAGGCCTTTACAAAGCCTGGCGACGAGGGTTTACAAAACCGGCGACGAGGGTTTACCAAATAAATAATTTCTTAAAGAATGGGTTATGCTCCGGCACAAGAAATTATTGGTTTGGATGGAAGTCACTGGCCAGCTTCAGATCTACTGGATACAGAATGATGAAAACAAGGTTAAAATTTAAAAATGAAGTTAAAGGACTTGTTCAAACGAAAGGACCTGTATAATCTGTAAAATTACCACTTAGGAATTGGTGCGGATAGCATATTTGAATGCTTTTGGCGACATTTTATATGGACACATCAGTCCACCTACCACGTGGAGTTACATGTGAATAGTGTGAGTGGATGACAGGTCGAGGTCTGCTGCCTGAGTGCTCAGTCATCAGAGAGAGAGAGAGAGAGAGAGAGAGAGAGAGAGAGAGAGAGAGAGAGAGAGAGCATGGAGGCACTCAGCCAGACGCTACAAGAGTGGCTTTGTGCATCACGGAGAAATTTATTTTCAAAATTTCGAGATCGTACGTTCCAAGGAGAGTCAGCCCAAGTATTGCTTTCTACTACGATTATCGAGCGAAAAGACCTTTAAGGTACTGAGATTTTCATAAAGCTAACAGACGTTCTCTCCGTACACCTCTGCCACAAAGCTTAGTGTGGTCTGCGAAGTATTCATATAAGTGTTATAACGACCGGCCACCAGTGCTGGCTTAAGAAACGAGGCAGCACGTGTAAGTAAAGATGATACGTATGCTCTTAAGCGAGCGCTGTACCAAAATTCCAGAAAGTACCGCGAAACCGCCGGTGTAAACAAGTGCGCGGCGGCCTGGCTGCAGTGGCTGGCTCGCCTCCAGTCAGTGCTCACAGCCGCTGCTCACACGCTCGCCACTGCCAACGTCTGCGGAACTGACCTAGCAGTAGAGAAACACCGCCGCGCGACGGAGGCGGCGTAGGGGCTGAGAAGACGTGCTGCCTCTTATTAAACGTCGCGTATCTGCTGTTCCAGACACTCTGAGTGGTCTCGCGACGTGCGGTCGCACGGAGTGTCCTGGAGCCTACTCGCACAGGTTTAGGCAATGTAAACTGAGAAGATGTATATAATGAGCCAAATGCTACTGATAAATGCAGCATATTTCTTGATTAATTTGTATCCCTTTTTGCAAATTGTTTTCCAAAGAAAATTACTAACTGTAACACCACAAACTTTTCAAAGAAACTTTGGATTACTACAGGTACTAGAGTGTCTTCAGAAAGGAAAAGAGAACTGTATGAGACAGCAAGAACTAGTAAAGATCCAGAAGTGGTTTTACACTATAAAAATTATTGCAACATACTGAGAAAAGTTGTAAGGAGGTCAAGAAATATGTATGTTAGAGAAGAAATTAGCAACTCTAGCAATAAAATCAAATCAATATGGTAGGTTGTTAGAAGAGAGACAGGAAAAGTAACCACTGCGTTAGGTAGTATTACTGTTAAAGAGAATGAGACCATCTTGACCAACAGTACACAGGTAGCCAATGTATTTAAGAATTACTTCGTAAGCGTAGGAGGAAAAGTTGGTGACAATAGTTCAAAAGAAACAGCCAGGTGGTACATGGAAGAGTCAGTTTTGAAAAATTTTACTCAGATTAAGTTTCATCTAACAACCTCTTGCTAAATAAGGAAAATTATTAAATCTTTGAAAAATAAATGTTCTGTTGGAGTACATGACATCTCTAACAAGCTATTAAAACAATGTGGAGCAATTACAGCTGATGTTTTGAGTCACATACGTAATGCATCACTGACTCTCAGGGTATTTTTCCAGACAGATTAAAATATGCCATTGTCAGGCCTCTCTACAAAAAGGGGAAAACCACAGATGTCACTGCTTACAACATTTTCAAAAATCTTTGAGAAAGTAATGTACTCAAGAGTGGTTAGCCATCTCAACAGTAACTAGATACTTAGTAAATCACCGTTCGGATTTCAGAAATGCTGTTCCACTGAGACAGCAATATACAATTTCTCTGTCCACATGTCACCAGTAGGAATGTTCTGTGATTAATCCAAAGCATTTGATTGTGTGAACCATGACATTATGTTAGAGAAATTACAATTCTGTGGTATAAATGGAACAGCATATGAGTGGTTTAAGTCATATCTACAGAACAGGAAGCAAAATGTCTCTTTGTATGCTTCAAGTGATTCAAAGGAGTTTGCCACTTCATCTAACTGGGGTGAAATTACAGTAGGTTCGATCACGGGTCCCCTCCTGTTCTTGATATATGTGAATGACCTCCCTTCTTATCTGAAACAAGATGCTGAACTGACACTGTTTGCTGTTGATACAAGCATAATTATTAATCCAGTAAAAGAAAGTCCGATAGAAATTGATACAAATAATGTCTTTGGAAAAGTTATTAATTAGTTTTCTGCGAAGGTGCTTGCTCTGAACTTTGAAAAAGCACAGTACATCGAATTTTCTGCTGCAAAAGGTATAATTCCTTCAATAAACAACACATCAAAAGAAGTCAGTAGCCAGGGTAGAGCATACTAAGTTTTTTGGTGTACATATAGATGAGAATCTTAATTTGAAAAGTCATATTTTGAATCTCCTAAAGCGACTAGGTTCAGCAACTTTTGCAATCAGAATAATTGCCAATTTTGAGGATGCAGAAATTAGTAAGCTAACATACTTCGCTTACTTCCACTCTCTGATGTCATACAGAATAAACCTCTGAGGCAACTCAACACTTAGGCAAAAGGTATTCACTACTCAAAAGAAAGTAGTTAGAATAATGTGTGGATTCATAGTCGCACATCTTGTAGGCATCTGTTTAAAAGATTAGGAATTCTTACAACTGCCTCACAGTATATTTACTCAATAATGAAATTTTTTCTCAACAAGATGGACCAGTTTAAAATCAATAGCGACATTCCTGATTACAATAACAGAAAAAAGAAAGACCTACACAGTCCTTTCCTTAACCTATCTTTGGCACAGAAAGGGGTAAAATATGCTGCTATAAAACTTTTTGGTAGATTACCAGATGAAATAAAAAGTCTGAAGGATAGCAGTAATAGTTTCAAAAACAAATTGAAATCATACCTCCTTGAAAACTCCTTCTATACAATAGATGAATTCTTGAATATGAGTAAATAAACCTGGAAATAAAATATATGCATTTTGTGCCATTTAAGGGAATGGGATAGATAATAGAAATAATGGGGTATAACACTATAATGTAAAAAAACTTGTTTCCTGTGCTCATTTCTTGTGCATTTCCACATCATAACGGTTTTTCCGTGCTATTGACCAATGAAACACGTACCTAAGTAACTAACTAACTAAGAAAGAAAAGACCACACCAACCGTATGCAGTGACACAGCGACCACTGGCAGTTGCGAGATTCAGTGCAATGTGCGATTTGCGGTATAATATGAGAATGCAGCCTTTCTCTGCGAATATCGATGATAAAATCTTCTCGAGTTGACAGCCGAGTCAATGTCTTGTTCTTCAGCAACATTTCAACAAGACTTCGCGTGAAGATGGCAAGTAAGAAACTTGCTGGAACGTTTCTGGAGAACATCACATTCACCCGGCTGTCAACCCGAGAAGATTTTATCACTGCCGTATAACGTTTACACACAACTAAATTTTTTCTCTCTTTTTCGTTTTAAAGGTTATTTATTGATGAAAATGTCCGACCACGAACAGATGGCACAGTGTGTGGAATGCTGACACCTAGGTCAGAAGTTTCATGTCTGCAAGCCGCAGCTGCTGCGTGCGCTTCAACTCCGTGACAGGCCAAAGCGCAAAAAATTTGCAACTCAGGTTCTGAATAGCATCGACGGTGACCAAGACTATCTGCAAAAAAAAGGCAATGTCCGCGTACGAAGCTAGCTCTCGTGTGTCCCAGCTATATCTCTTACGTCGATCTCTTGTAGAATTTTAGAACATGTTTTTTGCTCGCGTATCATGTCATTTCTGGAAACCCAGAATCTACTATGTAGGAATCAACATGGATTCCGGAAACAGCGATCGTGTGAGACCCAACTCGCCTTATTTGTTCATGAGACCCAGAAAATATTAGATACAGGCTCCCAGGTAGATGCTATTTTTCTTGACTTCCGGAAGGCGTTCGATACAGTTCCGCACTGTCGCCTGATAAACAAAGTAAGAGCCTACGGAATATCAGACCAGCTGTGTGGCTGGATTGAAGAGTTTTTAGCAAACAGAACACAGCATGTTGTTATCAATGGAGAGATGTCTACAGACGTTAAAGTAACCTCTGGCGTGCCACAGGGGAGTGTTATGGGACCATTGCTTTTCACAATATATATAAATGACTTAGTAGATAGTGTCGGAAGTTCCATGTGGCTTTTCGCGGATGATGCTGTAGTATACAGAGAAGTTGCTGCATTAGAAAATTGTAGCGAAATACAGGAAGATCTGCAGCGGATAGGCACTTGGTGCAGGGAGTGGCAACTGACCCTTAACATAGACAAATGTAATGTATTGCGAATACATAGAAAGAAGGATCCTTTATTGTATGATTATATGATAGCGGAACAAACACTGGTAGCAGTTACTTCTGTAAAATATCTGGGAGTATGCGTACGGAACGATTTGAAGTGGAATGATCATATAAAACTAATTGTTGGTAAGGCGGGTACCAGGTTGAGATTCATTGCGAGAGTGCTTAGAAAATGTAGTCCATCAACAAAGGAGGTGGCTTACAAAACACTCGTTCGACCTATACTTGAGTATTGCTCATCAGTGTGGGATCCGTACCAGGTCGGGTTGACGGAGGAGATAGAGAAGATCCAAAGAAGAGCGGCGCGTTTCGTCACTGGGTTATTTGGTAACCGTGATAGCGTTACGGAGATGTTTAATAAACTCAAGTGGCAGACTCTGCAAGAGAGGCGCTCTGCATCGCGGTGTAGCTCGCTCGCCAGGTTTCGAGAGGGTGCGTTTCTGGATGAGGTATCGAATATATTGCTTCCCCCTACTTATACTTCCCGAGGAGATCACGAATGTAAAATTAGAGAGATTAGAGCGCGCACGGAGGCTTTCAGACAGTCGTTCTTCCCGCGAACCATACACGACTGGAACAGGAAAGGGAGGTAATGACAGTGGCACGTAAAGTGCCCTCCGCCACACACCGTTGGGTGGCTTGCGGAGTATCATTGTAGATGTAGATGTAGAACCAGAGCGGAAGTTGCACACGTTAATGACGACATGTGGGAGGAACCGAAAAATCGATTGGATATTCTGGTTGCTGCAGATATCGGGTATACGAATCTCTCCTAAAGGGCTACTAAAATTTTAAGTGTATCTGAATATTATGTCAAGTACCGCACCGTTCTGCCTGTTCCCATTACTGAAACTCAGAGTGCAATAGCTGCAAGTGCAGGAATTCCTGTTGGTGGCTGATATAGGTGTGCCATACAGCAATACATCAGCATTTACTTCATTTACAGACTAATGGCTCTGAACACTATGCGACTTAACATCTGAGGTCACCAGTCCCCTACAACTTAGAACTACTTAAACCTAACTAACCTAAGGGCATCACACACATCCACTCCCGAGGCAGGATTCGAACCTGCGACCGTAGCGGTCGCGCTGTTCCAGACTGAAGCGCCTAGAACCGCTCGGCCACTCCGGCCGGCTGCAGACTAATAATTATAGCTATCAGGTGTAGTATGTTTTTAGGTTGCGTAGTATGTCGAAGTACATGTGGCAGGAATAGAGTTCTGAAACTATCGTAACGTGCCATAGACTATCATAATAAATAAGAGTAAACTACGGTACTTCACCTGGTAGCTTTGATCGGTTACAATCATACTCGCATTACCTATACGTTAGATGTGTTGTATACCTGTCGAGCATTGCCTCATAACGATCGATTCCTTTACCTGTGCGAGCAGTGTCTTACTAGACTCTCCTGAAACCCGGAAGCGGTGACCCGCCTACAATTTGAGTGAAAATATATAAAGGGCAAAGGTAATCTCAACAAAAATTCGAACTACGAACTTATCCCCCTGTCTGTTAGTTAAAAGTAAAGAGTATTTGTAGAAAAACTGAAAGTGTCAATGTTTAATTCAGCTTTTATTCAAAAATAGTTGAATTCTAACGTGAAACAGAGGGATACTGTAGTAAAAATAAAGAAAGCAATACATATTTATCCTATATTGTTTGAAAACTGTATTTTCTAGAGAAAGTAAAACAAATGACCTCAAAACAAAAATGTGTCAAACATCGCTTCAATACTTCGTGCCGGCCGAAGTGGCCGTGCGGTTAAAGGCGCTGCAGTCTGGAACCGCAAGACCGCTACGGTCGCAGGTTCGAATCCTGCCTCGGGCATGGATGTTTGTGATGTCCTTAGGTTAGTTAGGTTTAACTAGTTCTAAGTTCTAGGGGACTAATGACCTCAGCAGTTGAGTCCCATAGTGCTCAGAGCCATTTGAACCATTTTTGAACCAATACTTCGTCGAACTTAGATAAAAATATTTCTGTTATTCATAAACAATTTTCACATTTGTTAATAATAAAACTCTTGCCTTTGATCATGATGGAGAACGTTCTATTAACTACAAAATAATAGCAATAATTATATACTTTTTTTATTCTTGTGCATGTAAACTGTACACGCACCAAAAGTAATTGCTTTCCTTATATAAAAGCTTAGAAGTTGCCTGATCAACTACTTATTACCGCATATAAAATGCAATTGATATTATATAAGGATATGAAATGCACTATGGACTATCACTCAATGATGTGCTATTCATATTTGGTTCACAGAAAACAAAGAAGTCGCCGGCTCCTCGTTTCTGTCTTACGCATTCATTTATGTTTCATTCCCTACCGCCAATCCTACCATTTATTTTGTCATTTGTGTAGTGTACCAAAACTACTGAATCGTGGTTTCTGTAGAGCTCAGCTCTACGTACGAAGAAAATTACTGAAATCTTTCGTGAAGTTGAAGTGCAAACGAAAGATTATTTATGTGACATGTCTGACTTAACGTATCAATAAATGGCAGTTTTAGTGATCTGAAGACACTTCAGTCTTCGTTTTCGTTCCTGTAAAATCTGATCGCTGTTTATTTGCTGGAATGGTTTTCCCTTTCAGAGTTGGTTGTAAAGAATTCAGCACTTGAAATCCGGGAACTGCGAGAGGATAAATAACTAAAAAGACTGAAACGAGGAAGTTGCTCATCTATTTAATTTTGCAACAAGGTTCTAGAAGAAAAATATCTACAAGTAAACAATCAAAAGAGATTGCCAACAGACCGATTTCAATTTCTGGGATCACTCCGGCGTGTGGATCACATTACTCAACACTAAAATTCATTAAATTTAAATATCCACCTGAAGTAACTCATGAACATTTAATAAGTAACCCCGTGAGTGCGAGATCGTAAGTTCAATCTTTAGTAAGGCTCATTTGAAAGTATTGAATTAACAACTATAACAGAAAAAATATTACACTACGGGTCATTAAAATTGTTACACCACGAAGATGACGTGCTGCAGACGTGAAATTTAACCGACAGGAAGAAGAAGCTGTGATATGCAAATGATAAGCTTTTCAGAGCATTCACGCAAGGTTGGCGTCGGTGACGACACCTACAACGTGCTGACGTGAGGAAAGTTTCCAACCGATTTCTCATACACAAACAGCAGTTGACCGGCGTTGCCTGGTGAAAAGTTGTTGTGATGCCTCGTGTAAGGACGAGAAATGCGTACCATCACTTTTCCGACTTTGATTAAGGTCGGATTGTAGCCTATCGCGATTGCGGTTTATTGAATCACGACATTGCTGCTCGCGTTGGTCGATATCCAATGACTGTTAGCAGAATATGGAATGGGTGGGTTTAGGAGGGTAATACGGAACGCCGTGCTGGATCCCAACGGCCTCGTACCACTAGCAGTCGAGATAACAGGCACCTTATCCGCATGGCTGTAACGGATCGTGCAGCCATGTCTCCATCCCTGAGTCAACAGATTGGGACGTTTGCAAGACAACAACCATCTGCACCAACAGTTCGACGACGTTTGCAGCAGCATGGACTAGCAGCTCGGAGACCGTGGCTGCGGTTACCCTTGACTCAACGACGAACCTGGGTGCTCGAATGGCAAAACGTCATTTTTCCGGATGAATCCAGGTTCTGTCTACAGCATCATGATGGTCGCATCCGTGTTTGGCGACATCGCAGTGAACGGACATTGGAAGCGTGTATTCGTTATCGCCATACTGGCGTATCACTCGGCGTGATGGTATGTGGTGCCATTGTTTTCATGTCTGTCACCTCTTGTTCGCAATGACGGCACTTTGAACAGTGGACGTTACGTTTCAGATGTGTTACGACCTGTGGCTCTACCCTTCATTTGATCCCTGCGAAACCCTACATTTCAGCAGGATAATGCACGACCGCATGTTGCAGGTCCTGTACGGGCCTATCTGAATACAGAAAATGTTACTGCTGCCCTGGCCAGCACATTCTCCAGATCTCTCACCAATTGAAAACGTCTGGTCAATGGTGGCCGTGCAATTGGCTCGTCACAATACGCCAGTCACTACTCTTGCTGAACTGTGGTATCGTGTTGAAGCTGCATCGGCAGCTGTACCTGTAGACGCCATCCAAGCTCTGTTTGACTCAATGCCCAGGCGTATCAAGGCCGTTATTACGGCCAGAGGTGGTTGTTCTGGGTACTGATTTCTCAGGATCTATGCACACAAACTGCGTGAAAATGTAATCACATGTCAGTTCTAGTATAATATATTTGTCCAATGAATACCCGTTTATCATCTGCATTTCTTCTTGATGTAGCAATTTTAATGGCCAGTAGTGTAGCTGCTAATGAGTCACCATGTGCATCAGAAACACCATAGAAAATGAGTGTCCCTGAGGTGCAGAGATCGATCTTATACGGCATGCACGTATAAGACTTCACAAAATGGATATCGTCAGCATTGAAGAAATGTTAAACAAAACATTGATTTGAGCCATGAACACAGAATGGGAAATGGCGTGCCACAGTAATCACAATGGGAAACTCCTCTGGAGTTACAAACTGTGCAAGACGTTCAGATAGGTATCCACTCTTAAAGAATACATATTAAATCATGTTGGTGCAACGGGGTGATAAGAACTGGTGGAATGTGATGGCATGCAACTGCGAAACTGTCTGTCGGGGATCTTATCGTAACACTGGCTGCCCTTCAACGCGCAGCTGCAGATAGTGCGACATTATGTTTTATGTGCATGGAAAAACCTAACAACCAGAGGCTGAGTTTGTCCAGTCATTCCAGTTCGTATGAACGGAAAGTGTCACACACTTTCCAGGAGATATAGTTCGCTCTAAATGTGTATGAGGTTTATACGAAGACCAAGAATCAAGCAGAGGCAAGTTATTTTGACCAACTGCTGGCCAAAAGGAGTGCTCATGCCATAGTTGTGGCTCTCTTGTACCCATTTTCTCACTCTTTCTTGCTGTGACGTATATATTCCCTACTGCACTTGCTAGATCAGGTACACGAGAAAGAATCGTAGGGACCAGTGCACTTGCAACATCTCACAACACAATAAATAACGTTCCAGCCAAATTGACATCGAGACTTATAGTCGTCATGATTTTACACGAATTCGTGAAGGTGTTGATGATAGTTGATATTCATAGAACTCTCTTATTACCTCTAATTTTCAAGGTTCCTTTCATATGTATTTCCTTTTAAAATCCCGATTGGTCGGAACTGAAAACAAATTCCTTAGAGAACGACACAATAAGTTTGTTTATCTCATCTACAAATTTTCGGGTCGATTTCGTAGTTTGCTCTGCTTCGTCACACTGACGCTTTGTTTGAAAGTTCATTATCTTACGTCTTCCAGTTCTGTAGCACCGAAGTTGTGCAACCATCCACTGCTTCCCTTGAAATCACTGTAATCTGTGTCGCGCCCAATTTGATGCGCATAATGTAGTAGGCCAGTGCCATGCACGTCCTGTGACTTGTATCGAGCAAATACCACTTCCTGGAGCCAGTGTGCCTTCTCCTCCACTGAATACAGCAGTTTTTCTTATGCACTACAAACTACAGGATCATATTATTCGAAATCTGTTCATAATTATTTTTTCTATGCTGCGGGTTATCTTCGATGTACTTAATTATATTCAGTACCCGCTCCTTGGGCAGAGAGTGTCCTTCAGCACATTTCACTGGAGACGACACTTGCAGCTCCCTGTCCGATAAGGATGATGGGCTACATGGCTCGACATCTGTTTCAGTATGACCTTCACTTGTTAAACGCGTATTGTCATCATCGTACTCCTCATGCACTTTGTCGATCGTATAAGACACCACACATGTCACTGGCTCATCTTGCAGAAACGGTACTATTTCATCTGCTACTTCTTTCTCATCCTACGAAATTCTTTGGGTTCCTTTCTGACTGTTGCTGTAGATACAGTGCGACGCTCGGTTTGTTTACCGTTGCCACTGTTTACGATTTGTATCTACACCACTGGCACTTTAGTACTGTTGTGAGTCACTCGTCGACTAAGCTGTTCACCATTAGATACATTCAGTCCCACCCCGTGTTGCCATCGGCAGCCAGCATTGTGGTTGCACGGTAGACAATACGCGGGGCGTCGAATGTCGCAAACATCGGTGGCCTTTTGCGGCCTCGTACTCGAGGGCTTTCCTGTAAGTGTTCGTGTGCGAATTGCTCCCATCAGTTACCAGTCAGAATTCGGACAGCTCACAGCAAAAATGACAACTTGGAAAAGAACGTCACGAATTTTTTTGTATAATGGGAAGTTGTTCAATAATGTTAGTTTGAGACCAAAATAACGTTTTCTTCATTAAGAAAATAAAAAATGTTTTCTCATCAGTGTTAACATTACGGGGGCCGGACCGGCTCTGCGGTTCCTGGAAGCAGAAAAGTGCGCCGTGACCGTGTCGGATCCGTCCGGCAGGTTGAGGACAGGGGCCGGTGTGCCAGCCCGCTGCACACGGCTTTTAGGTGGTTTCCCACATCCGACCAGGTTAATACCGGGACGGCATCTACGTCCCGCGTCAGTTACACGATTCTCAAATATTTTGGATACGTTCTCACACTTTCTCATGGGGTAACACTGCAAACAGACGGTTGTTGTTGTTGTTGTTGTTGTTGTTGTTGTCGTCGTCTTCAGTCTTGAGACTGGTTTGATGCAGCTCTTCATGCTACTCTCCCAGTACCTACTGCAACCTACATCTGTTTAGTGTATTCATCTCTTGGTCTCCCTCTACGGTTTTTACCCTCCACGCTGGCCCCCAATACTAAATTGGTGATCCCTTGGTGCCTCAGAACATGTCCTACCAACCAATCCCTTCTTCTAGTCAAGTTGTGCCACAAACTGCCGGCCGCGGTGGCCGTGCGATTATGGCGCTGCAGTCCGGAACCGCGAGGCTGCTACGGTCGCAGGTTCGAATCCTGCCTCGGGCATGGGTGTGTGTGATGTCCTTAGGTTAGTTAGGTTTAACTAGTTCTAAGTTCTAGGGGATTTATGACCTAAGATGTTGAGTCCCTTAGTGCTCAGAGCCATTTTTTTTGCCACAGACTCCTCTTCTCCCCAATTCTGTTCAATACCTCCTCATTAGTTATGTGATCTACCCATCTAATCTTCAGCATTCTTTTGTAGCACCACATTTCGAAAGCTTCTATTCTCCTCTTGTCCAAACTATTTATCGTGCATGTTTCACTTCCATACATGGCTACACTCCATACAAATACTTTCAGAAATGACTTCCTGACACTTAAAGCTATAGTCGATTATAACAAATCCCTCTTCTTCAGAAACGCTTGCCTTGCCGTTGCAATTCTACGTTTTATATTCTCTCTACTTCGACCATCATCAGTTATTTTGCTCCCCAAGTAGCAAAACTCCTTTACTACTTTGTCTCTCATTTCCGAATCTAATTCCCTCAGCATCACCTGACTTAATTCGACTACATTCCATTATCCTTGTCTTGCTTTTGTTGATGTTCATCTTATATCCTCCTTTCAAGACACTATCCATTCCGTTCAACTGCTCTTCCAAGTCCATTGCTGTCTCTGACAGAATTACAATGTCATCGACGAACCTCAAAGTTTTTATTTCTTCTCCATGGATTTTAATACCTGCTCTGAATTTTTCTTTTGTTTCCTTTACTGCTTGCTCAATATGCAGATTGAATAACATCGGGGAGAGGCTACAACCCTGTCTCACTCCCTTCGCAACCACTGCTTCCCTTTCATGTCCCTCGACTCTTATAACTGCCATCTGGTTTCTGTACAAATTGTAAATAGCCTTTCGCACCCTGTATTTTACCCCTGCCACCTTCAGAATTTGAAAGAGAGTATTCCACTCAACATTGTCAAAAGCTTTCTCTAAGTCTACAAAGGCTAGAAACGTAGGTTTGCCTTTCCTTAATCTTTCTTGTAAGATAAGTCGTAGGGTCAGTATTGCCTCACGTGTTACAAAATTTCAACGGAATCCAAACTGATCTTCCCCGAGGTCCGCTTCTACCATTTATTTTCCATTCGTTTGTAAAGAATTCGCGTTAGTATTTTCCAGCTGTGACTTATTAAACTGATCGTTCGGTTTCACATATGTCAACACCTGATTTCTTTGGGATTGGGTAGGATAGGGTATACAGATTCCTATTCTGGGGACGGGAGATGTATCCGACCACCCTGCACCACTATCACTGCTGAATCCACGTTACGTTAATGCGCCGACCACGTGAAGATACCTCTGGGAGAAACAAGAAATAAGTTGAGCAGTCGACGCAGACCCATGAAGATGCTGCCATCAAAAAGAAGTACGGTTAGCGGCCTGCCCTGCTGTATAAGAAAGCACTCAGGTTCAAAATTGTTTCAAATGGCTCTGAGCACTATGGGACTTAACATCTGAGGCCATCAGTCCCCTAGAACTTAGAACTACTTAAACCTAACTAACCGAAGGACATCACACACATCCATACCCGAGGCAGGATTCGAACCTGCGACCGTAGCGGTCGCGCGATTCCAGACTGAAGCGCCTAGAACCGCACGGCCACTCCGGCCAGCGACCGATCTCAACCTAAGATGATTATCCCGGAATCTTGGATGTCTATTAGTTATACAGCAGGACTTACTTGCTTAAGACTTTTGTTGTTTTTATTTTCTGACACTCGCATTCTCCCAGTGCAGTTCACCCGAACGCAGGTGAATGAAGATAGTTGGATCTGATGGAAGAGCTGACTCAGGATAAATAAAACAAGTATCGAGGTTCACCATACACTGTCAGTGAGATCTGAGTGCCTGAACTATCTTGCGTATACATTTACATAATCAAAGTCGAACCGTACAGGAGTTGAATACTCAGCGGTCGAATGTGCACAGTGTCATCACTGAATGATCACAGTAGGTGCCGCATAGCCTATGAATGTTGCCTCATTTACGAGATGTCGCATTCTAGATAGGAAATTTCATTTTCGCTACATTTTCGTGCGTACTTATTTGGGCAGGTGTGTCAACAAACACAAAATTTAACTAGCTGTATTCATATCTCTGTCGACATATCTCTGACGAGTTTCGTGTACCTAGCAGTGTTTCCTCCGATCTGTAGCGTCGTACTGCGCAGCTGGCAGCTCGCGCAGCGCGCACCCTGGTCTGTGTGAAACGCTTTCAGTCGAGCTGCTCCGAGAATTCCCCTCCCACAGCTCACTTGAAACTTCGCGGACTCCTGCGTTTCTACTGGCTTTAAGGCGCAGTTTTGGCGAATTGTGAGAATTCCTCCCATCAGTTTCTGTGCTTGTGTTTTCGCGACCTTCCAGACGGGATATTTACATCTGACGGGAGGCTGCACAAGGCGCCGAAGATTACTTGTGCGCTGGCGCAAGGTCAGGCGCGGCTTAGCCAGCGCGCTGCAGCTGTTTGCCACCCTTAACTTCTGTTTACTGCTTCCAGACTTTCCAAAATATCTGTCTTCCTGATCACAAGCAACAAGCTTGCTGCGCTTGTTAGTTGCGGTCTTATGTTTGAAATAACCTAAGGGACGGATACAGGAAACGTCGTACATACATTTTTTTAAGAGTCCTTTAAAGAATGCGTACTTTGGAAGTCAGATCTGGAAGATGTAGAGATTTGGAAAGATTGAATAAGAATCTGTAACCGTTCTTTCCACCAACCTGTCGTCTTCTAAAGTTGTGTCCCCAGCGCCGAAGACAGCTCGTCGGTCGTGGGATCTTCTTCGGCGGAGGCTGCTACGCCGTCATCTCGAACCTGTGATTGTGCTTTTTATGGGAAGCCACTGGCCCAGGTTAGTTTCTGTATTACAGAAGCCAAGATATGTAGTACTGACAAGGACGGTAGGCGACACTTCTCATTAATGTTTCCTGTTTGGTTATTCTTTAATAAATATTCACACATTTTACACTGTCTTTTAGAACACTCGACATAGCTTTCTTAATTGTACGGTAACTTTTCTATCAGCTTCCGATATAGAATGCGACATGTCCGCCCAAAACAGAGATTCACGTCCGGCTCTGAAGAACACCCGAATCAGAGTGACTATCGCAGCCGAAGTACTTCGTCTGCCAGGCGCGCCAAAGCAACCCGAAGGTGTTTGAAGCACTTCAGTTGCAATATCGTTACTCTTATGTTCCACAAAACTAGTGAAATTTAATAAATAAAAACGGAAGATTCGAAGGGTAACCATGAGAGATTGTCATGGCGAAAACTGGGTTAAATACAATGAAAAGTATATAATTAATAAGAGAATTTAGGCATTTTGTCGCCTAGCACCCGAATGTGCCTAGCAATGAGAAGTAAGTTCAGTAAATTGGCGGACTCTCCCACGGGAATGATACATACTGTATCATTTGTCGCTTGTTTAGTACCGCACCCCACGTTTGTACCATATGCTACTTCACGTGTATCAAGCTGCATCAAGGCAAGGTTCTAGCAAATTAAAATTATGGCGGCCACAGCAAAGAATATCACAGTCTGTACCTAAAAATGAACGAAATTCTCACTCATTTTCGCACATTCTGTAAAAACTAATTTGCCTGATGCTATACTCTATGAAATCGACAAACGAAGTGGCACAGAGGTTAAACTAGTGCTCCCCTGTTGCTCGTGCTGTTCCCACCTACCTCGATTCGGAGGGTTGAAAGGTATGTGCTAAGGTCTGATCGGGATAGATCCAGAAAATAAAGTCGGTAGTTGCCAACCGCAAGGTGGAATGAGTGTGGTGACAGCTTTAAGGTAGGATGCGCGCTCGCTGAGCAGTTACCTTGAGCAAATTTTAGCACGAAAATGAGAGAAGATATATAATGATTTCAAAATGATTTTTGTTACATAATATACAGAGTTAGGATTCGTATGTCCAAGGTTTGACGCAGTAAGCGTTTTGTAATTTTTTTTTTGTAAGAGTGATTCGTGCTACAAAAATGTTAGAAATGGTAGGTTTTGTGTATGACTTAAAATTTTAGCAATATCTATATTGAGATCAACATTTGTGTTTAAATCTAACAGCCTGAATCATAATCCACATCCTTTTCTTGTATTGAATATGAAAATGAGCAGTAAAGTAAAGTTATCCACCAATGAAAGAACGTAAAGAAAATAAGGCCTCTATGCTATATATATGTGTAGTTCATGGTTTGAAAACGATTGTGGTATAACTAACGTTATCAGAGCAAAGTTATCTCAAATAACTAATTTTTTGCCATTGCACAACTGGCGTTATGCAAGCAAAGATATAATTTCATTGAGTAAATATCAGAGCCAAAAGTTAATTTGTCAGTACCATCTTAATGCCATTGCACAAACGACATTATTCTCTTAGATTGCTGAGTCAAATACATGTTGCATTTCTGGCAAAATGGAGGAGTTCAGGATACAAGTTCACAGACGCAGTCAGATGCACGTTTGTTGAATAATTAATTTGGAACAATATTATCATTGATACTTTCACTAATTAAAAAAGAAACAATTTTGGGTAGATACTTCTCAGGGTGTCTGGCTGTTACCCCCGCCAGCGACTTCTGCAGCCCTCTCACACATCACGGTGGGTTGCCGAGAAACTGGCACACCGTCAATCACCAATCGCTACAGTTGATACGCCCTGGCATGAAGAACTGCCCGTTCGGGATACATGCTACGTTCATGTTATTCAGCAAGATAAAGTGGCGAATTTCCAGTGAATTAGTGTTCTTTATCAAGGAATGCAGGTGAAAATAAAGTCTATACTGACACGAAATACTCGTCTCTGGGTAAGTTTCTTCAAAAAGCCCATTATGTATGTCTGTGTTTACGTAAACTGTATTACAACATGATTACAATAAAAATGAAGCTACTCACGGAGATCCAGTTTGGACCGTAATTATCCTATGGCAGCGAAACGTGGTAAATATACTACTGCGATAATCCGGAACCGAATAAAGCTGGATAAAAATTGGTTCCAGTTTTCGCCACCATGTGCAAATCTGGCGTTGTGAATGCAAGAAAGATGCATATAAATATTTTCACATGAAATGGATTAGTAATGGGATGTGTGCAGCAAAGGTCAAACAAGTGAGAAAGACGTAATGTTGCTTGTATTATCAACCACAATTTTCACAATTTGATCAATATGGGCACCCAAGACGCCGACGCGAATCTGCATCCGTAAATTGACGTGATTGACAGTTGCTTCCAGCAGTTTCGGTGGAATCTGAGCAACGTGCTCCTGCACACTGACCTTCAGATCAATTAGAGACCGAATGTGTCTCTGGTAAATGCGTTCTTTCACGTATCTCCAGAACTAAAAGTCAAATAGATTCAGATCAGTTTATCTTGGAGGCCATGTATCTGGAAAACCTCTGGAGATATCACATTCCAGGAAGTTACATTAAGTATATTTTTCACTGGGTGAGCGACGTGAGGTGTTGCCCCACCTTGCATGAAAACAGTGGCTTTGTTAAGTAGGCTGTTAAGGTTTTTATGTCGGTAACGCCGGTTAGCGCTCTGTATGAAAATCACTGACTGTGCTGTGAGCAGTCTGTGGCTGGTTTGCATTGTTGGAATTTTGGCTATCGTAGTGATGGGCAGTTGGATGTGAACAGCGCGTAGCGTTGCGCAGTTGGAGGAGAGCCGCCAGCAGTGGTGGATGTAGGGAGAGAGACGGCAGAATTTTGAGAGCGGACGATCTGGACGTGTGTCCATCAGAAAGAGTAAATTTTTAATATTGGATATCATTAACTGAACTGGTATATTTACATGATAACTTTTGAACATTATTAAGGTAAATACGTTGTTTGTTCTCTATCAAAATCTTTCATTTGCTAACAATGCCTATCAGTAGTTACTGCCTTCAGTATTTAGAATCTTTTATTTAGCTGGCAGTATTGGCGCTCGCTGTATTGCAGTAGTTCGAGTAACGAAGATTTTTGTGAGGTAAGTGATTCATGAAAGGTATAGGTTATTGTTAGTCAGGGCCATTCTTTTGTAGGGATTATTGAAAGTCAGATTGCGTTGCGCTAAAAGTATTGTTCGTCAGTTTAGTGTTGATCAGAATAAGTAAAGAGAGAAATGTCTGAGTACGTTCAGTTCTTCTCAACTGTTTGAAAATCAAATAACGTAAGAGATTTACCAGCACAGTAATCCATAAATTTTTCTAAGGGGATTTCAGTTTCCACACAATTACGCTCTTCCCAAGCAGGAATCACATGCTGTACAAGGAGCTGTCAGTAACGTGCAGACGTCAAGGTACAATTGGCATGCCCTCTGCCTATCTTCTCTTCAAAGATGAACGGAACGAGAATAAAGTTGTTTGTGAATCCGCACCACGGCGAGTGCAGTGGGTCCTCGTGCGGAAGACGCGGTTTAACAGTACCCCAAATTCCGCAGTACTTTGTGTACAGTGCAGTCGATAGTGTAAAATGTGCCTCGGGTCACTCCACAGAATATTGCCTAGCCATCAACTTCGACGCGTGCCAGAAATGGAGGAGCAAATTCAGAACGTTGCTGCGGATTATGAGGGCTCAGGTGCTACACTGGCTGGATCTTGTACGGATAGCAGTGTAAAACAGACCGCAAAACTTCCCGTACTGTTCGTAATGGGGTGGACAGTTCTCGCCACACAGCACGAGCGCTGACACTACCTTGGTAACGCGCAGCATGGTCAGTTCCAGCAACAGCAACCTCGTCGGTACCTTCCACCCAGATAGGGCGCCTTCCTCCTCCAGGGGCCACACCAAGCTCACCCGTGTTTTCTAATTACATTATCATCTCCTTTAAACCTTTTAATGACATCGGGCCTCTCATGAGACTTTTCAGTCGGCGATACTCTCTCAGCGCAGCACTGTAACTGCGCAGTTCACTTCAAACAGTTTCACTAACAGCCCACGACATTCATACTCGTCACTCGCTTTAAGGTTTGTCAAATAACAGCGTGGACGTCATACCGTCACACAAACAGTGTACAGAGCCAGATTTGCACCTGGTGGCCACAGTTGGAACTAGTTTGTTTTCCAGCGTAAATAGGTTCTGCATTAACGCATTAACATATCCACCAGCTTTCGCTGCCATACGATAGTTAAAGGCCACACTGAATCTCCGGTAGTAGCTGCATTTTGATTATAAGCACCCAGTATATGTCGAGGGTCCTATTTTTAGAACATAATCCCTTATTTCCTCTCTTTTACCCATGAATGTTTCCCTAATATTTCATTATCATTAGTAGGATTTACTTTTCTAAATTGTAAATGGTTCAAATGGCCCTGAGCACTATGGGACTTAACATCTGAGGTCATAAGTCCCCTAGAACTTAGAACTACTCAAACATAACTAATCTAAGAACATCACACACATCCATGCCCGATGCAGGAGTCGAACCTGCGACCGTAGCAGCCGCGCGGTTCCGGACTGAAGCGCCTAGAACCGCTCGTCTAAATTGTAAAATATAAGCAGATGTAGGCTCTAAATACCTGAAAACTGGTGAAACGGGCAGTGGACTGCTGCTCGATCTGAAGTCGTCACTTAATTACAAGGCCTCGATATTCGTACTAGAACATTATTTAAATGCGCTGAACTTATTCGTTGGAAAAGATTTAACTCAAACATGAACTTAACGGTTCTAGTGAAATGAAATGATCGTGTGGCATTGTTGGCCGGAAGGCCCCATTCCGGAAAGTTCGGCCGCCGGGTTGCAAGTCTTCATTCAGGTGACGTCACATTAGGCGACACGCCCGTCAGTGATGACGAGGATGATGACAACGCAAGGCCCAGTCCACAGGCGAAGAAAATCCCCGACACGCCCGGGAACCGAACCCGGGCCTGCTGCAAGCTAGGCAACCACACACCACTCAGCTAAGCAGGCGGACTTAACGACTGTGAATCACTGCTTGAGAATGGGAGAACCTGCATGGTTGTCTTATACGTATGTGTGTCTGTCCTACATCACGAGGACTCGTGCAGTGTCCAACTTACTTTATACATTGAAAAAAATACCTTTACGTACCACTGCGTGCAAAATTGTGACCTGGGGAGCGACAGGGCGGGAGATGTGGAAAATTGTTCTCCGTGTACGCAGAAAAATTACCAACAACTTTGAGTAAATCTCTGTATTCAGGTTGAAACAATGGGGGTTTCAACTATAGACGAATTTTAATAGACGTGACCAATAGCTGAAGGTACAAAATACGTGGCCAGGTGTTACTAAGGTGTCAACAACACAAAGCTGTACATTAATTGTAGTCACAAAAAGCACGGAGGAATCACACGCAAAGAGGACTTAATGCAGCCAAAAGAAATACTACCAGAAAAAAAAAGTGTGTCTAGTCTGTACAGAATGATTCGTTACTACACTAGTGCCCATTAAGATTGCTACACCAAGAAGCAATGCAGATGATAAACGGGTATTTATTGGACAAATATATTATACTAGAGCTGACATGTGATTACATTTTCACGCAATTTCGGTGCATAGATCCTGAGAAATTAGTACCCAGAACAACCAACTCTGGCCGTAATAACGGCCTTGATACTCCTGGGCATTGAGTGAAACAGAGCTTGGATGGCGTGTACAGGTACAGCTGCCCATGCAGCTTCAATACGATACCACAGTTCATCAAGAGTAGTGACTGGCGTATTGTAACGAGCCAGTTGCTCGGCCACCATTTACCAGACGTTTTCAATTGGTGAGAGATCTGGAGAATGTGCTGGCCAGGGTAGCAGTCGAACATTTCCTGTATCCAGAAAGGCCCGGACAGGACCTGTAACATGCGGTCGTGCATTATCCTGCTGAAAGGTAGGGTTTCGCTGGGATCGAATGAAGAGTAGAGCCACGAGTCGTATCTGAAATGTAACGTCCACTGTTAAAAGTGCCGTCAATGCGAGCAAGAGATGACCGAGACGTGGTACCAATGGCATCCCATACCATCACGCCGGCTCATACGCCAGTATGGCGATGACGAATGCACGCTTCCAACGTGCGTTCACCGCGATGACGCCAAACACGGATGCGACCATCATGATGCTGTAAACAGAACCTAGATTCATCCGAAAAAATTACGTTTTGCCATTCGTGCACCCAGGTTCGTCGTTGAGTACACCATCGCAGGCGCTCCTGTCTGTGATGCAGCGTCAAGGTAACCGCAGCCAGGGTCTCGGAGCTGATAGTCCATGCTGCTACAAACGTCATCGAACTGTTCGTGCAGATGGTTGTTGTCTTGCAAACGTCCCCATCTGTTGACTCAGGGATCGATACGTGGCTGCACGATCCGTTACAGCCATGCGGATAAGATGCCTGTCATGTCGACTGCTAGTGATACGAGGCCGTTGGGATCCAGCACGGCGTTCCGTATTACCCTCCTGAACCAACCGATTTCATATTCTGCTAACAGTCTTTGGATCTCGACCAATGCGAGCAGCAATGTCGCGATACGATAAACCGCAATCGCGATAGGCTACAATCCGACCTTTATCAAAGTCGGAAACGTGATGGTACGCATTTCTCCTCCTTACACGAGGCATTGCAACAACGTTTCACCAGGCAACGCCGGTCAACTGCTGTTTGTGTATGAGAAATCGGTTGGAAACTTTCCTCATATCAGCACGTTGTAGTTGTCGCCACCGGAGCCAACCTTGTGTGAATTCTCTAAGAAGCTAATCATTTGCATATCACAGCATCTTCTTCCTGTCGGCTAAATTTCGCGTCTGTAGCACGTCATCTTCGTGGTGTAGCAATTTTAATGGCTAGTAGTGTAGTTACGCACGAGCTCATGCAGAGGAATATAGCTGCCCCTATAAATCCGTTTTATGCAACCCGTACTACATCTGTATCAGCAGCGGTATCCAGACAGGCTACAGCCATGCAATCGACTAATAGTATCGACGTTGTTTTATGCAACCCCGCATGACAGAACAGAACTTTGGTCGGGATCATAATGTAAAGAATACAAGAGATATCTGCAACGAGTTATCTGGTATGTTTGGATTGAAATATACCTTACTCCTACTGTACTTACCCAGCTGTCTCCAGTCTTTCTTCGTGACGCTGGCGGTGTAGTCATATAGGTTTTGTACGTCTCTGTAAGTTTATTCCGTTTATTGTAGTTAATGTTCTGTAAACGTTGCCTTATAAAATGTGTTTCACCACTGGAAAAACGAAACCAACAAGCGATATCAAAATGGGAATTGTGGAAATAACAACCTTCTGGTACGCAATCTAATGAGAAGATTAATATATGACTCGCTGCATTAATGTGCTAAAGTAGTTTCATTAACAAAATTTGTGCAATAATTCTAAGATGTCTTCGTATACATGACCAGTTATTCAGCGACATTTTGACAACCTGCTTCACAACTCAAGAGCGACGCGAAGCACATTGTTCAGTGATATAGGGTTGCATAAAACGACATCCATAGGGTAGCTCAATCAGCCAGTATACTTTAGTAATGGCATAGGCATAACGCAACACCCCATAAATCGGAAACATCACACGTAGACCCCATAACACACGAAAAACATGCCTGAGAATGGAAATCAACTCCAGCAATGCGCCGTGCAGGACATAAAGAAAAGAAATTTCGTAATGTGGATCAAAAATTTCGCAATTTACGATAGATTTTTAAGTTTCTATATTTGAAACATCTTTGCACCTTCTTTGTCTAAGTTCTTTGAGTATAACCTATATGTTTGAATGTAAAAACAGTGTATATCAGGAGTTCACGAGACAGTAGTGAAATATGCAGCCAAATTTTAAAAAACTAAAAATGGACGTGAAAATTGTAACAAATGTGCAACTGAGTGGAAAAGCTGCAACCACAGCATAATCATAATAAGGATACTTCATCTTTATGTAAGTACATATATATTTTCGACAAATGCTGCCTTGCCACTTACAATTGTTCCACTTGTATTTGTTTACTCACCAACAAATAATTTTCTTTGTATTTAAACAGTGATCTCCAGCAATATAAACATGTACATGAATGTACAATATAAACACCTGAGGATGGGCACAAGCCCGAAACCAGGCGTGTGTGAATAAATAGTCTTTTATTCTACACTCTATAAAGGAAGAGTCACGGAGTCCAACAGCATCCACTGTAGATAAAATTCAAATAACAGAAAGTCGTGACTGGCAACAGCAAAAGCTGTTGTATAACAAGCAAAACCACTGAGTAGCAATGGTCGTACAACACTTACTTTGAGAAGCGCTTAAAGTTACTTTTACATTTGGAGACGGGCTCTGTTTGCTAGGAACTCTTCAGACCAATCAGAAAACTATTCTGATATTCCATACGCTTGTATTTTGTTCGTTAGGCTGCAATGTGGAGCTGTACCGAACGTAAGTCAAGGAGCGAGGCTTATAAATAATATAAATAATAATAACAATGTTGCTTCTGTGAGTGAGGATGAGAATACAGATCAGATAATCAATAATATTTCGAAGTATTAAGATTAAACAATATTAATTCCTTACACATCGTCTGGCGTGCGAACAATGGCATTGGTGGCTGATTATCTCACTGCTCCGAGGAGCGCGAGGAGAGAAAAAGCTGAAGTACAATATTAAAACATTTGCTGTTGTTTCACCGCAACTACATATTATTTGTCGACGTAAAAGTTTTCTGGGTATGGTACCGCGTCATAACGTATAAAACTACTGCTGCTGGAGAAAAACCAACGTTTCGGTCACGGTTGCAGCGGCCTCCTTCTAGGTCTATTGGTGCGTTCTAGCTATGCAGTGACCCTTATATTTTGTTGATACTGTTCAATGCGTATGCCATTACGTCACAATTTAAAAAGATAGTTCGTTTCAATTGTCACGTAAGGAAGAAGGAGAGGGAACTTTAATTTAATGGGTTACTGCGGTGGAGGCAGAGCCCAACAGACCGCACTGTCAACACGAGGCGCGAGCACTACCGGCGGCGAGTAACTACCGCCGTGCGGCCGACGTCCAGCATTTGGTAAACAGCAACCAACTTCTCATTCGACGGTGGCCACCAATCGTGGCACATAACACAAGAGCCAATGGATAACAGAGCATACTCTCTCCCTCCACCGCAATAGCCTATTAAAATAAAATTCCGACTCCTTCTTCCTTAAGTGACCAATGAAACTATCTTTCTAAATTATGACGTAATGGCATACGCATTGAACAGTATCAACAAAATATAAGGATCACTGCGTAGCTAGAACGCACCAGTAGACCCAGAACAAGGCCGCTGCAACCGTGACCGAAATGTTGGTTTTTCTCCAGCAGCAGTAGTTTTTTACATTATGACGCTGTACCATACCCAGAAAACTTTTATAACGACTGACTCTGGCCACGGAAGCCTACGCAGTTTTACGTATTGTTTATCGATAGCACTTCATATCATGTCTTTGACATCGAGAAAGAATTATATTATCGTTTTCGCGTGCAGATGACCCCCAAGGGCTGCAGTCCTTACTTACCTTCTGGGTCCCCTAGCTGGGTTTCATACGATAATTCTTTGCGGAATCCGCGTTAATACCTACAGAGTAAATTATTGGTCTCCAGAACCGCCAAAATAAGCGACAAAAGTGTTCCAATATTGTACAACTAACTGAAGTACTGTTTTGTGGCAGCTGTGTTTACCCAAGGCAATTGGTGTCAAACGTAACAAGGAGGGAGGAAGATTACCCCACACCACCCAAGCAGTTGCTCTGATGAGTTGGCTCGATTGTAGGCATCTTCGTCTCAGGGCCAGATATGGTTAAGAATCAGCTACGGCAAAAACGATGGCAACACAGGTTACTAACAAGACACATTTGACATTAGTTAACTGCAGTATGAAGATATTGATCTGTTTTTGAACTCTGATGTAGTCCTGACTCCAGTGTACGGCTAACAACGTCAACTGCAGAACGTCCAGTTGGGCTCTTGTTGGCGGTGGCTGGAGTCTGACAATTTTCGTGCGGTACTGGGCGGAAACTGTTTTGATTGTTGATATTGATTGGAACTGTGTGTCTATTTGTACCCGCCTCTGGCGAAGGGCTGTCCACTTGGGAATTATATGTGCTACGTTAGGGGTACGTATAGTTAGTGACGTGAGCGACCTCGCTAGAGTCTCACTGTAACTATGGTAGGCTAGCCTTAACTACGTTGCGCCAGAGTTAGAGGCAACTCGACACTCTTCTATGTATGACTGTGTCCAGTGTCTTCGCGAAACTCACCAGTGACTCGCTTCTTGAAAAGGGGATGACCTAGTGTATTTCAAATCATTAGGAAGATTTCGTTACTGCAGCGGCCTATGGAAGAATGAAGGAGGCGAAGTTCTCTCACACAATCTGTGAAAAAATGTATAGGTTTGGTGTCAGTTCCGCTCGCCTCTCTTTTTGAGCGATTTCAGTTGATTTCCTACTACGCTGTATGTTTCATAAATTCTCTAATTCTTCATGCGCAGTTTGGTTGTGACGCACAAGGGAAAACGTATCTAAATACACCAGTAACCATTTTATAAACGCATCACTGGAAATGATTCTAACTTCACAGTGTATCTCTTTGTATTTGTTGTGGTTTTCAGAACTTAGAACTACTTAAACCTAGCTAACCTAAAGACATCACACACATTCATGCCCGAGGCAGGATTCGAACCTGCGACCGTAGCAGTCGCGCGGTTCCAGACTAAAGCGCCACACCGGCCGGCTGAGAAGCTGTGCTAACTTTGAAAAGAAAGTGGAGGGGCTTGTGACAAGCTGAAGCGATGATTTGATCTGTGGGACTTTCTCGAGTATTCCCATTGGTAGCGCCCTTCCCTCAAAGGACACGGAGTTTCAGTACTGCTCTGCCACATACGCGTAACTAGTCAAATCCAATCAAGGCGACTGTTACTACACATAGAGTACAGCAAGTCATTATCAGTCATGAGATTATATGTTTTATAGCCATATTTCTACCACCTCACTATAAAATAAAAGCTGAAATTTCCGGGCAGAGTAAAATTGTGTCAGACTGGGACTCGAACTTGAGACCTTTGCCTATCGCGGGCAAGTGGCTCTACCGTCTCAGCTATCTTTTTTTTAGTTTTAGTTTTTTAAAACTGTACTGACGGAACTCAATACTACGAATTACAATGTTTTACAAATGTTGATGCACAGCTTAACAATTGTCAGTATATCCTTTAAATTATTAATTTTCGTCAAGGAATTAATAATAATAATAATATTTGCAGCTACAAAACAGAAACTGACAGACAAAGTTCAAGGTATAGTATAATAAAATAATGGAATAGATGATAATAAAATGCGTGGCTTTTTAAAATGTATTGAATTAATGAGATTAATTTTTCGGCGTGAATGACAAGCACAATAAGCTGAGCTATGCCTGGAAATAAGTCCGTATTAGTTCATATTATTTTGCAGGGCGGAGTAGTTTCTTCCTCCGCTGTAGATTTGTGCTTACCATTCTTTATAATACTACGTTTGGTCGCCGCGTTCACCTTTGAAGTCTTGACCGTGTTCCTATTAAGCTTATCGGATCTTCGTAATTTTCCAAAGTACACAGGTGGGCTTCAGTTATTGTAATTATTGTACTATTTGAAATAACAACTCACACGACCTTTCTGTTAATAAAACAATACTGTATCTTTCTAAACGGTGCACATATGAAATCCACACTCCTCACTTATTCATAGCGACCCCAAAATGGCGGTCTACAATTACTCGCTAAAAAATTGACGTGCTTCTCACTCGTTCACTAGCTGAGCGCGAATCCCTCCTTCCTCCTACCGGTACCAGAAAAAATCCTCTGTTTATTAACAACTGAAAGTCAAAAAATACATGACGGTAGGCATAGGCTCTATGATGGGCTACCGCTTCATCTTGTCTCTTTGCCTTTAAGGAAGACGAAAACATAAAGGAAATGCAAAAGGTTTATCACAAAGGTTAAATTTATGAGGAAATCTCAGATCCCTTCGAAATAAAAACAGGAGTAGGAGAAAATCAGGCAGCTGGCTGTCTGCATTACTTCTCAGCAGTGTTCTTGAGAAAATGGTACAAGAATGGCAGAAACAGTGGTCAGTCCTCAAAATCGATCAACCAATACTTTCGGCAGAGGAATGTTGTCTATAGATTGCCTCACACCTTCAGATGATTTGACAATCTTAACTTGCGACATTTCATTAGTCAAAAACCAAACTGAACTCTTTAAAGAAACTGTAGAGGAAGTAGGCCTCCATGTATCCAGTAATTCCAGCATTTTTTTTAAGGCTATACGGAACGTACTAAAACGAGAGACAACACAACAGGTCAAACAACAGGATAACATGTCTGTTGATTTAAAAGGAAGGGCTATAAGTGGTCAGTCGAAGGTTGCATATATAGTTAATAACCATTTCTCAAATGTAGTAGAAAATATAGGATCAAACAGCTCGAGAGAAAAATCAAAGCAGTTTGACGAAAAAGCAACCTACAAAATTCAGTCATATGAATTCTAACCATTTCTCCTTCTGAAACTAGGAGAATTATACATTCTCTCAAAAACGAGAGCTCATCTGGATTTGATGATTTTTCTAACAGTGTAGTAAAGACTTGGTTCTATATAATGAGCGGTGTCTTTTCCGAAATATGTAATGCATCACGGATTCTGGTTTTTTTTGCAGAGAAATTGGAATATGTCATTGTTAAATCCCTGTATAAGAAAAGTGATATCATTATCCAGAAATTTTCAGGAGATGGCGTATTCCAGAACGACGTCAAACCTGAGCACCAGTAATATTCTCAGTAAAACACATTTTGGATTTCAGAAGAGTTGCTGAACTGAGAATGCCATTTGCACATTCCCTCTCCAACTTTTACAAGCATTAAATAACAAAACAGCAATAGTGATGTGATCTATTTAATGCATTTAACTGTGCCAGTCACAATATTCTCATGGATCTGCATGTATATTTACATCTATATAGATACTCGACAAGCCACGGTGCGGTGCGTGTCGCAGAATATCCTGTACCACCACTACTTATTTCCTGTTCCATTCGCAAATAGAGAGAGGGAAAGACTGTCTACATGCCTCCGTATGAGCCCTAAGTTCCCGTATTTGATCTTAGTTGTCCTTACGCGCCGTTCGGCAGTCAACTTCAAATGCCGGTTCTCTAAATTTTCTCAATAGTGTTTCTCGTAAAGAACGTAGTCTTCCTTCCAGCGATTCCCATCCGAGTTCCTGAAGCATCTCCGTAACACTTATGTGTTGTTCAAACCTACTGGTAACAAATCTAGCAGCCCGCCTCTGAATTGCATTGATGTCTTCCTACAATCCGACCTGGTATGGATCCCAAACACTCGAGCAGTACTCAAGAATAAATCGCAACACCGTCCTATATGCGGTCTCTTTTACAGGTGAACCACTTTTCCCTAAAATTCTCCCAATAAACCAAAGTCGACCATTCATCTTCCCTACCACAGTTTTCACATGGTCATTCCATTTCATATCGCTTTGCAACGTTTCACCCAGATCTTCAAACGACTCGGCTGTGTCACGCAGGACACTAGTAAAACATTATCCGAACGTTACAGGTTTGTTGTTCCTACTCATCCTCATTAACTTACATTTTTCCAAGTTTAGAGCTGGCTGCCACTCATCACACCAACTACAAATTTAATCTAAGTCGTTTTTTATCTTGCTACACTCACAAAACTTTCGCACCTTGCCGTACACCACTGCATCATCAGTAAATAACCGCAGATTGCTGTTCAGTGTGACTTTTTATGGAATTGAAGGTACTGCCAACCAGTGAATAATGTGGTAGCAAACGCAAAGAATTCAGAAAGTTATACCTAATAACTCAGCCAATGCAAGCTGGAGAGATTCTTCCGATTGGGGAGAAATGACTTATGTCGCTCCATAAGGCTCAATGTTAGATCCACTATTGTTTCTCATATATGTAAACGACTTTCCATCAAATATACATCAAGCTGAATTAGTCCTTTTTGCGGATGACATTACTATTGTAATCAGTCCAAACATAAAGACAGCAACAGAAGAAAAGGTAAACACTGTTCCTAAAAGTAGCATACATTGTTTTTTTTGCGAATGATTTCGCTCTCAGTTTTCAAAAGGCGGATCACATTCAGTTCAGTATGCCTAGAAGTACTATGCCTATGATAAGTGTAACACAAGGTGAGAAAATAAATAGAGTAAGAACTTCAAAATTCTTGGACGTCAATATTGATGAGAATGGTGCTCGCTGACAATCAACTTGTGGACATCTTTTTAAGGAGTTAGGCATCTTGACCACTGCTTATAACTCTCCCTCTGCGACCAAGAAAGTACTTTACATTGGTAAAGGAAATTATTTGGGAATGAGGCCGCACCAGTTTTATTTGCACTTGGACATCGGATTTTGTAGGGGAATAATACCTGCAGGCTCCAAAAAAGATGGCTACCATTAGTAGTGATCTGCATGATATGTGTGAAATGATTGATAATTGTTCGTTGGCAAGCTCTTAATCTGGAAGGTGCTACAAGTACTTATAGAAACCGGAACCTCCAGTACGTCAGCTGTGAATATGGTGATGATTACTATTAAAATAAATACATGTACACAGTTTCCACTTGACACAATTGTTATTAACTACGAATTACAAATGCTTACGGAAGCAATGGCCAACGTAGGGTAGAGTAGCCTAGTTGAAGAAGGAAAAAAAGTGGGCATAAGAACAAGTGATGAATAAGTTACAGATTTTTATCGCAACTGCTGATATATGTCAAGTTTGCCTTATCTGGTTATACCTATGAAAGGCCATTCAATAACATATGTCTACTAGCATTTATAATACGAAATATATACATTTTTACAAATAATCTGATGTATCGTTTCAATACATTGTTTGATTTAGGCGAGAAATTTTTTTAAAAAATTAGTCGGTGAAATCAGATGTATTTCATATTTAAAGTCATTTTTATACTCATCACACACTAACTGGATTTTAGTCTGTTTATCTAACATACAATAAAAGTTATAAGAAAAACTTCGAATATTTTTCTAGAAAGAGATAAAAATTGAGAAGCATTTATTTGAAGTAAAATGTATTTTATTTATATTCGATTGTGGTGATGCTGGTGGCAGGTGTGAGATCAGAAATAACGAATCGCAGGTACAGGGCTGAAACGACAAGGGACGCGTCGTCTGAGCCAGGATCCTCCAGGAAAGCTCTTCAGACATTCTGATTGGATTCTTCCAGGCCGCTTCGTGTAGCGACGTTCATAATTGTGGTGTTTATAGAAAAGACAAAGAATTGGGCATTAGAGTGACTGCACATGCGAGTTACTTCCGCGTGCATGTCTCTAGTGTATTATTTGTTTGGTCATTAGTCATGAAATTTTATTTTTGATATATGGATTGATTTGCATGTGATTCTAGTGAATGTGGCAGAAGCCATGTTACCATTAGGTAATTGTAGAGGACTTACATTGTACGTACATATTGTTTACAAAGTGCTGTATGTAGCTCTTGAAATAGTTCGTCATTTCATAGCAGGTAAACAACATTGTACGTACAAAATGGTTCAAATGGCTCTGAGCACTATTGGACTTAACTTCTTAGGTCATCAGTCCCCTAGAACTTAGAACTACTTAAACCTAACTAACCTAAGGACATCACACACATCCATGCCCGAGGTAGGATGCGAACCTGCGACCGTAGCGGTCGCGCGGTTCCAGACTGTAGCGCCTACATATTGTTTATAAAGTTCTGTATATAGCTCTTGAAATAGTTCATCACTTCATAGCAAGTAAACAGAAAACAGTAAAACGGATGCTACAGGTGGCATCGCCATTATACATCATCTAGTAGATGTTACCTTCATTCATCCATTTAAACTTCAAGAATGCGGACTCCATGTCTAAGGCAGTGCCAACAATTGGTATTAAACCACCTTAACGGTTGTATCCTGGCTCACGCAGGGGATGTTGACAAAATATTGATATATCGATACTTTTTTCATATATATTGGCTACATTATGTAACACGATATGTCGATACGCCGATATCGGAATGGCAATATTTCAAGGGTGCTGTAGCCGCCTTTCATTAGTCCGGTAGCCCAATTTCATTAGCATTTCTCTTTCTTTTTCTTGTTTCTCTTTTCTCACATTCTGTAGCAGACTTGGATCAGCCGGAAGAGCGCCACACAAAGGTGTCGATATGAAGTGAGCACTCGCTTCTGTATGAATGTCTGTTTGCCTTCAGGTGTGCCTGTAAAACCTTTCGTTTTTCTAAATATTAATAGCTTTGCCTTTTCGTAAATTTTCCTTGCTTTATGTATCTTTCGTCCGTGGGGAGCCGACCACGTGGTTGAACATTAGAGTTTGTTGGGCTACCGTCATCACTAACTGTCTGGTCTCATGTTTGTTTTAAAGAATGTTAACTGTTCATGATTGTGTGATGTGAAATTGCTGCAACTTGGCCACGATACCTAGAAATTGCGTCTCCACAAACCACGTGGGCACGCGGGTGGACTGCGAAGCATGTACCGTTTCACGAGTTATTGCGATCAGTTATCAGGCAACAACAGTTGTATGAATGATTCAAACCAATGATTTTAGGCGTAGATTATAACGGTGTATGTATCGATGCTTTTCTTTAATGTTTTAGGAATTAATGTTATCAGGAATTGTGTACATGCCTCACATCCACATCTTAGGAATAAATGATTTTATACACAATCTTCTCTTATATTCCTAGGTTCCGTTTTTGCACCTAAGCCACTCATCTCGTAGCTTTCCTGTTAGCACATCCAACGCGTTTCCTTACGCACAGGTCCAGTGATTAGTTTCCCCTTTTATTTTAAAACAAATGCTTTAGATTAAGTCTTATTTTCAGGTGTGTTGCTGGGAGCTGATCTTCTGCACAGTGTTCTTGCATGTACCATTTTACTTTAAATGGTTGATTCTCGTGGACAGTGCACGGGAAATACTATTAATTACATCGCATCTCCTATGAGCGATATCACGACGTACGAATTTTTATGAGTTTTTGGTCTGTGATCAAATTAATTTATTTTCCGACTCGGCCAAACCTTTGATTAGTTGTATGGTTAGAGTCGGTGGCGACCCTAATCTTCTCACGTTAGTTTCACAATCAATAAGCATTTCCACTCCCACTCTTAACGTAATAACCCGTAGAAACAGGTTAGTTGCAATATCGAGTGCCAATTTTTCTATTTCATTTCGCGATTTTCGGTTAATATCCGAAACTGTTGTAGAACATAATTTTGCTTTCACTGTGTGGATATGTCTTTCTACTTTTTGAACTTTCATCACGTCCAGCAGCTGATTTCACAGCGCAAAGCCTAACATTTTCAGAAAATATGTTATATAAGCCACAGTATATTTAACGCCCCCACGGGTGGAAGGTAGTGTTCCTCAAAGATCAAGACAAACCACTCTCAGAGGTTTTGTGGGTAATGTCGGACACAATTCCGTTTTATTACCCAAGATCGAACGTTTTGGTTTTCTGCAGAGCAGACAAGTTTTCAAAATTTTTCGTGCATATCGTAACATATTCCGAAAATAGTAATATAGGTTCGATTTACTGCAGCACTTTTTCGCACCAAAATGCCCCTATACGCAATGAGAATGCCCCACAGGAGCATTTTCTTAGGTGGCGGAGAAAGACACACGCCACTAGTCAGATAGGACATGTAGAACAGAGTACCTTCGTATAACTGATAATGCTGTATCTTGGGATTATCCCTTGCTGAGGAACAAGCTTCACTTTATCTCACCTGGGGCCGTGACTTTATGTCTCCTTCATGCTGTTAGAGATGTCTAGAAAATATTGCTTATACTTTGAGCCTTTCATCAGCATAATTTTGAATTCGGAGGTTTGTTCTGCCAGATCTTCAAATTCGGGTAATCCCTGAGGCAATCGTGATAAGGCAACATAAGTGATATTACCACTTTTTTTTGCGTTACCAATCTCGACGGGCGGCATGAATGTATAGCAGTTTACATGACAGTAAGAGACTCAAAGCTCGGTGATAACAATAAACCTCGGCATGTCTCCCGAACAAATGATAATTAATTTTAAGCGCGGTCGTTAACCAAGGTGTCTAGCGGAGTTGCAAGGTCCTACTGTCGAAGCTGATTATCCTCATTTCATCTTTTCCTTTGTTGGTATAAGTTGACAGAGGCATGCCTCGAGACCAGAAAATGAGGCATCAGAGGCATCTTTCGACACTCCGGGATGGTGCAGATGTCGTAGTGAACTAACGCATGCTGTATGGCCTCGAAGTCCTCCTTGTAACGCATCGTCCAGTGTCACAGAATATTCTTCTATGAAAATCCAAATTACCGCTTTGCTATTCAAACTGATGAGACTCAATTCGCCAAAAAATGAACATAACCCTGCAAAGGTTATCAGTTGTCGTTTGTTCCTTGGAAAAGGAAATATCTTAATAGCACTCAATTTCTCAGACGAATTTATATTGATTTGAATTTGATCTTGCTTGGTACATATTGGATACTGAAAAATTTCTGCCATCTTTTTACCTAACAATTAAAGAATTCTTGTCAGGGTGGAATGGCGATTAGGATGTCATCTACATAGACGGTTATTTTGTCCAATAATTCTAGCCCAAGGACTATAAAGACTCCCGTACTTAGGCTCAGTCGAAACGGCAACACGCGGTAATGGTAAGATCTTACAGCACAGATAAAGGCAACACATTTCCTCCAGTCTTCCGAGTGCAAAATTTGCCAGTATGAAGATCGCATGTCGATGTTAGATAAATAAATAACACCGAAAAACATTTCTAGTTGATTCTGCAAGGTTTCAGGACGTATTCGTAGTGGGGAAAATATGTGATTTACTTCCCTTGTGTCGAGTACGAAGAGAACTTTCCCGTCTGGCTTGATCACTGCTATGAGAACGAAGGCTCCATGACACCACACTCTACATTGCGTCGTATTTCTTCAATAACAGCCTCTCCCTTCGACCACGGAATTGAACAGATGTTTCATATGTTTCATTTGCTCTTGGTTTCTTGTCGGACACTCGAATATACTTTGACTGTGTATCTTTGGACTGCTCCTGCTGTTGGCGTGTAATGTCGGCCGATGCTAGGGCTATATCCTCAACTAATGTTTCATCTTCGCTTCTCCTTGTGATGAAACAAATCGTCAACCACTAACGTCACGTTTTATAAGGTGTCATCGAATGTTTTGACAATTCTTACTGTGCAGGTTAGGAGTTTGAATTGATTAAATCCATAGCGACTACGTTCTCGTAAACACGAAGATCGTACTTACGCACCTCTAAGTCAATTTTGACACACTTATCCCTTTAGAACTCAGTACCAAAAAGACACCTTTCTGTCAAGTCTTCCACTATTAAAAAGAGACATTCTATGCGTGTGCTTCCTGCCATCACGTTAACATATGTTCTGTGTTCAGATTTTTATTGTTTCGACTTACTACCCGTTGCACATCTCGCCCCTCAATTTTGAATTGAGTGAGTTGGCAGGTTTCGAATTTTACTTATTCCATCAAATAATACTCCAGACATAACATTTATCATTGTGCCAGGGTCAAGCAACATAACATTTGAAATAATTTCTATAGTAACACATACTTTCATTACTTCCCTTGAACCTTCAGCAAGCCTGTGAAAATTATTCATTAATTCGCCTCTCAAATCTACATTTTCGTTGTAGTATTAAGGATGGCTGTATAAATCAGTTTCACATCCACCGTATCCTACGGCCATCATCGAGAGGTTAAATGTGGCCGACATTCGATTGTTGAACTAGCCACCGCAGGACGAGTGTCATTTGTGACGTCGACAAAATTCACTACCGGATTCTGGTTACGCCGAGTGTCAAGATTCTGTTGCGGGGTAGTGTTACTGTTTCCATTGAAGGGTATGTAAACCTGCCTATTGGAATACCAGTGCTTGTTTGAATTACTTTGCGTTGTACTGAACTGTGGTGTCCTTTGAGCAGTCGAATACCACTGATTATGGCTATTGTGATCATCCCATAGTTGCACTCTATTATTTTGGTAACCCAGACGGTCCTCCTGCCTCTTTCAGTGTGGAGGGTCGATATTTACGCAGGAACCAGCACCTGCCACCTGAGGCGCTGGCGGTGAGGCAACAAAACGAGCCGAGCGCCACCTGGTCCAGCGTTGCCTGACTCGTTCCTTTCCCTTTCCTGTGATTATTTCACCTACCACTAGCCCTTGTATCTTCATTTATTAGATCAATACAAGCCAGTACAGATAAAAGATATCCAAAACTGGATTGAGCTACGTGAACTACACTCCTGGAAATGAAAAAAAGAACACATTGACACCGGTGTGTCAGACCCACCATACTTGCTCCGGACACTGCGAGAGGGCTGTACAAGCAATGATCACACGCACGGCACAGCGGACACACCAGGACCCGCTGTGTTGGCCGTCGAATGGCGCTAGCTGCGCAGCATTTGTGCACCGCCGCCGTCAGTGTCAGCCAGTTTGCCGTGGCATACGGAGCTCCATCGCAGTCTTTAACACTGGTAGCATGCCGCGACAGCGTGGACGTGAACCGTATGTGCAGTTGACGGACTTTGAGCGAGGGCGTATAGTGGGCATGCGGGAGGCCGGGTGGACGTACCGCCGAATTGCTCAACACGTGGGGCGTGAGGTCTCCACAGTACATCGATGTTGTCGCCAGTGGTCGGCGGAAGGTGCACGTGCCCGTCGACCTGGGACCGGACAGCAGCGACGCACGGATGCAGCCAAGACCGTAGGATCCAACGCAGTGCCGTAGGGGACCGCACCGCCACTTCCCAGCAAATTAGGGACACTGTTGCTCCTGGGGTATCGGCGAGGACCATTCGCAACCGTCTCCATGAAGCTGGGCTACGGTCCCGCACACCGTTAGGCCGTCTTCCGCTCACGCCCCAACATCGTGCAGCCCGCCTCCAGTGGTGTCGCGACAGGCGTGAATGGAGGGACGAATGGAGACGTGTCGTCTTCAGCGATGAGAGTCGCTTCTGCCTTGGTGCCAATGATGGTCGTATGCGTGTTTGGCGCCGTGCAGGTGAGCGCCACAATCAGGACTGCATACGACCGAGGCACACAGGGCCAACACCCGGCATCATGGTGTGGGGAGCGATCTCCTACACTGGCCGCACACCACTGGTGATCGTCGAGGGGACACTGAATAGTGCACGATACATCCAAACCGTCATCGAACCCATCGTTCTACCATTCCTAGACCGGCAAGGGAACTTGCTGTTCCAACAGGACAATGCACGTCCGCATGTATCCCGTGCCACCCAACGTGCTCTAGAAGGTGTAAGACAACTACCCTGGCCAGCAAGATCTCCGGATCTGTCCCCCATTGAGCATGTTTGGGACTGGATGAAGCGTCGTCTCACGCGGTCTGCACGTCCAGCACGAACGCTGGTCCAACTGAGGCGCCAGGTGGAAATGGCATGGCAAGCCGTTCCACAGGACTACATCCAGCATCTCTACGATCGTCTCCGTGGGAGAATAGCAGCCTGCATTGCTGCGAAAGGTGGATATACACTGTACTAGTGCCGACATTGTGCATGCTCTGTTGCCTGTGTCTATGTGCGTGTGGTTCTGTCAGTGTGATCATGTGATGTATCTGACCCCAGGAATGTGTCAATAAAGTTTCCCCTTCCTGGGACAATGAATTCACGGTGCTCTTATTTCAATTTCCAGGAGTGTAGCTTTTCTCTAATGTGAACCAGTAATCTGCCTTTCGGAATAAGTATTACTTCTGATGTAGGCACATCCCAGTGAATCGGGCAATCCGGAGTTAAGGAAAACGGGAGGAGCCGGGCCCACAAATCAACTGGTTATTGTTTCATCCAAATAGCAATGTACTGCGAGTCGTGCGCGGCTCTTGTTCACGCCGTTTATTGTTTGTCATCTTCTCTTACGGTACTGTCGCCTCCTTTTCTTATTCCGTTTACTGGCGTCGCCAACTTCCTGCCTTACCTGCCCGTGGGTGACAGCAGCAGCGCTTATCGACAAGTGTACTGTCGTACCATCTCTGGAGCGACCAATTGTATTTCCGGGTCGTCGTGTGTCGGTAGTTCAGTTGCGGATGGACCAGCAGTGAAGTTGGGGACGGAGCACCAGTGATGTGCAGACAGCCAGTGCTCAGCGACCGCTGGCGACACACATGAACTGTCCGACGGAGGGAGATTGGAGTGGGACGACCGTTGGTTGGTCGAACGGTTGGTTGTCTCATCGAGCGACGTGTATTTGGTCCTTTGATCGTTTCTAGGACTCGTCAGTTTGTCAGCAGTGAAGTTGGGGACGGAGCACCAGTGATGTGCAGACAGCCAGTGCTCAGCGACCGCTGGCGACACACATGAACTGTCCGACGGAGGGAGATTGGAGTGGGACGACCGTTGGTTGGTCGAACGGTTGGTTGTCTCATCGAGCGACGTGTATTTGGTCCTTTGATCGTTTCTAGGACTCGTCAGTTTGTCATCTTGCCGGACGTGGTTGGGTCCGGCCAGTGTGCCCGGGTCGACGTGTCTCCGAATTCCGAACGGACATGAGCTGAGTCGGGTTGCAGCTGCAGTCAGCTTCGGACAGCCAAGACTCGCCCAACCGTTGCCGACACACGTAACTTGAATGGGAACGACCTGGGTTGGTCGTTCGGTCGGTCGTCCCATCGGACGTGTATTTGGTCGCCGACCGCTTGTGTGTCGAATTGATTCGTCCCTGTTGTTCCACAGTGATTGCTATTACGGTTGTTCTTGTGCAAGTGTGTTTACGTGGAACTATGTGTAACTTCTGTGATTTCCACTGAGCATGAATGCTGTCTGCTGACTCGAGTAGGCAGTTGGTCGGTTGCGACAGAGGAATTGATTAGGTTGTGGTTGGTTTTTCAGCCGTCGCTAGGTCGTGTTGCCACCTGATTATTTAGTGTTACGCTTGGCTGCCTGTCTCACCTAAACTGTGGTTAGAGTTTCCTCCCCAGGACGACCCTTGCAACACTTCTGAGCACCACTGAGATTGTCATTTTATTTGGTCGGAGGTACTGTGCCAGGCCTTCAGCCGTGTTTTAATATTGTTCGTTTTATGTTTAGTACATGGCCTTCAGCCGACTTCATGACAACTATTTTAAGATTAGGCCTTCAGCCGCGTTTTATTTAAAACTCTTGTTGCTCTGTATTTAGGCCTTCAGCCGTGTTTGTTTCAGAATCTGCGGCTTTAATATGTAAATCCTTGTCTGTAAGGTTTCACTTTAATTATTAATTATCTTGAATCCTTGAAACGGCCTTCTAGCCATGTTCCGTAATTGTTTATCTTAAGGTGATCTTTATTTATTCTTGAGTAATTTTTTGGGCCTTCTGCCGCAAGATACTTCAAGTTTTCTAAAGACGTTTTGGTTGTACTGTTTAAAAGCTTATCTTTAAAGCCTCTCTTTTATTATGAAAAAAAAATTATTGAGCTTTCAGCCGAAGAATTTATTTGAATCTTCCTTAATATGGCCTTTAGCCGAAAAATTGTAAATGCTTGGCTTCTAAAGAATTTCCTTAGCTGATCTGAAATATTATTTCGGCCTTAGGCGAGAAGATGTTGCAATTTTAATTAAGTAAGGCCTTCAGCCGTTACTCTAAATCCTGGTGTTTTAAAAGGAATCATTTAAACTTATTACTTGGGCCCTCAGCCGTGAATTGACCTTGGTTGTTTTAAATACAAAACTGTGCATTGGTTCGAGCAATGAAGTTGTGTGTTCTTTTATAACGAACAGTAACTGACCTTGGCCCCTTTCCACAACGTGATCCGCTCTGTTCTGCGACAACCAGGAGTTCATAGTGATAAGTTATAGCTTAACTTAAAACCAAAGAAATAAATACTGCAATTTAAACATCAAGGCCACAGTTTAGAGCAATATAACATTCATTTAATAATATTAATAAAAAAAGTTCATGTGAAATAAGCACTGCAAACTTAAGGTCACAGTCTGGAGCAATATAGCATGCTTTTAATGATATTAATAAGAAAAGAGCCAGCTATGTAAAAGTTCTGGTGAAATATGCAATTTAAATCTTAAGGGCACAGCTTGGAGAAATCTGACTACAAGGTTACTCTCTTCAGACTACTGTAGTCAAACGAAGCCACTTAATACTCAGCCGGCCGGAGTGGCCGAGCGGTTTTAGGCGCTTCAGTCTGGAACCGCGCAACCGCTATGGTTGCAAGTTCAAATACTGCCTCGGGCGTGGATGTGTGTGATGCCCTTAGGTTAGTTCTAGGGGACTGATGACCTCAGCTGTTAAGTCCCATAGTGCTCAGAGCCATTTGAACCATTTGAACTTAATACTCATCTTGTGTAAGGTGTCGACGCTGCATGGATGCAAGAGGTGCCTTGAGATGGTAATTTTTAAACGAACAGTCGGATGGCGTATCCGGCAGATCGGTCCAGAGATTAAGCAGACGAACCAGGCAGCGAGCAACGTGATCAGCAGTCCATACAACCCGATGAATTGCGATGTCACTAACCAACGATCAGACGGTCTCAAAGTTGCCCATTTCTACAGCCAGAGGTCCGCGCTAGCTGGCAAGCCCCACCAATCAACCTACACGCTCCACGCCAATTTCCTGTGTCGGACGGATGCGGCATTCGCAGACCAACTTGGCTGAAACAGCCCAACTCAGCTCTCACATAGGAACCCGACGCCACAAACAACTCGGCTTCCACCGTGCAACTCCCGTGTCTTCCACCCAGAGACACACAACACAGTCAGCACTTCCTCCTAGGGCGACTTCGGCCAAAGATGCTTACTGAAAAAATAGTAATTCGGTAGCAAACTCGAGCCACTGGCGCCAGACAAGACTCAAGCGCAATAAAATATGGCGCTACGGCTCACCCAGAAGTAAGTCATATGCAAATATTTCTCAAAATACTTTTTCACGCTTCCTTGTCTACGACTGTATAATTCTGATTTAAGCAATTCTATCCTCCATTTTTCTTGAGCGCATTTTGACCAGCACTTGACAAAAAGACATTTTCGAATTGTTCATATGAGTGACAACGGTCATCAGTCGCGTTCGCGGCAGCCCGTGGGGCAGGTCCGCTATGGTTTCCTTTTCTGGTATGAACACCTCAAATGTATGTGTCTGATGAGACTTATCTCCAACAAGACAGAAGTAGGGGCGAGGCCTTCCACTAAACTTTTACTATTGTAGTATTGTGCCATGTGTGTACCTGAGCATACGTCATCAACGCGTTTTGTGATATCGGGCTACGATAGTGGTCACTGGCTCCAGCTACTTGATCTATATGTGATGTGTTATCACCAGTTTGGCCTTTTAGAGTGTTTCATTCCTTTCCTGCATAATCAGTTTGACCATAAACCATTTGGGCAGATCCTTAATCAACATTTTCCTCACGAAAGTAAATTCGCTCTTCACAACTTGTGCTGTGATGCCCTGTTCAGCACTAACCTCAGTGGCCGTCTCATCCATCGCTTTCATTAGTTCTACTTCGAAGTTTTCAGTAATTTGATTATAGTTTTTTTTTTCTTTCAAAATACTCTATTTTGCTTTCGGGCTCGGCAGATAGATTTTCTACGTGCGGCAACACTTCTTTCGCTGCAAGTTTCAGATTATCTTGCTCTAGTTGCAAAGTTTCAAAACGTTCGAGCAAATCTTTTGCATTTTCAGGAAGGCCCTGAATGGTTTCCGGCAAACCTGATATATTGCATTAATCCAAATGGGGTCTCAGTATGTCTGTTACGCGGTTAGCAATAACTGCGTCTCGACCAAATAATGGATGGATTCATAGCATTAACGTAATAAATACAACGAGTTGTCATAATATTGGAGTCTGTATATGCCTCAGTTTCAACTGGCGTCGTAACACTAAGCGCCGCAGCTGAGCTTGCAGTTGTGTTTATATCGGCGGAATCGCCGTTAACCTTTTGAATATTCTCGTTTATTGTGTTTGCCAGTGCCATTTTCAGCAGCTTCTGCCGAATTAACATTATAACAAAGGATAGTAACTTTATAAAACGTTATCACTTTTACATAATGCAGCAAAAATATTACCGAAGTAACGGTTGCCGCTTGTTAATCCACGTGGCCAAACGTACCTTTGGTAACAGATGCCGACCACACTGATCACTGGCATGCGCTTAAGTCTGTGGGTACGCCATCTTGTGAAATTTCTACAGATTGTAATTTTAATTACAAAAAATTCTAAAAATTTAACTACATGCAAAAAAATTCTCAGTACCCAGGAAATCTATTACTGCGGACCTACTGAATTGGAAATCACTCAGGGATTCTTTTCTCTTTACTTGGTGCTGTATACTCCAACGATCGTTATGGTAATAAATTCCTAACTCTTTCATTCCAGATTCTTTTCCTTCCAGATTTTCTTGCTTTTTGCAGAGTTCAGTGCCCTTGGTCCTCTCTTTCTCATCAGGTCTTAATTTCTCAGTGTATTTAATTACTGGCTCATTGATTTCAGTTGTTATGCACTGCACGTAACAGAATAAAACATAATTATTACAACGTACAGAGCATAAAAGTCGAGTCCTGTCAGGGTCGCCAGTACAACTCTCTGTCTCTAACCGAGAAGATGAATGACACTAGTAAAGGAAATTATCTGAGAATTAAAATATTTAGACTCATACTCTGCTTCTGATATAACAGGTTAGCAATATCTAATTCGTAACCACATGGATATTAATTATTACAGGTACATCAGTTTTATTCACTCTTGTACATCCGACTTCATAGTGAAATAAGAGCTGCAGTAGCGATCTGCAGGAGGTGTAGAAAATGGTTGATAACTGTTTTTCGATAAGCCATTATTTTGGAAAGCGTTACAAGTACTTGAAGAAACCGATAGCTCTGCTTTGTCAGCTGTGTAAGTGGTAATTATTACTCTTATACTAAACATACTTACAACATTTCCAACTAATGCAATTATTTTATGTTTACATGAGCAATGGCCAAGGCATGAGAGAGAATGCTAGCTGAAGGAGAGAAATGTGTGTACAAAATCAAGTAATGAACAAGTTACAAAAGTTCAGAGATAGCATTTGTTGATTTTTATCACAGTTACAGATATATATTAAGTTTGCCTCCTCTGGCCATGCACATAAACAGTCATTCAATTACAGATTCCTAATACCATTTACACGTTTCATGGTGCAAAGTATATTTATTCCCTCGTCAAGTTTGTTGTAAATAATATAATGCAGCTCAAAAGAGACAATGATGTACATAAAAATAATACCACAAGAAAAAATTATATTCATTACTTCACATTAACGTTGCATACAATGCTACAAACAAAATTTCTGATCACTTACTCAGTAATATGAAACATTTAACACACGGCAGAGATAAATTTTAAAAGAAACTGAAAAATTTTCTAATTATCAGATCTTTCTCCTCTGTAGAAGAATTTCCATTTTTTATGTGCAGAAGTTGGCGGCTTGAAATCAGTAATTCACATCTGTACATCTTTTTTAAAAAGAAAACACATGTAATTGTCCAGATATAGACATATTTAAAAATGAATATGTAATATTAATTTAAAACGACTCGTTTTACATAATTACTATTAATCACACAAATCATGCATGGAACATGAAACTAACTAACTTATGAAAAGACAGAAAATGTGGTCTGCAACAACAAAAATTTATGAAGTCGAAATATGATAAAATTCAACGAATTCCACACTTTAAATATAGTATACCGCTGAAACCATTCAGGAAAATTGAATCAAAAGAGAACAAACGAAATTAGATGCTAAAAGACGGAGATGGCGTACCAACTTAACCCAAAATATCTACAATAACTATATTCCAACCATACAAAAATGCGACAGTACAATACGAAACTCAAACCTGAGTCTGTAAGGGTCAGAGAGCCTAATATTGAGCAGTCAAACAGACAATGGAAGCATTAAGAAGGAGAAGAAGAGGAAGTGTAAAATAGTAAGAAAAATTCCAGACGAGCCGTCAGACATAAAAGCGTAAACGAGCGACGTGTTTGTGAGTGTTTACGACAGAATAACGTCAACACTCAACCACCACAGCGAATCTTGTATATGCGGTTGTTTTTACCATTGGCTTTACATTTAGCGTTTTGTGTGTTAAAATTTGTAAGAAGTGTAGTTAGGAAATACCTTGGCTGGTTTGGGACTCTGTATCACAGTTGGACGGTAATAAGAGCATATATAAGCCTAAAACTTGTACATTTACGTGTAGACTATGGGAAAATATTTAAAAAATGAAAAATGGGAAAAATGGCAAAAAATATCAAAAATACAGTAAAATACGGACACGACATGACCATACAGGACATCTATACTTATACTTAGAAACTGTTCGAAAATTAATGTCATAAGTAGAAGATGGATATATCTTGGATACCGCCCCAAAAAGCTAAAAGTTTGAGCCAATGGAGAGAGAACTATTAGAATCACAACACACAACGCAAAAAATGACTGACAGATCAGCACTGATGGTTGGAAAAAATATGTGGATTTTGTTACTAATACAGAGGGAGGGAGGGAGAGACATGACGTTACACGTACACTTACAAATATTGAAATACTATACTCATTGAGTAATCAGTAGAGAGGGAAAGAGAGAGAGAGAGAGAGAGAGGAAACCTGCAACTACTAGATGTGAAAGAGAGAATGACGTCATATATGCTCTACTGCCGGCCGAGGTAGCGAAGCGGTGTTAGGCGCTTCAGTCCCTTACCACGCGACCGCTACGGTCGCAGGTTCGAATCCTGCCTCGGGCATGGATGTGTATGATGTCCTTAGATTAGTAAGGTTTAAGTACTTCTAAGTTCTAGGGGACTGTGTGACCTCAGCAGTTGAGTCCCATAGTGCTCAGAGCCATTTGAACCATTTTTTTTTTACTATGTTGTAGATGTGGCAACAATGACCACCTTAGTACAAAGGACAGATAAAAGAAGCAGAAAGACATATATATGTTCAACAAACTAGGTAAAAAATCAGTAGTGTCATATCTCAATGAGGTACTTGAAACTTCAGCACAGGGCAGGTGCTTGTAGAGGAACTATTGCTCAAGTTTAAAAGAATAGTTGACCACGTACTGGATAGATATTTACTCAGTAGAACGGTCCATAATGGGAGGGAACGTCCATGGTATACAGTCACTGTAAAGAAACTTTTAAGGAAACAGGGATTACTAGACAATAGATGTAAAACAAAGCATAGGACTACAGATAGAGAAATTTGATTGATGTGTTTGGCTGTCAAGAGAGCAATGCGTGATGTCTTCAAAGACTACCGTAGCAGAATACTGTCAAATGATCTTTCACGGAACCCAACGAAATTTTGGTCGCATGTAAAAACCGTTGGCAGCACCAAAGTTAGTGCCAAGTACCTAGCAAATGAGACAGGGACTGAAAATGAGGATAGCGAAGCAAATGCTGAAATGCTTAACTCCATTGTAAAATGTGCCTTTACAAAGGAAAACTCAGGAGAATTGCCCCAATTTAATCCTCGTACCATTGAAAAGATGAATGAAATAAGTATTCGTGACAGTGGTCTTGAGAAACAGCTGACATCGTTAAAATTGAACAAAGCTACAGGGTCCGCTGGAATCCCTGTCAAATTCTATATTGAGTTGGCGGCTGAGTGATCCGCTCTTGTAATTGTAATGTATCGTAGGTCCCTCGAAGGAAAATCCGTGCCCAGTTCTTCGAGAAAAGCACAGATCACACCTGCCTACGAGAAGGGTAGTAGAAATTTCCTCAAAACTACCGTCCAATATTCTTGTCATCGCTTTGTTGCAGAAGCTTAGAACATATTCTGAGCTCAAATATAATGAGCTATCTTGAACAGAATGCCAACCAGCATGGATTCCTAAAACATCGATCACAACTCCCACTTTTCTCACATTACATGCGGAAAGCTTTGGATCAAGGCAGTCAATGTGCCGAGTTTCGGCACGATTGTGCTCCGGCCGAGAGTGTTAAGGTCGATATTGGCCTCGCCAGAGATACTGGTGATCCGTGTTGGCGGCGAGCGGCCCTCTGGCGACGAGGAGAGGAGGGTTGGAGAGTACCGAGCGAGAAGGACAGAACGGCAGAGAGTTGGAGTCCGGGTGGCCCGAATTGTGCATTAATAATTTTGGCACTCTGCGGTAATGAACTGATGGTGAAACCGAGACGCTTGGGAATTCAACGCTGCTGTGGAACGATAAGCCGTGGGCTCAGCAATTGTATGGTCGCAATTTACGGCGAGCTGTGGCCGATGTCGTCTGTGGGTGTTTTGCCACGGCAGATGAACAAGGCAGCGTGGGCCCAACCTGAACACCCTGTGCTGTACCATGCTCGCCCACAAGAAGGAAGTCATGATATTGGAGAAGAAAGCACTGGAATATGGTACGTGTATTACCCTTTAGTGACTTCTGCGGTGTTAGTTTACTGAACTGTGTGCAGATTGAGCAGTAACTGTCACTTTTGGATGGAATTTACGATTGTGTAAAAGTGTGGCCAATGCCTTCTGCTGAACGGTCGAAGGTTTGAATCCTGCATCGGTCATGGATGTGTGTGGTGTCCTTAGGTTAGTTAGGTTTAATTAGTTCTAAGTTCTAGACGACTGATGACCTGAGAAGTTAAGTCGCATAGCGCTCAGAGCCATTTGAACCAGCCAATTTTCTGTTATCAGGATTACTCATTGGACAGATTCGAAATTGCGAAATTGCGAAATTGTCAGTTCTGCGCTGTAGTTCAGCGGGTTATAAATACTGGAATTTGACAAATATGCTAAGTGTGGGTTTTGGATATGTTTTTAATCTGCGTGTTAAATGAAAGTGGATTTTGAAGTTTGTAAGGTACCTTTCTGCTATTACGATTCTGTAAGCTTTTAATTGGAAGTGATGTTGTTTGCTACTGTCATTGGTTGAGAATTTATTGCCTGATTAATCAAAGGAACAGTTATTTAACCAGCATTTATATGAAGGGCTGTCCCACTGTGACGGCAAAGGTTCAACTGTGGGGAGGGATCAGCACTTCACTGTACTCACATTATTCGTTGGAGTGATTGAGTGTGTGGCTGTGTATTTATTTATTTGTTAAATAATTCATGCCTGTGTGCATGTGTGAACAATGGTGGTATGAAATACTTATCATAGTTTTGTGTGTGTGTGTGTGTGTGTGTGTGTGTGTGTGTGTGTCAGTACGCGTACCTGATTACACACTATTTATGGGTATATATTGTCACAATTCTCTGAGCTCAGGTGTTGTACTGTCTCAGAACGACCACAAGGTATGATTTGGGACAGAGGGGTGACTCACACTGAAGCGTGCAGAGAAATACAGGCAAGTTTGATATTGGCTTTATTACAACGAATGTACACAGCGGGCCTTCTGCTGAACTTTGGCGGTGGTGCTGCACACCGTGCGTGCGTGGGCCGGCACCAATGGCGATGCTGTAATCTGCAGCGTCGGTGCCCGGTGACCCAGCCTTGTGGACATAGCGCTCTATTCACGCCACGGTTGAGTGGACGCCGCGTGTGCTGCGGTGCCCAGTAGCACAGAACACGGCTGATTGCTCCCTCAAGCGGGACTGGTGGACCCCATGTGGAGCGTCGAAGGGAGACATCCGACCACCGTGGTTGTAGTGAGTCAGCAGGTTTGACGATGCGCCCAGGGGAGCTCTTTCAGTGAGCGCAGACTGCTCTGCAGCTGGGAGGCCGCGAGTTCTCGCCCCCCCCCCCCCCCCCCCCGCCCCCCTCCATCCTTGCTGAAGGTAGCGCGCAGTCCGCCAGACGGTGTGGCACTTCACCCAGAGATCGGAGGCCAGCAGCCGTCTCCATCCTCGTGCCGGTGCAGCTCCGAGGTGCGGCGCGTCCGTGCAGCGGAGTTTGGACGTAGCTTCAGCAGTTGCCGCCGACACCCATCACCAAAAAGTTGTCGCGATTGGCCTACAACTTAAACAATCGTCATGCTCTCCTGTTCTAGAAGTGGACAGACTGGGGACACACCTGCCTGATTTGGGTCTCTGGGCTGGCTAATTTATACGTGTTTTCCCTACACCTCTGACAGTTCCGCTGGAGGGGGCAAGTAGAGTGCTCTTTAATAATTACGTCAGCTTTCTTCAGCCCGCTGTTGTATCCGCAACGTAAGGGTTTTCTCACAGCACTCAGTGCCGTGCCTTCTCGTCCGCGAGCGGTGTCGTAAACCTGCCGCGTCGCAGAATCGTTTGCCAAATATTGCACTCGTCTGCCACCCGATATGCCACTTGGTCCCGTAACTACTACCTTCCAGCCACAGCTGCACGAAATTTGCAAGAATTCCCCAAGTACACGCCTGAACTTATTTGTGGCGCAGCAATATATTGCGTGCACACTACGTGTGAATGTAAATATTGTGTAATATAATATATTGTATAATATAATACACACACACACACACACACACACACACATATATATATATATATATATATATATATATATATATATATGTGTGTGTGTGTGTGTGTGTGTGTGTGTGTGTGTGTGTGTGTGTGCGCGTGTATGTCCGATTTTCACCTATTTTAGTAACTATATAACTACGAACAAATAGAAGTAATGCAAGAATGAGGTGATCAAGGAGAGTGAATATTATGAAATATGTGTATACTCTGTATAGACAGATAGTAAAAATCGTAGTATTTCAGTTTTTACTCTTCGGGAAAAAAATACTTCGTGAATAAACCCAATTAAGCGCCAAAGAAACTGGTATAGGCATGCGTATTCAAATTCAGAGACATGTAAAACAGATAGAATACGGCGCTGCGGTCGGCAACGCCTACATAAGACATCTGGCGTAGTTGTTACATCGGCTACTGCTGCTGCAACGGGAGGTTATCAAGATTTAAGTGAGTTTGAACGTGGTGTTATAGTTGGCGCACGAGTGATGGGACACAGGATCTCCGAGACAACGATGAAGCGGGGATTTTCCCGTACAACCATTTCACGAGTGCGCCATGAATATGAGGAATCCGGTAGAACATTAAACCTCCGACATCGCTGCAGCCGGAAACGCACTCGTGTGCCCTTGACGACTGCGCGGTACAAACCTTTACGGTTGCCTGGGCCGTCAAAACCGACACTGAACTGTTGATGATTGCAAACATGTTGCCTGGTCGGAAGAGTCTCGTTTCAGATTATATCGAGCGGATGGACGTGTACGGGTATGAAGATAATCTCATGATTCCATGGACCCTGCATGTCAGCGGGGGACTGTTCAAGTTCGTGGAGGCTCTGTAATGCACTGGGCCATGTGCAGTTGGAGTGGTATGGGACCCCTGCAACGTCTAGATACGACTCTGACAGGTGTCACGTACGTGAGCATCCTGTCTGATCACCTGCGTCTATACATGTCCATGTGCTTTCAGACGGACTTGGGCAATTCCACCAGGACACAAGTCCAGCATTGCTACAGAGTGGCTCTTCTGGGTTTAAACACCTCCGCTGGCCAACAAACTCTCCAGACATGAACATTATTGAGTATATCTGTGATGCCTTGCAACGTGCTTTTTAGAAGAGATCTCCAATCCACCGTACTCTTAGGGATTTATGGACAGCACTGCAGGATACATGGTGTGAATTCCCTCCAGCACTACTTCAGACATTAGTCGAGTCCATACTACGTCATGTTGCGGTACTTCTGCATGCTCACGGGGGCCCTACACGATGTTAGGCAGGTGTGCCAGTTTCTTTGGCCCTTCAATTTAATAATTACCTCAGTGAGCCGGCCACACTGGTGGCTGAATACATCATCCTCAAGGCGGCTAAAAACTCACCACTTGCTCCATGTGATGAGCTGTTGAAATGTAATATCGTAATTAATATGAAAGAGCACAACACAATAGATTCCTTTATATCGTAACTTGTTATTCAACAAATGGACTTGCATGGATCATCTTCATAGCTCTCCTGCTCACCTTTTAATGTGTGTGCTTGGTATCAAGCTTGCAACATTTAAGTAGTAACGGAGGACGGTTTTACATAGGATAGCAAGATTGAAGCTCGCTGTTCTTTTAGAGAGAATTCTCGTGAATTTTCTATAAATGTAATCAGAACACGATGGGGAACAACTCTCTGTACATGATGGCCAAAAACGTGGCTTCCCTTTATCAGTTCCTGATACTTTCAGGGAAGGACAAGCAGACTGACAAGCGATTTCTGAACATTAAAAGACAGGTCTATAACGGACTTCAATTTGTTAACATTTGTGATGTGCACGTATAATTCCCCTTGCCTCTGACGTGCTAAATACTGAATGATCCAGAGAGAGATTATATTCGTCCTACGGCGCTACAGAGTTTAACATGGAAGAAATGAGTATATGAGATTTCATGGGCATCGAATGTTAGGATGCAGTCCGATATGCGGAACTTTGCGGATTAAAGGATGATCTAATTTCACAGTTACAAGTAGAAATTCATGCACTCTTTCAATCGAGAGCATGCCTTCAGTGTTACCGTGAGAGGAAATGTTCTAAGGACTGGGTGAGTAATCGCAACATGGTATTAGGTATTTGGCATCGCAAACACAGAAAAGTGCATGCAAGGAGAAATATTACGAAATGTATAACCTAACTAGGGAGCTACAGCAAATCGGCAACAGGTGAACAAAAACACGTCTTATTCGACCCGACGTCGTGTTCGATACAGCCCGCCCAACGGGAATCATAATGGCGGATCCTGTCACTGAACTGCAGACAACTGATGAACCCCGAAAATGACTAATTATAGTGTAACACCATAGCCACACCTCTCTTTGTTCTGCAGATGTTATATGAGATGTGCCAGACTTAAAGCTACACTCCTAGTGGCGAAAGGACATGCAAAATACCTGATGTTGTTCTGGAGAGCAGTTTAATTTTATCTACACAGGTTATGGTATTCTCCCTACTTTTATACTACTTCATTAAATACTTATTATTAGTGTGTGGTAGAGACCCATTCTTATCATCTACACACGGCCGATCGAAGTGATCGCCAGTTAATGAATATTGATCCCAAGAAAATTAGCGTAATTTCACACGCCGCAGGTGCATCCCAATAGAGAGATGTACCCCATTCTTACACGTGTTGGTAGTAGAGCACTGCTCATATACATTCCATTTTAGATTATATTTATGAAAATATGCTATAAATTAACACACGCTTTCATAACGCGTTAATTAGTACTGAAACTTAAGAAACACATCGCTGTGAACTAGCTCTAAAGTAAGATCACAACCGACGTATCTTCATGGTCAGTCGATAACGAAGTACGTGCATAAGGCCCTTCGAAATTTACTTAAAATAAACCAACGGATGACATTCAACACTATTACGTGGATAAAATCACCGATCCCATTATTCGCGATATAGTCTAGGTACTCAAGATCCCTCTGTGAAGTGATTTTTCACAAGTGCAGCATACGACACTCAGCTTGAGCACCGTGTCCGCCGTTACTCCCCCGCCACGCTTCCCGATGGGGAGGGGAGGAAATCCGTACCGGTTACCAACGCTGATCTTCACCATCTGCTTCTGCGATGTCGCAGATTCCTCCTGCTGTAGTGAAGCTAGTAAGTTGGTAGCTCAACCCAACACCTTTCTGTCTGTGAGACTTTAACAATTACACAGGATCTACCACAAGATAAGGAAAGGGGACGGATCTGCATTATAATTAAATAAATAACACCCCATTTACGTTCTCCCTTACCCGAGGCTCTGAGTATTGAGTGAAAAAAATGGATGGAAACCCAATTTGTTGACACTCAACAAAGCTACGATCCCCCTTGAAAATATCCTCCGCAGATGGGGACGAAACGTCGGATTATGAAGTGAAATCCCTTAGACCAAGGAATAATAGCCTGGAATCCCAATTATGAAAGGTACTGGACGCCACTCACGGCTATACATTACTTTATTTAAACAAGATGTGAGGCGTGGCTAGCCTTACTGCCTCTGGATCACGAGGCCCCGAGTTCGATTCCCGGCCGGGTTGGGGATTTTCTCCGCCCGGGGACTGTGTGTTCGTGTTGTCCTCATCATTTCATCACCATTTGTGAAGGTGGCGGGATTGGACTGAGTAAAGAATGGGAATTTGTACGGGCGCTGATAACCGTGGAGTTGAGCGCCCCACAAACGAAACACCATCGAGATGCGAGGTGTTAAAACCTACAATCGAGCGAAAATATGTCCACACAGATACAGCCGAGAAGGAAAACACAAGAAACAATAAGAGAAGAGTGACACAAAAATGACCAAAAATTCTAATTCCTACTTTATTACTCATGGAGATACCAATTAAATCAGCGATACTGCGATTCGAGTCCAAAGACTATGCGAGTCCTTTTCTCGTGATAACAGGGTTATTTCCCATTCAATAAAACCTCACTGTCTTTTCAAATTAAGTTTTGGAGGCTCAGAAAGAAGAGAAACACCTCACTGAAACTTTGCAGCAGCTCGTGTTTAGACCAGAGACTCCTCGCAGTGTTGCTGGCACTCGGCTAACGCTACGAGGCGAAGCTGCTGCGCAGCACTCTGGCAGTACGGGGCGATTATCAGATTAGGCGGCCGCCTGGCAGCCACTTGTGTTTACTCACAAAACTCGAGTTTCCCCGCTGCATACGGAGCGTTTCTATTTCGAAGCCGCCCTAACTCAGCGACACCCGCCCGGAAGCTGGCGGCGGCCCTGCCGTCGCGTCCATCAGACACGTTATCGCCGCCAAACAGCTGGACGTATCCGCGTGGGCGCTCACTTTCTGCGCAGACTGACTGGTGTACGCTGGCGCTGCAGGCGCGGCGCGGCGTGTCTGGCTGGCTAAATGCGCTGCGGTCCGCGCGCGCCGCAGCGGAGCTTCGCTTCCCACCTGCGCCTGCCTGCCGGCTCGTCCTCGTCTCCTTCTCCCGTCTCTTTTAGTGTCTCGTCAAGTTAATCGGTAGCATCATTGTTACAGTCTGTTCGACAGCGTGTCGGTCAATTTGCATCACAGCAAAACAGCGATCAAACGAGACATAGAAACGACGAACCCTCGGTAAGTTTCCGGAGGTGTGAGGCGCTGGGCGTCACGCAATTCCCGTAAATTACACGCCTGTATGAGATTTTCACTCTGCAGCGGAGATTAAAACTGTGTGCCGGACTCGGGATCTTTGCCTTTCGCGGGGAAGTGCTCTACCAACTGAGCTACCCATGCACGACTCACGCCCCGCCCTCACAGCTTCACTTCTGCCAATACCTCGTCTCCTACCTAAACAGAAGCTCTCCTGTGAACCTTGCAGAACTTGCACTCCTGAAAGAAAGGATATTCTGGAGACATGGCTTAGCCACAGCCTGGGGATGTTTCCAGAATGAGATTTTTCACTCTGCAGCGGAATGTGTACTGATATGAAACTTTCTGGCAGATTAAAACTGTGTGCGGGACCGAGACTTGGGACCTTTACCTTTCAGGGGTGCTAGTTCTGCAAGGTTCGCAGGACAGCTTCTGCTAAGTTTGGAAGGTAGGAGACGTACTGGCAGAAGTGAAGGTGTGAGGGCGGGGCGTGAGTCGAGCTTGGGTAGCTCAGTTGGTAGAGCACATGCCCGCGAAAGGCAAAGGTCCCGAGTTCGAGTCCCTGTCCGGCACACAGTTTTAATTTGGCAGGAAGTTTTACAGGCCTGTAGTTTGTGGATGCGGAGTTGGCGCCGAATAGCGTCACACGTGCGTCCGATCGAGGACACTGTCACACCTCTCCAACCACTGGAGCTCGATTATGCCCTTGTAACCCAAACAGTTAAGCTGCTGAAAGATACCGTTGCTGTCGGAGAGACATCAACCGTGAAGAGATGCAAGTGGTCGGTAGTTTGCAGCTGTCACGGTGTCTGATTAAAAAAAATATCCTTATTGCGCATACAATACAATACCCATACATCATAGCCCACTACCTAAGCTAATTAGTGGGTCTTATAATTACTACATTAACAATTGCAGCTACATACTTTCTTAAGAGGCTTTTCCTATGGACAAGGTTAGTAATTAACTATTCTACTATTCTACTAATCTACTCTAAAAGTACACAAAAAGCTGTAATCACTGCAGAGTTACAGGTGTGCCAGAACCTACGGTTACTGGACTGCCCGCCGAGCCAATCCCACTGGGAGTGCCCCTGGCACTGGGTAGGCCCAAATTACTTTAACTCGCAGCAGTCCCTACCGTGTTAATGGTTTCTAATTGATATCTACATTCTGTTCTAAAAGTAACAGATCCTAATAACTATTAAGTAAGTGCCTATTCTCACTTCAGGGTTGGTGACTCACCTGCCTCCCTTGTCCAGCAGCGTGGCGAATCTCGACCCTTATGGCGATCGGCAATTTCGCTCCCGGCCGTACTGGGCAGGTATACCTCAGTCTCGGTCAGTTCTTATCATTCAGCGACCATTGTGGTCCCTTAAAAACGCCCTCGGCTTGTTTTGTGATACCTCGTTTTCCAATGTGTTAATTATCTGAGTCCTCATCGCGTCTTAGTAGAGAAAAGGTCTGATGATTGGGTAGATGTCGCCTTAGTTCGCTTGCCACATCACCCTATGTTGGGCACTCGTAGATCACGTGATCAGGCGTGCCTTCCTCAGCGCCACAGTCACACGCGGGTGCAGCCTGCTTCCCTAAACGACATAAATATGTCGGACTTAACATATGATGTCACCAGTACCCTAGAGCCTAGAAGTACTTAAACCTAACTAACCTAGGGACATCACACACATCCATGCCCGAGGCAGGATTCGAACCTGCGACCGCAGCGGTCGCGCGCTTCTAGACTGAAGCTCTTACAACCGCTCGGCCACTCCGGCCGGCGATTGGTCCATGTCCTGTAAGGAAGCGCAGCAGACCCCTACTCAGCTTGAAGTACCCGAACTGTAATCCTTCTCTAAACTCAGCCAACAGTTGCAAAGCCCTCCGCCCCTTTCCCCCATTTTCCCGTGTCTCTTGAAGATGCTCCTCCCCTCTTCGTCTCATTGCAAATTTGTCTCCCACTCGCGCCCCATAATCTCCATGTTATTTCAATTTTTCCCTTGGTTACCCAATATCATGCTGCCCGTTCACGGATTCTAATGTCTAAAGGACGCAGCCCCATCAGTACCAGCGAAGCGCCTCCTCTCCCCCTCCCCCCCCCCCCCCCCCCCCACCGAGTTATTCCGTACGCTCCAACAGAGCGTAATACCGTATTCCGCTGCACCGTCCTCACAGCCATAGCATCCATCACCCTCGTGAGCCTATGCCCCCAGACTCCCGCTTCGTATCCTACTATTGAGGCTACTATGCTACTGTGGTAAGTCGGGTGGCAAATGGAATCCTTTGAGCCCGATGTTAATTAGATTATTTACGGCTTCTGAAGATCGTTGGGCTACGGCATCTATATGGGCTGTCATTAGTACTGCAAGGAAGCCTGGGACAACCTCCCTTTCCCCCTCCCCCTCCCCCTCCCCCCTCCCGCCACCCGCCCATAGCGTACTAGTACGCCCACCGACCTGCACCCGTGGCACGGCCAAGCTCTGAGCCGCCATTCGCCTAGATTGTAAGTATCTGGACGCTACGATCGATGTGGTGTAGTAACCCATCTAGTGACGGACTCCGAAAGCTCCATCTCACACCCTCGATGATCCCGTGTGCCCTGCAATCCTAACTGATCAAGCCACTGCTTGAAAGTTGAAAAACGTAGGGGGCGTCTGCTTTTGGTTTTCGATGTCAACAGTGCGCGGTGGACGGTGTGCTCGGAAACACTGCTGCTGCCTGCACCAGCCATTGCACAGAATCATCACGTCTGTTTTGATTTACAGAGCGGGCAGCCCTCCGACGTTGAGGATCTCCGATGAGGAGTGGACGTCCATCACCTTGGCGCCTGCTCGTACTGTCACCGTCCTTCACCCAGTTTCCGTAGATGCTCACGGCAGTAGCCAGGGAACAGCCGAGCAACCTCGCCGTAGCTCGCAGGGCCGGAATCAGAACAATCTTCGCTTCTGTCAGTGTTGCTTACGTCATTGTATTCACCAGCCGTACCATTGCTAGAACTATCTCCCATCACGTCTGAGCCTCTTACACGATTTAATTGCTTCGTCACGTGCCCTCCACACTACGAGGCAACATTCAGTCTCGCTATGGGGATTATTACTTCCCTCCGAAAATAATGAACACGCACAACAGCAACTACTGACACACACGAACTGAGCCGCGCTGGTCCCGGCTTATGCGCTGGTTTCAACCTTGAGTGTTACTCTGCTTTGGGTTTCCCGCGGTTATTGCGGTTATGCTGCGGTTCTTCCTCTTTCTACGTGTGACAGCAGCGGTGTGAATCGATATTCGCACCTTGTACTATCTTTGGTCTGGAGCTTATAGCTTTTTTTTTTTAAATGTCTTTATTCAATCCAATAATATCATACATAATGACCCACCACCTTATACATTAGTGGGTCTTAATATTTACAATTAAATGATGTTAGCAGCATTTTCTAATTCTAGTTTTAGTCTACTTACATGGTACAGGAAATGATGCGTCAGTTACTTAATGGGTAAGATCTAGTCTCCAATCTAACTATTCTAAAAGCTACTACCTGCAGCGTTACAGGCGTGCCAGTTGTTGTGTAAACCTACTGTGCGGCCGCGCCCACCGAGCTAACCCCAATGGGCATGCCCCTGGCTCCGAGCTGACCCTTAGAAAATCGCTGCAGGTTCTGTTTGGAGATGTCCTTTCTACTTCCTACTGAGAATTATCTATCTACTAGGTCGCCATCGGTGTGCAATTGTCAAGTTCGGGTGTTAGCGCACCTTCCCCCTGTTCCAGGACGTGGCGGATTCCTACGTCACAGCGATTGGCCAATCCGCGCCCTGGCGGAATGGGATAGGTCGCATTGAGTCATGTCGTGATCAATAGCTCATGTGTTTCCCCTACGATATTCTCGCAGGACTCTTGCCGATACCTCGCTGGCAAGGCGGTTTATGATGTCAAATGTGGTCGGGTTTCCGATTGAGTTATAGGTGTCATTGTTTGGTAGCTGGTTTCTTAGGTCGCTGGCTACGTCACCGAAGGTAGGGCACTCGTAGATTACGTGATCCGGAGTACCATGTTCGGCTCCGCAGTCACACGAGAGGGTAGCCCTTTTCCCGAACCGGCAAAGATATGCCGGATACGGTCCGTGACCTGTGAGGAAGTGCGGCAGTCCCTTACTTGGTTGGAAATGCGAGAGTCGGAGACGTTCTTTGATGTTTTGGAGCAATTGGTAAGTCCTTCTGCCTGTTTCCTCTCTGTCCCAGAGTTCTTCCCATAGCTCTTCTCCTCTTATTTTAATTGCAAACTTATCCCCCACTCGCATCCCCAAAATGCTTTCGGTTTTTTCTATATCTCCCCTTTTTACGCAATACCAGGCCACCTGTTCCCGAATTTTGATGTCCAGGGGACACACCCCCGTGAGTATTAGTAGCGCCCCTCCCAGAGATGTTCTATATGCTCCGATAGAACGTACAAGCATGTTGCGCTGCACCCTCCTCACGGCCATAGCAGGCACGACCCTCGTGAGCCTGTGTGCCCAGACTTCGGATGCGTAACCCACGATGGAACCAAGAATGGTGTTATGGTATAGCTTTATGAGTTCTGGTGGAAGGTGAAATCTGCTGTGTCCTATCATGATGAGGCTGTTCAGAGCTTCTAGTGATCTTTGAGTTGCCGTTTCAATGTGCTTGGCAAAACTCCATCTTTCATCAATTATCACTCCCAGATACCGGGCCTCGCGACGCCGAATTACTGGTGAGCTCTCGATCCTCACTGTTGGATTTTTGGCCAATTGGCCTTTCAGTAGTAGGTATGTCGACTTGTTAGGCGATATGGTCATTTTCGTTTTGTGGCACCATTGTGTGAGAATAGTTAATGCCCTGTTGATCCTGGGTTCGACGTCTTCACGACACCGGGCGCCAACCAGCAGAAGGAGGTCGTCCGTGTAGGCAATCGCCTCTAGCTCATCCCCAGTGTTCTCCAAGCTCTCCAGGAGAGGCTCCATGTTTATATCCCAGAAGAGCGGTCCCAGGACAGACCCCTGTGGACACTCCTTCGTAGTTTTCTTGCCAATTCACCCGCTAGGTGACGATAGCCAGACCTCTCTTTCCACACAATAGCTCCTAAGACAGCCATATAGCGGCCCTGGACACTCCTTCTCCCGCAAGCAGGAGAAGAGCGAAGGCCACCACAGGTTGTCGAAGGCGCCACTGATGTCCACCATGATGCCAACTATGTACTTGTGAGGAGACGACCCGCAGACCTCGGCCGCCAGCGCAATTGCGTCAGACACAGATCGCCTCTGCCGAAAACCGAATTGCCTGTCGCTCATCCCGCACAGCACTCGGTGTGCTGCCAGTCTGTCAGCTAGTAAACTCTCCAACAATTTGCCTAACAGGTCCAACAGACAGATTGGTCTATAGGACGTCGGATCTTTGTCCTGCCCTTTTTTGATGATTACTACATTGGCCTGTTTCCAGATAGTGGGAAACGTTCCGAGGCGCAGGGCCTCATTGTAAATTCTTGTTAAAGGTGTTACTAGTTGAGGAGCGAGGTATTGCACCACTTCCGCGACGATGCCGTCTGGTCCTGGGGCCTTTCCTTTCTTTTATGATTTTATGTGCGTCGCCACTTCCTCTTCTGACAATGGGTGTACCATGGTATTATTCCTGTATTCTTCCTGCATAGCCTGCATAATTAGGCGTTGCTCTTCAGTGTCTTCTTCAGTTCTGTCATCAGGGATGAGGACCTCAGCAGTTTCATGCCAAGACCCAGTCATTCGGTTTCCATCCCTGACTGTGGAGAGCACCATTGGCGACCTGATTTTCTCCCTTACTATTTTGTAAGGAGTGCCCCAAGGATCCATAGCCAATTGGCTGTGCACGTATTTTTCCCAGCTTTGCTGCCTGACTGCTCGTAGTTCCTTCTGGAACTGCTCTTTGGCTTCTCTGTATGTTTGTAGCCATCTTTGTTTTTCCTCCCAGACGACACTTCGCTGGTAATACCTCCTCGCCCTCCTGACAAACTGACGCATCAGCCCAAGTTCTGCAGACCATGGTGATGGAGAGGCCGCTACGGCTCTCCTCCTGGTTGGTGCGCCAACTAGCTCTTCGGCGTGTTTGTTGACATCTTCGTCACCATCTGGCCATGTCGGGGCGCCAAACTCTCTTGCAAGGCGCTCCCAGTTAGTCTTGTTGTAATTTAATTGTACTTCCCACCCTATGTCCCAGTGGCACTCGCGATCTGAAATTGTGAATGTGATTAGGTTATGATCGCTGGTTGTGTTTCTGTCTGTAACTACCCAGTTTTTTTACATTGGCAGCGATGTTGGCTGTCATCATCGTAATATCAGTGTTGGTTCCCTCGCCTCCCCCGCCCGTATAGGTGGGGGAGGGGGGGGGGGAGGTTTCCTGGTCTATTGGCAATGAGAAGCTCTAGAGACATAATAGTCTCTTCCAGCTTGCCTCCTCTCTCATTGAAACGTCCGCTTTAAACAATTATACATGACTGTGCTTAAACTGACACACAATATTTTGTTAACGCAACGCAATCTGACTTTCAAAATTCTCTACAAAAGAATGGCCCTGACTAACATTAAACTATACCTTTCACAAATCACTTACCTCACAAAAATCTTCGCTGCTCAAGCTACTGCAATACAGCGAGCGCCACTACTGCCAGCTAAATAAAAGATTCAAACTACTGAAGGCACTAACTACTGATAGGGGTAGTTAGCAAATGAAAGATATTAACAGAGAACAAACAATGTATTTACCTTAATATCATCACAAGTCATAATATATATATCAGTTCATGCCAAATTTCAAAACTCCGCCATCTCTCTCCCCACATCCACCACTGCTGGCGGCTCACCTCCAACTGCGCAACGCTACGCGCTGTTCACAGCCAGCTGCCGCTGCCCAACACTACAATGGCAGACAACAATGCAAACTAGCCACAGACTGCACACAGCACAGCCAGTGATTTTCATATTGAGCGCTACGTAACGTTGCCAATAAGAAAACATAAACAGCCTACTTACATAGAGAAAACATAAACAGCCTACTTACATAGCCCCCATGCTCCCCACAAAAATTTTACAAAATTTTTTTTGGGCAGTGGCCAATAATGATTTGATAAAATTTTTCACAATTACAATAACAAACATGTCAAATGCACACACTTATTGATACAATGTTGGTCAAAAGCTAAAATTTTCTCACAGTCCATAAAGACAGTCCTAATCGTACATAACAGTAGAATAGCAGTGTTTTTTCTCAAAGTCTGAGCAGTAAAAGAAAATGCACACGGAAGTAGTGGATTTCCATGCAGTCTTGAAGAAGTAGTGTTGTCCTTCCAATGGAAAGACAGTGCTGACTCTTGATATGCATACAGGTAATGGGCCACAACAGAGCAAACCCACAGCAGAGTCAGTCGAAATTTTGAAGAGTATTGGTAGGTAGGTCATCACAGAGCAGACCCACTGTAGTCCTGGTAGAGATTACGGTATTGGTGGGCCACCAGAGGTGCAGACCCACTGCAGTCCTTGTAGAAATAATGGTATTGGTGGGTCATCAAAGATGCAGACCCACTGTAGTCCTTGTAGAAATAATGGCGTTGGTGGGTCATCATAGATGCAGACCCACTGTAGTCCTTGTAGAGATAGCCAGCAGCCATCTGTTGTGACTGTGCAGGTGCACAATCACCACTGAAGAGTCTTGCGGAGAATATAGCAAGTCCATAAACCACCACTTGTGCACTCACAAAGTTTTTGGAATTGTCCTTAGAACCAGCAATGCTGTTATCCAGTCCCTTGCTGAATTATTAACACACTTGCAAACACTAACAGTCCCTACTTCTCACATATTGTCCATATACTATGACCAACAGAAACGTGTGCAGTGAAATGTAACTTACAAGTTAATAATGTCATGAACTGGTGACAATTACAATTTTATAACATAAGAATACAATTACAAAGGTACAAAATACATCATTAAAAACATAATAATACAGATAACATTTGTAGTACAGGCTTTACAAAAGAATAGAAATAAACATATACATCAGTGTTACAAAAATAGTGACATAAGTACATACATAAAATAATGAGAATAGTTTTCGAAACATTAATTTCACACATGAACATTGAAACAGAACAGAACTGTAAACAACTTTACAAAGAAAATATCATATTATTAATGCAACTTATATTTGAGGATAACAGTATTCCTCCTCATAGTGAATATAGCTTAGTATTAGAAGAGAAAAAAAATTCTATGAAACAGTACACAGAGACAGGAAGAAAACAAATACTCAAGGGTACACAAACACATAGTGGGATAACACCAATAGGAAAGGACAGGGTTCGTTTTCAGTGTAACATTTGGTACTGCAGTCCAACCCAAAACTTCATATATCTTTCCTCTTATTTCATCCTTTGTTTCCACCAAAAAAAATTCTAACTAAGCATGCTTTCTGTGTTTATATGTTCACACATTTCTTACCTCATTTTTATTTTCCATTATCTTACCTCATCATTTATTTCCAAGAAAATCCTACCTAAACCTGTTTTCTCAATGCATTTCTTCCAATTCATCGCAACTCATTCTCTTAGAGGCTACCCCCTCTTAAGCTAACTTAAATCTACTGAGCTCAGATGCTAAACTAAGGAACGAGGCAATGCAGCAGCACAAAACAATTAACACAAGCAGCAATGACAAAAAATACAGATTGGCAAAGCTAGCAGCAGCAAATGTAATAACTTATATCAAAACATGACATAGCTCAAGCAGAAAAAATAGTACACTAAAGATAACAATGCAGATAAGGGAAATGTATAATCACATCTTAATGTCTATGTAATTAAAGTGGTGCACCACAAGAAGTTATTCTACCAAAAAGTTACCAATTACTTGAAAAGAAAATTATGAATGCAGTTACTAGTTCCTTCTTATTGTTCTTTCCTTTCCAAGTGCTCCTTTTTTAAAGAATGTGGATCATAAAATAATTATTTAATAGATCTGTTGACAGAAAGTGTTCACATTAGCAAATGCATTTAATTTTATTTTATGAAACCAATGCTGCAACACAGCTGGAAAACAGATGTCAAATGAAATAAGCAATTACGCAAATCAAAGCATAAAAACATCATTCAATAGCTATGTGGCATTTCGTAAGTCAGTAGCTCTCAATTCTCGTAGAAAGACACTTGTCATTATCAGGTTTGCAGATGTAAGAATATTTCCAAGGATAATGCCCTCCCTTTTTTTTTGTGCTACCTGTGCCGCTGAAAAGGGCTCGCAATAATGGCTTTTTCTCCAGGCGTCTGACACAGCTGGGTGCCCGCGACGCATTACGTGCAGGTGGTCACTTAACTTTCGTACGGAAATATTTACGACAGGAGATTCTGCTACCGTGGTAGTCTCATATAAAAATATTTCACCTTGCCAATTTCTTTCATAATTACCGAAATGCCCTGTGTTATTATTTTGTGGCTTTTGCGTATTTCTAAGTTCCTCTTCCCGTGTTGGAGCGCGAGTGTCTTCTGAAATACGTAATTCTTGTATTACCTGTGTCAGCTGATCTTGTACTTCCCGGATTTCTCTTTGGTGTTGTGTATTAATTTGATTCTGATTTTGTTTGAATTTTCTGATTTGTTCATACTCTTCTGTGTCAGTGAAGGCTACGGGTCTTGTGTCATTCAGATCATCATCTACCTTTGTAGATAAGTTAGTGACCTGATCCGAAAGTTCGGCTACTTTCTCCGATAGTGTACTTATTTCCTCCATGTGTCTTTCTGAACCAATTTTCAGGGTATCTACTGTGTTCTTTAAGTTTTCCTGAGTTCTTGCAAGTTGCGTAACCGAATCGGTAGATGCAACTGAGTCAATTTTAGCTTGCAAGGTCTCATGATTTTCATGAACAATAATTTGCAGTTCTTTTATGTCTGCTTCGTGATTCTCTAATACATTTTCATGACGCAAAAAAATAGGTTGGAAATGCTCACAAATTTGTGTTTTTACGTCATTACAGACTTTTTGACATTTCGATTCAATGTGATGTAACTCAGTAGTTAAATCTTCACGCGTTTGTTCAAGAGTTTGTTCCAATGAGTCTAACTTTTGAAGCTGTTGCTGTGTTTGTCTTTGATTTTGTTCCATTGTGTCTAACTTTTCAAGCTTTTGCTGTGTTTGTCTCTGATTTTGTTCCATTTGTTGCATTAATTGCAATAATAATGTATTAGTGTCTGGAATCTGTTTCTCTACGCTTTTCGGCAGTGCATTTGCACCGGCAACATTCACATTTTGACAAGCAGAAAATGTGTCTTGACTTATTTGAGAAAACGGTGATGACCCAAAACCTGAATCTACAGTATTTGCGAAATTGTGTCCTGTCATTTCGGATTCCTGAGGCGAGCTATTGCCGACCGGTCGATCGATAATGCTTCCCTCTTCACTAATTGTTTCACTGTCCACGCCATTGTTTGACGCCCGCTCCATTTCCCTGTGCACAGTTACCAAATTACTACTTTGAACATTAGTAAATTCATTACTCGGCGGCGCTGATAAGCTACGCTCGTCATCACTATTATTTCTCAGTTTAGTTTGGAGCCTAGTGTTACGTTTTTCACACGCCATTATTGTCACAGTATTTCACACGACAACACAGAAAAACACAATTTGAAGATCAAAAATAAGAGAACACATTAACATAGCACTGAAAATAATATCTAGTTAATTGCAAGCGCAGCTGCGAAATACTTGCTGCAAATCTACATGCATGCCACAACTGTTTTACTGTACAACAATGAAAAACTACAACTACAAAGGAAATTCTCTCTATAATTACGCGCTAGCAATAAACAAAATCTACACTAAATACACAAACTACAAGAAAAAATCAGAAGATTCCAGTGAGGTATCCTAGGCTAAGGGTCGACATATGAAACGTCCCCTTTAAACAATTTTACAAGACTGTGCTTAAACTGACACACAATATTTTGTTAACGCAACGCAATCTGACTTTCAAAATTCTCTACAAAAGAATGGCCCTGACTAACATTAAACTATACCTTTCACAAATCACTTACCTCACAAAAATCTTCGCTGCTCAAGCTACTGCAATACAGCGAGCGCCACTACTGCCAGCTAAATAAAAGATTCAAACTACTGAAGGCACTAACTACTGATAGGGGTAGTTAGCAAATGAAAGATATTAACAGAGAACAAACAATGTATTTACCTTAATATCATCACAAGTCATAATATATATATCAGTTCATGCGAAATTTCAAAACTCCGCCATCTCTCTCCCCACATCCACCACTGCTGGCGGCTCACCTCCAACTGCGCAACGCTACGCGCTGTTCACAGCCAGCTGCCGCTGCCCAACACTACAATGGCAGACAACAATGCAAACTAGCCACAGACTGCACACAGCACAGCCAGTGATTTTCATATTGAGCGCTACGTAACGTTGCCAATAAGAAAACATAAACAGCCTACTTACATAGAGAAAACATAAACAGCCTACTTACATCATCTCGAGTGCCACTGTGCCACAGGCGGGATTTGGCATTCACATCCGCTACCACAACAACCTTTCTTCCTCTCAGCACCGCTGCCAGCTGCGTAAGTTGGTCTAGATACACTTCAATATCTGTGCCGTACTGAAAATACATATTTACTAGGTATATGATGCCGATTGGTGGCTGAAGTTCTATGACGTTACAGTGATCGTCAGAGAAGTGTGAGAGCACTGTCAACTGCAGTGCCCTACTGGTTACTATGATGGTGTCTTTCGGGTCGTCTCCGAAACTCATGGCAGCAAAAGTTATGTTCCCCGCAAGAGAGTATGGCTCCTGCAAACAGAGCACATCAAGGCTCCTCTCCTCCACCACTCTCCGAAGCTCCTGCATGACCAGCCTGCTGTTGTGTGCATTTAGCTGCCCTATCTGCATTTCTGTAGTCATGGGAAGTATGTGTGTACATAAGATTCCGGAAAGGCCTTCGTCCAATCGTAGGCTATTCTCCCATTGGATAGGACAGACTGATTGTATATTTCGTTTAAGTTGAATGTTTCGTTTCTTCTTTCGAATACCTTCTTCACTAGGTCACGCAGGGCGCCGAAGTCGGTGGGAAGATTCATAGTATTTAATGTACCCTGTCAACAGACTCCGTGGCCGAGAAGGTGACCTTGCGCCCATATTTATGTCCCACCCGCACTAAGTGTCGCAGTGCGGTGGTCAGGACAGCCGGCTCCTCCAGGCGGGATAGTTGCAGGGAATGTTCTAGATTTGGATATATTCTGACACGATCAACCGCTGTTCTTCCGGCTGTTGGTTGTCTCGAGTCAGTGCTGACATTTGTATTACTGATTGTATCTGCGTTTGAACTGCCAATTGTGTTGGCTTGCACTGGCGGTTCCAGTACAAGGCTCCCTTGAACGAATGTTGGTCGGCTCACTCTACAGGACGCCTGTCTCGAATTGCCTGATTTCCTGGCGCTCGCGGTCCCCAGAATAAGGAGAGAGGGATGCCACTTGTTCCTGTGGGTCCGTTTGGACGCACACATCCTTCATTTCTCTTCTTCCATTTCTTCCTTCTGCAAGCGTTGCGATAAACTGTTTGAACTGAACTGCTCTCGCTGCATCCCTTCGCCTCTTGCATGGGGATTTCTTTTTGGGCATTCTGGGTGCCGGAATGGACTCAGCCATAGTCAGTTCTTGATATTAGTCTCTGTTCCAGCATCCTGTACGTTGGGCAATTCCGACCAGTGGCATTGAATGTCTTTTTGCCCCTCCTTACACAGGGGATACAGATTCAGGATCTTGTGCAATTCTTTTTAACATGATTTTCTACTCCACACCTGGAGCAAGCCGACTTCCTTTCGCAGTATTTGTGTGTGTGATATAGGTCTCCGCAATTATGGCAGCGAGGTACCACCAAAATGTCACGCACATTGATAGCGTGGAAACCAATATAGATCTTACCCATTGAAGTTAATTCTTTCCACATTTGACCAGAGACTTCCGCCACATGATGCACTACATCTTTGTCTCTTGGTCCTGTTTTAAATATGAGTTTGAATTCATTTTTGAAATCTTCCATACTTATGTCGTCAAAATTCTGGTTTCGGACTGTCTCATAAAGCTCATTATTGTCAGAGGTAACTGGAATGTCGTACATGATTACTAGCGGATTCCTCTTTTTCGGGGGTTCGCATTTTACAGCCTTACACAGTTTTTGATTATTTAATATCTTATTTTTATCGTCCTCTGTTGCTACATCGACTATTACTACGTTCTTTGTAGCTTTTACTTTGTTCACTTTTATTTTGTCTTTTACAGGATTGATCATTGTAGTAAATATCTCTTGTACCTTCTTGGTATCTTGACCGGCCAATAGTCTCAGACAGACGGCCGTGTCCGGTCTTTGCGATACTTTAACTATAGTGTTTCTTGTTGTTTGGCTCTTAGGTGTAGTTTGAGCTACTACGCCAGCCCATGATTTTGTTGGATGCTTGCGCAGCCTTTCATTTTCCTTTTGGAGTTCTTCAACCCGCCCCTCGATGGTCCAAGAGGCGAGTTCGTTTTTCAAAGTCAGGGTCGCAGCCTGGCTTATCTTGCCGTTTTTGACGTTAGCTTCCAGGTATTGTGTGATCCTGGCATGCTCCTCACTAATGATTTTCTCGGTCTGCCCCGAGAACAGAATCAAAGAAGCCCTCGAAGGCGCACATGAATCGCTTGTCTCTGTATCAGCCATATTGTCGACAAGTGAAAAAGAATTGGGAGCCCGTCTCTTGCCCCGGAGCGGCTCTGGCAAAGGGGGATGGGGGGGGGGGGAAATTCTGCAGCTCGCCCACCGACCTCGCCCCTAGGCCAAGGGCACTCTCGAACTGCAGGGTTCAACGCGCCGTCGCCAGCGCACTGGTCCCTATCGGTGGCTCCGTCATCGACGATTTCACCCGACGCTCCTCGGCAAGTGCACCCCGCACCCCTTCGCCGCTTACTAGCCCCCGCTTCCTCCTCTCGACCGAGGACCCACTCCTACTCAGGTGGTGGGCTGGTCACCCAGTCGTTCAGCGGTCTGGACCCAGCTAACCTGACCCAGCCGATGTCACCACCTCCTGGGTTTGGCAGAACACGCCCCGGTTACCCAGGGGTGCGGCGAAGCACCCTTGCCGACTCGCGCCACGATCCCACGCCGACAAACTAGGTCGTCGGTATGCAGAGCGCCTGCTGGTCTGTGCCCTGCGAACAGAAAGGGACTGGTGTTCGGTCCCTCAAACACAGCTCCCCCTGTGCCACGCACCCTTCGCTTTCGCATCGGATTGGGTCACAGCTCTCCCCTCTGTCGCAAGTCAGCGTTCGGGCGAACCCGAGAAATGCCGAGCTTTACGTCTGGCACCACGGGAATGCGGAAAGAGCCACTTGGGATGGAGAGGCTATGGGAGACGCATCACTTGCGAGGACTGCCACGGGACGCCCGACTAGAAGCGATACGCCCCAGTGCGAGGCTCCGTGCCTTAGGGCGCGCCGGCAACGGGCAGGGCCGCACCGAACGCGCCGTCAAGCGACCGACCTCACGCCAGACGAGCTTGTAGTTTCCGGCTAGCCGGTGTGCGACAGTCGGTCGGTTGCTGTGGATCAGCTAGGAAATCACCGTGCAGGACAGTGGGCTGGGTACGCTGGCGGTCTCTACGCAGTGTCGGAGTGTGTGGGAGCTGTTCGATTGCTACGAGGATCGTGGCTCACCGACCCAGGACATCAAAGTTGAGTAGTGATTTAATTACCGAATGCAGTCTGTTCACATTGTGCCGTTGGTTTTCATGGTTGGTCGTTGGGGGTATTCCCGTGAGCAACAGCGAGTGTCCGAGCTGGCGAAAGTTTGGCCATCATCCGGTGGAGATTAACTGTATTTTGGTTATTTGAAGTCCAAGTACACCAACGGAATTTTCTGCCATGTGGCCATTAGCGTTCCGGTTACCTGCCCTGGCCGCTGACGTAAAATTCAGGCAGTGTCCTTTCCTCACCGTGTTGTCGCGGCCCAACATGTTGTGTAGTTTTGACAGCTTATGCATACTTGGTTGTGGGCGGCTACGCCTTTTACGTTGCTTTGGAATTCCTTGTGTACTGGTCGGGTGGAAAGCAAGTCGTCTTGTCGGTGGGTCCGTTGACTGTCTCTTGATTGGGTTGCCGGAGGATCGGATGTAGTTGGGCCGACTACCTGTCCCCCCTAAGCGGAGGTTAATATTTCAAGTGCAGACCGATCCCCGGATACTTCTCAGCGCCGCTGGCTGTACTGCCTTTTTCTTATTGGTGTTTTATTGTGTATTTTACTGGCTCATAGCCGATGTTTGAATTTGTGAGCTTTTAGTTGGGTTTTAAATAATGGGCCTTCAGATGTTTTGAAATTGAAAATTCCTTACTTGTCAGGTCTTGCATTGTATGGGCCTTCAGCCTCATTTAAAAATTCCTTTTTTTAAATAAAGCTTTGGGCCTTCTGCCTTTTGAAAATTGATTGTGGTTGTGTTTTTCAATCTTGGGAGCCGGCCGGAGTGGCCGAGCGGTTCTAGGAGCTTCAGTCCGGAACCGCGCGACCGCTACGGTCGCAGGTTCGAATCCTGCCTCGGGCATGGATGTGTGTGATGTCCTTAGGTTAGTTAGGTTTAATTAGTTCTAAGTTCTAGGGGACTGATGACCTCAGCAGTTAAGTCCCATAGTGCTCAGAGCCATTTGAACCATTTTTTCAATCTTGGGCCTTCAGCCGTCTTAAAATTGAAATTCCTTACTTGCTAAGTCTTAGACTGTTTGGGCCTTCAGCCTCATTTAAAATATTTTTTTCTGGGTAAAGCATTGGGACTTATGCCTTTTTGAAACTTTATTGTAGTTGAGTTTTTCAATCATGGGCCTTCAGTCGTCTTAAAATTTAAATTCCTTCCTTGTTAAATCTTACATTCTTTGGGCCTTCAGTCTCATTTAAAAAAAGGATAAAGCCGTGTGTTTTCTGCCTTGTAAAAATTCATTGTAGTTGTGTTATGAATCATGGGCCTTCAGCCGTTTTAAAATTAAAGAGGTTGTGCTCGTAATGCATAAGATTGTGTGACATAATCAGTCGATAGTTAAGCTCGGAAATTTGTGCTGTAATGTTTAGCCAACTAAATAAAGTTATATGTGTACGAGTGTAATTGACAGCCGCTCATTTTTGGCCCCTTTCCACAATTCCAATTACCTGTTCTGTCCTACGGATGTAACCAGGCGTTTGACGAATCAACAAAAGTTTTTTCAATTATGATCTTAGCTCATCAAAGAATGGCACCTGGCTGAAAACAAACATTAATTAGTACAGCCTAACCAGAGTGGTGTTCAGGAGGACCTACGATCTGACACAATTCTCGAAAAAGGAACCACATCTGTTTTGTTATGTGCTTACTGGTTCGTTATTATATAGTGACAGACGTACTCCGTGTCTTACGGGGTGTTATGTTACATGATCAATAGCTCGACTTTGAATTACTTCTATGGAAAGACCAATAATCTTGCTAGTGCGCGGATCAGCGTAATCCTAATAAAATTAGTTAAGAGCGCAACGGATAACGCAAGAATGGCAAGGTACCACGCAAGTCTACGTTCAGAAGTTGGACCAAGTACCATCTCCATTTATAATCATGAGTTAATTCTTTTACTTCCCTACAGTATTTGATTTAATTGTTAAAAAGCAATTAATGTGGGGGTGAATTAATCTCTCATTATTAATATTTTATGTGAAAGTGGCAGTGACGGACCAAGTTATTTATATAATCGATACTTATTTTGTCTTAAACAGTTAGAACAGATTAACATTTAACTGACACGTTGAATGTTCAAATTCACAGCATCATTGGTAATTACTTGCGTGAAATTAAATATGGTTTCCTACCGAAAAAGAGTCATGATCACACGAGGTTTATCAACGGGATCTGGTCACTACAGTCATCACCAAGACAAGCATGCCATCTCAGAGTCACTAGCACGCGCTCCCTGCGACACTGAACGGGTGCCCAGAACTACGTAATGTCGCGAGCAAACTGAGCAAGATTATGTCCTCCAAGCACCTGTAGCAGATTGACAAAAAAAAAAACTTCGACTAACAGCTTTGGTGGCCACAGCCTCTGACGACCCGCATGCAAAGAGTAGACGTGGAAATGAGAACATTCAGTTTATCGCTGGCGTTAAATCATATTCCTCCGATTAACTAGCCACACACGCACAATATGGAGGAACACAGCTAATTCTTGCCCAGAGGGTAGCGTGAACGATCCCAATGTGCCTGGAAGGGTAGATCTGAACAATGACAAACTACGTAAAATTATCATGCGGAGTGGTATTAATTTGGTCCTACGTCACTTACTAATAAAACACCATAAGATGAAAGAAATTCTTATGTGAAACGGGGCAGCTTCACTAACGATCACTGAATTGAGCTCTCAGCAAAGGGAAACTCACTTAAATAATTAATTTGTACCACGTAAATCTTCCACACGGAAAGTGGCGGGTATTTGTTGGTGGACACCACTTAGAAATAAATCACATAGAAAATCAATACAATTCCACATAAAATTGTTATAGTCATACTCATAGTCATTTAAGGAAACTTCCAATGTAATTAATATCACACGCAAACATAATGTAAATGCAGTTAATCTAATACACGACTAATGGCAGGCACATGTTGGTGGAGACTACCTGCAAAGAAACTACCGACAAAAAGTTGTTACAATCTTATTGATATTAAATTGACAGACTTTAACCGTAAAAAAACTATGCGAGAGTACAATTTAGAACTAGTCAACACAGTACACAGTGAATGGTGGGCATACGTGGTTGAACACTAGAAAACATTATACACTACTGGCTATTAAAATTGCTACACCAAGAAGAAATGCAGATGTTAACCGGGTATTCATAGGACAAATAAATGATACTAGAACTGACATGTGATTACATTTTCACGCAGTTTGGGTGCATATATCCTGAGAAATCAGTACCCAGCACAACCACCTCTGGCCGTAATAACGGCCTTGATACGCCTGGGCACTGAGTCAAACAGAGCTTGGATGGCATGTAGGAGGTGCAGCTGCCCATGCAGCTTCAACACGATACCACAGTTCATCAAGAATAGTTAGTGACTGGCGTATTGCGACGAGCCAATTGCTCGGTCACCATTGTCCAGACGTTTTCAATTGGTGAGAGATCTGGAGAATGTGGTGGCCAGGGCAGCAGTCGAACATTTTTTGTATCCAGAAAAGCCCTATACATGCGGCTGTGCAGTATCGTCCCGAAATGTAGGGTTCCGCAGGGGTCGAATGAAAGGTAGAACCACGGGTCGTAACACATCTGAAATGTAACGTCCACTATTCAGAGTGCCGTCAATGCGAACGAGAGGTGACCGAGACGTGTAACCAATGGCACCCCATATCACCACGCCGGGTGATACGCCAGTATGGCGATGACGAATGCACGCTTCCAATGTGCGTTCACCGCGATGTCGCCAAACACGGATGTTACAATCATGATGATGCCGACCGGTGTGGCCGAGCGGTTCCAGGCGCTTCAGTCTGGAACCGTGCGACCACTACGGTCGCAGGTTCGAATTCTGCCTCGGGCATGGATGTGTGTGATGTCCTTAGGTTAGTTAGGTTTAAGTAGTTCTAAGTTCTAGGGGACTGATGACCTCAGATGTTAAGTCCCATAGTGCTCAGAGCCATTTGAACCATTGACAATCATGATGCTGTAAACAGAACCTGGATTCATCCGAAAAAATGTTTTGCCATTCGTGCACCCAGGTTCGTCGTTGAGTACACCATCGCAGGCGTTCCTGTCTGTGATGCAGCGTCAAGTGTAACCGCAGCCATGGTCTCCGAGCTGATAGTCCATGCTGCTGCAAAACGTCGTCGAACTGTTCGTGCAGATGGTTGTTGTCTTGCAAACATCCCCATCTGTTGACTCAGGGATCGAGTTGTGGCTGCACGATCCGTTACAGCCATGCGGATAAGATGCCTGTCATCTCGACTGCTAGTGATATGAGGCCGTTGGGATCCAGGACGGCGTTCCGTATTACCCTCCGGAATCCAGCGATTCCATATTCTGCTAACAGTCATTGGGTCTCGACCAACGCGAGCAACAATGTCGCGATACGATAAACCACAATCGCGATAGGCTACAATCCGACCTCTATCAAAGTCGGAAACGTGATGGTACGCATTTCTCCTCCTTACACGAGGCATCACAACAACGTTTGACCAGGCAACGCCGGTCAACTGCTGTTTCCGTATGAGAAATCGGTTGGAAATTTTCCTCATGTCAGCACATCGTAGGTGTCGCCACGGGCGCCAACCTTGTGTGAATGCTCTGAAAAACTAGTCATTTGCATATCACATCATCTTCTTCCTGTCAGTTAAATTTCGCGTCTGTAGCACGTCATCTTCGTGGTGTAGCAATTTTAATGGCCAGTAGTGTAACTGCAGTAAAATCGTCACAAAAAATTGGCGTACCTCACTCATATCCATTTGATTACACGTCTAATACAAGGAAAACCACCCGAAAATGTAATTTGGGCTCAGACTCGTTTAATGGTGGGAACACGTGGCAAGTCCCATACACAAATAAATATATTTAATTTTCAACGTAAATAATCAAAAATCCGAAAAATATCTTGAGATTTTGCATTTGATATGAAAATTCGCAGCCACACTGCAAATGTAATAAGAGCGCAAATTCATGGTTCACACTCAACCTGGATGGTCACAACTAAATCTCCTTTCTACCGTCTAATCCATCAAAATAACAATAATTAACGCATTTCCCAAGGTCTCCGTGGCTATAGGTGCTTCCTGTGGGTAAACAGCACACTCCAGTGGCTTCCTTTTTGCCTTTACGAGAGGAGCCCTGACTGGACGCCCGCACCCGGCGCAGGCAGCTGGACAACCCCTGCAGTGTGGCGGAGCCGGAGCGACAACTGCTTTCCGTTCAGACTCAGCGGAGGGGAAACGTTTCTCATTCGCTGTAACTTGCTAACTCAGTTTACCTTTACTGCTAACTACACTTTGCTGAATTTGCGACACAGGATAAGTCGGTAAACCCTTCATTCCACTCCCACTTTTTATGGTTACCCTAAACTTCCAATTTTTCACATCTTCACTCTCTCATGCGCACAGACACTCAGATACGGAAAGGAAGAGGAGTGTGTCGTATAAAATGAACACCAATGGGTCCATTTTTCTATCCGGAAGGCGTAGCATATCAGTAACTTATAAGGAGAAAATGGTCATTCATTTACGAGAGTCACTCCAAGAGAAATGCACACTATTTTTGTAAAAATACAGTTTTCATTCTGCATGTATGAAAGTTTTACAGTGTTTAGATACATCCTTCCCGCTTGTTTTCAAACTTTGTTCAATCTGTTCTCGTGAGTGGCACCGTCACAACATGTCTTCAAGATGGCTGCTACACTTGATGTTCGTCAGAAGCAACGTGCTATCATAGAATTCCTGTTCTGTGAAAACGGGACAGTGGGAAACATCCACAAGAGGTTGAAAAAGGTGTACGGAGATGCTGCTGCCGATCGCAGTACAGTTAGTCGGTGGGCAAGCAGGTTACGTGATGAAAGCGGGCACAGCAATATTGAGGATTGTCGTTGCACCGGCAGGCCTCGTACTGCTCTCACTCCAGACTCTTGCTTGTGGACATCATGCCAAGTGGAACCACCATAAATTCTGATGCATATGTGACGACACTGAAGAAACTTCAAGCTCGACTGAGTCGTGTTCGACCACATCGCCAAAAGCAAGATGTTTTGCTGTTGCACGACAATGCACATGTCAGTCAAAAAATCATGGAAGCGATCACAAAACTCGGATGGACAACACTGAAACAACCGCCTTACAGTCTTGACCTGGATCCATGTGACTATCATCTCTTTGGGAAACTGAAAGACTCTCTTCGTGGAACAAGGTCTGGAGATGATGACTCCCTTGTGCACGCTGCCAAACAGTGGCTTCAACAGGTTGGTCCAGAATTTTACCTTGCGGGTATACAGGCGCTGATTCCAAGATGGCGTAAGGCACTTGAGAGGGATGGAAATTATGTGGGGAAATGAAAATATTGTTCCTAAAGGATGTATGTATACACTGTAAATCTTTCAAACAAGTAAAATAAAAGATGGACTTTTTAAAAAATAGTGTGCATTTCTTTTGGAGTGACCCTCGTACCATTCAACTATACAAAGTTAGTATCACGTAAAGATAGCGACTGGAGCGGAACTAACAGTGCTGCTTCAGTTTCAAAATGTAACAGGACTAATATTAAGCTTCTAAGCTAGAGGCGAAAGCCTCAGAACCGTTGCAACGTACAGAACTCTCCACTGCTGTCTGAAAAAAGGCCCACAGGTATCCAGCAGATCTTTATAGTCACCCCAAATAGTGCAAATATATCGTAAGAAATGTGAGAATGCGCATTTCACTAAACGTGAAAAAAGTAGCAGCCTATTATTACATACTAACACAACTAGCCAACTCAAACAAATACTTGGTCAAAACAGTTTGTAGCTATATTAGATCGAACCGTCACAAAAGCTCAGTCGTACGCAAAGTAGGTTGGGGAGTTTGGTTCACTCGAAGAATACGGGGAAGCTGCAGCCAGCCTGCAGGCCAGAAGAGGACACTGCTTACAGCAGCCACAGAGGCACTGAAACAGCGACTCTTCTCCAGGCCCTTGCTCAAAAGAAAGTGGACGAACACAAATTCGTGGCACAATGAAAAGCACCCTCTGCCATGCACCTCACAGAGCTTGTACGTATATTACATGCTTGTCTAAAGTCAACTAATATGTATCCTAATTTTGTAATGTTACGAATCCGAAAGATTCTTCCTGTAAAAAGTGCGCATATGATTTGAGTTACTAACGTACGCGACACAGACAGTTGTAGCGTGTTGCATTCACACGGTACCAAAAATATGTCGTCCCGTGTCAATGAGTCACTGTGCATCGGACACATGCGACGTTCTCGTGTTGCGGAAACCTAAATTATTCTCCGTCACGAAGAATGGTCGACTCTCGCGGAGTCTTCTACAAGAACACGAGGAGGGATTACAGCAAATCATCAGCTAACAACCAAAACAAAGGCTGACACAGAGCACAAACAGTGTTCAAGAACGAAGAAAGTCGCCACATTCCGCTGCCACAGGTTGCGTAAGGAGCGCAGACGCCAGCTGGCATCGCCGCCGCCCGCGAATCTGCCTGTCCGCGGCTGCTGCACGGGTCGGCTCGTGTGATCCGCGAAATTATAGTAACAGCTAGGGCCCGAGGAGGCACTGGCAAGCTAAGAATAGACAGGCGAATCTTAAATGGCTGCAGGGCAAAGCGGTAATAACTCTCGAGGTTACTGTTTCGATTGGGCGAATAATCGCTGCGTAACTGTTAGCGTATCTGTTGATGAGTTTAACTGTATAGGGTGACCGAAAACTCCCTGTATGATTCGGGAAATAAATACACTGAAGCGCCAAAGAAACTCGTATAGCCATGCGTATCCAAATACGCAGATACGTAAACAGGCAGAATACGGCACTACGGTCGGCAAAGCGTGTCTAAGACAACAAGTGCCTGGCGCAGTTAGATCGGTTACTGATGCTACAACGGCAGGTTATCAAGATTAGAATGAATTTGAACGCCGTGTCATAGTCGGCGCACGAGCCATGGGACACAGCATCTATGAGGTAGCGATGAAGTGGGCATTTTTCCGTACGACCGTTTCACGAGTGTACCGTGAGTATCAGGAGTCCAGTAAAACATCAGACCTCCGACATCGCCGCGGCTGGAAAAAGATCCAGCAAGAACGGAACCAAGGACGACCGAAGAGAATCGTTCAGCGTGACAGAAGTTCAACCTTTCCGCAAATTGCTTCATATTTCAGTGCTGGTCAATCAACAAGTGTCAGCGAGCGAACCATTCAACGAAACATCATCGATATGGGCGGAAGGCGCACTTGTGTGCTCTTGGTGACTGCACGACACAAGGATTTACGTCTCGCCTGGGCCCGTCACAACCGACATTGGACTGTTGATGACTGAAAACATTTTGCCTGGTCGGACGAGTCTCGTTTCAAATTATATCGAGCGGATGTACGTATACGGGTATGGAGACAACCTCATGAATCCATGGACCCTGCATGTCAGCAGGGGACTATTCAAGCTGGTGGAGGCTCCGTAATGTTGTGGGGCGTGTGCAGTTGGAGTGATATGGGTCCCCCTATAAGACTCTGACAGTTGACACGTACGTAATCACCCTGTCTGATCACCTGCATCTATTCATGTCCATTGTGCATTCTGACGGACTTGGGAAATTCCAGCAGGACAATGCGACACCCTACGCGTCCAGAATTGCTGCAGAATGGCTCTAGGAACACTCTTCTGAGCTTAAACAGTTCCGCTGACCACCAAACTCCCCAGAACTGAACATTATTGAGCATATCTGGGATGCCTTGGAACGTGCTGTTCAGAAGAGTTCTAAATACCCTCGTACTCTTACGGATTTACGGACAGCCTTGCAGGATTCATGGTGTCATCTTCCTCAAGCACTGCAGATATTAGCGTATGCCACGTCGTGTTGCGGCACTTCTGCTTGCTCGCGGGGGGCCCTACACGATGCAGGTGTACCAGTTTCTTTGGGTCTTCGGTGTACTTGATTTATTGGTATCGCTTACTTTGCAGCTGACGCGCACAAACATCCTTGACCGCATTCAAAAACACTTGAAATCGGAAATACTTTTGACCGACGTTTGCGAATGTATTGTCTAGTTACGATAAGGAGCAGCGAATTGCAGTATGCCGCGCCTAGCTGTCGCAATTTCAAAATACCGTGCCTCGCTCATGAGTATTATTTTCTGACGAATGTACCTGTGTCGAAACAAACAATCCCCATTTTTTACAGCTGTTAGAATATACAGGATGAGTCACGTAAGACGTAACACGCCTTTTATTTCGTAAACGGTTCCACGTATCGAAACGTGGTTTTCGGTAAATGTTAGAACGTCGAGGGGCGCATATTTTTTCTTTTGCATAATACTTTTAGCGGTAGTATCAACTGTCATATTAAAGCAAGTACGTTTTTTAAAAGTAACGATATATTTTTTATAAGTGCATGGCTTTTGAGAAGACAATTACAGTGTTATAGCGTTCGTTAATGTTGACGTTGAAACCAGTCGTAAAAAAATTCGAGAAATGTCCTAGAATTTTAGAGCATGGTGGCTGGAATCGGCAGACACGGCCAAGCAAGACTCTCCTGTCACGCTGTGTCAGAATGTCAACACATCTGCCTGTTAACTTGTGTGCACTGCAGACCTCTCATTTCTACTTCTTCATTCTTTTCGTATAGACATGTACGCCAATGAGGAGAAGGATTTGGACCAAACAGAAGCTGCACAGGGCAACTTTAGAGTCTCACTCAGTTTATAGAGGATGGCTTTGAAACCCGTCAAGTAACGGGTGTGGTCTTCGTGGATCTCACAGCAGCGTATGATACTGTCCATCATCGGTTACTCCATGCAAAACTATACAATATGATCAAGAACGCTCACCTCGTTAGACTACCCAGCACCCTCCTCCAAAACCGCAGGTTTTTTATTGAATTTCAAAGACAACGCAGTCGCTGGAGAGCGAAGAAAAATGATCTACCTCAGGGAAGCGTCTTGGCTCTACTTCTCTTCATTTATACCAACGACCAGCCATTAACCCCAGGCACAAGGAGATTCTTATATGCAGATGACCTAGACCTTGCTACGCATAGCTCATGCTTTGAAAGAGTGGAAATAAACCTGACAACAGCACTTAGAACACTGTCAAGCTACTACAATCGGAACCAACTCAGACCCAACCCTTCGAAGACACAAGTGTGTGCCTTTTAAGGAACAGGGAAGCTAATCGTGAGCTACACATTGCATGGTCAGGCATCCAACTCTAGCATCATCACGCACCTAAATACTTGGGAGTCACTCTCGATAGAACTCTGACATTCAAAACTCACTGCAAGAACACCAAAATGAAAATCTCCGCTCGAAACAACCTAATTCGCAAACTAGCGGGGACACAGTGGTGATCACATCCACAAACTATTCGCTGTTCTGCAATGGCACTGTGCTTTTCTAGTGCTGAATATGCTTCTCCAGTCTGGTACAGGTCATCTCATGCCAGACAAGTAGACATTGCTCTCAACGAAACCTGCAGGTTGATCACAGGTTGCTTAAGACCTACCCCAACTGATAAGCTCTACTGCCTGGCTGGAACAGCGCCACCGTGGATACGCAGGACAGTGGCTGCCAACAGGGAGAGACTGAAAGTGGAACAGGACAGTGCCCATCCACTGCACGGACATAATCCACCACAGCAACGGCTGAGATCGCGGAAGAGCTTTCTGAGAACATTCGCCAGAGAAGGCAAGGCTGGAGTTATGGAAGAAGCCGACGCCCCACCTGCGCAAATGGACGCCAGAAGCTGGGGCTTCATAACAGAAGATACGTCCTGTGATTGTGGACAAGAACAAACCATAAGCCACATGCTCCAGTGCCTTTTGTGCCCTACATCCTGCACGAAGATTGATCTCCTACAAGCCACTCCAAGCGCCTTGGAGGTTGCAAAGTACTGGCCACATGTAATATAAATACAATTTGTATATATATATATATATATATATATATATATATATATATATATTTATATATTTATGTGTATGGCTACTGTAAATTTGTATGTTTCTGACTCGAGAATAATAAAAGAAAAGGAGAAGTTGGATGTACTACTTTTATATGGTGAATGTAAAAGAAATGCCGTAAAAACTATCTGGATCGCCAATGTTCGACGCCCCAGGAAATTGCACAACTTATTAAGACAATAGTGTGGAAAGGCGGCTTCAACGTCAAAAGAGGACAAGAACGAAGACTGCAACTGACAGAGAACACGAAGAAGCTGTTCTGGCTATGACGCTAATGAATCCGCACAGTGGTACGAGACAGAAAGTGGAATCAGCCAGACGAGTATCATTCGCATCCTGCATCGACAGAATTTCCGTCCCTATCGTCTGTCACTGCATCAGGCACTCGACAATCGTGATTTCTGATATCTTACAGAATTCTGTCGGCTTGACCTTCAGAAACTGGGAGTCGACCCTACGTTTTTCCATTGTGCTTTTTACCGGTGTAGCAATCTTTACTAACCACGTTAATGTAAAGTGACATAACATGACCTGCTGGGAAGCCGAAAATCCACACTGGCTTCAACATTAACGGCCGTGGAGCGTAAACGTATTGTGCGACATCATAGGAAATTACGTTGTAGGACCCTACTACACCTCAGGCGTTCTAAATGAACATTCGTACGCACACTTTCTGACAAACATTCAGCCTGTTCTTCTAGAAGAGGTGCCACTGGGTAATCGATAGTGTATGTGGCTGCAAGACGACGGTTGTCCTGCTCTCCCGTCCTGTGTTGAAACGCAAATACTGAATGACAACTTTCCTGCACACTGGATAGGACGAAATTCTGTTGTCAAATGGCCTGCGACGTCCCCCGATTTGGCTCCTTTTAATTTCTTTCTTTGGGGAGCACTGAAAGATGCAGTCTATGAGAAGCCCCAAATACGCCAGACGATATGCGTCGTCGAATCGCCAGTGCCTGTTCTACCATATCATTCACTGTAATTACCTCTGTTCATCGTTCTTTCGAACGGTGATTGTATATGTGCCTTTCAGTTCATGGTAAACAGTTTTAAGACATCCTAAAATAACGGATAAAGTTATTTTTTTACAAGACAATATTTATGTTATATGATTTGGATGGTTACATAATCGTTGTTAGCAAACTGTTAATTTCATGTACCTGAGGACGAAATTGCATTGAAATATTAAATGAGTCAACAACGTGTATTGCAAGTGGCTGATAACATTGTTCAAAATGGTTCAAATGGATCTGAGCACAATGGGACTCAACATCTGAGGTCATCAGTCCCCTAGAACTTAGAACTACTTAAACCTAACTAACCTAAGGGCATCACACACATCCATGCCCGAGGCAGGATTCGAACCTGTGACCCTAGCAGTCGTGCGGTTCCAGACCGAAGCGCCTAGAACCACTCGGCCGGCGATAACATGGTCATTATGGGTTTACATTCAGCAAGAAATGACATTTCATTAAGAAGAATATTTATTTTGTGGTCACCAAAGTATCTTTAATAGAATGTTTAGTTCAATGAATGTATCCCACATGATATAACTCAGAGCAGTATAGGTAGAGACAGTTGTCTGACAGCATGCATTTTACCCCTTGAGAAGCACACAGGCAAGTAAAGTAAAAGAAAGGTCAAATCTTCCAACATTTAGATATTTAGTGCAGAGTTGCTTTCTGCGGCGTATAAGACCTCTTTATTTTTGAAGAATGAATAGCTCAGTTCTCTGTTTCAGCTCATGTAAATCTGTGAGAATACAGAAATGTGGTTTTCCTAAGCCTTTTGTGATACGGTAGATTCTAGCCTGTGTCGTATTTCCATACATCATTTGTACGTGAACCTACATTTTACATGCGTGAAATAGCGATACAGATCAGCATCTATCCAGTTATTTAGTGCGAGAGTTGCCCAGAAAGTAATGCACCGCATTTCATTCTCAGCCGACAACAATGGTACGTACGTGAAACGTTACGTATGTGTTATTTGAAGTCTCCTGAGTGAGCGCGCCAAGTTTCCGTCACTTCCTACAGATAGCGTAGCTGCAGGACAGTTTCAAGATGGCGTCTGTAGGTGATGTACCTGGAGGATGACCATAGATCACAGAATAAGCTGTGTTGATAAAACACCATTCTTTCGTGTGTGTAATTCTCTTTATGTTCAATAAAAATTTAACATTTTAAAGAACGTAGTTCTTATATAGGAAAACAGTGATCTGTAATTATTATAAATAAACTGGAAGCAGTCTTGATCGGATAACTTTTTTAATGGTGACCGGTTTCGAGCTTTTCTAAGATCGTCTTCAGACCATGAATGTCTGAAGTTCACCACCAGCCACAAGCAAGAGGGTTGCCCTACGCCACCGCCTCCGGCAGACATTCACGGTCTGAAGATGATCTTACACTCCTGGAAATTGAAATAAGAACACCGTGAATTCATTGTCCCAGGAAGGGGAAACTTTATTGACACATTCCTGGGGTCAGATACATCACATGATCACACTGACAGAACCACAGGCACATAGACACAGGCAACAGAGCATGCACAATGTCGGCACTAGTACAGTGTATATCCACCTTTCGCAGCAATGCTGGCTGCTATTCTCCCATGGAGACGATCGTAGAGATGCTGTGGAACGGCTTGCCATGCCATTTCCACCTGGCGCCTCAGTTGGACCAGCGTTCGTGCTGGACGTGCAGACCGCGTGAGACGACGCCTCATCCAGTCCCAAACATGCTCAATGGGGGACAGATCCGGAGATCTTGCTGGCCAGGGTAGTTGACTTACACCTTCTAGAGCACGTTGGGTGGCACGGGATACATGCGGACGTGCATTGTCCTGTTGGAACAGCAAGTTCCCTTGCCGGTCTAGGAATGGTAGAACGATGGGTTCGATGACGGTTTGGATGTACCGTGCACTATTCAGTGTCCCCTCGACGATCACCAGTGGTGTACGGCCAGTGTAGGAGATCGCTCCCCACACCATGATGCCGGGTGTTGGCCCTGTGTGCCTCGGTCGTATGCAGTCCTGATTGTGGTGCTCACCTGCACGGCGCCAAACACGCATACGACCATCATTGGCACCAAGGCAGAAGCGACTCTCATCGCTGAAGACGACACGTCTCCATTCGTCCCTCCATTCACCCCTGTCGCGACACCACTGGAGGCGGGCTGCACGATGTTGGGGCGTGAGCGGAAGACGGCCTAACGGTGTGCGGGACCGTAGCCCAGCTTCATGGAGACGGTTGCGAATGGTCCTCGCCGATACCCCAGGAGCAACAGTGTTCCTAATTTGCTGGGAAGTGGCGGTGCGGTCCCCTACGGCACTGCGTAGGATCCTACGGTCTTGGCGTGCATCCGTGCGTCGCTGCGGTCCGGTCCCAGGTCGACGGGCACGTGCACCTTCCGCCGACCACTGGCGACAACATCGATGTACTGTGGAGACCTCACGCCCCACGTGTTGAGCAATTGGGCGGTACGTCCACCCGGCCTCCCGCATGCCCACTATACGCCCTCGCTCAAAGTCCGTCAACTGCACATACGGTTCACGTCCACGCTGTCGCGGCATGCTACCAGTGTTAAAGACTGCGATGGAGCTCCGTATGCCACGGCAAACTGGCTGACACTGACGGCGGCGGTGCACAAATGCTGCGCAGCTAGCGCCATTCGACGGCCAACACCGCGGTTCCTGGTGTGTCCGCTGTGCCGTGCGTGTGATCATTGCTTGTACAGCCCTCTCGCAGTGTCCGGAGCAAGTATGGTGGGTCTGACACACCGGTGTCAATGTGTTCTTTTTTCCATTTCCAGGAGTGTACAAAAAGGTCGAAACCGGTCACCATTAAAAAAGGTATGCGATCAAGACCGCTTCCATTTTATTTGTTGAAGAAACAAATGTGGTGCATTACTTTCTGGGCAAGACTCGTATGTTAGAGGGCATTCCTCATCATTATTTTGTAACATCCAGAGTAAGTAAAAAGCTATGAACTATCTGCATCCAAACAGTAACCAGTCGTACCACTCCTTGTAATAGAACCTCCTATAAGATTTTACCGCATCCTCTCTTCCGATATATCGATAAACAAATAGCATCTGCATGTTGACATTTAGCATATTTCAAATAACTTCCGGGAATTCAGTCAGGTAATACTTTCAGCGACCGCCGATATTTCGGCGGGAGAACACCCTGAAATTTTCAAGGCAAATTGCAACGGACAGGCGACGCACATGCAAATTTAAAACCTCGGTTCTCGGACTGATGCACAAAAGATAACACGCACACTGAACACTAGTGCCACCAAAGATGACCAAAGTCAGAGCTATCGATAGTGAGTTGGCCGCGGTGGTCTAGCGGTTCTAGGCGCTCAGTCCGGAACCGCGTGACTGCAAAGGCCGCGGGTTCGAATCCTGCCTCGGGCATGGATGTGTGTGATGTCCTTAGGTTAGTTAGGTTTAAGTAGATCTTAGTTCTAGGGGACTGATGACCACAGATGTTAAATCCCATAGTGCTCAGAGCCATTATCGATAGTGAGGCTAAGGTGGGGTAACATTGACTCTGTCCCTCTGTTTTTTGACAAGGGAGAGAGCCGCATTCCAAACAGAGTTCAAACAGAAACCTCCGTCAGTGTTAACGAGGTTGATCGCTAATTTAATCTCAACTGCCTCCTTCATAACACTGTCCCAATAGCTGGACGTGCATGCCAATATCTCGGTGTTATTATATAACCTGGGGTGCCCAGTAGCCAAGCAATGTTCGGCAATAGCAGATCTACTTGGCTGCTGTAATCGTGCGTGCCGTTTATGCTCAGTAGATCGGTCCTCCACGGTCCTGATAGTTTGACCAATGTATGCCATGCCGCAGCTACAAGGAAGAGGATGGTTGCCTTCCCTTTCTCGACGTGTTGGTTAGGAGGAAGGATGATGGATCATTGGGACATGCAGTCTACAGGAAAGGTACTCACACCGACTTGTACTTACAAGCTAATAGTTGTCACCATTCGGCTCAGCGTGAAGGGGTACTTCGTACCTTGGTACACAGGGCACATGTCGTTTGTACACTGAGACTTTGCCAGCTGAGCTGTCCCATCTTGAAGTTACGTTTCGTCAAAATGGTTATAGTGATAGACAGATTGAAAGTGCGTTGCGCTATCGACCAACTGTACTTCGGGTGATTGATGATAATTCTGAGTCGACACCTAAATCTACTGCCTTTTTGCCTTACGTAGGTAACACTTCCAACAAGATCGGTCGTATTTTACGGAAATACGATGTGAAATGTGTTTTCCGGCCTCCATTTAAAATTACAGCGCTTTTGAGTTCTGTTAAGGATGTTTGTGGCCTGCGTAAGGCTGGTTTATATCGCATTCCTTGTAGCTGCGGCATGGCATACATTGGTCAAACTATCAGGACCGTAGAGGACCGATGTACTGAGCATAAACGGCACACACGATTACATCAGCCAAGTAGATCTGCTATTGCCGAACATTGCTTGAATACTGGTCACCCCATGTTATATAATAACACCGAGATATCGGCCTGCACGTCCAGCTATTGGGACAGTGTTATTAAGGAGGCAGTTGGGATTAAATTAGCGAGCAACCGAACAGGGATGGAGGTTTTTGTTTAAACTCTGTTTGGAATCCGGCTCTGTCCCTTGTCAAAAAACAGAGGGACAGAGCCAATGCTACCCCACCTGCGAGTTCTTAGTCTCACTATCGACAGTTCTGACTCTTGTCATCTTTGGTGGCACTAGTGTTCAGCGCGTGTGTTATCTTTCCTGTATCAGTCCGAGAAACGAGGTTTTAAATTTGCATGTACGTCGCCTGTTCGTTGCAGCTTGCCTTGAAAATGGAGGGGTGTTCTCCAGCCGAAACATTGGCGGTAGCTGAAAGTGTTACCTGGCTGAATTCCCGGATGTTATTTGAAAGTTGTATACTCCATGCTAGATACATTAGCATCCACTGGAGCAGATGGCCAGTGGTCGAAGTCGCTTGCACAGACCTGTGTAACGTTCTGTCAATTGTACTGGAGAAAGACCATATCCAATAGCCTACCAATCACAAGGAAGGGTTCCTGTGTTGTTCTTTCATAAGGAGTTTAACACAGTGCTTTTCATCTAAAACACATGTAAGCCGTGTAAGACCACAGCTATGCACACAGCAATATACGCAGTTTTTCGACCATGACTTCGAGGTCTTTGTCAGGTGCTAAACCGACATTAACACTTCTCGATCCATAAGCTCTCACAGAAAGCTGATAATCACATTGTGTAAACTATGCTACTCCCATAACACACATACAGTGGTAGAAATAAAACACAGAGGCAAAGTTTCTTACGGACAGAAATGTGAAAGATATCGCTACATATGGAAAATGGAAGATTTTGCGGCACTGTGCAGCGTTTCCGAACAGCTGTTCGACCCATACAGTTAACCTCATCTTGCACAGTGAAACTGATGCTGTGAGACACAAGTGTCTGGCACTGCGTGATATGGACGCTGAACATAACATACACTGCATTCCCAGTCAAGTGATGTAAGTACCATTCCACAGAAATTACCTCCCAACCAGAGCAGCATAACTGGCATTCAGATTAGACGAATTCGATGGCTAAATGGTTTTCATCAAATGATATTCAATTACATGGTTAATGGTCGACGTGTTTGCATGGATTGATGAATATCTAAAATATATTGAAAAGCGCTAAAGCGATGTTAATGAGCACACACATTTACTATACCAGTGTAACTCTATTCATTACAGCAACATGAAGCTGCTCTCCTACTGAAATGATGAAGTCATACTCCTTGACAGAGCGTAGGGGACGACGCGGGAGAACCGCACCGCTGTACCAGGCAAGGTTCTAGCGGAGGTGGTTTGCCATTGCCTTCCTCCGACCGTAATGGGGATGAATGATGATGATGAATACAACAACACCCAGTCATCTCGTGGCAGATAGAAATCCCTTACCCCGCCGGGAATCGAACCAGGGACCCCGTGCTCGGGAAGCGAGAACGCTACCGCGAGACCACAAGCTGCGGCCACTGAAATAGGAGGAGACAACTTATCCTAGGGACGGCGTCATCTCCTGAGCTGGAGGGGCTCCCAACGTGTTCAGACTGAACGACGGCTGAGTCTTCCAAAACGGGATCTGATGGTTGTTATCCGGTTTCGGATACTTTTGAGAGCGTTAATATGCGGTTAAATTCTTTCTCTGATTGCAAGGTCGATCTGTTGCTGAAGTGCATTTGCTGTTACCATAAAAAACTCTATTACATCCCAGGTAAGGACTACTACAAAGAGGGAGTATTGTCATAGGAAGCATGCAGGAGATGCAGGGAGTAGCGAATGCGTTCCCACGTTGTTAACGATCAGCGCGGAGGTTCACTTCGTACCGTCCAAACGGCTCTGTGGGCGAGCAGCAAAACGAGCACTGTCTGTTCTGGTCAGCTGTGGAGGATCCCAAGCAGACCTCTGTATCATGACTTGACACCAGACAAATATCTGCAGTTGGCAGGAGTCTGTGGCTGCGTCTCTGGGGGCGCGCTCTTAAGAATGGACTGCAGAGAAACAATGTTTTTCTTGAGCGAGGCATTTGACTTATTGTCAGCGGACTAGTGCAGACTGTTTCTTATTTGCCTACCCCACATGCAGAAGCGACGCTTCTCCGGGGGTCTGAAGTTGGTTGGATCCTGTGGACATGTCTGTGTGGGCGCCCTTAAGAATGGACAGCCGCCACCCCGTCCCCTCATCCCATCCCACGCCCCCGCTCCCTTCCCACACACACACAAGATGCGTCTGCGGTCGGTAAAGCCTCCACTTACATATTTTTGTAAGGGTCTCAGTCAAAAATGGTTCAAATGGCTGTGAGCACTATGGGACTTAACATCTGTGGTCATCAGTCCCCTAGACTTAGAACTTACATCACACACATCCATGCCCGAGCCAGGATTCGAACCTCAGACTACAGCAGCAGCGCGGTTAGGGCAGCATTAAAGCAAATTCGCCAGTGTAACACTGCATTTAGATTCCTATACGTAGAGGTATGGAAGTATTCAGACCACATCACTGGTGAATTATGCAATTTGCCGTCCGGTGTGGCCAAGCGGTTCTAGGCGCTTCAGTCTGGAACCGCGCGACCGCTACGGTCGCAGGTTCGAATCCTGCCTCGGGCATGGATGTGTGTCATGTCCTTAGGTTAGTTAGGTTTAATTAGTTCTACGTTCTAGGGTACTGATGACCTCAGATGTTAAGTCCCATAGTGCTCAGAGCCATTTGAACCATTTGAACCAATTGTGTAATTTCCGCTGTTGATCAACACTGTTCCCAATGCTTCTGTACATTACAGGCATTCTGATCGAGCGAATTTAATGGTTATGGAGCGCTCGTCAATTACACTGAGTTAAGTAGGAGTGATTACACCAGCCCCTAACCGCAGACTTTCGTTCTACGAGTTAGCAGCTCGATCGCGCGTTTCTCTTTTCATCGAATTCAGTGTATGCATTATCCATTAGTATTATCACTTCAGGTTTGGTGAACGAGGTCTGTTGTACGGCTACAGGACACCATTCAGACGTATTCCGGCAGACCAGTCACCCCTACCCGCACCCAGTTGGGTGATACTAGAGCAGCTCGTCCACTAGAGATGTATTCGACCGACTCCGACCAACAGGCCATCCATTCCTCTGTCTCTCGTCAACAGTCACCACGGGTCAGTCAGTATCTGCGCTATCACTGAACTTAACATGAGCCCTAGGATTTTTTATCATTTTCGTGTGTTTATTCATCCACATACATATTCAGTCCGAAAGATTGTGACTGTGATTCTTCATTTTGTTCCAGCCCAATTCGAAGAAGATGTGAGACCCACCCATACTTTTATGTGGATGGTGTAGGCGATGATGATGTCGATACATTCACCATAGCAAATACTGTGGAATTCAATGGAGGTTAGTAACCTAGTTGCGGCATCTTCAGTCAGCTGATATATAATTGCAAATAAATAATGTGAAGTGGTGTAACTTTTCGCTCTTTTGTTGTTGTTATTCGTAGGGGACCTCCTGCACCAGGAAGGAGATGAACAAGTGGAAAAGGAGGGAGACATGCTTGCTGGCGAGTGCATTTTTTTTTTTTTTAATCTTCGGTCTTCTTCCTGGTTTGATGTGGCCACGAACTCTTCTCCTGTGCCAACCTCTTCATCTCAGAGTAGCACTTGCAACCTACGTCCTCGGTTATTTGCTGCATGCATTCCAGTCTCCGTCTCCCTTTACAGTTTTTGCCCTCTATAGCTCCCTGTAGTACCATGGAAGTCACTCACTGATGGCTTAGTAGATGTCCTATCATCCTGTCCATTCTCATTGTCGGTGTTTTCCACGTATTCCTTTCCTCTCCGATTCTGCGCAGAACCTCACCATTCCTTACCTTATCAGTCCACCTAATTTTTACCATTCGTCTGTAGCACCACATTTCAGATGCTTTGATTCTCTTCTCTTCAGATTTTCCCGCAACCATGTTTCACTAACGTACGATACTGTACTCCATACGGACATTCTCAGAAGTTTATTCCTCAAATTAGGACCTATGATACTAGTAGACTTCTCTTGGCCAGGAATTCCCTTTTTGTCATTGCTGGTCTGCTTTTGATGTCCTCCTTGCTCCATCCATCGGTGGTTATTTTGCTGCCTAGGTAGTAGAATTCCGTAACTTCGTTTGTGACCATCGATCCTGATGTTAAGTTTCTCGCTGTTCTCATTTCTGCTTCTTCATATTACTTTCGTCTTTCTTCAGTTTACTTCCAGTGTATATTCTGTACTTCTTTGAATGTTCATTTCATTCATTAGGTCATGTAATTCTTCTTCACTCTCAGTCAGGATAGGAACGTCATCAGCGAGTCGTATCACTGATCTCTTTTCACCTTGAATTTTAGCTCCTCCCGTGCACCTTCGATGTATAGATTGAACAGTAGGACCGAAAGGCTACATCCCTGCCTTACACCCTTCTTAATCAGAGTACTTCGTCCTTGCTCGTCCACTTTTGTTATTCCCTCTTCGCTCTTGTATATATTGTACATTACCCGTCTCACCCTATAGCTTACCCCTATTTTTCTCAAATTTCGAGCCTCTTGAACCATTTTACATTGTCGAATGCATTTTCCAGGTCGACAAATCGTATGAACGTGTCTTCATTTTTCTTTAGTCTTGTTTGCATTATTAACTGCAACGTCAGAGTTGCCTCTCTGGTGCTGTTACCTTTCCTAAAGCCAAACTGATGATCTAACACATCCTCAGTTTTTCTCCGTTCTTCTGTATATTATTCTAGGCAGCAAATTGGATCAGCTGCCCAGCTTATTGTACGATAATTTTCGCACTTGTCAGCTCCCGCAGTCTTCGGAATTTTAGGGAAAGTATTTTTCCGAAAGTTAGACGGTATGTTGAGAGACTCAGATATTCTACACACCAACGTGAATAATCTCATGCGTTTGAAACATGGACATTAATTAAGAAGTATGTAAGGTAGATAATTGTTAAGATTTGGTGCCTGTTCCCCCAATGATTTTAGAAATTCTGGTGTAATGTTATCTATCTTTTCTAGCCACTTGGATCTTAAGTCCTCCAAAACTCTCTTAAATTCTGGTTCTAATACTGGATCCCCTGTCACTTCTAAATCGACTCCTGTTTCTTCTTCTATCACATCAGACAAATCTTCGTCCTCATAGTGGTCTTCAATGTACTCTTTCCAGCTATACGCTCTCTCCTCTGCATTTCACAATGGAATCCCCATTGCACTCTTAATGTTACCACTACAGCTGAGCCGTGGCTGGCTCATGTTATGCGTTGTATAAAACTTTGGTTGCTATTCTGTGTTTAGTCTCTCGCGGTTATCGCGATTATGCTGTTATCCTCTCTCTCCACGAGTGACAGCAGCGGTGTGTATCGATATTCGCACCCTTGTACTATCTTTGGCCTGGTGCTTATAGTGCTGTGTGCGAGCAGTGGGTCGGTTGGCGTGGCGCAGCGAGGAAATCTCCACGGCGCGTAGTTTGGCCGAGGCCGCTGGCGGCGTCCACGCGCGGTCGGCGTGTGTGGTGCTGTTCCTATTGCTACGAGGTCCGTGGCTCACCGACCCTGGACACGAAAGTTGAGTTTTGACTTAATCTACCAAAAAGTCACGACTGTTCACATTGTGTCGTTTGGATTTCGTTGTCAGCTGTTGGGACATTTCCACGAGCATCAACATGTGTTTTCAAGTTGGCAAATTTCAGCCACCCTCCGGTGGAGTTTAACTGTGCTTGGTTATTTAGAATTGAAGTGGACCACCGAAACCATCTGCCTTGTGGCTGTTAATGTTCCGGTTACCTGCCCTGCCCATTGACATAAATTCAGGCAGTGTATTTTCCGCATGGTGTTGTCGCTGTCCAGCACGGTGTGTAGTTCAACAGCTCAATGTATAATTTGTTGTGGGCGCCAATACCTTCTATATTGTTCCATTGAACTCCCTGTTGTGTGCTGGTCGGGTGGAGTGGAAGTTATCTTGTCGGTGGGTCCGTTGACTGTCTGTCGGTTGGGTTGTCGTCAGATCGAGAATGTTTGGGGCGACTGCCAGTCTCACCTAAGTGAGCGTTAGTGTTTGAATTCCAAGCCGACCCTCGGAAACTTCTGAGTGTCATTGTGTGTACTGCCTTTTCTTATTTGTTCTTGTTGTTTGTATTTGTATGGCTTCTAGCCGAGTTTTAAATTAAGATTGATTTGCCCTTAAGGCGTAAGATTGTTTGGGCCTTCAGCCTAATTTAAAGAACTGTTTCAAGGAAAGGCCTTGGCGTTTTAAAAATTTATTTTGGTTTGAGTCTTTAAGTGATGGGCCTTTAGCCGATTTTTAAATTAAAGTTGTTTTGCTCTTAAGGTGTAAGATTGTTTGGGCCTTCAGCCTAATAAAAGAACTGTTTTAAGGTAATGCCTTTTGCTTTTTAAAAATTTAATTTTGGTTTGAGTCGTACGAGATGGGTCTTCGTCTGATTTTTTTTTTTTTTTTTTTTAAATTAAAGATGTTTTGACCTTAAGGTGTGAGATTGTTTGGGCCTTCAGTTTGATTGAAAGAACTGATTTAAGATAAGGCCTTCTGCCTTTTAAATTTCTGATTTTGATTTGAGTCTTAAGTTATTGGCTTTCAGCCAATTTTAAATGAAAGTGGTCTTGCCCTTAAGGCATGAGACTGTATGATCCATTCAGCTGGTAAATTAATAATGTGTTAATTAAAAAATTTTCTTGGCTCTTGTAATGTTTGGTCAAATAAATAAAGTTGTATGTTCCAGTGTAACTGACAGCCGCTTATTTTGGTCCCTTTCCACAATTTAAACTACCTGTCCTGACATGCGGATTTAGCAGGGCATCTCAACAGTGTTTTATAGAAAAGACTTTGATCCAGCATGCTTTCCAAGTAGTTGAAAATGCTGCTTGCCATTTCGAATCATGCAAGTGTTTCAATAACTTTAACTAAGTATACGTCTTTTTCGATGTTATCCACAGATGAGGTGCTCTGGGCTGAGATAATTGAAGAGCTTGAGATGGAAGAGGAGGAGGAGATGGTGATAGAATCGGCCTGTGATAATTGCATTGCTGTGTTTTTATAAGCGGCGGGGTTTGAGCTGGGGACGGATCTTGAATGAATAATCAGATCGGTACAGGAAATGCGTGTGTGATCGAAGTTAGTAAACAGCGCTTTAGCACGTCTCAGTGCATTTTAGATCCCAGTCAACGCGCGCACGCGCGCGCAGGAACACTGATCGTCACCCATGTAACTGACAGCCCGCAGTGTTAGTATGAAGGTCATCCTCCCTTTGCTCCACCAGCGCGATTGACCACAACTGGTGATGCGCCGCATACTTCCAACTACGGCCATCAGCGCTCTGCTCTATTTGTGAAGTGATCCCAGTCGCTATGCTCTTGACCACCTCGCAAGCTGCTTAGGGCATGTTCTATAATAGTGGAGTGACTGTAGTTCCTTACAAGCGCTAGTTCTCGAGTACATGCGCAGATGAATGTAGGTTAATGCGTTAAACGATCGTCATTAAATACTGACGAGCCAGTAATGCTGAAATCGTGAAAACCATTTTCTTATCATTCCCTGTCCATTAGTATTGTCAGAATACGCAGCACAAAATGTTACCCAGCTGCTGTCAGCTCTCTATTGATTCGATTTCTATCACACGTATCGTCCATGGTTTAAATTCAGTCAAATGATTCAGTGGACCTGATTTCGACAAATTTCCCTTATGACAGTGCAGTGCGAATGCCGTTTTATCACGTAAAGTAACTTCGGCTTCGATATTATATGCATTACAGAATCTGCACTGTAAATTCATCCAACCACAGTTATAACCCTCAAAATATTTGGAATTATGTGATGCCATCATTGAATTTATCTTTCATTTCAACAACAGAATTATTATTATCAACATGCACATTATTCCTGTTACTTCGTTTACACAAAAACTGTGCATCTTTAGGTATTCGTATTTCAGTCCAACCCGTTAGTCATCTTCTTCCAGGCACACCATAAAACAATATAGTTTTCGTATAACAGGGAAATTCGTGGTTATTCAAAGTAAAGGAACTGAAAATTGGGAACTTACTTCAAATTTTTTGGTAACGGAGGTAAATGAACACAAAGTTACTCCTACAGAAAAGTAAGTGAAAAATGGCTCTAATAGACAATACGTTTGCTGGTCGCGACGCGTTCGTTACTGTGATATTTTCATTTCCATCGAGCTAACAGATCATGCGCTGTAACTGCCTGGTGTACATGTGCTACTGCACATGACTCAAGCAAACGTGAACTTCCCTAGGTTTCGATTTCGCAGACTGTTGTTACTTTCGTGTGTCATTTCAGTCACAGTGCCTGATCGATGTCGGTAGCAATATTAGCGGAGTGTGAGGCAGGGGGATTTCCCATTTTCACCTATTAGTGATTTTAATTCATAATAAATAAGGTTCTATTAGAGTTACGGATATGAATGCATCTATTTCCTTTTACGACTCTGAACAGCTACATATGCACATTTTGTTTTTCTTTGTCGGTGTCTATGACAACGCGTGTTTAGAATTGTGTAAGTTCAATGGCCTCCGTCTATAATTAGTATTAAAAATCTGTACTTCATTTTTCGGGTTCATATATTAGTATTATGATATACATCTAACGGCTTACAAAGCCATGATTCGATCTTTTAAATGTGCTTGGACGGTTGATCTGATCCCATCATTCTTTTCCCTACAGCTTACTGACAGCAAATTTTAATCAAGTTATATATTATCCTCGTTTTCCACTTATGTCGCAATAGTTGAATCCTAAAGGAACCTAACGGTAACGTTAGTTCACTAGCGGCTGGGGGCAATACTTTACAGTTGAGAACAACACCGTCAACGAGGGAAAAAAATTACATCGCTGCTGGACCTATTTTATAGATATTTTATGTATATCGATAACCTTACCTGCAGTATTATGCTTACTAGTGGCATACGCAAGTTACTTTCATTTAGGTTGAATATGCGATGTCATGTATCAAGTTTTCGGGTTAATACTGTACTTCATACCTTTCAGATATGTGTAAATCCCTCTCTCTACTTGTTAAGATCTGTGTGGTGCTCCACGCAATCGATGTCCCTAGATTCTGCGTGCCCCTTGCTTTATACCGCTTATATACAGTGTTGGTTAGAGCCAGTGCTACCAATAGTTAAAGTGAGCTCCCCACGAGTTTCAAGTGCAAATCCACCAGAAAACCACTAACAAGAATGCCCCTACTCTCATAATCGCTAAAATTTCCACTAAACTTTTTAAAATTATTATGAAAGAAAAAAACTATTAGGTCTACAACTTTTCTTCCGCCGTTTTGCAATAGACGGCAGTAGCGGCAAGTGGGGTTCGGGTAGTTGGTCATAGTTGTAATACAATAAGCTTAGGCATCTGTAAACATAATGCCATAAAAATGTTAGTCGATTTGTGATTGCATCATAAGGTTATTCTCGATTAAGTACGTCAATTTGCGTAACCATTTCTCGCCATTTGCAGGGTTCTAATTTTCTGATTTAAATGCTGGGTAAGACCAACGGTGAGGGAGCTATTAGCGGAAGAACGTGCAAGAGAATGTTTTCAACACCTTAATAATGGTGATTTTGATGTCGAAGACCGGCATGGCGGGGGTAGACAGACCGTTTTCGTAGCTATTGAAACAGACGAAGACAGTCACAGGACATTATTAGCGAAAGCATCTGATGCGTTCGACCCCAGCACTGAAATACAAACAGCCGCAATACAGTAAAGGTAATTTTGCAGCAGGTAAGTGCTCGTTCCCATGTTTGAAAACCCGTCAAAATATACATGGAAACGTTGAAATGAGAAGTCGTATCCCTTCCGCCGTATACTCCATACGTTGCTCTCTCTGACTACCACCTTTTTCCATCAGTGGCATGCAGTCTGGCTGACCAGCACTTCCGATCGTATGAACAAGTGCAAAATTGAATCGATTCATGGATCCCCACAAAAGACGCTCAGTTCTCCCGCCAGGGGATTCGTATGCTATCCGAAAGATGGGAGAATGTAGTGGCCAGCGATGGGCAATACTATGACTCATAACTTTTTTTTGTAAGTCTTTGAGAATAAATGCCCGAACGTTGAGAAAAAACGGGGGAAGCAAAGTTGTAGAACCAGTAAGTATGTTAGTAATTACTTTCCTTTATTATTAAGTAATAAAATATTCACAATCATTAAATTGACAAACAATAAATAAATCAGCAAGTCAAGGTCAGGAACATACAAAAAGTTCAGCAACAACAGATAATTATTTAAATGAATTCGTCTTCTTCAGATGAATAATTTTTGTCTACATCATCATCACCTTCAATTTCACATTCGTTGCAGCACTTTCCTTCCAACCTCAAACCACAGCGTATTTTTAATATAGCCGTTAAAAGATTTAACTTCATTGTATTCCTTTGCTTGTTGTTTATTACATTCATACTGCTAAATAGTCTCTCAAAATCAGCATTGGAATGAGGCAGTACAAGGAGAGCAATCGCAAAATACGCTAATTCTTCAAATCTGGATTCGCCTTGTGCATATTTGGAATTCAATATTTCAGTCCACAATTTTTTTTCTATCTTTGATCTCGTTCCAATTCAACAGATGAATTTGCCACCACTGATCATCCAGTCTTGCTATTAATTCTACACTGTTATTGAACTGAACCATTAATTCAATTAGATTTTCTTTGTTGTGATTAAGTGATTTTTCAACACTTATTCTGGAAATTTTTTTCATCAACATCAAATTTTCTGGTAACCTGTTTTTTTATTTCTTCAATCAGACTTACTATGAATGTTATCGACCGATTACGCAACATTTCTTCGTCTTCCTGTGGCAATCCTTTTTCTCTCATTTCAGGCAAATGCTTTTCAAAGCGGAATCCCAGACAACATCTTAGAAATCACGAATGTTTTGTGTAAAAATATTGTCTTTATTTGCAGGTAACGTGACTTTGCTGACGAGCATGTCTATCAGGTTGGTCAACTCATCAAAGCGTTTGGTGTGATCTATATCTTTCGACGCGAACATTTCATTGACTCTGTTTATTTCAATTAATATTGGATATAAAAATTAAATATACGCGTAATTAATCTCGTTCTCATACATAGCGTGCAATAACTCTGCCACGTGGCACCTTTCGTGCAGTTTATCTACGTAAAAATGTGTTTTAACTCTGACCATTCAGTGTATATTCTTGATACAGCGGATTCCATTGATAACCACCTTGTCTGGCAATCCTGAATTATTTTTAACGGTTTCTGTCCATCGTTGATGGTTTTGTATAGCTCCTTATAAAGAGATTTTCTGGAAGAGGAGCGACTAAACCAATCATATGTCTCTTTAATTAAAAACTCCAAATTTCTCTGTAAAAATTCTTTTTCAGCAGCTGAAACAGTCAGTTGCAAGGAAGGTCACAAGCAACGTACTGAAATCAGCTGTGGTACCTCTTCTTTCAATTTCGTAAATACTCTGTTATTTACTCCAACCATGACAAATGCATTATCTGTACCAATGCCAATTAAATTTTCAAAATTGCAGATCGAATCGTTGAAGTTCCTTCTTTATAGCAGAGACAATAGCTTCCTCATTACACTCATGCAGTACAGCAACGCCAAGAAATGTAAATACTATTTTTTGGTGTAATTTACTGTAATAAACTATAGTCAAACCAAAGTATTTTTGTACAGAAATATCAGTAGATTCATCAATTAATAACCACGTTTGTTTATAACTGCGGTGCACTTGCTTCCGTGCAGCGGAACTTCTTCGGAATCTTTGCCTTGACTACGATTAATTATCTCTCCAAAATGGTCGACTGCACGTATACTAGTATGCAAGGCTGTGAATAATGCAAGTCTTGCGCCTTCCTTTTTTTATTCCCAATGGGCTCTGACTGAAAAGCAATTTTAGGCTGCATAGTTGCAACCTGCAACAATTTACTTAGTCAAAGAGTGGTCAAAGATGTAAAACCGATCAATGAATGACCAATCAATTTAAAAAAAAAGGTGACTTACCTTTTTGTTTTGTAGATGCCTCTTTGACATCCCATGAGACTTCAAATCCCCATAGTGACTCCTTAATACTGTACACAAAATTTGCGCTTCGCTACCTGACCAGTAGTGCTTTTGATAACTTGAAGCCAATCTTTTAAATGTGTGTCTTGAAGCCAAGAATCGCAAACTTTTGCGTGTATTGTGATTTCGGCGTAGTTATACACGTATGAAGTCGTGAAATAATACCATACACTGAGAATCAGAATTGTGTAGTGCAGACCACCAACTTTACTTTTTCTGCTCGTCTGACGTGACGCACCCTGCATGAGCCAACAAGCACTCAGTGATTATTCGAAACTACAATGCAATACGTAAGTGAGCTCCCATTGTTTGGAACCGGCTGCTGCACTCCCTGCACCTGCGCTCGTGTAATGAACTACTGTATAACTAGGTGCTACTAAGTACTGTTCATTCTACAGGGAATCGCCGCATGTAGTCTATCGAGTGTGATGGTTCGTTAGATGTCACATTGTAATGCATCAGTGTTGTCTTCGCAGTAAAAGTTAAATACTCCTGAAATCAAATAAAGTAGAAATAACATATTTCGAAACGTATAAATAGTTTAGTGGTTAAGAAATCACATTTTCAGTAACTGGAACAGAATTCTGCTGAACCACTATAAAATCCACCAGCAATAGAAACCACAAGTTTTAGTGGAAAATCCACTAGGTCGGCAACACAATTAGTGCTCTTTACAAGTACCGACAACTATCTGAGAGATTAATTATAAAAGTGATATTGTCTGACTCGTTATGACCAGGTATCAGTGGCAAGGTTTGCTAATACACATAGCCGGCCGCGGTGGTCTAGCGGTTCTAGGCGCGCAGTCCGGAACCGCACGACTGCTACGGTCGCAGGTTCGAATCCTGCCTCGGGCATGGATGTGTGTGATGTCCTTAGGTTAGTTAGGTTTAAGTAGTTCTAAGTTCTAGGGGACTGATGACCACAGTAGTTAAGTCCCATAGTGCTCAGAGCCATTTGAACCATTTTGCTAATACACATAAAATTCTTGATGGATTTCAGCACATAACTGATCCTTTGTGCGTGTGTGTGCGTGTGTGTGTGTGTGTGTGTGTGTGTGTGTGTGTGTGTGTGTGTGTGTGTGTGCGTGCGTGTATGTTTGTGATCCCTAGATCTAATTCCATTTATATTATTATAAAGAAGTGTTACTGGATAGCCCAGCATTGCCGTCACTATCACCGCCACAGGAACAACCACCAAGGTGGTACTTAAGACCTGAGGAGGAGGAGGAGGTCGAGGAGAAGGATAGTAGTGTAGAATTATTCTATGAAGTAATAAAAGTAGATTAAATGGACTATACTTTTTACAGAAAAATATCTGTTTTTTGCTGTAACCTCTGCCTGACGCAATTTTTTCGAGACCATTCCCTCACAACAAAGTACACCACTATGGCGCGTGTGTTTGATGCTTTAGAGATATTTCACGTAATGCCTCTCACGCTGTTAATTTTACCATAGCAAGCATAGTGAGTAAATGCTGCAGTAACGCTCCTGCTGCCGAAGAAGAGAATGTTGAAACAGAATGTGTCATACTTAGCCAGCCACTGCCTTCGATATTTATGTCACTTTGCCTCACAGCTACTCTCAATCTATTTCGATGATTCTCAACCTCGTACCTCGCTATACATTCTCAATTTACACTATAACTTTGATGTCACTATCAGCCGCTATACCAAAACTAACAAACATATTTTCTATTTGGGATATAATAGAGTTTTTTACGGTGGGTGCAAGTGCACTTCACCAGCTCATCGGCGTTGTAATCAGAGAGAGAATTTAACCACATATTTACCCTCTAAAAAGGTATAGCAAGCGTTGCTTCTCGTTTCGGAAGACTCAACCGTCATTCAGTTTGGAGACGTTTGGTGCCTCTTCAGTTTGCTCCTCCTACAGCGCCATGTTGCTGTAATGAACAGAATCAGACTGGTATAGTAAATTTGTGTGCTCGTTCCAGTCGAAGTTAGTAGACAGTACTTTGGCACTATTCGATACATCTTAGATATCCACCGACCCACACGAACACATCAATCATTAATCATGTAATTGGCTATCATTTGATGAACACTCCTTAGCTATCAAATTGATCTGATCTGAATGCCAGTTATGCTGCTCTGGTTGGGAGCTAATTTCTGTGGAATGGTACTTACAGCACTTGTCTAGGAACACAGCGCATGCCCATATCATGTAGTGCTGGACACTTGTGTTTTACCAGTTTCAGGGAGTCTTGGTGTAACATTAGACATCCACTACCCCATCGCTGTGGAAGATGAGGTTAATTGTTTAGGTCACCAACTGCAGACGCTCAACAATGCCGGAAACTCTTACAGTTTCCATATGTCGTGATGTCTTCCACATTTTTGTCAATAGGAAACATTGTCTGTTTTATTTCTACACCGTGTGATGTTCAGCTTTTTGTGAGAGCCAATAGGTCAAAACATGTTAATATTAGTTTAGCACCTGACACAGGCCTCAGTCATGGTAGAAAAACAAAATTTATTGTTGAGTTCAAAGCTGTAGTCATACACTGCTTAGGTGTGTTATAACTGAAAACTGATATGTTAAACTGCTTATGAAAGAACATAGGAACACTCTCTTGTGACTGACAGTCTGTTGGATATGGTCTTTCTCTGGTACAGTCGACAGAACTTTACACAGGCCTGTGCAAGCGACTTCGACCACTGGCCACGTGCTCCAATGGGGCGATATATGTATATGTAATATGCTCGATAACATGCAGATGGTATTTGTTTTTCGATGTATCGGAAAAGAGAGACCTGGTAAAATTTTATAGGAGGTTCTATTACGAGGGGTGGTATTACTGGTTAAAGTTTGGATGCATATAGTTCATAGCTGTTTCTTACTCTGGATGTTACAAAACATACTAAATGACTGGACAGATGCTAATCTGTATCGGTATTTCACGCATCTGAAATGAATATAACGCCCTCATGCATAAAAATTTGTAGTTTGAACATGCAGAATGCTCTCAAAATATACCGATTTTGCTCATAAAACTAATAGAAATTGGCTGTATCTATTTTTCTGGAATCATGTTTGTATTACTATTGTCACGATAGCGTGTATAAAAATAGGTGTTACCACAAGTATTGTGTTATGTCATACTTCATAATCTCTAATTATGAAATAGTTACCACTTAAATTATAGTTCATTGTGGAACCTAGAAATGATAGTGTTCTTCCAGACATGTGAGCAGATTGCATGAAACATGCTGTTTTGTGATGAACTAATTGCTTACAAAACTAGAACACAAGAATCTTCTACTGTTGTGATCAGTTGTCTGCTGAATGACAATGGTCGCTGGAGGCAAGTTATGGAGCAAGAAAAAATGTCAGATATCATCACTTATATGGTATTTATTTTTGAAGTATTGGAGGAACCTTATACGGTTCTCTATTAGGTGATATTAGGATGTTCTGTTACAAGACTTGCTCTCACGATTTGTTTCGTAAATGCCAGTGTGATATAGCACCACATTGGTAAAACGGGACCTGCACAGTGTACAAAGCAGCAATGTCATCTTTAATTATAGCTTCTTGTTGTCAAACATAAAACAATTGTGTTTTTTTCCCGACACGTTAAAAAATAGGATGAAAGACTGTATTTTGTAATGTAATTTCACATGTCTGAAATGTTTTAATACACACTTGCGTGACAATTTATTTATAGACACTGGTATGAATGCGAGGGACACTGGAATGTAATTTGTCCATCCAGCTGAAAGAAATTGCTTAACATAGATGTTTTCTTTTCTTTGTGGTTTAATTTCTCACTTTTCCTTTACTCCAATGATGGTTTTAAAATTAAGAGGGCATTCTGCAGTGATCAATAGTTTTCGCAGCAAAATAGTGGATGGCTTTTTCTGCGAATTAATGCAGTGTGGATATGTATGGGAAATACGTAGCCTGACCTCTGCGGTTTGGTCATCTGTAACTGGCAGCGATGCTGGAGTTTTTTTCACTTTGTTGGATGTCTCTAATAGTGGGGAGAGAGAGAGAGAGAGAGAGAGAGAGAGAGAGATGCAAATTGTATCCTGCAGTCAAACGTAAAAACTGTACAGATTTTACTCATTAAACTAAAGGAAAATGGACTGCACCTATTTTCATGGAAACAGAACATTTATCACCATTTTGATTGCCCTCCCAGCTAGGCCTTGGTCTAACGCGCTGCTTCCCAAGCGGGAGGGCGTGCCGGTCTCCGGCACGAATCCGCCCGGTGGATCAATGCCGAGATCCGGTGTGCCAGCCAGCCTGTGGATGGTGCTTTAAGGCAGTTTTCCATCTACCTCAGTGGGCTGGTTCCCCTTACTCCACCACCACAGTTACACAATCTCACCGATTGCTGCAGAAACAATGTCTCCACAAACGCATACACCATAATTACTCTACCATGCAAACACTTGCAGTTACACTCGTCTGCTATGAGATGTTCCCACGGGGTGAGGGTGTCCACTGGGGGCCGAACCGCCCAATAACCCTGGGTTTGGTGTGGGGCGGTGGTGGGGTGGGTGGACTGCTGTGGCTTGTTGTGGGGTTGTGAACCTCTGAGGGCTACGGCAGGACGAAGCCTCTCCGTTGTTACTGGGTCCCCAGTTTAATAGACGATACACACCCACCATTGTTATTGTGTTCTTTCTTAAATAAATACTCTCCTACAAGACGTGGATTTTTACAGTGAAGTGTTTTCACACTCAATATGGTGGGTGCTTGCGGGGAGGGGGAGGCAGTGTGGGGGTAGGGGGTGGGTCCACAGTGTGTGTGGTCAGGTAATGTCATGCAAGGCAAGGTAACCGTTCTGTCAGGGTGTGGTTACGTTTCAGCCTCATTTATCTCGCTTTGTTCTGCAGACCGCCAGCGTTGCGGCCGTTTGCGTTGGTGATGACTCGTTGCTTGGAGCACCCGGCCATGTGCTGCGCAGGATGCACCAACTGCAGCTGGCCTGAGGCTGTGGCTGGCAGAGATGGTGGCAGCTGGCAGTAGGTGGAATGAGGGAGCGTGAGGGAGGGATGAGGGGAGGTAAGAGTAGCTTTAATTTCGCTATTTTCTGACTGAACATCGAGGATTATGCACTTTCAGCTGCCGCCCATCTTACTTGGTGCAATCTTTTCAGATTACGATTTTCCCTAGTACGTGTCTTGCATTATGACCTATTGATTACGAGCGCTGTTTTTTTTTAACGACAATTTAAAAAAAAATGGCCCTGAGCACTATGCGACTTAACTGCTCAGGTCATCAGTCGCCTAGAACTTAGAACTAATGAAACCCAACAAACCTAAGGACATCACACACATCCATGCCCGAGGCAGGATTCGAACCTGCGACCGTAGCGGTCACGCGGTTCATCTACATCTACATCTACATTTATACTCCGCAAGCCACCCAACGGTGTGTGGTGGAGGGCATTTTACGTGCCACTGTCATTACCTCCCTTTCCTGTTCCAGTCGCGTATGGTTCGCGGGAAGAACGACTGTCTGAAAGCCTCCGTGCGCGCTCTAATCTCTCTAATTTTACATTCGTGATCTCCTCGGGAGGTATAAGTAGGGGGAAGCAATATATTCGATACCTCATCCAGAAACGCACCCTCTCGAAACCTGGCGAGCAAGCTACACCGCGATGCAGAGCGCCTCTCTTGCAGAGTCTGCCACTTGAGTTTATTAAACATCTCCGTAACGCTATCACAGTTACCAAATAACCCTGTGACGAAACGAGCCGCTCTTCTTTGGATCTTCTCTATCTCCTCCGTCAGACCTATCTGGTACGGATCCCACACTGATGAGCAATACTCAAGTATAGGTCGAACGAGTGTTTTGTAAGCCACCTCCTTTGTTGATGGACTACATTTTCTAAGGACTCTCCCAATGAATCTCAACCGGGTACCCGCCTTACCAACAATTAATTTTATGTGATCATTCCACTTCAAATCGTTCCGCACGCATACTCCCAGATATTTTACAGAAGTAACTGCTACTAGTGTTTGTTCCGCTATCATATAATCATACAATAAAGGATCCTTCTTTCTATGTATTCACAATACATTACATTAATCTATGTTAAGGGTCAGTTGCCACTCCCTGCACCAAGTGCCTATCCGCTGCAGATCTTCCTGCATTTCGCTACAATTTTCTAATGCTGCAACTTCTCTGTATACTACAGCATCATCCGCGAAAAGCCGCATGGAACTTTTGACACTATCTACCAGGTCATATTCCGTAGGCTCTTACTTTGTTTATCAGGCGACAGTGCGGAACTGTATCGCCTTCCGGAAGTCAAGAAAAATAGCATCTACCTGGGAGCCTGTATCTAATATTTTCTGGGTCTCATGAACAAATAAAGCGAGTTGGGTCTCACACGATCGCTGTTTCCGGAATCCATGTTGATTCCTACATAGTAGATTCTGGGTTTCCAAAAACGACATGATACTCGAGCAAAAAACATGTTCTAAAATTCTGCAACAGATCGACGTCATAGATATAGGTCTATAGTTTTGCGCATCTGCTCGACGACCCTTCTTGAAGACTGGGACTATCTGTGCTCTTTTCCAATCATTTGGAACCCTCCGTTCCTCTAGAGACTTGCGGTACACGGCTGTTAGAAGGGGGGCAAGTTCTTTCGCGTACTCTGTGTAGAATCGAATTGGTATCACGTCAGGTCCAGTGGACTTTTCTCTATTGAGTGATTCCAGTTGCTTTTCTATTCCTTGGACACTTATTTCGATGTCAGCCATTTTTTCGTTTGTGCGAGGATTTAGAGAAGGAACTGCAGTGCGGTCTTCCTCTGTGAAACAGCTTTGGAAAAAGGTGTTTAGTATTTCAGCTTTACGCGTGTCATCCTCTGTTTCAATGCCATCATCATCCCGTAGTGTCTGGATATGCTGTTTCGAGCCACTTACTGATTTAACGTAAGACCAGAACTTCCTAGGATTTTCTGTCAAGTCGGTACATAGAATTTTACTTTCGAATTCACTGAACGCTTCACGCATAGCCCTCCTTACGCTAACTTTGACATCGTTTAGCTTCTGTTTGTCTGAGAGGATTTGGCTGCGTTTAAACTTGGAGTGGAGCTCTCTTTGCTTTCGCAGTAGTTTCCTAACTTTGTTGTTGTACCACGGTGGGTTTTTCCCGTCCCTCACAGTTTTACTCGGCACGTACCTGTCTAAAACGCATTTTACGATTGCCTTGAACTTTTTCCATAAACACTCAACATTGTCAGTGTCGGAACAGAAATTTTCGTTTTGATCTGTTAGGTAGTCTGAAATCTGCCTTCTATTACTCTTGCTAAACAGATAAACCTTCCTCCCTTTTTTTATATTCCTATTAACTTCCATATTCAGGAATGCTGCAACGGCCTTATGATCACTGATTCCCTGTTCTGTACATATAGAGTCGAAAAGTTCGGGTCTGTTTGTTATCAGTAGGTCCAAGATGTTATCTCCACGAGTCGGTTCTCTGTTTGATTGCTCGAGGTAATTTTCGGATAGTGCACTCAGTATAGTGTCACTCGATGCTCTGTCCCTACCACCCGTCCTAAACATCTGAGTGTCCCAGTCAATATCTGGTAAATTGAAATCTCCACCTAAGACTATAACATGCTGAGAAAATTTATGTGACATGTATTCCAAATTTTCTCTCAGTTGTTCTGCCACTAATGCTGCTGAGTCGGGAGGTCGGTAAAAGGAGCCAATTATTAATCTAGTTCGGTTGTTGAGTGTAACCTCCACCCATAATAATTCACAGGAACTATCCACTTCTACTTCACTACAGGATAAACTACTACTAACAGCGACGAACACTCCACCACCGGTTGAATGCAATCTATCCTTTCTAAACACCGTCTGTACCTTTGTAAAAATTTCAGCAGAATTTATCTCTGGCTTAAGCCAGCTTTCCGTACCTATAACGATTTCAGCATCGGTGCTTTCTATCAGCGCTTGAAGTTCTGGTACTTTACCAACGCAGCTTCGACAGTTGACAATTACAATACCGATTGCTGCTTGGTCCCCGCATGTCCTGACTTTGCCCCGTACCCGTTGAGGCTGTTGCCCTTTCTGTACTTGCCCAAGGCCATCTAACCTAAAAAACCGCCCAGCCCACGCCACACAACCCCTGCTACCCGTGTAGCCGCTTGTTGCGTGTAGTGGACTCCTGACCTATCCAGCGGAACCCGAAACCCCACCACCCTATGGCGCAAGTCGAGGAATCTGCAGCCCACACGGTCGCAGAACCGTCTCAGCCTCTGATTCAGACCCTCCACTCGGCTCTGTACCAAAGGTCCGCAGTCAGTCCTGTCGACGATGCTGCAGATGGTGAGCTCTGCTTTCATCCCGCTAGCGAGACTGGCAGTCTTCACCAAATCAGATAACCGCCGGAAGCCAGAGAGGATTTCCTCCGATCCATAGCGACACACATCATTGGTGCCGATATGAGCGACCACCTGCAGATGGGTGCACCCTGTACCCTTCATGGCATCCGGAAGGACCCTTTCCACATCTGGAATGACTCCCCCCGGTATGCACACGGAGTGCACATTGGTTTTCTTCCCCTCTCTTGCTGCCATTTCCCTAAGGGGCCCCATCACGCACCTGACGTTGGAGCTCCCAACTACCAGTAAGCCCACCCTCTGCGACTGCCCGGATCTTGCAGACTGGGGGGCAACCTCTGGAACAGGACAAGCAGCCATGTCAGGCCGAAGATCAGTATCAGCCTGAGACAGAGCCTGAAACCGGTTCGTCAGACAAACTGTAGAGGCTTTCCGTTCAGCCCTCTGGAATGTCTTTCGCTCCCTGCCACACCTTGAGACGACCTCCCACTCTACCACAGTTGAGGGATCAGCCTCAATGCGGGCAGTATCCCGGGCAACCACAGTCGTAGTCCGATCAGGGGATGCGTGGGACGAGCTGGCCGTCTCTGACAAACCCCCATCCGGACCCCCACAGTGATGCCCATTGGCAACAGCCTCAAGCTGTGTGACCGAAGCCAACACTGCCTGAAGCTGGGAGCGAAGGGATGCCAACTCAGCCTGCATCCGAACACAGCAGTTGCAGTCCCTATCCATGCTAAAAACTGTTTTGCAAAGAACGTCTGAACTAATCTACAGAGAGCGCAAACAAATCAACAAAATTTAAACGGTTATTAAAATACAAGATTGCCTAGTAAACGCAGTAATGCTGCTACTTGCGCACTGCTGACACTACTCGGCGGCGGAAGGAGACTACGCGAATTTACACTATTCAGGTACTAAAACGCGATGCTACACTCTCAAATACTATAATACGCCCGAAATTTATGAATTAAACAATGCAAGTACCAAAAACATGCAAAGAAATTAAGAATTAAACTATGTAACAAATGAGTGAGCTAGGAGTATACGACTTGCTCCTGCAGCTGCTTATCCAACGGCGGCAGGGAGCACGCTGACTGTGACCAACCGACACTGGCCGTTCAAAACAAAAACAGAAGACAAACGACTACGCGAATTTACACTATTCAGGTACTAAAATGCGATGCTACAACTCTCAAATACTATAATACGCCCGAAATTTATGAATTAAACAATGCAAGTACCAAAAACACGCAAAGAAATTAAGAATTAAACTATGTAACAAATGATTGAGCTAGGAGTATACGACTTGCTGCTCAGCTGCTTATCCAACGGCGGCAGGGAGCACACTTCCAAACTGAAGCGCTAGAACCGCAAGGCCACACCGGCCGGCAACGACAATTTCAAGAGTAATTAGAACAGTGAAGCATTTTCCATTATTTGTGGTAGTGTGTAGTGGTTTTGATTACCTGGGCTTCAGGGAGATAGTCGAGCAGTGCAGGTGGAGGTGTCCGTAGTGAACTCTGACTTCAAACAACGATAGATACAGTCCTCAGCTGTATGCTCTCTGTCCAACACCAGCATCTCGTCAGTTGAACGCAATTCCCGCCAAAAAAAGATAGTACATTCCACTTCAACCTTTTTCCCGCCATCTTGTAGGTGAAGGGTAGAGTTTGAGTACGTCTGACACTAGTTTCCAATGATATTATGAAATTTTTCCCTGCATGATAACACAAGTTGTATGGCACTGTCAATTTTTGATGTGTATTGAGATTTCAGGCACTTCTTGTGTAGTGCTATGCCTATAGCTGTGTAATTAGCACTAATCATTATATTAATTACGTAATTGGGACCGATCTCTACTTCAGTTCCCCAACCAAAATAAATAAAGTACACTAACCTAACCTTCCTCACCTGCATCTGGACAGTTTTCATGTGTTTGGGGGTGCACTTAGGCTTTCTGTCCAGAAAAATCAGTGTCAGATCCCAGAAATGGCACTGCCATTTTTAATTTCCTGCCGATTCTAGGGTGGGGGTTGGGTGACACGTCAGCACAGCCCTGAGACAAAGAAATTCCCGCCAAATTCTAAATTCCCGCCAATATTCGAAATTGTCACCAACTGAGTAGTTGGGGGAGGGATGGGGAGGGCAGAGAATAGAGGCTCATTTACTGCTGAGGAAAACACATAATGTCATGTGGGAGTAGGGTTAGGGTGGGGAGCTGGTCCTGGCAGAGGTTCGAGTCCTCCCTTGGGTGTGTGTGTTTGTCCTTAGGATAATTTAAGTTAAGTAGTGTGTAAGCTTATGGACTGATGACCTTAGCAGTTAAGTCCCATAACATTTCACACACATTTTTAGGGTGGGGGTGGTAATTAATTGATCAATTTAATTATCTTGTATATCAATTTGATATCAAAAGTGCGCCAATGCCGCTCTTACTCTGCTACTGGTGGGTACAGTGTAAATCGTCTGATTGCAGTCACACAGGAAAAGTCGTCAGAAGGGTCCAGGCAGAAGGAGGGAGCATTATGGTCTGGGGAATGTTTTCGTGGCATTCCTTTGATGATATCGTCCTTTTTGACAGTGCAGGGGATCAACATAAGTATGCATTTATCCTTCGGTGCCTTATCCATACCTCCATGTAGTTTGCTTTTGCTCGGCATGATGTCTACCAGCAGGACAATGCAACGTGTCGCGCAGCTTGTAGGTACCAGCCTGTGGTTACTGTACCCCACTGAGCACCAAACTCCTGAGGTTTAAACCCAGTCGAGAATCTGTGAGACCACACCTAGGTGGGGCTGTTTGCACCACGGGTCCTCAAGTGTAGGTCCTAGCGCAGTTGGCTGTGGCAATGGAACGGACAAGACTCCAAAAGGTGACAGCTGGTCAAGTTAATGTGACTAAACAGTGTGTAAGAAATGTTACGTCAATTGTACTTCAAGTGAGGAAACTTGTAATTTGTTTGTATTAAGTGGTCTGTCAAAGTTCAGAGATAGTTGCGAACGCTCATGATTTCTGAGGAAATGGATTGTACAAACTTAAGTAATTCTTATCTGTGTTATAATAAAGTGGACGAATATTTCATGTATTGTAGTATCATTCGGTTTCCTTCCAGAGCAAATTAAGGAACCCACCGTTGTACCATACTGTATTTTCGCCTGGCACAGTCAGTACATTTTCAGGTGCATCACCCAACAAAATATATGCTGACTACTAGTCACAGCTGTTAGCACATTCTGCCGCTCTTCTTAGACAATTTAACGTAACATCAACGAGGCCAATAACCCACTTCAAAATAACAATTACTAGACAAAGGAAATTCAAAGCATTGTGAGAATGAAAGTAATCGTGTCCAAGACTCAAAGTACGTTTTTATGCAGGTGAAGCCGCATTGTGCAGTTATTGTAGGACAGACTTACAAAATTGTGTGAAGGCACATCAATTAAACATTGACTGGAATAATTGTTCAACAACAAAACAGTCGCTTACAACGGTTGTATTGTTATTTTTAGTACAAGCTTCCCATTGTGCAGACGGTATTGGTCTAATTTGCACTGAACCTGCAGCCCTTGTGGAGGTCGCAGTTGGATCTTAAATCATCAGAAAAGATCGCAGAATCCCGTAAATTGTGCTCACCTAGCGTCTGCACTCCGAGTACTCGGTCCCAACCCAGTGAAGGGCGAGGAGTCAGATTTTGATCCGGTACTGTTGGCTGGAATGAACTGCTACTGTACGCGACTCGGTAAATCAGGCTTCGGGAGACTATAGAGGTGCGTAGTCGAAATTTAAAAGGGGAAGCCACTGAGTTTATTGACGACATTAACGTTCATTAAGTTAACAATACCACAGCTTCCACGAACTCGTGTGTATAGGCAATTTTAAAATTCACACGCGAAATACACTCAAGCTTTAAAGAAACTGGTATGGGCCTGCGTATTGAAATACAGAGATATGTGAGCAGTCAGAAAATGGCGCTGCGCTCGGCAACGCCTATATGTGGCAACAAATGTCTGCCGCAGTTGTTAGATCGGTTACTGATGCTACAATGGCAGGTTATCAAGATTTAGGTGACTCTGAACGTGGCACACAGCATCTCAGATATAGCGATGAAGTGAGGATTTTCCCGAACGACGATATCACGAGTTTACCGTGAATATCAAACATCAAATCTCCCACATCCCTGCGGCCGGAAAAAGATCCTGCAAGAACGGGACCGACGACGTTTGAAGAGAATCGTTCAACGTGACAGAAGTGCAACCCTTCCGCAGATTTCAATGCTGGGACGTCAACAAGTGTCAGCGTGCGAACCACTCAACGAAACATCATCGGTATGGGCTTTCGGAGCCAAAGTCCCACTCGTGTACCTTGATGACTGCACGACACAAAACTTTACGCCTCGCCTGGGCTCGTCAACACCGATATTGGACTGTTGATGACTGGAAACATGTTGGCTGGTCGGACGAGTCTCGTTTCAAATTGTATCGAGCGGATGGACGCGTACGGGTACGGAGACAACTTGATGAATCGATGGGCCCGCATGTCAGCAGGGCACTGTTCAAGCTGGTGGAGGCTCTATAACGATGTTGGGCGTGTGCAGTTGGAGATATGAGAGCCACGATACGTCTAGATACGGCTATAATGCCTGACACTAACGTAAGCATCCTGTCTGACCACCTGCTTCCATTCATGTGCAGTGTGCATTCCGACAGTTCCAACAGGACAATGCGTCACCCCACACGTCCAGAATAGCTACAGAGTGGCTCCAGGAACACTCTTCTGAGTTTAAATACTTTTTCTGGCCACGAAATCCCCTAGATATGAGCATTATGGAGCACATCTTGGATGCCTTGCAACGTGTTGTTCAAAAGGGGTCCCCACCCCCTCGTACTCTTACGGATTTATGGACAGCCCTGCAGGATTCATGGTGTCAGTTCCCTCCAGCACTACTTCAGACATTAGTCAGATCCATGCCACGTCACGTTGCCACACTTCTGCGTGCTCGCGGGGGCCCTACACGATGTTAATGAGGTGTACCAGGTTTTTTGGCTCTTCAGTGTAATAGACACGTGTGAATAATATACTTTTCATACACAAATTAACAACACATACTTTCATAATAAGTAGGTGATTGGTTCGCATTTATCGCAAGCTCGGTGCGCGAAATTACTGGCCCCCATCAAGACATTAACAGGCTATCCCAGTGGTTCTCAAACTATGGGGCCCGACCCCAAGGGGGGGAGGGGGTGCAGGGGGGGGGGGGGAGGGGCAGGCGGGGAGGCGCAATGGGGTGCGAGAATGGTAGCAAAAATTACGTTTATCTTTCCTTCGAGCAAAGAAGATACCGTTGACCTGGATTGAATGTCGGGCAACCTCAGTGTTGCGCCAGATGCGGTCGACGACGATGAAAGTGCGATCGTATTTGTAGCACTGCTGGAAATGGTCGGGCGAGATGGGCGACGTCGGCCTTCGGTGGAATCGCCCGTTGTCGGCTGCACTGTGGCTGTGACTGTGTACTTCAACCACCACGCGCCGTGCAAGCTTTGGCTCGCGTATCTCGACGCCTCCTTAGTCTTTCAGACTTCGCGAGCAAGACTTGACGACAGCATAAAGCGCTTCCTGTTACACGCAGACGTGAAGACACTAGTGGTCCGTCGACTGGCGAAAGGGGGTGGGGGGGTGGAAGTACTCCAAAGACGAAACACGCCAAGGTATGATGGGAAATATTTATTGCTAGGCTCCACGAAAACTGCAGTCAATGGAGAATAGCGTCCGCAGTGTGTGTTTAAATATGCTATCTGCTGACAGCATGAAACCTAACGGATTAAAGAGGTACCTTGAAACCAAACAGCCTAAGTTAAAGGGAACAGAATTTTGTGTCAGAAAAGTAAGTGCTTAACTGTATATCCAGAAAAGTTTGCTGAAACGACGAATATGACTTCAAACTCCCTTTCCAGTGTTCGCGTATGATTGATAAATGCAAGAGACCACACACGATTGCAGAGAAACTAATTTTACCAGCACCAATAGCATCAACAAGTCTGGTGACTCATTTACTCGGCAGTGGAAAATAATTCTTATCTCTAATGATGCAGTGCGTAGAAGAATTTTAGACATTACTGACGATTTACTCGAGCATTTAATCAATAATTTACGTTGACAACCACTTTGCGCTTCAAGTGGAAAAAATGGCTCTGAACACTATGGCACTTAACATCTGAGGTCATCAGTCCCATAGAACATAGTATTTAAACCTAACTAATCTAAGGAAATCACACACATCCACGCCCGATGCAGGATTCGAAGCTGCGGCCGTAGCGGTCGCGCGGTGCGAGACTGAAGCGCCTAGAACCGCTCGGCCACTCCGGTCGGCGCACTTCAAGTGGAGGAAGCGACTGAGATTCACAGAGCGCTCATTTAATTGATTATGTTCATTTCGTTCATGAGTTTAACATTTTAGAGGAATTCCTTTCCTGTGAGCCGACAGTGATAACAGGTACGGCTCTAAGCCTTTTTGACATGACGAATACCTTTTTTTAATCGAAACGGGATATCATAGAATAGGTGCACTGGAGTTTCCACAGACGGAACTTGCCCATTGTCTGGAACACATTGTGGACAGCAAGCGAAAGTTAAAGCCGTAACCCCTGATGTAGCACGTACACTGAATGACATATTGCGAGGGTCTGGCCGCTAAGGAGCCCCTTCTGCAAACGGTTATAGAAACTATATTATAGGCTAAAAATCTATAAACTCAAGGCTTTTTAAAGTTCTATGAGAGCTGAACACGCTCAGTTACTCCTTTGTTTCCCTTAGTAATCCCTGATGACTTTCAGGGGGTGAAGCACTAAAGAAAAAATGTCTGACTGGAAGAATAAGCTACTCTGTTTCTTAAAGGAGAAAAGTTACTCTGGCAGGCTGTTTCAGCAACGGAGATTTTTTTTTAAGTAGCTTACCTCAATACTATTTTTGAGCAATTAAATATTCAGTTCAAGGCAATCAGGCAACTGTACTATCTTGCAATGAAAAAGTGAAGGTGTTCATAAGGAAATCACACCTGTGGCAAAACCCAATGGAATGTGGAATACCGAACATGGTCCTTACTTTAATGTCACTATAAGAGGACACAGACATTCCGATACTCCCAGCAGAGATAAAAGCCTGCCTATCTTCATCATCTTGCAACGCTAAAAATACACGTCGAAAATTATGATTTTGATAAATTTAATGGGATTACAAACAAATGCACATGGTCCATAGTGTCCAGATATAAAGAACGAAAACAAAGTATCGATGTCACTTTTGATAGCCGGCCGTTGTAGCCGAGCGGTTCTAGGCGCTTCAGTCTGGAAACGCGGGACCGCTACGGTCGCAGGTTCGAATCCTGCCTCGGGCATGGATGTGTGTGATGTCCTTAGGTTAGTTAGGTTTAAGTAGTTCTAAGTTCTAGGGGACTGATGACCTCAGATGTTAAGTCCCATAGTGCTCAGAGCCATTTGAACTAAATTTAATAACGTGTTTTTGTTGGAAGTTTGGATGGATATTAACATGGAATTCCCAAGGCTGAGACAAAATGCAGTTAAGATCCTGATTCATTTTACATATTTGTGCTAGATTGGCTTTCCAGCTTTGGCAGCTATAAAGTCGAACTACCGTTCAAAAGTAAATGCAAGCAAAGAACTTCGACCGGCCGCTTCTGGTGTTACATAACATCTTGAGAAACTTTGTTCTCAAAAGCAAGCTCATCCATCACACTGAACACTGTAAATTAAAATTTTGAAGTCATTGTAATCCTTGTTTGCTGAGTTGTAAAAATTCTTCGTTTAATACTTTCATAATAAAGGAAAACGGTACAAACAACTTGCTCTGTATTTTTTCTCTTGAAGGGAGCCACAGAGGGAAAAAGCTTGGGACCCACTGGTCTAACCAGTGCGAATCATTTTCGTGGGGCATCGTTTGTCACAATACCACAACACACAAGGTCATCACTAGTGTTCGTAACTTTTTCCATGTTACAAATCTTACTGTCACATTTATTTGCATTAGTACAGTAGCAATACTTCCATTGATGAGGGACCCTTGACACTAATGCAAAACCATCTAAGTCGTCTTATTTGACAACTAACAAGTGGAGTTATACACTGAAGAGCCAAAGAAACTCGTCCCCCACCAAATATTGTGTAGGGTCACCACGAGCAGGCAGAAATGCCGCAACACGACGTGGCATGGACTCGACGAATGTCTGAAGTAGTGCTGGAGGGAACTGACACCGTGAATCCTGCAGAGCTGTCCATGAATCCATACGAGTACGAGGGGGGGGAGGTCTCTTCTGAACAGCACGTTGCAAGCCATCCCAGATATGGTCAATAATGTTCATGTTTAGGGAGTTTGATGGCCAGCGGAAGTGTTTAAACTCAGAAGAGTGTTACTGGAGCCACTGTGTACCAATTTTGATGGATGTCGCATTGTCCTGCATGCACATTGGACATGAATGGATGCAGGTGATCAGACAGGATACTTACGTACGTGTCAACTGTCAGATTCGTATCTAGACGTTTCAGGGTCCCCGTAAAACACCAACTGCACACGCCCCACACCATTACAGAGCCTCCACCAGCTTTAACAGTCCACTGCTGATATGCAGGGTCCATGGACTCATGAGGTCGTCTCCACACCCGTACACGTCCATCCGCTCGATACAGTTTGAAAGGAGACTCGTTCGACGATGCAACATGTTTCCAGTCATCAACAGTCCAGTGGCGGTGTTGACGGGCTCAGGTGAGGCGTTGAGCTTCGTGTCATTGAGTTATCTAGGGTACAGGAATGGGCCTCCGCCTCCAAAACCCGTTGAATGGTTCGCTGGCTGACACTTGTTGATGGCCCAGCATTAAAATCTGCAGCAGTTTGCGGAAGGGTTGCACTTCTGTCACGTTGAACGGTTCTCTTCAGTCGCCGCTGGTACCGTACCTGCAGGATCTTTTTGCGGCCGCTGCGGTGTCGGAGATGTTTTAGCGGATTCCTGATATTCACGGTACGCTCGTGAAATGGTCGTACGGGAAAATCCATACTTTAACGCTACCTCGGAGATTCTGTCTGCGTCTGCACGTGCTTAAATCCTGATAACGTCCCATTGTAGCATAAGTGACAGATCTAACAACTGCACCAGACACTTGTTTTGTGTAGGCGTTGCCGACCACAGGGCGGTATTCTGCGTGTTTACGTATGTCAGTATTTGAATACGCATGCCTGCATCAGTGTATAAGTTCCGGTGCGCACGTAGCAGCCAGGGAGCCGGTCGCGGTCGCTACATGGGATCCGAGAACACCACATCAGCTGGATGTAATACCATCAGTAGTTCCTGTTGCGCGAGCTGTCTCCTGAAGTACCTACGTAAGATTTGTTAATTGATAATAAAGTAACCATGGCTTTAACAGAATGTTACAAACTTCACCGGTAATGATTCGCCGCGAAATGCGAGAATCCATGTCTCATCTAAATAAATGGTTGCTAGATTGGAGGTATAAACATTTTCTTTTTACATCCGACATTGGAGCCATGTTCTGCCATTTGCATTTGGTTCCTGGTACATTTTGAAGCCATTAATGACAGATGGTCACAGACTGAATAGTTGACGCGTTACTTTTATTTTAACACTGAAATCCTGTTACGAGATGAGAACTATGAAATGCTCAGGGACTATTATTTTCTTACACTGTTTACACTTTTGAAGAAACAGATGTCTGACAGCACCTTGTCAGTAAGGAGAATATATACATATATTCTTCCACCTTGCATATGGCAATAGATCACCTCCGCATTACGTCTATCCTTCCGTGTTTTAAACTCATTCGTCATACAGTATTTTTAACTGGTGGAAAACGTGACTGAACAGCACTAAAACTGGCACGATCTGTATTGTTCTGATCTTCAGTAAATTGTGACGGGATCGTTTAGTTGGCACGAGAACGTTACAGAGTTCCTGATCAAATTCCAGGGGCAGAAGAGACGTATTGCGCATCACGCAGATGATGAATACGGTTTTGAAATTCCGAGAGCGCAAACTCGAGGAAGATTACCTTCTGTAGTCTAAGTGTCGCAAAAAGGGCACTATGAGGAAGTCCGAGAAATTGGAGTCCATACAGAGACTTATCGACAGTCGCTCTTCGCAGCACTATTCGCAAAAGAAACAGGAGAAAGTGCGTGGAGCGGGAAGGGGGTGAGTGGTGGTAGTGGCAAATAAAAGCAACCATCGCTACATATTGAAAGGCAGTTTGTAGAGTACACCTGGAGACGCAAACGAAAGCAGCTCTACGAGTAGTGGTCATCGATCTTTTTTTATCACCACCTCGTAAAAATAACGCAACGAAGTTAATTTTTTCGCCTTTTTGCTTGTTACATGTGTGCTGTCGTGGTAGCACGCCGCTAGGGGAGCGGAAGCGAGGCGGCGCAGCCGAGCCAGAGACCAGGCGCGTAGCGGTACGGAGCCGACCGAGGGCAGCGCAGCGTGCCGGGCGGCGGCTGGCTGCCACTGCACTCGCACCGTGGACCGCGTCCCGGCCGAGCCTCGTTGAGTTTCTCATCTGCCTGGCCTGCTCTGCCCTGTGCCTCGGTCTGCACTGTACCATTTGTATACGTGAGTCACAAAAGCCTGCGCTGTGCTGCCCTGCACTACCCTCCGTCACCTGCGTCCCAGCATGCTATTGGCCAGAAAGTCTAGTGTCGCGAGATATCTAGTTCACAGCATTTGAAGGGAAACGACGCTGGTACAGTCGCCTAGCTGGTGGACGTGAAAGGGGAAAATGCATTGCCAACTAAGGCAGTGAGTGGTTGGCCAGCTTACATAGTTCCAGTGTCGCCAAACAATCCTGAGTGACAGTGAACCAAATTGCAGACCATCTCTGTGTGAAGAACAGCAATCCGCAAGAGAAGTGTAGTTATTGATGTTCAAAGACCTGGATACAGCAATTAAAGGCGATAGTGTAAATAGACAAACTCAGTCGCCCATTAGTTTCCGACGTCGATCTCTCATGTAGCAGTGTGGTCGTATGACTGTCGACATCACAGTGAGTGCGCAAAACCTGGAGTAGGCCGAACCGCCGGGACTTTCGGCGTGGAGGTTGCTGCTAATCAATTTGATCTAGACCATATTCCGCCCAGTCGGGCGTCTCAGCTGCACGACTTGTTACACAGTTTTTCTCAACTCCTCAGCGATTACCTGGGGGGTTACCAGCGTTCTTGAATATCATATGCGTTTGTCCGACGGCATCCCCGTTAGCCAATCTCCTTATCGCCTCTCACTCCCGAAGGTTCAGATATCTCAGATGCTGGAAGAGGGAGTTATCAAACTCTCTACTTCCGCTTATCCCTCTCCAATCTTTCTGGTGCCTAAGGATCACGGGCTCGATTTCAGACCGGTTGTGGATTGCCGGCGTTTGAACGCCAAGATTGTACTCGAGTCAGTACCCTTGCCAGGTTTGCATTATTCTTCTACTTGGTTTGCCGGGCCTAATTCGTTTACTGTTCTCGATTTGAATCAGGCCTATTATCAAATTCCTTTGGCTGAAAAATGTAAACATATCACCGCCATTTGCACGGATTGGAACTTGTTTGAGTTCAACAGAGTTCTCTTTTGGTTCGCCACCGGAGCGGCAGTACTTACTCGTTTATTGGACAGCATTCTTGGGGACTTGAAGTTAGTTTGTGTCTACAATTATTTGGACCTCTCGGTTATCTACAGTCTTACGTTCGAGAATAATTTGTAGCATATTCGGCAAGTTCTTTTGAGATTACGGGAAGGTGGTCTGACGGTCAAACCTAGTAAAATCAGGCTGGCTAAGCGGGAGATATCCTTCTTAGGGCATGTAGTCTCCGGTCATAGTATTCGTATTGATCAAGAGCGGACGAAAGCCCTGCCGGCGTTGCCTCCTCCTGTTGACAAGCGGGAATCGCAAAATTCATAGGCATGGCAAATTACTTTAGGCGTTTTGTCCCCAATTTTGCTCAACTAGCGGCACCCTTAAATCAGTTACGCCGAAGAGCGTCCGTTTTGAGTGGCGACCTGCCCATGAGGCTGCCTTCGAGCATATTAAAATGCTAAACAGCCGGTTCTTGGGTTACCGGATTTTAGCAAAAGGTTTATTGTGCAGACTGATGCCTCTAATGCCGGCATTTCAGCTGTTCTTTTACAGGAATTTGAGGAACAGAGACAACGATTAGCTTACGCGTGTCGGCAGTTAACAGATGGCGAGCTTAAGTACTCAGTCTACGAGTGCGAGGCCTTAGCCGTTTTATTTGCGTTAGGAAAGTATAGATTCTACCCGGAACATCGGGTTTTCCAATTGGAAACCGGCAATTACGCTTTGAGCTGGGTATTGGCGAGGCCGCGTAAGACTGGACGTATTGCCAGGTTCAAAATGGTTCAAATGGCTCTGAGCACTATGGGACTTAACTGCTAAGGTCATCAGTCCCCTAGAACTTAGAATTACTTAAACCTAACTAACCTAAGGACATCACACACATCCATGCCCGAGGCAGGATTCGAACTGCGACCGTAGAGGTCGCGCGGCTCCAGACTGTAGCGCCTAGAACCGCTCGGCCACGCCGGCCGGCTATTGCCAGGTGGGCAGGGCGTATTTCAGTATTTCAGTTCGAAGTTAAGCATGTTAATGGTTACGAAAATGTCTTGGAGGATGTTCTCAGCAGGATGTTTACTGAAGAGGTGCCTAGTGCGGGAGGGAAGCAGCTGGGTTGTGACAATCTTAGTTGCAACGTATTGTTCAATTTCCCCTTCTGTTTAAGGACATTGCACACCAATTCGATCAGGATCCTGTGTGGGCTGGCATTTAGCAGCGTGTGTTGGCAGGAGGGCTCGCTCAAAAATATGGGATTAAGAGGGGTATTCTGTGCAGGAAGGTCGACGATGCTCGGCAGTCCAAAATCTTTTTGCCTGCTACCTTGGTCCGTCCGGCTTTCAGTTATTTTCATGATTCCTTGGTGGGTGGTCATTTGGGCACCTATAGGACGCTCCAAAAGATCAAGGAGCATTTAACTTGGCCCTCCATGGACCAAGATGTTAGACAGATGGTAGTTCAGTATGACTTATGTAACGTAGGCAAACCTAACAACGCCCTTCAACAAGGCTGGTTGAGTCCCGAACGAGAGTCGTCTCCTGTGCGAGAGCTCTACATGGATCATTTGGGGCCTTCGCCTCGCACTGCAAGGGCTCATCGATATGTATTCGTGGTAATTGATGCATTTTATAGGTTTACTTGGCTTATTCCTAGCCGAAACGTTACCGCTACCACCACGATTAATCACTTAACTAGTGTTTTTAGTGTTTTCGGGCCACCTAAGCAGCTGGTTAGTGATAACGCTCCTACCTTTCTTCCGAGTCCGTTTAAGACCTTCTGCTTCCAGAACGGTGTTAAACATATTACCACCATCCAGGAACGGGTTAATTACAATCTCAAATCAGCTTTGATTATTTATCATCAGAAAACACCCAGTAAATGGCTCAGTTTTGCTTTTAATACAGCCATTCATGAAGCCTCGCGAGTTAGTTTGCATCCTTGATTTTTTCCTACCCAGTTAATTCCCCTCTTTCCAACTTGTGGGGAATTCTGGATCTTATTCCATCCCAGGTTAATCCGCAGGTCATCAAGGAAAATTGGAACCGGGCCAGGCGTAATATACTGAGAGCTCATCATAGGCAAGCCAAACGCTACAATCGTAATAGCGAAACCTTTAAGGGTAGGCCCGGGGACCAAGTTTATGTCCGCAATTTCCATGGGAGGCAGGTGCACGGTGGCAACCTTTGTAAATTAACTCCTCGTTTTCGGGGGCCGTGCTCTAATATACGTGTATTAGGGCCGGTCAGTGTCCTGGTTAGGGAGAACAGCTCAGGCAAGCAGTTCGGATTCAGTCAAGTTAAATTCAAGCAGCTCAGGGTTTGGGTTAACCCCTTCCTGGGTTAAGTTTGAAGGGGGGAGGTTGAGCCGTGCATGGCTCGCGTCCCACCATTTCGTATTTACACCCTGTTTTAACGTATTTCCATCTCACAACGTGGATTTAAATTACTGGCGTTACTGAGTTGCTGTTTTGCCTGAACATCATCGGCGCTAGTAGCGCGTGTCGATATATCCCCTCTGAAAGGATCTTTGCTCGGTTGCTATGACTTCCCGGTTGTCATCTGTCTTGGAGTGAGTCGGAACGTGCGAGGAGGAGAGTTCACGGCGGCAGTTCGGGTCGTGAGTTGGGCCCTGCCAGGGAGTTGCAACGCGTCTGGAGCGCAGCCCGGGCCAGCAGTCGCCGGCTCGCAGCAGCAGTGAGCCCTGCGTGGACATCGCCCGCCCCACCGTTGCCGCCACGCATCACTTAAGCCGGGCCTGACCTCTGGTGGATCGTTGGTCGGTCGGTTGGTCCGAGGACATCTCCGTGCGGCGTAGTCGAGTCGGCCGCTGGCGGTCTCTGCGCAGAGTCGGTCTGGAGCTGCCCGACCCAGGACGTGAAGGTTGAGTGGTTTTGAGCATTACGTTGCTGGTTCCGGCGTTGTTGTTGTGGAGGTTTTCCTGTCAGCAGCAACGAGTGAAGTGTTCGAGATAGCCGCCGTCAGGTGGAATTGATTAAATTAATTTATCCGTGGTTAAGTACACCAGCGGAATTTTCTGCCTTGTGGCCGTTAGTGTTCTGATTACCTGCCCTGGCCGTTAACGTAAATTCAGGCAGCGTTCATTTTGGGTGAAATTAACCGTATTATCTTCTTTCGTAGTTAAGTGAACCAGTGGAATTTTTTTGCCTTGTGACCGTTAGTGTTCTGGTTACCTGCCCTGGCCGCTAACGTAGTTTTTAGGCAGTGTCTTTTCCTCACCCGTTGTTGCTGCCCAATATGGTGTGTAGTTTTGGCAGCTCAGTTGACATACGCGTTTGGAGATAGTGATACTTGTAACCTTTTGGGGCCTTGAATTCTCGTGTACTCCGTCGTGGCAAGCAAGCGGTTGGTCGGTCGGTCCGTGACTGTCGCGTGGTTCGGTTCGCACGAATCAAGTGTAGTTGGACTCACCACCTGTCTCGCCTAAGTGGACGAGGGCAGACCGATCCAATGGAGACTCCTGACAAGGGAAACTCCCCATCGCACCCCCCTCAGATTTAATTATAAGTTGGCACAGTGGATAGGCCTTGAAAAACTGAACACAGATCAATCGAGAAAACAGGAAGAAGTTGTGTGGGACTATGAAAAAAATATGCAAAATATACAAACTGAGTAGTCCATGGGCAAGATAAATAACTTTAAGGACAGCGTAGGCTTACGAGCGCTGTGGTCCTGCGGTTAGCGTGAGCAGCTGCGGAACGAGAGGTCCTTGGTTCAAGTCTTCCCTCGAGTGAAAAAGTTACTTCTATTTTTCCGCAAAGTTATGATCTGTCCGTTCGTTCATTGACGTCTCTGTTCACTGTAATAAGTTTAGTGCCTGTGTTTTGCGACCGCACCGCAAAACCGTGCGATTAGTAGACGAAAGGACGTGCCTGTCCAATGGGAACCGAAAACATTTGATAGCAAGGTCATAGGTCAACCGATTCCTCCACAGGAAAACACGTCTGATATATTCTATGCGACACTGGTGACGGCATGTGCGTCACATAATTGTCTGAAAATAAAAAATTAAAATTTTCACTCAAGGGAAGGATATTGCGTTCAGCAGTTGGTCACGCTAACCACGAGACCACGGCGCTCCTGCTCCCGTTGTCCTTGATGTTGCCTATTTTACACATGGACTACCCAGTTTGTATATGTTGCTTATTTTTTTCATAGTCCCACACAACTTCTCCCTGTTTTCTCGATTCATCTGTGTTCAGTTTTCCAAGGCCTATTCACTGTGCCAACTTATAACTAAATCTGAGGGGGGTGCGATGGGGAGATTCCCTTGTGAGTGCCGTTCTCTTAATTATTCTTTTGCCAGTGTTAATGATGTTGTAATTCAACTGTATTTTATATTTTTAAATTGGCAAGGTTAGTTGTGGGCCTTCAGCCCTGGTAACATGTTCTCAGAGTTTCCTTCAAGTACAAAAATTATCGCCTTTTGAAGGTTACTGTAATTTCCTCTGAAAGATTTTACAAGTTATTGTGAGCCTTCAGCCGTTGGTGTTGCAGAAAGAAAAATTTTAAACTTAATGTATTGTTTTACCGATTGTTGCAATATATGTTTCATTAATTTGCAGAATTTAACTTTGCGGCCTTCAGTAATTTTATTGCTTTTCCTTGTCTCTTTCCGTGCACCTTGTGGTCCATCAGCCCTGTTAGCATCTTAAAACATTGTGGCTTTCTACCTTCAGTAATCATCGTAGTATATTTGGATGTTTGAAGATTTATTCCGGCAGCCTTCAGCCGCTCCGCATGCTGATCTCATCTATGTATACAAAAATGTTCAAATGTGTGTGAAATCTTATGCGACTTAACTGCTAAGGTCATCAGTCCCTAAGCTTACACACTACTTAACCTAACAAACACATACACCCATGCCCGAGGGAAAACTCGAACCTCCGCCGGGACCAGCTGCACAGTCCATGACTGCAGCGCCTGAGACCGCTCGGCTAATCCCGCGCGGCCATATGTATACTATTTATCTTATTTGTAAATTTAACTGTGTGTCACGTCTTTTCAAAATTGAACTTATTCTAAAACATCTGTTTGGAGGCCTTCAGCCGCGAAGCAAATTTAATTCTTTCAAAAGTGTGTTTGTGAACTAAATGATAATAAATTGCAATTATGAAATGAATCCGACCGCCACTCCCTTGGCCTTTTCCACAATCCTGATTACCTATTAATCCTGCGTGATTTAGCAGGCGTTACAAGTACCTTGAAACAGAAGATATCAAGCGAATGGAGTGGACTGCCTGTTCTCCAGACCTAAATCCCATCGATCACGTCTAGGGTGCTCTCGGTCGACGTATCGCTGCACGTCTTCAAACCCTACAACACTTCAGGAGCTCCGACAGGCACAGGTGCAAGAATGGGAGGCTATACCCAGGAGCTGCTCGACCACCTGATCCATAGTATGCGAACCCGTTGTGCGGCCTGTGTACGTGTGCATGGTGATCACACCCTATATTGATGTTGGGCTGCATGCGCAGGAAACAGTGGCGTTTTGTAGCACATGAGTTTCCGGTTTTCTCAACTTATCACCAATACCGTTGACTTACAGAACTGTGTCGTTTGTGTTCCCTATGTGCCCTTACTATTAACGCCAGTTTTGTTTAGTACCACGTTGTGTGGCACCACATTCTGTAATTATCCTTAATTTATGAGCATGAGTGTAGTTATCTAAATCAAATGAGAGGTGATCCTAACTTATGTGTCTCCTCATTGTCACTGTAGGCTTGTACCACGGGAAGCAAGGAGAGGATGTTGTTTGGTGGCCAGTATCCTGTTTCTATAACACAACTGCATGCATTTATTAACAGGGTTCCTTATTTATTCGAAGAATATTTATCTTTAAGCAAGTTGATGTGGTACAAGCTGTTCCATAATAGTCCACGTTAGCCTCACTGCTGGTGAAATACAGCTCCCACTGTGTACACTACTCTGATCGCTAAGTGCTGCCTGAGCTAGAGGCTGAGCTAACTGTGACTGCGACTCCCACTGGGCTGCGACTGAAGACTCCACTGGATGACTGACTGACTGACTGACTGTAACTGACTGGCCATGTGACAGACAAGACCCTCCAGTCCGCGGCAGCGATCTAAATACTGGCGGCCGAGGGGCAGTTGACGGGGCGCTTCTTGCGAGTCCGTCTATCGATCTTCTCGCAACCTCTTTGCTGCCTGGTCTGCTGGCGACAGCTTACGCCAGCACACTAACTTTCAATAAATGTTACTTATCTTACATAGTTCCTGAAAGAAGGAACGAGAGCAAAAACTTGAATAGCACGATAAGAGCTGACAGAGTAAATACAGACCTTCTGATGAAAAGTGTCCAGACATGTGCTGGTGAACGTACCTTCGTGTGAGTGTGCAGAATACTTCAGTTCTGCTGGGGACACTTTCCATGAAGCGTCCGAATGAATATGGAGGCATTCCAGCCCACTCTTCCTCAAGAGCCGAAACCAGAGAATGTACTGATGTCGGATGTCGGATGTTGGTTGTTGGGGGTCAGGGACTAAGTCGATGTTCTACCACTTCCGAAAGGCGTTCCATTATGTTTAGGTCGGGATATGGGCAGGCCAGTTCAAAGTGGTTCAAATGGCTCTGAGCACTATAGGACTTAACTTCTGAGGTCATCAGTCCCCTAGAACTTATAACTACCTAAACCTAACTAGCCTAAGGACATCACAAACATCCATGGCCGAGGCAGGATTCGAACCTGCGACCGTAGTGGTCACGCGGTTCCAGACTGTAGCGCCTAGAACCGCTCGGTCACCTCTGCCGGCAGGCCAGTTCATTTCAGGAATGTTACCTGTCAGACGTTGCTTTAAGGCAGGGTGACATGATCAATCATCGTCTCCGAATTGTTCTACGATACGTGTTGTACGGTACGTGTTCGTATCCTTCCGTATTTAGCGTTTCGTTAAGCCCAATAAGGGGACCACATCCTAACTACACGAGAAACACACACATACTGTAATACCATCTGCTTGATGCTTCACTGTTGGCACTATATGTGATGTCACGTAACGTTCTCTAGCTGTTCAACAAAGCCAAACACTCCCATCAGACTGATACAGGGTGCAGCATGATTCATAACTCCAGATCACTCGTTTCCAGTCATTCACTGTCCAGTGGCGTCGTGCTTTACTCCAGCTCAAGCGTGGCTCAGGATTAACTACAGAGACCTGTGAGTCACCAGGAGTCGCTCGATCACTGTACCCCGTTGTTCTTACCTCCCAAAGCACAATCGATGTGCTAACTAGACAGCTGGTAGCACTTTGGAACTCACGAGCAGTAGATTCTTTCGCTGATTTCGTGAGATTTTTTCAAGCAACCTCCACAGTACTCGACGGTCGCCTGATGTCTTCCTGGTCCTGGTTTAACTACGGTGGTTCCTTCACATTTTAACTTCACAGTCACACCATCTCACATCATCAGTAGCAGATTCGGGCAGATTTAGAAGTACTGAAGGTCCTAATGGAACTGTTACTCAGGTGACATCCAGTGACTGGTTTATGTTAGAATTAACTCACCTCTACTGCACGTCCCATTCAGCTGCTACTGATTCTCTCCTGACAGCAAAATACTCTGCACCTTCTTTCATAGTGGAAGGTCTGCCTCTCGTGCCATCTAGTTGGCAATTGCGCATTACATAGCGGTGCCTGGATACTTTGGTTCAGGAAGTGTAAATAAAATGACTGCGTTGAAAAGAGGCGGATGGTTCCAATTAATTTTATGTGTAGCCGAAAATGTCCGTCATCGACCTTTCATTACTTGAAAATTTAGGTTATGGTGAAAATAGCGTTTCATCTGAAGCAGTCGATTAGATATATGCCGAGTGAACACAGTCTAACTGCGAAGAATTCAACAGAGTTACATCAAAAGTTCGTTGAAGAACAGAACCTACTGGATACTCTCAAAGAAGAAGCCAATTCAGAGGGGTCCAAAGTTAACTAGAATCTAGATCATAAGAAGGAAGCATCTGCAACATTCGATTACGAAAAAGATTAATTAGCAGTTACCTACATACAATGATGAACCAAACACTTAACAGTGTATATACGACAGTGCTAGGGCAGTGACTACCAGGATCACATTGCACTTAATCCGTCTACCGATGTGTGTGATACAAGCGTGATAAACATCCAAGATTACGCCCACTTTTCCTTGAGCATTGTATGTGCTGGTGTGGCTTGCCTGTGAGAAGGGGCAAGGGCAATGACGTCATCAAACCACGCCCCCTCCCCTCCTCCAACCATCCCCACCCTTTCTCTATTCCTCTGATGCACCTCCGTCTACCCCCTTCCCTCTCCAGCCAATCACTGCCTAGTGCTAAAATAAAACAAACAATCAAAATCAAAATGGTGGAAGTAACCTAATTGCAATAGTGTTAAAATAAAAAAAGCGAGGAACACCCTCTCTCCTCACCTCCCTTTTCTGACCAGTAACCATGCAGTATTAAAATGATGTATGTAAATGACAATTTCATGCAAAGTGCCAAAGATATCTGCCTCTTACTTGTGTAAGCAACACCCACTCATCTACCAACCCACACAAACCACCCACCCTCTGGCCCACCGACCCACACATGCAGCCATCCCCACCCCCTACCCCACATACACACTGCATAAGGTTCCGTCTCCCTCTCCTGCTCTCCAATAAGTGACTGATGTTTTAGCCACCATCAAAATGAAAGAGCCAATTACAATGTCCATGTCACATTACCTGAATCACGCTACAGTTGGTTTGACAAGCACGATCATGAATCAATGCTCATGTGTTGGCCATCATGTTCACCTAATGGGAACATTATGGAACACATCTGGGACACTACTGGATGCCAGCTCAGTCCCAGAAATCATTAGTTTGTAGTTTCCAGTGGTTTTATGATCTGTGTAAAGACCTGTGGTACCAAATACCTCCATAGACCTACCAATTATATGTCAAAAACAGTAAGGGAATATACTAGCAGGATCACTTTGCACTTACATGAGGTAGTGATGTAGGAAATACCAGAGATGTAACAATACAATATGGCGTCCACTTGACCTCAAAGAGTGCAAGTGTTTGTGCCTACCCAAGGGATAGGGATAATGAAATCATCCAGCTATGGCCATCCCCTCCTCCACTTTCCACTCCTCTTCCCTCCCTTCCCCAATCCTTCCCCACATTAACACTCTCTCTATCCAATGACAGGATATCATTAAAATGAAATAACCAATAATATCCAAGGTGGTGGATAACTGAACTGCGATAGCATAAAAATTAAAGAAACTAAGCAAGCCCCTATTCTCACCACTCCCTTCCAGACAACTCCAGTTTAGCATAACAAAGATGTGTAAAAATGACAGCTTCATGTGAAATGACAAAGATATTTGCCTCTAACTTGTATAATAATATATACTCGAGACACACAACACACACACACATATATATATATATATATATATATATATATATATATATATATATATATATATCCTCTGACAAGTGCCCTGTATTTCAGCCACCATAAAAATGAAAGAGCCAATTAAAATGGAACCATATTATGACTGAATGCAAAAAGTATGACTTGCCTGACTTGCGTAAAGTGCTGAAAATTTTGTCAACTAAGTTTTCGTTACTGACTTCAAAAATTATTTATGGACTGGCTCACCAATCAGATCGGGACATTTCAATGGAAGCTATTTGTCAGTCGCTCTGTAATATTAGAGCTTATGGATAACGCACTCTCCATCAATAGTTAAAAAGCGTGTGTTTCACGAATTAGTGGTATGTAGTTGTTAAACTTGAGTTATTCTGTTAAATACCACGCCTTAAAACTTCAGACTGTGAAATAAAATCAGATGCTGCTTTTACAGTCTTGTTGCTTGTTTTCGTCAACAGACAGCCACACGAATAAACTTTGCAAAGTTTTATAGGTGTACCACAGTGCAAAACCTAGCATATCCTCAAAGTCATTATTTATCACATCCAAGATGCTTGTCAGATACCACAATATTCTTTCCATGTGTAAAAAAAGGCATCAACAACACAAAAGTACAATTTTTACATCTAACTGGTATCAAAGACATGATTATAAGTTATAAAGTGAGTACCCAACTGCTATTTTAATGACTAAACAAGTGACCTGCTCTCCACAAACATTAGAAAATCAAGATTTGCTTGTGCGATGTAACAATATAATATGTAGTTGAGAAACATGAGATTTCCTGTAAATACTGTTTCGAAAAACTTGAAAAACGCGAAGTAAAATCAATTACAGGCTTAGGCTTCTGTTGCTTGTAGTCATCAAGGGCTGGCGATATTCATAGTTCTGTCTGGGCACAATGCTTGGTCTAAGACACAACAGAGCTTCAAATGTATTATTTTCCATGGCTAAGACGCTTATCACGCGTCACAGTGCTCTTTCCAGGTCTGCAGTAATAATTCAGCAACGTAGACAGATTACAGTGTTTACATGAATAGTTGCAATGCTATTTTGCATCTACCCACATGTTCGTCAAATTAATTCCTAAAGCATGACCGTCAACTGTAAACTAATGCTGCTCCCCTGCCTAAATACTGACAGATAACGTGATAAACTAGTAGTACGCATTAGAATTTAGGCCAAAGAGATCATTATGGGAAGTACAGTCTCCAGACGTTTAGGGAGCCTCGGTACTACAGTTCCAGTTGGTAAATATTGCATCCTTTCCTGTAAATTGTTATTGTACGTAACTTCTAGTAGGACTGAGCCAACTGTAATAAAAACAATAACTGCCAGTCAGTTTCATCAGTCATATTTTTCTAGTGTGTAACATGATGCATTATCTTTATCCCTCCTAAAATGGAGCTTGAGAACAATTTAGATGGAGAAATATTTAATTTTAATGTGTATTGTGGCTTACAACAAGAATAGTATAATCGATTATAGTCTTCCTGTAAATCAGACTGCCTACTTGTTTGTGCACTTGACTGTTTAGTGCAGCATTTTAGCCAGTATGTATTTTCTGCTGTTACAAGCCAGGTCACATTAATTCTGAAATATTTATCTCTTAGACTTAACTTCGAATCAATTGATAATTTATCATGTTTTTTGTGACCATTTAGGCATGGCGGTAGCACTGCGGTACTTACTTTATTAGAGTTGAAATTCACATAATAACATTTGAGGCTTAGAATAAACATTGCAGTTTGTTTGCACTTTTTTTAGACATTTGAGACATGGAAAGTGCATTGTGACTACTGACAATCATCATAGACGTGAAAAATAAATAATTTGGTGTTCTGTTGTGTGTTAAACGAAGCATGTTACTCAGATCAAACTATGAACTTCGCCACTTCTTTTTTGTAACAAGCATCAGGAGATTAAACATACATTTGATTTTATCTCACTTTTTAAAATTTTTCAGAATAATATTTAAAGTAAATGTCTTGTTGACAAATACATATTATTTATTTGTTGATTACATTGCTGAAGCAAATGTTGAGTTTTAACTTTTGTTCTCATTTTGTATTGCATAAGGAAATGGTGATTCAGCTACTCATGAAGAGCATGTTTAAGACTCGTTCCCATATTCCATAAGACGTTTACCTACCTGTTTAGCGGCTAGGCATTAAAACAGCGTTGGGGTACTTACTTCAGACTCTGCAATCATGTTTTTGACACCAACTTAAACCAAACATTGCACTTTTTGTGTTGTTGATGCATTTTGGGCTACTTTGAAAGAATACTGTTACATTTGACAAGCATCATAGGTGTGATATATAATGAATTGAGACTCTCTTGTGTCTTACTCTATGGTACATATATTGAACTTCATATACTTTACCAGTGCAGCCATCTATTGACAAAGACAAGCAATAGTAGCATGAAAGCAGCAGCTGACTTTGCTTCACATTCTGAAGTTCCAGAGAACAGTATTTCATGTAAAACTCATGTTTGACAGCTATTTATTACAAATTCGTGAATTACATTGCATAAGTAAATGGTGGTTCTTCGCTGTTTATGGGGCATACTTTTTATACAAGTTATAATATTATGTAGTGAATGATGTAGAGCTTCCAATTGAATTTAGAGATGCAACTGGTGAGCTAGTCGGTAAATAATTTTTGGAGTCAGTAATGAAACATTTCTGACAAAATTTCTATCATTTTACGGAGTTCAGATACTTTTTGAGTGCGACCCAGATGGGTATACGCTGTAACTGGTGCTTTCATTTTAATGAGGGGTTAAATACTAGCAACTTACTGGAGAGGGAGGTAGGTTGAGTAGTGTGAATGTGTGTGTGTGTGTGTGTGTGTGTGTGTGTGTGTGTGTGCGTGTGTGTGTGTGTGTGTGTGTGTGTGTGTGTGTGTGAGTGAGTGAGTGAGTGAGTATGTGTTTGTTTATGTAAGTCACAGGCAAATATATTTATCATTTTACGTGTCCTCGTCAATTTCATACTATTCTGTGACTGTCAGGAAGGGAAAGGTGAAGGTCAGCGGTATGCCCTTGTTTCTTTAACTTTCAAACTATGACAATTGAATTAGTTCCATTTTCATACTATGCTGCCATTGCCTGAGGCCCTGTTCTGTATCTTTCGACCGCTCTGCCGATAGGATCGATAGGCGGGTACAACGACCGGCGTTGTTTTCGAAGGAGAGCACCCACGTCATTTTGAAGCATTTCGGAAGCGATACCGAACGGTTCTAGAGAACCGAGACGGTGTTGTCCGGTCTCATCGCGCCAACCACTCAAAAGCACTGATTCGCACATGTGCACTGCTGCGTGCAAAGCGGCACGAACCGGAAGCGGCTAGCAGCCGCCACAGGCACGCTGTTCTTCACAGTACCGAAAGGTGTGTTTAGAGTACATAATACTGCTCAAATTTCGAGAACCTCTACTTCCATGGATGCATAATAACGATAGGATATTTCACTGCGTTCTGGAAACTGTCATAAATGTCATATTATGTCATTTTATTCTCATTCACACCGACGTCTTGTTTTGGATTTTAGTTTTCAGACTATGAGTTAGGAATGGGGTGCAGTACTAGATCCTACAAATACATCTATAAAAACACCCGAAAAATTCGTCATTTTTTTCTATTTTCCGTCATTCCTTAGTTACTTCAAAATTCATGTGAAGATGATTCACAAATAAAAGAAGAGAATCGCGTAAGGCAATAACCAAACTGCCCTCAATTAGTTATGTAGACGGAACATACCTCCATGATCCCGAAAAATTGTTTAAGAGAGTGTCAAAGAATAAGAAGTTGCATAGAATGTGGTTGCGACTCGCTTCTAGAGATCAAAATGTTCAAATGTGTGTGAAGTCTTATGCGACTTAACTGCTAAGGTCATCAGTCTCTAAGCTTACACACTACTTAACCTAAATTATACTACTGACAAACACACACACCCATGCCCGAGGGAGGACTCGAACCGCCTCCGGGACCAGCCGCACAGTCCACGACTGCAGCGCCTTAGACCGCTCGGCCCTAGAGATCCAGACGAAGTAGAAGCCCACTTCCCTAGGTAATACATCGACGACTGGGTTCTTAAAAACAAAATTTCAAAAAAGCTTTTTCAAAAGCCTATGGAGGTTGCAGCTATTGAATTTTGTCATAGTTTATAACGTGCATCTGGAGAATCAAAATGTTTTGTAAATGGTGGTATAGTCTAAAAATATTATGGCAGGGATCTCTCATCTCTGTCTGCTATTGTTAAGGAGTCGATCACAGATAAATACTTGTGAAAAGCAAGAGTATAAAGATGATTGCTGCGTGTTTCATTCGCAGTAATTTAAGTTGTGCTCTTAGACTCCTGTTTGACCAAACACACGGAAGTCGCTATGTATTTAGAAAAAATGTTGAATTATTTGTGACGAAAAAAATATTAATGTCACTGTCAGTTGTTTCACGCACAGCAATTTCATCTTTCATTTCTTAAACATACGGAAGTCACGAAATTGAAGATACTCTTTACTGAGAAAGTGCGCTCTTACGTGCAATTAACAATGAATATTTCAGAAAAATACTTAATTCACGGATAACGAAGTCTCAGAATGTGTTACAGACACAAGGAGGAAAAAAAAGAACTCACGACTTTTAGGACTACAGCACGTTGTTTTAACTGCTTGGCTACTACAACTCACATCTACATAGCGCTGCATTGTAGGTAATTCCAGTCGAGAGAGACGCAGGCTGAATTCGTTGGCAAATGATGCGGTCGTAAGCCATATATGCATGAAATTTTGGAAGGTTTCCTCTATAACGCTTCACAAATTCCTTTCCATTGTTACTTAAAAGTTTTAAACGCCTTTCGATAATTATTAGTAAGTAAACCATTTTCGGGAAAAAGTATGCGAAGTCACTAGTAATTTCAGCTAACACTCATGTGATATACGTAAGCAGAGCCGACCTTTTGAAATTTAGTGATTTTTAAACTCTTAGTTAAGTAAAAATGACAGGTATTTTGTGAGAATGTAGATCGAAACTGTGTTTTTGATGCTATAATCATTCACATTATCGACAGTACAAACCATATTTCTAACAAAGGCAAACAGTCTGTTATGAACTCATTTTCCACTCTGATGCGTTCTGGTGATTCTTCAGTAAAACATGATCACTAAGTTCAAAACTAAAACCCCTGAATAATTCTAAAATGATAAATTCCATCTGCAAACAAATCACACCGAATCGGCGAATGACCATAGCGAGACCTGAGCACGTCGGAAAATCGGCGGCAGGACCGACCGGTAACACGTCTGAGGAGCTTACAGAATAGCAACATCGAATAAAGAATCGAAAATGACGTCACTACAGAGGCAAAACTATTGCCCCAATCGGTATGAACGATACAGAATAGGGCCCCTGGAGAGGTGTGGGGGTGGAGTGGAGCGAAGAGCGAGGAAGAGTGACGTAAATTGATGATGTCACTGCCCCTGTCCTGCAGGTAGGAAACCAGCACTAAAACTTTCCCTTTTTAAGATCAAGTGGGCACCATCTTGGATTGTGTGCATCAGTGCCTCATTTATGTGCGTGTTAATACTGGCAGTGTGTAGCCCTCCCGTTTTCGATAAGTCTTTAGTGGGTTTACGGAGGTATGTCAGACCAAATTTCGATGCACAGTCCACAGGATTACTGGAATCTCCGACTCAGTGATTTCTGGGGCTGAGCAGTTGCATCCCAAATGCGTTCTACAACGTTCAGACCAAATTAATTTCGTGATCAAGACATCAACGCGAATTCACGAACACACATCTTAAACCAATTACAGCACGATTCGTGTCACGTGGTATGCAGAGTTATCCTGCTGAAAGATGGCACCGCCATTGGAGAATGCGTCAAACATTAAGTGATGCAAGTGGTCCGCAATAATATTGATATAGAGCACACCTGTCACTATGTTTTCGATCACTGTGAGAGGGCCGCGTGGGATTTTCTGAGCGGTCTGAGGCGCTACAGTCATGGACTGTGCGGCTGGTCCCGGCGGAGGTTCGAGTCCTCCCTCGCGGATGGGCGTGTGTGTGTTTGTCCTTAGGATAATTTAGGTTAAGTAGGGTGTAAGCTCAGGGACTGATGACCTTAGCAGTTAAGTCCCATAAGATTTCACACACATTTTTGTACTGTGAGAGGTCTCCTGGAAGTAATTTCAAGAACAATACAGCAACTCAATACATTATACAGTCTGGGAGGGGTGGATTCCACAGTTCATTGATTGTTTTCCAGGGGTATCTATTACACAGTTCCTGTAAATTATAGCACAGTATTTTTTTGCGTGGGTATCTGGCGCCGTGTGGCTTCCCAGATGTACTCCATCATGTTCAGATCGGACGAATTTTGTGGCCAAGTTATTAACGTGAGTTAATACTGAGGCACAGTTCAAACAACTATCCAGTTGTCCTACTGGAGTAAGCTGTCACTGTCAGGGAAGACAACATTGTGAAGCGATGCGCGTGGTTCGGAATGATGTTCGCGCAGTCCACAGCTGTCAAAGTGCGTTGGTATTACTGCAACTCCCATCACAGCACGCTTGGATGCCACCCATATGATAATATTGTCCCCCCTGCATCCATATGCAGTGTTTGCCGCAAGCCTGGATGACGGCGAAGCTGGGCGCGACAGCCGACGTTGTTTAGCAACAAATCTGATTCACGCTAGCAGGCGACACCTTAACAATGATTCACGGCTCAGTCTCGATGATTACGATCCCACTAGAGTCGTAAGTGACGATATCGTTTCGTCAGTATGCGAATATACAGGTGTCGTCTGCTGCAGAGCTCCACGTTCAGCAATGTACCGTATCCCGAAGAGTGTCCTCTGATACACTTGCGCCAGCACAGCGTTGTTTCCCGTAATCGTACCTGCCTATTCTGGATTACAGAGTGGACAAGCAATCGACCGCATTCTCTAAAAAAAATGGTTCAAAAGGCTCTGAGCACTATTGGACTTAACTTCTAAGGTCATCAATCGCCTAGAACTTAGAACTACTTAAACCTAACTAACCTAAGGACATCACACACATCCATGCCCGAGGCAGGATTCGAAACTGCGACCGTAGCGGTCGCGCGGTTTCAGACTAGCGCCTAGAACCGCTCAGCCACCCCGGCCGGCCCGCATTCTCTGATGAGGCGTCTGTCCAATGCGTTGTCGACTACTCGTGGCTGCAGGGCCTTTCCACGGATGCCGATCACCACAACTTGTGAGCTGTCAAACAGTTTCGTTAGTTCCCTGATGCTCGTTTCCAGACGCCGAGCTCTGTCAGTCTGAGCTTGTGTCAGTGGATTTTCCCATTTGCGGCCCGCATCGTCTGTTTCGACTGTATAGATTCCTCACCGCGTCATGTGACCGCAACGCCACCACTACGCATTCGATCTCGCGAAACCGTGCGGTCTCGGGCGCCTTGCCACGGTTCGCGCAGCTCCCCCCGTCGGAGATTCGAGTCCTCACTCGGGCACTGGTGTGTATGTTGTTCTTAGCGTAAGGTAGTTTAAGTTAGAGGATGTAGTGTGTAAGCCTCGGGACCAAAGACCTCAGCAGTTTGGTCCCATAGGAACTTACTACCATCTCGCGAAACACGCTGATCGTAATTTTTCGATTTATTACTGTATCTGACCGTTATGGTCACTTCCAGCCTCGAACAGAGGTGTTATGCAAATTTAAATACGGAGGGAGGAGAAAGGAAAAGTGAAGGACCTGCTTATATCAACTGCATCGAGAGTTAATGCTTACCGGGCAGGTGCGTTAGCCTCTGCTCCATCCGGACACGGTGTTCATCGCAGTTGCGCGGACTTTCTCGGCACGCTTGCTGGCCCCACATTCCCACCTAGCGCCGCCTATCCACAGTCCCCGTGCTCGCTGCTCTGAAATTCCTGCAGGAGCGCCAACGTAATTGTTCATCCGCGCTGATGGCGGTGGTTTCATTGCCCATCAAGGCGAATCAGTTACCTGAATGCGTGGTGCGTGTTCTTTCGGAACTGGTAGCAGAGGGGACGGAAACCTAACGGCAGACAGCCGCTGTGCGTTCGTTGCGCCTCAGACAAAGGCAGCGACTGCTGCCGGATGTAACTGTAGTCCGAGAACTGCTCCCGCGGTAACAGAGCGAAACTGCTACAGATGATGACATCATCATCACTGCTTCCCTTAATGAGAACGGAAGTCGTTATTCTTTCCGCCGTTCCACTGCTTCTGCACAGGCGTAATGGCGCTCACAATTACTTGTTACTCGGAATATTTTATAATACCTGCTACTGACGAAGGTTAGATGACGTTCTTGAAAAGTAAAGTACGTTGACTTCAAATGTACGTTGTTATTGTTACGCCTTGCCCCTAAATTAAATCTGACGAGTTAGCACCCTTTGGATGGTTATTGTGCGTGACGAATTACACTCCTGGAAATTGAAATAAGAACACCGTGAATTCATTGTCCCAGGAAGGGGAAACTTTATTGACACATTCCTGGGGTCAGATACATCACATGATCACACTGACAGAACCACAGGCACATAGACACAGGCAACAGAGCATGCACAATGTCGGCACTAGTACAGTGTATATCCACCTTTCGCAGCAATGCAGGCTGCTATTCTCCCATGGAGACGATCGTAGAGATGCTGGATGTAGTCCTGTGGAACGGCTTGCCATGCCATTTCCACCTGGCGCCTCAGTTGGACCAGCGTTCGTGCTGGACGTGCAGACTGCGTGAGACGACGCTTCATCCAGTCCCAAACATGCTCAATGGGGGACAGATCCGGAGATCTTGCTGGCCAGGGTAGTTGACTTACACCTTCTAGAGTACGTTGGGTGGCACGGGATACATGCGGACGTGCATTGTCCTGTTGGAACAGCAAGTTCCCTTGCCGGTCTAGGAATGGTAGAACGATGAGTTCAATGACGGTTTGGATGTACCGTGCACTATTCAGTGTCCCCTCGACGATCACCAGTGGTGTACGGCCAGTGTAGGAGATCGCTCCCCACACCATGATGCCGGGTGTTGGCCCTGTGTGCCTCGGTCGTATGCAGTCCTGATTGTGGCGCTCACCTGCACGGCGCCAAACACGCATACGACCATCATTGGCACCAAGGCAGAAGCGACTCTCATCGCTGAAGACGACACGTCTCCATTCGTCCCTCCATTCACGCCTGTCGCGACACCACTGGAGGCGGGCTGCACGATGTTGGGGCGTGAGCGGAAGACGGCCTAACGGTGTGCGGGACCGTAGCCCAGCTTCATGGAGACGGTTGCGAATGGTCCTCGCCGATACCCCAGGAGCAACAGTGTCCCTAATTTGCTGGGAAGTGGCGGTGCGGTCCCCTACGGCACTGCGTAGGATCCTACGGTCTTGGCGTGCATCCGTGGGTCGCTGCGGCCCGGTCCCAGGTTGACGGGCACGTGCACCTTCCGCCGACCACTGGCGACAACATCGATGTACTGTGGAGACCTCACGCCCCACGTGTTGAGCAATTCGGCGGTACGTCCACCCGGCCTCCCGCATGCCCACTATACGCCCTCGCTCAAAGTCCGTCAACTGCACATACGGTTCACGTCCACGCTGTCGCGGCATGCTACCAGTGTTAAAGACTGCGATGGAGCTCCGTATGCCACGGCAAACTGGCTGACACTGACGGCGGCGGTGCACAAATGCTGCGCAGCTAGCGCCGTTCGACGGCCTACACCGCGGTTCCTGGTGTGTCCGCTGTGCCGTGCGTATGATCATTGCTTGTACAGCCCTCTCGCAGTGTCCGGAGCAAGTATGGTGGGTCTGACGCACCGGTGTCAATGTGTTCTTTTTTCCATTTCCAGGAGTGTACGTAAAGGCAACATCACTGATCAGACTACAAGCTAGGTAACTATTCAAATTTAAGGCGGTAAGGTGAAGGCAGAAAGACGTAGCGTAAAATCAAAATTAGTATTACTTTTTGCCTGCCGTCTATCTGAGACACTAATACAGATTTGAGAATTGGAGATAAGCTACCTACACAAGGCCTTGGAGCCTAAATTAAGAAACCAGATAAGAGGCTTGGCAGCCTGGATGAAGAGACCCTCCCATGGGTGGTATTGCACCGCTATCGGCCGTGACCCTATGGCGATGGAGTTGATAGTTCGCGTTCCTCAACCGATATTGACAATGTCACGATGGATCAACGCAATACTGAGATATTACTTGTCAGCTTGAAAACAAAAACCGCTTGCAAAGTAACGCGCACAACGGGTTGCCGTAATATAGCTTGTTGCCGTAGTACATTCCCTGAAAGTTGTTCGTCATTCTCAAGTATTCTTAGCACTCATTGGAAAATAAACGTAATTTTCTTAATGCTTGAACACATGCTCTTTCCAACTGTGATTAGTTTGAAATCAGTTATGGAAAACAGATTTTCCAACAGCAAATTTAATGTGATCTATTTTTGTAATTTTTATGACAATCAAGTTTGAACTGATTTCGTAGAAATTCAGAAACCAGTACGTGAATGATATTTTGTACTAGAAAACCTTGTCTTACAAAGCTGATAAGTCCAGTTTCATGTTTATCGTGCCTTTAATCAATTTGATATAAGAACCGAGAGTCAAATCTTTATTTGCACCGCGATTTTTCCGATTAGTTTGCCTTAATCTATGTAGCATTGTTAGCCCACGCTCAAAATTTGCCCTCAGTTCTGGGGCTTAAAACACGTTGTTTCGAATGATACTCGTTTTGAAGCTTTAACGGAAAACTCTATTTGTAAAAGAAGTGACAAATGTGCACTATTTTGACCTTTTCACAAAAGGCATCTTCTTTTCGGAGAGTTTTCAGATTACTGGAAAATGGTAGGTGAATGAAATTTTGTATTTCCACATCCTTATGCTAAGAGCTATTGCGTATTATGTTTCATGTTCAGTATGCATTTACTCAACGAATATTTAAGAATCCAAATTTACATTTTTTTCGTGCTATGATTTTCGCGCCGGACTTCGATTCAAATTATCTACCATTGTTAGCCGCGTCGGATAATTACACTTTTTTGCCGTTAAAACCGTCGTCTTCCTAACGTCATCAGTTTTAAAAGTTTTAGACAACATAGTTTTCTTGGCAAAACCAAGTCAAAAATACCGCATTTTGGCACTTTTAAGAAATCTCCAACTTTGCACTAAATTCATTCAGTACAGGCAAGCACTGAATGAAACTTTACATTTTAGAACGGCGTGTTGTTAGGTTACTGCATGCCAAGTTTCAAGTTCGTCACACCCTTATTCCCTGAGATATAATAAACCAAATTTTGGGATTTCTTCGCGTGCAAATTTTTCGGGCGATTTTGTCTAAAATTTTCTGGTTGAATGTGAACAGTAAAATTCAATACATTATTATTCTTAAGAGAACGCATACCGATGCATAAGATCGTCAAATTTCATTTCCTTCAACAGAGATACAACAGCTCAAATTCGCCACAAATTCACGCTCACTCTACGCAAAGTTATGCTTCGAGTTAAACAAGTAACTGTACCTCAGGTAGTATCGCTTCAACGAACGTTAAACTTTACCAGTGCGCGTCGGGGACATGTGCCAATGTTCACATAAAATTTCGTCGAAATCCTGTGTAGAACGTGAATACTGCCGCACGCTCTGGTTCAAATGGCTCTGAGCACTATGGGACTCAACATCTTAGGTCATAAGTCCCCTAGAACTTAGAACTACTTAAACCTACCTGCGACCGTAGCAGTCCCGCGGTTCCGGACTGCAGCGCCAGAACCGCTAGACCACCGCGGCCGGCCGCACGCTCTGCTGCAGAGTCACGTGCGGATTCAGTGGGCCGGGGGGGGGGGGGGGGCGGGTGGCTGGTTAAGAGTGCATTTTTATTTTATTATTAATGTTGTAAACAAAGGAGGGGGTGATGGTAAGTCCACTTTGGGGGAGGGTAGAGAGGAGCACTAACAAAGTGACCGTCCGAATGTTCATTGGAGTATCGTGTAAATATTTATCGGTCAAGAATTTTTCGAGGTTTTTGTAACAACGTTTCCTCGTTAACACGAATCCGACATGACCGAAAAATCAAGACTTCGTGTCAAGTGGAAAACACAGGTTTCAATATGTCTATATGTGCAGTAATACAGTAATACGTAATATGCTGCAGTATCAGTCACTTAACATTGATGTAGACTTATATCACCATAAAGCGACTGGAAAAGTACAAGTACTCAGAAATTTCACTATTTTCTTGGAAAAAATTGAAGCATGGTTCGCTGACGTTCGCGGGAACGAGGGTCCGTAAACCCAGCAATGTCATCGGATGTTGAAACAAATCGTTCTAAACAGTCAAAGGTTATAAACATCTACTTAAGGGTAGATGGAATGGTATCTATATGCTCCAGTTCTCCAGCTTCTCACTTTCTTGTGATGACTCTTCTTGCACCTCCGTCACAGCTTTCGGCATATCAGATTGCAGAGAAGCACATATAGCTAAACCGTCGTCTCACATTAATGAGTTCCTCAAAAATTAATCCGGGGTTCGCAACGTCCATTCATCAGGTGAAGTGGTATCGTCCAACTCGTGGACATCTTCAGTGTTGCTGTGTCTCCAGGCATCGTTAAAGCAATTCTGTATACGATGTGGCGACACAGAGTTCCAAGCTGCTTCGATGGCTTTTATTGCGTCAAGCAATTCTAGTTTGGATAGAAGTATTGTTTTCTGCAGCACGAACTGTAGCTCTTACAAATCACTTGCGATGAGCTCTCTTCGTGCCAAAAAGTGATCTACATCAACATCTAAATGGTCAATTTGCAAATCACACTTAAGTGGCTGGCAGATGGTTCATCTAACCACCTTCACAATAATTATCTATTATTCCAATCTGGAACATCGTGCGGAAAAAATTGATATCTATATATTTCCGTGCGAACTCTGATTTCCCTTACCGTACCATGATGATCGTTTCTACTAATGTAGGTCGGCGTCAACAAAATATTTTCACACTCGGAGGACAAAGTTGGAGATTAACATTTCTTGAGAAAATTCCCCCGTAACGAAAAACGTCATTGTTAGAATGACGTCCACCCCAAATCCTGCGTTATGTCAAGGAAACTCTCTCCCCTATTTCTCGACAATACAAAGCGTGATTCTGCCCTTTGAACTTCCTGGATGTACTTCGTTAATCTTATCTAGCAAGGATCCCACACCGCGCACCAGTACTCCAACAGAGAACGACAAGCATAGTGTAGGTAGTCTCTTCAGTGGATGTGTTGCATCTTCTAAGTATTCTACCAATAAATAGGAGCCTTTGATTCGCCTTCCCCACAACATTTTCTATGTGTCCTTTCCAATTTAAAAACAAACACCGTCCGAACAGCTGTGCAGACCGGCCGCCGTGTCATCCTCCACCCTTAGGCGTCACCGGATGGGGATATATATGGAGGGGCACGTGGTCAGCACACCGCTCTCCAGGCCGTTGTCAGTTTTCCTGGCCGATGACGCTACTTCTCAGTCAAGGAGCTCCTCAATTGGCCTCACGAGGGCTGAGGGCACCCCGCTTGCCATAGGCACTCTGCAGACCCGGACCGTGACCCAGCCAACTGCAAACCAAGCTCGACGGTCTTCTGTGATCTCATGGGAACCGAGGTAGCCCCTGCGGCTTGGCCGTTGGCGTTCTTTCCAATTTAAGTTGATCGTAATTGTAATTCCTAGGTATGTAGCTGAATTTATAGCTTTTAGATTTTATTAGTTTATCGTGTAACCTAAGTTTAACGGATTCTTTTTAGTGCTAATGTGAATAACTCCACGCCTTTTATTCTTTATTGTCAACTGTCAATTTTCACACCATCTAGATATCTTTTCTAATTCGTTTTGCAATTCGTTTAGACCTTCTGATGACTTTACTAGTCGATAAACGGCAGTGTCATCTGCAAACAACCTAAGACGGCTCCTCGGATTGTCTCCCATATCGTTTACATAGATAAGGAACAGCAAAGGGCCTTTAACACTACCTTGCGAACGCCAGAAAGCACTTCTGATTTACTCGAAGATTTCTGTGAGTAACTACGAACTGTGACTTCTGTGACAGCAAATCACGAATCTAATTGCATAACTGAGACGATATTACATAAGGACGCAATTTCACTACAAGCCGCTGTATGGTACAGATTCAAAAGCCTCCTGGAAATGCACAAACACGGAATCAATTTGAAATCCCTTGTCGATAGCAGTAAACACTTCGCTTGAGCAAAGAGCTAGTTATATTTCACAAGAACGATGTCTTCTAAATCAGTGTTGACAGTGCGTCAATAAACCGTTCTCTTCGAAGTAATTCGTAGTCATCGAACACAATACATGTTCCAATATCCTGCTACATATTTACGTTAATGATATGGGTCTATAATTTTGTGTTATTACTATTACCTTTCTTGAATGTTGGTGTGAACTGCGCAGCTTTCCAATGTTTGGGCACCCATCTTTCGTCGAGGGAGTTGTTGCATATGATTGTTAAGTATGGAGCTATTGCATCAGCATACTCCGAAAGGAACCTAACTGATATACAACCTGGACCGAAATACTTTCTTTTATGAAGTCATTTAAGTTTGTTCCCTACTTCGAGGATATCTTCTTCTAAGTTACTCATGTTGGCAGCTGTTCTTGATTCAAATTCTGGAAAATTTACTTCGTCGTCTCTGGCGAAGGAATTTTGGAAGGTTGTTTTAGAACCTCTACTTTAGCATCATTGTCATCGATAGTATTTCCGTCGATATCACGCAGAGAAGGCATCTCTCTGGATTTTCTGCCAAATTTTGACACAAAGTGCGTTATGGTAACAATGATAATCATCTCGCATTGAAGTCCGCGCTAGATTTAGAGCTTCTGTAAAAGATCTCCAATCTTGATTTTGCGTTCGTTTGAACTTGGCATGCTTTTTTCGTTGTTTCTAAAAAAATGTTCTGACATGTTCTTTGTATCGTGGGGATCAGCACCGTCTTTTTTTTAATTTATTTGGTACAAATCTCTCAGTTCCTGTTGATAGTGTTTTTTTTTAATTTAAGCCACATCTGATCTACACTTACATTGTTAATTTGGAAACAGTGGAGATTGTCTCTCAGGAAGGCGTCAATTTAATTTTTACTGCTTTTTTGAATAGATAAATTTCTCTGTTATTTTTGGAGGATTTGGGAGCTGCCGTATTCAGTCTCACAACGACAATCTTGTGTTCACTAATCCCTGTATCCGTTTTGGTGGTCGTTATTAGCTCAGGATTATTTTTTGCTAGAGTTCCAGTGTGTTTTCACACTATTTTTTCTATTCGAGTGGGCCATGAGCTATTTGCTCTAAATAATTTTCAGGCAATGCGTTTAGCAAGGGCTGAAGGCGGCCTGTCGAGTTTGGTGGAAAAAATTAAACCTCTGTGTTGGTTAACTTCGGATCCTGTACGTTATGGACAGTACGTCCGTCCAGTGTAAGAAGTACATGTCTGTTCTGAGTAACCATCCGACTGTTAAAACAAAGAAGCCACTTGCGAAATGATCTGCCGTCGACCCAAGCTTTCTTATGATGAAAAAAAGTGTCCATATTTATGTCATTAAACCAACGCGTTTTCTCGGACTTATCCTTAACCCAGGGACGAAACTTCTCACTGTCGTCCGCATTACATACAAGGACTGCGTGCTCTACCGTGACATTTACCACCATTTATCCCCATGGTGAGATTTGGAAAAAGTTTGTAGAAAAGTACAGTTTCGTTCATATTGAATACATTCACGAAGCATACTTTTACCTCAATCGGTTGAATTTATGTAACCAGCTGTTTGCACTTTGTTCATGAACTTTATTTGCTTCACTACAAATTTGTACAGAATGTCTATTTTGGAACCGATACAGCCAATCAACAGAACAACTGAAGCCTTCGATGTCCAGATTTTTTGCAATTTCATTTGCTTTTGACTGAACCATAGGGCCACTTAAATGTATGTTGGATGCGGCATACGACTAAACGATTCTAGCAGCAACGTCTCGATGTCTTCGTACTTAACGCCAAGATGTTGTTTGAGGTACCTGATGCAGCAGTATTAATGATTTTTTCGTTGATTCTTTATTATCGTAGATAAACTGCCATTGGAAACCGCATACTGCTCTGCAATTGCTGTTTTCTTTATATTACGGTCCAGTTCATCAGGAATCTTAAGCTTTACCTGCACATTTAGAGCTGTCTGTTTCCTGTTAGCCATGTTTCGTGTGCTACCGTTTGTAGATTTTTATTCAGTATTCTAACTCGATTTATGCTATGACTAAAAGAACGCATGGCATCGAATACGTTTCTAAATGTTAATGCACACATTATTGAATTTATTTAAATGTACCGTACACGCTGGTTGTTTAGGCGACAATCGCGGCTGAGGACTACAATACGTTAGAAACTAGTCAACAGTGGGTAGTTAGCTTTGTAGTTACTTTTCTTGCATTCATTTCGGAAAAAAATTAACACTTAACAATTCTGTAACATCGAAACTTTGTGTTAGAATAAAATTTAATTACGCGAGGGACTGAAAAGGAGTTCGTAATTCAGCTTAACAGAAATTCGTGTTAAATGATAAAACGTTTGGAAAACGAATCGGAGCTGGCGCCCAGGCAAATTGGGAGACTCGCTTAATTGCTTACGCAAAGGATTTTAAATGGGCTGAAATCAACGCCAAGCTAGTGGCAATATTTCTATGTGCACCGTTCGGATTTTACGTGCAAACCTGGTCAGCCTCGTTCGGATTTTACACGTAAAAACAATCACTCTTAAATGTCTCTGGGCAGGAGCGAAACTAAGTTTGATCCATTGGTGTAAGATAAGTTTTAACCGTTTGATAAACTCTTGCTTCGTTTGGATGTTTTTCTGGTCGGTTTCTGGAGAACCCCCTTTTACACTTTTAACTTCTTCAATTTAGTTCAAACTTTGCAGGAGGGTCGATAAATGGATGAAATCAAAACTATTTTTTTTCATCGAATAGTTTTTATCTGTTGTTGAGATACTATGGTTTCAAGTCGGACTAAATGTAGCACGTAAAACTCGTTCTTACGTGACCGAATGCGCGGAAACGGCCGAAAGTGAGTCAAATAAATATCAAAATGCATACTTAAAATAAAATTGAAATCTCGCTTTTACAAATCTAGTTTCATTCGGATTTTAGTGGAGAAACACGTTTTTATGAGCTTATTTACACGAAACTGTTAAGGCTTTCGTGGCCACTTGTTGACAAAATGCCTATTGGCTTCTGTCTCGGGTTCTTCGGCCGACGTTCATCTAATGATTTTTCTGACGTTTCGCCAGCACGAGTGGCTGGCATTGTCAAAGCTTCACCCTCCATTGCCAGTGGTGAACTGGAGCCGAGCTGCTGCTGCTTTCATCTGTTACTTTCCCCTCTTTGGGGAAGTGTGAGGGGGAGTTTGTAGCCTTTTGGCTTTTACTCCCCTATGTACATGTGTGTGTGATTTTTCTATATATTTTTGGTGTCTGTGATATGTGATGAATTGTTGTGAATGTGTCTGGTACTTGCCTGAGGTAGGCGAGATGATTGGTGATATATGGGAAGGAACTGGATGAGGGATTGGGTATTGGGATTTTCTCTTCGACTTAATCGTCGAAGATCGTCATAGGGCGCTTGTGTTCATCGCGGGGCGTGTCATACCGACCTAGGGAGTGGATGAGTGCATTTCCGGATCTGGAAGTACCTTCATAGAAGACCCTTGCCAGATCCTGGAAACGCTCTCTCAGGAGTGGGATTTCAGCTGCGGCGTGCAGGTCGTCTGTGGTAAATCCGAGAGGTAGATGCAGTGCCCTTCTGAGGGCGCGGTTTTGCAGCCTCTGGAGTTTGTCCAGGTGCTGCTTTGCCGCGTATCCCCAGACAGGGCACGCATACTCCATTACCAGCCGGATCAGGGCCTGGTATACATTTACTGCTACTGGGCAGGGAAGGGAGCTGGTTGTGTTCAGGATAGGGTATAGGATGGACATTCTGGCGCAGACCTTCCTGTTGACCTCGTCTATGTAGGGTTTCCACGTAAGACGAGAGTCCAAGGTTACGCCAAGGTACTTGGCGGTTCTGCGCCAGGGGAGTTGGGTTCCATTTAGGTGGAGGTGGAGGGGGGGACGTTGAGGAGGTTCGCGCCTTCCGAGCCCGCGGGTAATCAGCATTGCCTGCGTCTTCTCCGAATTGATGGTGATGCGCCAGCGACGGGCCCAGGTTTCTGTGTCGTCTAAAACCCTTTGTAGTCTACGAATGACCAGGTCCTTGTTCGCATTTCTCGTGTAGAAGGCTGTGTCGACTGCGTACTGCGCGGTGTGCACCAGGGGGGCCGTTGGAGTGTCCGCAGTGTACAAGCTGTACAATACGGGCCCCAGGACCGATCCCTGTGGCACCCCGGCACGAATACGCCTTCTGGTGGAGGTGGCAGTTTCTACTTTGACGGAGAAAGTCCTATTAGTGAGGTAGCTCTTGATTAGCTGAACTATGCTCCCTGGAAACCCTTGTGAGTACAACTTGTAGAGTAGCCCCCTATGCCATACTGAATCAAAGGCTTTGGCTACGTCTAGTAACACTATCCCGCAGTAGCCTCTGTGGTTGAAGCCCTCTGTGGCTGCTTCACCATTCTCATGACCTGTTGTGGGGCAGAGTGGTTCTGCCGGAATCCAAATTGGAAATCCGGCAGAATTTGCCCTCTGGTAATATGTTCTTGTATGGGTTTTAGCAGGAGGCGCTCATAGATCTTGCTGAGTGTTGGCAAGAGGCTAATCGGCCTGTAGTGCTGCGGGAATAGAGGCTCTTTCCCTGGTTTGTGTATCGCGACCACTTCCGCATGTTTCCAGCAAGCTGGGAACTCGCGGGAACGAGTAATCTCGTTGAGGACGTTCGCGAGGTGTGTGATCGCTGTGGGTGGGAGTTTTTTGACTAACTGGTTTGTGACACTGTCGTGCCCTGGCGCCTTTTTTGTAGGGAGGGACCTGATTACTCTTGCCACGTCCTCGGGGGCAAAGAGTATGGGTTCGTCCTCTGGGTCCTCCTCAGCATTGAGGAAGACGGCCAGTTGACGACTGACTACCTCTTCATGCTCTTCATCCTGGGGTTCAGCCGTTTGAAACTGCTTCTCGAAGGAGTCGGCGAGGGCGTTGGCCTTCTCAGCATGGCTGTAGACCAGTCCCCGCTCGCCGTGCAGTGGCGGCATCCTAGCGCGTCTTTTTGTGAATTGTTTGGTTGCTTGCCAAAGTGTATGATCGTCTACTTTGAGAGCTGTGAGGCGGTTTTGCCATTGCTGGTTTCTGTGCTCATTGAGCGCTACCTTCAGTTCTCTCTGTAGACGATTGAGCAGCCTCCTGGTGGCCTGATTTCTGGTGATCTTCCACTCTTTTGCCACTCTGTTCTTGTGTCGGATTTGAGCTAGCAAGTGTTCCGGGAGCTGTATTTCCGGTGGAGGGCCATCCCTTTGTGGTGGGGTGGCCTCTTCCGCTGCCTGCAAGATGGTGCCTGTCAAGTCTAGTAGCGCTTGTTCTACTGTTTCGGCAGTAGGTGGCGGAGCGCGAGCGATATCAGAGCCGACAGTTTCTTGGTATCGCTCCCAGTCTGTGCGTTTGTAAGACGTCTGGTACCGTGGGAGTGCTACCCATTCTCTCACATCGGCTTCTAGAATCACTGGGTTGTGGTCGGAGGACATTCTGTTGATTGTCCTTGCGGTCACAAATCCTGCGATCCTCCTAGTGAGAGCTATGTCTAACGGAGCCGAGCTCGCGGCCGCAGACTATATGTACCTGGCGCGCCAACGTCCGAGGGCTTCTCCGCGGTCATTTCTGGTGCGGTTCTCCTCTTGCTACCTGCGACGGTCGTTCGCTGCAGTACGGGAAGCCAGGATCCGTTTACCTTAAGGCTTTCCTCTTTCTTGTTGAAACTGTTCGCGTGTTTTTTTATTTCTACAGCTGTGATAGTGCTTCTCTACAGCCAGAACTTCCGTGTCGGCGAATTTTATTACGTGGTCAGTCTCATTCAGTGCGTGCACTGCCACGGCTGATTTCTCCACCTGCCCCAACCTGCAATGTCGCTTATGCTCTTTGATCCTGGTGTTAATTGATCGTCCAGTCATTCCGACATAAACTTTTCCGCATGTGCAAGGTATACGGTATATTCCCGACATTGCAAGTGGGTCTCTTTTCTCCTTCGCCGATCTAAGACACTCTTTGATCTTACTTGTCGGTTTGAAAATCGTCTTTACGCCATGTTTGCGCAATATACGGCCGATTCTGTCCGTCACTCTGGGAATGTATGGCAGAAAGGCAGTACTCGACATTTCTTTTTCTGGTTCCTTACTTCGCCGAGTGTTTGGCTCTGTTACACTTCTAATGTAATTTGTGGAGTACCCATTGCTCCTCAGAACAGTTTCCAGTTGTTGCATTTCTCGTTTGAGGTGTTGCGGCTCACATATTCGTCCTGCTCTCGTTACGAGCGTACTAATCATGCCTCTTTTCTGGCTCGGGTGGTGGTTTGACAGTTTGTGCAGGTATCGGTCCGTGTGTGTCGGTTTTCGATACACGCTGTGTCCCAGGTTTTCGCCGTCCCTTGTGACCAGCACATCTAGAAATGGCAGTTTCTTGTCTTTTTCTACTTCCATGGTAAAATGTTGGCGTGGAGGCTGTTCAAGTGTCTTAGGAAGTCACCGAGCTGTTCTTCACCATGGCTCCACACCACGAAAGTATCATCGACGTACCTGTACCACACCTTAGGTTTGCAAGTCGCCGAGTCCAGTGCCCGTGCTTCGAATTGTTCCATGAAGAAGTTGGCCACCACTGGACTGAGAGGACTACCCATGGCGACGCCTTCCAGCTGTTCGTAGAAATCACCATTCCACGTGAAATAGCTCGTGGTGGGACATGCATGGAAGAGCTTTTTGATGTCTTGCGGGAACATGGAACCGATGTGCTCCAGAGCGTCACTGAGTGGCACTTTCGTAAATAACGAAACAACATCAAAGCTGACAAGAATGTCGTTTGGTGCAAGTTTCAGTTCCTTCAGCTTCTCAATGAAATGTCCTGAGTCCTTAATGTATGTGTCGGTCTTCCCCACGTGTGGCTGGAGCAGAGGGGCCAAGTGTTTTGCCAGTTTATACGTTGGTGAGCCAGGAGCGCTAACGATCGGTCTCAGTGGAACGTTGTTCTTATGGATCTTGGGTAATCCATACAGCCGAGGCGGTAGGGCTTCTGTGTTGCGCAGGTTTCTCTGTATGTCCGCCGGCAGAGAAGACGCCTTGATTAATCGATTCGTATTCCGAGTGATACGCTGCGTCGGATCTGCACTTAGTTTTCGGTACGTCGTCGAATCTAATAGGTCTCGGATCTTTTGCTCATAATCTTCGGTCTTCATTACGACGGTCGCATTCCCCTTATCGGCAGGCAGTACCAATATACTCTTGTCGGCGTTGAGATTCTTAATGGCTTGTACCTCTTCTTTCTTCAGGTTGCAAGCTGGTGGTTCTGCTCGGCGCAGTATCCTGGCTGTTTCAGTGCGTATTTCCTCTGCCCTTTCACAAGGAAGGGTCCGAATGGCTGCTTCGGTATTGGCAATGATGTCCTCCAGAGGCGTAGTTCTCGAGACGATAGCGAAATTCCCTCCTTTTTGAAGAACAGACACTTCCTCTTTGGCCAATTGTCGTTCAGTGAGGTTGACCACTGTGTGTGACATGTCGGGAATGGCCTTGTCGGTCTGCTTCCGGCATCTTTCAAACTTTTTCTTCTGCCGCTCGGTGCAGCGCTCGAGTTCGTTCTGCGTGCTCCTGTGAGTGATGCTGTCGATCTTGTCCCAGTCGTCTCGATGCATTCTGCTACTTAGTTGATAGAAAATGTCCAGAAGTTCCTGATCCGTTCTTGCCAAGTCTCTCCGTGTTGTATGTATTCGCTCACGAAGAAAAGCTCGTTCCATTCTGTCGTAGATACGATGTGCTTGGGCGGTGGTGAATAGGCGCTTACATCTCAAGAACTTCGGTGTAGCACATTCATCTCGGCACCGTGACAGAAAGGCGAGAGAGGATATCAGTCGCGCTTTCTTCTTCCGTCGTTGGTCAAGGTGTCGGTACAATCGGCAAATCTCCTCCCCTTAGAGGCGTAATACAAAATTGTTAAGGCTTTCGTGGCCACTTGTTGACAAACTGCCTATTGGCTTCTGTCTCGGGTTCTTCGGCCGACGTTCATCTAATGATTTTTCTGACGTTTCACCAGCACGAGTGGCTGGCATTGTCAAAGCTTCACCCTCCGTTGCCGGTGGTGAACTGGAGCCGAGCTCGCGGCCGCAGACTATATGTACCTGGCGCGCCAACGTCCGAGGGCTTCTCCGCGGTCTTCTCCGGTGCGGTTCTCCTCTTGCTACCTGTGACGGTCGTTCGCTGCAGTACGGGAAGCCAAAATCCGTTTACCTTAAGGCTTTCCTCTTTCTTGTTGAAACTGTTCGTGTGTTTTTTGTATTTCTACAGCTTCTCTAAACAAGCGCGTGTGATAGTGCTTCTCTACAGCCAGAACTTCCGTGTTGGCGAATTTTATTACGTGGTCGGTCTCATTCAGTGCGTGCTCTGCCACGGCCGATTTCTCCACCTGCCCCAACCTGCAATGTCGCTTAAACTTTACACGCACTACTTCTCCAAATTTGTACGTATCGATTCAAATTTTAGGCAGACAAATACACGTAATTAATGGCCATCCTGATGTTTTGCGAACACTTAATTCGTTTTCATAATATGACGGACTAAACCGTTTGCAAAAATCTTTCGTCGTTCGGGTTTTACGTAATAAAAATCACGCTTTTGCACATGAAACTGAGTTTCGTAGATATGCATTGCATTTAAGCACTGCATTCGGCGATAATTTTAAAAAAACTGGTAATTAACGTTGACTATCATTTAGATATTTATTCGTTAAAGTGGCTTAAAAATCATCGAAAAAAATTGTTACGCGCAAAACAATGCACGTACCAAATCAGAATTATTCCCAGCCCTATAAAAATGATATAATGTTTGATCGAGCATTTATAGCATTATCGATGACGACACATAAAATTGAGAGAAGATAGGGCACCTTATTTCTAACGAATAGAAAATGTTTTTGCGTTTTCTTCAAAAACTGCTATGCATTCTTGCGGAAAATTTATTTTCGGGCAAAACAAGCTTAAGATCGTCAATTTTCGTGCAGGACTGAAAAGTTGATAGTATTTCATCGTGCACACGTTGTTTCGTAGTCCTTCTGCTTATTTCATCCAATCATATTCATAATTATCCGGTCAGGCTGTTGCAACATTTTGCGATAAAATTATTCATGTGAGTGTTCGTAATGTGGGTTTCTTAATTTTTAGTGTTTATTATTGCGTAGTTTAACTAAACAATGAGAAGAATTTTAAGACAGGAGATAATAAGATGTATGCTTTTCAATGGTTTGTTTTATGCTGCGTGAATCTTTCAGCTTGTGATATAGTAACTTTTTAAGCAAGTGTATCTGTTGAATATGATCGTACAATAAGTTAATCTACATTATTTAAGCGATATACATACATTATTATCATACACTTCGCACAATAATTTTTATTTAATTCGGTACTGTGTTTATGTTTACTGTTATTTTGTGCATTGCATTAAGTATTTGTGGTTATTTCTCACAAGTTTGTGTATAGAGCGTATGCTTTGATGAATGAAATGTCTGTAACTGTTAAACAAAAAATGAAACAAAATTTAAGAAAAATTAAAGATATAAAACAAAATAAAATTAAAAATATGAAAACAAATTAAACAATCTGCAGACATGTGTCCTTGACGCGTTGGTGAGCCATGTGTGCTCTGAGGACACAGCAGGCCATACAGAAGGCGTTCAACCAAACTAGGCAGTTCACCGTAGAGGAGCGAGACGAACGATGTCCAATTCAAGCAACGTGATTCAAAAGACAATGACGAAAAGGATATACTGGATCAGTCGTCAGTGTCAGAATTGCGGTGGAGTAAAAGTTGGAAATCAGAATGAAATATTTCTATTGCAACACAAAAACGACGAATATGTCCTGGACAGGGTTAGGGACGTAAAAGAAAGGAACTAACTTTTCGATTTATTTGGCACCTTCAAGAACATTTGAATCAAAACCTCTTGACATATTAGCACTTTTTTACGAGTTAATCCTAGTTCCTCAGCGCAGTGAGCTCTCTTAGCTGCAAGATATTGGCACACCTGCAGCTTGTAATTCATAGGCTAAAGTCCCTGGTCTTGTGCCCAAACTCCCGAAAATTCGCCAGGTGCACTAGACAGAGTATAATATCGTTCAGCTGAAGAGCATACTTGTAACAGCTGAAATAGTTGGTCAGGGGGAATAAGATTTCTGGCGGTGGACTTGTTCCTGGCGTCCAATTTTTTGATTTCTGGGTGGAGGGAAAGTTAATTTTTTTCCCCGTCGGGAACCTTTCTCTGCCAAACCCCAAACACTCTGTTACATGTATGGTGACGGGTGTAAGAATAAACAGACGCAAATATATGTGCTTCTAGAGATTCATCTATAACAGGAAGTATTCTAGAGTGAAGGGGCACCTATAACAGGAAGTATCCCGTAGTGGATATGCATACGACAGAAATCTGAATGACACGTTGTGTCATATTACACGACATGAGAAATACCGCGTCGGATGAGATGATAGCATGGGTCACGTTAAGCGAAATGACGTCACGTGCCATGTTACTGTACTTGACACGGTGCCTTATATTGAATGACATGGGTTAAAACACCAAAAGTAAAAAAGTACGTATATGTCAAGATGTTTTGATTTAAAAGTCTTTGAAGCAGCCAGGTAAGTCAAAAATCTAGTTCCCTTCTTTTATATCCCCAACTCTGCCCAGCACATATTCGCCTTTTTTGTGCTGTGACAAGAAGATTTTTCATTTTGGTTACGCCTATTTCGTCCTTCGTCTAAGAAGTTGCAGTTAAGAGAGAGATTCTGCCGATAGCTGTTTTGTCAGGCCGATGTCAGAATTGCATGCAACTGCTCAATTTTGAACTGCACCAATAACTTATCGCCGCCACCACAAGCCAGGCGTCTGATCCTTGTTACAAAACAATAATATTTTATTATTTTTAACTCGAGACGTGCGTCTTCCTTTAGTAGGAACCTTTATCTGTTCGTCTTTTCTTTTGTTATTTATTAAACCAGATCACTCGCTGGGCTAGGTACTTGTACTCTTAGAACTCACAATTTCGCACCGTAATCTGATCCCACTGTTACACTGTCCATTTGAAAAATTTCCCTCCTTTCGAAGACAGCAAGGCAGTTTCGCAAGGAACAGCTCCGAAATGTCCCGACACGGTGTCTGACGGAAGGAGTTGACGCCAGGCCGGGCGCAGCCTTGCCCTGTCCCCACTATAGGCGCTTTTGTCTCTGTCTGTCTGTCTCTCTCTCTCTCTCTCTCTCTCTCTCTCTCTCTCTCTCTCTCTCTATGTCTCTGCCTAGCAACGAGTCTGGCTTAGGCATATTTGCATGCTGAGCCTTTACTAGCAGGAAACTTAATAATAAGTAATGAATAAAGAAATAATTTGAGCCATAGATACAGTCCACAGCTGTATAAATATTATATGCAGTCGCTGGAAACATTTGAAGAGTTTTGATCGTCAGATGACTGGAAGAGGTACCTTTTGTTTTCCAGGTCTTGTCCAGATCGGACGCATTTTGGCACACCGCCATTAATACTACATTATTTTATTAATATATTCACGAGTTGCAACCAAACGGCACTCGTAACTGCATAATGTGAGTGTCGTACTTTAAATTGTGTTTTTATTTCAGAACATACTGTTATTATTAACATATGTATGTTTTATTTTATATCTTTAGTCACTGAAAGATTGTTGGGTGACTTCACGTGGCAAAAGGTTCCGTACTGCAAAGCAAAAAGTCGTCCAGGCCGATCCACCGTCGTCTTCGGGTGCTGTCTGATAACGAAGTCCGGTTTAACACAGAGAGAAGAAACACTGTTAAAAATATAAGAACGGACCTTTAACATAAAAACCCCTGTTCAAACGCCGAGAGTTTGTATGAAATTTTTGTATTCATTGCTATAATTCATTGTATTGTCTTGATCCAGGAACGAATGAGCCAAAAAGAAAAAAAAATGAAATCAAAGCCTCACCCCGTTGTTATTATCATACTACATGCTGGGTGGACTTTGACTCCACGCCTTTGAATGCGACACTGTCATATAGCGCCCTGTGCACACTCCCTGTCTGCTTATAGCTTATCTTCATTCTGACTACACGACGGGCCACGTTTCTGCATCTCTTCCCGGTGGTTTCTCTGGCCTTGCTCGAATACTTTGATTTTACTCTCACTTTATTAATAATTTTAATATAAAACTTGTCTTTTTCCTGTGGAGACGACAACAGGACCTACACTGAAGAGCCAAAGAAACTGGTACACCTGCCTAATATAGTGTAGGGCTCCCGCGAACATGCAGAAATGCCACAACGCGACGTGGCACGGACTCGACTAATGTCTGAAGTAGTGCTGGAGGGAATTGACGCAATGAATCCTGCAGGACTGTCCATAAGAGTACGAGGGGATGGAGATCTCTTCTGAAAATCACGTTGCAGGGAACCCCAGATACGCTCAATAATGTTCATGTCTGGAGAGTTTGGTGGCCGGCGGAAGTGCTTAAACTCAAAAGAGTGTCCCTGTAGCAATTATGGACATGTAGGGTGTCACATCATCCTGCTGGAACTGTCCAAGTCCATTGGAATGCACAATGGACATGAATGGATGCAGGTGATCAGACAAGATGCTTACGTACGTGTCACCTGATCACAGGTCCCATATCACTCCAACTGCCCATGCCCACACCATTACAGAGCCTCCACCAGCTTTAACAGCCCCCTGCTTACATGACGTTGTCTCCATACTCGTACACATTCATCCGCTCGATACAATTTGAAACTTGTCCGACAAGGCAACATGTTTCCAGTCAACAACAGTCCAATGTCGATGCCGGCGGGCACAGTGGAGGCATAAAGCTTTGTGTCGTGCAGTCAACAAAGGTACACGAGTGGGATTTCGACTCCGAAAGCTCATATCGATGATGTTTCGTTGAATGGTTCGCACGCTGATACTTGTTGATGGGCCAGCATTGAAATCTGCAGCAATTTGCAGGACGGTTGCACTTCTGTCACGTCGAACGATCCTCTTCAGTCGTTGTTAGTCCCCGTCTTGCAGGATTTTATCCTGGCCGCAGTGATATCAGAGATCTGATGCTTTACCGGATTCCTGATACTCACGGTACACTCGTGAAATGGTCGTAGGAGGAAACCCCCATTTCATCGCTACCTCGGTGATGCTTTGTCCCATCACTCGTGTGCTGAGTATAACACCACGTTCAACCTCATTTAAATCTTAACCTGTCACTGTAGCAGCAATAACCGATCTAGCAACTGCGACACACACTTGTCTTGTATAAGCGTTGCCGACCGCAGTGCCGTATTCTGCCTGTTTACATGCCTCTGTGTTTGAATGCGCACGCCTATACCAGTTTCTTTGGCAGTCCAGTGTATATGAAAGTGTAAAACCGATTATCAAGCGCGATACAGAATAGATTCAGGTTTGCCGGGTACATCATACGATTGACGACAATACGTTCACCAAAAAGATATCTCTCTAGGTTAGTCATATGATTCAGGGTTGCAGGTATGGAAATTTCTTCCCGAGTCTCACATACGTTAATTATTGAGCTTCCAAAACAATGAATTAGAAATTAAATGGCTATTAAGTAAGGCAGGACTCAAAATTAATTCGATTTATTCTGTTAAAGAAAATATTTGTCAAGCAGTGATAATGTTATTCAAGTAAAACTTTGGTACAGCTAGTAAAGAAGCTCTGGGTAAGAGACTATTAACTGCATAAATGAAACAGCTGCAATCGTGAAGTTGTATCATGAGTGTCACGACGTTAGTAGAAAATATAGATGGTATTACAAAATGGAAGCGTTGAACTTCTCAGTCAGACTTGAAAGAATGCTGGTTAGTGAATCTGAATGCAAATTTTTAAAGTTAAGCTTGTTGTTATAAAATTCTGTAAAACTGTTTTATGTCCCTATGCATCATCCTGAAATCACCGTACCAAATTGTGGATGGGGGCTGAAGTGGCAGCGCAGCGACAGCCCTCGCCAACGGCTAAGTGCAGATCAGCCCGAAGTCTCTCCTTGGTGAATTTGGACTGGGTGAGCAGTGGATCTTCCAAGTGCCGAAGGTTAAAAGTGTTCCTTAGAAAATGTTGTTCCCTCTCTCTGGGTTGTTCTTTAGGTGGTTAACCACTAATGGGTGTCCTACTATGAACAGCAGACATCACTCCCGTTCCAGTTCTCTCTGTGGCCAGTGACGTGGGTCCACTTTGGCAGAGTCGAGTTTCTGTAACTGACTTCTAGTTTATTCATATCAACCAAGCCAGGCGATTGTGTAAACATTTGACTTATTTGAAGGCAGCGTTCAGTTGCATATCACGCCTGTGAAGCATCCCAGACCAGTAGGTCCCCACTCCATTCTGGAGACAGTGTAAGATGGCAAGAACTATGACCATTACATGAAGTCATTAAAGATCACCTAACTCACGTTGAGCGAAAAGTAGGGCTGATCAAAAGTGACTGACAAGGCACAATGCATCTTGTAGAGGGTATAGTATGCACATATTGGAATAATTAATGTTGGGTTATGGTTTTAAAGTAATTCACACGACATGAAAACTTTGTGGAAATGTGTCGATTTACTGGAGGCTAGTTTATCCCAGGGAAGTATTCGAGTTGACCGTGGCCGGCGGGAGCGGCGAAGGAAAGCGACAATAGGCAGCTTAGGGCAGCTCAAGCTCTGAGAAAGTGGTAACGGGGTGTGGCCTCCAGCTGCCTTAAGATGAGTGACAGTGAGTGGGTGGTTGACCCCATGCTGGTGTACCAGGAAGCAGACGGAGAACTTGTATGCCTGTTGATCAATGTCTGGCGTCCCGTTTTCAGTGAAACATGCGAGAAAGCTGTGCAAAGCTATGGTGGAGCGGACAACGGAGGCCAAAATATGTGTGTTCGTGACTACAGCAACTTCACGCTGAATTCATGGTCCACAGAGTCTGAAGTAAATCAGGTGAAGAGCGACAGAATGAAATACGCCGGCCTCCAACAGGAACGTAGGACCAAGAAATTTGAAGTACTCTCCTGGGAGTCAGAATTACGAAAAAATGGGCGTTTTGTGCAGACGCTAACCTTGATGGGTTGCCTTGAAGGAGCTAAATAGCAGAAGTTGAGAGGAAGGGAAATGTTGTGGGAATTTATTCACTTCCCAGGCATTGGTCGGCGCTGGGAAGCGATGTGTAATTAAGGCGAGTTGCGCTGCAATTGGCGTAATTGATTTTGCTGGAGGGGAAACTGAGGCGAAGAGCGGACTGGGAGAAGTCTCCGTAGTGGTTTTCCGTTCCCAGCTTGCCTAGAGTCCAGACATGCCATTCTTTACTCAGCTTGCCTGAGAAAGACTGAGCATCTCTGCAGTTTAGGACTTAGCAAATGGAACGATTGAGCTTGGAGATAGGAAGTTTTGGTTCAGCTATGTACTGAGCAAGATAGCTAGGAGTGAATAGACGAGCGCAGCCTTGCAGCACCACGAGGTCGGCCGACGTCCGCACAATGACGCTGCTCCGCCACACTGAATTCGGTGATATTGCGCCCACTCCGGCCACTGATTAATTTGTTGGATCATGTCGGCAAAGTTTCTACGAGGGTTTCATGGGCCATGCATTGTAGAATTCTTCTCGCACGCCTGGGTCAATCGATAGGAATTACTTTTGAATTATCGCACTTTACTCCACGCAAACGTAATTTATTACCCCTGCCTGGTAGGAGAGTCATGTAATGTGTTGATTGAAGATCGTGAGTTAAAATAAATTTGTGCTAATCGACTGCATCTGTTTTCAATCAAGTAGTTGAAATCCCAAGTCATTTTCTTAAATAATTTTATGTTCAACATTTGCATCTGGTGTTCAATAGCTGAATATAACATCAATGTGCACCCCTTTTTAATTAAAAGTGATCAATTCTGAATCAATTAATGTCAACACTGCCACCGCAGTTCAATCAGGAGTCACAGGGCCTTATTACATTCTTTGCATTATCCGATATTGTGGCAGTTTTGCACTTTATACTGATCTGTTAGTCAATTAGCTGGGCTGAACACACGCCAAAACCAGATAAGTGACAGGTGGGGTGTTGCATCTATAGCATCCTGCGCTTTCTGGAGAAAAAACAGTTTTCCACGTTTTGTGCAGAATAGTGCCTTGTTGGACTTCGCTGAAAGCAGTGTTCTTCTTCTAGTTTGTAAAAATGGCCGCAGCTGGGGCAGTGCTTGGGCTACCCATCTGCACCACTACAAAGTACTGTCCGGTGCCCTGCGAGAAACTGATCTGCGCGCCTCCCATAGCTCCCTATCGAAAATCACTCAAAGGCTGGTGGCCTAAGTGACTCCACGATCTTATCGCATCGTCCCAAACTACTTTCAGCATCGTCTTACTTATATAAGGATGCAAATGCGAACAAAAGAGTAAACGAATAGTACATTATATTAGTCAGCTACTGAGAAATATTAGTACTGTTATTTATCACATTTTCAATGTTGTATAATTATTCTGATCGAATGCGTTTTTGGATTATGATTTCAAACACATTATGGGCCTGTTTCCGAAAACACAGTCACTTAACTTAACCCCCTCCTTCTGGTTTTTAAATTTATGCTGATTTAATTGAGCTTAAAATTTGTTAAAGTACAAATAAATCAAAGAAATTCTGGAGCCTATGTGATATCGGAATTACGTGCTCAATTGAGAACTTGTCCAGGATATGGATATTGCCAAGGTAACGTATTTTGTATTTTATTCTTTAATTCCTTCTGAAACTACCAAGCCATCACTCTTAAGTGTTTATTCAAAATTACCATTCTTCCTTGCCTATGCTGTTGCAACTCGGTTGTTATTCTCTGTAGTTTTCGTTGCGTTTAACACACCCCAATCCATATTTATAATTTGTGTAGTGTGCCATCTAACTGTCGTTTCTGTATTCCTTGTCTTTTGTGTGTCATACCGCTTAAATTTACGATGCCATCTTTATCTGCTGTCCCCAATATTGCTTTTAGTAATATCCCACCAGCATCTAACCAGCCTCTCTTCTTTCGTACTAACGTCTCTGCAGTTGTCGTATGCTGTAACTGAGCAAGAAGTCTCTCACAGGACAACTGCAATTCCTGATATTCCTTGTGTACATCTGTTAGCATTTCCTGTTTCTCCGCTTCCATACATACATTTATGAATATATTCTGTAAACGTTGAATTTAATTTCACACCTCTTAGGTATCAAAAGTGGTTTTTTTCGACCACTTGTGGTTCGTGAGAAGCACGTCTAGCTGAGAACAAGATTCCACTTTCCCAAGGCTAGATTTCCATCAGCTCTGCTTCACAAACCTGCAAGAACACTACACTCAGGTGACAAAGGGCATGCAATACCTCCTAATATCGCGTCGGACTTCCTTTTGCCCAGCGTAATGCGCAGTTCGATGTGGCATGCACTCGGCAAGTCTATGGAAGTCCGCTGCAGGAATACTGGGCCATGCTGCCTCTATAGCCGTCCATAACTGCGAAAGTGTTGCCGGTGTTTGTGTCCTATAAATGTACGATTGGATTTATGTCAGGCGACCTGGGTAGCCAAACCATATGCTCAAATTGTCCAGAACGTTTGCGGCGGGGCAGGGTCGGTCGTCTTCTTTCCCTCTTTCACTCACCGAAAGTCCACCTACCTCGGTATTCCTCTCTTTCACTAGTAGAATAAGTCCACCTACCTCGATATTCCTTCCTTCCGACATCCCTTCACTCTGTGGTAGCAGATAAGTGCGAGGCGATGTAAAGCAGCGTCGATGAAACCACTACCTAATACCCACCACACAGAGGCCGCGTAACTCGAGTTGAAAGTCACTTCCTGAAAGTTCATATTTTTAAAAAAATCGGGCGTTCGGAGGATGCAGTCTACTTGCAGAAAGCATTAAAAATTTAGATTGAATCTGCTTTTTATTCATACGCAAACACATGAAATGGATATCAAGTCCGTACTTAATACGGTAAACTTTATCCTTCAAAATTCACTGTCTGTACAATACATTTTCATTCGAAATGCAATCAGAATTTTTGCAAGTCTATAACTTCTATTACGTTAAAATGTCCCAGAAGTTCTACGAAGATTTTACCCAGGAAGACTTTCCACGTCTGCGTAACGACATTGCAAAAGAGATATCCATTTTTGGATCAACTTATGTGTATGAGGGATTCTTTTCTATAACGAAACTAAGTAACTTACAGTTACGTGACAGCCTGAGCGACGACAGTCTGATAAAGTGCTTGCGCCTCACAGTTTGCCGACAATTCCTACCAGACACCAATTTTATCGTCCTTCAGCGAATCAAAAGTGATTAAATAATGATGAAAGGTTTTTTTTTTTTTTTTTTTTTTTTTTTTTTTTTTGGGAACTGTAGTCATCGCTCTGAGGTAGGTAATACTTTTCCTTTCCTTTCCTTTCACACGTACGTATGATAACTTGTACCATCCCTAACAGTCCGCTATAGGGACTACTTGTTTTTACATTTGTTGTTATACCTCAGCAGAAATGTAAGAATTTTACATGGAACTATGTGGCTCATACAATATTACTGACCTAATGCAGTTGCAAACTGAACTTCATTTTAATTTTCTATATTTGTAGGCAGGTACACTTGTACCAACAATAACTCACAGTACAATACCGCTCTTCATGATGCATTGCTTAAGTTTTTCGAATTTCCTAATATGGCATAATACAACCCAGATGCAAGCAGTCCGCGTTCCATGCACGACTGTCTTGCAGCCTAAGCGGCGCGTTTGCAGTTCCCCTACCGTTCCCACTCGGACAGCAGAGCCGGATGGTGGGGGAAACGTGCACTGAGGCGAGAGACAGAGTGGCCCACGCGCCAAGCTTCTGGCCTCTCCGGACCCAGGAGAAAGCAATTAAAATCCTTTCCCTCCTCAGGAAAAAAAAAGCTTTTCTCGTAGAAAACTGCTGTCTCAGAATAAGGAAAAGTGCTAATCTCGGTAAACCAACAAACACAATACACTGCTATTTTATCTCTCATCCATAAATCTAAGCTCATAAGGTACACCCTGTGTTACCCTCAATCCATGTGATAATTTCTTTTTCTGTGGAAACCATGTATGTATTTGCAGTAATACATCGAGTGTACTTATAAAAGTTTTAACTCGACCAACATGTACAACTGATGGTTTTGTCAACAATTGTAGTTTGACATTTACTAGTGAAGTACACTACCTGGTACGGTTCTTGAAACTTCATAAAGAACTTCTTAGACTTCCTAGCAGATTCCATTCTCCTACTCTGTACTGAGATAATTTACTCATCCCCTGCCCAATTCCCTATTAACTCCCCAGTGCCGTTGTGTTTGCCTGTCTCCCTTGTTGCCAACTTCTTTTACCGTTTTCGCGAATTGGTTCACATGTGCGCCATTGACTCCACTAAATCGAAAGGTAATGGCAGCTTTCGCCCACACACCACTTCATACTATGAGAGACTTGTCCCAGTGGATTTCTGAGTTGTGCACACTCAGCCGGCTGGAGTGGACGAACGGTTCTAGCCGCTACAGTGTGGAACCGCAAGACCGCTACGGTCGCAGGTTCGAATCCTGCCTCGGGCATGGATGTGTCTGATGTCCTTAGGTTAGTTAGGTTTAAGTAGTTCTAATTTCTAGGGGACTGATGACCCCTCAGAAGTTAAGTCCCACAGTGCTGAGAGCCATTTGAACCACTTTTTTTTTTCTTTTTTTTTTTTTTTTTCTTTTTTGTGGACACTCACCACTCACCACATGGTCTAAACAGACATCTCAGTCATAATGTTAACCTAATATCTTCGCTATGGTCTCATTCTGTGTGAACATTAGCTTGTGGTTATAATCGATTAATCCGCAATTTCTTTTCTCTCAAGAGATGACACCAGATCACACAGGATTATTCACTGATCTGTGACTAGAATTTCTGGTTCACTGAACTTAAGTAAACAGTTATTACCCATGGCCTGGGCTAAAAAGCTCGCTTTCTGATCGATTATTGTTGTCAATACAAGGTACCTTGAAAATGGATAGTCACGATGAATATATACATACCACTGGCTAAAATCCTATCAAACAGTCCTAACATGTCAGTTACTGTCATCTGTAAAGGTTGTCTGATCTCGGTAATATCTAAAGTTCTATCTTTTGGTGACTCAAATCTTTCATTGAGCACATGAAATGCAATTTTGTAGGTATTGCTCCACATCACCACGTTGTGTTATCCACTAAAGTGTTCCTGATATCTATCTGTCAGTAGCTCTCCTACAAGCATGTTCTCATAGTACACAGCCACCAGCTCGTCATAACACTTCTGCTTGAAGTGCTCTAGGAATAACAACGTATGGTGCCATTTAGATCACCTACAGAGTACACTTTCTTCCTTAAGAAATTATGGTTTTTCACTGCACATTTCACTTTCTGTGCCCACTGCTTATGTCTTTTTCAAATATTCTTGTTTTAGTCCTGGTACTTGCAAGACTGCAATTTTCCTACTGAGCATATCTGCATTCCTGTGCTTGACGTTTAGCTTATGAACTACTCCATATTGAAACTCACTCAATTACTGTGAACGTCTTCTTAATCGACTTGAAGGGTCTTTTAGCACTAATATCCATGCTGAGGATGCATGATCTACTTTAAATTCGTGGCTACATAAGTATCAATGAAAATATTAAATATTATATAAAAAAGATAACATCTTCTCTGTAGTGGAACAACTGTGCTCAGTCCTATACAGCTGGTGAGATGCATAATCTACCAGATGCTCTTGTCTATCCACAGTTTGACTCAAAATGACACCCAAAACTGTACTGCCTGCATCATTCTTTAGTAAAATCAGGAAAAATGAATACAGACCTGTAGTCAGCATCTACCTCAAATTTTAAAATGCTGCTTGATGGAGGAAATGTAACCCATTTTTTCAATGATGTCGTCAGTGGTTTGCACAATTTCTGCAAAGAATTTTCAGTATTAATTGGCCAACACAAGAAATGATTGCAGCTGCCAATTAAAACATAAGATATGCTAGGAAAACGATGTTTATCAGTGCTTAATGTAAGATAATCTGTTTTCAGTCTTTCACATACTTCACTTAGGCGCTCTGCATGGGCATGTAGATCTTTTGAAAAAAAGTGATAATGGCATCAAAACAGATCACACATTGTTTTCGGTTTTCACCCATGAAGGACTCCACCTAACAAGTGCTGAAATGTTGCAGGTACGCCTTTCGCCCAAGAGGCATTTGGCAATACTGGTAGTTACCAGATGATGTTATAAAAAGCTGTTTTCGGCCTATCAGCTGGACACATACTCACTCGTTAAATCTCCTACACTACCTCAGGTTGTCCACAGTTTCAGTTGCATTTGAATCAGATATGCATCAGATACTCTACTATGTTTGAAAACCAGTAGTCACAAGATAATCTGTATTTTCATACTCTCTCAAGTGACTTTTTGGGCACAATTCCTATATTTGCTGACCACGTACTCACTGTGCACTATTATACATTCTTTAAGGTTATGACCTCGAACTGTTGTGTCAGTCGCAGAAGATATTTTGCTGGTTTCAGCTACTTATGATGCACTGATGCATAACTATCCATTGCAATACAACGATGTGTTATGTGTGCTTGGTAAATAACCTTGTAAACTAAACAAATGGTTGTACTGAATTAACAATAATTCCATGACTGATACATCATTATCCATTAAGTGATAAAGATTGTTACAGACATGCCAATGGTTTGCTTAACATTACTGAACTATCAGTGTCTTCAACATCAAAACTTGTAGTAGAGCTACTACCCGTCCCTTCAGAAGATTTACTTCATTCGTTCCAAAACTATACAGGGTTACTGGTACTATAACCTGGCCATTTATTTCCCTGACATCTTCATATAAAACAGTGCTGTTCATCCAGCACGTCACTATTTGACAGATATTCTGTTTAACAGAAAGCTTGTTGTGTAACATCGATATCTATCGTAATCCAAATTGGGTTTCCTGTACCTGATGTTCGCACTCTGTCATGCGAAACAAGTTTAATGTGCTTGTACACAGTTTAGTTGTTACCATATTATAATGGGTATACATTAATAGAAGGAAACTGTAGGTTGAGGCTCAATTTTTTAGAAGTAAACTCGAGTTTCAGCTTCAATTTGCTTTTAAAAAAATTTAGCCTGAACCTACAGTTTCATTCTACTCTCTCAAATTTTTAGCTCACTTTTTTCATACAATAATTTAAAAAAATATAAATCTTATAATAAAAACTATAAAAAAGAAAGTTTCATCATAAGGTTTGTATAAAATCAAGAGAATAGCAATGAGAAGGATTTTTTATTTCATTCCATGTTTCAGAAGAAAAATAAAGAAAATAAGAGACATACATTCCATTTATTAGTATATTTTTATATGTTCTTTGACTTTTAGCAGACATAAGATTGTTATGAACTATTGTTCTTACTTGGTAAAAAGATACAGATATTATTACATCCATCTTCTTGATACTTGTCTTTATGAAGTTCTTGAATTTTTTTCTTTTTATTCAGACATTCACCCAGTTATCAACAGTATTCCCAGTAGACAGACTGCCAACCACATATTAACCGATTTCAAAAATTCAAAATGCTAACACAAACTGCATGAAAGGAACTATCCATAAAAATAACAATAAATAAAATTTTTCAGTTTTTAAATTCTCATTTAGTAACCTACACTAGACATCATATACTAAATTCTTTTTACCATACATAACTATGTGTGCAAGGGAATCTGCAGGAATTTTTCATTAAAAGTTGCAACTAATCTCACTGTTGTCTTCTGGCTTGAACCAATATTTTTCTATCAATTATATTAATAACATAAATTGGATAAATTGTTATGAAATTATATGGTCTAAAATCTGCACCTTCTTTCAATAATGAAACTCTTTTACAATCGAGAAGTGCATCATGTGCTTTCAAAAAATTATTTGGTGGTTTAATAATCCACATCTCCTGAGAGGAAATTTCGATTCTTCCATTTTTAAGATACATATACCGTAGCTTAATATGATAAAATAATGAAGAGTCAAGTGACTGATTGTTTTTACAATTTGCCCGAAAAACAACAGACTCAGACTTTGCTGAATTAAAGTAATTTGTGCTTTTGAGCTTGAAATTTTTCTTCAGACTTCATCCCGCTACAGCAACTGAAATTCATAAAAACATATTTCGGAACTGTAGGATTCTTCAGTACATTTTCTCGTTCAAGATCATAAGTAGGTTAATATTTACATATAAGTACATGTACCACCAAACATTCTGCTACAATTTTGTCTTCATTTTGCAAAGTATCTTTTATTTCAATTCTAGAATCATCTAAGAACAGAATCTCCAGCACTTGAACTGCAATTAAAAAGTGCAGTAGCATTCCCAACTACATAATTTTCTTATAATCTTTGAAAAATGTAGCAGACATTCCAAGTCGATGAATCACTTCAATTTTCTAACTCTTTATTTTTCCATTATTAAGAACATGTCCTATCAAACTTATTCTATTAGGAATGTTGTTGTTGCTGTGGTCTTCAGTCCTGAGACTGGTTTGATGCAGCTCTCCATGCTACTATATCCTGTGCAAGCCTCTTCATCTCCCAGTACTTACTGCAACCTACATCCTTCTGAATCTGTTTGGTGTATTCATCTCTTGGTCTACCTCTACGATTTTTACCCTCCATGCTTTCCTCCAATACTAAATTGGTGATCCCTTGATGCCTCAGAACATGTCATACCAACCGATCACTTCTTCTAGTCAAGTTGTGCCACAAACTCCTCTTCTCCCCAAATCTATTCAGTACCTCCTCATTAGTTATGTGATCTACCCATCTAATCTTCGGCATTCTTCTGTAGCACCACATTTCGAAAGCTTCTATTCTCTTCTTGCCCAAACTAGTTATCGTCCATGTTTCACTTCCATACATGGCTACACTCCATACAAATACTTTCAGAAACGATTTCCTGACATTTAAATCTATACTAGATGTTAACAAATTTCTCTTCTTCCTTGCCATTGCCAGTCTACATTTTATATCCTCTCTACTTCGGCCATCATCAGTTATTTTGCTCCCCAAATAGCAAAGCTCCTTTACTACTTTAAGCGTCTCATTTCCTAATCTAATTCCCTCAGGATAACCCGACTTAATTCGACTACATTCCATTATCCTCGTTTTGCTTTTGTTGATGTTCATCTTATATCCTCCTTTCAAGACACTATTCATTCCGTTCAACTGATCTAAGTCCTTTGCTGTCTCTGACAGAATTACTATGTCATCGGCGAACCTCAGCGTTTTTATTTCTTCTCCATGGATTTTAATACCTACTCCGAATGTTTCTTTTGTTTCCTTCACTGCTTGCTCAATATACAGATTGGATAGCATCAGGGAGAGGCTACAACCCTGCTTCACTCCCTTCCCAACCACTGCTTCCCCTTCATGCACCTCGACTCTTATAACTGCCATCTGGTTTCTGTACAAATTGTAAATAGCCTTTCGCTCCCTGTATTTTACCCCTGCCATTTGAAAGAGAGTATTCGAGTCAACGTTGTCAAAAGCTTTCTCTAAGCCTACAAATGCTAGAAACGTAGGTTTGCCTTTCCTTAATCTAGCTTCTAAGATAAGTCATAGGGTCAGTATTGCCTCACGTTTTCCAATATTTCTACGGAATCCAAACTGATCTTCCCCGAGGTCGGCTTCTACCAGTTTTTCCATTCGTCTGTAAAGAATTCGCGTTATTATTTTGCATGCGTGACTTATTAAACTGACTGTTCCGTAATTTTCACATCTGTCAACACCTGCTTTCTTTGTCAGGACTGGCTCTCCTAAGGCCTTGTTTCGACTTCTGTCTTTCAGTGCTCTGTCAAACTCTTCACGCAGTATCATATATCCCATTTCATCTTCATCTACATCCTCTTCCATTTCCATAATATTGTCCTCAAGTACATCACCCTTGTATAGGCCCTCTATATACTCCTTCCACCTTTCTCCTTTCTCTTTTTTGCTTAGAACAGGGTTTCCATCTGAGTTCTTGATAGTCATACAAGTGGTTCTCTTTTCTCCAAAGGTCTCTTTAATTTTCCTGTAGGCAGTATCTGTCTTACTACTAGTGAGATAAGCCTCTACATCCTTACATTTGTCCTCTAGCCATCCCTGCTTAGCCATTTTGCACTTCCTGTCGATCTCATTTTTGAAACGTTTCTACTCCTTTTTGCCTCCTTCATTTACTGCATTTTTATATTTTCTCTTTTCATCAGTTAAATTCAATATTTCTTCTGTTACCCAAGGATTTCTACTAGCCCTCGTCTTTTTAACTACTTGATCCTCTGCTACCTTCACTACTTCATCTCTCAAAGCTACCCATTCTTCTTCTACTGTATTTCTTTCCCCCATTCCTGTCAACTGTTCCCTTACGCTCTCCCTGAAACTCTGTACAGCCTCTGGTTGTTTCAGTTTATCTAGGTCCCATGTCCTTAAATTCCCACCTTTTTGCAGTTTCTCCAGTTCATAACTAGTAGATTGTGGTCAGAGTCCACATCTGCCCCTGGAAATGTCTTACAATTTAAAACCTGGTTCCTAAATCTCTGTCTTACCATTATATAATCTATCTGAAACCTCTGAGTATCTCCAGGCTTCTTCCATGTATACAACCTTCTTTTATGATTCTTGAACCAAGTGTTAGCTATGATTAAGTTGTGCTCTGTGCAAAATTCTACCAGGCGGCTTCCTTTTTCATTTCTTAGCCCCAATCCATATTCACCTACTACGTTTCCTTCTCTCCCTTTTCCTACTCTCATATTCCAGTCACCCATGACTATTAAATTTTCGTCTCCCTTCACTATCTGGATAATTTCTTTTATTTCATCATACATTTCCTCAATTACTTCGTCATCTGCAGAGCTAGTTGGCATATAAATTTAGTAGGCGTGGGCTTTGTGTCTATCTTTGACACAATAATGCGTTCATTATGCTGTTTGTAATAGCTTACCTTCACCCCTATTGTTTCATTCATAATTAAACCGATTCCTGCATTACCCCTATTTGATTTTGTATTTATAACCCTGTATTCGCCTGACCAAAAGTCTTGTTTCTCCCGCCAGCGAACTTTACTAATTCCTACTATATCTGATTTTAACCTATCCATTTCCCTTTTTAAATTTTCTAACCCACCTGCTCGATTAAGGGCTGTGACATTCCACGCTCCGATCTGTAGGACGCCAGTTTTCTTTCTCCTGATACCGACGTCGCCCTGAGTAGTCCCCACCCAGAGATCCGAATGGGAGACTATTTTACCTCCAGAATATTTTAACCATACAGTAAAGCTGCATGCCCTCGGAAAAATTACGGCTGTAGTTTCCCCTTGCTTTCAGCCCTTCACAGTACCACCACAGCAAGGCCGTTTTGGTTAGTGTTACAAGGCCAGATCAGTCAATCATCCAGACTGTTGCCCCTGCAACTACTGAAAAGGCTGCTGCCCCTCTTCAGGAACCACACGTTTGTCTGGCTTCTCAACAGATACCCCTCCGTTGTGGTTGCACCTACGGTATGGCTATCTGTATCGCTATTTACAGTTAACTGCCAATGTTCTAACCATACAGATATCTTTTCTAAATCGTTTTGCAGTTTGTCTTGATCTTCTGGTGACTTTACTAGACGATAAATGACGGCATCATCTACAGACAACCTAAGACTGCTGCTCAGATTGTCTTATAAATCGTCTATATACACGAAGAGGACAAGAAGAGGACCTATAACGCTACCTTGTCGAACACCAGAAATCACTTCTGGTTTATTCGATCAGTTTCCATCAATTACTATGAACTGTGACCTCTGTGACAGGAAATCATGAATCCAGTCTATGATAATATTCCATAAGCACACAATTTCATTACAAACTGCTTGTGTGCTACAGTATCAGAAGACTTCAGGAAATCCATAAATATGGAATGAATTTGAAATCCCTTCTCAATAGCAACCAACACATCATGCAAATAAAGAGCTAGTTCTGTTACATAAGAATGATGTTTTATAAATAGATGTCGACTGTATGTCAGTGAACTGTTCTCTTTAAGGTAATTCATAATGCTTGGACACAATATATATATGTTGCACATCAATGTTAATGATATTACCTGTAATTTAGCATCTGGTTTATCTCTTGATGCAATGTTAAAAATGACTGATCGACCATTTGAATTGTTACACAAATATGATATGACTTTAGTGGTTGGAAAAGGTATAAAGAGGTGTTATATTCCAATGTTGGCAAAGATACGTTAAAGCAAGCAATAAATAGATGAGAGATAATGATGTGAAAGAGATATCGAATTATCTAGCATATTTAGATTAAAAGATTTGTATGGTTAAGCTATGAGTCATTATTTATCATATGGGGGATTTGAATGGGATGGAAGAAATATTTTCTTTTTTACAAAAATATGTTTGATTTTAAATACTTGTAAACTTGATGACATATTTAAAGTAGATCTAAGATATAAAAAAATTGATTTACATGAAGGTTTACCACTTATTTCTGAAAATAAAATTGTACCAGGAACTAAAGAAAGTAAGTTATTAACTACTCTGGATGACATACATAATTATGTAGTACACTATAGAAATCTTAAACACTATCTTTCTCTAGGAATAAAGATAGCAAAAGTACATCGAGTTTTATAGTTTCAACAATCTAATTGGTTAAATAAATGTGTAGATTTGAACACAGAAATGACGATGAATTGAAGAATGATTTTAGAAAAATGAGTTGTTTAAATTAACGAGTAAATAACTGTTTGATAAGACAATGAAAAACATAAGACATAGAGTAGATATAAAATTAGTTTCAGAGGGACATAAATGTGATTGTAGTGTAGCCAAACTTAAGAATAGAAACGATATTTAATAAAAATAATGCTGCTATTCATGTAAATGAAACAAAAAATGTGTTTAATAATCCAATTTATATTGGAATGGGTATTGTTGATTTATCTGAGAACAGACATATGATTTTCACTATAATATTATGAAATAAAGTACGGAGAAAATATTGAACTTTGCTATCAAGATACAGATAGGTCTGTGTATAATATACAGACTGAAGATATTTATGAAGATGTGATTTTGATGACTGATAAATTCGATATTAGTGACTACAGAACAATTTTGTGGTTTGAGAGCAAAAATGTATGCCCACAAGGTTAGTGACAAAATAGAGAAAAAATCTTAAGGAGTTAAGAAATGTGTTGTTAGAAATACAATATGTTTAGAAGATTATAGAGATGGTTTGTTTAACAATAGAGAACAATACAGAACTATGAATTTAATACAAAGCATTAAACATAACATCTAATCATTTGAAGTAAATAAAAAGGCATATAACCCCTGTGACAATATGTTTTACGAAATAAAATATTTATATTGCCATATGGAATTGTCTGATCAAATAATGTGTAATTTATATTTTATTAACAACTATTTTTACTATATAAATGGAGGCTCTACTGAAGAAGCTCAATAACACTAAGAACTCTAACTTGATTACAAAAATTTGGTCTAGAAGTAATTGATCTGTATTATATTGCTGGCTTTGCATATTTGAATACTAGATATGGAGAAAAGTATTTGCATGGAACTCAATAATATGTCCAAGATTATTTGACCAGACAGGTAACTGAAATTAGTCAATGGTTAGAATTTTCAATTTTTTGAAGATGGGAATATTAAGCTAAGATCTAAAGGAAAGAAAAAATTTAGAAATACTGATAATGAATTTCATGACCTAGAATTTCTAGTTTGAAAAATTATTTTTCTCCTTAATAAAAATATTCAAAAATTTCATAAAGGTAAGTATCAAATGATAAAAACAACAGTTAATAATAATCTTATATCTGCTAAAAATCATAGAACATATGAAAATACAATAAATCAAATCTATTTCTCTTATTTTCTAAGCCTCGATTCTTTTCTGAAAAAGGGAATGTAAGAAATGAAGGGATCCTTCTCATTTCTTTTCTCTTAATTTTATGTGTGCTGTATAATGAAACATTACTAATTACAATATTTATTATAAAATTTATATATTTTGTGTAGTATTTATATGGAAAATGAAATTAAAATTTGGGATAAGAGTAAAAGGAAATTGTAGATTCATGCTAAGATTTTTAAATGTAACTTTTTTTTAAAAAAAGTTGGCATGAACATACAATTTCCTTTTCTACTACCTTGTTGCAGATTTGGAACTGTTGCATCTATTGGAAATAAACCCCCATTAAGTTCAACTGTATGTTGCCAAAGTTTGGTTTTAGCGTGGTCCACAATGAGAAAGTCTACCCCGAATACTGCAGAAAATCTCGGCCCCACAGTTGGCAGCACTTCCGTTTGAGTCTTAAACCATTTGTTTCTTACCCTGAACTTGACCTGTGTCGTCGCTTTCGAATCTAGTTTGTTACCTCCCACTGTATACAGTCTGTATCTTTGTGTTTCCTCTTGACCATGAGATCCAGACCCATACCTGATATGTGTGCTCAAGTATCTACTATAAAACTATATTTCTTCTTATTTATCTAATCTATCAAGCAACAATCCGCCTCTGCGTACATTCTTACAATTGTGCGATATACTGGGAACGCTTCCCGATGGAAGAAACATTTCCCTTGGCGTTTAAATGTTTCTTTTTCGCATTGCACTTGCTCTGATTTCGAGATTCACAACCCCAAGTCTTATGCCTGTACTGTTGGCAATTATAACATTGTGGTTTATGAAAATGTGTCTTTAAACGGCCATGCCGGCTGCAACGGCAACATTCCTTACTATATCTGAATATCTTAGTTCAATTCGCACTTTAGTGCCTGGCCAGATTCTCAGGAGAAATCTGGGTGGAGCCCTCTGTAATGCCTGTCCAACGCTCTATTTGCGCTTCTTTGAGCAAGACTGTGTCTGCATGTGGCTTGTGCAGCAGCTCATAAGTCTGTGCATTAATTTTGCGTATTCTATCAGAAAAAAATTACACTGGCTTAGTCATCTTGTGTGTCAAAATATTGTTTCTCCCAAAAAGCTGTGTGCTACTTTGTTTTCTATACTTATGATCCAAAGCCTCTGTTAATTCACTGAATGGGGATACTATATTAAGGACTTCATAATACTGGCAAGAATTCTTTACAGATGAATGGAAAAACTGGTAGAAGCCGATCTTGTGGAATATCAGTCTGGATTCCGTAGAACTGTTGGACAAGTGAAGCAATACTGACCCTACGACTTATCTTAGAAAATAGGTTAACGGGAGGCAAATCTACGTTTCTAGCTTTTATAGGCTTAGAGAAAGCTTTTGACAATGCTGGCTGGAATACTCTCTTTCAAATTTTGAAGGTGACAGGGGTCAAATACAGGGAGCGAAAGGCTATTTCCAATTTGTACAGAAACCAGACAGCAGTAATAGGAGTTCAGGGGCATGAAAGGGAAGCAGTGGTTGAGAAGGGAGTGAGACAGGGTTGTAGCCTATCCCCGATGTTATTCAATCTGTATATTGAGCAAGCAGTAAAGCAAAGAAATGAAAAATTTGGAGTAGGAATTAAAAGCCATGAAGAAGAAATAAAAGCTTTGAGGTTTGCTGATGACACTGAAATTCTGTCAGAAACAGCAAATTACCTGGAAGAGCAGTTGAACGGAGTGGACAATGTCTTGAAATAAGGATATAAGAAGACCAACAAAAGCAAGATAATGGAATGTAGTTGAATTAAGTCAGGTGATGCTGAGGGAATTAGATTAGCAAATGAGACACTTAAAGTCGTAGATGAGTTTTGCTGTTGGGGAACAAAGTAACTGATGATGGTCGAAGTAGAGGAGATACAATATGTAGACTGGCCGCGGCAAGGAAAACGTTTCTGAAGAAGAGAAATTTGTTAACATCGAGTACGGATGAAGTGTCTGGAAGCCTTTCCTGAAACTATTAGTATCGAGTGGAGCCATGTATGGAAGTGAAACAAGGATGATAAATAGTTTAGACAAGATGAGAATAGAGACGTTCGAAATATGGTGCTACAGAAGTACGCTGAAGATTAGATGGCTAGATCATGTAACTAATGGGGAGGTACTGAATAGAATTGGGGAGAAGAGGAATTTGTGGCTCAACTTGACTAAATGAAGGGGGCAGCAAGGGATCACCAGTTTAGTATTGGAGGGCAGCGCGGACGTTAAAAAACGTAGAGGGAGACCAAGAGATGAATACACGGAGCAGATTCAGAAGGATGTAGATTGCAGTAGGTACTTGATGCATTGATGAGGGGTTGAACTGGAAAAAAAACACTGAAGATCGGCTGAAACGTTTGAGTTCAGTTACTTATGCTATTAGGGTCATTCCAAATATTGGTGATATACATCTCAGTAAATTAGCTTACCACGCCTATTTTCATTCTCTGCTTTCGTATGGAATCATATTCTGGGGTAACTCATCATTGAGTAAAAGAGAGTTCATTGCACAAAAGCGTCTAATCAGAATAATTGCTGGAGCTCATCCAAGATCATCCTGCAGACACTTATTTAAAAAGCTAGGGATCTTCACTGTAGCTCACAATATATATATTCACTTACGAAATTTGTTATTAACAATCCGAACGAATTCAAAAGTAATAGAAATGTACATGGCTACAACACCAGGAGAAATGATGATCTTCACTACTCAAGGTTAAATCTAATTTTGGCTCAGAAGGGGTAAATTATGCTGCCACAAAAGTCTTTGGTCACTTACCTAATAGCATCAAAAGTCTAACAGATAGCCATATAACATTTAAAAGGAAATTAAAAGAATTTCTTAATGGCAACTCCTTTTGGATGTAGTAAGTGGGTAATTTCTCCAAGCCCCACAAAAAAAAGTTAAGTGTCGTAATATTTGGTGTAATGGAATATCTTGTATAGGCACCTTTTATTAACCTGACACGTTCCACATCATTACGAAGTGTCGAATTCATGATCTATGGGACAAGTACTCATCTACTCTAATCTCTAATCTATTTGGAGATGAAGAAGCTTAAACAGGACAGAGTAGCATGGAGAGCTGCATCAAACTAGTCTCTGGACTGAAGACCACAACGAGATACAGATTTTTGCCTCGACCGTGATGTATAACTTGATCATCCGCAGCGATGTTTAATCTGACAAGCTACGTAAGGCGGCTGTGACTAATACATCGTCTATAAGCACACTAATGCCTCTGTTGTTTTCCCAAAGAAAGGAGATATTACATTTGTCACTGAAGGATCAGTGCATGACAAAGGAACAATTACTATTGTTTTGGTCTCACATAAACCTGACTGAGGCTGTTGTTCCGCCAATAAAGATTGTACTTGTTGTATTGGGTGTTCGTCAAGTGTTTTCACTTGCGGTCCTTATCTTTCAACAGTTTAGAGACTTTATCCGTAGGAGCGTCTAAGGCTTCGTCGGTACTAGCTGCCTGCTTCTGAGCACTGTTTTTGCAATTTATCTCTCCATCTTTTACATGAATCAACTAGTATAACGACGATAACTCCATACCCACACTTACAAAAATAAAAGAATTACGTTTAATTATTACCCCTAATAATTAACCGAAGACGCACTGGCCGGCCGCGGTGGTCTAGCGGTTCTGGCGCTGCAGTCCGGAACCGCGGGACTGCTGCGGTCGCAGGTTCGAATCCTGCCTCGGGCATGGGTGTGTGTGATGTCCTTAGGTTAGTTAGGTTTAAGTAGTTCTAAGTTCTAGGGGACTTATGACCTAAGATGTTGAGTCCCATAGTGCTCAGAGCCATTTTTTCGAAGACGCACTGAACAATTGTCTGCCGTGTGACCGTACATCTACAAGTAGTACATGTTGCTGTTACATATCTGTGGTACGAATCACAATAAATCTGCCTGTTCTCTCGGTCTATACAAGGTCGCTTCAAAGTCTTGAAGTCCTAAACTAGACATACCAAAGAATAAAGTTTTTCTTTTGAGAACAAATGATAGTCTTCTCTTTGACTCTTCGTCTATGACTGTTGTGACTGTTGCTGATGGCGCTGAGGGCATTCAACTCTTATCTATGACTGTTGCTGATGGTGCTGAGGGAATCCAACTCTTACTGGTGATGGGCTGGAGCACTTCTGCGCACAAATTTGTTGGGGCCTTCCTCGCCGGGCTTGAAACCGCCACTAATTCGCCGAGATGCTGACAGAGAACCTGTGCAACGTTGTTAGTCGCAATAAACCAGTATTGAAAATTATTCCATTTATTACTGAAAATGCAAGTCTTGCTGCTTCTTTCACGTCGAGAGGCGGCTATGTAATCCGGAGAGGAATCTGCTGAATCCAGTAGCGGACTAACGGCTGCCGAGGACGCTGTGTCAGCTCGGAGAGGAAGTCGAAGACACCCTTCTCCTTGCTTCTCCTGACGCCTTGCTTAATGTACAGATTAAATTAAGTCAGTGGTAGGCTACAATGGCGTCTCACTCCCTTCTTAACTACTGCTTCCATTTCACACTTTTCGACTCGCATAATTGGAGTCTGGTTTCTGGACAAGTTGCAGATAATCTTTTGCTAGGTCTTTTGTCACTGCTACCAATAAAATTTCAAACTGAGTAGTCTAGTCAACATCGTCACAAGGTTTCTCCATATTCAAAACAACGTATTTTGTAATAAAGACGGTAAAGTTAGGCGTATCGTACGTTGTCAAAGAAATATCTTCAAGAAGACTGAACATACTATGAGCGCATAAAAAGTTTCGAAAATCGCAAATACTCTCTCTCATTTGCGACGTCGTTGGTGTGTGACAGGAAGCATGAGCGACTGAGCAAGCAGTGTGGGCGTGGGGGACGTTTTTACGTAACGCAGCGCCGGATGGGTGCCGACAGAGTGAGGAAAATGGATGACGTGAGCCGCCTGCCACAGCACGCCGGCTAAGTGGTTCTAATACATCACAGAGACGTAGTGAAAACACATGACGATTGTAAAAAGGTTCCGTAGAGACCTCAAGTGCAGGCAGGTGATCGGCGCATGCCTCTTTTTCTCGTGGTTACATTGGAACAAAATCGTAGGATGGTGAGGATTTAACGTGCCGTCCACGGCGAGATTGTTAAAAACGGAACACTAGCTATCATTGCGAGAAAGATGGGGAAGAAATCTGACCGTGTCATTTTCAAAGGAACCACCGCCGCATTTGCGTTAACAGGTTTAACGAAGCCACACAAAATGTAAATAGAGCTGCTGGGGTGGGGATCTGGACTGTCATCCAACCAAATGCGAGTCCAGTGAGTCATCCTTGCCTGAGCCGCCTCGCTCGAGCACTGCAATCTCCAAAGCTCTACAGACTGAATACGTAGTACACAGTAGTAGGCCTGTGGGAATTCCAGTCCACTTTGTTAACAACTCTGACGCCACTTGTGCAGATCAGCAAGCAACCCATAACGTCACAACACTGCCGTCTTGGTATGATGTCATTACCATAATGCCACAATCCATGACCGCTTTCTATATTGTCAACATCCTCGTTCCTTCTCCTATCCTAAGTACACCAACCAGAGAGATGTTAAAAATCTTAAGCCACACCATATGGCCAATCGAGAGCTTTTAATAAAACACTTACATTTCCCAACATAGCCCAGTGCTTTAGTGACCAATTACGTTTCTTCAACTTCTTTTTATGTCACACCACGTGATCAGATGGTGAGCTTCTAAGCCAAAACACACATCTCTTGCTCCCCTCCAATCTCAACCCAGTAGTTTATCTGTCCTTAACACAAAGCTGCCGACCAATGAACGATTTCAATTTCGGGTAAAATAGCACCACGTTAAAAAGTATCCAAACAATCTGAATTTTCTACAATGTTCAAAAGTGTTCAAACAATCTGAATTATTACCAAAAAGTTGTAATTTACAGTATTTCCGCATCTGTATCATTTACCAAAATACGTAATCTTCATCTGAATTGTGCAAATTAGCATCTTGTTCAAAATTATGTGAATAATCTGAATTTTGCACCAGTATCCAAACGAGTCGTATTACACTCCTGGAAATGGAAAAAAGAACACATTGACACCGGTGTGTCAGACCTACCATACTTGCTCCGGACACTGCGAGAGGGCTGTACAAGCAATGATCACACGCACGGCACAGCGGACACACCAGGAACCGCGGTGTTGGCCGTCGAATGGCGCTAGCTGCGCAGCATTTGTGCACCGCCGCCGTCAGTGTCAGCCAGTTTGCCGTGGCATACGGAGCTCCATCGCAGTCTTTAACACTGGTAGCATGCCGCGACAGCGTGGACGTGAACCGTATGTGCAGTTGACGGACTTTGAGCGAGGGCGTATAGTGGGCATGCGGGAGGCCGGGTGGACGTACCGCCGAATTGCTCAACACGTGGGGCGTGAGGTCTCCACAGTACATCGATGTTGTCGCCAGTGGTCGGCGGAAGGTGCACGTGCCCGTCGACCTGGGAGCGGACCGCAGCGACGCACGGATGCACGCCAAGACCGTTGGATACTACGCAGTGCCGTAGGGGACCGCACCGCCACTTCCCAGCAAATTAGGGACACTGTTGCTCCTTGGGTATCGGCGAGGACCATTCGCAACTGTCTCCATGCAGCTGGGATACGGTCCCGCACACCGTAAGGCCGTCTTCCGCTCACGCCCCAACACCGTGCAGCCCGCCTCCAGTGGTGTCGCGACAGGCGTGAATGGAGGGACGAATGGAGACGTGTCGTCTTCAGCGATGAGAGTCGCTTCTGCCTTGGTGCCAATGATGGTCGTATGCGTGTTTGGCGCCGTGCAGGTGAGCGCCACAATCAGGACTGCATACGACCGAGGCACACAGGGCCAACATCCAGCATCATGGTGTGGGGAGCGATCTCCTACACTGGCCGTACACCACTGGTGATCGTCGAGGGGACACTGAATAGTGCACGGTACATCCAAACCGTCATCGAACCCATCGTTCTACCATTCCTAGACCGGCAAGGGAACTTGCTGTTCCAACAGGACAATGCACGTCCGCATGTATCCCGTACCACCCAACGTGCTCTAGAAGGTGTAAGTCAACTACCCTGGCCAGCAAGATCTCCGGATCTGTCCCCCATTGAGCGTGTTTGGGACTGGATGAAGCGTCGTCTCACGCGGTCTGCACGTCCAGCACGAACGCTGGTCCAACTGAGGCGCCAGGTGGAAATGGCATGGCAAGCCGTTCCGCAGGACTACATCCAGCATCTCTACGATCGTCTCTATGGGAGAATAGCAGCCTGCATTGCTGCGAAAGGTGGATATACACTGTACTAGTGCCGACATTGTGCATGCTCTGTTGCCTGTGTCTATGTGCCTGTGGTTCTGTCAGTGTGATCATGTGATGTATCTGACCCCAGGAATGTGTCAATAAAGTTTCCCCTTCCTGGGACAATGAATTCACGGTGTTCTTATTTCAATTTCCAGGAGTGTAGTTATCAAATTTACGTGAAAGGAGTAACTTATGGAATTCCCATGTCAAATATACATGAATACACACACAAACACACACATTCACACACACACACACACACACACACACACACACACATTCATAAAATTACACTTCACTTAAAAAATATTTATGTCAGATATGCACTTTCTCATCAGTAAATTCCATCTGTTGTGTTTTATACTTCAATCATATGGGGCAAATTTCAGATCATTCGGATGCTTTCGAAGATTATTAAGATGGCGGCTGGGTGCTGACTGGCTGTTTCGTTTTTATGGCCAGTGAAATTCGGAGATGTAAATATATACGAGAGATGAAATCTACTGACAAGGCAGCGTTTTTGCTGACACTGCATCTCTCATCTTTCATGTATACAACCCACACAAGTGACTTCATATACTATACGGTGCTGTTCCTCGCATGTGCTGGCATGTGGATCAACATCGCTCAAAGTGGCCCAGCTACATTTCTCAATACTGTCTTCTTAAAATCGATTGGTATGGTTTTTCTGAAAGACATTGTGATGGAAAACCTTCAGAAGCTGCTCAGAATTCCTATTATTTTGCAAGAAGATTCGACCTTAAATACACTATCTCCCAGACTTTCTTAAAAATAAAATGTGGCTTGCACTGTATTTGTACAATTTAAAAATGTAGAGAATAGGTATTTAGCACTGTGAATCTAGGTGATCCTGGGGCATGGCATGACATCGTCAAATTCTAAACTGCCTGTTGTTGTGCTACACCACACAGCCAGCTGCATTCAGGGTGCTAAATACCCACATACATATTCAGTATATTTTAAAATTGTAAGCGTGTAGTACACAACATAATTCCCGGCGGGAGGGCCGAGAGGAAGTTGTCCAAGCCCCTGAGAGAGGTTTATTCCCATGAAGCGAGAACCACTGGCGATGCCAAAGGGACAGCACCTCCTGACAGACGGCAACACAGAGACCATCGGAGGGAATGTAGAAACTAGTGGGCTGAGGTGCGAGTACTGCAGCCTTGGCAGCAGTGTCAGCAGCTGCATATCGTGGCAGACCGACATGACCAGAAACCAACATAAACATCACAGTGGGTCCATCAAGAATGAGCAAGTGACAGTTTTCCTGGAGCCGTTGCACTAAGGGATGGGCGGTGTACAGCACACAGAGACACAGAGACACAGAGACACTGAAGGACGCTGGGAGAGTCTGAGCAGAGGACACAATTGAAAAGCCTGTGTCGCCGGATGTACTCCGTGGCCTGATACAGGGTGAAGAGCTCGGTTGTAAATACTCAGCAGTGTGCTGGAAGCCGATACCGAAAAACGTCGGCGCCAATGATGACGAAGGCACACTCGACACCATGGTCAGCCCCAGAGCCATCAGTGTAAACAAAGGTACTATCGAGAAGTTCCGTGCGAAGGTTATGAAACTGAAGGCAATAGACATAGGCTGGAATAGTGTTCTTAGGAATCGAATGAAGGCCAAGGTGAACACGGGCCGCTGCACAAAGCCACGGTGGTGAAGGGTTCACACCCACTGGGAAGGCTGCAGGTAGCGTGAAGTTAAGCTGCCTGAGCAAGAGCCGAAAGTGGACTCCAGGAGGTAACAGAGAAGAGGGCGGTGCCCCATACTGGCGATCAAGGGAGTCATCAAAGATGGATGCATAGGATGAGTGGCCACGCATGGCAGACAAACGGGATGCATAACTGCTGAGGGGAAAGTCTCGACGGTAGGACAGCGGTAGTTCACCAGCTTCAGCATACAGCCCCTCAACTGGGCTAGTGTAAAAGAGGCCTGTGGCCAAACGGATGCGACAATGGTGGATAGTGTTGAGGTGGCGTAAGAGGGACGGACGTGCAGAGGCATAAACAGAGCACCCTTAGTTTAGTTTCGAACGGACAAGGGACCAGTACAAACGGAGGAGGGTGGTTCGATCTGCACCCCAGGAAGTACCATTGAGGACACGTAGGCCACGGTGGGACTTTGTACAGTGGGCTGCCAGGTAAGACACGCGTGGGGTTACCAAGAGAGCAGTATGATCCTGTGGACGATGCTCACCTGGGATTCCAAGAGACCTGTGGTATTAATCGATGGCACAATTACTGTGGACTTCGCGAAGATCATTGCGGTACAAATGCATCACTTCCAGCTTTATGTCTCCCCTGATGGCGATGGCATATTCCAGTAGAATATCTGTCGCTGTCACCGCCCTAGAATCGTGCTGCAATTGTCTGAGGAACCTTATGGTCGACTCACGTTAATGTCTCGCTCACCAAATTCATCTGACCTCAACCTGACGGAACACATCTGGGCTGTGCGTGATTAGCCGAGCGGTCTGAGGAGCTGCAGTCACAGACTGTGCGGCTGGTCCCGGCGGGGGTTCAAGTCCTCCCTCGGGCATGGGTGTGTGTGTTTGTCCTTAGGATAATTTAGGTTAAGTAGTGTGTAAGCTTAGGGACTGGTGACCTTAGCAGTTAAGTCCCATAAGATTTCACACACATTTGTACATTTTTGAACACGCTGCAGGTCTACCACAAACCACTACTCCATAATTCACGGGAATTTCATGAACTACGTGTACATATGCTGCCACATACCTCTGGAAACCGACCAGCGATCTGCGGGATACATGCCATACGGAATCCCTGCTGCATTTCTCTCCGAAGATGGACCAACACTCTCTTAATCAGATGGTCACATAGTTTTCCCTCATTAGAGTGCAGTTGAAACGTCCCCTTTGAACAATTATACAAGACTGTGCTTAAACTGACATACAATATTTTTAGCGCAACGCAATCTGACTTTCAAAAATCCCTACAAAAGAATGGCCCTGACTAATATTAAACTATACCTTTCAGAAATCACTTACCTCACAAAAATCTTCATTACTCGAACTACTGCAATACAGCGAGCGCCACTACTGCCAGCTAAATAAAAGATTCAAACTACGGAAGGCACTATCTACTGATAGGGATAGTTAGCAAATGATAGATATTAATAGAGAACAAACAATGTATTTACCTTAATAGTCATAATATATGTAGCAGTTCATGACAAATTACAAAACTCCGCCATCTCTCTCCCCACATCCACCACTGCTGGCGGCTCACCTCCAACTGCGCAACACTACGCGCTGTTTACAGCCAGCTGCCTAACACTACAATGGCGAGTATTACAACAATGCAAAGCAGCCACAGACTGCACACAGCACAGCCAGTGATTTTCATACAGAGGTGGCGTTACCAATAAAAAAACCTAAACAGCCTACTTACACAGTAAGTGTATACATGACACACTTTCTTCTTATTAATTTTTTATGTGGCAATTTCTTTGTCCTGTTTTCTTGTAAGTGTTGATACGAGGAGGAGAGCGATTCGCTGATTCAGATATTAGTTTGATGACTGGTGAACGGGAGAAATGCAGAGCCACACGTGCAGGTGCGCCGGGCTCATTACCACGTTCCGAGCACAGCCTTAGTCGTGCCAATTGCGACACACACTTTTTCCACGCTGCTGCCCTCCTGTGCCAGCAGCCTGCTGCAATTATTCCTGCCTGAAACAACAAGTAGTCACATTTACCGTGACACATGGTGCCACAAATCAGTTCATTAGCTGCACGGGTTCATTCAGTGGCCCTCTTCCTCAACTACCTCTTTCACAGTCCAAGGCAATCTGGCCCCTTTCTAGCCTGTGTCCCAAATAGTTGCCTGTACATACTTTGAACACCGTCTGTGACAAATTATTACTCCAGCACTTTTCATCTCTACGATTAACGTAGTATAATTAAGCATGTCTCTAAAGTATTGCATCTTCCGGTAACTTAATCTTCTATTTAACAACGTTATTTAACTCTACACTACTACTAGCAGGGCGACATCAGAATAAAATAGACAGTAATATGCAAGTTAGATAATCAATATGAGGAAATAACTGAAAATATTCAGACACTGATGTCAGTCATTACTGCTAGAGACGTGCTTGCACGGAATTTGTTGTGTACATCGTATATTTTAATAAATATAAAATTATGTCAGAACGCTATGATTCCTTGTGCTGCATTAAATTTAAAACAGAGGTTACATATCTCTACTAGTAGTGATGGAAATATATTTTCTTCTTTGCCAAGTCGGGATAAACCTGAACTGCGATTAAACCGGAAATTTTTCACTTTATCATTGAAACTACTGTACATAGAATGCATATTCTGGACCATATGGGCAATCTGAAGAATGTTCTCTCGGAGTCCGAGTAATACCTACCACAAATTTGCGTTCAAGTTTTGGAAGGCTACACCCATTCTCGTCAGGTTTACAAAAACGATATCCTCAAACTGGATGCACAGAGTGATTATAATAACTGGAGTAGTTAATTTTCAGATGTCTACGCGCAGCTGACGCAGTAGTTGTAGGGGGTTCATTAGGGGTTCATTACAATTCGCTAACGCACTTGAGCAGATGTAATTTCGATGGATTGCTCACGCGCTGCCTGCGATATGGAATATCTGTGCTACAATAGAATCGCAGGTCAGAGCAGTGTTGGCAGTAAGTCGATTTTAGTAGCTCGCAGAGAACAGTCGTGTTTTGTACCTCGCACAGAGCACTTGAGTTCTGGAGTTCGGACAGGGCAGTCCAGAGGTTGAATTGTGTTGGGCCGGTCGTGCAGAACGATGGCAGTGCCTGAGCGATGTAGTGTAAGGCAAAAAAAAAAATTCTCTTTGTTGCCTCGCGCATATGTTAATTGCCACAACTGATTTAACCACAATTGTAATATTAAAGTCCCATGTAATTCCTTGCAGATATGTTTCAATAATAACTTTTGTTCTGAAGAAAACTTTTGCCAATCATTTATCTGAGTTTAAAGATTTTACGAATTTTTCCTGTGCATACACATGTTGATTAAGCAAAAGAAAATCAGTTGTTTTCCTACAAATGAAAATCTAGGGGCCAGCATTCCACTGGGCGGAGCGAAAAATTTCTTATACGAGCAGATATATAGACGGCGTTGTCCGGCGACATCATTGTGAGATAAGAATTTTTCAGTTTATTCAGGATGGTTTCACAGGGCCATGACGCAGCGCTGATGACGTCAAAACTTATTAATCTCGATATGCATTCTGTCTTTAATGGAAGGTCACATTGAAACGTGAAATTTTATTATTGGAAAGAACTTTTTTTATTGGGAACTTAAACGAGATTTTTCTGTTGGGAGGTTACACTAAATGTGAATGTGGGAGGTTACAACGTAAATTACACGGCCTGTTCGGAAAGTATGGGATGATCTGTCACGAAATGGAAAACCACAGTGAAAATCCGGCGAACCTTTTGCTTACATGTGTTGAACAGCGTCTCTAGCACGCACATAACGTAACTGTTGTTCCGTTCCTTCTTGATGACAATTCTCAGCCGCACGCTGCAGGGGCAATAATGACGCTCCTACAGCGTTTTCAATGGGAAGTGTTTGATCAGCCACCATACAGCCTGGACTTGGCTCGCTCTTCTTAGTTCTGAGGGCCCAGTGAGCGTGTAGGGATGCCTAGGAAATAGTGTCTCCCTCCAAGTACGGGTGCCTACCGAGAGATTTTGCCTGATTTCACGCAACCGCACGTAACGTAACTGTTGTTCCGTTCCTTCTTGATGACAATTCTCAGCCGCACGCTGCAGGGGCAATAATGACGCCCCTACAGCGCTTTCAATGGGAAGTGTTTGATCAGCCACCATACAGCCTGGACTTGGCTCCCTCTGATTTTCGTCTCTGCTCACATGATCGGCTGGCTATCAAGATGACATTTCGGCACAGATAACGAGGTGCTAAAAATTGTCGGAAAGGAGAGGAGGCTGCCTTCTATGACGAGAGTACTTGAAAGTTGGTACAACGCTACGAAAATGTCTAAGTCGGGGAGGCGACAATATACAGAAGTAGCTGCAAGATGTAGCTGGCTGTTTCCTGTAACACTGTTTTGATTTTCACTGTGATTCCCATTTCATGACCGCTTACTTTCCGAATAGCCCTCGTACATTCCCGTGGATGTTGTATGGAGCCGCAGCCCATGCATGTTTATTCCATTGGCTTCAAATGAGGCGAATTCGGTGGACAAGACATTAACCTGAGTTTACAATCGCACTCCTCGTACAAGTGTACCGCGATTCTGGCCTTTCCGCAGTCAGTTATACTGTTGGAAGTCGGCCGTTGTGGCCGAGCGGTTGTAGGCGCTTCAGTCCGGAACCGCGCTGCTGCTACGGTCGCAGGTTCGAATCCTGCCTCGGGCATGGATTTGTGTGATGTCCTTAGATTAGTTAGGTTTAAGTCTAGGGGACTGATGACCTCAGACGTTAAGTCCCATAGTGCTCAGAGCCATTTGAACCATACTGTTGGAAGGTGCCACTGCAGTCTGCAGACATAAAACGTGTAAGGATGGATGTTGTTCACAATAATCTTCATGTAATCGACAGCTGTCACGCACGGTGCCTTCGACTGCGCGAAAGCGCCAAGCAAGCTGGTATCGGCATCCGCACTCAAATACAGACATACGTAAACAGACAGAATACGGCGCTGCGGTCGACAACGCCTACCTAAGACAAGTTCTGGCGCAGTTGTTAGATCAGTTACTGCTGCTACAATGGCAAGTCATAAAGATTTACGTGAGTTTTAAAGTAGTGTTATAGTCGGCGCATGAGCGATGGGGCACAGCATCTCCGAGGTAGCAATGAAGTGGGGATTTTCCCGGACGAGCATTTCACTAGCGTACCGTAAATATCAGGACTCTGGCAAAGCATCAGATCTCCGACATCGCTGCGGCCGGAAAAAGATCCTCCAAGAACGAGACCAAAGGCAACTGAAGAGAATCTTCAACGTGACAGAAGTGCAACCCTTACGCAAATTTCTGCAGATTTCAATGCTGGCTGCCAGCAAGTGTCAGCGTGCGTAGCATTCACCGAAACATCGTCGATAGGGGCTTTCGGAGCCGCGGGCCACTCGTGTACCCTTGATGACTGCACGTCACAAAGCTTTACTCCTCGCCTGGGCCCGTCAACACCGATATTGGACTCCTGAAGACTGTAAACATGTTGCCTGGTCGGACGAGTCTCACTTTCAGTTTGACAACCTTCGCATGGAACTTCGCGATAGTACCTTAGTGTACACTGAAGGCTCTCAGACTGACCTTGATGTCGGGTGTGCCTTCGTTATTGGCGCGAACGTTTTTCGGTACCGGCTTCCGGAACACAGCTCAGTATATACAGCAGAGCTCTTCGCCCTGTATCAGGCCCCGGAGACATCCGGTGATACAGGCTTTTCAATTGTGCCATCTGCTGCGACTCAGTTCCCTTCAAAGCCTCTGTGCGCTTTACATCGCCTATCCCTTAGTGCAACAGGTCCAGGAAAATGTCGCTTGCTCACTCTTGATGGAGCTACAGTGATGTTTATGTGAATTCCTGGTTATGTTGGTCTGACAGGAAACGAGGCTGCTGACACTGCTGCCAAGGCTACAGTCCTCATACCTCAGCCCACTAGTTCTTACGTCCCCTCCAATGATCTCTGTGATCTATCGATCGGATGGACGTCTACGGGTATGGAGACAACCTCATGAATCGATGGACCCCGTATGTCAGCAGGCACTGTTCAAGCATGTGGAGACTCTATAATGGTGTGGAGAGTGTGCAGCTGGAGTGATATGGAATACCTGATAATTCTAGATACGATTCTGACAGGTGACACGTAGGTAAGCATCCTGTATGACACTTCCGATGGCCACCAAACTCCCCAGACATGAACATTATTGAGCATATCTGGGATGCCTTGCAACGCGCTGTTCAGAAGAGACTACTCCTCGTACTCTTACTGATTTGTGGACAGCCGTGCAGGATTCATGGTATCAATTCCCTCCAGCACTACTTGAGACATTAGTCGAGTCCATGCCACGTCGTGTTGCGGCACTTCTGCGTGCTCGCGGGGGCCCTACACGATATTAGGCAGGTGTACCAGTTTCTTTGGCTCTTCAGTGTATCTCCACAGGACCCATGGAAGCGCAAGGTAGTGTCCCCCAGAGCATAATACTGCCCCGATTGGCCTGCGTCCGTGGTGTGGTGCATGTTTCGAGCAGCCGTCTGCTTGGATCGTGGCGCAACCGGGCACAGGCGTAGGATCGGTTGTAACAAGAAGCGCGGTTCCAACGAGCGGGTGACACGTTTCCATTGATCCACAGTCTCGATGATAGCCGGCCGAAGTGGCCGTGCGGTTAAAGGCGCTGCAGTCTGGAACCGCGAGACCGCTACGGTCGCAGGTTCGAATCCTGCCTCGGGCATGGATGTTTGTGATGTCCTTAGGTTAGTTAGGTTTAACTAGTTCTAAGTTCTAGGGGACTAATGACCTCAGCAGTTGAGTCCCATAGTGCTCAGAGCCATTTGAACCATCTCGATGATACCGTGCCTCCTGCAGTCTTCAACGGCGACGTCGTTACGTTAACAGGGGAAGAGTTAGAATTCGCTTGCTGTGGAGACCCACGTTCAACAATGTGCACTGAAAAAGTGTGCTCCTAAACAGTTACGCCTCTGTCGTCATATTGGCTACAGGTCGTCGCCTTGTCTGCTTTACAGAGCTGGCGAGCCTGCGACTTCCACGTTCTGTGATGAGGCGCGGAGATGTAACACCTAGTAGTCAACTAACGGCTTCACAGTCCTTCAACCACTGTCCATAGCACTCACTACAGCCAACCAGCTCCGCCGTTTCCTAGTAGATCGTTCCCAGGCAATGGGTCATAAAAATCCGCTCTTTGTCAGAGCCGCTTACGTCAGTGGGTTTTCCCATTTGTGGATCGTTGCTAGAATGGTTCCCCATTCGCTCATTTTCGGAGAATTGAATGTCACCAGCTGGCAATGAATCTTACGACGGCTCATGACTGTACGTCACAATTATGCAGCGTAGGCCAGAGTCTTCCGTCACATGTATTCCTCCGGTGATGCAATTTCGCCATCTCCTAACTGGGAGATCGCGCGTCCTCCTCACCACAGATTTTGTCCAAATTTACGCTCTGTGCGCGTCCTGCACAGAGGTGGAAGTGACAGTAGTAGAAGCTCCAGAGGGCCAAGCGTTGAGAAAAACCAGCGTGTCAGGCAGCGGTTATCGCAGTGGGAAGGGTACAGAACGGTCATCTGAGGTTCGTGGGGCAGAGTACATTTCGGAACTTTTTTATTTTCAGTTCTTACGATACTTATACTCAAAATGAACAGAAATAATGCTCAGTACATTGTATTTGTTAATACTTTGATAAAAGTCATGGAAAGGAAAGACAAAGAAAATTTGGAATTGCAAACAAATTCCCAGGAAAGCCCTGAGAACTCTCCACATAGCTTCCCAAGAAGACATTGTAAGTTAAGTGTCTTAGCAAACGGGTAAGTCAAGAATTCTGATTTTTAATGTTATATGTCATAAAATATTTGCATTGACATGTTCTCCTGCTGGCTTGCCAGTACCAATCAACTTATGACAGAGCACATGGCTACCGAGGGGCAAAATAATTCCTGTGAAACGAGGGAATATCCACGAAGTAACCCATCTGTATAAAGTGCAACATGGTGCAAACCTTTCTCGAAAATTATTGCCAATAATCTAGGTACGCCTGTACAAGAGAGTATGTACCGTAGGGTAAAAAAGGGCCGACTAGTACGTGACAAAATATAGGAATGTCGTCATTACTTCATCATAATGTAGGAAACATAGAACAGCCTTATATAAAAATATTTTCGTTGGTCCAATGAAGCTCTAAATGGCAGGAGACCAAATTTCTTCTCTTAATTGACGCACGGGGAGGAGAAACAAATCGGCAGTTACACGTCGCTTTTTGAAGATGAAGAAGGATTTCCATTATACAGCATTAAAGGTAAAGAATTTGATCAAAAAGTTTGGAAACTGCTTTCATCTCATCGTGATAGAAAAAGAAGTCGCATCCGGAGAAGGTTGCACCAAAATGCATTACGCTGTATACCACCAGCTATCCTCGCCAATATTTTGACACGCTACGCGTGGTTTGTTGCAAAATTTTTCCGAAAGAGAGAAACTTTTATTAATATAAATTACGTTTGCTTTCGTACAGAAACAAAACAACCAAGTAACTGTAAAAATTCAGCGTTTGTAACGTGTGTACGATGCCGAGAAAATTGCTACGCTCCTGTTTTTACGATGAACTGTAAAACACTCTCATATACATGTTTATATATATGCTCAATTTATGAAGCTCTTTCTTTTGAACAAATTGTGTGTGTGTGTGTGTGTGTGTGTGTGTGTGTGTGTTGAAAGGAAAGAGCTTCATAAATTGAGCAAGTCCTTAACGCGTTGGTCCACCTCTCATGCATGTGCAAGCAGTTATTTCACTTGGTATTGATTAATAGAGTTGTTTGATAGACGCCTGACGGATGTCGAGCCAGATTCCCAAATTCTGTCCGACTGGCGCGTTATATCGTCAAAATCCCGACCTGGCTGGACGGCCATGCCCATAATGTTCCAAATGTTCTCAGCTGGGCAGAGATCCGGCGACCTTGCTGGCGAAAGCAAGCAATAGAAAGTGTTTCCTTGTGCATGCGAGCATCATGTTGCTGAAATGTAACCCCAGGATGGCTTCCCAGGAAGGGCAACAAAACGAGACGTAGAATGTCATCGACAGACCGCTGTGCTGTAAGGTGCAGCGAATGGTAACCAAAGGGGTCGCCTATGAAATGAAATGGCGCCACGGACCATCATCACTCCTGGTTGTTTGGCCGTACGACGGACGACAGTCGTGTAGGTGTGCCACCGATGTCTGCGGCGTCTCCAGAGACGTTCACCGCCTGGAATCTCACTGGAAAAGCATTATTTTCAGTCTCGCTTCGAATTGAGCAACCATGACCAGCGAAGACGTGCCTGGAGATGGTGCAGACAGCGGTGCTGTACCAACCTGAGTGTCACCCTCCATGATGCCCGATAACGTGGAGTGACGTTTACTTCCATAGCAGGACCCCCCCCCCCCCCCCTTTGTTGTCACGAGCGGTACCACTGCAGCACAGTGGTACGTCGACGACATGTACGCCCCGATCTTTTGCCATTCATGGCGAGCCATTCTGGTCTTACATTTCAGCAAGATAATGCCCGCCCGCACAGACAGGGCTAGAATTTTTACTGCTTGTCTTCGCGCCTGCTAAACCTACTTTGACCTGAAAGGACAGCCCTATCTCTCCCCAGTTGAGAATGTTTGGATCGTTACGGACAGCGCACACCGACCAGCTCGGGATTTTGACGATCTGACACACCAACTGGACAGAATTTGGCACTATATCTTCCAGAAGGACATCCAAGAACTCTGTCAATATACGCCAAGCCGAAAAACTGCTCGCATAAAGGCCAAAGGCGGACCAACGCGTGCTGAGATTGCTCCATTTGTGAAGCTGTCTTTCCCGATAAATCATCCATTTTTTTTCTGAAATTTCAACCATTTGTTTGTGAAACGCCCGCTAAACCCACTGGGCAGAACAGGTAATAGGATTGTGGAAAGAGCCAAGGGTTGAAGTCATTTTCTAATTCTAATTGTCATTTATTGTAATTTAGTAAGTCTTTCACGGCTGAAGGCCTCCAACAAGAAATCTGAACACGATTAAAATCCAATTAAGATAGCAATAAAATAATTAAAAAAAGAACATACGCAAAGCGCAATACAAATGGCTGAGGGCCACAATTAAATTTCAAAACTTCAGAATATATTGCCATAAACCTTTAAAGTCAAAAGGCCAGCATGTTTAAGATCAAGAAATCTTAAACAACAAGATAAACATCCAATTAAGACAGCAATAAAATAATTTAAAGAAACAACATATGCAAGGTGCAATACCAAGACCTGAGGGCCACAATCAAACTTCAAAGTTTCAAAATATACTACGTTTCAAAATATATTACCATAATCTTTAAAGGCTGAAGGCCGCAGTGTTTAAACTTGAAAGATACATTTAAAAATTAATATGCAAAATTTTAAGAAACAAACAATAACCATAAGCCAAAAATTTAAAAATCTGACAACAGATAATAAAACACCGGTGGAACTCAGAAGGCCTCTAGGGAGGTCGGTCTGCCCTCGTTCACTTAGGTGAGATAGGTGGTGGGGCCAACTATACTCGTCCGCAGCTCGTGGTCGTGCGGTAGCGTTCTCGCTTCCCACGCCCGGGTTCCCGGGTTCGATTCCCGGCGGGGTCAGGGATTTTCTCAGCTTCGTGATGACTGGGTGTTGTGTGATGTCCTTAGAATAGTTAGGTTTAAGTAGTTCTAAGTTCTAGGGGACTGATGACCATAGCTGTTAAGTCCCATAGTGCTCAGAACCATTTCAACCCAACTATACTGGATCCGTCGGAACCCAACCAGGGGGCAGCCACGGACCGACTGACACAACAACTTGCTTCCCATCAATCAGTACATGATAACCCCAACCGGCAATGTTACAAACAGGATAATCCACAATGGAGTACGTATTAGCTGTCTAAATTACACACCATGTTGGACAGCGACAACAGGTGAGGAAAGGACACTGCCTGAAATTACTTAGTGGCCAGGGCAGGTAACTGGAACAGTAACGGCCACTAGGCAGAAAATTCCGCTGGTACACTTGAATTTGAAACACGGTAATAGTTAACTCGCTCAAAAGAACAAAATGGTTCAAATGGCTCTGAGCACTATAGGACTCAACTGCTGGGGTCATTAGTCCCCTAGAACTTAGAACTAGTTAAAACTAACTAACCTAAGGACATCACAAACATCCATGCCCGAGGCAGGATTCGAACCTGCGACCGTAGCGGTCTTGCGGTTCCAGACTGCAGCGCCTTCAACCGCTTGGCCACTTCGGCCGGCTCAAAAGAACACGTCAGTGCCCAGGGCAGGTAACCATAATACTAACGGCCACAAGACAGAAAATTCCACTGGTGCACTCAAATCGTAGGCGGCCAAAATAATTGCACCGCATGGCGGCTAGATCTCGGCAGTAGAACAACTCGGTGTTGCTCACCGGAAAACCCCTCCCCATCAGCAAACCACCGAAGCGATCCACCACAACAAGAATAGACGTGGCTTTGGTAGCTGAAACCACTACTCAACTTTGACGTCCTGAGTCGGCGAACTACGAAGCTCGTAGCGATCGGGCAGCTCCACACATGCTCCGACACAGCGCAGGGGCTGCCAGCAGCCCCAGCCGACTGCACCGCGCGGAGATAACTTCCCAGGTCCGGAACAACTGACCGATTGCCCGCTGGTCCGTCCTCGACTGCTGCTCCGTCGCGACTGCACTGCTGGTGCGTCTCCCACTCACTTGCAGGCACACGACGGCGGAAATACTGGCTCTGACCCAACCATGCAGAGGAGACACGCCCACTGCCTAAACGACATCCCTGCACCAGGAAAGGACCGGCTCAAGTTCCACAAGATGGTAATTGAAGGGTGCCGCAACCACTCAGAGAACCAGTTACACGTCACCAGATGAGACGACCGACCTCTCAAAGCCAGTATGCCGACAACATTTAAAATAACTTGTCAAAGGAAATCACTCCAACTGCACACACAAGCTGACAAACACTGCACGAAGACCTGAACGATACTGAACAGTCACTAAGCACACACGAGAACAAATCGGGGGACGATGCGCACACACACACACACACACACACACACACACACACACACACAGCCGACTCACGAACGATCAGCGAGCCAAAACGCGTCGTCCGGCTGGACGACCGAGCGACGATCCACCAAGACCGCGGCCCGGCTCAAGCGATGCGTGGCGGCAATGGTCGGGCGAGCCATGTCGACGCAGACCTCACTGCTGCTCCAAGCCGACTGCACCAGTGCCGCATTGCAACTCCCCGACTGGTAGGTCCGGACTGCGCTCCAGACGAGTCCCAACTGATTGGCAGACCCGAACTGCCGACGAACTCGCAGCCCGAACTGCTTACGACAGACAACGATCGGGAAGTACCACGAAAGGGGATATATCGACACGCGCTGCTAGCGCCCGTCACTGTCAGGCAAAGCAGCAGCTCAGTGACAGTAGTAATATAATTAACGTAGTGAACAGGGTGTAAAACATGGTGTAAAATACGTAATGGCGGGAACAAGGGCCACGCACGGCTCAGAGGAATTCCTCGGTGGTGCGTCTTTTTTGTCTTACACTGTATCCAAAGAACCTGCTTTTATATTTACACGTGCGTTCTCAAGTAACACGTTGAAACAGCAGACAACATAAAAGTTTTGATCGAAGCCTGGAGGTGGCGTCACACAGCATGAAGGTTAGGACAGCTCCTGACAGTACACACGAAATTCAAGTTCGGATCGCAGTACAATAGGAATCCTTATAAACTTTTCCAGCGTCAGTCTAGACGTCTACAGTCAACACCTTGCTGACAAAATCGGAACGCTGTGGGCACAGCTGGTCGGTAGGCTAATTGCGGTCGGCAGAGATGAGTGTAAGCGGTGCATTGTTTAGCGGGGGAAAGGGGAGCGCCGTGCGGCGAGGCAGAGCGGGACCAGGAAGGGGCCGCCCGTCGTGAGCGACGCGAGTTATTTCTGCGCGCCTCTCGCTTCCTGCGCCGCTGCGCCCCACTTGGCTGGGAATAGAGTGGAGCGGCCACTCAAAGCGCGCCGACGTCTCACTGACCACCGGCACCTGACGTGCCGGCCCTCCTTCTGGGAGGTAAAGTCAGCCGTTTCCGTCCGAGGGGCAGCGTCTTCTGGCTGTTTTGGCCGTGTGATACTCCCCTTCGAGCTTCGTCTCTGCAAGTCGACGTTTCGAATTCCCCATCTGGTATTTCCGGAGGATCGTTGTGACGTCCCCAAAACGCTCGCGACATTTGAAAACCACTGCGTCACGTTCGCTAACCAAACAATGGCTGTATTAGTGGGCCATCGTCGTTCGGCGTATGGTCAAGACACTTTTTTGTGTCGTTGGTAGTCTGACTGAAATGTCAGTAAGTCGTGGTCTTGTGGTTGGCATTGCCGATTCTCGATCACGGCGCCCTGGGTTCGACTTCTGGCGATTTTATGCTCTCGGGGATGGATGTGTGTGATGACCTAGTGTACTGTCCTCATCATCACTTCATCGTCATCGACGCGCAGGGCGCCGATGTGGAGTCAAATACAAAGATTTGCACCGAGCGGCCGACCTCTGCAGACGGGGGATTGCCAGCCAAAAATGCCACACGCACATGACTGCACCGATGCGGTCCATCACGAACTGATCTTCATCTCAGAGTAGCACTTGCAACCAGTCTCTTCAATCATTTGTTGGGTTTATTCCAATGACCATCAGTTCTTAATCTTCTACAGCTTCCTCTAGTGGCGCAGATGTTCCTTATCGATGTATTAATATACGTCCTATCATCCTGTCCCTTCTTCTTGTCAGTGTTTTCCATACGATTCTTTCCCCACTGATTCTGCGGAATAAGTTCTCATGTCTTATATTATTAGTCTTCCTAATTTTCACCATCTTCCTGTAGCGCTACATCCGAAACAATTCGATTCTCTTCTTTCCACGAATTTTACGTAGACCATGATATACGTCCTTATAATGATGTGCTAAAAACGTATATTCTAAGAAATTTCTTCCTCACATTAACGCCTCTCTATGATACTCTTAGACTTCTTTTGGTCAGGGATGGCCTCTATAACTGTGCCAGTCTGCTTCTTTGTTCTTTGTGTTCCGTCCATCGTGTGTTATGTTGGTTTAACATAGTAAAACTCCTTCACTTAAAAATGAATTAAGAAACACTAACAAATCTCTAGAGAACAATGCCAACACAATCTATTTTTATGGCAGTTATACTTGGACATTAACAGCTAGAAATGAATAAGAATACGAGCTGCAGAAATGAGTGTAAAAGAGAAGGGAGAGAGAAACTGGCTACAGAATATCTAACATAATAATGACTACAGGGAATGTATGGTTCAAATGCCTCTGAGGACTATGGGACTTAACATCTGAGGTCATCAGTCCCCTAGAACTTTGAACTACTTAAACCTAACTAACCTAAGGACATCACACACATCCATGCCCGAGGCAGGATTCGAACCTGCGACCGTAGCGGTCACGCGGTTCCAGACTGAAGCGCCTAGAACCGCACGGCCACGACCGGCCGGCTCGGATTCTACACTGAAGAGCCGAAGAAACTGGTGCACATGCCTAATATCGTGTAGCGTGCCGCAACACAATATGGCATGGACAGAACTAATGTCTCAAGGCATGCTGGAGGGAACTGACACCATTAATCCTGCAAGGCTGTCCATAAATCCGCAAGAGTACGAGAGGTAGAGATCTGTCCTGAACAGCGCACTAAAAGGCATACCAGATATGCTCAATAATGTTCATGTCTGGGGAGTCTGATGGCCGGAGGAAGAGTTTAATCTCGGAAGAGCCACTCTGTAGCAATTCTGGACGTGTGGGGTGTCCCATTGCCTTGCTGGAATTGCTCAACTCCGTCGGAATCCACGATGGACATGAATGGGTGCAGGTAATCAGACAGGATTCTTACGTACGTGTGACCTGTCACAGTCGTAACTCCAACTTCACACGCCCCACACCATTAGAGAGCGTCTACCAGCTTGAATAGTCCCCTACTGACATGCAGAGTCCATGGATTCATGAGATTGTCTCCATACCTTTACACGTCCATACGCTCGATACAATGTGAAACGAGACTCGGTCCAACCAGGCAACATGTTTACAGTCATCAACAGTCCAATGTCGGTGTTGACGGGCCCAGGCGAGGCATAAAGCTTTGTGTCATGCAGTCATCAAGGGTACACGAGTGGGCCTTCGGCTCCGAAAGCCCATATCGATGATGTTTCGTTGACCGGTTCGCACGCTGACACTCGTTGATGGTCCAGTACTGAAATATGGAGCAACTCGGCGAAGGGTTGCGCTACTGTCACGTTGAACAAGTCTCTTCAGTTCTTGCAGGAGCTTTCTCCGGCCGCAGCAGTGATATTATTTTTTACCAGATTGCTGATATTCACGGTACACTCGTGAAATGATTGTATAGGATAATCCCCAAATGGTTCAAATGGCTTTGAGCACTATGGGACTCAACGTCTGAGGTCATCTGTCCCCTAGAACTGAGAACTACTTAAACCTAACTAACCTAAGGACATCACACACATCCATTCCCGAGGCAGGATTCGAACCTGCGACCGTAGCGGTCGCTCGTCTCCAGACTATAGCGCCTAGAACCGCACGGCCACTCCGGCCGGCTGTAACTTGTCTAACAACTGCGCCAGACACTTGTTCTCTTACGTAGACGTTGCCGATCCCAGCGGCGTATTCTGCCTGTTTACATATCTCTATATTAGAATACACATGCCTATACGAGTTTCTTTGGCTCTGAGCACTATGGGACTCAACCGCTGAGGTCATTAGTCCCCTAGAACTTAGAACTAGTTAAACCTAACTAACCTAAGGACATCACAAACATCCATGCCCGAGGCAGGATTCGAACCTGCGACCGTAGCGGCCTTGCGGTTCCAGACTGAAGCGCCTAGAACCGCACGGCCACTTCGGCCGGCCGAGTTTCTTTGGCGCTTCAGTGTATTTCATAAATGGAGTGGGGACCCTCAGTGCTGGGGCGCTTTGAAGGCGCGAGATGCTGCTGAATATTGACATCACAAAAACCAAATGTTTACACAACATAAGAACTTCCAGGATTGGAAAATGAGAGTAAACTTGATGTTAAACAGAGGAATCCGACTGATCCAAGGCGGACCCACCTCACTGGCTACAGCGACTGATGGTAAGAAAGTAGAGAAGCCTGTTTTCGGTGTTAAATAGTGGGATGCGCGTTGCTTACTAACCGCCTAATGAATAGCCCAGGGAAACGGAGCAGTGTTTTTTAAGGAACATGTTTACTGGTGGCACTCGGAAATCCATAGCCCAGTTAGTCTGGATAAAGAGCGAAACTCGGAAATACGAATTTTCCCTTCAGTGAACACTCGATACAAAATAATTTATCCCTAGGAAGCCTTCGGTGCTTCACTTTGATCTCAGAGATCCGGGATTCAGTGCCTCCAGAAAGGATGTTTCGAGGTACAAACAAAGATTTAGGACTGATTCGCACTTATCTGTTGGCGTGAATCGTTGGCGTGCTGCAAATGACTGATTTACTACGGTGAGATCGAGGTGCAACCGACAGACAACGTGTAGGGGCACTTTATAGAATTTCATAACCTGGGGCTTCACTTTGAAGGCCTGCATTCAGATTATATGGGCAGCTTGCTTTCAACTCCGGTGACAGATTCAATGCATTTCCATCTGCAGCAATGCCTGTCTTTACTACTAATATCACGATAATCACGGTACAACTTCGCGATTGCAATTGTTTCGTTTCACAGTTATTAGACTTTTACCGCACACCCTTTTAACAGATGTGCCAAGGTTTTGCTAGAATAATACTATCATTACTTGTCGAATGTTTTCTTTAACGAAATAAACCGAATTAATTGTGATTCTTTTTCGTTTAATAGTTTTGTTTTACAGCGCCAAAAACAATTGGGTCATACGAGTCGTTTAGTAGTCACTTAATTCCTTATTTACTATTTTGGAGGGCGTTTAGTTAACATGTGTGAAATATAGGCCCCAATTTTCACACTTCCGACTTCAGTCACACAACTGTAACCTAGTAGCACCAGCAGCTGCTCTCTCATTGACGGCCAAATAAATCCGTCACATTCTTCTTCCACTCCGAGGATTTGAACCGGCTCAGCCACAGCGAGGACGCGAGTTAGCGGTGTAAGCAGCGGAGACGTGTCAGAAGACAAAGTCGGACGAGCATGAGCGAACGAGAATTCTGGGTGGTGTAGACGGTAGTCCAGAGCGCGCGATCTGGATTCGGTCACATTCGGTGGGCATTCGTTACTGTTCCCCCATGTTCCGCTGATTATTGGCAAACCGTCAGGGGAAGTTCGCGTGCCCTCCGCCTCGGCGACCAAAGCTGTCGCCTGCCGTCTTCTCTGCTGCTGACGTAGACACGTGTTGCACGAGCGATAGAGTCGTAGGAACAGAATGTAATGTTGGTGCTAGAACAGCACAGACATCGTAAGTGCTTCTGGCATCCGAGAGATCCACAGCACATAAGCCAGAGGTAAAGAAATGCGACTGCTTAACAATTGCTGAAGCATTCAAACGTTCTATTGGCAACGTGGAGAAAAGAAACGATAAATTCTTTAGATGCTCCCGGCAGCAGAAAACGGAATGAATAATCGCAAGATTCGTAATTACTATTATTAAATAGAAAATACACAATAAATTTTCTTGACAGTGCGGATATGTATCTACTGCTCTGATTAAAATTATGGATATGCGAAAGACCTGATTATTCTCGTTCCTTACGTTCATGATAACTGTAATTACGGTCTCGTCAGAGACTTTTGGTGACAAACGAAAACAGTTTAACCGGAACTATGTTCTTAACAAACTATACAGCAGACGTATGTTTGTTTCACATTTCATTAATCGTATTTTATTGACGTTACACTGATGTGACAACCATCATGGGATACCTCCTAATGTCGCTCGTACCTCCTTTTGTCCAGACTCGACAAGTCGTTGAAGGGGCAGCATTTTGTACACGAACTGACCTCTCCATTATGTTCCATAACTGTCGATGGGATTCATGATGGCCTATTTGGGTGGCCAAATTATTCTCTCGAATTGTCCAGAATGCTCTTCAAACCAATCGCGAACGATTGTGGTCCGATGACATGACATTGTTTCTGGGAACATGAAGTCCATGAAAGGCTGCAAATGGTCGCCAATTAGACGAGCAAAACAATGTCCATAATAGAGTGTTGCTTCAGAGAGCCCTCTGCACAGCCCACACAGCTATGGAGCCAGCACCATCTCGCAGAGTGCCTCGTTGACAACTTGCGTCCACGGTTTCGTGACCGAGCGAGGTGGCGCAGTGGTTAGCACACTGGACTCGCATTCGGGAGGACGACGGTTCAATCCCGTCTCCGGCCATCCTGATTTAGGTTTTCCGTGATTTCCCTAAATCGTTTAAGGCAAATGCCGAGATGGTTCCTTTGAAAAGGGCACGGCCGATTTCCTTCCCAATCCTTCCCTAACCCGAGCTTGCGCTCCATCTCTAATGACCTCGTTGTCGACGGGACGTTAAACACCACCACCGTTTCGTGGGCTCTGCGCCACACTCTAACCGACAGTTCTTACCATCTGAAATCGGGACCCATCTGACCAGGCCACGGTTTCCACTCGTCTAGGGCATAACTGATATGACCACGAGGCCAATTAGACGGTGTCGTGTTGTTATCAAAGACATTCGAGTCGGTCGTCTGCAATCAGAGCCCATTAACACAAAATTTCACCGCATTGTCCGAACGCGTAAGTTTGCCATACATCCCACATTCTGCTGTTATTTCATGTGGTGTTGGTTGTCTATATTATGAAAGGGATAATTGCTACTCACCATATAGCGGAAATGCTGATTGATTTCCAGGGTGATTTCACGTGGTGTTGGTTGTCTCTATTGTGAAAACGATAGATGCTACTCACCATATAGCGGAGTTGCTGATTGATTTCTGCGGCGATTTCACGTGGTGTTGGTTGTCTATATTGTGAAAATGATAGGTGCTATTCACCATATAACGAAGAAGCTGATTGATTTCTACGGTGATTTCACGTGCTGTTGGTTGTCTATATTGTGAAAAGGATAGGTGCTATTCAAGATATAGCGGAGATGCTGATTGATTTCTGCGGTGATTTCACGTGGTGTTGGTTGTGTATATTGTGAAAAGGATAGGTGCTACTCACCATATAGCGGAGATGCTGATTGATTTCTGCGGTTATTTCACGTGCTGTTGGTTGTCTATATTGTGAAAAGGATGGGTGCTACTCACCATATAGCGGAGATACTGATTGAATTCTGCGGTGATTTCTCGTGGTGTTGGTAGCCTATATTGCGAAAAGGATAGGTGCTACTCACCATATAGCGGATATGCTGATTGATTTCTGCGGCGATTTCACGTGGTGTTGGTTGTCTATATTGTGAAAATGATAGGTGCTATTCACCATATAACGAAGAAGCTGATTGATTTCTACGGTGATTTCACGTGCTGTTGGTTGTCTATATTGTGAAAAGGATAGGTGCTATTCACCATATAACGAAGAAGCTGATTGATTTCTACGGTGATTTCACGTGCTGTTGATTGTCTATATTGTGAAAAGGATAGGTGCTATTCACCATATAGCGGATATGCTGATTGATTTCTTCGGTGATTTCACGTGGTGTTGGTTGTCTCTATTGTGAAAAGGATAGGTGCTACTCACCATATAGCGGAGTTGCTGATTGATTTCTGCGGCGATTTCACGTGGTGTTGGTTGTCTATATTGTGAAAATGATAGGTGCTATTCACCATATAACGAAGAAGCTGATTGATTTCTACGGTGATTTCACGTGCTGTTGGTTGTCTATATTGTGAAAAGGATAGGTGCTATTCACCATATAGCGGATATGCTGATTGATTTCTGTGGTTATTTCACGTGGTGTTGGTTGTCTATATTGTGAAAAGGATAGGTGCTATTCAAGATATAGCGGAGATGCTGATTGATTTCTGCGGTGATTTCACGTGGTGTTGGTTGTGTATATTGTGAAAAGGATAGGTGCTACTCACCATATAGCGGAGATGCTGATTGATTTCTGCGGTTATTTCACGTGCTGTTGGTTGTCTATATTGTGAAAAGGATGGGTGCTACTCACCATATAGCGGAGATACTGATTGAATTCTGCGGTGATTTCACGTGGTGTTGGTAGCCTATATTGCGAAAAGGATAGGTGCTACTCACCATATAGCGGATATGCTGATTGATTTCTGCGGCGATTTCACGTGGTGTTCGTTGTCTATATTGTGAAAATGATAGGTGCTATTCACCATATAACGAAGAAGCTGATTGATTTCTACGGTGATTTCACGTGGTGTTGGTTGTCTATATTGTGAAAAGGATAGGTGCTATTCACCATATAGCGGATATGCTGATTGATTTCTGTGGTTATTTCACGTGGTGTTGGTTGTCTATACTGTGAAAAGGATAGGTGCTACTGCTGATTGATTTCTGCGGTTATTTCACGTGGGGTTGGTTGTCTATATTGTGAAAAGGATAGGTGCTACTCACCATATAGCGGAGATGCTGATTGATTTATGCGGTTATTTCACGTAGTGTTGGGCGTCTATACTGTGAAAAGGATCGGTGCTACCTACCATATAGCGGAGATGCTGATTGATTTCTGCGGTTATTTCACGTGGCGTTGGTTGTCTATATTGTGAAAAGGATAGGTGCTACTGCTGATTGATTTCTGCGGTTATTTCACGTGGGGTTGGTTGTCTATATTGTGAAAAGGATAGGTGCTACTCACCATATAGTGGAGATGCTGATTGATTTCGGCGGTTATTTCACGTGGTGTTGGTTGTCTATATTGTGAAACCGATACGTGCTACTCACCATATAGCGGAGATGCTCATTGAATTTCTGCGGTTATTTCACGTGGTATTGGTTGTCTATATTGTGAAAATGATAGGTGCTACTCACCACATAGCGGAGATGCTGATTGAATTCTGCGTTTATTTAACGTGGTGTTGGTTGTCTATATTGTGAAAAGGATAGGTGCTATTCACCATATAGTGGAGATTCTGATTGATTTCTGCGGAGATTTCTCGTGGTGTTGGTTGTGTATACTGTGAAAAGAATAGGTGCTACTCACCATATAGCGGAGATGCTGATTGATTTCTGCGGTTATTTCACGTAGTGTTGGTTGTCTATATTGTGAAAGGATAGGTGCTACTCACCATATAGCGGAGATGCTGATTGATTTCTTCGGTTATTTCACGTCGCGTTAGTTGTCTATATTGTGAAAAGGATAGGTGCTACTGCTGATTGATTTCTTCGGTTATTTCATGTGGTTTTGGTTGTCTATATTGTGAAAAGAATAGGTGCTACTCACCATATAGCGGAGATGCTGATTGATTTCGGCGGTTATTTCACGTGGTGTTGGTTGTGTATATTGTGAAAAGGATAGGTGCTACTCACCATATACCGGAGATGCTGATTGATTTCTGCGTTTATTTCACGTGGTGTTGGTTGTCTATATTGTAAAAAGGATGGGTGCTACTCACCATATAGCGGAGATGCTGATTGATTTCTGCGGTTATTTCACGTGGTGTTGTTGTCTATATTGTGAAAATGATAGGTGCTACTGCTGATTGATTTCTGTGGTTATTGCACGTGGTGTTGGTTGTGTATATTGTGAAAAGGATAGGTGGTTCTCACCATATAGCGGAGATGCTGATTGATTTCTGCGGTTATTACACGTGGTGTTGGGTGTCTATATTGTGAAAAGGATAGGTGCTACTCCCTATTTAGCGGAGATGCTAATTGATTTCTGCAGTTATTTCACATGGTGTCGGTTGTCTATATTGCGAAAAGGATAGGTGCTACTCACCATATAGCGGAGATGCTGATTGATTTCTGCGGTTATTTCAAGTGGTGTTGGTTGTCTATATTGTGAAAAGGATGGGTGCTACTCATCATATAGCGGAGACGCTGATTGATTTCTGCGGTTATTTCAGGTGGTGTTGGTTGTCTATATTGTGAAAAGGATAGGTGTTACTCACCATATAACGGAGACGCTGATTGATTTCTGCGGTTATTTCACGTGGCGTTGGTTGTCTATATTGTGAAAAGGATAGGTGCTACTGCTGATTGATTTCTGCGGTTATTTCACGTGGGGTTGGTTGTCTATATTGTGAAAAGGATAGGTGCTACTCACCATATAGTGGAGATGCTGATTGATTTCGGCGGTTATTTCACGTGGTGTTGGTTGTCTATATTGTGAAAACGATACGTGCTACTCACCATATAGCGGAGATGCTCATTGAATTTCTGCGGTTATTTCACGTGGTGTTGGTTGTCTATATTGTGAAAATGATAGGTGCTTCTCACCACATAGCGGAGAAGCTGATTGAATTCTGCGTTTATTTAACGTGGTGTTGGTTGTCTATATTGTGAAAAGGATAGGTGCTATTCACCATATAGTGGAGATTCTGATTGATTTCTGCGGAGATTTCTCGTGGTGTTGGTTGTGTATACTGTGAAAAGGATAGGTGCTACTCACCATATAGCGGAGATGCTGATTGATTTCTGCGGTTATTTCACGTAGTGTTGGTTGTGTATATTGTGAAAAGGATAGGTGCTACTCACCATATAGCGGAGATGCTGATTGATTTCTTCGGTGATTTCACGTGGTGTTCGTTGTCTCTATTGTGAAAAGGATGGGTGCTACTCACCATATAGCGGAGACGCTGATTGATTTCTGCGGTTATTTCAGGTGGTGTTCGTTGTCTCTATTGTGAAAAGGATGGGTGCTACTCACCATATAGCGGAGACGCTGATTGATTTCTGCGGTTATTTCAGGTGGTGTTGGTTGTCTATATTGTGAAAATGATAGGTGCTATTCACCATATAACGAAGAAGCTGATTGATTTCTACGGTGATTTCACGTGCTGTTGGTTGTCTATATTGTGAAAAGGATAGGTGCTATTCACCATATAGCGGATATGCTGATTGATTTCTGTGGTTATTTCACGTGGTATTGGTTGTCTATATTGTGAAAAGGATAGGTGCTATTCAAGATATAGCGGAGATGCTGATTGATTTCTGCGGTGATTTCACGTGGTGTTGGTTGTGTATATTGTGAAAAGGATAGGTGCTACTCACCATATAGCGGAGATGCTGATTGATTTCTGCGGTTATTTCACGTGCTGTTGGTTGTCTATATTGTGAAAAGGATGGGTGCTACTCACCATATAGCGGAGATACTGATTGAATTCTGCGGTGATTTCTCGTGGTGTTGGTAGCCTATATTGCGAAAAGGATAGGTGCTACTCACCATATAGCGGATATGCTGATTGATTTCTGCGGCGATTTCACGTGGTGTTGGTTGTCTATATTGTGAAAATGATAGGTGCTATTCACCATATAACGAAGAAGCTGATTGATTTCTACGGTGATTTCACGTGCTGTTGGTTGTCTATATTGTGAAAAGGATAGGTGCTATTCACCATATAACGAAGAAGCTGATTGATTTCTACGGTGATTTCACGTGCTGTTGGTTGTCTATATTGTGAAAAGGATAGGTGCTATTCACCATATAGCGGATATGCTGATTGATTTCTGTGGTTATTTCACGTGGTGTTGGTTGTCTCTATTGTGAAAAGGATAGGTGCTACTCACCATATAGCGGAGTTGCTGATTGATTTCTGCGGCGATTTCACGTGGTGTTGGTTGTCTACATTGTGAAAATGATAGGTGCTATTCACCATATAACGAAGAAGCTGATTGATTTCTACGGTGATTTCACGTGCTGTTGGTTGTCTATATTGTGAAAAGGATAGGTGCTATTCACCATATAGCGGATATGCTGATTGATTTCTGTGGTTATTTCACGTGGTGTTGGTTGTCTATATTGTGAAAAGGATAGGTGCTATTCAAGATATAGCGGAGATGCTGATTGATTTCTGCGGTGATTTCACGTGGTGTTGGTTGTGTATATTGTGAAAAGGATAGGTGCTACTCACCATATAGCGGAGATGCTGATTGATTTCTGCGGTTATTTCACGTGCTGTTGGTTGTCTATATTGTGAAAAGGATGGGTGCTACTCACCATATAGCGGAGATACTGATTGAATTCTGCGGTGATTTCACGTGGTGTTGGTAGCCTATATTGCGAAAAGGATGGGTGCTACTCACCATATAGCGGATATGCTGATTGATTTCTGCGGCGATTTCACGTGGTGTTCGTTGTCTATATTGGGAAAATGATAGGTGCTATTCACCATATAACGAAGAAGCTGATTGATTTCTACGGTGATTTCACGTGGTGTTGGTTGTCTATATTGTGAAAAGGATAGGTGCTATTCACCATATAGCGGATATGCTGATTGATTTCTGTGGTTATTTCACGTGGTGTTGGTTGTCTATATTGTGAAAAGGATAGGTGCTACTGCTGATTGATTTCTGCGGTTATTTCACGTGGGGTTGGTTGTCTATATTGTGAAAAGGATAGGTGCTACTCACCATATAGCGGAGATGCTGATTGATTTATGCGGTTATTTCACGTAGTGTTGGGCGTCTATACTGTGAAAAGGATCGGTGCTACCTACCATATAGCGGAGATGCTGATTGATTTCTGCGGTTATTTCACGTGGCGTTGGTTGTCTATATTGTGAAAAGGATAGTTGCTACTGCTGATTGATTTCTGCGGTTATTTCACGTGGGGTTGGTTGTCTATATTGTGAAAAGGGTAGGTGCTACTCACCATATAGTGGAGATGCTGATTGATTTCGGCGGTTATTTCACGTGGTGTTGGTTGTCTATATTGTGAAACCGATACGTGCTACTCACCATATAGCGGAGATGCTCATTGAATTTCTGCGGTTATTTCACGTGGTATTGGTTGTCTATATTGTGAAAATGATAGGTGCTACTCACCACATAGCGGAGATGCTGATTGAATTCTGCGTTTATTTAACGTGGTGTTGGTTGTCTATATTGTGAAAAGGATAGGTGCTATTCACCATATAGTGGAGATTCTGATTGATTTCTGCGGAGATTTCTCGTGGTGTTGGTTGTGTATACTGTGAAAAGGATAGGTGCTACTCACCATATAGCGGAGATGCTGATTGATTTCTGCGGTTATTTCACGTAGTGTTGGTTGTCTATATTGTGAAAGGATAGGTGCTACTCACCATATAGCGGAGATGCTGATTGATTTCTTCGGTTATTTCACGTCGCGTTAGTTGTCTATATTGTGAAAAGGATAGGTGCTACTGCTGATTGATTTCTTCGGTTATTTCATGTGGTGTTGGTTGTCTATATTGTGAAAAGAATAGGTGCTACTCACCATATAGCGGAGATGCTGATTGATTTCGGCGGTTATTTCACGTGGTGTTGGTTGTGTATATTGTGAAAAGGATAGGTGCTACTCACCATATACCGGAGATGCTGATTGATTTCTGCGTTTATTTCACGTGGTGTTGGTTGTCTATATTGTAAAAAGGATGGGTGCTACTCACCATATAGCGGAGATGCTGATTGATTTCTGCGGTTATTTCACGTGGTGTTGTTGTCTATATTGTGAAAATGATAGGTGCTACTGCTGATTGATTTCTGCGGTTATTACACGTGGTGTTGGGTGTCTATATTGTGAAAAGGATAGGTGCTACTCACTATTTAGCGGAGATGCTAATTGATTTCTGCAGTTATTTCACATGGTGTCGGTTGTCTATATTGTGAAAAGGATAGGTGCTACTCACCATATAGCGGAGATGCTGATTGATTTCTGCGGTTATTTCAAGTGGTGTTGGTTGTCTATATTGTGAAAAGGATGGGTGCTACTCACCATATAGCGGAGACGCTGATGGATTTCTGCGGTTATTTCAGGTGGTGTTGGTTGTCTATATTGTGAAAAGGATAGGTGTTACTCACCATATAACGGAGACGCTGATTGATTTCTGCGGTTATTTCACGTGGCGTTGGTTGTCTATATTGTGAAAAGGATAGGTGCTACTGCTGATTGATTTCTGCGGTTATTTCACGTGGGGTTGGTTGTCTATATTGTGAAAAGGATAGGTGCTACTCACCATATAGTGGAGATGCTGATTGATTTCGGCGGTTATTTCACGTGGTGTTGGTTGTCTATATTGTGAAAACGATACGTGCTACTCACCATATAGCGGAGATGCTCATTGAATTTCTGCGGTTATTTCACGTGGTGTTGGTTGTCTATATTGTGAAAATGATAGGTGCTTCTCACCACATAGCGGAGATGCTGATTGAATTCTGCGTTTATTTAACGTGGTGTTGGTTGTCTATATTGTGAAAAGGATAGGTGCTATTCACCATATAGTGGAGATTCTGATTGATTTCTGCGGAGATTTCTCGTGGTGTTGGTTGTGTATACTGTGAAAAGGATAGGTGCTACTCACCATATAGCGGAGATGCTGATTGATTTCTGCGGTTATTTCACGTAGTGTTGGTTGTGTATATTGTGAAAAGGATAGGTGCTACTCACCATATAGCGGAGATGCTGATTGATTTCTTCGGTGATTTCACGTGGTGTTCGTTGTCTCTATTGTGAAAAGGATAGGTGCTACTCGCTATTTAGCGGAGATGCTGATTGACTTCTGCAGTTATTTCACGTGGTGTTGGTTGTCTATATTGTGAAAAGGATAGGTGCTACTCACCATATAGCGGAGATGCTGATTGATTTCTGCGGTTATTTCACGTGGTGTTGGTTGTGTATATTGTGAGAAGGATAGGTGCTACTCACCATATAGCGGAGATGCTGATGGATTTCTGCGTTTATTTCACTTGGTGTTGGTTGTCTATATTGTGAAAAAGATGGGTGCTACTCACCATTAATCGGAGATGGTGATTGATTTCTGCGGTGATTTCACGTGGTGTCGGTTGTCTATATCGTGAAAAGGATGGGTGCTACTCACCATATAGCGGAGATGCTGATTGATTTCTGCGGTTATTTCAGGTGGTGTTGGTTGTCTATATTGTGAAAAGGATAGGTGTTACTCACCATATAACGGAGACGCTGATTGATTTCTGCGGTTATTTCACGTTGTGTTGGTTGGCTATATTATGAAAAGGATAAGTGCTACTCACCATATTGCGGAGATGCTGAGATGGAGACAGGTCTATCAGCGACTCAGTCCCTCCGCTGTGAGTAGCAAGTATCCTGTAACAACTATCCTATTCATAATATTGTCATTATTTCCATATCGGATTTCCCATTGTTTGGTGTTGGTTGTCCGTTAGCACTGAAGACTCTACACAAACGCCGCTGGTCTCGGTTCGTAACTGCATTGTCTGTGGTGAGAGATATTGCTTGAAATTTGGTATTCTCGGCGCACACTTGTCACTGTAGATCTCCGAATATGGAATTCCGTAACGATTTCAGAAATCATATGTCCCAGGCGTGTATCTTCAACTACCGTTCCGCGTTGAAAGTCTATCATATCGCGGCGATAATCACCTCGAAAACTGTTTCGCATGAATGACCTGAGTACAAATGATAGCTCCGGCAGTAATCTGCCACTTTATACCTTGTTTACGCAATACTATTTCCATCTCAATAAATGCGTGTCGCTATCCCGTGACTTTTGTCACCTTAGTGGACAATGAGAGGCTAGAAGATTGCCAGGCCCGAATAAATCAAAGAGTCCAAGAACGGAGCACTGCGCATACCCAAGTTCAGAAGTTCCAGTGTTCGCAACTCTGCGGGGATTCAGTTTGGTGTTTTCATCGTCAAATACACTACTGGCCATTATAATTGCTACACCACGACGATGACGGGCTACAGACGCACAATTTAGCCGATAGGAAGATGATGCTGTGATATGCAAATGATTAGCTTTTCAGAGCATTCACACACGATTCGCGCCGGTGGCGACACCTACAACGTGCTGACATGAAAGTTTCCAACCGATTCCTCATAAACAAACAGCAGTTGACCGGCGTTGCTTGCTGAAACGTTGTTGTGATGCCTCGTGTAAGGGGGAGAAATGCGTACCATCACGTTTCCGACTTTGATAATGGTCGGATTGTAGCCTGTCGCGATTGCGGCTTATCGTATCACGACATTGCTGCTCGCGTTGGTCGAGATCCAATGACTGTTAGCAGAAAATAGAATCGATGGGTTCAGGGGGGTAATACGGAACGCCGTGCTGGATCCCAACGGCTTCGTATCACTAGCAGTGGAGATGACAGGCATCTTATCCGCATGGCTGTAAAGGATCGTGCAGCCACGTCTCGATCTCTGAGTCAATAGACGGGGACGCTTGCAAGACAAAAACCATCTGCACGAACACTTCGACGACGTTTCCAGCAGCATGGGCTATCAGCTCGGAGACCATGGCTGCATCACAGACAGGAGCGCCTGCGATGGTGTACTCAACGACGAACCTGGGTGCACGAACGGCAAAACGCCAATTTTCCGGATGAATCCAGGTTCTGTTTACAGCATCGATGATCGCATTCGTGTTTGGCGACATCGCGGTGAATGCACATTGGAAGCGTGTATTCGACATCGCCATACTGACGTATCACCCGGCGTGTTGCTATGGGGTGCCATTGGTTACACGTCTCGGTCACTTCTTGTTCGCACTGACGGCACTGTGAACAGTGGACGTTACATTTCAGATACGACCCGTGGCTCTACCCTTCATTCGATCCCTGCGAAACCCTACATTTCAGCAGGATAATGCAGGACCGCATGTTGAAGGTCCTGTAAGGGCCTTTCTGGATACAGAATATGTTCGACTGCTGCCCTGGTCAGCACATTCTCCAGACCTCTCAACAATTGAAAACTTCTGGTCAATGGTTGCCGAGCAACTGGCTCGTCACAATACGCTAGTCACTACTCTTGATAAACTGTGGTATCGTGTTTAAGCTGCAAGAGCAGCTGTACCTGTACACGCCAACCAAGCTCTGTTTGACTCAATGCCCAGGCGTATCTAGGCCGTTATTACGGCCTGAGGTGGTTATTCTGGGTAATGATTTCTCAGAATCTATGCACCCAAATTGCGTGAAAATGTAATCACATGCCAGTTCTAGTATAATATATTTGTCAAAATGGCACTGAGCACTATGGGACTTAACATCTTAGGTCATCAGTCCCCTAGAACTTAGAACTACTTAAACCTAACTAACCTAAGGACATCACACAACACCCAGCCATCACGAGGCAGAGAAAATCCCTGACCCCGCCGGGAATCGAACCCGGGAACCCGGGCGTGGGAAGCGAGAACGCTACCGCACGACAACGAGATGCGGGCTATATTTGTCAAATGAATACCCGTTTATCATCTGCATTTCTTCCTGGTGTGGCAATTTTAATGGCCAGTAGTGTAGAAGCAATATAATAGTTAAGATACAGTATGCGTTGAGATTAATTGCAATTTAACTCATCGTGTAATTTCTTTTGAAAATCATTATTCGAGCACGTAGAAACGGTTGAAATATAAGAATTCCCTGTCGGTAGAATTATTACAGCGACGAGCGTCTCAGCTCTGTTTCAAAGGTTGAGTGGATAGGTTGACGGTTTGCGAATATAAAGGACAAGTGTTCGAATCTAACACGAGTCAACTGTCCTTTTTCTTATTTAGACCTGTGCAGGTAATATTTAAAATCTTAATTCGCTACAAATTTTGCGGTTCTAAGCTTCTCTAAATTCCACATTCACTTAAAAGATTCCATTTTATAACAGTCTAATCTTTAAACAAACAGACAAATGGTCATAGTAAAAATACTGAAAACAGACGTTTTTATCTGTAATTACTTCGACCGCCACCTGGTGTCCCAGAAGGACGTCTCACTTACCAACATGATAATCATCCACCACACACTACTCTTAGGATTCAGAGCTGCTCTCAAAGGAGAGAGAATATTATTCAGTGCCGTCCGTCGCCTCCAGTCACCTGTTCTCAATCCCATACAGCACGGATGACCTCAAATTAAGGACAGTCTGAGGGACAATTGGCCAAACCCTCCTCGGGGAACTGTGAATGCCTTATAGGGTTTGGTTCATACTTCATGGGAGAGAATTGCCATGGATGAGGACTTTATCCTTAGACATGTCAATTCTATGTCTCGAAGGGTCTAAGCTATTCTTGATGCCAAAGGCATTTGGACAAAATACTGAAGCTATATTCAGCCTACCCTTAATTTTATTTTATTTCATTTTTCTGTAAAAGGCCTAAGTTGTTATTAGGAAAACAATATTTATTTCAAAATAAAAACTTGCTGCTACTACAGTATTTGTATTTTTATGGGATGTCAGATGAATATCACACCCAAAGGACGATTATTTGTATTTTTATGGGTTGTCAGGTGAATGTCACACCCCCAGGGATCATTATTTTTCTTGTTATTGAAGGTCTGATAAATGTCACCTTCCAAGGATGATTATTTTTAGACATTAAATTCAAAAAACCATAATTAGTTATTCACTGAAGAGAATACTGAAAAAAGTAATACAGAAAGAAAGTAACCTGACACGCTACCAACGAGCTACCGATCTCTTCTTATTTGAATAACGGTCGAACAGACTACCGTAGTTGAAGAACGAATATTCAACTGGAAACAACAGATACTGGAAGGCACATCCGCTCTCGAGTAAACCGCGCGTAAGGGTGTAGAAAAATATTCCAACCATCTGAAACCTTTCTCCTAGCTGAAAGCTATAGAGACACCAAGTCGTGGTCGAAGTATTTGCAAATAAATACATCTGTTTTCAATATTTTTACTATGACCATTTCTGTGTTTGTTTAAAGATTAGACTATCGGAAAATGGAATCTTTTGAAAGAATGTGTACCCTAGAGAAGAGTACAACTGCACAGTTTGTAACGAATTAATGTTCAAAATATTACCTGCACAGGTCTAAATAAAAAACAAAAAACTGACTCCAGTAGGATTCGAACCCTCTTTGCTTACGTTCGTAAACCGTCAGCCTATCCACTCACCCATTTTTTTATCTCATTTTTTTCGTTGCATTTGTTCAGGGGGGTAAGTCCCATGACACCCCTTTAAGTTCATCGCTGGTTCATTCACTCAATATTTTCATTAAGAGGGTAACTCACCCTCTGATGGAACACACTGAGCTACCGTGCCGGCAACCATTGAAACACATGTGAATCGCTCGTCGTTGTAATAGTTCCACCGAGGTGGCATTCTTATACTGCAACCATTCCTACGTGCTCGAATAATTATTTTTAAAGGAAATGATACGATGAGTTAAATTGTTATGAATCTTCTCTTTGTTTCTTGGTTTGTGTGGTTATATGCTTTGCACGAGACTATAATCGCACATCCGTGTTAGTGGAATGCATATTTCATATTCTTATAGAAAGTAAACTGACTTTTATAAGTAATAAAAATTAGTCGATCACATAACTTCTGCGCGTTTATGTAACCGGAGTAATTAATTTTGATGCACGTACAGTTTACATGCACAAATATAATATATAACTTTTGTGCATGTAAACTGCACATATACATAAAAATCATTGTTGTCGTTTTGTTCTCAATAGAACGTTCTTCATCATAATCAAAGACAAGAGTTTCCTGGTATTATTGATAAAGGTGAAATTTGTTTATGAATAACAGAACTGTGTTTTATGTAAGTTCAACTAAGTGTTGAGGAAATGTTTGATTTATTTTTGCTGCGGTTTTTTTAATTTTATCTTTTTGTTGAGGAAATTGCGGTTTCTAGCGCATATGGTGAATGGGTATATTTTATTTTTACTACAACATCCTTCTGTTTCACATCACATATCAACGATTTTCAAATAAAATCTGAATTAAACATTGAAAATTTCAATTTTGCTACAAATACTGTTTGCATGAAAGTAACAGGAGGATAACTATGTAGAACAAAAATCTGTGAATTACATTGCCCTTTATATACCTCTCTGTAGTCAGTTAACCGCTTCCAGTTTTTAGAGGAATCTAGTAAGATAGTGTTCATAGACGTAAAGAAAGAAATCGTTTGAGGTACAGCCTGATAGGTATGCAACACACCTAACGTACAGGTAACGCTGGTACGACTTTAACTGAGGAAAGCTACTAGGAGACTAACATAGTCTACACTTCCTTGTCATGGTCTAGCTGTTATTGTTAAAACGCAAATTAAGTAAATACTGATGTAATTTTGTTCAATACACTGTCGTCAGTCACCAATGAAAATATGTGCACTTATAGCTCTAAAGCTCTGTATAGTTTTTTTATCCTATGTGCCCATTATCAACGCCAGAAAACAATAACACAGCCTTCGTGGTAATGTTCGTTATCTCGTGTTCTCTTTTCGGTTCCCTCTAGTGTAAACGCTTGTTCACGTATAGACTGCAGCACCAAAGAAACTGGTATAGGCATGCGTATTCAAATACAGAGAGATGTAAACAGGCAGAATACGGCGCTGCGGTAGGCAACGCCTGTATAAGAAGACAAGTGTCTGGCGCACTTGTTAGATCGGTTACTGCTGTTAGAATGGCAGGTTATCGAGATTTAAGTGAGTTTGAACGTGGTGTTATAGCCGGCGCAGGAGCGATGGTAGCGATGAAGTGACGATTTTGCCGTACGAGCATTTCAAGAGTGTACCGTGAATATCAGGAATCCGGTAAAACATCAAATCTCCGACAACGTTGCGGCTAAATATCCTGCAAGAACGGGACCAACAACAACTGAAGACAATCGTTCAACGTGACAGAAGTGCAACCCTTCCGAAAATTGCTGCATATTTCAGTGCTGGGCCATTAAACAATTCTCAGCGAGCGAACCATTCAACGAAACATCATCGATATGGGCTTTCGGAGGCGAAGACGCACTCAATGACACAAAGGTCTACGCCTCACCTGGGCCCGTCAACACCGACACTGAACTGTTGATGACTGGAAACACGTTGCCTGGTCGGACGAGTCTGCTTTCAAACAGTATCGAACGGATGGAAGTGTACGGGTATGGAGACAGCCTCACGAATCGATGGACCCTGCATGTCAGCAGGGGACCGTGTAGATACGACTCTAACCGGAGACACGTACGTAAGAATCCCGTCTGATCACCTGCATTCATTCATGTCCATTGCGCATTCCGACGGACTTGAGCAATTCTAGCAGCACAGTGCGATACCGTACACGTCCAGAATTGCTACAGAGTGGCTCCAGGAACACTCCTCCGAGTTTAAACACTTCCGCTGGCCACCAAACTCCACAGACATGAACATTATTGAGCATATGTAGCATGCCTTGCAACGTGGTGTTCAGAAGAGATCTCCCTCCTATTCTTATGTCCGCAGCTCGTGGTCTCGCGGTCACGTTCTCCCATCCAAAGCACGGGGTCCCGGGTTCGATTCCCGGCGGGCTCAGGGATGGTCACCTGCCTCGATATGCCCTCATCATTTCATAATCATTCGTGAAAGTGACGAGAATGGACTGAGCAAAGGTTGGGAATTTGTACGGGCGCTGATAAAAGCACAGTTGAGCGCCGCATAAACCAAACATCATCATCATCATTATCGTATTCTTACCGATTTATGGACAGGCCTGCAGGATTCATGGTGTCAGTTCCCTCCAGTAAATATTTTTTGTTTATTTATAGACACAATCACATGTTTATGACACAGTCGTAACCGGTTACGGCCATACGATGACCATAATGAGATTCTAAAGGCGGTATACATTGAACACAGGTTCATGCGTTGAATGACGAAGCTTGAACCTGTGTTCAGTGTATGCCGCCTTTACAATCTGAAGATGGTCATTGTATGGCCGAAACCGGTTATGGCTGTGTCATAAACATGTGATTGCGTCTATAAATAAACAAAAAACATTTTCAAAAGAATCAATCATGCACTCCATAGACAAAATGTCGTTTTTTCCAAAATTCCCTTCAGCACTACTAGAGTCCATACCATGTCGTGTTTCGCCACTTCTGCGTGCTCGTGGGGTCATACACGATAAACAGGCAGGTGTACCAGTTTCTTTGACTCTTCAGTGTAGAGTCGAACGTGGTGAATACTGGCGAATCGTCTGCGAGTGTTCGTTCGCTGGTGTTGGCTTCCATTCCCTTCAGTGCCCTTTAGAGATGGGTAGTTCGCGAACGAACGGGTCCAAAGGAACGGTTCACCAAGATGAACGAAAGGACCGAGGAACTAATTCCGAGGAACTGTCTTTCATAGTTCACTTCGGTCGCGACGGTCTAGTTCCTGGGAACGAAGAACGATCGGTTCATAGTTCACTTCGGTCGCGGCGGTCACTTGGGCAGTTCTCGTTCCAGCCTCGGTCCTGTGCTCCTCTCAGTCCCGGTCTCCCTCGGCCGCACTCGCCGTTCTTCGCATGACCACCTGTCTCAGTTCCACTGCCGACTACTCCTAGCTAGTTCAGTATCAAAAAAAATGGTTCAAATGGCTCTGAGTACTATGGGACTCAACTGCTGAGGTCATTAGTCCCCTAGAACTTAGAACTAGTTAAACCTAACTAACCTAAGGACATCACAAACATCCATGCCCGAGGCAGGATTCGAACCTGCGACCGTAGCGGTCTGGCGGTTCCAGACTGCAGCGCCTTTAACCGCACGGCCACTTCGGCCGGCTGTTCAGTATCCAGTTGTTCGATTCGTTCACTGCGCTCGCCCATTTTACATGTGTTCCAAACTGTTCTTGCACTTGGTTCTGGCTATTCAGCGTCCACGACCGGTAATTAAAAAGTATTTTATAGTTACGTAAATTACATAAAAATTACGTTGTATGTAATAGGTGCCTCTTTTCAGGTAACAAAAGGGCATATCAGCTCACTTCAGTTCCCGCACAGCATGGCAGTTTGATGCCCAGAGAATATGATGTAGACACCAGCAAATTTCAAATGAAAACTATTAATGTTGGCTTGGTGATGCGAGTAATTCCCTTGTGAATGTGAATTATTTTACGTAAACGAACAGAAAACAAAGACGTTGCACTTCTACGATCTTCCCTCGAAAAGAAAAGGCGACTGTGTTCTGGGGTGGCCGTGCTGGATAGTAAACACGCTTTAGTTCCGTAAATCTTTACTTCCGTTCGCGCTGAGCCTGCCGGCCTATCTGTTAGTCTTTACCTGGCCATGTGGCCTGCCGAGTAGCATCTTTGTCTGCTTGTAGATGAGCGGCTATTTTCCGTCTTTCTTTGATCCAAGGTAAAACGGCATGTTCATCGCTATGGAAGGCAGACCGACTTACAACCGAATGAAGCCTGCGCTCCATAATCGAGTGTCTGCTGTCAAATTTTGCGAAGAAAATGCGATAACTTCTAGAATATTATTTCAGTGATACAGGCTGGCATACGAAAAATCGACCCCGACCACTAGATTGCCCATTGTTCCCCAACAATCGTCATCGATTGTTTCGCAGTTGTTGCTTATTTGTTATTTCTTCACTGCCTAATTATTACATGTTTGTCTGTTTGTTGCATCTGCTCGTAACGGGCAACAAATCGTGCGTAATTGGCGAGCAGTCTGTACTCGGGGCCGGTTTTCCGTGCGCCACCATATATTATTTCCCTGCGATCAACTACACAAGGCTACAGTTGGCTAAACGAGAGGTTCTGCAGAATCGCAGAAACTACTTCTAAAAGTGTATACGAATTCTGTAATGAATAAAAACTTTATACCCCAGAGGGGAGGCAAGTACCCCTCTTGGTGCCCTCCATCCTTCAGTCACCGACACTACTAGTTTTCAGTTTTTCATAAGAAACATATACCAAGCACAAATGAACGGTGAACGAGTAAAAATGAACGGTTCCCAAAGAAGAACTAGTTCCCAAGGATGAACGAGTCTGCCCATCTCTAGTGCACACCAGGCTTCTGCGGGGTGGGCGGGGTTAGCAGAGGAACGCGTCCGCGGCGAGAGGCCAGGGAGCGGCGCTGGACACGCCGGCGCGCGGCAGAAGGCGCGGCCGCTATTTGTGGCGGAGAATTAGTCCGTCTGCTCCCACGTGCTCGCAGTCAGCGTTTAGTCTGCTCTCCGCCGTTCTTCCCTTCCGTCAGGCGGCTGTTAAAAGCCTCGTGTTTGCCCACGCGAGAATCCGCGACGAGCAAGACAGTAGCAAAAGTTTCCCCGAAAACAGCCGCGGAAGCTGTAAGTACACCGAGTGCGACACGTGTGACCTACATACTCTGCTTCTTTCCCTGGCGCGTGTATAAAGCAGTCGAGCGTCGTGAAGTGTTAACAGCGGTGGTACATCGGAGCTACCGGCAATGGCCGACAGTTACTGCGTCCGGCTCAACCACACGTCTAATATTTACGTGTTGAATACCGCGCATACATCTGCAGCCAGATCACATTCTTTGCCTCGATCCGCACTTCCCTCTGGCCGTTGCTAAGCTCCAAAGAATAATAAATGATAAAACGTGCCCGGAAGAGCAGTTAAACGGAGTGGGTAGCGTCTTGAAAGTAGGATATACACTACTCGCCATTAAAATTGCTACACCACGAAGATGACGCACTACAGATGCGAAATTTAAACGACAGGAAGAAGATGCTGAGATATGCAAATGATTAGCTTTTCAGAGCATTCACACAAGGTTGGCACCGGTGGCGACACCTACAACGCGCTGACATGAGGAAAGTTTCCAACCGATACACAAACAGCAGTTGACCGGCGTTGCCCGATGAAACTTTGGTGTCATGCCTCGTGTAAGAACGAGAAATGCATTTCCGACTTTGATAAAGGTCGGATTGTAGCCAATCGCGATTGCGGTTTATCGTATCGCGACATTGCTGCTCGCGTTGGTCCAAACACAATGACTGTTAGCAGAGTATGGAATCTGTGGCTTCAGGAGGGTAATACGGAACGCCGTGCTGGATCCCAACGGCCTCGTATCCTAGCAGTCAAGGTGGCAGGCATCTTATCCCCATGGCTGTAACGGATCATGCAGCCACGTATCGATCCTTGAGTCTACAGATGGGAACGTTTGCAAGACAACAACCATCTGCACGGTCAGTTCGACGGCGTTTGCAGCAGCATGGACTATCAGCTCTGAGACCACGACTGCGGTTACCCTTGACACTGCATCACAGACACGAGCGCCTGCGATGGTGTACTCAACGACGAACCTGGGTGCACGAATGGCATAACTCCATTTTTTCGGATGAACCCAGGTTCTGTTTACAGCATCATGATGGTCGCATCCGTGTTTGGCGACATCGCGTCTATTCGGCTTCGCCATACTGGCGTATCACCCGGCGTGATGGTATGGGGTGCCATTCGTTACACGTCTCGGTCACCACTTTGAACAGTGGACGTTACATTTCAGATGTGTTACCAACCGTGGCTCTACCTTTCATTAAATCCCTGCGAAACCCTACATTTCAGCAGGATAATGCACGACCGCATGTTGCAGGTCCTGTACGGGCCTTTCTGGATACAGAAAATGATTGACTGCTGCCCTGGCCAGCACATTCTCCATATCTGTCACCAATTGAAAACGTCTGGTGAATGGTGGCCAAGCAACTGGCTCGTCACAATACGCCAGTTACTACTCTTCATGAACTGTAGTATCGTGTTGAAGGTGCATGGGCAGCTGTACCTGTACACGCCATCCAAGCTCTGTTTGACTCAATGCCCAGGCGTATCAAGGCCGTTATTACGGCCAGAGGTGGTTGCTCTGGCTACTGATTTCTGAGGGTCTATGCACCCAAATTGCATGAAAATGTAATCATATGTCAGTTCTAGTATAATATATTTGTCCAATGAATACTAATTTATCATCTGCATTTCTTCTTGGTGTAGCAATTTTAATGCCCAGTAGTGCAACATGTACATCATGAAAAGTAACACTAGAGTAAGGAAAGTCACAGAATTAAATCAGTAAGTTCTGAGAGAATTGAAAGGGCGTCCGTAAAAGTAATGCCTAGAAATTCGTGTTTCTGTTCTCCATACCGGTTGAGGTATAACGTGTCATGCGTATTACTTGGTCGAACTGCTCGCTAAGGTGCAAGTTGTAGCCCCTGCTGCTAGCGGGCTACGAGTTGCAGCGTATAACACGGAAGTTCTAAACATACTGCGTGGTGTCTGTTTGTATTCTTTTCGTGTCTCCCTACCACTTTCGCGCAACGACGCTCTGAGCGTGTTTTTTTAGGGAATTGACTAGTTTGAACCTGGGACCTGTTGCTGGTAAGGAGACGTCAGACCACACATGACATGTAGAATTCAGAAGAGTTCAGTGAGACTAGCGATGATATAACCAAATACTTAATGATTTCAGCCCCAGCTCCACTGCACTCCCTGCAAAGGAATCTTAATACTAACTAAATTTAGTGGAAGGGGTCCAAGGCTTTCCTATTTTTAGTTAGCAGGTAAAATAACGTCGAAAAGCAGTTAAGTTTACCATTGGAAATTTTATTCTACTCATAAAACATTGTTTATAAATTTCACTATTGATAAAAGGAAATATTTTAATACAGGATGGTAAAAACCAACTGCGTTCAACAAAAATGTGAACGAATATTCCCTAAATGGGTTTCCAGGTTCTACAATGGATCGAAGGATGACCTGTGCCATATCACATCTACAATCTAGGTTAAAAATAGGTTTCACAAGAGAGAAAACTATCAAAATGGTCTACAGTGACCCTCAATTATCTTTAATTACTTATCTAACTTGTCGTAAATTACAGTGGCTGATGTGGCTTCTCAATAACTATATAACAGAAAAATCATCGAGTTTCAGATTTTTACTTCAAGTGACAAATGTGAACACCATGAGCTTTAATTGACGATCGACACTAGTGTTACGTAAAGGGGATGTAACAGATGAGACTTCTGCAGTTCTGAGTGAAGCTTTATGAGCTGTTATGCGGCATCGCGTGCGTTCATTACCTCGTCGGTGTTCGTCAGGGGCCGGCGGCCGGCGCAGCTCCGTCCAGCTCGCCCTCTAGAAAGCAACTCTTTCCTAACTTCTCTTTACTACAATTTACTGAAGTGGGTTTGAGAAAAAGGTATCTGGCTGTCTTTCCAACTGACCAATCAAGGTCTCAATGTTAACCTTAAGCTCCGCCTACAGAAATTCTGTCTATCCAATGAGAAACGTTGTGCTTTTCGTGGTGAGGCAATGTTTTTAAAGTTTGCAACGTAACAGAGACGCGAAAAAGTCTCACGCTAAAACTTGCAGCTGGTGTGGTACTTTTAGCGTTATCGTAAGATCTATACTGTTCTTCTGGAGAGCTCTATCTTTTAACATGGGCTGTGGACTTCGGTTCTCGTTTCTCTCCTCGGAACTGTGTCTGTCTCACGGTGGGAAGGTATGACATAGATTTAGGCATTCTTGTGTTAGTCTGTGGTATTACATTTGCTCACTCGTTACTCGTATTACTTTGGTTAATTTAACGGCACGATTTATTCGGAGCTATCTGACATACTACTGGATTTGCTTATCATGTCAGGGTTTTCATGGAAGGTGTTGGATGTGCCTGACACCTTACAATGTGTGTAACTTAACTTGCTCGGTGCATGAAAAACAGCATTATGTAATTGAGTTTAGAATCTGACAAGTCCGTTCGTACATGGAGCATCCTCTCCTTCGGCACGAAAATGCCAGACCAGAGACGAGCGCTCGCTGCTAAACCTGCAACAATTTCGCGCGCTGGGTTCATTGTCATCGATCATCCCCCACACAGTCTCGACTTGGCCGCATCCGATTTTCGTTTCTTCGTAGGCCTCTCTTTGATATGGAACGGTGCAAGCAGAGGAGAGGTTGTAGCTCCGTTAACAAAGGCACACAGTCTGCCTGACATCAACAAAGTACTCTCCCATTGGGACAAATGCGTTCGTCGAAAGGGCGATTAGGTTTAGAAGCAAATGTACACATGAAGAATATTTCAGCTTTCAACTAACTGTACTGCACTGAATGAGTGTTTGAGGAGACCAAACAGAGAAGCTCATCAGCCTCGCATTCACCCTCACGGACAGAACAGTGCACCCAGTCACTTTGCGTGTAGGCTGAATTCCGTGTGCAAGAGTTACGGAGTGTTCTGAATGTTTGCGTCGCGGCTATCGAAGGCTATACATGGGGACTAGCCCGGTATTCACCTATTGGGTTGTAGGAAACCACCTAAAAACCACATCCAGACGGTCGACAGACCGACACGTTGTTCTTAATCCACTGAGCGGATTCGATCCGGGGTCGACGATCGTGTGAAACCCAGCTCGCACTATTCCTCCACGAGACTCAGAGGGCCATGGACTCGGGTTCCCAGGTAGATGCCGTGTTTCTTGACTTCCGCGAGGCGTTTGATACAGTTCCCCACAGCCGTTTAATGAACAAAGTAAGAGCATATGGGCTATCAGACCAATTGTGTGATTGGATTGAAGAATTCCTAGAGAACTCAGCATGTCATTTTCAATGGAGAGTAGTCTTCCGAAGTAAGACTGATTTCAGGTGTGCCGCAGGTAGTGTCGTAGGACCGTTGCTATTCACAATATACATAAATAACCTTGTCGATAACATCGGAAGTTCACTGAGTCCTTTTGCGGATGACGCTGTAGTATATCGAGAGCTTGTAGCAAGGGAAAATAGTACTGAAATGCAGGAGCATGTGCCACGAATTGGCGCGTGGTGCAGGGAATGGCAATTGAATCTCAATGTAGACAAGTGTAATGTACTGCGAATACATAGAAAGAAAGATCCTTTATCTTTTAATATAGCAGGTCAGCAAATGGAAGCAGTTAATTCCATAAATTATCTGGGAGTAGGCATAAGGAGTGATTTGAAATGGAATGACCACATAAAATTAATCGTCGGTAAATCAGATGCCAGATTGAGATTCGTTGGAAGAATCCTAAGGAAATGTAATCCGAAAACAAAGGAAGTAGGTTACAGTGCACTTGTTCGCCTACTGCTTGAATACTGCTCACCGGCGTGGGATCCGTACCAGATAGGGTTGATAGAAGAGAGAGAAAAGATCCAAAGGAGAGCAGCGCGCTTCGTTACAGGATCATTTAGTAAGCGCGAAACTGTTACGGAGATGATAGATAAATTCCAGTGGAAGACTCTGCAAGAGAGACGCTCAGTAGCTCGGCACGGGATTTTGTTGAAGTTTCGAGAACATGCCTTCACCGAGGAGTCAAGCAGTATATTGCTCCCTCCTACGTATGTCTCGCGAAGAGACTATGAGGATAAAATCAGAGAGATTAGAGTCCACACAGAGGCACACCGACAATCTTTCTTTCCACGAACAATACGAGACTGGAATAGAAGGGAGAACCGATAGAGGTACTCAAAGTACCCTCCGCCACGCACCGTCAGGTGGCTTGCGGAGTATGGATGTAGACGTAGATGTAGACCACATTACCGTGTGTGGCTGCCCGAGCGCGTAGTCAACCAACTGACGATAGCCGGTGTACAGAGGAAATAAAACACAGGCTGGCAATGGCGAGAGAAATAAAAGGTACTTGTTAACAGCGAACTTAAATTTAAGTGTTAACAATTATCAAATGGATCTATATGATTCCAGTCCGCAGCTCGTGGTCTCGCGGTCGCGTTCTCGCTTCCCAAGTACGGGGTCTCGGGTTCGATTCCCGTCAGGGGCTGAGAAAAGTTTGGGAATTTGTACGGGCGCTGATAATCGTGCAGTTGAGCGCCCACAATCCAAACAGTATCAGCATCGTAATATATGATTCCAGAGACCTTTTCAAGACTCAAACGTCTATGATGTATGTATGCAGACAGAAGCGACGAATGAAAATGTGTACCAATGCTGGAATTCGAACGCAGGATGCACTGACCGCTACACTAGACTGGTACAGTGGCTCTGTAACACTGCAAGGACAGTGCTAGCGCAGGTCGCTCCTCAGTCCAAATTCCTCTCTCCGCATTCTCTCTAAAGAACCCGTGATAGATTAGTCCGAGCACTTGTTCAGAGCCTTGGCCAGCGTGGCTCAGTGGCTGGAGTATTTGCCCGGTAGGCCGCCGACCCAGGTTCGAATCCCAGCCGTGGTACAAATTTCCATTTCTCGCTTCAGTCAGTATATATACATCGTTAACAAGTTTTTTTTCGTGGCATCCGTTTGAAGTGTAGCTCTTACACGGAAGTGAGACGTGAGCGATAAGCACTTCAGACGAGGAATGAAGACAAGCTTTTGAAACGTGGTGCGGCACAACAGTGGTGAAGATTACGTGGGTAGATCGCGTAACTAATGGAAAGGTACTGTATGGAATTGGTGACAAAACGAATGTATGTCACAATTTTCTATAAGAAGGACTCCAATGATAGGAGACATCGTGCTACATCAAAGGATCATCCGTTTATTATTGGAGGGGAGTTCAGCGAGTAAAAATTGCAGAGAAAGAGTAAGAGATGAACACAGTAGGTGGCTTCAAATGAATATACATTGAAGTAGTTATTCGGAGATTCAAAAGCTAGCAAAGTATGTAGCAGTGTGGAGAGCCGCATCAAACCAGTCGTCAGAGTGAAGAACGAAACAACACCAAAACTTCTAACAAATCTCTCTGCCTCACGCAGGAATTGGAGATAAAACTTCACAACAAAGAAATCTTCGTTTTGCTTCATTTCGTTCTCTGAAGAAAACGACGAACTGGTGAGAAGAAATAGGATATATTCTTGCAACAATATTACTGACACTCCACCTCGTAAAATTAAATTTCCTAATAGTCTTTTATTTATTTATTTATTTATTTATTCGAATGTCCCATTTGGAGGGTACGATAAATCAACTTTAGTTTTTCTTCTTTATATTCAGTTTTCGTTGCTCCTTCATCCTTCGAGATTTTCGTTCCTTTCCTTCCTGGATCCACTTTCTTCTTTTTGCAGACCGCTTTCTTTCCTGAAATCCTGCCTTTTGTGTTGCACCTCTAAAAATTATTCTATTATCTACTATGTCCAATTTTAATTCCTGTGCTTTTCATATTTTTGTCAGTTTTGGTGGAGCGTCTGGGTTTGAATTTGTTGGTGTTTTGTTAGTTGAAGAGTTGCTTCGTTAATTTGTTATCATCCATGTGGTATAAGTGGCCATTAAACTGTAGTCTTCTTTTCTTCTTTGCATCAGTTAGCTTTTCCAGTTTCAAATAGAGCTCTCCGATCTCAATTTTTTTTCAACAGTACTATTATTTCTAAGTCCTACCAGTTTCCTTAGAATTCTACTCTCAACTTTTTCCAACTTTTCAAGATCCCGAAATATTGTTAGTTTGTTTCTGCTATACGCATTGTTTATGGCCTCACCTCTGTTTGATTGTCTCTTAGCTTTGTGTTCCAGGTCAATTTTTATATGTTTCTTGTCATTTTGAATGCCCTTTCCATTTTACGTTCTCTATTTTCTACGGCTACCTTTTCTTTTGAGTTGCTTTTTATCGATTCTCCTAAGTATTTAAAACACTCTGTTTTAAATATTGTGTTGTTGTTTGGACGGGCGTCACTCATGTTTGTCATGAAGAGTGTTTTTTCAAATGATATTTTTAGTCCTACTTTGTCTGCTTGTTTCTGTATTTCTTTGATTCTTTCTTTGCACTGTTCAGTGAGTCAGTAATTAATACAATGTCATCTGAAAACTTAACAGTCTACGGCGATTTTATATGGTTTCCATCGTAGTTGAACGCCTTGAGGATTGATGGACTTTCTCCATTCTCTCACTACCTTTGCCGTGTCCGTAATGTCGCGTAACATGTTCAAAACACATCTAAGACTCGTTTACGTTTTTTTCCCACGGTAGCCGAGGTTGCCATACGCCGGTGTTAAAGGACCGAGGCACCCCCTTCCCTGGCAACACCCGTTTCTTCATACAGATATTACGCACGGTGCAGTGACCGCCATCTTTCTTCAACGTCAGTATGCAATGACCACTTACAGACGTCAGGTGGTAGCACTAGCTGTGCTGGGGGACGCGGAAAACAGTGCTGTCGTTGTCTTTGTCTTAATTCGGACGTCCAAAAGGAAATTATCGTGAGCTTTTGAGCCAAATGTAGAAGCATTTTCGAAATGGCTACGTTTGTGAACTGTTGGAGTGTCGCCCTGGTTGAAGTATACCGCGAATTTCGCAAGGTGCGACATCGTCGCGAAAAAACACAGTGACCCGTACATTTAATAAATTTCTTTAATTTACCCCTATGGTCACAATCTTTTTTGTTTAACAGATTACCGGTTTCGGCCTTTAATGACCATCATCAGATCTGTTTCATAAAAACAAAGTCCTGATGATGGTCATTAAGGACCTAAACCGGTAATCTGTTAAACAAAAAAGATTGTGACCATAGGCGTAAATTAAAGAAACTTATACCGCGAATGGCAAAACGGGGCTATCCAAAACCAGCGCCGAGGTAACTGCGTTGCGCCACCGGCTACAGATGACACGGGTGAACGACGGCTGCGGAGCTGTCTGCGGGCGAACAGGCGTTCAACTGTGGAGCGACTGACCGCCCAGGTGAACCAAGGGCTACCGACACTGTCTTCGCAACTGCAGCAGGCGCCCCGTCCACGCACCCAAGCTGATGGCTGTTCATCAGCGACGAAGGCCGGAATTGGATTTCCACTGGCCTTTTCAGATCAATAACGTACCGTACTGCATCGCACGGATGGCAATTGCCGTGTACGGCCCCGCAGTAGTAGTCGGAAAGGCCTACGCTACTTGCAGCGTTTCTTTTTTTTTTTTTTCTTTCATTCTCGGCACGATGACGTGTACCGTCAATAAAACTCAACGTGACACACACCTCGCAGTGTAGGTGCGTGGTTCGAAGAGCACCGTACTCCTCTGGCCAATAAGCTCCCCAGATTTAAACCAATCGAGAATGCGTTGGACCACCCCGATCGGGCTGTTCGCATCATGCATTCTGAATCGAGCATCCTAACGCAGCTGCCCACGACTCCGGAGTCGGCATCGATACACATTCCTGTCGGAGCCTTCCAGAACTTCACTGATCCTGCACGCCCGCGCAGCAGAAGATGGTTATTCAGGCTTCTGAGAGGTGGTCACATCAATGAGACTGGACGTTACGGACTGCCTACCGCTTAGTGCTTCGTCATTCTGACTTGTTTGACCTTACTGGAGGCGTCTACACTGCCTAACTGCTGTGCTGTATGATGGTGCACTGGTACTGTACAGCGCTACCAACCAAACATACATTTTGTAGCACAATACGAGTTACCACACAGGACTCCGTTTTATCCACGGGCTGCCCTGTTTTGCTTCATCTTTTCTAGCGCCATGCTTCGGTACTGTAACGCGTCGATTTCAGTGAATACGAAGACTGCAGACACGTCTCTACAGACCAAAAAACTTAATTATCTAACTTTGTTTTCTGATGTTGGTGATTAAAACGCGCTACAGTGGAAGTAATAATCACATTCTCGACTATGAAAGTACGACATAAAAAGGTAGACTAGGACAAGCAAAAAACGCATTTCTGACCTAAAGGAGTCTTCTAGTATCTAACACCAGCCTTAATTTGAGGAAGAAACTTCTAAAAATTTACGGTCGGAGTTCGGCGTTGCATGGGAGTGAATCATACACTGTGAAAAAAAAACGGAATAGGAAAGGCTTGAAGCGTTGGAGATGTTCACAGATAAGTGGACCGATGACGTAAGGTTCTCGGCAGAGTCAGTGAGGAGAGCAACTTGTGGAAAACATCAAGCAGAAGAAGGAACAGGGGCATTAGGTAATCTAGTAAAGACACTGGTAGAGATGTACAGGGCAAAAGCTGTACGGTGAGACAGAGACTGGAATATATCCTGCAATTAATTGACGATGTAGGATGCAATTGCTACGCTCAGATGAGGAGGATAAGGTAGGATGGAAATTCCTGGTGAGTGCAACAAACCAGTCAGCAGGCTGACGAACTACAACAAAAACTTTGAAGTTGCGCTCTTACACTATGCACGTCACCTCATCACAAATTGCAAATCCTATCTATGGCAGAAAGTACCGTATAATGTACAAAATCATTGCGGCAATTGCCAGAGTTGAAGTCCCGACTCACAGCGATCAGGGAAAATCGCGAGTGTACACAGACAGGAAAAAAAATCAGCCAAGGGGACAGTCAAATGAAAACGAATCAGGTGGAAAAAAATGTAAGTAAATTATTTATTATTTATAAAGTAATCGCCATAACTGTTAATTCATTTATCCCAATGTGAGACAAGGCGGTCAACAGTCCGCAACTCGTGGTCTCGCGGTCGCGATCTCGCTTCCCGAGCTCTTGGTCCCGGGTTGGATTCCCGGCGGGGACAATGATTTTCACCTTCCTCGAAATGACTGTGTTGTCCTCATCATTTCCTCATCATTCATGAAAGTGGCGAGATTGGACTGAGCAAGGGTTAGGAATTTGTACGGGCGCTGATAAGCGCGTGGTTGAGCGCCACACAAACCAAACATCATCATCATCATCAAGGCGGTCAATAACTTAACGGAAGAAGGTTTGCGGTTGCCCACGGAGCCACGGTGGCACCCAGGAGCGCGCCTCTCCCACCGAAGAAAATAGAGGGCTACAAACTTCTTTCCTGAGTGCTCCAAAAATATGGAAATCGCATGGGAAGACATCGGGGCTGTGTGGAGGACGTGTAAGTGCTCCCCAGTCAAGCTTTTGCAGCGCCGTCGAAACAACCTTGGCAACATGTAGGTTGCAATTATCCTGCAACAGAAAGATGACAACCATCAACTTTCCTTGACCTTTGGACTTGATAATGCGTTTCAGTTTTTTCAAAGTGTCCACGTACCGCTGTCAATGCTTCCCGAGCGGGAAGGCGTGCCGGTCGCCAGCACGAATCCGCGCAGCAGATATCGAAGTCCGGTGTGCCGGGCAGCCTGTGGATGGTTTTTAAGGCGGGTTTCCATCTACCTCGGCGAATGCGGGCTGGTTCCCCTTATTCCGCCTCAGTTACACTGTGTTGGCGAATGATGCGCAAACAGTTTTCACGTACGCATACACCATAATTACTCTACGACGCAGACTGATAAGAGACGTTCCCAGGGAGGGGGCGGGGGGGGCAGTCCACTGGGGGCCGAACCCACATAACCCAGGGCTCGTTGTGGGGCAGCGGTGGGGTGGGTGAACTGCTGTGGGGTTGTGAACCACTGAGGGCTACGGCGGGACGAAGCCTCTGCGTCGTTTCTAGGTCTCAGTTTAATATACAATACACACACCGCTGTCAGTTAACTGTGGTGCCGTGTTCTAGAAGGCAGATGTTCGGCGGACCCTTGCATTCAAAGAAAAAGGTGGCCGTGATTTTGCCGAAGCTGATGAGTCTGTTGTTCCGACTGCGCTGCGGAAGTTTCACTGGGAAGCTGTTGCACATCCTCAGTAGAGTTCCCGTTTCTCCCCGCGCCATTTCCATACTTTTGGCCGTCAATTTGTTCCGAACGGAGATGTGCACGCCTAGCTACAGTCACGGTTCCGCAGACAGCCGCCAACATTTTCTCATGAAGGCACTGACCGTCTTGTCTCATAGAGCGATAAATCTGTTAACAGTTATGCCCATTACTTTTGATATAATACATAGTTTACTTACTTTTTTTCTATCTGACTCGTTTACATTTGACTGCGTTGGACAAACGTTGCAAAACGTAGCCACACACTGTGAAGAACATTTACATTGTTAAGTTTGCTTCTTTAATTACCTTTTTGCTTATGTAATTAGATATTTTGATACTTTTTTATAATTTCAAATCGATTAGGTCTATATAAATTTGGAGGACACCAGCAGAAGAGCAGTTCATTTTCTATAAGACTAGCGTGAGCCTTATAAGCGCGTATGCATCAAATATACACTACTGGCCATTAAAATTGCTGCACCACGAAGATGACGTGCTACAGAGCGAAATTTAACCGACAGGAAGAAGATGCTGTGATATGCAAATGATGAACATTCACACAAGGTTGGCACCGGTGGCGACAGCTACAACGTGCTGACATGAGGAAACTTTCCATCCGATTTCTCACACACAAACAGCAGTCGACCGGCGTTCCCTGTGGAAACGTTGTTGTGATGCATCGTGTAAGGAGGAGAAATGCGTACCATCACGTTTCCAACTTTAATCAGGTCGGATTGTAGCCTATCGCGATTGCGGTTTATCGTATCGCGACATTGCTGCTCGCGTTGGTCGAGATCCAATGACTGTTAGCAGCATATGGAATCGGTGGGTTCAGGAGGGTAATACGGAACGCCCTGCTGGATCCCACCGGCCTCGTATCACTAGCAGTCGAGATGACAGGCATCTTATCCGCGTGGCTCTAACGGATCGTGCAGCCACGTCTCGATCCCTGAGTCAACAGATGGGGACGTTTGCAAGACAAAAACCATCTGCACGAACAGTTCTAGGACGTTTGCAGCAGCATGGACTATCAACTCGGAGACCATGGCTGCGGTTACCCTTGGCACTGCATCACAGATAGGCGCCCTTGTGATGGTGTACTCAACGACGAGCTTGGGTGCACGAATGGCAAAAAGTCATTTTTTCGGATGAATCCAGGTTCTGTTTACAGCATCATGATGGTCGCACCCGTGTTCGCGACATCGCGGTGAACGCACATTGGAAGCGTGTATTCGTCATCGCCATACTGGCGTATCACCCGGCGTGATGGTATGGGGTGCCATCGGTTACACATCTCGGTCACTTCTTGCTCGTATTTGATGGCACTTTGAACAGTGGACGTTACATTTGAGATGTGTTACGACCCGTGGCTCTGCCCTTCATTCGATCCCTGCGAAACCCTACATTTCAGCAGGATAATGCACTACCGCATGTTGCAGGTCCTGTACGGGCCTTTCTGGATACAGAAAATGTTCGACTGCTGCCCTGGACAGCACATTCACCAGATCTCTCACCAACTGAAAACGTCTAGTCAATGGTGGCCGAGCAACTGACAAGTCACAATACGCCAGTCACTACTCTTGATGAACTGTGGTATCGTGTTGAAGCTGCGTGGGCAGCTGTACCTGTACACGCCATCCAAGCTATATTTGACTCAATGCCCAGGTGTATTACAGCCAGAGGTGGTTGTTCTGGGTACTGATTTCTCAGGATATGTGCACCCAAATTACGTGAAAATGTGATCACATGTCAGTTTTGGTATAATATATTTGTCCAATGAATACCAGTTTATCATCTTCTTTTTTTCTTGGTGTAGAAATTTTAACGGCCAGTAGTGTAATTAATGTCCTTCAGTATAACGATTGCAATACAAATAATACAGAGGGTGCTTCTATCCAGGTCGTTGGTCTTGACGCTTTTGTAGAACTGCATCGTGAGCAGTGGGGAGCGGCGGTTATGTTCTCTCGCCAGAGGCCCCTGCTATCGCGTTGTCATCCTACAGAAGGTCGGTCAGAGTGCTATTGGCTGACTTCTTCGAGCCGTCTCCGCTCTATCATTTCCGACTGGTGTGCCGGCACTTGACTTTACACCGCAACAAAAAGTGCGCGCGTAGCAGTCGCAACAGTTACGGCTAGAAACTACTGCGGCTGCTGCTACTGGCCGATGCGTGCCTCGGCCGGGGGGCCTGGCGCGGCGGATAGCCTAGCCCCACATAGGCCTGCTTACTGGCCTCAGCCTCAGGGGGCACCCGATAAAGACTGCGAGCTACGAGGTCGAAATACCGTGCAAGTACAAAGGCGATTACCCGCAGAGAACCCGATTTTCCAAGATGTCAGCGCCTAGCTGGAAAAGCCTGCAGACCTAGTAGCCGTGTTGGAACGTTTGTATAGGAATAGCACACCATTCTTCCGTAAGAGCTAGAACCAGAGAATGCAGTGATCGGCATTGGCGTTTGGAGCGAAGCCGATGTTCTGACTCACCCCAAAGGTGTTCCACTATATTCAAATGCAGAATCTGGGCAGGCCAGGCGACTTCAGGAATGTAACTCCGCAAAACGTGCTTTATGACGTGATGCAACTGTCATGCTGATACAAACTATCACCATCTCTGAACTATTCCTTTACAGTATGCAGAGCAGAATGGCGTTAAATGTGTTCATATCCTTCCACATTTAGCAGTTCCAGAAATACAGGAAGGAGGCCACAGCTTCACCACATTAAAAACAACCCATACTACAACACCATCTCCTCCGCTCTTCAGTGAAGGCAGGTAACGTACAGCGCTGCAAATCACTCGTTTCCAGCCATTCACTGCTCAGAAGCAACGCTTTTCACACTATCTCAACCGTTGCTTAGCACTGACTACAAAAATGTTTCATATATGAGGAGCTGCTTGAAAGTTGCACCGAATTCTTTTTAGCTCACTATGTAGAGTCGTAACATTTTGCAACTCACGAATGAATCTTGCTCCTGAGCTGATGCTATTCTTTACCAGTAAGCTTCCCAATGCTCGACAGTCCCTGTCCTTCGGTGCAGTAAGGCGGCTTGGACCTGTTTCAGCTTCCTCTTCACAGTCACATTACCAATAGTCGAGCAATTTTAGAGAGTTGAAATATTCCTGATGGATTTGTTACTCAGGTGGCATCCAACGACTTGCCAACGTTCCAAGCCACTCAGCTCTGTTGACGGGCCCACATCCTGCATCCGATTTTACATTGACGGATCCGCCACCCGTGACATCTGGTTATGAACTCTACATTACATAGGGGTGTTCGAAAACTCTTGGCCTGAGAGGGTGTGTAGGAGGAGCATGCATACCCAGTAGAAATAATATGTGCATAGAGTATGACGTAAGCGTCGAAAGCAGATTAATCCATAAGCAATAGCCTCTGACGCCAAACAGGAATTTAGTGGAAGAGTTCAGCTTTAAATCATTCAGGTGTGCACTCTACCTTCCGGGCTAGTTTTGCGTACTCTCCCTCAGCCTGTAACCCTTAGCAAGCTGAAACAACGGCAGATGTAGTAAAAATTCAAAACAAATCTCTCCGAATCGTCACGAAATTTTCGATAAATTACAGTGGCCAACGCTGCAACGATTGGACCTCCGTATCAGGATAATACCTATTCTTACAATTCCGAGAGCACACATTCTAAGCCCTAACAAGAAATATATTTTTCCTTCCAGATTCGCTTCTATTGGGAACCGTCATGGTACAGTCTGAGATCATACTGAACAACACTCGTTTTTCCCACGCACCATGCAAGAATGGAACAGACGAGGAGAGGGTGAGGGTTCGTGACACGACAGACAGCGAAGCGAGCTGCCGGGTGAATTGTTCTGGTGTGAACGCTCTGCCGGTGGCCTGCGTGCCGCTCTGACGTTCGACGGGAGCCTGGGGTGGTGACTGCGGCGGGGGCGGGGGCGGGGGTGGGGGCGTGCCGCCGGAGCGTGGCTGCCGAGACAAACCACACGTACTTCTGTCAGATTTCCCAAAACCCGCATTGGTAATAACAATGAAAGCAACTTTCACACAATTCGAAGTATATTTTAGTGAGCTGTAACAGGTACACTACTGGCCATTAAAATTGCTACACCAGGAAGAAATGCAGATGATAAACGGGTATTCATTGGACAAATATATTATACTAGAACTGACATGTGATTACATTTTCACGCAATTTGGGTGCACAGATCCTGAGAAATCAGCAGCAAGAACAACCACCTCTTGCCGTAATAACGGCCTTGACACGCCTGGGCATTGAGTCAAACAGAGCTTGGATGGCGTGTACAGGTACAGCTGCCCATGCAGCTTCAACACCATACTACAGTTCATCAAGAGTAGTGCCTGGCGTATTGTGACGAGGCAGTTGCTCGGCCACCATTGACCAGACGTTTTCAATTGGTCAGAGATCTGGAGAATGTGCTGGCTAGGGCAGCAGTCGAACATTTTCTGTATCCAGAAAGGTCCGTACAGGATCTGCAACATGCGGTAGTGCATTATCCTGCTGAAATGTAGGGTTTCGCAGGGATCGAATGAAGAGTAGAGCCACTGGTCGTAACACATCTCAAATGTAACGTCCACTGTTCAAAGTGGTGATCGAGACGTGTAACCGATAGCACCCCATACCATCACGCCGGGTGATGCGCCAGTATGGCGATGACGAATACACGCTTCCAATGTGCGTTCACCGCGATGTCGCCAAACACGGATGCGACCATCATGATGCCGTAAACAGAGCCTGGATTCATCCGAAAAATGACGTTTTGCCATTCGTGCACCCAGGTTCGTCGTTGAGTACACCATCGCAGGCGCTCGTGTCTGTGATGCAGCGTCAAGGGTAACCGCAGTCGTGGTCTCTGAGCTGATAGTCCATGCTGCTGCAAACGTCGTCGAACTGTCCGTGCAGATGCTTCTTGTCTTGCAAACGTCCCCATCTGTTGACTCAGGAATTCAGACGTGGCTGCACGATCCGTTAGAGCCATGCAGATAAGATGCCTGTCATCTCGACTGCTAGTGATACGAGGCCGTTGGGATCCAGCACGGCGTTCCGTACTACCCTCCTGAACCCACCGATTCCATATTCTGCTAACAGTCATTGGGTCTCGACCAGGGCGAGCAGCAATGTCGCGATACGATAAACCGCAATCGCGATAGGCTACAATCCCACCTTAATCAAAGTCGGAAACGTGATGGTACGCATTTCTCCTCCTTACACGAGGCATCACAACAACGTTTCACCAGGCAACGCCTTTCAACTGCTGCTTATGTGTGAGAAATCGGTTGGAAACTTTTCTCATATCAGCACGTTGTAGGTGTCGCCACCGTCGCCAAACTTGTCTGAATGCTCATCATTTGCATATCACCGCATCTTCTTCCTCTCTGTTAAAGGGGAAAGGACGAGACAGACCATGAGAGAATGGACTAAAGAAGTATGCATCATATGTGACATACAAGTGCACAGGTAAAGCCATGAAAAAAGGCTACCATATACACATAACAGAATGTATGTAAAGATGTCCAGCATCTCATCCTAAACAACAAGAGCGATTTCAACCAAATATGGCATACATATTGGTTGCTACATGAGAATGAGCATGGTGAGGGTTAGAACCTTGTAGCTCTCATATGAGCCAAGATATGGGCAGAAATTATTTTTTCAATCTCTGACCTATAGGCTGCCCTTAGGACATGCATGGTTTGCAGGTAGTAACAGCATGTCCTGTAGGGACTTCATGTATGAATGGGTAGAGAGAGGGGTATGGAGGGTAGGGTGGGCTGAGAAAGGGGGTGCAGAGATGGATGGAGAAGAGGGTTGGGGAAGACAACGATGGGGATAGAGGGAGAGCTGTACGGAGGTAGGGGGAGGAGAACATTTACAGAGTGACAGGAAGGAAGAGATATTCAGAGAGACGTGTAGAGGATGAGTGGACAGAGGAGATGGCGAGGAGATGGACTGAGAGTGAGATAGAGTAACAGATGGGCAGGCAGAGGGGGAGGAGAGGTGGCCTGAGAGAGAGATGTGTGCAATATTTGTCTAATGTGTACACAGGTGAAGCCGTGGGGCAAAGCTTAGTTAGTATACATGTGTGTATATACTTGAATGTAACTATATACAGGTATGTAAATGAATGTGTGTATATTATCTGTGTGCACATTCGACATCTCCTGCTGAACCACTGGATCGATTTCAGTCAAATTTGGTATACATATGAATTGCTGTCAATCAGCACTTTGTGGATTAGAATTTGCTAGCTCCGATACAACTGGAGATATGTGTAAAAAGGTTTTTGGAACCTCTGTTGAAATTTCGTTGAATGGTTTTGAATGGTCCCTAGGGGTCCCATCCTATATACCAAAGCAAAACTTGTAGCAACACTACATTCCAAAGGAATGAGATCACGTTCAGTGGGGTTGTAACACTGTAATCTTCTTAGAAAAGCGTCGATTCCCCTGGATGGTGTTAGCAGTAGCACAATATTTTGTCGTGAACGTCGTCCTGTTGGACATTGCACTGCAAACTGTCGTTTTCTAGCGTGAAACGTGTGAAAATGAACGCCTCTAGGGAAGAGGCGGTTTCATTGATGCCTTTTATGCCACTGCCTGAGGCCTTTTCAGTCGACTCCGACCACTGGTACGTTTGAAATGTTTTCCTCTGACACACATAAGAAAACCGCCCGGTTTCAATCACGCACGTTGATGTTCTGACCTCCACCGCAGAGGCGTCAAACGGTGGTAGGGAACAGTTGTGAAATGTGGATAAGAGGGAATGTGAGGATCTTCCCATAGTGCGCCACGTCCACAGTGGCGTTATTTATTTATTTAACCTGATCAGATTAGGGCCATCAGGCCCTCTCTTACATCGGACCAGTGTTCCACACATGCAGAATGTGTAAAGTAGATGTTTACTAGTATAGCGAGTTTTGGTGAAGGGAGATTTAAAGACGGGGAAAGAGGGAAGTAATGAGGTGAAGTGCATTCATGTACAGAGGAAGGCGTTACTGTTGCTTAAGTAGATACGTCATTGACTGTTTTTTTTAAAGCCGGACATGTTTTTAAGTTCTCAAACATAACGAGGAAGGTTATTGGTTCAAATGGCTCTGAACGCTATGGGACTTAGCTTCTGAGGTCATCAGTCCCCTACAACTTAGAACTACTTAAACATAACTAAGGACATCACACACATCCATGCCCGAGGCAGGATTCGAACCTGCGCCGTAGCGGTTGCGCGGTTCCAGACTGTAGCGCCTAGAACCGCTCGGCCACTCTGGCCGGCGAGAAAGGTTATCCCAGAGTCGGGTTCCCGCTACTGTAAAGGACTTTGAGAAGGTGACTGAGCGATGCAGTGGAACAGAGAGGATTTTATTATGATGGGAAAGTGTGTTTCTGTCATGTTGTTCCGACATAAGCGTTAGGGTCGAGGAGAGATATGAGGGACAGTGTACATTTATAAGGCAGTAGATGAGACGGAGTGTATGGAAATCTCTGCTTTTGTCTGCACGCAGCCAGGACAGTTTTGCATATGCTGGTGAAATGTGATCAAAAAGTCGAATGTCACAGATATATCGGACGCAGGCATTCGTGACCAGTTCCAGACGTCGCGAAATTTCCTGCGAGAGGCCTTGTAGGATAATATCGCTGTAGTTAATGATTGAGAGCATAAGCGTTTGTACTAATTTCCTTTTCAGATCGAAAGGGAAGAGTTTTTTATATTTTTGTGGGACATGAAGGGATGCTGATGCTTTTTTGCACACTGCAGTTACGTGCTCGTTAGGCAGAATTGTGATTGTTGTGTACATAGTTCCGCGTAGTCAGCGCTTACGCAACTTTCCCACTAGAGCGCGCCCCGCTAAGCGCAACAGCGCAGGCGCAGCGCTCGTCCGTCTCCGCACTACGAGATGTGGCTGTCTTAGAGGCGGACCAAATTCTGCTTCCGCCGATCCGCGTTTTAACATGTAACGCAGCCAATGAGATTGCTGCTAACGTAGAACCTTTTCTCCTCGCGGATCACACTCGCGCAGTGATACATCAACGCGCGAGATATTATAACGAGTGTACAGACCTCCGATTACTCAGTCTGCATTTGTCTGCTGCAGAGTGTACCAGTCTACATTAGTCTGGTACCAGTCTATAGTCAAGTTTCAGTCTGCGCCTAATACGATTATCATATTCCCGTACATAGCCATGACCAAAGACCAAAGGAACTTCAGATTGTCAATTGTAAACAGCATCCAGAATCAAGTTACGTGATGTCTATGCTTTTTATTATTTTAATAAATGTGTGTGAAAATTAATCAAGTTCTGTTTAAAGTTGGTCGCCGTCAATCTGCTACTCTAATCGTGCAAGTGGCTTTTCTATCGTCTGACCTAACGGCAGAAGATAAACACGCCACGATAAGGCCAGGAGACATATTGCTGACACTCGCCTACTTCGTTAGAGCGACAAGTCAAATAATCTGATGGCGTGTGTACCGAAGGTCTTACAGTACGCACACCACAGTCTGCAAGAAGCCAGTACAATTTTGCATATGCTGGTGAAATGTGATGAAAAAGTCGAACGTCACAGATGTATCGGACGTAGGCATTCGTGACCAGTTCCAGAGGTCGCGAATTTTCCTGAGAGAGGCCTTGTAGGATAATATCGCTGTAGTCAATGATTGGGAGTATAAGCGTTTGTACTAATTTCTTTTTCAGATCGAAAGAGAAGTGTTTTTTTATATTTTTGTAGGACATGAAGGGATGCTGATGCTTTTTTGCACACTGCAGTTACGTGGTCGTTATGCAGAATTGTGATGCAATTTGGTGCCACTGTCATAGCAGTAACGCACCCTACAGCTCACACCAACACCTGTGCTCCGGCCTTTCCTTTCAGACATGTCGCCCTCTTGCTCTCTGAAGTGTCGCCGAGCGCGAGGGTGACGTTGCAAGGCCCTACAGTTTTGCGCCACTATAGAAGAAGATTACAATCACCTTTGAGCGAAATTTTTCGCAATAGGAGACAATTACGCGGTTTTCAAAACGTGACCATTTGTGTTGTGCAGTGTGAGAGAGATGGGGCCCCTCCACGCCCGCACGTGGTGACCAAACCAAACGTTCTACTGTCACCTCCGTAAACATGTTAGTTATCTAGTAAGTGGATCACAGGATGCTGGGCTGTGATGTTATCCGTGCGTCTGGGTAAGACTACGCGTTAACACGGTCCACCAGGTGATAGATAGTGGACGAAACGCCAGTGAGGGTAGCGATTTGAAGAGCAGAGGGAAAAAAGTGGCAAGGCTCGTTCCGTGGGAAAAAAACCTCTGCGACAGTGGGATGGGTAGTAAGAGCAGTAGTGGCTTACTAGCTGCGGTAGTCCATGCAAGGTTGGATTTGTTAGTATGGGTATCATGCATCATTACCGTGGCAAGCGATGGCGATGTATCCCAGTTGCTGCAGCCGCTACATTCCTGAAACAATCAAGATCGTTATACAGCAGTGGGAGATCGGCCATAGATCATCTCACTGTGTGGGGGATGTGTGGAGCGTGTCTGCATGCAGTGTACGGTACGGCTTCCCTGCGTGGTGCCAGTTATTCGGCAGTGTATTCCAGCTGGATATCCAGTAATGGCGTCTGATTAACAGGGACTCACCTGTACCGTTATGTTTGCGTATGCTTGGCCATAGATGTTAGGTCCTTACAAGTATGTCTTTTGGTCTTTTATGTTTCCATCTATGGGTGTGGTCGTAGTTCCCGAGATTCAGAGTAAACGGGTTCTGTGAATGTCTGGAGTTTCTGTATAGTCTCGTGGTGAGTTTGTGGATTACCTCCGTGAGAGTCTCAAGTCGGTATACCCGGCGAAGGTCCTCGATGTGTGCGTATCGTGGAGTATTGCTTATGATTTTGAGTACTTTGTTTTGTATGAGCTGCAGACGGCGCAGGCGAGTAGGCACAACGTATCCCCAGACAGGAGCTGCGTACGTCATCAGGGGTCGGATAAGTGTCATGCACATGGACCTCGACACCCTTCTGTTCAGTCTGCTGCGCCTGTTGAGCATAGGATAGAGCTGTTTGAGCCTCGCGCTAGCTCGGTTGGTCACGTGTTGTATGTGGTCCCCCCAGAGTAATTCCCGGTTCAGCCAGACACCGAGGTATTTGACTTTCTCACGGGTCTCATGGTCCTGCATGTAGAGTAATTGGTCTGCAGTATCGCTGTTTGCGCAGTTGCTTCGGTCTTCTAGTGAACAGAACGGCTTGGCACTTGTCGACGTTTACTCTAACACCCCATTTCTCAAACCAAGGCTCAGCCATTCTGAGTGCAGTCTGTAGGCGTGACGTAATGTTCGACGGTTTACAATCTTGCGCGAGGATGGCTGTGTCATCCGCGTAGATTGCCATCGTCGTGCTATGTGTGGTTGGGAGATCGTTTATGTAGAGGTTAAACAGTAGGGGCCCTAGGATGCTTCCCTGGGGTACTCCCGCGTGTATACCGTGTCGTGTTGATTTTTATCCCTGCACGTCAGTGTTGAAACTCCTGTCTGTGAAGTATGAGTGTGTCAGACGCACCAGTCCGTCGGGGAATCCCGCGTCGCTTAGTTTGCGAATTAGGCCGTTGTGCCATAGACGGTCGAAAGCCTTTTCGATGTCCAGGAACACCGCCCCTGTAGCTGTGTTTATGTTGAAGCCATATGTTATATGTTCAACGATCCGTAAGAGTTGTTGTGTTGTGGAGTGGTGATTCCTGAAGCCGAATTGCTCCGGTCTCGGGATGTCATTTGTTATGCAGTACCTAGTGATGCGTTTGAGAATCACCTTCTCAACAATCTTATTGAGCCAGCTCAGAAGGCTGATGGGTCGGTAATTTTGTGGGAGGCTGTGGTCTTTCCCCGGCTTCCTGAACATCAGGACCTCGGCCGTCTTTCAAAAGGCGGGGAAGTGTTGGTGTTTTAGTATGGCATTCGTTATGTGTGTTAGGTACTCAGTTGTTTTATCCGTGAACTCCTGGAGGCGTTGTGCAGTGTAGCGCCGCAGGTAAGACCGCGGTGGCCGCGCAGTGGCTGGACGGGGAGCGCGTTGGCCGGCGCGCCAGCTCGCGTGCTCCCCCCGCGCCCCTCCCCACCCCCACCTCCCGCCATCCCTGCGCCTCCGGCCGGCGGCGGCGGCAGCGCAGCGCCAGTCGCTCGGCGACCTCCCCACGTTCCGGCTGCGCCTCCACTGTGCCCGCCCACAGCTCGCTGTCACGTACTCCGCCGACCGCTCAACTCTGACCGCTGCCTCTGTGCTCCACCTAGGCCCGCCCCTTCCGTGCCGAAGCCCGTCCCGTGATAAGGCAGCTAGCTGTCCGCGAGTGCTTCAGCGCAGCGGCGGAGCAGGTGTGCCTTCTGGTGGTGACGTCACAGCGCCGCCGACACGACGCGAATCAGCGCGCTGCAGCCGCCGGCGTCTCCGGACGCCTCGTCTGGCGGAGACCGCTGCCCCGAGATGAAGTGGTGAGTAGGCCGGTCACTCGCATCGAGCGTGGCTGCTGCGAGTGCGCGATTATCTTCTTTACAACACAGCCCGCACATTCACACTGCTTCACATAAAGTGTTTTTGTCTGTAACGTACAAAATAATGAGTTAATGGAACATTTACTTTCCTAAATAGGTAAGAAAAATTACTGTTTCTGCATGTTCTAACAACCCTACCACAACAAAGGTCAAACTTTTATAATGATTGTGGTGTTGCTCACGCTGATAAATAATGCGTTTTCGGGCAACAACAAAGTTATTATGTGGCAGGTGTCATTAGAGCACAATAAAGTCATTTCATGTAATAGTGAATAAACTAGGCACTCATCTTTTCGTGTTTCCCAAGCTGGTCTCGTTGTAAAATCGTGGCTCAATCGTCGAAAATTTAGGTGGTGATGATTCCAAGCTCGGATGCAATAAGGCCCAGGTTTTATTCTGCTATATTCAAAAGTTTTGTAGATGCGCTTCACAAACCACTCTTGAACATTAAACCTTTCAAAGTTAGCACAATGGTGATGTGAAAAACCATTCTTGAAGTTTAAACCTTTCAAAGTTAGCACAACGGTGACGTAAAAAAATAATCAGCACCCCGAATTTAAGTTAAACTTCCTTTTAATTGCTTTTATTGCAATATCACGTAACACACAAAACATCACTTCACAATACAAAACATACTTGAAAGCATCTTCCTCACTGGTAAGTTCACATTTCATAAGCTGACTACAATATACGTCTTTCCAACATGACGTCCGAGACTTGACTTTTTCAAGGTCCGACTCTCTAACAACTAATAATCGCTTACGCGCCCAAAAATCAGAATTACAAGTACGACAAAGATCATAGTGGCAAAAGAAAGAATACACGTAAGAATAATATCATTGCAATATAAACATATCGATGTATCACAAATGAAATCAAATCTGAATGTTATCTCAGAAATATGTTAATTACTTCTACAGAAACACAGTAGAATATTACTGGTATCGAGAGGTTCAGGTGAGGTGCCGCAATGGTTGCGTAATTCGAGTACCATTACAATGTGTATGAACTTACCTTTTTAACCATTTTCAAAAAATTTATAATTTTTGAAATAGAGCAATATATATTTTTTTCTGTCATGTACCTGATGTATTTAAATCATCCGGGTACAGATTAATTTAAATTGAATTTCCATCAGTTTTAGTTCCGAGTCAGAAACGTTCAAAGATTTAGGTGTGGACGCTACGTGCTCTACGTAATCGGCTGTGATTGGATGTACTTTCTCGAATCGTGATGTTCATTTATGTGAGGTGTTCAGAGGCCTCATAAAAGATCTGTGGGTGAGATGTAAGAGTCGCTGGTGTCACAGGGCGAAAACGTTTCTCAGTGCGCTGTCTGAAGTCATGTTCTGTTAGTCTCCAGGGTGCATCCTCTCAGAGGGCAGGTCGGAATGCACAGAGAAAACACCTCCAGTCCACCACGGATAGTGACGAAATAAAAAAAAAGGAGCCAGATGATTTTCAAACAGCGCATCGACGAGCGCAGCCGCTTCCTCGCACCAGCAACTTCACAGCTCGTGTCTCGGTCGTTTAGCCGGCCGGTGTGGCCGTGCGGTTCTAGGCGCTTCAGTCGCAGGTTCGAATCCTGCCTCGGGCATGGATGTGTGAGATGTCCTTAACTTAGTTAGGTTTAAGTAGTTCTAAGTTCTAGGGGACTGATGACCTCAGATGTTAAGCCCCACAGTGCTCAGAGCCATTTCGGTCGTCTACGAAGCACACTGCATTATGCGTTCAGGAAAATTGACACTCATTTGAGCATCTCTCTTAGACGACTATTCCGCGATATTACCACACTCAGTTAGGTAGAACATTTTTCATCCGTCCCCAAAATTTTGAATCCCTTACTATAATCGATGTAAATTAGATTTAAACTGGTCTGTACACGGTTAGTTTAACTACATCAGCTACATGGCAGTATGTGCATTAATCTGCAGAAAGAACAATTTTTCTTCCGTTTACGTATCTGAATAAATATTCCTTTCACTCATTGTTTTGTAAGTTACAGAGAAAAACACATGCTGTATACGCTATATGTAGTCTTTCAAATGAGATCAGCGTCCGCGGCACGAGTTACGGATAGATCGTCATCCTTTGCTGCTCCATCTTTTGCGTAAGGATCTTCCTCTATTCATCCCGACACAAGTGCGTTTCTTCAGCCACTTGCTTCTCCGCTTCGTTCATTCCCTCTCCGCTGTCACTATCGTCGAAATCTTGAAAATTAAAGGAATATTAAAGAACGTAATCGTCTCCATCAGTCTCCTACGTCAAATGAGTCCTTTGTTAAGCATTTCCAATTGATTTACAGCTCGTGTGGATAAATCATCCTCGTAGGCTGTAACAGAAATCACCTGCCATGCACAGTCATCAATGAAAACGACATCGGAACAACACCTTTTTTTTAGAATTTTATGTATATATGCTGACCAGCTCTTAAGCCAGTCCGCATCTCGTGGTCGTGCGGTAGCGTTCTCGCTTCCCACGCCCGGGTTCCCGGGTTCGATTCCCGGCGGGGTCAGGGATTTTCTCTGCCTCGTGATGGCTGGGTGTTGTGTGCTGTCCTTAGGTTAGTTAGGTTTAAGTAGTTCTAAGTTCTAGGGGACTTATGACCACAGCAGTTGAGTCCCATAGTGCTCAGAGCCATTTGAACCATTTTTTCTTAAGCCAGTCACACTGTTAATCAATATATTTACCACTGAATACCTCCTTTCTTCTGTCAATAGTGATTTCTCAATGTATCAGTACTGAATTGCATATTATCACTCCAAATACGACAAACATCTCAAATTTCTTTATTCTTATGCTGAGAGCATATTTCACTTTACGAAGATTTATGAGGTTCTTCCTTGAGAATTAAACTAAACGGGAAAGAGATAAACGCTGGACACAAATAACCAATTACAAATGAACGCAGACCGTTTCTTCTTCTTCATCATCTGGCATCCGTTACTGGCGTGCACCTGTGGAGTCAACCACGCACTGCCTGCCGCTGCTGCGGCTGGCGCACTTTACGTCTTGTAATTTAGAGATCGGTATCTGCCTCTTGAAAGTACACAGCGATGTGAGAATAGAATTTTGGCTGGCGGGCAAGGTCCAGGACATTTGTGGGTGGGGCAATTCCTCGTTTGACGGTTGCCTCATGAAGTTTGGCCTGCGACCGGGAAATAAGTATCCATAAATTAAGCACACACGACTGATTGCAGCTCAGTTACATGTTGGCATGGCGGAAATCACGTCTTTCATTAAATTTATAGAGAATGTGGTGCCCATTCAGAAGAAAATAAAATAATGCATAATTAACAGTGCTCTATATTTATTTGGACACGTTTCACAGCGTACAAACCGAACAGATTTTGAACCGTGCGTCTATAAGAATCCATTGTCATGTAAAAGAAGCGACATGAAACGTCGAAGCGAATCACTCTAGATAAAACCATCGTGATCACGTGATATTGGAGAACAAGTTACCTTTTACAGTGGTCCGAGATGCAACCATATTTTAGATAGAATGGTCTGTTCGTGTAGCAAGAGTCCGGCAACTTTCGGAATACGATTTTAGTGATGATCAGTGTACATGGTTCGGGTCCACGCTTTCACTGTTTGCTCCCAGATGAGACTGATTTGGTTTGTGTAGGAACTGTTACCACATAGTCATCACACCTCCTCTATCCTCCATCGGTTATCCAATTAACTTGCAAGATTTCATAACGAAACCTTCGCATTCTTTATCAGTGTGTAAGATTAGGCGTCCAATCAGAATGAAAGCTATTCCCTGTAGTATGAAGCAGAGAAACAAATTATAATCCTTTCTGCAAAGTCAAACTTCTTTCTTCTATGAACGTGCAACAGTAAAATTCTGTTACGTTCAAGCGAGATTAACATTAGCAGGTTTCTTATCAATTCTGAAATAATTTGGTGAAGTACAGAACTGGAAAGTTTTCAGTCATCAAAAATGTGTGGGTGAATTAAAGTTACAGCTCTAAGTTGAACACTCAATCAGTAACACTTACTTAAAAGGTATTCTCTTCTTTCATCTGTACATAGCTTTCGAGAGTACTGTCTTGTTAGTAATCAGATACAGGCGTGACAGGAAAGCTCTTGGATGTGCCTTCTGCCATATGTTTTCGTTGCTTTGTGTCGCAAAGCCCGGTCATCCGAAATGCGACGTACGCAAGGAAACTGAAATGTTCCTTGCTGCGCATTATAAAGCCAAAGTCGCACTTCCTATAAGTGTAGTCAAGACCTGCTGACTTGTAAGATCGCTCCACGCATAAAAAGAGAATTTGTTTCAAGTGGCAGTGTGAATTTAAAATCATGTTCAGATGTCTACGTTGATCTGGTATTTATGGATGGGACTGGAAATTTTACCTCTACTCCTCTTACCTCATACATATTTAACCCATCATAAAATAAATAAATCACCACTTATTTTATAAAATGGAGTATCTACGTGCGACACTAGAACAGATGACAGTTATTAGAGGTTTAAGTGTATCACAGGCACTACGACGAATTCCCTCCCCGACTGTCATGAGATGATTGTAATTCTGCAAACGCAAGCGATGAAGACAACTGGATGCTTGCAATATTATTGAGGGCATTTTTCTTTGCGATATTAATAGCTGTTGCTAAAGTACATCATGTTATTCTCGTTGGTTGTCGTCACTGCCTATATTTTCTGTCACTAGGTGTCACAGGATGAGGTTTACTCAAGCAGTTATTCCTCTAGATATCCTCTTCAAAAACGTAAAAAAAGACTTTTTGGAACTCCCAGCATTCTTCAGTGTGAGTAACACGTTTCGGAGAGAGGACTGTGTGTGAAGATTTCATGCATTGATAGCTGCGCCAGTCGTCTTCTTTGAGCTATGTTACATTTAAAGTCATTTAAGGACTGGAATTCTGCAACAATATTTTAAAGATTACGTAACGAGGGCGAACAAAAGCGTCTTGGATTTGGTTGCGTATTCAGAGGTCCCTACACGGTGTGACATACAGTGTAACCAGCAGAACCGTTCAAAATACCGGTTCTGTACATTAGCTAGACGTCATCTTCCTTCCAGAGGTTTCCCATTAGTGATTTTTTTCTATCTCTCCTTCGCGTTTATGTCGTGGCCTGTTAGGATCCTAGCACCGAACTACAGAATCAGTTGTATGTCTGTTGTCATGTCTGTTTAGTAAGGACTCGAAACAATGGCACAGTACCACATAATAGATCGCACTTGCACCATGGTCCGGTTTCCTTTACAGATGCACCGCTCTATTACCAGAACACTACCAACAAATCAATGGTCTCCCATTTGTCGTCCCTATAATTGATTTTAGGCGTGCGTCGTAACGGTGTGACAGCCCGCAGAAGTTTACGGTCGCTGTTGTATCATAAGCCTTTTGTTTTTTTCCCTTTTTCGACGGCACCATGTTACATTTACCCACTCATGAAGAGAGTTGCCGTGTAGTAAACCTAGTGGAAATCCTTTGTCGTTATGATATTCGTTACGTTTGTGCGGCGACAGCGCTTTCCAGTAGACAAAACCACAGACACCTAAATTTCTGTAGTGCTGCTGGCGCAATGGTAACGTATACGGGTTACAGCGCGCGCACTTGTGTTTGTGTGTGTACGCCTTACCCCGCGCACGCTTGTGTGTGTGCATGTGTGTATGTGTGTGTGAGTGTGTACTGTGGGAAAGGGAGGGGGGCTAGAAAGATTGGGCGGATGGAATACATTTTATCCACGGAAACTGCCACTGTAGACGTTGAAAGCATTAGAACGTCTCTTTGTCTATTTGCCACAGTGTGAAAAGTCTTCGGTAACACGATTTGCGTTGTAACAATGGATAAAATAGGGCAGCGTTTTATTACTTTCGTCTAAAGACAACGTCAGGAAGAAACTATATCAACGACAATGGTTCAGATGAACTGCAGCTAACGCATATCATTGATATTTGAGCATTTGTGTAGACGCAGGTCATCGTGTTCGTTACGTTTCTTCGTGTGTTCCCTCTCTCCGACATTTCGTTTATGCAATTACCAGTCTTATTCATATGTTTAGCAGACTTATAGTTAGATTGCCTAGGAGCGTTTCTAACTCAATTTATGTTACCCGACGTAGAAAGACCGTCTCTTTCTAGGAAAGCTAACTACGAATACCCAAAGTTCCATTATCAAACGAGACACGAAGTTACATTGTCGTAGGTGACAAGAATTATGCAAATCAGTGCAACAACATGAAGGTATAGAGTCCCTACACTTCGAAACTGAGTACGTAAGACGCTCTATAAAAATGTTTGTTCAGTGGCTTTTCATGGCATTTTCACAGTAAAATTGGAAACGTTGTGTGTTATGGATGAAGTTATCCGTAGACAAAATTCAGCAGTGGCCTGCAGTTTCCTCAGTATTTGCAAGCTGGTAGCATTAAGAAATGTATTTTATCCATAATCGAACTCCATGACTGTCGCTTTACAGCGTGCAGAATAATAACCGCTACCAATGAGAAGGTGATTTTATTTAACACACCTTCGGTTTCGGGCCTGTGCACATTTTCAGGTGGTTTACATTCATGTACATTTTTCCATACTGAGTGTTAGAGAACATTGTTTAAGTCAAAAACATCGTCATCATCATCACCACCACATTATTTGTCTTTGGTTTAAACACTGACTGTGGAAACATGTACGTGAGTGTAAACCACTTGAAGATAGGCACAGGCCCGAAACCGGTCGTGCGTGAAACAAAATCACCTTCTGTCGCAACTAGCAGCGGTTATTATTCTACACAAAAACAGTCCGTGGCCCGTGATCTGGTGGCTAGCGCTGCTGCCTCTGGATCACGGGGTCCTGGGTTCGATTCGCGGCCGGGTAGGGGATTTTCTCTGCACGGGGTCTGGGTGTCTGTGTTGTCCTTATCATTTCATCATCATCATCATTCGTGTGAGTGGCTAGAATGGAATGAGTAAAAAATTGGACTGTGTAAAAATTGGGACTTTGTACGGGCGCTGATGACAGTGCAGTTGAGCGCCCTAGAAACCAAACAACAAAAGGAAATAACGTACATAAAACTAGAAATGTAGTGTTAATGTGAGGGTAAACTGTCTATCGAGCACATCAAAGATCTCTCCTCGGTGCAACGTAGCGATGTTCGCATACAGGCAGCTGTCGGACCGCAGGCCTTACAGAAGCGCCGAAGTTTCCTAGCAGTGCGCGATGACAGGATCAACGCAGAGGCGCTGAGCTGCGAAACTACGAATTCACAGAGCTCATCACCTGACCTCCCGTAGCAGGAGAGCAGCGGGACCTTTAAAACCCCCAGTTCTGCTCACCCTCTGAACCTAACTTCACCAGATGTTTTCGTGTTTATGTTCTTTATCGAAACATAAGCTCTTTTCCTCTTTAGTCTTTTTGCTTCGTGGGCTTACTACTGTCCGCGTCATTCTTCAGGCCAGTAAAGCAGGGTTCTCTAGGCTTTTTCCTATTCTCTTTACTCGCATACGCGTACTGTCTGCACCTATTCTTCCAAATCGCGATTTTTACTATCCTATTTAGTCGGTCCGTCTACTCCTACCTTCCATGACATGAAATGCAACTTAGCAAATATTTTTAACGGTGTTCACCAGCCTGCCCCATCTTGGCAAATTCTGCCTAAGCACTCTTATTCGCACTTCAATAAACTCCTGTCCCATTTCAAGTGTCTAGCAAACCTCTTTTCTGCGTTATTTTTCTTCACAGTCTGTTTTCACGTAACAGCTATGAGACAATAATTTCAACACACAAAGTACTCCATCGTGACGTGGTGATACAGCAACTTGTAGCGACTAATATTAAAAACAGTCGTAGGCTGTACACAACTCACGTAAAAATTTTAAAAGTGACTGCCTAGAGGCACGCGTCAATTATAAGTACGATACCAAATGGAATAAACCGATAAAAATACCATAAAAACTTTTATCCTACTGCACTGGCGTCTATGAGCTTCTGTGTTTACGCCTCCAAACATAGTTTGCGATCTTACACATTCTGAACTACATCCACTTTCATTTTATTCTGATGCCGTTTGCATTTGTTTGTTATTACGTACGTTATTATTTTACGGCTCACTGCGCCGCCTAATGGTTGTCATTCCTACTAGTCCAGGACAATGCCACGTGCCCTCTTCATACACGTGTCTACTTTGTGTGCCCCCGGCGCCGTTTTCGTCTGGGGCCATATTGACAGCTTGTGCCTGTGGTCTTGTTCTGTGCTGCTGTGATTGTCATCATCAACGCTCGTGAGATAACTCCGCTATGTTGTTTCCTACTTCTGTTCTCTACCGGTCCCTGCTCCCGGTGTCTTACGTGAAGCTGTTTTTAAGATCTAGTTTTCAGTTTGTTCCATTTGATATCGTATCTCTATTCCACGCGAGCCTCTTGGGAATCACTTTAAAGTTTTACGTGAGATATCATACACGAGTGTATGTTGCTATGTCGCTTCAATCTATTTTCTCATCATCAGTTTGCTGTTACAGTGGTCCAAGATAGGAACACGTCGAGTTAGCTGTAACGTTGCCCTCGCTTTATTTCTCAGATAACGCGTTGATGCCTTACCCGGGCCAAACGCATAGTTCCTGAGTTAATAAAGAACACTGTGCAACCTACGGCTGTTTTTAATATTAAGCGTTTCAACGACTCGTACCATTCCTGTGTCTTTGCATCTGATCAGAAATCATCTGGACTCCCAGAAATCCGACACTTACGCAGGGAGGTTACAGTTATACGTGCTAAAATTTGAGTGACATTACATTGGTAAGTTAATATATGTAGGCTTCATTTCTTTTCTTTTTCGGAAGCAGTTTTTGGTAGTAACAAAATGAGATTTATTTAGTGCATATAGTACGCTTCTAATGCAGAAAGTGTGGGTTCTGCATTATAAATGAGCGATACGGAAGGGCGACAGAGACAGGTCGCGCTATGTTCACGTCGAAGCAAATAAAGAGGTGTTGCCTTTCCAACAAGAGAAACTGAGCCAACCTCAAAACGCAGTTCTGCAGTAGCCCTAGAACCCTAAACCGGGGAAAATGTTACATTGCTACTAAACTATCGTATAGGATCAAAGGAAGTCATAATTTATACGCTGTGTATTAGTTAGTAACATTATAAGAGATCCATTGGTATGTTACAGATAAAATTAAGTACAAAATGTCCTGTTTTATACCCAATCTCAATTCTAAATTTTATGAGGGTTTAGTAATCTAGGTTTGACGAGATCAATATTGCATGCCACATGTCTGCATTTGTACGTATTTGTTTCATTAAATTCGAGGATATTTTGCAAAAACGCGGTCGTTCAAGTAGCTACAGGCCGTTACTTTAAGAGGAAAGAATAGAATTACACGAAAATGCCTTTACTAATTCGTAACTGTACTTTTCTGATGGAATGATGGAAAGGACTCATTGTGTTCGGTCGTGCCCACTACCGTACCGACAGTGGAGTTTCCCGGTTTGTTGCCGTTCCCAGCGCGTATTCTGCATCTTGTCTACGGTGAAGGCTGTGCTACTCGCAGTCCTGTAACGCGACATAAAAGTAGTGGTCGTAAAAAATGTACTAACCCAAAAACACCAGAGACGACCGTAACGCCTTGTCAGCGACAATTGAGTTCAAGAGTGGCAAGAATCACTGCCATGGGTGAGTGGAGGTCCATCTCAGACAGTTTCCGAGCGAACTTTACGAAGGCAACTGCCCTGTCTCACTCCCTTTCATCCCCTCAGTTCTTACAACTGCCTTCTAATTTCTCCACAAGTTGTAAATAGCCTTTATCTTCCTGTATTTTATTCCTTTCACCTTCAGAAATACAAGGAGAGTATTCCAGTCAGCACTGTCAAAAACCTATAAATGCTATAAAAGTAGATCTGCCATTCCTATCCCGAACGTTATTCCAAAAATGGTTCAAATGGCTCTAAGCACTATGCGACTTAACATCTGAGGTCATCAGTCCCCTAGACCTAATTAACCTAAGGACATCACACACATCCATGCCCGAGGCAGGATTCGAACCTGCGACCACAGCAGGAGCGAAGTTCCGGACTGAAGCGCCTGTAGCCGCTCGGCCACAGCGGAACGTTATTCAATCTGTACATTGAGCACACAGTAATGCAAACGAAGAAATATTTGGAATAAGAATTAAAGTTCAGGGAGAAAAAATAAAAATTTCGAGATTCGATGATGACATTGTAATTCTGTCGGAGACAGCAAATTGAAGTGCAGTTGAACGGAATGGACAGTGTCTTGAAAGGAGGATATAAGATGAACATCAACAAAAGCAAAAAAAGCATAATGGAGTGTAATCGAGTTAAATCAGTTAATGCTGTGATAGGAGACACTTAAAGGAGTAGATGGGTTTTGCTAACTGGGCAGCAAAATAACTGATGATGGCCGAAGCAGAGAGTATATGAAAGGTAAGTATCACTGGCAAGAGAAGCGTTTCTGAAGAAGATAAATTTGTTAAGATCGAATACAAAGTATTTGGATGTCTTTTATGGAGGCATTCGTTCAGACTGTAGCCATGTATGGAAGTGAAACATGGAAATATACAGTTTAGACAAGAAGAGAATAGAAGCTTTCGAAATGTAGTGCCACATAAGGATGCTGAAAATCAAATGGGGTTGATCACGTAACTAATCTGGAGGAATGAATAGAATTGGGGAGAAAAGAAATTTGTGGCACAAGTTGACTAAAAGAAGGGATCGGTTGATACGACACATTCTGAGTAATCAACTGATCGCGAGTTTGGTTTTGGAGGAAAGTGGGGGCGAGGTGGGGGGAATGGCATGATAAAAATCGTAGAGGGAGACCAAGAGGTGAATAAAGTAAGCAGATTCAGAAGGATGTAGGCTGCAGTAGGTACTGGGAGATGAAGAGGCTTCAGCAGGATAAAGTGCATGGAGAGTTGCATCAAACCAGTTTTCGGACTGAAGACCACGACAACATCTGCATTTAGAGGCTAAAATTTACAATAGCACAAGTTAAAATTCACATTCACAGTTTATGTTCGCATGAAAGACATCTTTAAGTGAAATAGTTCCTTAACAATTCTACCAGGTAACGTTTATCGTCGAGAGACTGCTAAAAGAAGAGCCAACATCGACGCAAATTTCAGCAAAAATTTTCAAAATTTCTAGAAGGAATAGCAACGGATGGCCGCTATTGACGGTTATTGAGAACTCCAAGAATTGACGATGGCAATTAGTGCTGAGTGTTATCAAGCAAATGGCAGCAATAGTCACAGAAATTTGAACCTACCCGATTTGACCTTCATACGTGACTTTCTTACTGTTTTCCCCTACAAGAATAAGTAGAAATATCGGCAAGAAAGGTTTTAAATATGAGTACTAGTAACAGTAAGCAATCTATATGTAGACCAGAATGAAATTTTCACTCTACAGCGGAGTGTGCGCTGATATGAAACTTCCTGGAAGATTAAAACTGTGTGCCGGACCGAGACTCGAACTCGGGACCTTTGCCTTTCGCGGGCAAGTGCTCTACCAACTGAGCTACCCAAGCACGACTTACGCCCCGTCCTCACAGCTTACAGCACTTGTCCGCGAAAGGCAAAGGTCCCGAGTTCGAGTCTCGGTCCGGCACACAGTTTTAATCTGCCAGGAAGTTTCATATTAGCGCACACTCCGCTGTAGAGTGAAAATTTTATTATAGAAACATCCCCCAGGCTCTGGCTAAGCCATGTCTCCGCAATATCCTTTTGTTCAGGAGTGATAGTTCTGCAAGGTCCGCAGGAGTGCTTCTTTGAAGTTTGGAAGGTAGGAGACGAGGTAGTGGCAGAAGTGAAGCTGTGAGGACGGGGCGTGAGTCGTGCTTGGGTAGCTGAGCTGGTAGAGCACTTGCCCGCGAAAGGCAAAGGTCCCGAGTTCGAGTCTCGGTCCAGCACACAGTTTTACTCTGCCAGGGTGTTTTATATGTAGACTGATTACATTTCCTTAGTGTTCTACCAATGAAATAAAGTCTATCCGCTGCTTTGCCTACTATTGAGAGTATGTGGTCGCTCCATTTCATATCGCTATACCGAGTTATTTGTATGGGTTGACCGATTATGAGTGTGACTCTTTGATATTGTAGTCATAGGAGATTACGTTTCTTTCGTTTCGTCAATTGCACAGTTCTACACTTCTAAACATTGAAAGCAAGTTTCAAGTCTTTCCACCACTTTGAAATCTCGTCAATATCGAACTGAATATTTGTGCAGCAGTTTTCCAAACAGTACTTCATTAAAGATAAATGCATAATCTGCGAATAGCCCGAAGTTGCTATGAATATTGTGTGACAGGTCATTAACATACAAAAGTTCGCAACGAGGGTCTCAACACACTCCCCTGCGAACCAGTCCTAAGTTTCGCTTGTACATTCTGGGCGTTCTAAGGAAGAGAAAAAAATAAAAGAAACGACGCACCACGAAGCCGTTATTTGAATGGGACGGAAATTGGTGGATATGATGTACATGCACAGACAAACAAATGATCACCATTTCAGAAAATTGGTTGATTGATTCAAGAGAAAGAGCTTCACAAACTGAGGTAGTCGGTAACGCGTTTATCCACCTCTAGCCCTTATGCAAGCAGTCATACAGCTTGGCACTGATTGAGAGAGTTGATGTATGTCCGCGTGAGGGATATCGTGCCAAATTCTATGCGATTCGCGCTTCATATCATCAAAACGCCGAGCTGGTTTGAAGGCCCTCACCATAATGCTCTAACTGATCTCAATTGCAGAGAGATGCGGAGCCCTTGCTGCTGGCTGAGGTAGAATTTGGTAAGCACGAGCACAAGCAATAGAAACTCTCTTCTTGTATGGTATATATATGAATGATTGTGTGTGTGGGGGGGGGGCGGGTTGGGGGCGTTGATGTTACGTCGGCCGATGAACGTAAGCCCAGGATGGCTTGCCAGAACGGCAGCAGGACAAGGAGTGGAATATAACGGTGTCACGAATGACAGAGAGCTCCTGTTATGAAATGGAATGGCACCGCAGACCGTAATTCCTGGCTATCGGGCCGTATTACGAGTGACAACAGTCAGGGTGGTACCCCACCGCTGCCCAGGGCTCTCCAGGCACGTCTTCGTTTGTCATCGAGGCTCATCTCGAAGAGGGAGTCATCAGTGAAGACAACCCAAGCCCAGTCAATGACATTCCAGACCGAATGTGTGCGACACCACAGCAAATGAACTTGTTGGCGTGAGTAGGTCAATGGTAGCAGGCGCAGTGGACGCCATGATCTCAGTCCCCTTTCTGTGAGCCGCCTAGTGGTCATTGAAGCATGAATTTCCCGTCAGACCGATAACAATGACGAATCCGAGGTCTCAGTGCCTCTCGTTCTGTTGTGTGTGTAGGTCTCCGTTTCTCTCTTGACGCTGTGCTCTGCCACGGTTCACCCATTCCTGCCAACATAGTCGAATAGTGGCATCGTCGCTATTCAAAAGTCCAACGGTTCGCCGATTACTCCAGCCGGCTCCTCTGAGTCCAACTGCACGTCCTCTCTCAGCTTCTGACATCTGCGTATATTGTTCACGCGTGTGGCTGCGAGGTATGGTTACTCTCGAACTGAGTGTACGCAATGAAATTCACAAAGACTTTATTTCCCTGTATCGACAGGTCCCCTGTTTATTATCCTTGACAGCTGCGCGATGAAACTGCGCTGCAGCGTCACAAATTCATGCATCGGTCACCAAAGTTAACAAATTTGCCTTTCTGGTCGATACCTGTACGGATACTAGCCAGTTTGCATAACTCCTTGGTGGTGCGTCTTCTTCTTCTTATCCTTTTTAAAAAAAAATTAGCTAATTGATCAGTAGATAATACACTACTGGCCATTAAACTTGCTATACCACGAAGATGACGTGCTACAGACGCGAAATTTAGCCGACAGGAACAAGATGCTGTAATATGCAAATGATTAGCTTTTCAGACCATTCCACACAAGGTTGGCGCCGGTGGCGACACCTACAACGTGCTGACATGAGGAAAGTTTCCAACCGATTTCTTATACACAAACAGCAGTTGACCGGCGTTGCCCGGTGAAACGTTGTTGTGATGCCTCGTGTAAGGAGGAGAAATGCGTACCATCACGTTTTCGACTTTGATAAAGGTCGGATTGTAGCCTATCGCGATTGCGGTTTATCGTATCGCGACATTGCTGCTCGCGTTGGTCGACAATAAATGACTGTTAGCGGAATATGGAATCGGTGGCTTCAGGAGGGTAATACGGAACGCCGTGCTGGATCCCAACGGCCTCGTATCACTAGCAGTCGAGATGACAGACATCTTATCCGCATGGCTGTAACGGATCGTGCTGCCACGTATCGATCCCTGAGTCAACAGATGGGGACGTTTGCAAGACAACAACCATCTGCACGAACAGTTCGACGACGTTTGCAGCAGCATGGACTACCAGCTCGGAGACCGTGGCTGCGGTTACCCTTGACGCTGCATCACAGACAAGAGCGCCTGCGATGGTGTACTCAACGACGAAACTGGGTGCACGAATGGAAAAATGTCATTTTTTGGGATGAATCCAGGTTCTGTTTACAACATCATGATGGTCGCATCCGTGTTTGGCGACATCGCGGTGAACGCACATTGGAAGCGTGTATTCGTCATCGCCATACTGGTGTATCACCCGGCGCGATGGTATGGGGTGCCATTTGTTGCACGTCTCAGTCACCTCTTGTTCGCATTGACGGCTTTTTGAACAGTGGACATTACATTTCAGTTATGTTACGACCCGTGGCTCTACCCTTCATTCGATCCCTGCGAAACCCTACATTTCAGCAGGATAATGCACGACCGCATGTTGCAGGTCCTGTAAGGACGTTTCTGGATACAGAAAATGTTCGACTGCTGCCCTGGCCAGAACATTCTCCAGATCTCTCACCAATTGAAAACGTCTAGTCAATGGTGGTAGAGCAAGTGGCTCGTCACAATACGCCAGTCACTACTCTTGATGAACTGTGGTATCGTATTGAAGCTGGGTGGGCAGCTGTACCTGTACACACCATCCAAGCTCTGTTCGACTCAATGCCCTGGCGTATCAGGGCCGTTATTACGGCCAGAGGTGGCTGTTCTGGGTACTGATTTCTCAGGATCTATGCACTTAAACTGCGTGCAAATGTAAACACATGTGAATTCTAGTATAATATATTTGTCCAATGAATACCCGTTTATCATCTGCATTTCTTCTTGGTGCAGCAATTTTAATGGCCAGTAGTGTAAGAGTAGGTGTGGTGCTGTGTCGAATGCTTTTTGTAAATCAAGAAATATTACGTCTGCCTGACTGCCTTGGTCCATGGGTTTGAGGATGCGATACACAGGTATGCGCAAGCTGGGTTTCAAACGTTAGATGTTCTCGGAATGAATGTTATGAAGGAGATCCTATTACACATAACTTCTGCCATAACTCAGCAGTCGTTTAATACTGACTGTATTCCGTTTTCAGGTTCAAATTAATAGTCGAAGTGGAGGGAGAATAGGAACGTATTTAACTGCGCCTGACGTACGCGCGACACGGAATGAAGAAGGGCGAAAGGCGCGAGGCGGCCTTCGCGCAGGCGCACTCTTCTGCACGGCCAGACGAGATATGAGGGAAGAGGTTTCGGCCATAGCAGTAACTCACACGCAGGCGGCGGCTTGGCTCGCGTTCAACCCGCAGCTGCGTGTGGGGCTCAGCTCTTCCGCTCCGCCCTGGACAAGCCTAGCCTAGCCCAGCCCGTCCGTCGCACCTCGGGACCTCTCAAGAGCGCGGCCGCAGTTTCATCTCCCAGGGGACTTCCAGTACTAGCCGTAGGCTAGGTCGTCGGTTCGTTGATTTGGGGGTTGGGAGTGGGTGGGAGGGGGAAATAACCGTGAAAGGAGAGGGTTGCTGTGTGAAAGATTGCTTCTGTACCGGATTCCAGGAGAGATAAATGGGAGAAAAGTATTCTACAGAGTCAGTTATCCGAAATATTCCTGGTGTATCAGAAGTCGCTTACGTTGCCGGGAGAACAATCTAGATCATCAGTACACTCTGCTTTTCTTGGTTGGGTCGCCAGCTACAAGATAAAAAATGATATCAAGCAGTCACCTTAATTTATCCGACTCCTTTTTTAGAAACGAACTATTGGCCCAGTCACCGCTCGCATTGGCTAGTTAATTTTAAAAAATGCAGATCATCTTTTTCATTTAAAATTAATAAAGGAGGCATAACTTCACGTCTAATTCCATCAGTGGGGTTTTTCATCTTATTCCTTCATGACTACATTAAGATCGGGGAATGGGACTGCGATGCTGAACTCCTGATTCACATCCGTCTAAAAGATTTATGAGACAACTAGATGAGTGAGTACCCAGCGTCGCCGTGGTATGTATTTCTCTCATCTTCTATTAGTTCACCTTATACTCCCCCTCACTGTTCACCTCCCACTTTTTCCTTTCTTTATCCATCCGTTCTCCTCCCCTCTATTTCTTCATCTCCTCTTCTTCCCTCCCTCACTAGCTCTCTCTCTCTCTCTCTCTCTCTCTCTCTCTCTCTCTCTCTCTCTCTCTTTCTCTCTCACTTCCCACATCCCCTCTTTCGGTTCATTTCCTCCTCCTCCCCTCTCTCTGCCTCTCTTCCTTCTTCTGTCTCTGTCCATCTCTTCTTCTTCTGTTTCTCTGTCCATCTCCCCCTCCCAGCGATTTATATGTCCTCCTCCTTCCCCCTCGCTGTCCGTCCATCTCCTCCTCTCCTTTTCTCTCTCCATGTAATCACGTTCACCCCAATAGGACCCTGATTGTTCTTAGCAGTACAGAATTTCATTCCAGATCGTAAGTGACATGCGTTGCAAATTTGGTTGATATCCTTCCAGTGGTTTACGATGAGCTTTCTACTCGTACCTTTCCCAACGTACGCACATCTCAAATACATTGCACATACATTTAACTTATTTTACACGTATTTGTACTCTTATTTCACCTGTATCTCTAGCGAATTTCGCCATGCAGTTTCATTTTCGCACATGTTAATGTTTATGACGTCGTGTCTTCTCAACTGTGTGTTGTATAACGATACAATTTTGCGGGTGCACCCAGCGGTATGTACGGCTGCTGGTTGCGAAATTTGTTGTGAATAGAGTTGGTAGTAAATAAGTGATAAATTAAAACATCCTGCAAGATGCGGCAGTTTTTGAGGCATCTCAGTGTTCATTACGTCATATCTCCTGACCTATGTGTCGTACAATGATATATTTTTGTAGATATATACAGAGGCTGATATGCGTCTGCGAGAAGTGTTACGAATAGAGTTAGAAACAATTAAACAATAAATTTGAAGGTCTTCCACACTGCTGTAGTTTTTCGCGCATCTGAGTGTTTGCGACATCACATCTACTGAACTGTGTGTGGTCGCTGGTATAGTTTTGCTGCTACATTCGGTGGTATACGTGAATACTGTCTGCAAAATGGGCTGGTTCACATATTTTGTGCGCCCTTTCTATTAATGTTTTAATCACCCCTCTTGTATGTCTTAGGTGGGGTTAGAATCTTTCTGCAGATAACGATCAGTGTGTGTGTGTGTCTTTTCTGAAAACCTTATGACCCAATGATCCGTCCTCTCGTTTGATTACAGTCACATCTAAGAAGTTCAGGCGACCATCGATTTCCTTTTCCATAGTGAACTGAATTCTTGGATTAATACTATTCAGATGTACCAGGAAGGCATCCAGTTCCTCTTACCCATGGTTCCATATAACAAATGTATCGTCTACATAACGATACCATCTGGCTGCTCTTTTTATAGCTGTTTGCAGCGCCCGTTGTTCAAAGTTGTCCATGAACAAGTTAGCCACAGCTGGACTAAGAGGACTTCCCATCACTTAGATGATGAGACTGAACACCTTAGAGCGACCTTCAAGAAGAATGGGTGTTCCAACAGAGAGACAGATCCTGCACTACGCCCTAGACTGACAACCAGGACGGACGAGGATAGACACCAGCCCAAGGGGAAAGTGTCTTACCATTCATCAGTAAGGTCACTGATCGCATTGGTAAAATTTTTAAGCAAGTTCGATGTGGAAACTGTTCTCAGACCCACCACGAAAATAAAAGAATGTTTAAGATCCGTAAAAGATCAACGACATCGTCTAGCTACACTAGGTGTCTAGAAAATTCCGTGCAGTTGTGAAAAGGTCTATATAGGCACAACAAAAAGAAGCGTCAACACCCGTCTGGGTGAATATAAAAGGAACTGCCGCCTCGGACATGTTGATATATCGGCTGTAGCGGAACATGTGTTTCAGGTAGGTGATCATGAAATAAAGTTTAGTGAGACGACCGTCATAGCAAAGACGTCGCATTATTATGCGCGAATGTACAGAGAGGCCACTGAGATTGCCAAACACCGCAATAATTTTAACAAAAAAGATGAAGGCATTAATCTGGATAAGACATGAATGTCAACATTGCGGCAACAGCGTGACATTCGATTATTTTCAATTCAGAAAGTTGGCAATATCTGAGATCATAGCACAGCCGACGTCACGTGATTGACAGCGGCGCCCTCTGCATGGCTTATATATACGGCGATCACTCGCGCTCTCGTTGTAGTTCGCCCGTTTTTCTCGGAGGATGCCTTCCGCAGTCGAAGGCGAAACGTCAGGGGAGAGTTTTATGTATGGACCACGGCATCTCAGCTCATAAGTGTTAAGTGATGACAACACCTCCCGTGAAAACCTTCATTCTATGATCAACGTGCTTTAGTGATATCCTTGGCCCGCCACAGATATAGCACTGAGGTTGTTATTGAAATAAGGCTGCAGGCCGCTGTGGCCGTGCGGTTCTAGGCACTTCAGTCCGATGCTACGGTCGCAGGTTCGAATCCTGCCTCGGGCATGGATGTGTGTAATGTCCTTAGGTTAGTTAGGTTTAAGAAGTTGTAAGTTCTAGGGGACTGATGACCTCAGATGTTGAGTCCCATAGTGCTCAGAGCCATTTGAACCATTTTTGAAATAAGGCTGTAACCAACAAGGCTTCGTGGTACGAAAAAATCTGTCAGATTTCAGTTCTGACTGCCAAATTTCCTTTAATTCTTTTTTTTTTCTTTTGTATCACAAGAAGAACTTCGGACACAAACCATCAAACTGCACACTTTATATTTTACAGACTTACATAGTCCGTATTACAAACGATAACCAGTCTTGAATTTTAAGTACATTTGAGAAATTATATTGAGAAAAATCAGTTACTCTGATACTCTGTTCTTCTCCGCTTTGCACGCAGAGTCGCGATTACTTAATATAATTTTATAGGGCGCGGAACTCAGATTTTAATCGTACTTCTTGCAACGCGAACTGGACCGTAGGGACCCTGGTATCAGACAGAAGTGGTCTGACAGAGTTAGCACGAATCACTTCGCTAGGCGCGCACTTTTGGCGGAAGCTGAAGATGCACCAAGTGCTTGGTCTGCATATCGTTATTCCAATCCTAACGAAAATTATTACAAAAATGAGATCGGAAATGAGTGGATGATAGCTAACTTCTTAGTATTCGGAGGTTAGTTGCCATCGCTGATAATTAACTCTAAACTATACTTTATAAGAGCTGCAACAAACGAGTCTCAGGACTGAAGACAACAACAACAACAACAACAACATACTTTATAAAATGCTAGTAAATGAACTTAGGAGATTTGGAGCGCTGGTTTCTTTGCCGGCAGCTAATTAGATTACCCTCCTACTGAACTAGCGCAATTTCTCCCGTGACTTGTACTCAATGTACGATCTGTTGGCTGCATCTCACACCACTTCTGCCACTTCTGACGTCATACTTCGTCTAACGGAATGTCAGTCAACCTATGAAGTGAAACTTGGGAGAGAATCTCATGGCTCCAAAGCCAGAAATGTCATCAGTGTTAATACCGTCTCAGCTCATCAGCGTACTTAAATAGAATTCCAAGTTTTGTTTTTCGTGGTGTATTAGCTACACACAAATCGAACTGTCATTTTTATTACTCCTACCACTACTACTACTGCTACTATTATTATTGGTATTTTTTCTTTCCTTTCTCAGACGTTATGTCTGGTTAAAAATGGAAAGTGACGCGGACCTTGATCAAGCGTGACTTCCTTTTAACTGTATGGTATATGTTACATTGCATTTAGAAACTTTCGGGTAATTGAACATGTATCAATAATTACAGATTTCTGTACTTGTATATATACGTTTGGATGTAGCTGTATTGCGTTGATTTACTAGTGGATATTGTGTGGTATGAATCCTGTAGTTGATAGTATAATCGGTATAATGTCAACTTTATCCTGATGCCACATGTCCTTGACTTCCTCAGCCAGTTGGATGTATTTTTCAATTTTTTTTTCCTGTTACCTTCTGTACATTTGTTGTCTTGGGTATGAATATTTCCATTAGTTGTGTTAATTTCTTCTTTTTATTGGTGAGTATGATGTCAGGTTTGTTATGTGGAGTTGTTTTATCTGTTATAATGGTTCTGTTCCAGTATAATTTGTATTCATCATTCTCCAGTACATTTTGTGGTGCATACTTGTATGTGGGAACGTGTTGTTTTATTAGTTTATGTTGTATGGCGAGTTGTTGATGTATTATTTATGCTACATTGTCATGTCTTCTGGTGTATTCTGTATTTGCTAGTATTGTACATCAATTTTTGATGTGATCTACTGTTTATTATTATTATTATTTATCTGAGGTGTCTTTTCGGCATTCCGGCTTCTGCCTTTCTGCATAGATACGAAACGGTGCTGTAAGACAAACCGTACTCCTGTAAGAGCTTCGTCGTCTCACTGGGACAAAATCCTTTTCGCGGTCATTACGGCTGCAATAAAACGCCAGCCGCGCCTTTGCTAGCTTTCGCCGAGTTTCCGTTGCTCTCTGAATGTGGTCGATGGTCCCTGTGAGTTACGTCCAATTACGGTAGCTCTGGCGAAAGTATACTTCTGGGTTTTGTGTTTCTCTGTTGAGAACTAGGTCCAGTGCTGGGAAATATCATCAGAAACACGTTTAAGTGACGAGAATAGAATGCATCTGCATACAAGTGTTTCCCCAATTCTCGCAAACAAACAGTTACTGTTACGTTAGTAATTTTCGTATCCATCGGATTCTCGTATTCTGTTTTGAAGCCGGCCGGAGTGGCCTAGCGGCTCTAGGCGCTTCAGTCTGGAACCGCGCGACTGCTACGGTCGCAGGTTCGAATCCTGCCTCGGGCATGGGTGTGTGTGATGTCCTTAGGTTCGTTAGGTTTAAGTAGTTCTAAGTTCTAGGGGACTGATGACCTCAGATGTTAAGTCCCATAGTGCTCAGAGCCATTTGAACCATTTTCTGTTTTGAAATACACTACTGGAAATTAAAAATACAGCACCATGAAGCCCGTAGCTGACAAAGGTCATACTGGCATGAAATGTTTTACTTGTCTGCATGTCCAAATGTTTGGCATTTTAGCAGAGCCACAGAACATAGAAATGAGTAACGCCTCCTACATTCCATATACAAGGAAAGATTAGATAGTGCGTTTCTCATTCAGAAATTGCGTGTGACTGTTTCTTGTTTGTGAGTAAATCGTGATACACCTCGTGTGAGAAGGAGAAACACCTCCCGCTGTGCGAGAACAGACGAGTCTGCTCAGTTCTCTGGCTTCCCCCACCACTGCCCTGTCCCTAGCAGACGTGAGAGTGACGTGGCTGTATACCGAAGGCTGCAGGCGCCTAATAGCAAACTGTGATGGTTATAAATTTATACACATTTTAATTACAGAATGTGTAGTATTTCTGCAACAGTGATACAGTCAAACACGTTGATTCCTCCGATTAAAATCTGTTAAACCCGAACGCTGGTGGGACTTCATCAACTGTACCACATGTTCAACCAAACATCGAGATAACTTCAGCGGCTTGTCTATGCAGTCGAGGATATTGCTTGCAGCGTGACGTTTTATAGAAATCTAGAAAATTCCTTTTACATTGTACGTCTATCAGCGCAAGATGGAAGTCATGAGATACATCAGCAGCCAAAAGTGAAAATGGTCTGTCAAATAAGTCGGAATCAGTCTTCAGTCGTGCAATATCGTGGAGTCTCTTTGCGAACTCGTGATGAAATGTTTGTTACTGAAACGTAGTCGGTCTTCTTTTGTCCGCAGACAACTTCCTTAAGTTTTGGGAAGTGTTCCCTGTCATTAACCTGAAAATGATTTTTCTTTAGGATTAATTTATGTTTGATAACGTTAATCTTGTGCGCCAATCTGTAACCGAATGACTCTCCAGTTGCGTTAAGAGAATGAAATCGAGTAATTCGTGATGTTGACCATTTTGCCACTGCTCTACTTATCCTTAACTCTTCTTATTTCCTAATGCCTGCCTTCAGTTCAGTCAGCACTCGCGGTCATTCGTCAGAAGAAAAGTGCATCGTACAGCTTTTGTGGCTCGTGTTATTGATGTTCCATGGCGTATTTTCTCCAACTCTTAAAAGTGCGATGGCATATTAAGCACTTTGCATGGCCTTCAAATGATGCGAAAAAGAAAGCCGTTCCAATTCTGAAAGGAATGTTGTGGCTTCTCCACTTTTCATTTTCTTGGACAAGTACATGGATGGCAAAGTATTCCTAATGACGAACGTAAATCTGATTGAACGCAAGCAGTATTGCTAGCAAACCAGACGACTGTCCAGCTTTTGCGGCGTCAGATTGCAGCCTTCGCTTTTCTGAATGAGATTTTCACTCTGCAACGGAGTGTATGCTGATATGAAACCTCCTGGCAGATTAAAACTGTGTGCCGGACCGAGACTCGAACTCGGGACCTTTGCCTGTCGCGGGCAAGTGCTCTACCAACTGAGCTACCCAAGCACGACTCACGCACCGTCCTCACAGCTTTACTTCTGGCAGTACCTCGTCTGCTACCTTCCAGACTTTACAGAAGCTCTCCTGCGAACCTTGCAGAACTAGAACTGGTCATGGACTGGCGAGAGACTGGGACACCAACACTCGTCCCCCGATGCAGTTGATGAGAACCGAAATACAGTTGAAGCAGCTAGCAGTAACGTGGCTATGTCCGGTATCCAAGCTCAGTTCGACTTGATGCACAGAGAAGTCAGTGCCATCGCTGCTGCAGCTCTGTCCACTAAATTTCAAACTGAATCGTGATATCTTCCTACCACAGTGTAGAGAGATAATAGACCAACTTCTTTATTCCCGATCGTTGTTGGTGTTGGAATTTTATTGTTAGCACCTTAAACAGCGTTATTCAGTCGCTCACTACGAGGAAGCTATTAGTCCTACAGAAAAAATGAACAGCATCTTCTGGTAGGAAGTCTAATATAGATAAATTTTGTATTGTAATACTTTTTGCTGGAGGCCAAGGTTTTCAAGTTGTTCAAGAAACACGTGTTTGAAGGTCACATTGGCACATTTTTCTTGAATAATTCGTAAACTATGGTTTCTGGCGAAAGTATATTCCAGTATGAAATTTAACTACAGTAAATTACCTGCAAAAAAAGTCCTGTTCGTTTCTTCTGTGGGACTATCAGTTTGTGCGTAGTAAGCAAGAGGATACCAAAATGTTGTGCATATCATTTGAAGACATTGTGGGTTGCATAAAACCCATTGGTAGGGGCAGTTGAATCATCCTTGTGCTCATCAGCTGCCGTATTACAGTATTGAGGATTCGGTGCTCTGATATATTTTCACGATATCGTTTTCATTCGTTGTGGTACCTGTATTCACCATGTGCCATCAAATATTACTGCAGAGTAGTGAGCGGGTTAATTTTAACTGTTGTGCACATACTTCAGAGACAGAAGTCATTGATGGTCACTCATTATTATAAGCTTAACAAGCCAGGTTCTTATAACACACAGAAGTACACTGTGGTCTGCCACTTCTTCACTGAAAGAACGTAATCACGACGCCCAAAAAAAGGTTTCTACACAAAAGATAAGGACTCACGTGCCCTATCTCTCTGTTTGGGATTCTATTTCCGGGACCGCTCAGGGTTGCTCAGAGAACTGCACTCGCAAAATCGCGTGAAGAGGTGACAGTCGGAGGCGAAAAGAGTAGGCAAAGTAGTGTTTAGCTATCCTGCTCCATTACAGGCTCGTTAATGGAAACGAAAAAAAGAAAATGACAATTTGAAAAGGACTTTTTATTTCCTGTTATTGAAGGTTCTGGTGTTATAAATCCATACAGTGTCTTCGAAAACACAGGCTTGCGTGGAATGATTCTAATACTTCACCATTTCAATAATGAATCTTCTGAAGAAAGAACATTGTTTCATCCGAGGAGAGTGCCTTCGCTATCAAGTTGAGTAGCTGGTGTTTTGACTGCATTTCACAGGTAACGAAAATACTCTGTCTGTTTTCATGACGGTACTACGACGTTTCCCTCCGATCTTCTACAACCAAACATGGGCTAAGTAAAAGCCTGTGACTGGCTGTAAATGTTGGACGGTCTCGCACCAGTCTGTAGGGTAGCCACATATCTGACGGGTTGCCCTGTATCCTCTTCTGTTGGCAAATTAATTAAGCTGCGGGCAGAATATGCATGACGGAAAATGGCAGCCCTCGACAAAGTGCGGTTATAATTTACTGAAAACAACGCTTATTCCCCACACTTGAATTATGTGTTAGTGTGATTTGTGTATCGGATTATAAACTGTTGAACACTCAGAATTCAAGTCGTGCTACTCAGTAAAATAAATCGAAGTTGTGAGCTCTCGTGGTTCACCACAAAGCAGTCACAAGTCTGAACCAGAAATCAATGGAGCAAATTCAAGTTGTGTTAAACACACTGCGCAAAACACTTTGAGGCCACAAACACACGCGAAAAGTGTCTAGGTTCTGAATGCGAACATCATTCCAATGAATTTGTACGTTTCCCGTGCAACACGCAAGATCTACTGCATAAATACTAACGCGTCCACTGACTCAGGGTCACCCACAAACTTTGCAGACGGCGAGTGCTGCGTCGCTAGCTGCGGTGACCGCCACAGTTGCTGCCGCTCCGGCTGCATCCCTTTCATAGTCCTCAGTGTGTAGTCGGCAAAATTACGAAAGTTCCTGCAGTGTCCAGACGGACTATTAGTCCTGTGTAGATGCTAGTCGGTTGTATAGAATCAGCGCAGTAATCCAGGTCGATGTGGACCAATCACAGGATGCCAGAAATGAGCTACCACGGTCGGTCACATCTGTGTTCTGTATCAGCGAGGCCTGTGCAACGTACCAGGAATGGTACAGTATAACACTCGCAGCCACCTAACACGAGCGTGGACTCGAACGAGTCCTGCCTTGAAGGCACCACCAGCAACTGAACATGAACTCTAGGGACGCAAAGTCGCAACACGTATCTCCTTTCCGTGTCTCAGATCTCGGTCCTCACGTTTCAGATCTCGAACAAATTTTTCTGCGGTCAGCTAGAATGCCTCCTTAACTGCTCGTCCGTCGCTGCTTGGTTGGTTCACTTCTTTGGAACACATCATAACGTTACGACGCAGCTGGAAGAGGTTTTAAAAGAAAGAAATGGCAGAAATATACCACGGAGAATTCCTTAGTAATGCTAGCAGTCTTCTCTCCTTTCTGTCAGTCCTCATTCAGTTGAAGATCCTACTTTAAAAATAAGATAGTTAAATTATCGTTTCAGAGAAGTATTTCGTCAGAGGCAGGACGATCGTTTTTAGTTTCCGTGCCTCAGTAAAGAAGAAATTGACGAATTTAATATGCCATGTTTTGACGTACGTCGTAAAAACACTATAATACTACAATAATATGGAATTAACACCAAAATAGCAGTATAAATTATTAATGAAGTTTGTTACTATTATATTGCTTAAAGCTGCTTCACACAAATTTTGTGAAGAGCTCTGTCCAAGTGAAGCATTTCTCTGAATTTAATTTTTTTTTTTTTAATTTTGTGTAGCGACGTACTAAAAGCACTGAGGGACATAAATTATTGCATTAAAACATTTTATGTACTTTTTTTATTGTTATAATTACAGCTCTAGGCATCAGTGGCACGTCAAAATTTGTGGTAAGGCAAGTTATATTTTGTGCCTTGAAAATGGCATTTTTATATTTGTTTTATATTTTTTTAAATGCTGCTTGGACTCCGGCTCTGTCTCTCATCAAAAGACAGAGGGACAGAATTAGTGCTACCTCACCTGTTGATTAATAGTCACTATCGACATTTATGATGTCGGTTTTCTTTGGTTGTGTGTCTTCTCTGCGGTTACTTGTTCTGTGTGTGGTATCTTCCTTGTGTCTCCTCTGTGAACCGAGGTATTAAATTCCCTCGCACATTGCTTCCTCCTTGCATTTGTGCCTTGAGAATGGCAGGGTGTGCTCCTGTCGAAATATCGGCGGTGGTCGACGACGTCACCCGTCAGCAAACCCGTAAGTTATTTGAAAATTATATTTCGTTTGCAAGGGGGAGGGGAAGTGAGAAACTCAGGACATGGATAGTGTACAGCAGAAGAAGCTATACGGACAACTCCGCCGATGGTTTTAGGAACCACTCTCAACGCAACCCGTCCCCACTGCCTCGAAGTTGAAACCCTCTCGAGAAACAGGACTGCTCCAGTAGTCGCCTTCCAGTCATTTATAAGTAAACATTAAGATACGGCCTAGGAGACTTTAATTAACCGTCAGTATCCGTCCATGAGTATTTGTAGAACAGTATATTACACTACGTAAGTGACATGAAGGACTACCATATCAGTTTACGTTGATAAAAATGTAATATCGTAAAGTTATATTGCCTACACGAAAAAATTTTGGAGTATAAACTGCAGAACGTTGCCGTAGTGTTGGAGTAAATGTTTTCGAGTGGCCGCCTGCTAACATTCCGACACAAAAGGAGACAGGCCTTTCGCCCGGACGACACATAAGGAGCGGCCGGGAAGCGGAGCGACGCGGCGTCTGTATCGATCTTATCTGAGCCGCGGCTGGGAGGAATAAAACATTTGTGAATGGGGCGCCGAACACGGGCTGCCGACCCTTTGTTCGGCTTTTTGTGATTTTCCCATTGACTGAGAGTTATGGCCGCTTCATTTGCCGTGGCCATTTGCCACTCAGAGGATAGTTCTTTATGTTGTACGTTTTGTGTCGTGCGGGTGTACGGTGAATACTTGCTTGGCCTAGGCTCCAGTCTAAAGAAACAAGTCGGCTTTCATTTGCTGTCGTGCCTCGCCTGGCTGACTATGCCCCCAGAGCGCCACACGGTCCAATGTGTCGCGGGCCGGCAGCACTAGCAGGCGCAGAGGCAGTAGTTCGACTGTCAGATGAATTATACTTGCATAACAATAACTATGTGACTGACGATGCAGCGAGGCGGATAGTAGGGATCAGCCAACAGACAACTACAGTTTCTTTTCGAGTGCCACGTGTTATGTGCTGTGCTGCATGTTTTGTACCTCTTGGAACGTCGCAGCCTTGTCAGGCACCTTGCCACGGTTCGCGCGGCTGCCCCCGTCGGAGGTTCAAGTCCTCCCTCGAGTTTGGGTGTGTGTGTGTTGTCCTTGGCTTAAGTTAGTTTAAGTTAGATTAAGTAGTGTGTAAGCCTAGGGACCGATGACCTCAGCAGTTTGGTCCCGTAGGAACTTACTACCACCACTTGTCAGGAGTGGCTGGCAGCATGGCGAAAAAACATCTCCTCCACCACTGCAATCTATCATTCACCCTGTTACTTTATTCGAGCTATAGATTCACTAAACTAAATAATGAATAGGTGGTGTTGAAATCAATGAGGATGCAGTGACATGAAACAGTATCAGCGGCCGCGCGGGATTAGCTGAGCGGTCTTAGGCGCTGCAGTCATAGACTGTGCGGCTGGTCCCGGCGGAGGTTCGAGTCCTCCCTCGGGCATGGGTGTGTGTGTTTTTGCTTAGGATATTTTAGGTTAAGTAGTGTGTAAGCTTAGGGACTGATGACCTTAGCAGCTAAGTCCCATAAGATTTCACACACATTTGAACATTTTGAACAATATCAGCGAACGCCAGCAGAAATGCTTAACTCGTAATGTATGTACATGGTGAGGCATGAAATATTGGCAGAGCAGGACCCGAACTAGGATAAATCCATAGAAGTCGGTTACCGCTTGAGGCATGGTAAGTCACGGACCTCCACGAAATCTTTTTCCCAGAGGTGTTGTTGGCACATACCAGTATGTTTCTAAATTCTTGTTTTAATTTTTCTTCATTGCTCTTACAGGAATTTTGTTGTAGCTTGCTGTTTTCTTAGCTAGATTATCAGCTCGTGTATGACCTACTGTTCATCCGAAAGCTACCTGTCAGTTGTATTTCTGCAACGTTCTGATTCAGAATCGTATTTTTTCAATGCATAAGTTGTGATTCATCGGATTTTCGAAACGAATCCAATGTTACCCTCCTGCCAATGTGGGCTGCTCTCCCAGTATTCGTTACACTGTGTTTTAGAATGTTGGATATTGTTGTTATAAATAATTACCGTTTAACTATTAAAGTACTAGTATCATGGAACATAACAGCCTTGTTAACGGGTCGGGGAAAACTGAAAGCCTATTACAAACGCTTCAAAATAATTGCACATGTATTGGATGGAACCAAACTGCCTTTAGCCTGCAGTAATTTAGCGATACAGAGGGACAATCAAAAGAAACAAATTACTGAAAAAGAACGAAAACGGCGAGTCAGTACATCAGACTTCATAGCAACAGAACTTTACATCTTTTGTAATTCACTAAGGTACTCGGTTCTAAGGTTCTCAGTTAGCTTTACAACTGAGTTGGTCTTCCGACCACATGTTTCATTTTTTTGTAGGCTCAGGCGACTAAAGCCGCCGGCCGCTGTGGCCGAGTGCTTCTAGGTGCTTCAGTCCGGAACCGCGCGCACGGTCGCAGGTTCCAGTCCTGCCTCGGACATGGATGTGTGTTATGTCCTTAGGTTAGTTAGGTTTAAGTAGTTCTAAATCTAGGGGATTGATGACCTCAGATGTTAACTCCCACAGTGCTTAGACCCATTTGAACCTCTGTTATAGTTACCTAATTCGCGTGTCTTCCAATATCACTTGAATTATCTATCTCTCTGAAGATTTTATTCGGTAGACAGGATAAAGATTCTGACAGCGCTAAAAAACCAGCGGGAGAAATAAAGCTGAGCTCTGACAACACACCCATACTCATGCAGTAATTGAATTAGTTAATAGGCGCGCCCCAACGCCCACTAACTTTCCTGGGCAGCCTGATCGGATTCCGCACATACTGTGACTTTTAATATTCTGCTTCATACTAAGAGGTTTATCTTCCCATTATGAATTGGTCACCGGGAGTAAGCACACGCGGAATTTATTAGTGAATTGGAGATTAAGTAGTAACACTCACTAATGGGGAATCTGAGAACACGTGTATTGTCCAACCAAACAAAGCTGTTTTTGAGTTCCAACAGAGGAATTATCATTGCATTTAACTAAATTTGCTCGAAAATTACGTTGACACTAGCTATGATTAATACATAACCCCTGAGAACGAAAGTCTATTGGGGACCTACTACTAATTTCAAGACTTGCACAAACGGCGGTCAGCTAACTTCACTTACCTTCGTAAATTACAGAAAAATAAAAAAAAATTACCGAGCCTTGCAACTCTCCACTTGCATTTACAAACCTGAAAGAAACACAGGCTGGTGGGTTATACCGCTAAGTTCCAAATTCTGATACCCGATTACAAAACCAGCGAGACACTCTCGCTGTAGCGTGGATGACGCGCCGATGGCGCGCTAGCTGCTTTGTCCTGCCCCCTGACGCCGCCCTCGTTCGAATCGGAACATCGTAAAATGCTGAATACGTTAGCAACCGCAACCGTCTAGAGTCGTAAAAGGCGAAAGACGCGGATAATAAATCCACTGTATAGAACGACCGAAATGCAAGTTAAATAACGTTCGTCTTGTTTAGTAGGTCAACCTCGCTACGAAGACAACTCGCGCCCCTACAGTTCCCACCACCGTGCCCAGTTATCAATTTCTGTATTGTCTGTCGACGCGACGTGTCAGTCGTAAAAGTCCCAAGCACCACTGCCATTGTGTTGTAACAGTAACCGGTTCTTCACAGCATCGACATACATACTCTGCAAAACAACTAAGAAGTGCGAAGAAGGGGCTACGTAGCACGGTACCGTATGTTGCTGTTTATTCCTGTTCGAATCGGATATGGAGCTCAGACAGAAAGACTTCTTAATTGCCTCTGTGTGCACTAAAATTATTTTGGCCTTCTCTTACGATCCCTGTACAACAGCTATACATTCTTCACTAAGAGTCATACCCGAAATTTTTTAAGTACGTTTCTGCTGTATAATTCGAGTCTAATTTCTAGAGCCTATCAACTAAGACTCTTAAGTTTTCAATGAAACTCTCCTAGGGGCCAAAGAAATCCGTGACAATTCGTGCTGCCCTACTCTGTATTTGTTCAGTACCCGACACAGCGCGCCTATGCATTAAGCAAACAGAATATGCAGGGTGTCCCATAAATGTTGTGACAAAGTTCGAGTGGTTGTAGAGCTCGTCTTGAGTAACAAATCTAGGACAGGAAACCGTTTCCGGAAACGTTATCTAAAGACGTTACAGATGATAGAAGTTATATGTCCCGGCGCCTGTCACTAGGCAACCCCTGCGGCGGTAACGGGACTTTGCTCTCTGGCGGACAAGCCAGAACGTCCGGCAATGTTGTTTATTATTCGGCGACTGGCTGCCACGATCACCAGTGGAAAAGATGGGGCTAGCTACTGTGTAGACAGGCCTTCTCTCCTATAAACGCGCCTTGCTGAATGACCTTGCTGAATGACGGTTTCAGACACGGATTTTTTGTGTGCAGTTCTAATTACGCAGCAGCCAGCTCCACCCTCTCCACGTGCGAACATGCCGAACAGTCGCGATCACTGAATAACAAACGACATTCCGAGACGTTCCACCTACGAATCGTAAGCGTGCAAAGTCACGTTTCCTGTCGCAGGGGTGACCGAGCGGCAAAAGGCGGCGCCTGTTAACTCTGACGCACTGCAGCCTCGTTGGAAGACGTCCACGGACACGAGTTCCTACCCGCGATTTGTTCCTCATCACACCTTCTACAATGCCTCAGAGTTTCTGGCAACACTTCTGGAACACCCTGTGTACAGGGTGATTCTTATCAACGTTTAAAAACCCCAGAAGCGACGCAGACGACGCTGAGACAAGTAATTTGATGTAAGACACCTGGGGCCGCAAATGTCAGGAAATACGTCGAAAGAGGATGGCAGATCTTAAGCATATGGCATTAGAGATGACGTATGTCGCCGCACGTGCAGCAGTTGGGCCTGTCGATCTTACCCTCGCTGGCAGGGGGCAGTGCTTCCCATGACTGCGGTAAGAGCTGTTTTCGTTCCTGCCTTCTCCGGCGTGATACGGTAGTGCTCGAGATAGTAGTTACGCAGGACTACGATGAATCGGTTTACATTTAACGAGCTTGCAGACCCGCATCTGTGTTTCCCTGCCAATTCTAATGCGCTTGCGGCAACAACACAGAACATTTTTTTTAATCTATACTCCGCAAGCCACCTGACAGTGTGTGGCGGAGGGTACCTTGAGTATCTCTATCGGCTCTCCCTTCTATTCTAGTCTCGTACAGTTCGTGCAAAGAAAGATTGTCGGTATGCCTCTGTGTGAGCTTTAATCTCTCTGATTTTATCCTCATGGTCTCTTCGCGAGATATACGTAGGAGGGAGCAATATACTGCTTGACTCCTCGGTGAAGGTATGTTCTCGAAACTTCAACAAAAGCCTGTACCGAGCTACTGAGCGTCTCTCTTGCAGAGTCTTCGTCTATCATCTCCGTAACACTTTAGTGATTGCTAAATGACCCTGTAACGAAGCGCGCTGCTCTCCGTTGGATCTTCTCTATCTCTTCTGTCAACCCTATCTGGTACGGATCCCATACCGGTGAGCAGCATTCAAGCAGTGGGCGAACAAGTTTACTGTAACCTACTTCCTTTGTTTTCGGACTGCATTTCCTTAGGATTCTTCCAATGAATCTCAGTCTGGCATCTGCTATACCGACGATTAATTTTATATGGTCATTCCATTTTAGATCACTCCTAATGCCTACTCCCAGATAATTTATGGAATTAACTGCTTCCAGTTGCTGACCTTCTATATTGTAGCTAAATGATAAAAAATCTTTCTCTCTATGCATTCGCAGCACATTACACTTGTCTACATTGAGATTCAGTTACCATTTTCTGCACCATGCGTCAAATCGTTGCAGATCCTCCTACATTTCAGTACAATTTTCCATTGTTACAACATCTTGATATACTACAGCATCATCCGCAAAAAGCCTCAGTAAACTTCCGATATTATCCACAAGGTCATTTATATATATTGTGAATTGCAACGGTCCTACGACACTCCCCTGCGGCACACCTGAAATCACTCTTACTTCGGAAGACTTATCTCCATTGAGAATGACATGTTGCGCTCTGTTATCTAGGAACTCTTCAATCAAATCACACACTTGGTCTGATAGTCCAAATGCTCTTACTTTGTTCATTAAACGACTGTGGGGAACTGTATCAAACGCCTTGCGAAAGTCAACAAACACGGCATCTACCTGGGAACCCGTGTCTATGGCCCTCTGAGTCTCGTGGACGAATAGCGCGAGCTGGGTTTCACACGACCGTCTTTTTCGAAACCCATGCTGATTCCTACAGAGTAGATTTCTTGTCTCCAGAAAAGTCATTATACTCGAACATAATACGTGTTCCAAAATTCTACAACTGATCCATTCTACAACTGATCACACATAGTCTTTTACCTTCTCACGTATCGTTTCCTACTATGTACCGTTGAATACGTGAAACACGAATCATGCGCGCTAGTGAACACTGAAGGCAAAACATTTATTGAAGGAAGGTAGCACAGTGGTCAGTCATGATTTTCTCTTAATACAAGGTTAATTATCAGAGAAGATGTAACGCATGAAATAATTTGTACTTTGTTGGTATTTGCGAGCACTACGTAGCACCTCGGATAATGGAAGAACGAAAGCAGAGTAGCCTATCGGAGCGAAGTGTGGCACTGCTACCTACCTGTGAAGGTGCGATCGACAGGCCCAACCGCTTTACGTGTGTGATCTGCTCACGTGACATGTTCCATATTTTTTGCCCATTCAGGGTATTTCCCGACATTTGCGGCCTCGTATGTCTTACCTTACTTGTCACAGCGTCATCTACGTCGCCTCGTGGATTTTTTATCGTTTATAAAAATCACCCTGTACAGTGATATACCCTATTCGTCCTATCTAGTGTAGTGAATTTTGATTCAAGTTTCTATAAGTGCAAATGAAACTGATGTTAGAGTTATTCTGTGAATCAGACACGTTACGGAAATGTTTGTTGTAATGTCGCTAAATAAAATAACATTTATTGATTGAGGAATGTTAGCTACCACCACATAGGATACTAGGCACACCACACTGTAAATACGAAATATTCCATCAAGTGAATGCTCAAAATTTGACCTTATCAGAAACTTCATTAAATATTTCATAAAACAGGATTTAAATACTGATTATGATAACACACATCTCCTCAGAAGTTAGTACTCAGAAGAACAAGAAAGAAAGATACTTATCCTCAAACATCAATGGTTTTATGCTTTATAACTTTGTAATGACCAGCGACTCGAGGATAGCACGGAAGCCTGACAGTGCACAGTTACAGACACCTTGGATACATATATTGTGAGCAAATTTATACATCTGGCGCAAAGAGGGCAATCGTCAAAGTGACATTAGACCCTGTTAGTCCTACCTGGTATGTATCTCACATACTTGAACGATATTCTAAGCTGCGTCATGTAAATCGAACATATAGGGCACGAAAATTAGTGCGCAGAGCTGAGCCACATCTTGCAGCAGCAATAGCTGCACCTCGGCTGAGTATCGAGTCGAATTTAGCTGTGACGACACACACGTCAATCGGTGTCGCTTCGACTCTATGCATTCGGTACGGAGGCAAGTGGCGGCGTTCCCGTGTGCCAGCAGCCCGCGGGAAGACGTTCGCAGTGGTTGTGAGATCAGGAGAAGGTGCAGCCCGGGACAGCAGCCGAATGTCCTCTATGTTGAACTGGGTCAGGGCAGCACAGACAAAAGGTGGTCTCGCGTTGTCTTCTTGAAACTTAACGCCACAGATACCTCGAAGAAGGGGTTCTACCCCTGGCCTTTACACGTGAAACTGCAACGGCTGCTGTCCGTACCTGATAGCAACGCACACTACCTGTATAAGAACGAGCAGTGCAATCTGGCAGCGTTCGTTCCCCACGGAGCCCCCACTCACGGATTCTGCACGCAGTGCTGCCACCCCTGTGTCCAACGTTGTCGTTGGTTCTCCACTGTTGGCGGGCGCGAACCCCCTCCCCTATCTCACCCCCCCCCCCCTCTCGCTCTCTCACTCTCTCTCTCTCTCTCGATCTCTTCCGCTGCCGCGTCAAGGGAAGCCGCAACAGTGGTCACCTCTGTGACGGTCTGAGAATAATCGTTTAGAACAAAATCCTACACGTCTCGCCGTTTCCGAATTATTCAGCATAAAAAGCAGCCAGTCGGGTCGTCGTGTGCGCATATTCGAGCAGCCTGCCAGAGACGATTTCGCCAAACGTGTTCTTCGTTTGGTCACCTCAAATCTGACAACCATAGCTTCTGCTATGATTTGTGATTTCCGGAAAAGGCGCATTTTAACAGGCAATGAGCACTTGAACAAGTGGAGACTAACGTGCACAGAGTTGTCTGGGAATTACAGCATTTTTAGCGCGTGCGCAAGTGCTTGAATTTGCAGGCACAACGACCTGAGCGGCTAACTTCGATGCTAAATAGCTCGGAAGCGGCGCAACGTATCGGATTTCCTTTTTAACAAATGCTTCTCAGCACAACCTCCCCTGCAACACCGTTACAGGTTTTTCAGACTGTTTATGACTAACGTGTATACTTGCTCTCAAGCGCTAGTTTAATGGGACCGCTGAGATCCTGCATGGCCGTCCTGAACGTATCGATTCTGTAATCAGATGCCAGTCGTTGGATCTGAGCCACCGCCAGCAGTTGTATCGCAGAACTACAAGCTGCAGCCTGGTGCTATTTGTTTCTTTTTCTTATTGGAGGCGTAAAATGATGCTCTCACAAACGACCACGATGTAAATGTTATTTCCGAACGATAAAGTCACTCGTAATCTTTCAATATACACACAGTGTAGACGGCGTCGGTCCTACTTACTGTGTGTGGTTAAGCTGAAGTGATAAGAATGCGCTCGCCAAGGCACATGGTACAGTTAGTGGCAGTTTGGCACCTGACACATCGTCCATGGTGTTGTCATTTTAATGACGAGCAGGCTGTGTATTGCGCCGGGGGAAGATTCAGTACCTTTTGCTTCGCCTATATTCTGAGGTTTTCAAAACGAGATTAATCAGACCTATTTGGCAAGGTTTCTCCAAACCGAAACCGATGTATATGACAAATCATAACGTTTACGTAGCTTTTGGACACCATCAACAGCATTTTTATATATATTTTTTGCCAAGTATTACAAAGTAAAAGCCGTTCTATTGTTGATATTCACTGATTTACTGCGTAGTCGTTTCAGATGTCCGATGTGGAACCCCAAGCTCTAAAACAGTTCATGCCAGCACTTTGATGTGCTCCACTGCACTGGGCCCTACTTGTGGTTCTTCCATAATTTCCAGGCATCGCCTGCAAATAAATAAATGTAAATAAGAATTTATTACCAATTTCCATCTTGCTCCAAAATAAGCTATGGAGTCTTTCCAAGGTGTCGGAGTGAGGTGCAAGCTGAAATGCGTGCTCCAGTACGGCAGGAAGTTGGAAGCAACTGGATGCACACATATTTCAAGACGTAGAGTGCACGATAAACACACTGTCAGAACCGCTAAAAATGTCTGGAAATCACTATTATTGTTTTCAAATACATATGCGGTTATTTTGCTCCCAAAGACAAAAGAAATCCGTTGCAACTGCGCTTGGAGGCAAGGAAGCAGTGGACCACCGAGTGCTGTCCTCTCTTTACACTGTCAATAACACGAGTAAATACCACGATTAAGTTCTTATAGGTTTCTCGTCAAGAAAGGAAATTTAAAAGCCGCTTTCATTAGTGGTCTGAATGCATTTAAATTACGTGAGGCATCAGTACGGTAGCCCACGGGCAGCAGTCCTGTTGTAGTCTGCGTGCTGCGAAGTGTCGTGTGCGTGCAGTTGGCAGGCGACGATCAGCAGGCGGGCAGTAGGCGCCTCCATTCCGCGGGCTGTCCCTGGCCCAGCTGGCAGCGCACCTACGCCGGCACACTGGTCGCACTTGGCACCTGCGGCAATCAGCGCTCTCGTTCGCAAACCCGGCAGCCCGCACCGCGGCACAGCCGCACCGGCCGCGCCTGCTGGAGACCATCCGCACATCTGCACATCCACATGGAACCCAGCCGAGCGCCAATAGCTCCCCCGTCGCTGGGCGGTCGTCTCCTACTCCACGGACACACACCAGACCACCGTTATACAGCGTCGCTCCGGGGTGGGAAAGAGCGAGCTTGCGTCCCAAGTTGGCCTGTATCCGACGGGATCCACGACTTCACCATGCCGGTACTCGAGGCTGAACACGATCTCAGCCAACCACGCGACTAGCGCCTGAGAGGGCAGTCATATTTTTTCCTCGGCTATCGCACGGCCACGTCAGGAAACGAGCCTGTTTTGCATCGAGACAAGTATCCACATAGACAGTGCGGCGGCGTTTGGCTCATAATGACCGTTGCTGGCGCCACAAAATGTCATGTGTGTGAGACTACCAATAACGTTGGACGCTTCTTGCAGTTTATATTCTTTATGAATATAGCTTTTACTGCGCTGCCACCGTTAACTTTGTCCCTTCGTCTTATTAATAATGGTCGGTAGAATTTGGAAGTCATCGTTGATGGAACAGCTGTCTGTTAAAAAATGTTCAAAACATCTTCGTTTTTCTACTCATTGAGTAACTGAATTAAAACATCCTCCATATATAGTAAAGCGCCAGAGAAACTTGTGTAGGCATGCGTATTCAAAAAATGGTTCAAATGGCTCTGAGCACTATGGGACTTAACTTCTGAGACCTCAGGACTTAAACCTAACTAACCTAAGGACATCACACACATCCATGCCCGAGATAGGATTCGAACCAACGACCGGAGTGGTCGCGTGGTTCCAGACTATAACGTCTAGAACCGCTCGGCCACTCCGGCCGGCTCATGCGTACTCAAATACAGAGATATGTAAATAGGCGGAATATCGCGCTGCAGTCTGCAGTGCCTATATAAAAGTGTCTGGCGCAGTTGATAGATCGGTTACTACTGCTACAATGGCAGGTAATCAAGATTTAAGAGAGTTTGAACGTGGTTTTATAGTCGGCATACGAGCGGTGGGACATAGCATCTCCGAGGTAGCGATGAGGTGGGGATTTTCCCGTACGACCATTTCACGAGTGTACCGTGAATATCAGGAATCTAGTACAACGTCAAATCTCCGACATCGCTGCGGCCGGAAAAAGATGCTGCAAGAACGGGAACAACGACGACTGAATAGAAACGTTCAACGTGACAAAAGTGCAACTCTTCTGAAAATTGCTGCAGATTTCAGTGTTGGGCCATCAACAAGTGTCAGCGTGCGAACTGTTCAACGAAACAACACCGATATGGGCTTTCGGAGCCGAAGGTCCACTCGCGTACCTTTGATGACTGCAAGTCACAAAGCTTCACACCTCGCCTGGGCCCGTCAGCACCGACATCGGACTGTTGATGACTGGAAACATGGTGCCAGGTCGGACAAGACTCGTTTCAAATTGTATCGAGCGGATGGACGTGCACGGGTATGCAGACAACCTCGTGAAACCGTGGGCCCTGCATGGCAGCAGGGAACTGCTCATGTTTGTGGAAGCTCTGTAAAGGTGAGGGGCGTGTGCAGTTGCAGTGATATTGGACTCCTAATACTTCTAGATACCACTCTGACAGGTGACACGTACGTAAGCAATGTGTCTGATCACCTGTATCGATTCATATCCTCTGTACATTGTAATGGACTTGGGCAATTGGAGCAGGACAAAGGGGCACACCACACGTCCAGAATTGCTACGCAGTGGAGCCAGCAACATTGTTCTAAGTTTGACCACTTCGGCTGGCCACCAAAGTCCCCAGACATCAACATTATTGAGCACATCTGGGATACCTTGGAACGTGCTGTTCAGAACAGATCTCCAGCCCCCGTACTCTTTCAGTTTTATGGACTGTCTTGCAGGATTAATGATGTCAGTTCCCTCCACGACTACTTCAGACATCAGTCGAGTCCATGCCACGTCGTGTTGCGGCACTTCTGTGTGCTCGCGGGGGTCCTAAACGGCATTACGCGGGTGTACCAGTTTCTTTGGCTCTTCAGTGTAATTATTTGATAATCATTACTACAAATAAGCACCAAATTTCAACTCGCACGTCTATGTAATTAACTTTGACGTAACCCAGCTAAACTATCTTGTTACAGTCTGTCGTCGACACAGAATGAAGATGGCAGAAAGTCGTTTCATCACACCTCCAACCCACTCAGCATTTGCAATCGGTTTGGTCCTCTTTTCTGTGTCACACTGCAAAGCGTTAGTTATCACGGCACCACAGTACTGTCGACAACCTTCTGATACATTTTATATCAATCTAATACAAATACATCAGTAAAGTACTTCTTATATATATGTATAATAAATACGTCTAAATTCTGGACGAAGAAACTAAAGTGTGGAAGTAACAAGAAATTCGCGAGTAACGTCATGTTGTTTCATCTATTAAAATTAGTAAAATTCCCTGTATTCGCATAGCCAAGTTAAGCTTCTGTGCTCTACTTGTGATAGATACTTCTCAGAGTGTCGGCTAATAAACTCGCCTAAGCTAAAATCGATTAATGCCGGAGTGGCAGTAATAACGTTTTTATCACATTTCTCTTTCGTACATTTAGAAGGATGCGCAGCAGAGGTGTTTGTTTGTTATGTTAATTTTTCGGTTGATTCATACGTGCCAGACAACAAGCTCGAGATCATCGCGCAGAAGTTGTGGAAAGCGCAGGCGGCTGGCATTGGCTGACGAAGGCGTTCGAAATTCAGCACCTCGCTACGACAAATGGTTAGATCGGAACGGCGACTATGAAGAAGTGTTGCAAATGACACTTCTTTTTATTTTACTGTGGTTTCCATTTCTCGACCGATCGGTGGTTGGAAAAGAAAGCCCTCTCGCACTTTTTTAGATAAAAACCTTCGGATTTAGCAAACATAACATTAAGTACATAATTAGCGGCTTTCCGTCGCTGACTAACGTGTCATTTCGTTGTACAGTGCCTGGGCGATTGGTTATGACACGTACTTGTATAATATGTCGGCGAAAATGCCAAAGACACCAAAGAGGAGTTTCTCAATGTCATATGTCACCATGCCATGATCGTATTGCTTGGAACAAATAAATACGGAAACATACAATTTTAAGTAATTGAAACATCTTCCATTTAATAACAACAATTTGTTTACATCACTTAAATCGTCGTGAGGCCCTCTGAAGATGAGCCTACCGGTTCGAAACCGGTTACGACGCTGTTTATGTAAATAAATGGCTAGTTTCTACAGTGACAGACTTTTTCCAGCAACTATCTGCGGTCCTGAGCTTTTCATGGATGCCGGTTCAGAGGACACACTTTAAGGTAGGGGTGGCTGCCTAAACTCCGGGCTGGTTGCTGTAATCTTCTGTATAAGAGTCACTGTATTTTGTATACAGTCACGAACGCAATACGTCAGTTTCTGACAAAACAGCAAATATAGGTTCGCACCGTGAAATAGTTTAACCCTACACTCGGGCAAGTTCAGCTGAAAGCGATGTGAAAGGATCCCTACGCATTCAAGTAAGTCTTAGCCCTATTGCACACATGAGAATCTTTTTTCAGGTGGGAAGCGACTCACTAGCCCGCAGCCCGGAGTTTAGGCAGCCAGCACTACCTTCAAGTGTGTCCTCTGAACCGGCATCCACGAAAAGCTCAGGACCGCACATAGTTTCTAGAAAAAGTCTGTCGCTATAAAAACTAGTGGTGTAAGCTATGATGAAGTAGGCAGTCAGTTGCATTTCTAGAGGTGTTAGTTACAGCGTACGACGATATCATTACTTAAATTGGTGATCTGTTGGAAATGCGCACGCGCCGGTTTGCCAGCGCTCAGGTAGCGCTGGAAAGCAGATACTGCGGGGCGCGTGTGGTGCCAGACCGCTCACATATGCCAAACGTAGACTGGGGCTGCAGAGCGCGTGTTCTGGGAGTAATTACTGGCACAGAGCACGCCGTTTAATGCCGGCTTCATGTTAGCGGTCGCAGTTGCAGGTTCAAACTGGATGCGTAACTGGATTTCGGAATTCTTGTTTCAAGCTCGTGAATAATCCTCTTATCTATAAAATCGTGACATGTTATGTTGCTCATTTTTAGGTTACGACCGTTTACACTCAGCTGAAAGGCATCATAGTTGCCTGAAATGTTTACGTATTTATTTGTATCTCATTTTGCTTAACATACTAAGACGCTGAAGTTTTCCACAGCCCGAAGCTTCATAGTTGCAATAGGCACTTGCTATGCGGAACGGACAGAATTCCACTCTACAAGAGAAATTATTAAAATTATCTGCGTAGAATCACACAAATAGCTACGAACAATGGGTATGACACGCATATACGAGGGCAAGTTCCGATCGGTCGTGAAACGGAAATCAGTGTGAAAAAAATCTTTTATTTCCAGTAGTTAACTATACCTTACAACCACTTCTCTACATAGTCGACCTCCGACTTAGACACCTATCGTAGCATTGTACCAACTTTCCAATACCCTCGTCATATAGGGCAGCCGTCTGTGCTTTCCGCCAATTCTCTTCGCTGATCTACAGCTCGCTGTTTGTGTCAAAATGTTCATAGCCACCACTTCTTGATAATAGAGGTGAAACTCAGGACGAGCTAGTTACGGACTGTGTTGTAGGTGATTAAACACTTCCCATCCGAAACGCTGCAGGAGCATCTTTATTGTCCCTGTACATTGCGGACGAGAATTATCATGAAGAAAGAAATGCGTGACAGTTATGTTACGCGGGCTGCATGACGTCAAGTGAAATCTCTCACCTGGCCCTCATATTTAGCAGGAGACACTACTTTTCAGGCATCTTTACGTCTTCACTGTGCGCTCAGAATTGAAGAGAGCGTTCTGCGATCGACGGTCGTACTAGAGACACTACCCAAAATGCTATCCTTCCTCGGACTTTCAGAGTGGTTTCCATTTTACGACCGATCAAACTTACTTTCCGAATAGCCCTCGTAGTACACAGGCACAATCAAACAATTAAAACACAGCTATAAACCAAACACAAGATATACAGAACACAGGAATAACTTACAAGCCCCCGACCCACAAATACGGACAACACACAAACACAAGGACGAAACCACACAGAAACAATGGACATGGCACATTATAACTTACATACATACACTAACACACATGATGCAAACGTAACAAAGAAACAGGATCTCTATAGAGCACAAAAGCTAGGGAAACTCTCCCAACTAAGACCAAAAACAATTCCAAGGAGCGCGAGTACATACATTTTAATGTCCAAGTTCTCACGCAGTATACAAAGAATGACATACAGAAATTTTGAAGCACGTTGCAAAGAACATATGAGATGTTGGAAGCATGAAACAAATTATTTCACATTCATAGAGTATTTAAAAAGAAACATCCAACCAACAAAACACGAAAATCATCAGTATAAATAACAACAAATGCCTTATCCGACTGCAGGAAAACTGCCACACCCAGAAAGCAATTGCAGCGAACAAACAGCTGATAAACAACCGAAACACCAACTCTCTGCTAAACCTGATAAAACTAATGATATAGTTTATATAACAATAATTACAGGGATACATATATACACGTTACTGTGCATAGCCATCTACCAGTTCACAAAAATACAAACACAAACACACACGCAGGAGGAAAACAGACGCGCACATATACCACAGGTATCACATACACATTCGATATTTCACAGCAACATTCAGTAAGCCAGCTACTGAACGTTCTTGCCAAAAATACTATGCCAGTGAAAATCCTAAAGAGTGGAAAGTGGAGGTTCAGCTTTAAAATGAGAACATAATATGTACATATTTCGGGCAACAGACAATGCCATTCAAAAAATGAAAGCGTACACTTATGGCGTGATAAAATTGTAAATACAATATGGCACGCAACTGGTAACAAAAGGACAGCAAAAGTTAAAGATATTCGCGTCATTATGTTCATACAGCCCATTATATTTCGCAGCAGGGACTATCCGTTATTTTAATAACCGAAACTAGTTGAAACTTGCACGCGCCAGTTTCAAGCAATTTTCGACAAACTTCTGTGCAAGCCTCTTTCTTGACGACAATAGCGTGCATACGAAGAAAATAACCACCGCCCTAAACAGCTCAGCTCTTAGTTGTCTTGTGACAGCCAGAGCGAGAGCACCAGCAGCAGCGAGTACTGTTTGTATAAAGCGTTTATTTTGCATTTTGTTTACGACCATCCACTAAGGAAGGGATTCTATTTGTGTTTATCTGCTCTGCATAGTAACTAACAGTTCTTGATAAAACTTTACGTAGTTTTCGTGTTAGATTTCTTAGTGTTTTCTTGATCGTTTAGAACAGAAAGCGCCCTAAAACCGTATTTTGTTTGTTTCGCGGCCGTTAGCCACTAGTCACTTGAATCAGCAGTTGTCTTGTGACAGCCAGAGCGAGAGCACCAGCAGCAGCGAGTACTGTTTGTATAAAGCGTTTTTGTACTTATTTGCTGCGCTTAGCTTTTAAATAGTTTTTCTGGGAAAACCTAGCGTAGTTTTCGCGTCTCGTATTTCAGTGAGTGTTTCTTGATTATCAGAGTAGCTCATCAGAAGATTATCTTGGGAATTTGTCACCGTATAGAGTAGGGTAAACATAGTCATGTGTAGGGACTGTGGTTGTTGTGAGCGGACGCAAGGAGAATTGGCCACTCTTCGGGGGCAGGTGGAGGCTTTGTCTGTTAGGCTCATCGAGCTCGAGGCGCAGGCGTCGGCTCGTAGTGGCGTTGGGGCAACTGTGGTGAGACCTATGCCTACTTCGGTGGCCTTGGAATCACATGGAACCCCTGATGTCGCTGCGTCTTCCGGCAGTGAGCATCTTACCGGTCAGCCATCACTCCAGGGTGAATGGCGGACAGTGGTGGGCTCGCGCGTGCCTGGCCGAAAGGCAAAGGTGGGATCTGGCCGCGTGGCAGCTACCTTACCCCTTTCCAACAAGTACGGGGTGCTTCCTAGTGGTGATGACATCGTTTCCGAGACACCACAGGATGCCTCGCCTGTTGGGCCAGTGGCCGATTCTCCGGCAAGGTCCCGACAGTCACAGAGGGCGGGCCTATTAGTTGTAGGGAGCTCCAACGTTAGGCGGGTTATGGAGCCCCTCAGGAAAATAGCGGGTAGGTCGGGGAAGAATGCCAGTGTGCACTCGGTGTGCTTGCCGGGGGGTCTCGTCTGTAATGTGGAGGAGGCCCTTCTGGCAGCTATTGTACGCACTGGGTGTGACCGGCTGCAGATAGTAGCACATGTCGGAACGAATGACGCCTGCCGCTTGGGTTCTGAGGCCATCCTTGGTTCCTTCCGGCGGCTGGCTGATTTGGTGAAGACAACCAGCATCGCACGCGGAGTGCAAGCTGAGCTTAATATCTGCAGCATAGTGCCCAGAGTCGATCGCGGTCCTCTAGTTTGGAGCCGTGTGGAGGGTCTAAACCAGAGGCTCAGACGACTCTGCGACTATAATGGTTGCAAATTCATCGACCTCCGTTATTGGGTGGAGAACTGTAGGGCCCCCCTAGACAGGTCAGGCGTGCACTACACACCGGAAGCAGCTACTAGGGTAGCAGAGTACGTGTGGCGTGCACACGGGGGTTTTTTAGGTTAGAGGGACCCCCCTTGGGCGAAACGATAAAATACCTGACGGCTTACCAGAGAGGACATTATCATCGTTGATAAAGAACGTCCATCCTCAGAGACCAAAAACAGGAAAAGTTAACGTAATATTGGTAAACTGCAGGAGTATCCAGGGCAAGGTTCCTGAATTAGTATCTCTTATTGAAGGAAATAGTGCGCATATAGTATTAGGAACGGAAAGTTGGTTAAAACCGGAAGTGAACAGTAACGAAATCCTAGACACAGAATGGAATATATACCGCAAGGATAGGATAAACGCCAATGGTGGAGGAGTATTTATAGCAGTAAAGAATTCGATAATATCCAGTGAAGTTATTAGCGAATGCGAATGTGAAATAATCTGGGTTAAGTTAAGTATCAAAGGTGGGTCAGATATGATAGTCGGATGCTTCTATAGACCACCTGCATCAGCAACCGTAGTAGTTGAGCGCCTCAGAGAGAACCTGCAGAACGTCGTGAAGAAGTTTCGTGATCATACTATTGTAATAGGGGGAGACTTCAATCTACCAGGTATAGAATGGGATAGTCACACAATCAGAACTGGAGCCAGGGACAGAGACTCTTGTGACATTATCCTGACTGCCTTGTCCGAGAATTACTTCGAGCAGATAGTTAGAGAACCAACTCGTGAAGCTAACGTTTTAGACCTCATAGCAACAAATAGACCGGAACTTTTCGACTCCGTGAATGTAGAAGAGGGTATCAGTGATCATAAGTCAGTGGTTGCATCAATGACTACAAGTGTAATAAGAAATGCCAAGAAAGGAAGGAAAATATATTTGCTTAACAAGAGTGATAGGGCACAAATCGCAGAATAACTGAGTGACCACCATCAAACGTTCATTTCTGAGGAAGAGGATGTGGAACAAAAATGGAAAAAATTCAGAAACATCGTCCAGTACGCCTTAGATAAGTTCGTACCGACTAAGGTCCAAAGCGAGGGGAAAGATCCACCGTGGTATAACAATCATGTACGAAAGGTACTACGGAAACAAAGAAAGCTTCATCATAGGTTTAAGAGTAGTCGAATCATAGCTGATAAGGAAAAGCTGAACGAAGCGAAAAAGAGCGTAAAGAGAGCAATGAGAGAAGCATTCAACGAATTCGAACATAAAACATTGGCAAACAATCTAAACAAGAACCCTAAAAAGTTTTGGTCATATGTAAAATCGGTAAGCGGATCTAAATCCCCTATTCAGTCACTCGTTGACCACGATGGCACCGAAACAGAGGACGACCGAAGAAAGGCAGAAATACTGAATTCAGTGTTCCGAAACTGTTTCACTGCGGAACATCGTAACACGGTCCCTGACTTCAGCCGACGCACGGACGCCAAAATGGAAAATATTGAAATAAACGATATCGGAATTGAAAAACAACTGCTATCACTTAGTAGCGGAAAAGCATCCGGACCAGACGAGATACCCTTAAGATTCTACAGTGATTATGCTAAAGAACTTGCCCCCTTTCTATCAGCAATTTATCGTAGATCGCTGGAAGAACGTAAAGTACCTAGCGACTGGAAGAAAGCGCAGGTCGTTCCCATTTTCAAGAAGGGTCATAAATCAGATGCGAATAATTATAGGCCTATTTCGCTTACGTCAATCTGCTGTAGAATAATGGAACATGTTTTGTGTTCTCGTATTATGACGTTCTTAGATAATACAAATCTCCTTCATCATAACCAACATGGATTCCGCAAACAGAGATCATGTGAAACTCAGCTCGCCCTATTTGCCCAAGAAATTCACAGTGCCGTAGACACTGGCGAGCAGATTGATGCCGTATTCCTGGACTTCAGGAAGGCATTTGATACGATTCCGCACTTACGTTTAGTGAAAAAAATACGAGCTTACGGAATATCGGACCAGGTTTGTGATTGGATTCAGGATTTCCTAGAAGAAAGAACACAACATGTCATTCTTAACGGTTCAAAATCTGCAGATGTAGAGGTAATTTCGGGAGTACCGCAGGGAAGCGTGATAGGACCTTTATTGTTTACAATATACATAAATGACTTAGTTGACAACATCGGTAGCTCCGTGAGGCTATTTGCAGATGACACGGTTGTCTACAAGAAAGTAGCAACATCAGAAGACTCGTACGTACTCCAGGAGGACCTGCAGAGGATTAATGCATGGTGCGACAGCTGGCAGCTTTCCCTAAACGTAGATAAATGTAATATAATGCGCATACATAGGGGCAGAAATCCATTCCAGTACGATTATGCCATAGGTGGTAAATCATTGGAAGCGGTAACGACCGTAAAATACTTAGGAGTTACTATCCGGAGCGATCTGAAGTGGAATGATCACATAAAACAAATAGTGGGAAAAGCAGGCGCCAGGTTGAGATTCATAGGAAGAATTCTAAGAAAATGTGACTCATCGACGAAAGAAGTAGCTTACAAAACGCTTGTTCGTCCGATTCTTGAGTATTGCTCATCAGCATGGGACCCTTACCAGGTTGGATTAATAGAAGAGATAGACATGATCCAGCGAAAAGCAGCGCGATTCGTCATGGGGACATTTAGTCAGCGCGAGAGCGTTACGGAGATGCTGAACAAGCTCCAGTGGCGGACACTTCAAGAAAGGCGTTACGCAATACGGAGAGGTTTATTATCGAAATTACGAGAGAGCACATTCCGGGAAGAGATGGGCAACATATTACTACCGCCCACATATATCTCGCGTAATGATCACAACGAAAAGATCCGAGAAATTAGAGCAAATACGGAGACTTACAAGCAGTCGTTCTTCCCACGCACAATTCGTGAATGGAACAGGGAAGGGGGGATCAGATAGTGGTACAATAAGCACCCTCCGCCACACACCGTAAGGTGGCTCGCGGAGTATAGATGTAGATGTAGATGTAGTGCGAGGACTGACTTGTATTACACGCTTTCGAAGTTTCCTACCGGCGTGGCCATTCGTCACAAACCTCTCGACTAACCGCATTGCTTCACGTTGTCGATATATCGCCTACTTTCCGAGCAATTGCTATTTGAGAGAAGGCTGGTACAACATTGCTTACCAGCATTTTTAATTTTTTATTGCAAAAACGAGTACGCAACGTGGAATTTTGTATCGCAGGGACAAAACATTTACAGAGACTTTCGAACTTTTCAAGCAGCCTAACAGAGATGATGTTTATGTGGAACGAAATGGTACAAATGGTGGTATCAATTTCAAATTGTCCATCATTTGACTGTAGGTGACCTTCGCCGACGAAGGGCTTCAACTGGTGACCCTTACTTTCAGAAATTCAGTGATCCACCATTCGCAAGCCGTGATTGGCCAGAAAATGTACATAAGATAGCTGGAATATCATTCGATTCCTTTCATATGGTCTAAATTATAAAATTTATCATGTACGTTCTTGTAGCAAAGTGTCTTCCCGAGTTAACAGGCAAATAACAGAAGGAGCTTTGAGTGAAATTTTACAATTAGCCATTTGCAAAAAATCAGATGACAGTCAACGCTGAAAGTCGTTGACTCAGTTAATGAGATTAACATGTCTGCTCTGATTCCTTGAGAATACAGTCCCAATTACGTGCTGCAGACGATATCAACAATTACCTAGGTCTCCTCATATTATGTCATGTTCATTTTTAGGATCAGACTGCAAATCCATGTATGGTATAATAGTCGTGTTACTATGTTTACGAAATTCGTCTAGTAAAAGATTCATAGTTAATTAGTCGTAATCTAGTAAAGGTGTAATAGCGAAGGGGAAATACAAATGGAGCTGTATTTTGAGGATGCTTGTGGCAGAGATCTCCTTGGAAAGCTGTTCGGCAAGCCTTAGTTTCCGTGTCTCTGGGATGACTCTTGCACTGAGGATACGATTGAAGATATCCATTTTTTGATCAGTATTGTGTAAATAACATACTTTGTCATATGGACTGTAACCCAATCGTGCCCAATTGTACCCGATTTAATACGTGTGGTGAATTTATTACCAATATCGACATGCTTATAAAATAATTTTTAGTAGAAACCATCATTGGTCCCTGCTAGATAAATGGGCGTTGTGGCCACTGACCGAAGGTTGAACTCTACCCATCCTTTCAGCTTTCACCACTCTCAGCCAAACACTCATGACAGACATTCTTCCAATCAGCTGCACTCGAACCGGGTACTGCCAAGCGTTAGTGACCTCTGAGGTAGAGGAGGATATAGTGCAGAAATAGAACTTACTTTCCAAGGTGACAATGGCGCAGATATCCTTCGCTAGCTTTGTTCAGTCTGCCTCACTGACTGCACGTGGTCATACCGACTTGAACATGACGGAGCACCGTCGGTCACTTTCGTGGCAGGAGATACATTGTGGATTTACTGTTCTCACAGACTTAAGAATTTGGCCTACACGACGAATACTGAACCTATACTGAACAGTTTCCCTGAGTAAGTAGAGGATAGGAGACATGGGGGTATACGACTATGAGATGTTTTCTTTTTCAAAGAAATATGTGACTTTCACATGTGCTTTTGTCCCTGCGTACAGGTAAATCAACTAACTCTTCCATACTGTCCAACCAGTGTGGAAAACATTTACCTGTAGATTTTTGCGTTATGTCACTCACAAATTTAAGATTCACTGCTTGTTCCTGTCTCGTATTTCTGCCACTCACCATCGTCAGTAACACGCAGTTGTGGGAAGCTCACACGGAAAATAAGGACTTAGAGTTTACAATGATTTTAATATATATGGTGTCCGAAAAGTCTTTCCCTGATTACATAAATTGATAACTCAGGCTAGAAGTAAGACAGAAATATGAAACTGGTGTCTAATTGTTTACAAACTATCAAAGTTTTCTTCATTCATCAGTAAACTTCCACAACGTTCAGCCCTTGTTGACCAATGACAGTACACGTCGATATGACTTTGCGGTCGAAATGCTATCACGTATTGAGGACGATGATGGTTATCTCAGACGAATTGCCTTTTCTGACGAAGCGACCTTTATTGTCAGTGGAGCAGTGAATCGCCATAATGTGCGCATTTGGGGTTCACAACCCCCTGGCCAGGTCATGGAGTGCACCAGAGATAGTCCAAAGGTGAATGTTTGGTGTGCGCTATTGCACGATCGAATTATCTGGCCATTCTTCTTCGCTGAGGCTACCATCACATCTGCAGTGTATCTGGACATGTTGCAACTGTATGCTGTTCCTCAGCTGCTTCAGTATCACCCCGATGTCTTGTTTCAGCAAGACGGTGCACCGCCTCATTGGGGTTTGGACGTCGGTGCCTATCTCGACATGACCTTTCTTAGGCGATGGATTGGTCGTGATGGGCCAACGGTTTGGCCTCCACGCTCTCCTGACATAACTCCATTAGACTTCTTTTTATGGGGTTGTGTCAAGGACGAGGTCTACCGAACATGTGATCTTGAAACCCTGCAGCAACGGATAACCACAGTCGTTGAATCGATTCCTCCAGTGATGTTGGCTCATGTGTGGACGGAAATTGAATATCGCCTAGATGTGCTACGTGCTACCAAGGGTGCACATGTGGAAGTTGTGTGAAAAAACTTCGATAGTTTGTAAACAATTAGACACCAGTTTTATATTTATATCTGACTTCTAGCCTGAGTTATCAATTTATGTAATCAGGGAAAGACTTTTCGGACATCCTGTATATCATCGTTGTTACTGGATTCGTCTGGCTGCACTGTTCACTTAAACATGACAAAGGATAGGCAGCCTTTGGTATCCAACTGTGATCTGGATTCCCCGCCCAACCTGTGAATCTCTGCCTACGCAGAGTAACAAAGGGTAATTCCATACAGATTCCTTGTACCAAACGTGGACAGAAAGTTCCACGTCCTGCTCCCTTGCCCAGTCACTCACCGCTTGCCCTATCACACATTGACCAAAGATGTTTTTCTTCCAAGTTCTCCGCTCACTGGAGATGGACAGTATCGTTGAAGGATGTTTACAACTGATTCAACGTAATATAATATTTAATATGATGATGTCAGAAAAAAATTGAATGGGGTAAAGGGGAAACAATACGTAGTAGCATTCAAAAATCTAATTTCTTCGCTTGTAGTAAACTAGCCTGTTGAGGCTCTTAAAAGGATGTAGTGATTTATTCGAGTTCACGGGACCCGCCGCTGAGCTGTAGATTGCTTTCCCGTCAACTCTGGAGACTGGAGCAAGTTCCCTGTCGCTGCACGTTGTAGCTGCTACCTCCTGCTTCCACGGGAACCCCGTCCAGGCCGCACAGCAGTTGCTGGGGTTGGGTGACGGCGGCCAGATGGGTGTGGACGCCTGTGATGTCCGCCTGCGGTTTCTGGACTTCAGCCAATAACAATCTGGCTGTTCCACGACACTCCATTCGGCTTCTGGATTGATCTTTTCGTACGACCAGGCGATGCCTGCTCGTCGTCTCTTAGTAAATGCTAAACGGTTTAAAACGATACAGATCAAAGCCGATGTTCCGGAGGGTTAAGCTTCGGAAAAGACACAGGACGTCAGGAAAATAAGTGTCCCACCCAGCTGTGAGTGATTAATATTGCGAAGAGGTTGCAGCCGTTCCGTATCAGCCGTTCGACGTGCTCTGACCGACCTACAACTCCGGGCACAAGAAGATTGGCCACTCGCCGTTTTTGCACCGTCCGCCCTTACCGGCGTCATAGGTGGGTCTAAAGTGTCCACTCATGCTTCCCTGAAAGCAACGAAGCGAATGCGGGTGGGTCACGTCAGTATTACACACACAGAGTTGAAGATACCATGGCAATATGCAAATCAATTACTCTGGCCTTGACTACGTTGCTGCACTATATGGCGTGGCGCCTGCCGCGGTGGCCGAGCGGTTCTAGGCGCTCAGTCCGGAACCGCGCGACTGCTACGGTCGCAGGTTCGAATCCTGCCTCGGGCATGGATGTGTGTGATGTCCTTAGGTCAGTTAGGTTTAAGTAGTTCTAAGTTCTAGGGGACTGATGACCACAGATGTTAAGTCCCATAGTGCTCAGAGCCATTTGAACCATTTATGGCGTGGCACTGAACGATGGGAAAAGAAGAAAACGGCCAATTACGGGCGAAAAAATTGAAGAGCAAATGAGGGAAAGCTCGACATTTCTTCGAAAACAGATTAAGGAGAAATGGTTGTTTCGAATTTAACTGAAGATGAGCGAAGATAATTATCGACTCATACTGGACACTGTGCAACAGAAATTAATGGAGGAGGACGATGGGATGAGGAGAGCAATCACATATTACGACAATATATGGATTCTTTAAGTTCCAGGCCACTGGCGTACGGCGGATTATCAAAAAATATACTTTTGTTACGTAAACCTCCTCACTGCCAGCATCGCTTTTTTCTTCGACGTCGCGATGACACGTTCTATCGACAGTACTGTGAACGCAGTTTTTGTTGTCTTCTTAGTATGCCCCACTGTTGTCTCTTTTAACGTAAAACATGTTTCGCTTAATGCAGTATCACTTTTCCTCCCGTTGTGATAGTTTATACTTCTGTCGTCAAAACGACATGGCTTCGGTTCATGTTGTTCAATTAAAAGATTCACGTTTTTTTTACACCAACCACTTTCTCAACACACCGCGGGACTTGAGAAGTGCACTGCTACAGAAGTCTACCCTGCTTCAAAGAACATATGTGATTGAACGCTTCGGGTTCTATCGGCATTCGTGCATCGTCGTATACGCTTTTAGTCTCCAACTAGACTTCCCTTCGATTTCGTGCAGCATGCACCAGCAACTCCGCTGACTTTTGCTGTGTAAATGGGTACAAAGAGCCGGTGGACTTACTGCGCTGACAGTGCCAGAGTGAGATAAAATGAGAATGTGTTGCACATCAGGGGAAACTTTTAGAGAACTACAGGAGGTACACAGGATTTGAACTTTTAATCCTGACCGGTCGGTGTGGCCGAGCGGTTCTAGGCGCTTCAGTCTGGAACCGCGCGACCGCTACGGTCGCAGGTTCGAATCCTGTCTCGGGCATGGATGTGTGTGATGTCCTTAGGTTACTTAGGTTTAAGTAGTTGCAAGTTCTAGGGGACTGATGACCTCAGATGTTTCACAAACCATACGTACGTTGAGCAGGATTAAATACTTCAAATGGCTCTGAGCACTATTTAATCCTGCTCAACGTACGTATGGTTTGTGAAACTCTGTGCCAGTACCACATATCGTAAACCTGGCGGTATCTGTATTGAACTGAAGTGCAGTTAAGGCGCGACCGCGATCTTAGCTTGTAGTTTGTGGGTGGTTGGCACATGGATCCAGCTTGTGTGGCGGCATGCTCCTTCCCTGATCAGAGGTCTCGAACGGTGTGCACTTAGCCTGTTGATGTCAACCGAGCAGCAGCAGCGCCGAGGTCTGGGAAACTGACAGCTGCTGGGGGAGCCGCGTGCAGACGCAGGCCTTGCAGCTCCCCGGTGGCATCAACAGACCGAGTGCATCTCGTTCCAGGCCTCTGACCAGCGAAAGAGCCCTTGCAGTACCGGCAATTGAGCCGGGGTCTCCTTACTGAGCACTCAGCTACTGCCAGGCGGTTCTGTTGCCGCCTGAAAGCTTGAAAGAAAAAGTTTTCGTCTTTGTGTGATAGATGTGTTGCGGCAGCAGGATGTTGAAAATTTATTTATCGTATTACATACGTTACGAATTTTTGTATTCCAAGAATAGCTACACACATGGAAAGATTAACTAAAGTACCACATATCAACATTTAAACACATCTCTCCAGCACAATATAACGCCAGTGACAAAAGCTATAAGTGGGTATAAAGGTCTTTTATGTAGTTTATCACACCGCTTGTTACAATCATGAGATCTTCTTAAAGACAACTTTAGGTACGTGCGAGACATCCGCGCCACAGTCACGAGCCGGTGACGAAGATTTTCCACAGTTGTGGAGAGGGTTTGCACGTCTTTCGTGGCCCGTCCTGACGTGGTTGAGGGTAGCCCAAACTGCCCTAGGCTGCTCGAGCCGCGGCAACTTCTCAGGGATGCGGGTTTCTTTCAGGCGTTCCACACCTACATCTTCATGACTTCTCTGCAAATCGAAACTAACTGCCTGCAAAGGGCTCATCGAACCAGCGTTAAGGTGCTTCTCCACCGTTCCACTCTCGAACAGCGCCCAGCATAAATGAATAGTTAATATTTCCATCCGAATTGTGATTTTTTTGTGTTTTTATGATGATCATTTCTCACTGTTAGGAGAAAGTTGGTGATTGAAATTTTACGAGAAGATTCTGTTGCAGCGAAATACACCTTTGTCTTAACGACTGCCACTCCAGTTCGTGTTTCATGTCCGTGGTACTCTCTTCCTTATGTCGCAATAATACACAACGGGCTGCCCTTCTTTCAACTTTTCGATGTCCTCGGCCAATCCTACAGTATTTCATGCGGATCCCACACCGCAGAGCTGTTCTCCAGAATAGGGCGGGCCCAGCGTAGTGTAAGCAGTCTCTTTACTATACCTGTTACCTTCTGTAAGCGTTGTGCCAATAAATCGTAATGTTTGGTTTGCTTTTCCCAAAACATTATCTAAGTGATCGTTCCAATTTACGTTATACGTAATTGTAATCGGTAAGTATTTAGTTTACAGCCTTTAGGTTTGTGTGATTTATTGTGTAACTAAAATTTAGCGGATTCCTTTTAGTGCTCCTATGGGTGACTTCACTCTCTTCTTGATTTTGAGTCAATTGCCACTTTTTTCATGACACAGATAGCTTGTCTCAATCATTTTGCAATTTTTCTTGATCATGTGATGATTTTATATGACGGTAAATGACAGTATCATTTGCAAACAATCTGAGAGTGCTGCTCAGATTGTCCCCTATGTTGTTTTGGTACATGAGAAACAACAGAGGACCTATAATACTTTCTTGGGGAACGCTAGATATTACTTCTGTTTTGCTCGATGACTTTCCATCAAATATTACTATTTCTGACCTCTCCTACAGAAAGTCACGAGCCAGTCACACAACTGTAACGATTATAGGCACGCAGTTTGGCCAGAAAACGACGGTGTTAAATCCTTTCTGGAAATGTAAAAATGTGGAATCAGTTTGATGTTCCCTGTCGATAGCACTCATTACTTCGTGCACTGTCGAGGACAGTGTTATTGTCAGCAGCGACTCCATTCATCTACGGCACTGACATTATTTTCATTAAGATTCCTGGCTGTGACGCTAGTGGGACTCCTTCATCTTAATTTTTCAGCTACACAGGCGATATGTCGTTCAATATTCGAAGGTCGCGGTTATCAACAATCTTTTCTTATTCTCGTAGTAACACACTCTTACGTCGGATCTCAGGAGGTGGAATGTGACTCAAAACAGGTAACCAGCACGTAGGAGCAGATCGTATTGACCCACTACTAATCCACGTGGCTTTCTTAAGTTGTACATCTATCTTTTTCGCATATGGACTATTAAGCCAGACAGACGCGCAATATCTGCTGTCGAACATACTAATGTGCTTGCAGGTACTCGAAGAGTGTCGGCTGACGATCTCCAGCCAGCTGGTGCCACAGAGCTTATGGAGAACACGATTTCCGCTCTTGACTGCCCGTGTCAGACAGAAGATGATCCGACGGTCCAACCTTTGTATACGTGTCAATGAAGGCACTCTACTGTAATTGAAATTGTGTTAATGTGTTGCCTCTAGGTCATAAAAAAATGAAAAAGTGTTTGTTGGTTTAATTAATTTGCCGCCACAGAAATCTTCCTCTACCGGTTTAAATACTCCTCATAGGAAAAAAAGACATTATGGAAAAATATTTGTTTTGATGTCCCCTACAACCTCCCAGAGTTTGTCGGATAAAATACTTTTCACCCTGTATCCAAGAAAGAAGAGAGGGTGTTGGACAGAAGTGCTACTCTGATGTGGAGACAGGACCTCTTCTGTGTGGCTGGCCAGATGAAAAAAAGCGGAAAACTGATGATCCAAAAGAGTGTAGTAAGTGTACTAGTGTACACCCCAATGCGTTCAGTGTCCAGCATTTACCGTGTCGTGTGCACTCGCAGTAAAAGTGTGGAGGAGTGCGGAAAGCTGAGCAGATACAAAAACTTCCCAGGCCCCAGTGTGGGTTCCCACCGGAACACAAGCAACCGCCTCCGCTGGTGGGGTCGCGCGCGTGCTTGACGAAGACAGACGAGGTGGGCGCGTCCCCTGCCGGAATCGATGCGCGGCCCATCAGCTCCGGCGTCTGCCCGATGAAGCGACGCCAGTCGGCGGGTCGGCACTGAGCAGCGGCGCAATTCGCGACCCCGCGCTCCCTGTGTGGAGGGCTGCGTAGGTCGCAACACCTCCAACCGAGAACGCGCGCGCGCGCGCCTCTGTCCAGGCTAGGCAAAAATTGAGACGCGTACAGCACGTGTGGCGCGGCGGAGCGCAGCGCGCGTTTTTGTAACTCGACGGGTTCGACTGCGACCGCGCAAACTGGGACGCGGCGCCGTGGCGACGGCGACGTGGTTGCGGCTCAGTTACTCGCGCCGGGAGGGATGAGGCGGGGAGCGAGAAAGCGGACCCGTATGCTCCCTCAGGCTACCCGCATATGGCCAGTGGTAGTGTTGGTCGTCCCAAAAATATTGCCTTATTACTGAACTTTATCGTCATTAAGTAGTGTTTCGTTTTTCGCCACTTAAGCTCTCGATCATTTTTCGTTAGGTCATTATACTCTTAAGAGTCACAGAAACTGATACATCTGCCTAATACCGTGTACGTCCCCCGCGAGCACGCAGAAGTGCCGCAACACGACGTGGCATGGACTCGACTAATGTCTGAAGTAGTGCTGGTGGGAACTGACACCATTAAACCTGCAGGGCTGTCCACAATCTGTAAGAATGCGAAATCTCTTCTGAACAGCACGTTGCAAGGCATCCCAGATATGCTCAGTAATGTTAATGTCTGGGGAGTTTGGTGGCCGGCGGAAGCCTTTAAACTCAGAAGAGTGTTTCTGGCGCCACTCTGTAGCAGTTCTGTGCGTGTGGGGTGTCGCATTGTCCACCGCAATGTACAACGGACATGAATGTATGCAGGTAATCAGACAGCATGCTTACTTACGTGTCACCTGTCAGAGTCGTATCTGGCAGAATCAGAAATCCCATAACACTGCAACTGCACACGCCCCTCACCATTACAGAACCTCCACCAGCTTGAACAGTCCTCTGCCGACATGCAGGGCCCACGGTTTCACGAGGTTGTCTGCATACCCGTACACGTCCATCCGCTCGACACAATTTGAAACGCGACTCGTCTGACCTGGCAACATGTTTCCAGTCATCAACAATCCAATTTCGGTGCTGACGGGCCCAGGCGAGGTGTAAAGCTTTGTGTCGTGCAGTCATCGAGGGTACGCGAGTGGGCCTTCGGCTCCGAACGCCCGTATCGATGATCTTTCGTTGAATGGTTCGCACGCTGACACTTGTTGATGACCCAGCACTGAAATCTGCAGCAATTTGCAGAAGAATTGAACTTTTGTCACGCTAAACGATTCTCTTCAGTCGTCGTTGTTCCCGTTCTTGCAGGATCTTTTTCCGGCCGCAGCGATGTCGGAGATTTGATGTTTTACCGGATTCCTGATATTATTGACGGTACACTCGTGAAATGAAATGGTGGTAGAGGAAAATCCCCACCTCATCGCTATCTCGCAGATACCATGTCCCATCGCTCTTACCCCGTCTGTAAAACCACTTTCAAACTCACTCAAATCTTGATAACTTGCCATTGTAGCAGCAGTAACCGATCTAGCAACTGCGCCAGACACTTTTATATAGGCGTTGCCGATCGCAGCGCCGTATTCTGCCTGGTTACATGTCTCTGTGTTTGAATACATATGCCTATACCAGTTTCTTTGGCGATTCTGTGTATAACTTAGCTAAGGTTTGTATTTCGCTGAACTAGTAGTTCAACACATATCTAAAAATTCATTCTGCCTAGGTCATGTTTCCCATTTATTTGAGACACGATATAGCTACTTGCATGTTATTGGAGCCATGGAGAGATCAATGCTGGGCTATACAAGAAACAATAGGAAAATGGCAGATGACATCCGGTCTATGACGAAGGTTAATAACATCTTAGAGACAGTAGATTCCTTGAAACGGCAGTGGGCTGGCCACGTCGCAAGAAGAAAAGACAACAGATGGACGAAGCTAGTACTGGAGTGGAGTCAGAGAGAGCACCGGAGGCCTAGAGGAAGACCACCAGACAGATGTGACAAAGTCGTCAAGAAGATCGCTGGTAACACCTGGCAGAGAACTGCCCAAGACCGTCCCACTTGGAGAAGACTACTGAAAGCCTACCGGAATCCACGACTCGAAGAGGCCACATCATTTAATGATTGAATTGGCTTGATGATGATGATGATGTTATTGGACTAACTTAAGAAGACTAAATACTTGCCTACCGTAGGTACTGGATTTGTTATTTGCTTCTAGCTTCTACCTATCCATCAGATTACAGTCGCCAGTAACACGCATACCTCTATGTGAAGACCACGTACAAAATACAGGGTAATGTTCGCTTGTTAGCTTAAGGATCAATTTTCCTCAGTCAGCCTATGAGATAACTGACTTTTACTATATTTTTAAAATAATGAAGCAAACAAATGTAAATTTTTTTGCATATCATTTGCTGATTCTTGGAAAATGTTATCTTACTCTTTTTAGAAATTCAGTCATCATTAAGCCCACCTAATCCGAGGAGTTAAAGTTGTTCTCTCCAAAATGAGGGCTGTCCACGACGGAAGTGTTGCAGTTGCAAAGCTTTTCTGAAATCAAAAATCAAACAATTTTCTTAATCTATAGGATATTTTACGCGGAGTAATAGCACATCATTTTGAAATTTGAAACAAAATAATTAAATGGTGTGTGTTTGAAACAAAGAAGTTGTTTTTTCGCGTGTTTTTGGTCAGTGGTTTTGCAGTACCTAATGAATAAATTAAAAAACACTGTATCTCAATTTAGTGGTACAATAATATATATCTTTCTGAAATTTGGCTCATTTAGTCCTCCAACATGTCCGCAAGCACTAACAGGCTAATTTTTCAATTCATTCATCCGTTATTGCAATAAATGTGACGAAAAACAGTTCTTTGATTTTTTTAAATAAGATATGTATACTGTAGGACATCCGTCACGGACGCACCCCATTTTGGAGAGAGCAACTTAGATCCCCGGATGCGGGGGGAGGGGGGGGGGGGAAATTTCTTTAAAAACTCAGAAACCGTTGTCCAAGAATTAATAAATAATATGCAAAAATATATTCGTCGATTCTTCTTTAGTTTTTTCAAAAAAACGTAAAATTTTCTTTTTTTTTTTGTAGGCCTGCAGGAGAATGTTGGACCCTTAAGATGTAAAAGCGAAATCTCCTGGACCGCATGAGATGAGCTGTGGTCCAGGAAGGGTCGGTAGTCAGGCTTATTTTTGGACATATCAGCCATTCTCAGGGCAATAACTATCTGGGAAAATGTCAACTAACTGGTTGAAAATTCTTTAAAGGCACAACGTTTTCAAACATACATCATGAAAAAGGTCTGCACTAATTTGTGTCGGGTGCCTATCTCCTTGATGCTAGAATGAATATTAAGCTGAAGGACTCCACGCTGATGTTCTTTATAGCCGTGTTGCACAGATGTTCGGGTTTTCCAGTCTCTTAGCGTTAAAGGATCTGTATACACAGTGTTCCTTCCAGATACATACGCCCTTAAGTTTGAGCCGCTCTCTCGTTTGTTTGGTTCCCAGCTCGCCACTAAATGGTCCAGTAAGTGGGTGGCACGTCGAAATAAAACAGGACACGCAGATATCGATCTAGCTGGCTGTGCGCCTAGCAAAATATTTGTGTCGGATTGAGTGCCACGCATCTATCCGTGGCCCGTTTCGTTTACGCTGTGCAGAACATATGCGCAGCGGGCAGCAGGGATTCGTCCCCCTTTGCTACCAACAGTGACGGGGCCAGATCGCCAAGGGAGGGATGACAATGAAGTACCACCAGTATATCACAGAGAGCAGAGATTCCGCAAAATACGTGCACTGCTCTTACACTGTGTACCTGATTTACAACAAAGGCCACAGAAGCCAGTGGCCCTCTTAAAAACGTACCTAATTATACTGGCGTAAATAGGATCTATTATGCCAAGCAGCACCAGTCCGATGTTGATCAAACTCTGTGTAGACGTTTTGTCGTGTAACTGATATAAAACGCTTAAATTTTCATTCCATTCATAACTGATGTCGGTCATCAACATCACCTGTGAGGAGTGACCGCCAGGGGCACATACACACTCTCCGAATATCGTCCTGAGGAACTTCTTGCCATTCCTGCACCTGCTGTGTCAGTTCATGGCTGGAGTTTGGTACGAAAGAATGTGTATTCCCATGGCATCGCAGACAGGTTCTTTGAATGACAGCAGGTCGGTCAAGCTGTACACTCCTGAAGGCGTTTGTGATGTGTAGTGTGTGGTGTCAGCGCCAGACACCACACTTGCTAGGTGGTAGCCTTTAAATCGGCCGCGGTCCGTTAGTATACGTCGGACCCGCGTGTCGTCACTGTCAGTGATTGCAGACCGAGCGCCGCCACACGGTAGGTCTAGAGAGACTTCCTAGCACTCGCCCCAGTTGTACAGCCGACTTTGCTAGCGATGGTTCACTGACAAATTACGCTCTCATTTGTCGAGACGATAGTTAGCATAGCCTTCAGGTACGTCATTTGCTACGACCTAGCAAGGCGCCATTATCAATTGCTATTTATCTTGTGATGCATGTACCGTCAGACCGATGTTCACCAATTATGGTTTAAAGTTAAGTATTCCAACAGCTACGTACTTTATTTGCTAGACTCAAATCCTTTAACTGTTCCAGACCTCACGCCAGCCTGCGTGAGCCTTTCGGCTTCACCTCCTAGTGGCTTGGCTGTCTTGCCAAATCACAACATAGTGCAGCGCAGGGTCTTGCGTTACCCTGTTGGAAAATGCTATTTAGTACCACGGTCAGGAATGGTATGGCAACATTGTTTGCCATTCTTGCCACATATTGGCAAACGTCCATCCACCCCGTCCGCACCTCGTAGTCTATTGGCTAGCGTTGCTGCCTCTGAATCACAGTGTCCCAGGTTCGATTCCTGGCTGGGTTAGGGATTTTCTCTGACCGGGGGCTGGGTGTTTGTGTTGTCCTCATTATTTCATCATCATCATCATTTGTGACAGTGACTGGATTGGATTGTGAATAAAAAATGGACTGCGTAAAAATTAGGAATTTGTACGGGCGCTGATGACCGCGCAGTTGGGCGCCCTACAAGCCGAACCTAATCATCATCGTCCATCCACCCTTTCTTCAGGAATTGCCAAATCAGTTCCGTTGTCATCTCCAGTAACTCTACACAGCACGATTCCAGCAGATAGAGAGAGATAATGAGCCTGGAGAACCTAATTCCTGTTAACTTAAACCACCAGATCGTGTACAAACACGACGGCATCGCTCTTAAACGGAAGCTAGATCACTTCGTTGAACACCACAGAGTGCCAATCAGTGTCACACTATGGGTGTCACCAGTACCCGGATTCAACTGCTGACGTCCGTCCATTCGTCAGAGCCACTCCAACAACTCGTCATTTAGCTTTCCTACAAGGAGGCGTGAGTAGCGTCCATTCTGTCTAGGAACTGTGGCCGTTTAGCGTTTCACAGCTGTCACGTAGACGCACGACGATCTATGTTCTGAGACCCACATCAACTTTGATGTCATAGATATTACTCAATGCACGTTATTTGATATGGGCATGCACGATAAATTGCTGCGCAAAAAGGAAGCACGAAAGTAACCTTCACATGACGTGTCACAGTAAGTTAACATTGTTCGATGAGAACTGGGACCATACACCGAGAAAATCGCTGCAGCATAATATAGACGATAAATAATAGAAATTACTATGAGACGAACAGAAATGACACTTTTGTACAAAGACAACACTTCCACTGAAGTCAACGCGATTTATGATGGTCCCCTGGACGTTAAAAAAGGTGGGTCACGGTTGTTACTAGTGTTTGTGACCACCTAGGGTGATAGTGTATGTTCTGCGACGTGCCACGAAGTTGGTAAGGTGTTCTGTGGCAGGTTGTTGCCTTCCTCCACCGGCACGGTTGCCAATTGCTCGATGGTAATCGCTGCTTGTGAAAGGACTGCAATACGTCTTCCATCCGCATCCCACATCTGCTCGATGGCAATCCTGTTCTACAACCGTTGACGTATCCTCACATGGAGAGAGCTGAGAACTCCTAATACGACAAGCAGCGTTGTCGAACTTGATCGCTTTGGTTCTCCAGGCGCCACGATGTGGGGTGGCATAATGTTACATCGGCGTTTTCCTTTTTTTGAGCTATGAGTCTTCTGACTCGTTTGATGCGACATGCGACTCGCCACAAATTCCCCTCCTGTGCCGTCCTCTTCATCTCAGAATAGCACTTACGTTCTCAATTATTTGCTGGATGTATTCCACTCTCTGCAGCTTTTGCCCTCTACTCCTCCCTCTAGTACCAAGGAAGTCACTCCCTGACGCTTTAATAAGTGTCCTGTCATCCTGTCCTCCTTGTCAGTATTTCCACATATTCCTTTCCTCTCTAATTCTGCGAAGAACCTCATCATTCCTTACCTTATCAGTCCACCTAATTTTCAACGTTCGTCTATTCCGGTTTTCCTACAGTCCATGTTTCACTATCATAAAATGCTGTGCTCAAAACGTACATTCTCAATAATTTCTTCCTCAAATTAACTCCTATGTTAGACGCTAGTAGACTTCTCTTGACCAGGAATGCCCTATTTGTCATTGCTAGTCTGCTTTTTATGTCCTCCTTACTCCGTCCTTCATTGGTTATTTTGCTACCTAGGTAGCAGAATTCCTTATTTCATCTACTTCGTAACCATCAATCCTGATGCTAAGTTTCTCGCTGTCCTCATTTCTGCTACTTGTCATTACTTTCGTCTTTCTTCGATTTATCCTCAATCCACATTCTGTACTCATTAGACTGTCCATTCAGTTCGGCACATCATGTAATTCTTCTTCACTTTCACTCAGGATAGCAGTGTCATAAGAGGATCTGATCGTTGATATCCTCTGACCTTGAATTTTAATTCCACTCCTGAGCCTGCTTTTATTTCCATCAGTGCTTCTTCGATTTACAAACTCAACAGTGGGGAGAAAGACTACTTCCCTGTCTTACATCCTTTATAATCCGAGCAACTCTTTCCTCGTCGTCCACTCTCATTATTCCCTCTTGACTCTTGTACTCTATAGTTTACCTCCATTTTTTCATAATTTATACATCTTACACCATTTTACATTGTCGAATGCGTATTCCAGGTCGACAAAGCCCATGAACGTTTCTTGATTTTTCTTTAGTCTTGCTACCATTATCAATCGCAACGTCAGAATTGCGTCTCTGGTGCCTTTACCTTTCCTGAACTCAAACTGATCGTCATCTAACACACGCTCGATTTTCTTTTCCATTCTTCTGTATCTTATTCTTGTCACCTACTTGGATGCATGAGCTGTTAAATTGATTGTGCGGTAATTTTCACACTTGTCAGCTCTTGCAGTCTTCGGAATTGTGTGGATGATATTTTTCGAAAGTCAGACACCATGCCACCAGACTCATACATTCTACACCCCAATGTGAATAGTCGTTTCGTTACCACTACCCCCAATGATTTTAGAAATTCTGATGGAATGTTGTCTATCCCTTCTGCCTTATTCGGTCTTAAGTCCTCCAAAGCTCTCTTAAATTCTGATTCTAATACTGGATGCCTGTTTCTTCCTCTATCACATCAGAGGTCTTCAATGTACTCTTTCCACCTATCCGCTGTCTCCTCTGCATTTAATAGAGGAATTCCCGTTGCATTCTTAATGTTACCACACTTGCTTTTAATTTCACCAAAGGTCGTTTTGACTTTCCTATATGCTGAGTCAGTTCTTCTGACAATCATTTCTTGTTCGATATCTTCACATTTTTCACGCAGCCATGCAGTCTTAGCTTCCCTGCACTTCCTATTCATTTCATTCTTCAGCGACTTGTATTTCTGTATTGCTCAATTTCCCTGATCATTTTTTACTTATTTCCTTCCTTCATCTATCAGCTAAAGTATCTCTTCTGTACCCACGGTTTCTTCGCAGTTACTTTCTTTGTACCTATGTTCTCCTTCCCAACTTCTGTGACTATCCTTTATAGAGATGTCCATTCCTCTTCAACTGCATTGCCTACTGAGCTATTCCTCACTGCTGTATCAACAAACTTAGAGAACTTCAAGCGTGTCTCTCTGTCCCTTAGTACATCCGTGTCCCACTTCTTTCTGTTTTGATTCTTCGTGACTAATGTCTTAGAGTTCAACCTACTCTTCATCACTACTAAATTGTGATCTGAGTCTATATCTGATCCTGGGTAAGCCTTACAATCCAGTATCTGATTTCGAAATCTCTGCCTGACCATGAGGTAATCTTACTGAAATCTTCCCGTATCACCCAACCTTTTTTAAATATACCTCCAACTCTTGTGATTCTTGATGAGCGTATTCGCTATTACTAGCTGAAATTTATTACAGAAAATTAGCCTTTCTCCTCCCTCATTCCTTATGCCAATCCCATATTCTCCTGTAACCTTTTCTTCTACTGCGTCCCCTACAACTGCATTCCAATCCCCCACGACTATTATATTTTCATCTCCTCTTACCCTTTCAGTATCCTCATATACTTTATCTCTTCATCTTCAGCTTGCGGCGTCGGCATTTATGCCTGCACTAATGTAGCGGATGTCGGTTTGCTGTCGAGTCTGATCAGAACAACCCTGGCAGTGAACTGTTCACAGTAAGTCAATCTCTGCCCTTCCTTCCTATTCATAACGAGTCCTACTTCCGTTATACCATTTCCTGCAGCTGTTGATGTTACCCTATACTCGTCCGACCAGAATTCCTCGTCTTCTTTCCATTTAACTTCACTGACCGCTGCTATATCTAGATTGAGCATTTGCATTTTCCTATTCAGGTTTTCTAGCTTCCCTACCGCGTTCAGGCTTTTGACATTCCACATCCCGACTAAACGTTATTCTTTCGTTGATTATTTAATCTTTTTCTCGATGTCACCTCCTCCTTGGCAATCCCCACCCGGGGATCCTAATGGGGAACTATTACAGAATGTTTTGCCAATGGAGAGATCACGATGACACTTTTTCAATTACAGGCCCCATGTCCTGTGGATACACGTTATGTGTCTTTAATGCTGTGATTTCCATTGCCTTATGCATCGTTGATCATTGCCGATTCTTCCGCCTTTAGTGGCAATTTCCCACCCCCAAGGGCAAGAGTGTGCCCTGAATCTCTGTCAGCTACTCCGCCCTCTTTGACAGGGCCGTTAGCAGAATGAGGGTGACTTCTTATGCCAGAAGAGTTCGGCCCCCAATGCTCATTACTAATCAAAATTATACGGTGGTGGGTTTCGAACTCGGAACCGATGACATTTTGATTACTACTCAAAGACGCTACCCATAGACCACGTGAGCATGGCGTGGACTCACGTGGAGTACTCACCGGGCGACGCTTCTCAATGTGCGTCATTTCAGTGGTGCAGTCCATCCTGACTTCATTTTTATGGATGATAATGTAGGACCGCATCGAACTGCGTAGAAACACGAGCTCTTGCAATGAGAGGATATTCGGCTAATGGACTGGGCCACCCATTTCCCCGACTTGAACCCCACCGAGGAGGTGTGGAATGCGTTGAGGCTCCCGTTCGCGCCGACGACCACCTAGCACATATGAGGCGCACTCGTGGAGGAATGGACGCGCTACCTCGAGAACTCCTCACCACGTGTGGACAACGTGGTGCACGTCGCAGAGAATGCGCTGCCGTCCGTGGACATCACAAACTAAGAAGAACCCGGTCCCGCCTTCTCTAATATCCAGGGGACCACGATGAGTCGCGCTGTCTTCAGTGTAACTATCTACTTTGAACAAAAGTATCATTTCTGTTCGTCTCATTGTGTATTTCTTTCAGTTATCTTATTTACTATATCGTAGCGCTTCTTTATGTGTATGGTCCCAGTTTCATCGTGCTACGTTACTTGGCAGTGACACTCCACGCGAAAGTTACCTTCGTCCTGAAGTTGTGCACACCAGTGAATATACCTTTGACCGTGCGATCTACAAGCCTGTCAATTACATATTTTACATGCAGCCTGTGGTTTACAGCAAGCTGTCTTCTGGCAAACTACCTATTGGCTTCTGTCTCGGGTTCTTCGGCCGACGTTCATCTAATGATTTTACTGACGTTTCGCCAGCACGAGTGGCTGGCATTGTCAAAGCTTCACCCTCCATTGCCGGTGGTGCACTGCAGCCGAGCTCGCGGCCGCAGACTATATGTACCTGGCGCGCCAACGTCCGAGGGCTTCTCCGCGGTCATTTCCGGTGCGGTTCCCCTCTTGCTACCTGCGACGGTCGTTCGCTGCAAGTCGGGAAGCCAGGATTCGTTTACCTTAAGGCTTTCCTCTTTCTTGTTGAAGCTGTTCGTGTGTTTTTGTATCTCTACAGCTTCTCTAAACAAGCGCGTGTGATAGTGCTTCCGTGTCGGCGAATTTTATTACGTCGTTGGTCTCACTGAGTGCGTGCTCCGATTTCTCCACCTGCCCCAACCTGCAATGTCGCTTATGTTCTTTCATCCTGGTGTTGATTGACCGTCCAGTCATTCCGACATAAACTTTTCCGCATGTGCATGGTATATGGTATATTCCCGACATTGGAAGTGGGTCCCTTTTCTCCTTCGCCGATCTTTGATCTTCCTTGTCGGTTTGAAAATCGTCTTTACGCCATGTTTGCGCATTATACGGCGATTCTGTTCTCCACTCTGGGAATGTATGGCAGAAGGGCCATACCAGACATATCTTTTTCTGATTCCTTACTTTGCCGAGTGTTTGGCTGTGTTACACTTCTAGTATAATTTGTGGAGTACCCATTGCTCCTCAGACCACTTTCCAGGTGTTGCATTTCGCGTCTGAGGTGCTGCGGCTCACATATTAGTCCTGCTCTCGTTACGAGCGTGTTAATCATGCCTCTTTTCTGGCTCGGGTGGTGGTTTGACGGTTTGTGCAGATATCGTTCCGTGTGTGTCGGTTTTCGATACACGCTCTGTCCCAGGTTTTCGCCATCCCTTGTGACGAGCACATCTAGAAATGGCAGTTTTTCGTCCTCTTCTACTTCCATGGTAAATTTTATGTTGGCATGGAGGCTGTTCAAGTGTCTTAGGAAGTCACCGAGCTGTTCTTCACCATGGCTTCACGCAAAAGTGTCATCGACGTATCTGCACCACAACTTAGGTTTGCAAGTCGCCATGTCCAGTGTCTTTTACCAGTTTGTTCAATAGGAACTCAAAGACAAAAAAAACCTCTCCTCACCGGCCTGTCCAAATTCTCGCGACGAAAATTCCTTCCAGCGGCACAATTAAAAACACGAACGCAACTCATTTGGACGTGTTTCTGGCTTCAGCTCGAAAGGCGAGTGTAGGTAACTACTACATGACAGTGAGCATCGTGTGAAAGTTATTATGTGGCAGTCCAGATGCTGACGGAGGAAAAGGATTGTCAGACGTCCCAGTGAAGCAAATAAACGCCGTCTGGTGTTAGCGGGGCGTCTGCTTGATCCGGTATGCGACCATCACTCGACAGCCTCCATTCTGAACTGGTGGCCACGAAGAGCTCGACACCGACAGATCGAAGACGGCGCCAGCACGTCTTTTCAAAGCGTCCCACAGGCGCTCAGGTTTAACGAGATCTCTTGGCGCTGAAAGAGGAGAAGGCGCTAATGAACGGCCTTACCGGGAGCAGCGAAACTCCGGACAGGTGCAGCCTTGTTAAGGAAAATTCTGTTTACGAAAGGAAGCGCGAGCAAACCAGGACTATTTTACAATCTATTCGACACTTTTATCAGGCCAAATTTGTATTCGTATTTCCAAAAATTTTCCACTGATACGCACAAAAGACGTCGATAGAATTTTGGTGCCTGCACGCACGTAACTGACACTACACATGAGAATTCCGCTTCTAATGAAGACGACGTCGACAGGTCGTTGAACTGTTACGTTCGATCACTGTGCTGCTATGAACATTCGTGCCAGTTATACGACGAGTAGCATATTTGGAGTATTGAGCACAACTGTTAGCCACGGGCCTCCTGCTTTTAATAGCGTCATTCCTGCCCCAGTTTTAATGGCTTTATTCATTTGTCTAATATGAGAATCACAACAACGCAGTAGTAATTTTGCTAAATGGATACGATTCAGGAAACGAGTCCTGAGCGGATAAAGAGCAAAAATGGTCAGAAGGGCATATGACCGTAAATGCGTTTTAAGGAAACTACACCCACTTAAAGGTGGAGATAAAGGATCTTTGAAGGTGTATGATACAATGATCGAAAGCACACATCAGAACAGAGTAATCAAGTGGGAATTTTCTGCGTGTGTTAGTGTTTTAGCTGCACACTCAAGTCGTGAACCGAGGTGGAGCATCATACCATCGCACAGGAACTAGATTACCCTCCGTACATCCAAAGGCAAGTGTTCCAGCACGGGACGTAGGCTAACCCACAGGCAATGCAGATCGCTATCGCCTTCGTGGGGCTGCGCAAGGATGTCGGATCTGACGAGGCAGTCGCCAGTAATCCCCGCCCACACACTGAGGCAGAACCGATGCTGGTACCTCGCTGCCACGCCGCCGCGACCTGTGCGACGAACCAGTGACAGAGCTGTGTGCGTTGCAAGTGATACGGGCAGTGGGCGTCGGCGTGCAGAACGCTCCGCACGGTCGTCTGGCTTACCACATGTTGGAGGACCACATGCCGGGTCCACTGTCACAGACCTCAACCTTCAACCTTTTTCGGAACCCATTTCCAACCGCATGACCTTTTCTGACTCTTTGTCGTCACTGGGATCCTTGCCTATAGTTCGCTCCTTGCAGCAAAATCATCCCGTGTCGAAAGCAACAGTACACAGGACGAGCGAAGCAAAGAAGATAGACGTAGATCAGCACAAGCGAAGGAAATCTTCTTCAACAGAAAACTTCTGCTCGGGTCGTAAATATGTCAATGTGGAAATAAGTAGAAGGTTCGGAGAGCATGCTGCTGGAAGAAGAATGAAAGAATTGGTGTGAGAATCCAACGCTGGTTTTCAATATTTATTCAAATAAAACACTCTTGTTGGCAACTATGTTATAGTTGTATGCACACAACTAGTTTCGACTCAGTCACGAGGCGTTATTGAATGCATTGTTTATCTTTCGTACAGCATGGTCATTTAATGAAACGTTTACTTTTAGAAGACATGCGTTGTTCTCAGCTAGAGTTAAAATTTGCTACCACCCAAAGAGTGTATGGTGAATGCTATTTCCGTTTCAGGGTTTATAACTCACCGCTAGCCGCCAGGAGACTGAGTATTAGTACTTCTTTCCAAAAGGAGAAACTACGAATTGTACTCGGAAAATTAGAAACCGTGTGCTTATATTTATATGTTAGCAGCTCAGAACAAATTTTCACGAATGCATCGCCATGTATCGATCGTTTACGAATCGAGAGGAGGTATTGTTTTGATTCAGCAGTCATTCGACAGAGTATTAAAGAAGACAACGGCGGCTTCGAAAATCGTGGCCCCCGCCAGTTTGGAAGTGCGTGCTGTAATTCGATTTTTCTATGCTCAAGATGCATACCTGTTCAAATTCGTTTACGGGGCTACATTAATGAGAGGAAGAAACGCTAGACAATCCGGATCAGGCTTCAAAAGTGACGGCATAAATATATTCGATGGAGAGTGGTGTTGCTGGCCGATTAAGTCGTGCAACAAGTGGACCGAAAACTGTCATCTGATCTACAGTGGAGATTAGTATTCAGGCCAATCAATGTCCTCATGTTAAAAAGTATATCGGCTCACCCACTTGTTTTGTTTTACACTATAAACAAGTGGTTGAGCCGATAAATTTTTTAACATTGGCATTCACAACCACGACCTCTGATCCAGTATGGATAAAATCAATTTCCTCATGTTGGACGCACTAACTGTTGTGACGGGAAAGCTCAGATATAGCAGACTGAGACCGAAGACGCGCAGTCTTACTCCACCGCCCGCAGCGTGGCTAGGATCCAACATTTCCGATGGAGTCTTTCTGACCACGCGCCATACACTGGCGGCTTCGCACGCAGCCGCTGCGTCCTTTCCATGCATTTGAAACAAGGAGTCGTTGGACGGCGGGTTGAAGACGACGTGGAACTGAAGACTTCTGCTGTCAGCTGGTTCAATTGTCAGGTGGAGAAATTCCGCATACAGTGGTTCAAGAAGCTGCTGCAACGTTACGAAAACTGATTAGGAGTACACGTCGATTATTCGAGGAAAAGTAAAGTATGTCTGTTGGCAACGGATTTTTCTGGCGAGTACATTTTTTCACGCACGGAAGGTCCTTACTTTTTTAACACGCATCGCACTCGCGTTCCTCAGCTCTTAGGTGTAGCGTCCACGTGTGACTTACTTCCAGTTTAGCTGTCTTCCCTCAGCTCCAGGTCACGGAAAAAGAAGCTCCGTAGTAAAAAATTTCGACCTCCCGTTTGGTCTCTGACCTTTTGTGAGCCAATAGTGGTCTGCACTAACACTCGGTTGACCTTTAGCTCTCCCAGGCAACGATAATGCCGGTGTATTTATTTTTACTTCCAGGAAGTGGAGCTGGGAGGGCAAGTGAGTGTCATTGGTACACAGTGCGATTGAGAATATATACATACACAACAAAATCAAAGAACAAAAAGGAAGAAGGTTTGAGAAAACCATCTCTCAGGGACTGAGAGAAAGTTGTTTAATATACATAGACGAAGTCATAAAAGTATGGCAGAATAAAGTATTGCACCACTATTAGCTTAATAATGAAGCTGAAAGTACACTCCTGTTTGAAGACGATCAAATAAACTTAGCTGAATTGGAAGTTAAAATACAAACACTACTTTGGTCTCTGCATAATGTCATTCAACGGTAACACTTGCTGCGTCTCTAGTGTAACAAGCATATGTTGATAGACTAGGGACATAATGTTGTGTTGGCAGAAGAGCCAACATCGTGTTACGAGAGGAGGCCGAAATGCACGCGTTTAGCTCACGCAGGCTGGCGTGAGGAGGCAGTACTATACTGACGTGAGGTCTGGAACATGACAAGGAATTAGAATTGAGAAAGCGGACGTAATTAGTTTGATACTTAACTTTAATCCATTAATGATGAACGTCGCTCTTGACGGTACGTGATTCACAATATTATCTGTTCAGAAGACATAGTAACTGAATATGGCGCCTTGCTAGGTCGTAGCAAATGACGTAGCTGAAGGCTATGCTAAACTGTCGTCTCTGCAAATGAGGGCGTCTGTAGTCAGTGAACCATCGCTAGCAAAGTCCGCTGTACAACTGGGCGAGTGCTATGGAGTCTCTGGACTAGACCTGCCGTGTGGCGGCGCTCGGTCTGCAATCACTGATAGTGGCGACACGCGGGTCCGACGTATACTAACGGACCGCGGCCTATTTAAAGGCTACACCTAGCAAGTGTGGTGTCTGGCGGTGACACCACATATAATTTCCTTTCTCTTAAAGTTTTTCCTTGGCCTTTGAAATGTGGGAAGTGTGAAAGAGAAAGTCTGTATTGTGCAGGAGACATTGCACCATGTCAGACATATTGTCTCCTCTGGCTTGTGAAAAAATCGAGCCGTGCCGCTGTGGAGCCCTCCGGTGGCAACACTGTGCACTACCCGATCAGAAGCCCGCCCACACACGGTGAGAATTTCTTCTGCTTATCTTAGTGCTCGCCAAATCTTACCTTGGTCAGCCAGGTAGCCGGTTCACTCCCGAACTGAGAACTTTCGAAGCACTATGGCAGGGCTCTCCAACCAGGTCGGGATTTTTACGAGCTAACGCGCCAATTGTACAGAATTTGGCACGATATCTCTGACGAAGAAATCCGTCAATTTTTTCAATCAATGACAAGCGTAAAGGTGAACCAATGCGTCATTGATTTGTTAAATTTGTGAAGCTCGATCTCTTGAAAAAAAAATCCAACTTTTCTCACAATGAAGTCATTTGTTTGACCTGCACATGTAGATCGTCCCATTCGGAGAATTCCTTCATCGCCTGAAAGTGCAGTTTTCGGCATTTGTGTGACGCACAGCCGTGAATCGAACACTCCTGGGACAATTCGCGCTGCGCTTCTTTTCACATGTTGAGTATCTGCTGTTTGTCGAAATCGGTATGGGACCCACAGCGTCGAGCAATATTATTAGTGGTGAGCGTTTCGAACACGATGTTTCTTCCTCAGCATCGGGCTTGAATCCCTGCCGCGGCGGCAGGGCGTCCCGGTACGTGCCGCCTGCCGAAGGCGGCGGATCGTGCGCGCTGAATAATGCAGAGGGCAGCCGCCGCCCACAGGCCTCGCCGACACACAGAGCGCCGGCCACGGGCCCTGCTCCCGGCGCCGCCCACTTTGCGTAACCACCGACGAAAGCTCAGTGGTTTCGACACTGCGGGAATTACTGACAAACCTTGTCAACTGGAGGCTGCTGCACTTTGGAGAAACGTCACATTTAAACGCCCAAGACCTGATGATGAGAAAACTTTATACTAGCTTTCAGCCCACCCCTCTTCCACGTGCCCGTATGTGATTTATATTTCACATACAAACCCTCATACGTAAACTATATACCGCGTGTCTCTCCTGAGAGTTATCAGGTGCGTTTTGTCTGGTGTTTCAGCAAACTCTACAGTTTCGCTTTTGTGGTGAGTACCTGGAGTCAGCCCAAACAAACACCGCTCATCACATGTTTCATGCAACGTCCGCTGTCGACTACACTGCACTGGTTCTGCGCCTACTGTTGCCGCCATCCACAAGCGCTGCTCAGTCGTTGCTGTAGTAGCGGTTATCCTTCCTGTTTTAGTATCACTGTCACCACATCACCACACAACGATAAAAAGAGTGTCGCGCTATACTAATTTGGGATCGCTCTGTCCAAAGGGCACGTAAAACCAGTAAATCGGTTCGTTTGTAACGGGAAACAAACCGACGATTTCCGTCGACACTAAGCGTCACATGAGACACTTGATGAGCAGTACTGTTTGGACTGTTCTCGGGCTGAAGTGTTTCGTCGACCAGTTGGCCCACAGGGACCTAGGCGCGCGGAGTACGTCAGCCTACGGAGGCACCACACGAATATAGGACTTTTATAATTATCCCCATAATATTTTAACTATCTCAAGATAGTAATCGAGCTGTAAATCAGTAATTTGTCTGACTGTTCAGAAATTGCCGAAGACTAACCTGGATATTACGAATCTTGAGTAAAATCTCAACTTTGTAAGAGCAACTCACTGGCACACAATAACTATTATGTCATTGTAACAATATATTCACAATCCTCTGTCCAAGACTAGCACTGACAATCCAACCTTCCAGTTCAATCACATGAAGGGCTTATTTCAATAGTGGTACACGCCCATTTTTCTTCATTCTGAGATACAGAGTCCTTAAGTTAAATGAGCGCTGAAAAATCTGCAGTTGAGATACTAGAAATATTCAAGTATATATACGTAAATATTTCTTGTATCTTAAATGCAAAGCCGGTCGTTGTGGTCGAGCGGTTCTAGGCGCTCCAGTCTAGAACCGCGCGACCGCTACGGTCGCAGGTTTGAATCCTGCCTTGGGCATGGATGTGTGTGATGTCCTTAGGGTAGCTAGGTTTCAGTAGTTCTAAGTTCTAGGGGATGGTTCAAATGGCTCTGAGCACTATGGGACTTAACGTCTATGAGTTCTAGGGGATTGATGACCTCAGATGTTAAGTTCCATAGTGCTCTGAGCCATTTTCAAATGCAGATTTTGAAGCGCTCATTTAAATTTGGGACTCTCTATCTCAGAATGAACAATAATGGATTTGTACCACTATTGAAAGAAGCCCTTCATATAGTATCGCTATAGTTAAGCAAAGCATACCATCAAGAGTCAAACTACAAAATCACTTCCAATACAAGCTAAAATCCATCCCACTGTGTTTTCTCATAATGTGTACAGTGAAGTGACAATTGAAATCTCTAAATATCCTTTACAGTCATTACATTAAATCTCTAAATATCCTTTACAGTCATTACATTAAAAAATAACAGTATATCCTGCCTGCTGCGGCACAGGTCATTACAAAGTCACTTACAGAAGGGAACACGACAGAACATTTTTTTGGCATTTTTCATAATCTTCTTGTGCCCCGGCGGGTTCTTTGGTGGTACCTTCATTCTCTGCCAGCTGCTATTTACCAGCATCTTCGTTGAGTGTTCGTTGACCAGCAGCGGTCACCTGTAACTTACACTAGGCTATCGACAGTGATTTTCAGGTTCTATTAATAACATGAAAACACCTCTTATTCGGACAGTAACTGGCCCTCAAAGCTGTCTGTGCAACTTCCCATTCTGACATGCCTACACGGTGTGATCTCTGGGTATATCACGAGCACCGTTGAATAAGTACTGTAACAGTTACTTTTTTATGAAAGCAGGTTGGTTTTATTCTGACTTCCAGTACAGCGTATTATTCCGCACTTTTATAGCTACAAAACCGTATTTTTCAACACAATCTCCGCTGAATGCGGCGTCCTCACGCCACTTCGGTGGGAGGACCTCTGTTCCCTCGTGGAAGCTCTCTACTGGACGACGTCGGAGCCACAGTCTGGCTACTTGAATAACCTCCCCTTTATCGACAACTGCTTCCCGCGGAGTGCAAATTCAAGCCGGAAGGTGCGAAACCCGGGCTGTACTGTGCATGAGGAGGAACACCCCAATACATTTCTGTGAACTCCAATCGGGTGTGCAGACTTGTGTGGCGCCTTCCTTCGTTCGGAGTTCGTATGCACTTTTTTGACGACGAACATACTGAAATCGTTTCTTCAACTTCCTAGGAGGGTGTGCGACAGGCCGTATGACGAGAGATCGGACAGGTTCGCGCCCCGCCCAACGACTCACCGTGCTTGTGTTCACTGCAGGTCTCTGTACAGATTCCGCAAGCGCCTACGAATGTCTGCAATGCTCGGGTTTTCGGAAAAAAAAGGTAGCTCTTTGCTTGCAACGCACCTCAGTTTGAGACGCCATTTTGGAGGCTAGTGCCGTCACATATCGCAAATACATGAAACTATAGAGGCTGAAGCGGGAATATTCCACCATGTGCCGCAACAAACTGAGCATTTTTTCGAGCGAAACTAGCCGAAAAAAGAAAATATGTTGCATTACTTATTTAACGCCTCTCGTAATTTAAAACGGTCCATATAAGTAGGCAGTGACAACACTGAAACAGGAAATTACAAATATCTGCTGAAATAACAGCAGTTTCATCTGAATCCAAAGAAACGTTGTAATTTTGTCTGAGTAAGAGGTATGCGAAAAGTCGTGGTGTGAACATGGAACAAATACTTTTCACAACTGTAACACACCTACACCTACTTACATACTTCACGAGGCACCATGCTGAGCATGATGGAGACTACCTCTAATTACTTCTTGTGGTAGCGGTCTATAATTTCTCAATAACAAATTATGCACCACAGCGCGAAATTTTGTTAGAGACAATTTTGTACTTTTATTGTACGAGGGTCATTCGAAAAGTAAGGTCCGATCGGATGTCAAAAGAAAACCACAATGAAAATCCTATGAATCTTTGTACAGCTGTGTTGAGCATATCTCTAGTATGCCCTTCGATGGCGTCAAGTCGCTCTTTTCATTTGTGAGCGCACATTGAGCACAAAAACATGCCCAGAAGATAGCGGCTCCCGCCAAGCATGAGTGCCTGGTCAGATATTTCGCCTGGTGCCTTGCAACCCACATAGCATAACTGTCATGCGCTTCGTTCTTCGTAGCAATTGTCGGCCGCACTCTGCAGGAGTAATGAAGATGCTCCTGCAGCGTTTTCGATGGGAAGCGTTTGATAACTCACAATATAGCCTGTAATTGGCTCAACTCGAGTTTCATTTCTAATCACATCAACCGCTGGCTATTAAGACAACTGTTTCGTACAGATAAGGAGCTGTAGACCAGCGTAGAGAATAGACGGAAAGCATAGGCGGCAACCTTATACACTACTGGCCATTAAAATTGCTACACCACGAAGATGAGGTGCTACAGACGCGAAATTTAACCGACAGGCAGAAGATGCTGTGATATGCAAATGATTAGCTTTTCAGAGCCCTCACACAAGGTTGGCGCCGGTGATGACACCTACAAAGTGCTGACATGAGGAAAGTTTCCAACCGATTTCTCACACACAAACAGCATTTAACAGGTGTTGCTTGGTGAAACGTTGTTGTGATGCCTCGTGTAAGGAGGAGAAATGCGTGCCATCACGTTTCCAACTTTGATAAGGGTCGGATTGTAGCCTGTCGCGATTGCGGTTTATCGTATCGCGACATTGCTGCTCGCGTTGGTCGAGATCCAATGGCTGTTAGCTGAATATGGAATCGGTGGGTTCAGGAGGGTAATACGGAACGCCGTGCTGGATCCCAACGGCCTCGTATCGCTAGCAGTCGAGATGACAGGCATCTTATCCGCATGGCTGTAACGGATCGTGCAGCCACGTCTCGATCTCTGAGTCAACAGATGGGGACATTTCCAAGACAACAACCATCTGCACGAAAAGTTCGACGACGTTTCCAGCAGCATGGGCTATCAGCTCGGAGACCATGGCTGCGGTTACCCTTGACGCTGCATCACAGACAGGAGCGACTGCGATGGTGTACTCAACGACAAACCTGGGTGCACGAATGGCAAAACGTCATTTTTTCGGATGAATCCAGATTCTGTTTACAGCTTCATTATGGTCGCATCCGTGTTTGGCGACGTCGCGGTGAAGCCACATTCGAAGCGTGTATTCGTCATCGCCATACTGGCGTATCACCCGGCGTGATGGTATGCGGTGCCATCGGTTACACGTCTCGGTCACCATTTGTTCGCATTGACGGCACTTTGAACAGTGGACGTTACATTTGAGATGTGTTACGATCCGTGGTTCTACCCTTCATTCGATCCCTACGAAACCCTACATTTCAGCAGGATAATGCACGACCGCATGTTGCAGGTCCTGTACGGGCCTTTCTGGATACAGAAAATGTTCGACTGCTGCCCTGGCCAGCGCATTCTCCAGATCTCTCACCAATTGAAAACGTCTTGTCAATGGTGGCCGAGCAACTGGGTTGTCACAATGCGCCAGTCACTACTCTTGATGGACTGTGGTATCGTGCTGAAGCTGCATGGGCAGGTATACCTGTACACGCCATCCAAGCTCTGTTTGACTCAATGCCCAGGCGTATCAAGGCCTTAACTTAACAGCGAAATCCTACACGGGGGGCAAGTTCAGCTGTTATCTTAGAAAGCTGCATGCGAACCTTACTTTACGAATAGACTGCGTAGTATAGCTCTGTGACGTCTGAGTGGACAAACTCTTTTTCACCGCGCATGCTTGTGGCACCTTCAGACGTCAGGTAGTGTGACCGACCGGCGGCGGGGCGGGGGGGCGGCTTCTCTCCCGAGCACACGCGGTGTCCGCGTGTTGCCCGCTCGTTTAAGCGTGCGAGGCGGCACGCGTGCCGCTGCTAGCGCCGACACGGCGGTCCATTACGGCGGCCGGGTACCGTGTACCACCTGCCAGCTGCCACCTGCCACCTGCCACCGTAGCGGCAGCGCTGGCCGCGGGTGGACCTGCAAGCATGCGGGCACACAGCCAGGCACCAGTGACACAGCTGATCGCCAGTGACAGAGCTGACCGCCAGCGAGGGGTCGCGGGTCGATGCCCGGCTGGCCGCCTGCCCCGCTGCGCCGGCGAGTGAGTGCTCGTCAATTAGTCACGCTTACACGCTTCCCGTCCCCAGTAAATACGGCTCGAGCCACGTACGACGGGGCGCGTCGAATAATTTGCTAACGGCTCACCGTATCGAAACGAAGATTTCAACAAACGACAGTAAACCTTGGAGTAACTAACTGGCTATATTAATATCACTCATACCTGTTTTATCCACCCAGATATCGAAGAAGGAAATGTTAAGAGTTGGAGACGTGTAGTTTGAAAAAGTGAACACATTTAAGTGTCTAGGCGTGGACATGACTTCGAGAAATGAGATTGAATCCGAACTGAAGAAGAGATTACGGGCGGGAAATGCGTGCTACTTCTCACTGAATAGATTACTTTCATCACGGATATTGTATAGGAATTTAAAGATTACAATATACAAAACTATTATTCTACCAGTTATGCTGTATGGGTGTGAGACATGGTCTCTCACTGTGCAAAATAAAAAGCCGTTTAGAGTATTTGAAAACAAAATTTTGAGGAAAATTTTCGGAGCAAAAAGGGATGACATTAGCGAAGAGTGGCGAAAACTGCATAACGAAGAGGTTCACAAACTCTATTGAAGCCCTGACATAATCAGTATTATTAAATCACGTAGGCTGCGATGGGCGGGTCACGTAGCTCGAATGGATGAGGGCAGGGCAGCGCGCAGAGTACTGGTAGGGCACCTAGAGGGAAAACGTCCTGTGGGGAGACCGAGGCGTAGGTGGGAGGACAATGTGAAGGCTGATTTGAGGAGTCTGCGTATTGAAGGGGAATGGAAGGAAATAGCCCAAGGCAGGGACAGGTGGCGAAAATACGTTGCTGCGGTAAAGGCCTCTCGAGTCCGGTATGACCAGTGAGTGAGTGACATTGAAGCAACTGTTAGTTTTTTAATGTAAGGATATCCCTTTTTTCTGACATTCCAAACCTCTAGGAAAGGAGAGTTGTACCTCTAAACCTACACCCGTACTCTGGAAATCACTGTGAAGTGCTTGGCAGAGAGCACTTCCTGTTGCACCACGTTTTAGGGCTTCTTCCCGACCCAACCGCTTCTGGAACCCTGGACGAATGACTGTTTAAACGTGTCTGTGCGTTCTCTAATCTGGTCTTCGCGATGCTTAGTGCGCTTACCGCAGTCGTGAATTTCTCACTTTACAAAAGATCCCCTTTCCGGCCCTAACCGGCCCGATCGGACCCGACGACAGCCGTGTCATCCTCTGACAATGACGTCACAGGGTACGGTATGGAAACGGGCGCTGTCAGTACACCGTTCTCCAGGCCGTTGTCGGATCCTCTGCCCGTGGAACCGCCGCCGAGCGGTCGAGCAGCTCCTCATCTGCCCTCACGAGGCTGAGTGCAGCCCGTACCAGTCCTCCCGCCGAGAGGAGAAATCCCTGCCAGTACCGGGAACCGAACCCGGGTCCTCCGCACGGCAGTCACCTACGGAGGCGGGCTTCTCACGTGAAGGTGGTCCTTCAAACTTTGCATGTAACGTACCGCGGGGTACTCGACGTCCAACTCCAAGCGTCTGCCAGTACCACTTCCTCAGTACCGCCGTCACTCTCTTCTGAGGGTCAAGCAAGCCTGGTAACAGCCGTGCTGTCCTTCTTGCGTACATTTGTTGCTCACAGTAAGTCCTATTTGCTAGCGGCCTCAGAAATTTGAGCAAAATTATTGCCTCAGACGCAGCAGTCTCTTGTAAGGAATCCCCTTTGTAGAGTGATTCCATTTTCTCAGTATCTTACCAGTGAATCAAAGTTCGTCACCTGCTTTATCCGCGACTGAGCCTATATGGTAGTTCCATTTCACGTCAGAAATGTTGCATTCAGGTATTTCTACGATTGATTCCAGTGATGACTCGGTAATTTTCTGCTTGTTCGACACTACGTTTCTTTCGTTTTGTGAATAGCAAAATTTTATATTTCTGAACATTCGAAGCAAATTGCGAGCCTTTGCACCATTTGAAATCTTAACAAGATTTGGCTGAATTTTTATTCAGGTATTTTCAGGTAATACATGATTATAGATAACATGATCATCTGCGAAAACTCTGAACTTACTATTAATATTGTTTCTCATGGCCTGCCCGGTTGGCCGTGCGGTCTAACGCACGACTTTCCGGGCGGGAAGGAGCGCCTGGTCAAAAAAAAAATGGTTCAAATGGCTCTGAGCACTATGGGACTTAACAGCTATGGTCATCAGTCCCCTAGAACTTAGAACTACTTAAACCTAACGAACCTAAGGACAGTACACAACACCCAGCCATCACGAGGCAGAGAAAATCCCTGACCCCGCCGGGAATCGAACCTTTTTTTTTTTAACGTATATAGACTTTTATTTACAAAATAACAATTTCGTTTTACAAAATACAGTTTACATTTTACTTGTAAAGACGAGACAATCCATTCTTTATTTTTATTTTTCTGTTACTGTACTGTCCACGTATTTTTTTTAATTTTTTAATTTTTTTCGAAAGTCTGTCAGTCAGAGGTTTTTTTAGTTGTTTCTTGCACCGTTTATTGTTGTAGTTTAGCAATTTAGCTTTTCTGAGCCTTTGTACGCTACATTTATACGTATGGCAGAGTGAATATGGAGTAAGCATTGATTGTACGATCTAGTTATTTACAGAGAATAATTAGTATATAAGAAAACAAAGTTATTTTATGCAATTTTACTTATTACTAGTTATGGTATTATTATTGTTATTATTTTTGTAGATGTTTTGAGTTGAGGATGTGCTCTATTCATTTTAAAATAATGTTGTGTTATTACTATCCTCTTTTTAAATCTTGTGTTAGAAAACAAGGGGGAGGCATTTTACGTTGGGTCTTGAAAAACGAGACCTTAGTGGGACATGCACTAGGCATGAAATCAGTTTGATAGAATTATTAACGAGTGTATCAGTTGTCAGCTCTTGTTTGATGGGTAAAGTGGTATCCAAAGGGGAAACCCTCATGAAAAACTATCTTAACATATTAAACAATCCATGACAAAAGAAAAAGGACATTACTATTTTAGCGAATTATTAAACCTATATTTTTTCGATTGAGCAAAGAGCAATTCACTAGGAAGCATTATATAGTGCAATTTTAGAGCTAGTTTACTATCGGTGGTGCGTGAGAGTGAGGAAGACTGAAAGGAGGAAACTATTCGTGGTGGCAAGACAGACATATATAAGCATGTAAATCACTAGTTTGTTGTACTGATAGGTCTGTAATAGTTTTGTGGTACTCACAGTTTCGCACACCTCTCGATTGCACACGATGGAAGGTAGAAAAACAAAAAAAAAAAAAGCACAAAAACACAAAAGACAAAGGGACACTCGGAACTACGGTTATATTGACACTATATTGTAAACTTTTACGCGTTCGATCACTTTTCACTGTCACTTTTTTTTCTTTTTTTAATAAAAAGCACTTTAGCACTTTAACACACGCATCACTGTTGGTGCTTTTGGGATGTGGGAGGACATCTGCGACTGCGACAAGGGCGTGGGGGGGTTTGTGGCGGTGGACGGCGGCGATGGCGGCGGCGGCGGCGGCGGCGGCGGCAACGGTGGTGGCGGTGGCGGACACGACACGTGGCGGCAGACAGGGCGTCCCTGAAGGCGGCGGTCAGCGGGATCTCCAGCAAGTTGTGGAAAGTCTGACGATATGTAGCGCGTTGTTTTGCCCTCTTGTGCTCTTCCCACAAGTCCGTGAGGAACTGCACGCTGTCTGACTGCTTTTTGGCAATGACTGCGTGTGCAGTCATGGCGAGTATCCACATCGTGGCCGTTCGTTTTGGCCTAGGGAACGGTTTCGCGTCAGGGACGGTGAGAGCCGTGTCTTGGATGTTTCTTGGGTCGCTTCTGTTCATGTGGGCTATTATCTTCTTGCTTGTCTCACGTATGTTGCTGGTTGCCCTGCATAGGAAACGGTGCTCTACAGTGTCCTTTTCGTTGCACGTTTCACAATTGGGCGATTCTTTTATCCGGATTCGCGCCAGTCTCTCGTTGGTCGGTACGGTGTTGTGCACTACTTTGTACCACGTAGATCTGGCGTGCTCCGGTATTGCTTTTTCTGAGATATTTCTCCAGACGACTGGCCAGTCGTGCTCTGGAGATTTTATCTCGATTCTTGTTCTGTGTGTTTGCCCTCTTAGTGCGCCGTTGATGTTTTTCGCCGTCCTTAGCTGCGGGTTTGTTACGGTGGGCAGTGCGTAACTTTTATCGAGGATCAGTTGCCTGATGTGTCGCATCTTAAACGGCATGTGACTGGTGTCTACCGGCGCTTCTTCCGATCGTGGCCTGTAGATCCCGGGAACCCGGGCGTGGGAAGCGAGAACGCTACCGCACGACCACGAGATGCGGGCAAGAGCGCCTGGTCCCCGGGACGAATACGCCCGGCGGATATGTGTCGAGGTCCGGTGAACCGGCCAGTCTGTGGATTGTTTTTAGGCGGTTTTCCATCTGCCTCGGCGAATGCAGGCTGGTTCCCCTTATTCCGCCTCAGTTACGCTATGTCGGCGATTGCTACGCAAACAAGTTCTCCACGTAAGCGTACACCACCATTACTCTACCACGCAAACATAGGGGTTACACTCGTCTGGTGTGAGACGTTCCCTGGGGGGTCCACCGGGGGCCGAAACGCACAATAACCCTGGGTTCGGTGTGGGGCGGCGGAGGAATGAAGTGCACTGCGGTAGTCGTCGAGGGGCTGTGGACCACTGCGGCTGCGGTGGGGACGGAGCCTCTCCGTCGTTTCTAGGTCCCCGGTTAACATACAATACAAAATACATACAATTGTTTCTCAGCTCATTAATACACGGCATGAGCAGCAACGCTCCCAACACACCTGCGTATGTTACGGAGGATTTTCCTCCTACATCTGCTGAAGATTCTCCATCCAAGGTAAGGTGCCTACTCCCCCCCTTTTCACTAGTCCTCAACGCAGTCACAAATTTCTTCGAGATCCCACACGATCGCACTTTCGTTAATGTGTGTTGGTGTTGCACTGCGTCCAAAGCTTTGCAGAAGTGAGGAAGTATCGCATATCCCTGATTGCCTTGGTACGTAGATTTCACGACGTAGTGTGGCGAAAGCACAGCTGATTTATTATTTGCGAACTTAAATGTCTGGAATAAAAACTTGGCTATTTTCTAAATACGTATGCCAAGGCAGGCGACGTAAGTGAGCCTCGCTGCGGCCACGGCCTGTTGCTGACGAGTGGCAGTTGCTTGCCAGTTAGTTTGGGGCTTGTATTTAGAAAACTGGTGTAGCTTCTTTGTGAAATTTTCTCTGCAGTCTTTGACAAACTTTACATCACTAAAATATTGCGAAGACGTTTGGAATGCAGCTGCAGTAAGTAAATCTATCATTAAAAAAAACGTAGTTGCTTCATTGTATGAGAGAAATTGTTGTTACCTTATACATTTTTCTACATATAGTTTCCACCCAACTGTTCTCATATGGCGGAATACGACAACTAGAAGTTGCGTTGTAGCCGTCTCCATAATTACAGCGTACAGCAAGTATACAGGGAGAAACGCACATGCTTTGAGTGGCGATAGTATTGGTGATTTTTAACAAAAACAAATGAACGAATGCCGTCATCTTAACCGTACCCGACATACAGCTGTCTGAAAAACATGGGCCCCAGTCGGATGTCCTTATTCACCACTAATACAACCAAAGCGACATTACGGTGCGTTATGTTGTCTTTATTGATCATTTCAACGCATATTTCACTTCTGATGCGGTATTATTGATGACCAACTCATCGGCTTAGTTGCTTTGCCTAACTGTCTTAAAGAAGTATGTTATCTTGATTTCCTTCAAAATGAGGGACCCGAATACTTGCATGATATCTCATTGGCGCCAAGATGTCAAACGTACTTCCAGCACGACGCAGCTCCTCCACATTCCGTACAGAGGCTGACGCAGTAACTCACTGAAACGTATCCTGGGCGTTGGACCGGTCGTCGTGGACTCGTTTTTCGGCCACCGAGGTCATACGATATTGCTGGATAAAATTAGTGCCCGTGGGGTTGGATTAAGAGGAAATTCTGCAAGCTCATTCAGTGGACACAGAGCAGTAAGGTCTCGCTGGTATGGTCTCGCTCGTGTCTTCGACGCTTGTGCTCAACTGAACGACCGTACGAAATAACTCAGATCACGAACACAGCGGCTGTCTGCAGGAACTGCAATAAGAACTGAAGTTGTCAGCGGACTTTTAGAACACCTTATGTGAGGAAATGCAGACAGTTTATCGAAACAGTAGACCACATTGTTTCATTTACTATCACCTGCTTGTGCCCTTTTCCCCACTGTTTTCTTTAGTTTCCTCGGAAACTGTTAAGAATAGGACGTATCCTCATGTTACGTTTTCTGTTCATAATAGCCAATACTATCAACCCTTAAAGCATGTACCTTTCCTCCTGACTCACCCTCAATGCAGTGTGGCCAAAGTAAAAGTAGCCCAGGAACTGCTTCATGCGTCATCTTAACCGTACCCGGCATACAGCTGTCTGAAAAACATGAGCGTCAGTCGAATGTCCTTATTCACCACTAATACAACCAAAGCGACATTATGGTGCGTTGTGTTATCACCTTGTATCTGGGGCGGAAGATGTAAGCTGTGTTGCAAACCTTAACGTACAAGAAATAGGTTTGCGCCACTGTGTACAGGACTATCACAAAAGAAAATTCATAGAAACGAGACGGTGCAACTTATTCACTTCAGACCTTATGTTATTAATAGTGGGTTACCGGAAGTTTTATATACAAGTCACAGGAACCCGATATTTGTTCGTCAAGTCCCACGAAACACACTATATTCGTAAGTAGTAGCGAGATGGTGGCATGAGGACACATTTGATATCAAAATGATATCCAAATTAATTAAATTAATCACTGAATTACCGGAATCTCTCCCTACTCCCCCCCCCGAGATTCTTCCCAAAACTAAGGTTACATGTCGGTGTTGACGGACTCCCCCCAGCTGCAGTTAGTCCAGGCAGGCGCTCCTGCTCGTCTCCAATGAACACTCGCTATCGTGGACAACGTACTGGGTTGTATTATTCAAGTAGACTTTGAGTCATTTACATACCTGTTCGCCTAATTAGTATGCTCGTACCCTCGTTAACAGTTTGAGGTGAGGCAATATGTCAAAGTTTTCTTGGAAATCTAGAAAATGGAATCTGCCTGTTGCTCTTCATTCATGGTTCACAGCATATCATATGAGAAAAGGTCAAGCTGAGCAATGCTTTCTAAAACTGTTCTGATTTGTGGACAAAATCTTTTCTATCCTAACGAAATTTATTATATTTCAACTGTAAATATGCTCAAGAACTCTGTAACAAACCGATGTTAAGCATAGTGGACATAATTTTGCTGTGCAATTCTCTTACCATTCTCCCATACAGGAGGCACCTCCGCTGTTGCCGGCCGGAGTGGCCATGCGGTTCTAGGCGCTTCTCTACGTCAAAGATGCTTGTTACCGAGTCCTCCACAGGGGAAGGTGTTCGGCGGGTACGTTTGTACGATCCTCCTGCGACAACGATTTCTTGAACGCGAAACTTAAAACTTCAGCTTTCTTTTGCTGCTTTCTGCTGCCATACCAGACTGGTTGACGAGCGACTGGACAGAAGATTCCTACTCGCTTAGCGATTTTACGTGGGAGCAGAATATTCTCAGGTTCTCAGCAAGACCTTTTGCTAAGGTATGGCGGTAGTAGCTGTATGAAGATAACGGCGAGAAAAGAAATTTGTTGCACAGTTTGAGTAAATGAAAGGATCGGCTGCTAGGACATACCCTGAGGCATCCAGAAATTGTCTGTTTGGTAATGGAAGGTGCGTGTTCACATTTTAAAGGCAGACCAAGGCTTCAGGTTCAAATGGATGAATACTGCAGCGGTGATGCACGCACGCTTTCCTTTTTCTTTTTGTATGTTTCAATCTTTGAACCCAAAGAGAGAAATAGGCGCCATTGTAGAGTGCCAGTTCTTTTCAGCCAAATACCTGAAGGAGGCTGACGAATGTTGTGCGTTTCTTAGACATTGTGTCCTCGGGAAATCCCCGGCACTACGCAGTCGGCAGGCGTGCTAAAAGTGCGCTGTTATTTTGAACAGCCGCCCTGGTAGGAAAGCGGAATGGTTTGTGGATGGTGGAAGGGAGGAAGGGGGAGGGGTGGGAGCAACGACAGGTGTTGAGACTGGTCAGGTTCAGCACAGAAATAAAGCTCACCAACCCGGAAGGCGACGCTGTTTAGCCGGTGATGCGCATCGTCCGCCTGCGTCGTGACGCAGCGGTCTCTTATCCCACGTGAGATCGACTGTGATTGCAACTCAACTGTATGTACATCAGACTTTCTGTAGATTCCTCATGTTATTAACAGGCATGTTAAGTCTGCTACCAACCAGGAATCTGCACACTGCACTATCGGCTTTTTAAAAAAAAAATATTTTACTTTCTCACTAATGTTCTCCCACCACTTACCTTGTTTCGGAGACAAAATTGCATTCACAACGCATGCACAAATTTCATGCAAATTCACAAGACTGGGCACCTGTAAACTTTACTAAATTCGATAGTATCTGCTAACTAAAATTCTAGTACTGCGTGTCTTTACTTTATTACTGGTTCCAAAACATTTTATCTTTTAACGTAACCGTTATTTACAAGGTGTCGTACAAGTTTTGAGTTGTGTTTGCTTAAAAACAACCACATAAACATATGACCCTTACTAAGGTTGAAGCTGACTTTTTTCTCTGTGTTTTCCGACAGATAAATTTGTTTTTGGACAAACACAAGCTTTATTTCTTCTTTCTTCTCCAGAAATGTCACGTTCTCATTACAACACCTTCAGTGGCTTTTTCTTGTTTATTTTCTGCCTGTGCATATGGAATTTCAATGTTTAAGTAAAGTATTCACCAAATTGAATTAGAATTTTTTTCATTTCTTCTTAACACAGACTGTGGTTTCTGTAGTTTAATGTCTTTCGCAGTACAACTTTTACAGTTAGTCATCTGCAACCACAGAGAGCTTCGATGTAAATAAATTTTCTACGTTCAGTTCTGTCTGTTGATTCACCGTCATTATGATCAGTAGGAGGTGGTACGACTCCTTTAGGCTCAAATTGTTGGCCCTTCTGGAAGTCCATAGAAGCTGTACTCCACAGAAGCTCCCTCTTTCCCCCTCCCCCCCCCCCCCCCAAACCTCTACTAGACGGACCAAACTGGCATTTCGAGGCACAAGTTTATTTACTATCTGTTTGAAAAATATAACTAAATATTCACAGTTCTAAAGATGTTGAGTGCTATTATTTAAACCCCTGTGTAAAATATTCGAAATGATTCTCCATAATCTAAATTCTTGAATACGTTGTGCACGGTAGTGATTCATATTTGCCACCAATTTGGGATAACATTTTTAGAGTGTACTGGGTACATTTGCTAGGAGGGAGGCTTGCATTTTTCTCACTTTGGAGGTGTTCTCCCAATGTGGTCTCCGGGTCCTCTTTGTCAGAAGGATGTGGTCAGTGAATCTCATTAGGAAACCCTGCGTAGAGGGCTGCCATCCCCACATCAGTCTACTCGGACATCAAAAGAAAATACACGTAGACGCTGCCCGACCAGCATGGAAAGGTCCGTTGCTTTCGCTCCCAAACTTAAATCAAATTACGTCGACTCGTCACTGTGCTTGTCAGAAGAAGCTGACCAATCCATGGGACACTGCTCCCAGCACCAACTTCTGATTTATTGAGGTGCATTAAAACTGTGTGTCGGACCGAGACTCGAACTCGGGACCTTGCCTTTCGTGGGCAAGTGCTCTACCACCTTTTCTTTATTTTTTATATTTTCTTCAATTTTTCCTTTATTTTTGTTGCTATTTGTTTTCTGAAAAGAAAACTCGAGAGAAAAAAATTCCACAATTCCTGGACTCAAAAGGAAACAAAGTTTTTCTCTAGGAAGAACACAATGAGAGAACGCTCCAGAGTAGAAAGAACAAAAAAAAAGCTATCCAGATTCCTTCACGGTTAAAGACAAGGTGCTATATATTTGCAAATAAAACAAGATAACATGGAAGCCTCTGCCACTTCCAATGAGCATTCACCAAGCTGGCGAAAAACTAGACGGTCGGGATCGTTGCCAAATCTGATACAGTGTCCGAGGAGCCATACCATTGACTTAGTCCTGCTCCGATAGAAAATGGAAAAGCTTGGACACAGAAGAAGTTCAACCGAGAAAGCAGCTTCAGCTGATCTGGTAAGAAAAGCCAGTTGTCGGCGTATTCAGTGCCAGTGTTCTCGTGCAAAACAGACAAACCTGTGTGGTAATGTATCAGGTTGACGACGAGTGTCGCAAAGACCAGTCGGACTAAGACCAATGCGATGGAGGATATTGAGAAGTCTGAACCCTCCAAGGCGATGAGGCCCTCCAACCACTTCATGCCGAAGTCGAAAAATACGTATTTTTTTCCAAAGGAACGACCGGACATTTACATCTATTTGCGCGCCATCATCGAGGGGAGCGTGAATAGCGTGCAACGTAATACACTTTGCTGAAAATGTAGGAATCTAAGACCCGCACTTTGTGAAGAAGACTAAGGGAACGGCTTTCGTGTTTACGAATTGTCCCTTGAATTCGTTTCGTCACCTCCCGTCCATCTGGGCTACGTAAACACAACACCCGTTCTTCACAGCTCCATGAGCTGTGAGGGGGGGTGGGGGTGGGGGCGTGAGTCGTGCTGGGGTAGCTCAGATAGTAGAGCACTTGCCCGCGAAAGGCAAAGATCCCGAGTTCGAGTCTCGGTCCGGCACACAGTTTTAATCTGCCAGCGAGTTTTATGTCAGCGCACACTCCGCTGCAGAGTGAAAATTTCATTCTGTTAAGCTTCATTTTGTACGCCAAGAGTGGGAAGTTTCTACAGTGTTCCCCCATTTTTTCGTGAAATAAGGTATATTCTCGTCCGTCGAATTGGCAACAATTTTCTTGAAAGTTGAGAGCTATGAAGTGTCATCTCCTAATAATGATGGGAGCACAGTTTGCACGTTTCGGTTTAATTTAGGAACCGCAATTCTAACATTCTGCGTGGTGTCTGTTTGTTCTATATCGTGTCTCCCTGCCACCTTCACGCAACGACGCTCTGAGCGTGTTTTTTTGGGAATTGACTAGTTTGAACCTGGGACCTGTTGCTGGTAAGGAGACGCCAGACCACACATGACATGTAGAATTCAGAAGAGTTCAGTGAGACTAGCGATGATATAACCAAATACCTAATGATTTAAGCGTCAGCTCCACTGCACTTCGTGTAAAAGAATCTTAATACTAACTAAATTTAGTGGAAGGGATTCAAGGCTTTCCTATTTTTAGTTAACTGGTAAAATAACGTCGAGAAAGCAGTTAAGTCTACCATTGGAAATTTTATTCTACTCACAAAACATTGTTTATAAATTGCACTATTGATAAAAGGAAATATTTTAATACAGGATGATAGAAACCAACTGCGTTCAACAAAAATGTGAACGAATATTCCCTGAGTGGGTTTCCAAGTTCTACAATGGATCGAAGTATGACCTATGCCATATCACATCTATAATCTAGGTTTAAATTAAGTTTCACAAGACAGAAAATTATCAAAATGGTCTACAGTCACACTCAATTATCTTTAATTACTTATCTAACTTGTCGTAAATTACAGTGGCTGATGTGGCTTCTCAATAACTATATAACAGAAAAATCAGCGCGTTTCAGATTTTTACTTCAAGTGGCAAATGTGAACACCATAAGCTTTAGTTGGCTATCGACACTAGTATTACGCAAAAAGAGGGTGTAACAGATGAGACTTCTGCAGTTCTGAGTGAAGCTTTATGCGCTGTTATGCGGCATCGCGTGCGTTCATTACCTTGTCGGTGTTCGCCAGGGGGCGGCGCGCAGCACCGCTCCGCTCACCTCGCCGTCTCCGAAGCAACTCTCTCGTAACTTATCTTTACTACAATTTACCGAAGTTGATTTAAAAAAAACCATCTGGCTGTGTTTTCATCTGACCAATCAGGGTCTCAATGTTAACCTTAAACTCCGCCTACAAAAATTCTGTCTATCCAATGAGAAACGTTATACTTTTCGTGGTGGGGCAATGTTTTTTAAAGTTTGCAACGTAACAGAGACGCGAAAAAGTCTCACGCTAAAACTTGCAGCTGGTGTGGTCCTTTTAGCGTTATCGTAAGATCTATACTGTTCTTCTGGAGGGCTCTATCTTTTAACATTGGCTGGGGGGTGGTCCTGACGTAACAGAGACGCGAAAAAGTCTCACGCTAAAACTTGCAGTGGTTAGCTGGCGACGTTGGTGTCCAGTCCGTCCCTTATCGTAGGGCCTTCTAGCTTAACACGGTTCTGCTCTCGGCTTCTGTTCTCGTTTCTCCCCTCGGAACTGAGTCTGTCTCACGGTGGGAAGGTATGACATGCATTTAGGCGTTCTTGTGTTAGTCTGTGGTATTCCATTTGCTCACTCGTTAATTTAATGTCACTATTTATTGGGAGCTATGTGACATACTACTGGATTTGCTTATCATGTCAGGGTTTTCATGGAAGGTGTTGGACTTGCCTGACACCTTACATATCACCACCCTTCGAACTTAATTTTTGTACTGAAGTTAGGCAATGATTGAATCTTTGTCTAAGCCAGTCAAAAATTATTCCGTTATCTAAATTTTGTTGCCTACTGTTCAGCCATGTTATTCTGGTTCTATGATAGTTTGTATTACTAATTTATATTTTTATATTCTTCACATTATTCTCAAAAATGACAAGAGAAGAATATTTTATATGCTATTATTAATTTTTAATTACTTTCTTTCTTTATTTCAGTGTGAAGTTTGTTTTTTAAGAAGTTTGTTATCGAAAGTGAGGAGTCTTTCACATCGATTTTCTTAGAAATATATTTTTTTATAAATGTAGTAATTAAGTAAAATCTATTCCTAACACATTTTCTAAATATCATGTACAAGTAAAATGTTTTTGTTTCTAGACACTCATTTCAACATTGTTACACTAACAAATAAGAACTATTTCCAAGAATTGCTTTGACAAAGAAATATACATACACAAGTATTGAGATATTATCCTAACAAATGGTACAAATGTTAAAAAAAAGGGAAAACATCCAACAAGATAATTTTTTATTCTTTGTTTTTATAAGAAGAAAATAAGTAAAATATAGGTATCCTTTCATTTTTATGAGGAGAAAATAAGTGGCATACAGTTTTAGTGTTTATTATGCCTTACTTTTGTTCTTTATATACTGTCCATTTCAGAACTAATGACTTATTTTTATCGATAGTCTACTTTTTACTTAAGTCCATAGTCAATGACGGTTATTTTGTAGTTTATTAGCTGTCTGGTGTGCTTAACTTATTTAGTTTTTCACACGTTTCTTATGCACATTCCTACATCACATAATTTGATTTCACACATTCACACAATCCTATGAATGTTTAAGCATGAGGTTGGCGAATGTTTTTGCACGAAGGTGATGGACTTGAGCAAGATGGATGTGGGCAAGTATTTGATGTACAGCTTCGTTTGTCGTTCCTTGTTGGTTTTGCAAGTGTGTGTTGCTGTTGTGGAGGTCCCATAATCGAATGGAGCAGTGAGTGCAGAATCTCGTGGCTTACTGGCTTTGTATGCGTGAAAGTCATCGTTATGTGTCGCTGAAAGCGGTCGTTTTTCGTTGTAATACTTCACAGACGACTAGTTTACAATAGGATAGGGATTTGGGAAGGTATGTCGTCTATTCTTCACCCATTTTCTTTCTTGGTCTCAATCTTGCAAATCTTCAACTTCTGTTCTTCCTGCTTTTTCTCTGCTTCTTACTTGCTTCTTGGTTCTTCTCTGGGCAGGATATGGAAATATTTATTGATAACTAGTTGCTTTGAAGTTCTCCTCTTAGTAACAGTTTGATAAATTGTTTGGGAGTGTCATTTTTACTTTGTGGAAGTTTTCTTCAGTTTCGTGCATCAGCGTGCTGTTTAATAGCAGTAGTGTGACTTTTACACATATTTTTTGCCAGTGGTGGCTTGCCCAAGCGGTCTTCTCGCCGGGCCGTTTTTTGCTCGCTCCGTTCATTCAGGGCGCTCCGAGACCCTTCCGGCGTTCGGCATCACATCGCGTCTCTGCAGGGCTCAGCCACTGTGCGGATCTATGTTCCGTGCCAGCAGGGTTCCGCCTAGCAGGCCAATTTATTGCCCACTTTCGATACCATCTGTTGGTCTCGCTGTCCTTTCCTTTCTCTTGACGCTTCTGCCTTGTAGGAAATGTGTCTTGCTAATTACATCCTTTTCTTTCTTGATACTTCTCTCGTTGCAACTAGTGAGTCATTGCATCTTGTCCTTGCTGGAGTTTTTACAATGGTTCTTACAAAAAGTTTTACTTATAATCATCTAACATATGTCTAGTACCTACATTGTTTTACGCCTTCTTAAAAAGCTTTACAAATTTTGGCGCCCATTCCATGTTACAATTCTAAGATATTTTGAGTCTTAACTTCTACAAAAATCCTCAAACTCGTTTTTTTTAATTTTTTGTGTAGTGTCGTGGTGTATAGCATTTTAGTATTTCATGCTGTTAGACTATCTATGCTTTATCCCTTCACCTTAATCTATGGTACTATTGGTGTTATTTTTGTTTTTGTTTTTATTGAAACTACTTTCTTTTTCCCACCTTCCTCTCTCTTCATTCTTCTTTCTCCTGACGATCTTATCTGCAACATAATCTTGAAATATTGTGCTGATTATTTATCAGTAATAAAATTAATCTTCAAACTTTTTGATATGGCTCACATGGTGAAGTCCTAACGTTTTGCCTGTTTTTGAGTTCATTAGTTCCACAGCATTATCATGAGCAATTCGGCTAATTATGACAGGTCCTTTGTATGCAGCATAAAACTTATGTATTTTGTGTTTCTGTTTGCTGGAGAGATGGTGTGTTTTTACAAATACTTTCTGGCCTAGTTAGGCATGTGGTCGACCTTCAATCATGGTATTTTACCATCCTGGCCGGGTCGCCATTTTCTAACATTCTGTGTGGTGTCTGTTTGTTCTATATCGAGTCTCCCTACCACTTTCGCGCAATGACGCTCTGAGCATGTTTTTTAGGGAATTGACTAGTTTGAACCTGGGACCTGTTGCTGGTAAGGAGACGCCAGACCACACATGACATGTAGAATTCAGAAGAGTTCAGTGAGACTAGCGATGATATAACCAAATACTTAATGATTTCAGCGTCAGCTCCACTGCACTCCCTGTAAAGGAATCTTAATACTAACTAAATTTAGTGGAAGGGGTTCAAGGCTTTCCTATTTTTAGTTAGCTGGTAAAATAACGTAGAAAAAGCAGTTAAGTTTACCATTGCAAATTTTATTCTACTCACAAAACATTGTTTATAAATTGCACTATTGATAAAAGAAAATATTTTAATACAGGATGATAAAAACCAACTGCATTCAACAAAAATGTGAACGATTATTCCCTGAGTGGGTTTCCATGTTCTACAATGGATCGAAGTATGACCTATGCCAAATCACATCTATAATCTAGGTTTAAATTAAATTTCACATGAGAGAAAACTATCAAAATGGACTACAGTGACCCTCAATTATCTGTAATTACTTATCTAACTTGTCGTAAATTACAGTGGCTGATGTGGCTTCTCAATAACTATATAACAGAAAAATCAGCGCGTTTCAGATTTTTACTTCAAGTGGCAAATGTGAACACCATGAGCTTTAATTGACGATCGACACTAGTATTACGCAAAAAGAGGGTGTAACAGATGAGACTTCTGCAGTTCTGAGTGAAGCTTTATGCGCTGTTATGCGGCATCGCATGCGTTCATTACCCTGTAGGTGTTCGTCAGGGGGCGGCGCGCAGCACCGCTCCGCTCACCTCGCTGTCTCCGAAGCAACTCTCTCGTAACTTCTCCTTACTACAATTTACCGAAGTTGATTTAAAAAAAAACTATCTGGCTGTGTTTCCATCTGACCAATCAGGGTCTCAATGTTAACCTTAAGCTCTGCCTACAAAAATTCTGTCTATCCAATGAGAAACGTTATACTTTTCGTGGTGGGGCAATGTTTTCTAATGTTTTCAATGTAACAGAGACGCGAAAAAGTCTCACGCTAAAACTTGCAGCTGGTGTGGTACTTTTAGCGTTATCGTAAGATCTATACTGTTCTTCTGGAGAGCTCTATCTTTTAACATGGGCTGAGGGGGGGGGGGGGGGGGGGTCCTGACATAACAGAGATGCGAGAAAGCGTCACGCTAAAACTTGCGGGTGGTGTAGCCCTTTCTGTGTTATCGTAAGATCTATACTGTTCTTCTGGAGGGCTCTAGCTTTTAACATTGGCTGGGGGGTGGTCCTGACGTAACAGAGACGCGGAAAAGTCTCACGCTAAAACTTGCAGCTGGGGTGGTCCTAGTGGTTAGCTGGCGACGTGGGTGTCCAGTCCGTCCCTTATCGTAGGGCCTACTAGCTTAACACGGTTCTGCTCTCGGCTACTGTTCTCATTTCTCCCCTGGGAACTGCGTCTGTCTCACGGTGGGAAGGTATGACATGCATTTAGGCATTCTTGTGTTAGTCTGTGGTATTCCATTTGGTCACTCGTTACTCGTATTACTTTGGTTAATTTAATGTCACGATTTATTCGGGGCTATGTGACATACTACTGGATTTGCTTATCATGTCAGGGTTTTCATTTAAGGTGTTAGATTTGCCTGACACCTTACACAATTGCGGTATCATCATCCGTATTCTGAGCAGCTCGCTACTTGCTTACTTTGCCGTGCAACTTGTGTTTCTTAATTTGGTTATAATTTGTCATTACTTGTTGTATCGTTAACTTCCATTTCACAACCTGTTCAGACCTGTTGCACTTCCTCCACACTGTCTTCCGTACTTTTTGGTACCTCCACACGGTATCAGCTTCCTTTTGTAATTTGATTTGATATTTAGAGAACTTCAATTTTTATTGTGATTTTTCAGTCATTAGAACATGTAAATATTTATTACACTCTGTCTTGGCATAGATTCCAAGATCCTTTATATGGTTCTGCAACTTTTCCTTGCCTACGCGACTCACTAACAATAAATATAAGCTGGTGCACACCCAAACTTGTTGTGGTCACTGTCTTGGCGTTATCATGCACTGTGGCCAAACTCAAGGAACAGTTATAGTGGGAATTCGGAGAAAATAACGAGCATTGCACTCGCTTATGTTGTACGATCCAAGATTTGTTTTATACGAGCATTTCATTTTCGCTTCTCGACTCTGATCCAATTTGGTGTCCCAACTTTAAACTTTACTAAAAAATGTGTGTTAACACGTTACGTGAGGCTCTCTGTCAGACTGCACATGGTTACGACTTTTGTTACGTACTCGAACGAATGAGTGAGTGTTTTGGGCGAACAAGAATCTGATTTTCCAGAATATGATGCTCCTAAATGGAATTTCAAGTTCTCCGATAAGCACTAAAGATCGTTTCTGGCACCGTGTTCCACGGAGGCAGCCAGCGCTGAAATTGTTATTGGTGTAACACGACCCACTCTGGACAGGAAATGCCGGAAGCTGTGCTACACGGCAGCTGGACTGTTCTTCTGGGTCTCCCACCCCTCCCTGCCCCTCCCTACCTGCGGCGAGGCCGCCCACTGCACTGCCGGATGGACGCTCGGCCATGTCCCTCGTGCTGCTCCTGGGCCGGCATTAATTGTGGACGCTGATCGATGCACGGGACAGGGCGCGCTCCAGAGGGTCGCCATGCTGATGAGGTAGCTGCATTCCGGCCGCGTGGCCGAAATTTATAAACCAATAATGGGCAATACCTCGCCGTCCGAAAAGGCGCCCGCCACACCGCGCCGTCTGCAGTAACACTGCACTCATATCTTAGACAAGATATCAGGTTCAAATTCATCTTATTACTTTTCGTCTCATGTAAATCTTGTCCACATGCTTTCGATTTGGCTTTGCAATTTATCACTTTAGTGTACTCATATTTCCTTGTAGTCAATATTTACACTCGACCATCACTGCGAATCAGTATTTTAGCCAATATTATTTTTTTTTACTGGAGAAAGGGAAGCATATGTTGTTAGTTTTTAGAAACAACCCGCTTGCACCGGCTATCCTTCCGGCGTGTTGTCGCTGTTGTGGTTGTAACTCCGAATACTGCTCTCCAATTTACTGTAAGCCATTTTATCTCTGCATAACTACTGCAACCTACATCCGTTGGACCCTGCTTACCACCTTGAATGCTTGGTCTCACTGTACAGTTTTTGCCCTCCACACTCGCCTCTATTACTACATTGACGATACCTCAAGAAGTATGCTATTAATCGATCCTTTCTTTAAATCAAGTTGTGCGATAAATATTTTTTTCCAGTTTAATGCATCACTCCTACCTTCTCATTAGTTATTCGACCTATGCACGTAATCCTCGGCATAATTCTGTAACTCTAAATTTCCAAAATTTCTATTCTTTTCTTGTCCAACTGCTTCTCGTCCGCGACTCGCTTCTATAGAAGACTACAGTTTTGTCAAATACCTCTAAGGAAGATTACCAGACGGTTAAATTTATATTTGACCTTAACAAATTTCTGCTTTTGAGAGCAGTTGCTGTTGTCAGTACGCATTCAATATCCTCTCGACCTCCGGCATCTGCTGAAAGTGTTGAAGGACGGTGAAACCACGAGTAGGCAACAAAGTGTTTGATTTCTACGCCCCGTCACAGAACGTGGAAGACGGAGGCTCAGCCGCTCTTTGAAGAAGAATAGGTGGAGATCCACAGCATGCCTCACGACAGGCTGGGGCGGGCGCAAGTGATTCGGAACAAACCGTTGAGCGCACACTGTCGAACACAATGCTTCGCAGCGTACAACTGCCTCCGCGATCCCATGTTGACACAACGACACCGGCAATGTCGACCAGAGTGGACGTGGAATCATCGAGATTGGACCGTGAATCATTGTAAACGTGTCTCCCGGTCGGATGAAAATTGTATCTATTGATACACGCGGTCCACGATCGTGTCCGCATATGCAGTCATCCAGGACAACGGATGCTCGAAGGATGCATCGTGCCACCTACGGAAGACGGAGGGGGTGGTATTATGCTATGAAGCACATTCACCTGGGCATCCGTGGGACCTAATGGGAGGCACCATGACCACTGCCGGACGTTTGCGCCGATCACCCGCATCCGCTCATGGCCGATGTCTTCCCCGATGGCGATGGCCTCTTCGAACTGCACAACAGTCCGTGCCACAAGGCCAGAATTGTGTTCCCTGGTTTGAGGAGCACGATGGTGAACAAAGTTCGCATGATCGCAGTCCAACCCAACACATCGGGAACGCTATCGGACTCCAGCTCTGCACCCAAAAAACACCAGCCCGTAATTAACTGGGATTGCGTAACCTGTGCGTAGACAGGATACCTACCAAGCACTTGTCGAATCCATACCAAACAGGACCACAGCCTCGTTGCTTTCCAAAGTAGCAACAAGCAACGAGGGTCACTGCAACAAAAATGCACACTATTTTTGTAAAAATACATTTTTCATTCGCATGTGTGAAAGTCTTACAGAGTCTAGATACATCCTTCCCGCTTCTTTTCAGACTTAGTTCAACCTGTTCCCGTGAGTGGCGCCGTCACAGCATGTCTTCAAGATGTCTGCTACACTTGACGTTCGTCAGAAACAACGTACTGTCATAGAATTCCTGTGCTGAGAAAACGAGACAGTGGGAAACATCCACAAGAGGTTGAAAAAGGTGTATGGAGACGCTGCTGTCGATCGCAGTACAGTTAGTCGGTGGGCAAGCAGGTTACGTGATGAAAGAGGGCACGGCAATATTGAGGATTGTCCTCGCAGCGGCAGGCCTCGTACTGCACACACTCCAGACAATGTGCAGAGAGTTAGCGAATTGGCGACTGCTGACAGACGCATCACAGTGAACGAATTGTCACGCTACGTTGGGATAGAGGAAGGAAGTGTTTGCAGAATACTAAAAGTGTTGGCGTTAAGAAAGGTTTGTGCCAGGTAGGTCCCCAGGATGTTGACAGTGGCTCACAAAGAAACAAGAAAAACAGTATGCAGCGAAGTATTGGAACAGTACGAGAATGGTGGAGATGAATTTCTTGGGAGAATTGTGACAGGTGATGAAACATGGCTCCATCATGTTTCACCAGAGACGAAGAGGCAATCAATGGAGTGGCATTATGCAAATTCACACAAGAAAAAAAAATTCAAAACCACACCTTCTGCTGGAAAAGTCATAGCTAGGGTGTTTTTCGATTCCGAAGGACCCTTGCTTGTGGAACCACTATAAATTCTGATGCATATGTGACGACACTGAAGAAACTTCAAGCTCGACTGAGTCGTGTTCGACCACATTGGCAAAAGCAGGATGTTTTGCTGTTGCACGACAATGCAGGGCCACATGTCAGTCAAAAAACCATGGAAGCGATCACAAAACTCGGATGGACAACACTGAAACACACGCCTTACAGTCCTGACCCGGCTCCATGTGACTATCATCTTTTTGGGAAACTAAAAGACTCTCTTCGTGGAACAAGGTTTGAAGATGATGACTCCCTTGTGCACGCTGCCAAACAGTGGCTCCAACAGGTTGGTCCAGAATTTTACCGTGCGGGTATACAGGCGCTGGTTCCAAAATGGCGTAAGGCAGTTGAGAGAGATGGAAATTATGTGCAGAAATGAAAATACTGTTCCTAAAGGATGTATCTACACACTGTAAAACTTTCAAACATGTAGAATAAAAGATGGATTTTAAAAAAATAGTGTGCATTTCTTTTGGAGTGGCTCTCGTATTAAGCAAGTGGCGAAGACGCTTTGGTTCATGAGTGTGTGCTCAGATAGGTATGGAAAAGGCATGTACGTGGTACATCGTCTGAAGAAAAATGCACGGACACTAAATCCCAACTTTCATATTCTCTAAAAATAAATTACGATCATTGAATGTCCAGACCATAATGAATAACAGTATATCACATGAATTATTCGAAGTATATTCGTGTGTGATAGAAATACTTAAAAACAGAAAAATTAGAAAACGAAAAAATTTTTTATGTGATGACTTAGCAGCGTTATCTTTCCGCTTGTTAATCCCTTGTATTCCACATGCGGTTCAGAACCGTGGCGGTTTCCTTCAGAAAGATCAGCTTCGTCTGTTAACCCGAGCAAAGAGCGCGGAACACGCCGACCGGCTGCCTACAAAGACGAGAAAATCATTCCGGAGATTTCTGCGCGCTTAAGTATTCAGCAGGGCGCCCGTTCCCTCCCGGGGCTGCTTCTTTGTGTCAAGGCCTCTGGACTCCGTAAAGTCCCCTCCCCTCCCCCCCCCCCCCCCCCTCCACGCCACTCCAGCCGAGCCCTCTCGCAGTAGCAGCTTTTTCTTTCTCTCTCAGTATAAAAGAACGAGGTCGCGAACGCTAGTGGAACACCACAGACGTTTCCGCACCATCAGTATGTTTTCTTCGGCATGTATAATCGTAAAACATACACACACACACTTTAAATTTTGGTCTAGGGCAAAGCGCAGTGTTGTTCCTGAAATATATTAAAAATAATTTCATTTCTAAGATTCAAAACAAATGTTCAAATGTGTGTGAAATCTTATGGGACTTAACTGCTAAGGTCATCAGTCCCTAAGCTCACTCAGTCCTTAACCTAAATTATCCTAAGGACAAACACACACACCCATGCCCGAGGGAGGACTCGAACCTCCGCCGGGATCAGCCGCACAATCTATGACTGCAGCGCCCAAGGCCGCTCGGCTAATCCCGCGCGGCAATTCAAAACATGGATTATGCGAGATTTCTCTTCATTATCAGCTAAAGAGGGAAATTCAAATCCCCAGGTAAATATTCCCAGTTGGGAGTTGCTTTGTCCCACACCCAGCCTACTGGAATATTTGACTCAAGTGAACAAAGTTCAATGTTTTTTAATCCACTCTTTGATCACAATATCAGTTCTTTTGACGATGACCGGTTTCAGTCAGTAATGACCATCCACAGATCTGGTCATCACCGGTTTCAGTCAGTAATGACCATCCTCAGATCTGGTCATCCTCAAAAGAATTGATATTGTGATCAGAGACTGGAATAAAAAACATTAGACAGTATTCGATCACTGTTTATATACGCGGCTATGTCGCAGCTGGTGAACGAAGTCTTGCAGCAACTCGCCGCAGGGAATGAACATAGTATAAAAATTTTGTTTGTAGCAGATTTTCTCCTGTTGAGTGGTTACAGCAATATTTAACTGGCTACGTTGAATGTGCAAAACATACATCTGCTTCACAAGCAGATTTTTGAGTTTTTTTGGCGAATGTTCTCTATTTAATAATTTTGAAATGTACGATTAATAAAACTATCAGAAGTCGAATGTCACGATAGCTTTGGGTAACGTCTGCTACGCGGTCTGTTTCCCGTATAAGTCTAACGTCTTTTTGCGGAAATACTTGAAACAACTGACGTTTTCAGAATGTCTAGTGGGGAACATAATGTATTTGCTTCCTCGTGCGGCAGTGCGATTGATCAACAGATCACACAACGCAAAATGATTCAGATTATTCAGTTTAACAAATAATTCAAAAACGTACACGCCAACTGCAACTGCATGAAGTTGGGAGAACACTAGCGAAAGTGAAATCACAGTGAAATGTAAATAACAAGATTTTAAACATGGCTGAAACAGCAACTGCTGAAATTCTTCACGGTAAATGATGATAACCAAAACAGTTGCAGGATAAAAATTTATTAAAATTCTTAGATATAAATATACATTCTTCAGAAGTAAAATACCTAAAATTACATCCTGCAATTGTGCCAAAGTGCGTCGTCATCTCCATTTTAACTACTGACGACGCCTTTGCCACAATTGTTTTATTAATCTTCATTGCAGGATGTAATTTTAGGTATTTTACTTCTGATGAAGGTATATTTATATATACCTAAACCATGGTCAAGAATTTTAATAAATTTTTATCCTGCAACTGTTTTGGCTATCATCATGTACCGTGTAGAAATGTAAATGAGTCGAAAATATAGCTAGAAACTTCCGTGAAGTAGTAACCAGCCGTTGAGCAGAAAGTTGCTACGGATATCCCAGTAAAATGAAAACGTATTAAAAAGTTGCAGCTAAAAAAGTGTACCGGGAAATAACTGAATGCGTTTGTAAGGCATTTGTGGAGAACAGGTGTCGAAGCGACAGGAATTTAGATATATTGTAAACTGAACAGCTTCGTGCAGGAAGTGTACCTTCGTAAGAAGAAACACAGTTTATTCAACAGGGTACTGACCCACACTGGAGCGCAGTTTACTTAAGAGGAGGGCAACTGCCGAAACTTTCGCTTCCAACGACCAGCTACAGACGACCTCAAGTCTACCAAAACACGTTATCGCAGCCAGAAAGCAGGAACCGTGCTACGAAAATTGGTGATGTTAAGCATTGTGTACCTAGAACGATCGGAAAAGTCATAGGCACCCACACACAAAATGTGCCCACATGCTATGATATGTTGTTGTTGTTGTTGTTGTGGTCTTCAGTCCTGAGACTGGTTTGATGCAGCTCAATATAACCTGAATTCGCACAAATTATCTTTGCGCAGGTGAAATGGACTGTAAAACTAAATTCGCACGTGGCTATGGCGCGTTTAACGTAAATATGCTCAAAAATTCAGATAGAAGGCAACTCCCGTGCGTTCTAAACGCACTGAGCCATTAGCATGAAATAAAATTATAAATGAATCAAAAGAGGTGTTTTCCTGTTATGTGAACCAGGAAATGTCATTATACCGGCTGTCTCGATGTGCAATATGCCTACATAATACGCTCCTTCTGTAATCGTTTAGCGAGTTAATTTCAACTCATTCAACGCTCCTGAATACATGCATGAAAACTAGAATGTTCGTAACAGCGAAAAAAAGAGAAGTGGAAATCTCTGTTGCCCACTCAAATATACACTGAAGACCCAAATAAACTGGTACACCTGCCTAATATCGTGTAGGGCCCCCGCGAACAACACGGTGAAGTGCCGCAACACGACGTGGCATGGGCTCGGCTATTGTCTGAAGTAGTGCTGGAGGAAACTGACACCATGAATCCTGCAGGGCTGTCCGTAAATCCGTAAGGGTAGGAGGGGGTGGAGATCTCTTCTGAACAGAACATTGCAAGCCACGCCAGATTTGGTGGCCAGCGAAAGTGTTTAAACTCATAAGAGTGTTCCTGGAGACACTCTGTAGCTATTCTGGACGAGTGGAGTATCGCATCGTACTGCTGCAATTGCCCAAGTCAATCACAATGTACAATGGATATGAATGGATGCAGGTGATCAGACAGGATTTTTACGCACGTGTCTCCTCTCAGAGTAGTATCTAGACGTATCAGTCCAACTGCACACGCCTCACAGCATTACGGAGCCTCCACCAGCTTGAACAGTCCCCTGCCGACATGCAGGGTTCATGAATTCATGAGATCGTACACGTCCATCCGCTCGACACAATTTGAAACGAGACTCGTCCGACCAGGCAACATGTTTCCAGTCATCAACAGACCAATGTCGGTGTTTATGGGTCCAGACGAGGCGTGAAGCTTTTGTGTCGTGCAGTCGTCAGGGGTACACGAGAGGGCCTTCGGCTCCGGAAACCCATCTCCATGATGTTTCGTTGAATGGTTCGCTCGCTGATATTTGTTCACGGTTCAGCATTGAAATCTGCAGATATCTGCGAAAGGGTTGAACTTCTGTCACGTCTGAAACGATTCTCTTCAGTCGTCGATGGTCCCGTTATTCCAGGATCTGTTTTCCTCCGGCCGCAGCGATGTCGGAGATTTGATGTTTTACGGGATTCCTGATATTCACGGTTCACTCGTGAAGTAGGATACAGTACGCTTATTCGCCCACTGCTTCAATACTGCTCAGCAGTGTGGGATCCGTACCAGATAGGGTTGATAAAAGAGATAGAGAAGATCCAACGGAGAGCAGCGCGCTTCGTTACAGGTTCATTTAGTAATCGCGAAAGCGTTATGGAGATGACAGATAAACTCCAGTGGAAGACTCTGCAGGAGAGACGCTCAGTAGCTCGGTACGAGCTTTTGTTGAAGTTTCGAGAACATACCTTCACTGAGGAGTCAAGCAGTATATTGCTCCCTCCTACGTATATCTCGCGAAGAGACCATGAGGGTGCGGTTAAAGGCGCTGCAGTCTGGAACCGCAAGACCGCTACGGTCGCAGGTTCGAATCCTGCCTCAGGCATGGATGTTTGTGATGTCCTTAGGTTAGTTAGGTTTAACTAGTTCTAAGTTCTAGGGGACTAATGACCTCAGCAGTTGAGTCCCATAGTGCTCAGAGCCAAAGACCATGAGGATAAAATCAGAGAGATTAGAGCCCACACAGAGGCATACTGACAATCCTTCTTTCCACGAACAATACGAGACTGGAATAGAAGGGAGAACCGATAGAGGTACTCAATGTACCGTCCACCACACACCGTCAGGTGGCTTGCGGAGTATGGATGTAGATGTAGATGTAGATGTAGAAATGATCGTACGGGAAAATCACCACTTCATCGCTACCTCGGAGATACTGTGTCCCATCTCTCGTGCGCCGACTATAGCACCACGTTCAGACTCACTGAAATCTCGATAACCTGGCACTGAAGCAGCAGTTACCGATCTAACAACTGCGACAGACCCTCCTTGATGTCGTACATAGGCGTTGTCGACCGTAGCGCAGTATTCTGGTTATTTACATATCTCTGTATTTGAATACGCATACCTATACCAGTGTCTTTGACGCTTCAGTGCAGATTGCAGTGTGGGAATATAGAGTTTCGAGACTCATATCCGTAAAACATACAGTATTTGCTTCTTCTGTTCGTATAGGACGCTGTATGTCGTGAAAGTAGGACCGCACCTTCTTTGTTTGCACCCTGCATGTGCAGGTAATTGTGTACGCCGTCGTCACTGACTCCTCATATGTCTGGCATGACATGTGGGTGAGTCGCCAACCCGCCTCCCCTTTGTTTATTCTCGACGTCCGCGAACTAGCGCAGAATGCCCGGCGCCGTGCCGCTCGAGGTATCGCTAACGGCTGATCTGACCTGCCAAGGGAAGCTAAATCGATTCTCGACCTCGACCGTTTCGACCGGTTAGTTGTCGCGTTCTATTTCAGAAAAAGACGGACAATGCGTGTGCAGCAATTGCAGCCGCAGGTAGGTGGGTGAGAGGAAGAGGGGGGGGGGGGGGGGAGGCGTGGCCAGGGTGTCTGCCAGCCACACACAGAGTGCGTCTCGAGTCTGAGCAGACTGCCCAGTAGCCACAGAGGCCTGTAAAATGGGGCGGTCACGGCTGCTATTTTAGTTCCGCTTCCATTTCACTTTGTCCCCAGGCAGTGATTTAGCGGTGTGTACTCTCTGAGCACTCGTCCCATTAATTACCAGCTGTCTGCTCTCTTCTTCTGCCGCGTACAAGTATGTCACACATATTGTTCGCATCTACGTTCTTCACTCATATTTAAAGACATTTCGCAAATATTTTTGCATATTTTTCATTCGTATCGGTAGTACTTCTCTCACTACACTTTCGTCTGAATCCTAAGGAAATTTGTAATTCACCCTGCGTAAGACGTATAAAGAAGTTATGAATAATGTTGCAACAATTTAGCTATCAAAATGGAACATACACGTTTTACATTTGCAATTGGGTAAATACAGCTATTTCATTTCATATCTTCACATTCACTCACAATCCCTTCTTTTTTAAATTTTGAGACGTATTGACAATGGCAATAGGTTTTAGTTTCGAGAGAAAGGCTGCAACTGAATTCTCCTCTGTTTTGCACTGTGCACCTCCAGAGCGGACGTTAAATGTATCCGTGGCAATATCCTCGGACCGAAAGCTCGCTGACACAACCACTGGTTAGGTGCGGTACTCCCTCACAACTGCTGACGCACTGTACAACACAAATAGGAGACAGGTTGTGCCTCGTACTTTCACAGTATTGTAAGTCTACTACATACAACTACACATACCCACAGTTCGTATTCGAACATTTATGCATGTTTCTTCTTATAATCACCTCCCCTACCACTTGGCGTTGTAGGGATACTACAGTGTGTTACAAAAACGTACGGCCAAACTTTCAGGAAACATTCCTCACACACAAATAAAGAAAAGATGTTATGTGGACATGTGTCCGGAAACGCTTAATTTCCATGTTACAGCTCATTTTAATTTCGTCAGTATGTACTGTACTTTCTGGATTCACCGCCAGTTGGCCCAATTAAAGAAAGGTAATGTTGACTTCGGTGCTTGTGTTGACATGCGACTCATTGCTCTACAGTACTAGCATCAAGCACATCAGTACGTAGCATCAACAGGCTAGTGTTCATCACGAACGTGGTTTTGCAATCAGTGCAATGTTTACAAATGCGGAGTTGGCAGATGCCCATTTGATGTATGGATTACCACGGGGCAATAGCCGTGGCGCGGTACGTTTGTATCGAGACAGATTTCCAGAACGAAGGTGTCCCGACAGGAAGACGTTCGAAGCAATTGATCGGCGTCTTAGGGAGCATGGAACATTCCAGCCTATGACTCGCGACTGGGGAAGACCTAGAACGACGAGGACACCTGCAATGGACGAGGCAATTCTTCGTGCAGTTGACGATAACCCTAATGTCAGCGTCAGAGAAGTTGCTGCTGTACAAGGTAAAGTTGACTACGTCACTGTATGGAGAGTGCTACTGGAGAACCAGTTGTTTCCGTACCATGTACAGTGTATGCAGGCACTATCAGCAGCTGATTGGCCTCCACGGGTACACTTCTGCGAATGGTTCATCCGACAATGTGCCAATCCTCATTTCAGTGCAAATGTTCTCCTTACGGATGAGGCTTCATTCCGACGTGATCAAATTGTCGATTTTCACAATCAACATATGTGGGCTGACGAGAATCCGCACGCAATTGTGCAATCACGTCATCAACACAGATTTTCTGTGAACGTTTGGGCAGGCATTGTTGGTGATGTCTTGATTGGGCCCCATGTTCTTCCACCTACGCTCAATGGAGCACGTTATCATGATTTCATACGGGATACTCTACCTGTGCTGCTAGAACATGTGCCTTTACAAGTACGACACCAGATGTTGTTCATGCACGATGGAGCTCCTGCACATTTCAGTCGAAGTGTTCGTACGCTTCTCAACAACAGATTCGGTGACCGATGGATTGGTAGAGGCGGACCAATTTTATGGCCTCCACGCTCTCCTCACCTCAACCCTCTTGACTTTCATTTATTGGGGCATTTGAAAGCTCTTGTCTACGCAACCCCGGTACCAAATGTAGAGACTCTTCGTGCTCGTATTGTGGACGGCTGTGATACAATACGCCATTCTCCAGGGCTGCATCAGCGCATCAGGAATTCCATGCGACGGAGGGTGGATGCATGTATCCTCGCTAACGGAGGACATTTTGAACATTTCCTGTAACAAAGTGTTTGAAGTCACGCTATTACCTTCTGTTGCTGTGTGTTTCCACTCCACGATTAATGTGATTTGAAGAGAAGTAATAAAATGAGCTCTAACATGGAAAGTAAGCGTTTCCGGACACATGTCCACATAACATATTTTCTTTCTTTGTGTGTGAGGAATGTTTCCTGAAAGTTTGGCCGTACCTTTTTGTAACACCCTGTATAATGTGGCACGTACTTGCAAGCAGAAATAAACCCAGTTATGTCTGTTTGTCATCTGGCGGATTGGCGGAATAAAAATAATTGTGCCAGTTCTGATAGAAACCGTTTCAGCCACGACGGAGGCTTGCAGACATACCGCTGTCTTTGCAACTCCCTCTCCACCCTTTGCCTCATCTGGATTTTCATCGGCCTAAGGACCTCAGAAACTATGGATTAGACACCCATAACGGTCGTTGTCGAATATCTTCACATCTCTCGGCTTCTCACCTCCACCGTGAACCATACGATGGTAGGGGTATGTTATCCCCCGCAGTATTTTGAGGAAAATTTTGTCATCGTTCGCTAGTCATGCTTCTATGCGACCCGCTCTTCACCTCCACCCCTAAGCGAGGCAGGTCGTTCTCATCCCCACAGCGCTTCTTTGAACATAATGACCGATATGTACACCAAGTTTGGGGTGAAATCTATGTAGTGATTTATGAGAAGCATGAAGAACCTGCATACATGCGTAAATACGTGCATACATTACTCAATGATTTTTATAAACGCATAGATAGGATAAATAGCCATCCTGTTCCGTTTCATTATTGTTTTCATGAAGGTTCGCTCCTTCACGGCATCTCGTTATGCGGTAATGGGCTTAGGATAGACCTCTCATACATCAGGGGGTTTGGAAAGTGACCCATTCTATACTAATTGCCCCATTCCATTAGTGCGCTACGCTAATCACGAATCCTTTGAATATAACGCGAGATTTGATCGATGTAGGACATTCTGAAAGTACTCAGCTAGCGGCCCTGCTTCGGTTTAAAACAGAGGGCGTTATTGCCACGACACTGAGCTCCGATTACTGACATAAACCCACCTGAGTCACTCAGCTATCGTATATTGTCAGATTTGCTTCTCCATTTTTATTTTTATTCATTATACTGACATAGCAGCCTGTTGCTTAATAACCGAAATACTCGACATTTTATTGCTATCAGGTTTATTCGAGCTGTTCTGTGAGAACACCTTCGTTAAACGTCCGTTTAACTCAGTCCGTAAGAAATTTACTTTGGCATTTTGGACAACTCGTATTATTGGCCTTATTGTTTAGTAACTGCCTTCAAAATTTCATAACGCTGCGGTGAGATCTGCATTTGTTAGGTAATACATGCTTGACGGACTTCGTTCCTTCATAGTTTGAAACGTCACACATCTCAGTTTCCTGTAATATAATGAAGGTGGTAGCTACAGGCAGTTCCGAGTTACGAAAAAGCTCTCGTTAAGATCTGTTAACCCTAATGCCGTTTTCTTTATTGTAGTTTAAGAGTTATAGAAAATATTGATGCGAAACGACACAGAGGAAAACAAAATGTCTTATTGTATTATAGGACTGAAAAACGATAAAATCTTTCCCGACGTCTTGAGAAACTCTTTTATCATTTCACGAGCAAATCCGGGTGTCTGATCTAGGACATTGGATACTGCTTTTCTTCTTCGATTATTCAAAATGATCGAATCATGATCACATGCACTGGTAAATGGAAATGAGCGTTTGGCGTCATTGGCCGGGAGGCCCCTCGCGGGGCAGGTCCGGCCGCCATATCGCAGGTCTTATTACATTCGGCGCCACATTGGGCGACCTGCACGCCGGATGGGGATGAAATGATGATGAACACAACACAACACCCAGTCCCTGAGCGGAGAAAATCTCCGACCCAGCCGGGAATCGAACCCGGGCCCAGAGGACGGCAAGCCGTCACGCTGACCACTCAGCTACTGGGGCGGACACATGCACTGGTAAATCAAAGGTAAAATTTATAGTCCTTCAAAACTAAGTAAATTTCACGGCAGGAGAGAGAGAGAGAGAGAGAGAGAGAAGTGATAATATGTACGTGCGTATGATAAATCCCTTCCCTCAAAAAGGCCGGCCGAAGTGGCCGTGCGGTTCTGGGCGCTACAGTCTGGAGCCGGGTGACCGCTACGGTCGCAGGTTCGAATCCTGCCTCGGGCATGGATGTGTGTGATGTCCTTAGGTTAGTTAGGTTTAATTAGTTCTAAGTTCTAGGCGACTGATGACCTCAGAAGTTAAGTCGCATAGTGCTCAGAGCCATTTTAACCATTTGAATTCCCTCAACAATATTTCTCTCTTCATACCTCCTCTGTGTCACAACCGATGACGTGTCACTGATCTCATTTTTACTAAGACTGTAGAACACGCCAGGTACCTACTAGCTTCACCGTGCTCAGTGGAATGCATAAGTTCTAACAAATGTTCATCAACATGCAGTCTTCCACACTTGTTGTCCCCTGCGCAAAAAAACAGCTCGTAGGTCGCGATTCCGTAATCTTGAGGCTGTAAGAATCTCTTTGCGAGGAACCGTTATTTTAGAAATGATTAAATTTCCCATCAGCTTGTTATACGGGGTGTCACTCGCTTATTTATTATCAGAACACGAGAAACTGCACACTTACATTCCATTTTAGATTCACAAATGATTTCTATTCTTCAACCAATTAATCAACTGTATATTTCCGTAAATTAGTATCTCACTGTTCTCAACTATATGTGCAAATAACGATACATTGCTAGTAAAGTCTTTACTGATACCGCGGCGGACAACCAGTCCGTCCCCCGAGACTGCCAAAGCAGCTCTGACATTTACAAACCATAGATTACTGATAAAGTCTTAAGTGAGATGTACCGCGGCAGACAATATGTCCGTCCTCCGACACTGTCGAACCAGCACTCATCTGAGCCACTTCGCCAAGTTAGGCGCGATCCGAAGATCACAGAAGTGCTTCGTCTGCATTTGCGTTTAGCAGTTGTTTATTATTCAACCGGTTATTAATACTTGTGAAATAATGGAATGATAGCGCGCTATTGACAGATGCTTTAAATATGAAATACACGTAAACACGCTGTTTAGTTTGTCTAATATAAATTATAGAAGATTGTCGTTTTGGCGCGCATCTTCCGAATGCAGCAGCCAATCGCGGAGAAGGACCATAATTTAGGCGGTATTTCTCACGATAGCCGTACCTAACAAATCATGTGTCATCGGTACCTCGCACCACATACATCTCGCAACTGCTGCCTCAAAAAAATGGTTCAAATGGCTCTGAGCACTATGGGACTCAACTGCTGAGGTCATTAGTCCCCTAGAACTTAGAACTAGTTAAACCTAACTAACCTAAGGACTACACAAACATCCATGCCCGAGGCAGGATTCGAACCTGCGACCGTAGCGGTCTTGCGGTTCCGGACTGCAGCGCCTTTAGCCGCACGGCCACTTCGGCCGGCCACTGCTGCCTCCTCAACTGCTCTAAGAAGAGCTTCATGTAGCCGAATGTGAAGGCTATAAAGCCAGAAATATTACAGTTTCTTCCACAACATGAACCTAAGGACGATCAACAAAATTACGCTGGAAGAACTGTCTTCAGTGTTCATCACAATTATTCGCGACACAAATGCACATAATGACGGCGCCACTGAGACCGTACCCTTTTCGAAATTTTAACTCCAATTATTCTTCCATAATATCTGTCTCTCCGTTTGTTTGAACGTAGGCGTGAGTTTAGGTAACTGATCCTAGTTTGGCGGGGACTGGCTATCTGTTGTCTGTATGCAGGACGTGTATACTGGAAGTAATTGTTACAAACCTGGCAAATCATGTACAGGCGAAGAGTGATGATGGGAGGTACGCTACAGCAGTCACGGTAACCTGTCGCCGCATAGATTTTTCAACAAAAATAAAACGTGACGAGATCAGTAGAGACAACACGACTCAAATGTCTCCAGAGCCGAATCAAACCTCGAGCAACAATTGTCGCAGCGATGTTGTCCGGACTGTAACCCGCGCTGGCTGGGGCGCCGCGACTCACCCCTCAGCTGTTTCCAACAACGGGTCGGATTTATGTGTGGCGGCCGGCCAAGGCTGTTTGGCGCCAGACTGACCGCTTCATACCTGTGGTACGTCGCTCCATTCACCGTGCTGCAATTCTAAACTCCTAACGAGAAGCATTATATCTGCTGTTCGAGTAATACATTCAGTCCTTTACTGGAGAGGATGTTCGCCAGCAGGCCAGCTCCTGTTTAATTACACGGTCGTTCAATGCACATATAAGGGGAATTTGGATAAAGTGGGTACTATGAGGGAAAAATCGCTTTTCTCTCACATCACGTGTTAAGCAAGCATACCAAATGGTTCAAAAATGGTTCAAATGGCTCTGAGCACTATGGGACTCAACTGCTGAGGTCATAAGTCCCCTAGAACTTAGAACTACTTAAACCTAACTAACCTAAGGACAGCACACACATCCATGCCCGAGGCAGGATTCGAACCTGCGACCGTAGCGGTCGCGCGGTTCCAGACTGTAGCGCCAGAACCGCTCGGCCACCATACCAAATGTACCTGCATAAACTGTATACGTTCTGTAACTAGGAAGAAGTTATATTATTTTTCAAGTCCTCCTTTTGCAGTGGAAATGCGAGCTTAAGTGAAAGTCTGTAAAATGCCCACCTTACCTGGCAGGTAGGGAAAAGTGACCAGCGTCAGAGGAAAGGAAAGATCAGAAGAAGGTGAAGTGGAATCTGGTTTTCTCAGCTTTATGTTTGGATGTCTCTTCTCTTCCTAAACTGTATCGCGCCCAATCCTTACCTGCTATCTTTTCCTGTTTGTTGAATGGGTCTGGTAGATTATTCCGCTCAGCAAGCTGCGATGTCAGTTACTGATGTGCTATCATATCTTCGTTCCATGTCAAAAATATGGTTAAGGACTTCTCTCTCGGTTGAATTCACATAAGGAATTCCCAAGAATCTTCTTGTATTCAGTAACATGACGTTTTCTATGGACTCCCTTTTTCAGCGTGTTTCGTGAGACGCTGAATAGTTTGGTTACTGCAGCAAATGGCATCTATTCTCTTCTAGAGCCTGCAGTGCCCGTTTCATAGCTTGGAAATCCCGCGATTGATGTAATTTCTTAAATAATTTGATGTCATCTTAACACAAACTGTAATAAGAGAACATAAATTTTCACCAAGTTGTAAGTGCAATAATGCTTTAGTACACTTATTTGAAGAAACACTCTTATTTATTGTTAATCCGTTGTGCTGAAACACGATAAATACATCACAAAATATATTTTGGTGCAAAAGTGGCCAAAGTTGTATGAATATGAAACTACATAATGTCCGTAGTTCGTAAATATGTAGTTTCGATGGCTAAACTATAACGTTATAATAGCACTGTAGCAGTTAATTGTCGCAATATCTTATTTTTAGCACATGCAAATGAATTTGTTACATGTCTTACCACATACGTAGAGGAAATAGGAAATATATCGCTGCAGAAGAGTGCAAGCACCTATCGCCACGAAACTGACAAAAACAAGGAAGCATCCTGGAATAGTTTCAAATCTCCGCCATTAAGCTGCAGCCACATCGAACTAAATAAATCGAAGTGGCCACTTTATCCACCCTGACCACTATAATAGCCCTTACCCTGAGGGAAAACGTTCTTAAGTGTTCCGAATTTGATGTTTCGTCTAATGGTGTGAGAAATTTCCAACAATTCCATCATGTGTTAGAACCGGAGTGAACCACCAAAATGATGTCTACGCAAAACGTTAGTTGCGGACAATGTTATCCGGCGACAATGCGACCACATGAATTGCAGATATATCGGCGACTACATTAATAGTCACCGCTGCCCAGCAATGTTTTCGGCATTGCATTTCCGGGCCATAAGTTTTCCAAAGGGCACTATTGCCACAAAACAGACGAACGCGAGCTAGTGTGAGTGAGTGCGGCTCTACTGCTTTTACATGGTACCAAAAGTATGCAATGCTTCAGAGGAAGAAATGAAAGGTTTCTTTAAGGAGATCTGAAAACAGAATACAGTTTTTATTTTTATTTTATTTTTGTTCTCCAGTACGCACCACGGGTTACACTATTAATTCCTGTTTCAGATAAGTCAGTGTGGAACTGAGGGCCTCAAATGACAACCGTGTTGGCAAACGACCTATCACCTGCGCTGCCATTCTCCCTCCCTATGCAACTTTTTGCCTCGCGTTTGACACAGATTCGAACAGTCCGGAATTTTTTGAATACTTCATGAAGCGTGAGTCTGAGCTCATCGAAAGCAACTTGCCAACAATTTTCTTTTTTCCGCTGACGATCCCTGTATACATTATCTTTGACGTCCCATAGCTCTACGCGTGGTTCCATCGGCTTCATAAAATTCACAGTTCTCACGTCCGTCCATTTCTCCAATGCGACTGCCGTCCGGAGTGGCCGTGCGGTTCTAGGCGCTACAAAATGGTTCAAATGGCTCTGAGCACTATGGGACTTCACATCTTAGGTCATCAGTCCCTCTAGGCGCTACAGTCTGGAGCCGAGCTACCGCTACGGTCGCAGGATCGAATCCTGCCTCGGGCATGGATGTGTGTGATGTCCTTAGGTTAGTTAGGTTTAAGTAGTTCTAAGTTCTAGGCGACTGATGACCTCAGAAGTTTAGTCGCATAGTGCTCAGAGCCATTTGAACCATTCCAATGAGACTTACTTTCCGTGTCTGAGCGAGAACATAAAAACTCTGCAGCTTCAACAGCCTTGTCCCTGCATAAAAATAGATCTTACGCTGCGCAAACTCCGTCGTTGGGCCCACGATAAAACGTTCGATCGTCTGTATTTCTCGGAATTTACACTCTACATCTTCAGAGTAGCCCCATTTAACCGTGTTTTCTTCACATTTGACGGCTCGTGCTGTTAGTCGCATGCTGTACCGCAGTTCGTGAGAGTGTGTAGTTTTGTCTTTGGCGTGCAGAGTGTCGAGCCATAAAGACACGCGGTGGGTCTCAGGCCGGGCTCCTAGCGGTGCAACCCTCTGGGTAAAGTTCTTCCTTCACTTACGACGAAGTGGAACTGTTCGGCAGGTACACAGTAAGTGCCACGGCTGAGCTTGCTGCTTTTCGTCTATATTTCGTGGCTACTTTGCGTCTCATATCATATGGCCACAAGGGGTAAATTTCGGGGTCAGATGTGGAGCTCATACAGCTGGTAGCAATCCCGAGGGTGTAATTTAAAGCGACATCTCTCTCCATTTCTGTGCACAACAAACACACGACAGGATACAAAGACAAAAAATGTGGATGTATGTGCTCGCGCAAACTTTCGAAAAAAAAGAAAGCGAAACGATTTTGTTTTCACTTAAACGCGTGAGTGCAGCACAGTCGGTGAGAGAAGTCGGAAATAAAGAAGAGAGTGAGGTGGGACCATTTACAGATGAGGGCAGAGACAGACATTTCCTGCAGTATGAGATATTCTTCACCTTTGGTGGACAATAACGCGAGTGACCTTGTCGCAGTGGTAACGGCGTTTCCTGTCAGCTGAAGGAAGTTAAGCGCTGCCGGGCCCGGCCAGCAGTGACAGGCCGGGTTTACCGAGCACCGTTGGCGAGAAGGCTGCACTCAGCCCTAGTGAAGAAAAGAGCTACCGGACTAAGAAGTAGCGGCTCCGTTCACGAAAACTGAAAACGGCCGGGCGAGCAGCGTGCTGACCATGTGCCCCTACATATCCGCATCCAGTGGAGCTTGAGGGTGACACGGCGGCCGGTCGGTACTCCTGGAGTTTCCGAGAACTGTTCGGACTATAGTTAGGAGGACAATACCGGCAACCGCGCGACAGTACTTCGGCAGATACCTGCAATAGCCTGCAAGCACACCAGTATTTCCTGGCCGTACTGTAAAACTGCCATCTATTGCGAAAATCTTGACAGGACCGTTGAAGTTGTTGTTGTGGTGGTCTTCAGTCCTGAGACTGGTTTGATGCAGCTCTTCATGCTACTCTGTCCTGTGCGAGCTTCTTCATCTCCCAGTACCTACTGCAACCTACATCCCTCTGAATTCTCAAAGTGTACTCATCTCTTGGTCTTCCTCTACGATTTTTACCCTCCACGCTGCCCTCCAATACTAAATTGGTGATCCCTTGATGCCTCAGAACATGTCCTACCAACTGATCCCTTCTTCTAGTCGTGCCACAAACTCCTCTTCTCCCCAATTCTATTCAATACCTCCTCATTAGTTATGTGATCTACCCATCTAATCTTCAGCATTCTTCTGTGGCACCACATTTCGAAAGCTTCTATTCTCTTCTTGTCTAAACTATTTATCGTGCATGTCTCACTTTCATACATGGCTACACTCCATACAAATACTTTCAGAAACGACTTCCTGACACTTACATCAATACTCGATGTTAAAAAAATTTCTCTTCTTCAGAAACGCTTTCCTTGCCATTGCCAGTCTACATTTTATATCCTCTCTACTTCGACCATCATCAGTTATTTTGCCCCCCAAATAGCAAAACTCCTTTGCTACTTTAAGTATCTCATTTCCTAATCTAATTCCCTCACCATCACCCGACTTAATTCGACTACATTCCATTATCCTCGTTTTGCTTTTGTTGACGATCAACTTGTATCCTCCTTTCAAGATTCTGTCCATTCCGTTCAACTGCTCTTCCAAATCCTTTGCTGTCTCTGATAGAATTACAATGTCATCGGCGAATCTCAAAGTTTTTGTTTCTTCTCCATGGATTTTAATACCTACTCCGAATTTTTCTTTTGTTTCCTTTACTGCTTGCTTAATATACAGATTGAATAGCATCGGGGAGAGGCTACAACCCTGTTTCCCTCCCTTCCCAACCACTGCTTCCCTTTAATGCCCCACGACTCTTATGCCATCTGGTTTCTGTACAAATTGTAAATAGCCTTTCGCTCCCCAGCAACGCTAATGGGCCCAAATTCTGCTGTAAAATAAGGCCGATCTAAACGCAAGTTTACGCGCGGCCCGCAGCTCGTGCCACGCCTCGCAGAATGTGTTTGGCGACGCACGACGCCGTCGTATAACCAGGTGCAGCTGACGTGCGTGGGTGCAACAGGTGTGTGTGCGCCCGCAGCAGAGGGCAGGCACGCAGTCGGAGGTCGGGCGGGACTCTGGTGTCGTGGCTGCTGGTGCAAGCCAGCCCGGGCTGCGGCTACCCGGCGCGGCATGCGCTGCCAGCCAGCAAGCGCTCGCTGTCGTCTTTTTACCGGCGGCTTTGAACAACAAGCTGTGCCGGCCACTGCCAGGACCTGAAAGTGGGTCGCACAGGTGAGCTAAGGGACACGCACACACACACACACACACACACACACACACTCACAGCATTGGCATCGCTGTCACGAGGGACCGCAGAAAAAAATAACACTGCAGTCCGACGGCGGCCTCTCTTTCTGGGCCAGGTGACGCTTCCGACACGAATTAAAAGCCGTGGGATCATACAGTGAGTGAAGCGGAAATATTGTGCCTCGGATGATAGAAGTATGACATTTCACGCCATTCCGGTATCAGCTTCTGCTGTGACGCCACGGTCGGTGACTATACAACTGGATCTTGTAATACTGGAATGCTGCCACGCAGATATTAAAACACTTCCAATCCATATGTGGCATAGACCAAACCAGAGCGTAACAGTATTGGTTACAAGCAGTCTTGGCTGCAATTTTAGTTGTTTGTTTTTCAACGACGCGTTTCGCCTTATTTAGGCATCTTCAGGTTACCTTGTCAAGATGGACGCGAGAGACACCAAGATCTGCATAACGCGTTCGCGTTCACAGGAGCTCGTGGCGACTTTTACTTGTCTCCAATGCTTGGCAGACTGAAGAAGTGGTTTGCCGTGGCGGTAATTGGTAGCGGCGTCGAATTTCGTCTCTGCTCTCGAAGCTTGAGAGACACATCTATGTTGACTGTCTAAATTCCCACTTCGACAAACTCGTTCGGTCTCTTTGTTTCATTAGCGCCACGCGTGTCTGCTTAGACAAGAATAGAGGCAGAAGTTCGAAACGCCCAAACGAGAGTGACAGCAGCGCTTTTTGCACGACATGCCGAGCCGTGGCGAGTGGACTAGACTGATACTACGAGTGGCCCACAGCCAGCGATTTGAAGTAGCAGCAGTTTTCGCGTGGAACGCAGCAGATGACAGCTAGCGTTGCGCAACATTTGGCCCGTGTAGCGAAGCACGCCCCCTAATTCAACTCCCCCAACACACACACGGCTAGTCCTAACTGCTGCTCTGTGGCACGGCACGTGGCGCATTTGCGCTGTCTGTGTCCCGCTTGCTTTCTTTCCTTTCGTTGCGTTAGCGATGGCAGTTTCCACATGTATTGTTAGGTGGAGTAGGCCTACTAATTCGTTTGCTCCATTCTTTGCTTTATGTTCTTTGACGTTTTTAAAATTTATGCTAAGATTTCAAATAAAATATGGCGTTTCAGTCTTCGATTGCTATTCTTTATTTTCAGTTACCGGTTTCGGGCTAGCTGCCCATCTTCAGATCATATATTGCAGCTACAGAGTAACTTGTCCGTACAGAACAATCGGTTCGATGGCAGCGAACCGATTGTTCTGTACGGACAAGTTACTCTGTAGCTGCAATATATGATCTGAAGAGGGGCAGCTAGCCCGAAACCGGTAATTGAAAATAAAGAATAGTGATCGAAGACTGAAACGCCATATTTTATTTAATGAACGATCGCGGAATTCCCATTAACACAATCATGTCTAGTTTCAATAAAGATTTCAAATGTTTACATCTTTCAAACGATGTCACGTTTGTGTGTACGTCGTGGCTGAAGTGAGGATTCTCCCGAAGCTTATACGTGATCCGACAGATAACACTGGTCGCTCCATGAGGCTGTTTGTGGGCAACAGTCCTGTGTACAGGAAACTGTAGAGAAATGCAGGAACACTTGCGCTAGACAGACGCTTGGCGCAGACACTTTTGTGTTTATGTACTCTTCTCCACTTTCTTGATGACAGCAATGGACCGTTACGTACAAAAATAAATTTACGTGAATCATTATAATAATCTATTTTTTCTTTTCTTCTGTTCTGAATGTTGAACTATGTTTATAGTGTCTATTCGTCTCAAGTGCTATTTAGATGGCTACTTGAACGCTACACCCTACATGTCGTATATTTTTTCCCGCTCTTAGTCGGGTGTTTCGCTACTGTCTCGCAAAAGAGCCATAGGTTTTCGTTACTTCAACGAATTTTGATCAATTTTACATCTGTCTTTATCATCTACTAATCTTTTACACGAGCATATACTAGTGATACTACAATAACTAACAACACAACTATTAGAAGAATAAAAGGCTATCATCTTGACTTTTCTACAACAATTATCACTAATGAAACTTACGTTACTGACAGTAACACTAATAATTCTACTACGAACTGCAAAAAGGTGTGAATTTGAGGACATGGGACCTGGATAAACTGAAAGAACCAGAGGTTGTAGAGAGTTTCAGGGAGAGCATTAGGGAACACTGACAAGAATGGGGGGAATAAACACAGTAGAAGAAGACTGGGTACCTTTGAGAGATGAAACAGTGAAGGCAGCAGAAGATCTCGTAGGTAAAAAGGCGTGGTCTAGTAGAAATCCTTGGGTTCCAGAAGAGATATTGAATTTAATTGATGAAAGGAGGAAATACAAAAATGCAGTAAATGAAGCAGGCAAAAAGGAATACAAACGTCTCAAAAATGAGATCGACAGGAAGTGCAAAATGGCTAAGCAGAGATGGCTGGAAGACAAATGTAAGGATGTAGAGGCGAATATCACTAGGGGTGAGATAGATACTGCCTACAGGAAAATTAAAGAGATATTTGGAGAAAAGAGAAACGCATTAGTATCAAGAGCTCAGATGGAAACCCAATTCTACTCGTAGAAGGGAAAGCAGAAAGGTGGAAGGAGTGTATAGAGGGTCTATACAAGGGTAATGTTCTTGATGATAATATTATGGAAATCGACGAGGATGTAGATGAAGATGAAATGGTAGACATGATACTGTGTGAAGACAGAGCACTGAAAGACCTAAGTCGAAACAAGGCCGCGAGAGTGGACAACATTCCATTAGAACTACTGACAGCCTTGGGAGAGCCAGGCCTAATAAAATATCTACCATCTAGTGAACACGTTGTATGAGACGGGCGAAATGCCCACAGACTTCAAGAAGAATACAATAATTCCAATCCCAAACAAAGCAGGTGTTGACAGATGTGAAAATTACCGAACAATCAGTTTAATAAGTCACGGATGCAAAATACTAACGCAAATTCTTTACAGATGAATTGAAAAACTGGTAGAAGCCGACCTTGGGGAATATCAGTTTGGATTCCGCAGAAATGTTGGAACACGTGGGGCAATACTGACCTTACAACGTATCTTAGAAAACAGATTAAGGTGAGGCAAACCTACGTTTCTACAATTTGTAGACTTAGAGAAAGCTTTTGACGATGTTGACTGGAATACTCTCTTTCAAATTCTGAAGGTGGCAGTAGTCAAATACAGGGAGCGAAAGGCTATTTGCAATTTGTACAGAAACCAGATGGCAGTTATAAGAGTCGAGGAACATGAAAGGGAAGCAGTAGTTGGGCAGGGAGTGAGACAGGGTTGTAGCCTCTCCCCGATGTTATTCAATCTGTATATTGAGCAAGCAGTAAAGGAAACAAAAGAAAAATTCGGAGTAGGTATTAAAATCCATGGAGAAAAAACAAAAACTTTGAGGTTCGCCGATGACATTGTAATTCTGTCAGAGACAGCAAAGGACCTGGGAGAGTAGTTGAACGGAATGGACAGTGTCTTGAAAGGAGCAAAACGAGGATAATGGAATGTAGTCGAATTAAGTCGGGTGATGCTGAGGGAATTAGATTAGGAAATGAGACACTTAAAGTAGTAAAGGAGTTTTGTTATTTGGGGAGCAAAATAACCGATGATGGTCGAAGTAGAGAGGATATAAAATGTAGACTGGCAATGACATGAAAACCGTTTCTGAAGAAGAAAAAGTTGTTAACATCGAGTATAGATTTAAGTGTCATGAAGTCGATTCTGAAAGTATATGTATGGAGTGTACTATGGAAGTGAAACGTGGACGATAAATAGTTTAGACAAGAAGAGAGTAGAAGCTTTCGAAATGTGGTGCTACAGAAGAATGCTGAAGATTAGATGGGTAGATCACATAACTAATGAGGAGGTATTGAATAGAATGGGAGAGAAGAGAAATTTGTGGCACAACTTGACTAGAAGAAGGGATCGGTTGGTAGGGCATATTCTGAGCCATCAAGGGATCACCAATTCGGCATTGGAGGGCAGCGTGGAGGGTAAAAATCGTAGAGGGAGACCATGAGATGAATACACCAAACAGATTCAGAAGGATATAGGTTGCAGTGGGTACTGGGAGATGAAGCAGCTTGCACAGGATAGAGTAGCATGGAGAGCTGCATCAAACTAGTCTCTGGACTGAAGACCACAACAACAACAACAACAATTAGTTATGACCATGAGAAGGTCCTAACGCTCAGAGAAAATTTAACTGGTATATCATATTGTGTAACTTCACAATTCTTCTTCCATGGAGAGAAACACACGCATAGTTTACTGTTATAGCAATGTATCTGCAGTACCTGTACGTTACGTGTCAGATCTGCCATGCCCTCGTGTCCATCAATATCTTACTGCCTCCAGACCGCATGGAGACGAATCATAGAATATCGCTCATACTTCACTCTTTCCTGTTAGGTGTACTTCAGTCCTCAGTTACTGGGCAAACCAATCGTACAGCTATCGGACTCGGTTCTAGTTCCCTAGGCCAGACACCTCTACAAGCGTTATTCCTCCATGCTGTGGCTATAGTTACGCCGTCATTTTTGTAAGACGGCGTCAGCTAGAAGATTTGTAGTGAAGTCTTCCGTTGCTACAATTATGATGCAAACAGTTTAACATCTTAAAGCCTGGCTGGCAGTCCACGCAGTACCTACAACTAGGGGACATACCCATCGGACATGAGCCGATAGCCGCGCGGTGTGGCCGCGCGGTTTCAGGCACCATGTCACGGATTGCACGGCCCCTAACGCCGAGTCCTCCATCGGGAATGGGTGTGTGTGTTGTTCTTAGCAGAAGTTGGTTTAAGTAGTGTGTAAGTCTAGGGACCGATGACCCCAGCAGTTTGATCCCTTAGGGAGTCACACACGTTTCAACATTTTATAATATGAGCCGATAAGCCTACCAGTTCTGTTCGGGATATCTCCTATGTTTTGAACAGATCGGTCCTCTATTTGTCTCAAAATGTCTATCTGAAGCCTTTCATTTGCATCAGAAAGAAACTGAAACGCTCTCCTTCCTGCATCTAAAGCACACACCACTGCTTCCAATCTGGAAATATCAAGTCCTTTGTCTGTAACGAATATGTTGCTGGTTCCCAAAAAAATTTAATCTACAAGGTGAGCACAATAAAAATGGCGTGTAAAATATTTGAGGCAACTCATCAGCCCCTAGAGCAAGTGACGTAAGTTGGGTTGCCTATCTGGCGCTGTACGAAATATTTTACAGCCCAGTTTTCTTTCACCCACTCAGTATTTTTTCGTGTTACTTTTTCTGCAGCCGATATATGACTGCTGTTTTCCTTATTTGTAGGTCCAGGCGACATGCGCTCATTAACGTAGTTATGACGGCAGTAGTTGTGGTGCTGAAGGCTAGCAGTTTTCTCGGCGCAGCAGCCGGTGTGAATAGCCGTCACCTGTGCGTCGAAACACAGCAGAGCCTGGCAGCTGATCGTTGCCGTCAATAAGGGTGACGCACTACTCATTAACAGGCGCCGAGACCCATCACTCACTGAAACCAGTCACAGCCGGAGCTGCTTCAAGTAGAGCGATCGTACAAAACAACAACGGTGCCCATTAAAATTGCTACACCGAGAAGGCGGTATGCAATGAACAGCGATTCGACACGAAGCGTGTAAGATCGCTGGGTATCCAAATGATTAGCTTTTCAGAGAAGCAGCTCAAAGCAGGTACGAGTAAGGCCACCTACACGCAGCAACAGGTCTCTCATTCACAAATCGCGTTTGAATGTTGGTTGATTGTGAGAAAATCGTTATATGGCTCGTGTACAAAGGAGAAACTTCTACAACTACATGTCGGAATTAGACGGCAGTTTTTGTTGTTATTGTTCTTGTCAGCAACTGTTGTCCAACTTCTTCCACCCGTAGCCGGCCCGTGCTGTTTTCGATCACGTTAGTACTGTACGTGATCTCACGTCATCGTTTTCTTTCTGTTTTCGTTAATTGTTTTCACTTCTAGGGGCAGCCTTTCGGTTACTGATTTACCTTATCTAACAATAGTTTATCTGATGAGGTGACGTGTCCTCGCTCATTTCGAGACTACTGAAGAACGGGATAGAATGCGTCGGCTTTGATCAGTGACGTCAGAATTTGCCAGAGATGATTTATTACACAGATTTAACAGCAAGCAGATAGTAGACATATATCACGTGCATTAATATTTCGAACATAACGTTAAGGATATCGCTTGTTTGAACCCTATTACTTGTGTAAAAAATAAAGGAAAAAAGGGATAGAAGAAGCGTTAGCATGGAATACCTCAGTTGACATATACGAGGGTCACTCCAAAAGAAATGCACACCATTTTTTTTTTTAATCCATCTTTCATTCTACATGTTTGAAAGTTTTACAGTGTGTAGATACATCCTTTAGGAACAATATTTTCATTTCTCCACATAATTTCCATTCCTCTCAACTGCCTTATGCCATCTTGGAACCAGCGCCTGTATACCCGCACGGTAAAATTCTGGACCAACCTGTTGGAGCCACTGTTTGGCAGCGTGCACAAGGGATTCATCATCTTCAAACATTGTTCCACGAAGAGAGTCAGTTTCCCAGAGAGATGATAGTCACATGGAGCCAGGTCAGCACTGTAAGGCGGGTGTTTCAGTGTTGTCCATCCGAGTTTTGTGACGCTTCCATGGTTTTTTGACTGGCATGTGGCCGTGCATTGTCGTGCAACAACAAAACATCTTGCTTTTGCCGATGTGGTCGAACACGACTCAGTCGAGCTTGAGGTTTCTGCAGTGTCGTCACATATGCATCAGAATTTATGGTGGTTCCACTTGGCATGATGTCCACAAGCAAGAGTCTTTCGGAATCGAGAAACACTGTAGCCATAACTTTTTCATCAGAAGGTGTGGTTTTGAATTTTGTTTCTTGGGTGAATTTGCATGATGCCACTCATTGTTTTCCTCTTCGTCTCTGGGGAAAAATGATGGAGCCATGTTTCATCACCTGTCACAATTCTTCCAAGAAATTCATCTCCACCATTCCCGTACTGTTCCAAAAGTTCGCTGCATACCGTTTTTCTTGTTTCTCTGTGAGCCACTGTCAACATCCTGGGAACAGACCTGGCACAAACCTTTTTTAACGCCAACACTTTCAGTATTCTGCAAACACTTCCTTCCCATGTCCCAACGTAGCGTGACAATTCGTTCACTGTGATGCGTCTGTCAGCAGTCACCAATTCGTTAACTCTCTGCACATTGTCTGGAGTGTGTGCAGTACGAGGCCTGCCGCTGCGAGGACAATCCTCAAGATTGCCGTGCCCGCCTTCATCACGTAACCTGCTTGCCCACCGACTAACTGTACTGCGATCGACAGCAGCGTCTCCATACACCTTTTTCAACCTCTTGTGGATGTTTCCCACTGCCTCGTTTACACAGCACAGGAATTCGATGGCAGCGCGTTGCTTCTGACGAACGTCAAGTGTAGCAGACGTCTTGAAGACATGCTGTGACGGCGCCACTCACGGGAACAGGAGAACTAAGTTTGAAAACAAGCGGGAAGGATGCATCTACACACTGTAAAACTTTCACACATGCAGAATGAAAACCGTATTTTTACAAAAATAGTGTGCATCTCTTTTGGAATGACCCTGGTATATGTGTTGTATCTCGAACTTCAGTCGATCTGTATAGGTTAGGTGCAGTACGGGATACAAGTTTAACGTACGTCGATTTCTTCGTTTTCGTTAGCATTAGTATCCTATTCTTCAGTTGTCCTATATAGCTAAATGATAGCAATTTACATATGTCGCGTTATTCGTCTATCTAGCACCTGAACCCTGTACTTCAGTTGACCTGTATACATCGACTGAAGTGTGGGATGCGAATTTTACGTACGTCGCTCTTTTCGTTTTCAGTAGTGCTAGTATAGACTCGAAAAAATCGTGGTGATACTAATACCAGGAAAGGAAAAAAGAGCAACGGCGGCAAAATTTGTATTCCGTACTGCAGCTGACAAACCCATACTTAAGGCAGAACAATATAATACAACAACAAAGAAATAGACTAATTCAGTACAACATAAAAATAAAAGACTAAACTTACCATACGCGAACTCCGCAAAAATTAAGCTCGCCTTGAAAGACGCCAATAAAAATAACATAACGACATACAAAACATCACAAGGAACACACATACATACAAATATATAACCCCCGAAGTTCACGTCAACGAAATGAGGTACAATAACTTAAAAATATTCACAGAAGAAAATTACCTAACATAAGAAAATGAAGACTTGTCGACCAATCCCAAAAAATCCAAATCAATATTTTAACCATCCCGACCAAACCCAATCTTTTCCTTAATTATCAGTAACCCACACCTCCCACCCCATCTCAACCTGAAATTAACTAACAAATTTTGGAGGATACATTTGCCCAACACGCTTAAGGAAACACTTAAATGGGCAATATGTATCGGGTGCTCTACGCCTTCATGAATATTCATTTTAATGGCTCTGTAGTGTCGAAATGCGTCGTTTCCCCATCCCTACAACAGATTTTATGGCTGAACAATAACCTTCTATACTACTGGTACAATACCCAGTTGAAAAAGATCTGAATTCAATTATGATTAACGACAAGATACTGAAACCCCTATTCCCCAAATCCGTATATGAAGAAAAACATCGGAAATAACTACAGAACCCTCTGCAACATGATCATCCATTAATTTCACCAACACTTTCCTCGTTCGATTGGGAACAACTTCAAAAGCTACATCATCACATTTTGGGCCTGATATTACAGCCCACCAAACCGATATCCCACAACATGTTCCTCCCTGTTGTACTTGGTTTTGCCAAAATGAAACTCATCGATTTCGACTATAACACCCCCTTGCCCCCCCACCCCCTCCTCCCCAAGGTCCGCTGTACTTTATATATTCCCTACAAACTCCTCTACGAAACGAATACCAGTCTAAAACGGTACGCTCACTCACACGACATTCATGCACACATAACCACACAGGATACCTCAAACACCAACAGTATGTAATTTTTATTATATGCCTGAAGGCCAGCTTCGATTTCTCAAACGATGTTCTTCGTCTAACTGAGCGTCATAGTCGATTCTTGCTAGACGTCCATAAGAATAAGCCGTGAGTAGGACGAACAGACAAGCTTATCATGCTCGTATGTTCGCCGCACTCACGATACCGAACGTAATCGGCAAGAAGACCAGCCATTTGCACATATCGAATGGTTACCATCATGTCTACGCACAAAGCCCACAAACGAAAATAAAAAACGAATAATTCTTCTAAACGACAAACTATTCTCTCAAATTTTAATAGAGCCGCTTATCCACAGCAGACAACCGATTTATTATCTATGGCTCTAAAGTAAAGACATCAATATCTATGAGTGACCTACGACGTCATTGGTCAAAGCCGACGGGTTGTATCCCGTTCCTCAGTTGTCCCGTCATTTCAGGGTTCTTACTGTTGTTTTCATTCTTAAGTATTTATTTCTATGGATCTGAGCACTATGCGACTTAACGTCTGGGGTCATCAGTCGCCTAGAACTTAGAACTAATTAAACCTAACTAACCTAAGGACATCACACACATCCATGCCCGAGGCAGGATTCGAACCTGCGACCGTAGTGGTCGCTCGGTTCCAGACTGTAGCACCTAGAACCGCACGGCCACCTTTATTTCTAACCCAGCCTCTTCCCGTTACATCTAACACCTTTCCTTAATGAATCGAACTCACTTGTGTAAAACAACTTCCAACGTCTGATTAGAAGAAAATATTTATGACGTGATATCTCCTGAAATTTTTGGATATTTGTGGCAAGTTACTATGGGACCAAACTGCTGAGGTCATCGGTCCCTAGGCTTACACACTACTTTAAAAAAAAAATCTTTATTTTCTTTAAACTTCATGATACATGTTAACCCACCACGTAATACATTAGTGGGTCCTAATATACATACTTGTTTACAATACTGCAGCTCATCTTGATTAGTAACTAGGAAAATTTGTTGTTTCTATTTCCACTATGGGCATTTCTAAGTTCTACATATTTCTTTTATTGCTACGTTCTTGGAGTTGATGTTACACACTACCTAAACTATCTTCCGCTCAGGACAACACACACACCCACGCCCGACGGAGGACTCGAACCTCCGACGGGGCAGCCGCGGGAACCGCAGCAAGACGCTGTAGACCACGAGCCTACCCCGGGCGGCATTTCTCCTGAACTACACCTTGTACAGTGGAATAAACCTGCAGGTATAAGGGGAAGTCAGATGAAAACGAGACAGATTATACACGTTCGAGTCAAGTTAACGTAAATAAGGCCTATGTTCTACGTTACCGTCCTACGTTTTCTCGTTTATTTTTGGTACGCAATGAGAGTAATGTGAGCCCTCTTTCGACGTATCGTACTTCTTATCTGCACACTGGATATTTCTCGAACAGAAGTCTTGAATAGTCGATACGGTACGACACAGAGGTTGTGTGACCCCCGACTGCCGGCAGCACTGCTGCTGCCGATGCTGCGTGCAGTGAGGAGCAAGTGGGAGAGCCGGGTGTCGGCCGCGCTTCTGAGGAGACAACAGAGGCGCAAACGAGGAGTGTGTTGCTTTCTGGAAATACGATTTCGCTGCATTGCTTTCTGGTGCGTAATTTATAACCAGTTCGAGAAAAGCAAATACAGTATTCAGCACGACTTTTTCTTTATTGGTTATGATCAGTTAATTTGACTGACTAGACTGATTAAATAAAGTTATCTGCTCACATAGCTTGGGCTCAGAGTTGTAGATCGATCACTCCTTTAACATTTCATTAACTTATTTCACGGCAGAGTCAAATTTTTTTACAAGAAGTAAATTTGTAAAGATTGTTGTAACTGTTAAGGAATGAGTATCATAATTCACAATAGAGTTTTTGAATGCTACATTCTTCTACATCGTGCATGAGATAAGATGTTGAAGTGTGGACAGTTGTTCAAAGGTGGGAAATTACCTTCATACCGACTGCTACAACGCATGTTCTACGTGTTGCCCATCCCATGCAATGCACAACTGTAGTCTCCGCAATCACATTAATAACTGCTAAACTGTACAAAATAGACAAAAACAAGCTACACCACTCAATTCCAGAGCTCCAACGAGTGTTATTTGATGTGTCATACACCCCAATTCCCATTTAAAAATAATCACTTGAATCCAAAATGGCGGATTTCGAGATGGCGGCCATTAATAACATTCACTCCAAAAGTTGCGGCCCCAGGTCAAACCTATGTTCCCATCATCAGATTTCAATTTTCCCTTTAATCTTCCAACTTATGAAGGTGTCCGAGGACTTTTGACTTGCCCTGTATACGCGCTGCCGACCTCAGCCCCGTATTCTGCCTGTTTACATATGTCTGCATTTGATTACGGATGCCTGTACCAGTTTCTTCGGCGCTTCAGTGTATTTTTCATGTACCTACGTCAATTCGGACTTCTGCTTTCTCTTTTCGATCACATGTCACCACTTTTGGGCTTGCTTATATTCATATTACGTTCATTGTGTTTGTCCAACGTAACTTGAATTAACACGGGAAAGGAAGAATTTGCGTGTGTTTATGTGTGGGGAAGGGGAGAAGGGAGGAGGGAGATAAAAGGACGTGAAACACGGTGAAACGCAAATACATAGTAGTTGGCTCCGTGCCGTTTCCGTCCACGCTGCACGCTGTTTCCTCCAGATGCACATTGCCGTCAGCAGTCATTTCTGAGCTACTGCTTTACTGTTAGAAGCAGAAATCATCCTTAATGCTGATCTGCCAGAATCAATAAGTTTAGCTTTTCTTTGAATAAGGTGCTAAGCTTACGTCTCAAGGTGACTCCGAATGTTTCGAAAGGCAGTAGCTGATCTCTAGATACTCGTAATGCATTTGCGACTCTTGTCCAGGAAGCGACAACGTAGCTAGAAACAGGAAGGAAGATTACGGCTTAATGTGCCGTTGACAGAGTGGTCGTTATGGAGGGAGCTCAAGCTCGGAGGGTTCAAAGATGCCCTTTCAAAGGAGCCATCGCGGCGTTTGGGGGCGCGATTTAGGGAAATTACGTAGTACCTTAATCTACATGGCCGGATGCGGATTTGAAACATCGTCCTCCAGAATGCGAGTCCGTGTACTGACCACTGCGACGCATCGCTCAGAATTAACGCTCGTCCAGAGCTCTTCCAGAGACGTGATAATGTGCTTAGAGTTGCCGACTCCGTCCCTCTGCCAGCTTTCCGGGCTGCCCCTCCAGCTACTGCGGCGGCTGCCGCCGGCTGCTAGCTGCTGCAACATTCACCTGCCCCACAAAGGCTTCCATCCCCGCTGCCTGCGGCGCCACACACACACACACACACACACACGCACACACACACAGCGGACTGCCTCAGACGTCTAGCCGCCGACAGCTCGCCACGATGACTATCCTCATAACAGACTCAAAGGAAGACGGAAATGTGCGGCGTGCGCAACTGAGACAAATGATATTATAAATTAAAATTGTGCTAGGGCTCAAGAGGACCGTTACACGGAAAAGAGGTCTGGAATTTTACAGAGATGTAATACAAATGGGAAAAAAATAGAAAATCTCCTAAAATGACTTAAGAAAATTCAAGGCGTGTACATAGTTTTCGTCGACATGGAAAAAACGTCCGACAATATAAAGTAGGGCAAGATGTTCGAAATTCTGATAAAAACAGGAGAAAGCTGTAGGGAAAGACGGCTAATATACGGTACAAAGAAACATTAAGGAAGAATAAGAATCGAACACCAAGAACAGAGTGCTCGCATTAAAAAGGGTGTAAGTCAGGAACGCAACGCTTCGTCGCTGCTGTTCAGTCTAAACATCGATGAAGTAATGACCGAAATAAACGAAAAGGTCAGTAGTGGGATCAAAATTTAGGCTGAAAGGATATGAACAATAAGACTCGCCAATGACAGTGCTGCCCTCAGTGGAAGTCCAAGAGAATTAAGAGACCTACTGAATGGAATGAACAGTCTAATGAGCATACACCAAACCGAAGAAAGACGAGAGTCATGAGCAGTGGCAGAAAAGAGATTAGCAATTAATATTCACGGTAAATGATGAAAGCCAAAACAGTTGCAGGATAAAGATTTATTAAAATTCTTGACCACGGTTTCGGTATATCAAAATATACCTTCATCAGAAGTAAAATACCTAAAATTACATTCTGCAATGGAGATTAATAAAACAATTGTGCCAAAGGCGTCGTCAGTAGTTAAAACATCTCCATTTATACAACATGATTATGGACAGAGGGTCGATGCGCACACAGCTCAGCATCAGAACTTCGCCTAGGAGTTCACAAGCGAAGTACGGTTGCTTAACATCCAAGTTGTTGACCATGAAGTAGATGTGAAGGAATTCTGCTACGTTGGAAGCAAAATAACACGAGTGACGAAGCAAGGATGACATAAGAAAGCAGATTTCCACAGGAGAAATGGGTATGCCTGGTCAAAAGAAGTCTACTAGTATTAAACATCGACATTAATGTTAGGAAGAAAGTTTTGAGAATGTACATTTGAAGGACAGCACTGTATTGTACTAATTCACGTGTTGTGGGAAAACCGGAAAGGAAGAGAATTGAGATCTTTGAGATGTAATGCTACACGAGCATGTTGAAAATTACTTGGACTGGTAAAATAATACATGAAAAGGTGCTCCGAGGAATGGGCGAAGAAACGAAACAAAACTGATTGCTTTCAGCTTGTGATTTCCTAATGTAATTTCCTCAGTATCGCCTGATTCGATTCGACTACATTCCATTACCATTTTTTCTCCTTTTGTTGCTGTTCACAATATAATCTTTTTCCAAAACATCGATCATTCTGTTCAGCTGTTCTTCCTAGATCTTTTCCATCTCTGGCAGAATTAGAACGTCGACACTCCATATCTCAAAGTTTTTATTTCCTTTTCAAATTTATTCTTGAGTTCTTTTACAGCCTGCTCAACGCGTGTATTCTCAAGTACTTCTTTCCTTTTACGTCCCTCCATTCTTATAACTGCATTCTGTTTGCAGTACAAGTTGTATACAATTTTTCGCTTCTTGTACTTTATCCTTGCTACATTGCAATTAAAGTCGAAAAAAAAGATGAAACTGTGTAGGACGTATGGTGCCTACATGATATCAGAGAATTTGACAGAGTAGGGAGACACAGGAAGAAGGAAATGGGGGAGGGGGAAGAGCGGCTAGTGGAAGAAAATTGGGGAGGAAGAGGGGATGGGGAGAAGCGAGGGAAGACCGAAAGGGAAAGACGAAGAGTGACCGGAGGAGAAAATCTTGAGAGAGTAAGAGGATATGGAGAAAGGGTAGCGAGGGGGGGATGGGGGATGAGGGGGAGAGAGGGAGAGGGCCAGGGAGGGAGAGAGAGAGAGAGAGAGAGAGAGAGAGGAAGACGTGTACAGGAGGACGAGGTAGATCTGAAAGGAAGGAAGTAAGAGTCCAGTATTGCATATTTCGGACATTAAGTCATCGCTGTTACGTCAGCGGTAAGGGACTGCTTCGTTCCCGCTGCAGTTCCGCGAGTGCCGCTGCGGTCGCTTTATACACGTAGACTCATTCTCTCTCACTGAAGCTTGCGGGAGTTTAAAATTTTTCGTGAGTTATGGTTAGTACAGAATATGAGTACGCGATGTTGCTGCTGTAAGGTAGCACTAACAAGGCGGAATGACCGATGACCTTTCACGAAGCTATGTTTTGTGAGACTGTGTTGGGCGTAAGACGAAAATTACAAGCAGTAAAGGGGGCAGCAGTCAGTTGCAAATGATGTTTATTGAATATCTAGATTTCGGTCACACTGTGGCCATCTTCAGTGCAGTAAATGCAAGTTAAAACATTAAAAACACTTCCGTACACACATAGTCCTAACCGCACTATTCATACCAGAGGCGGACTCAATCTCTGACTTGAACAGTCCAATTGGGACCATGTGCACATACAAGTGTTTTTAATGTTTTAACTTGCATTTGCCGCACTGGAGATGGCCACACAGTGACTCAAATCTAGATTTGCTGTACCCTTTACTACCTGAGATGAAGATAGTCACTGGGCACAACTGGTTCCTCACGGAATCGAACCTGACGAAATTTAACTGATAAAAAGTACACAATTGGAACTGTGTTCTACTAGAGGGTAAATGACAGCCGAAACAAATTTCGCGTTATGGTCCACGCTTGAGACGAAACGCGTACAAATTTCGTCCAATGCAAACAAAATTGTTTTATTCTTGTTTATTCCACCTCCACCATGTGAGAACATAGCCGCAACGTAGAACGCAAATTGAGCATAGAGTCAAGTTACAGCTATATTCCTGCGACAAAAAATCGCACTATTTCTGTATTCATTTGGTGCTGGAATCTTACGTCTGTGGGCCAACAGCGAGTGGTGTAGCTTACAATTCATTTCTGTGATTTATTTTAACAACTAATCACCATTTAGAAATTGCACTTCATCCTCATGTCAGGTTTACTGGTACTATTCTTACAGCATCCGGAACGCCTGAAAACCGCATCTACGTTAACGTAATACTGTTAAACAGTCATTGAATAGATATTAAATAGTAAAATAAATTTACAGCAGACCTGGAAAAAATTTTATTGTATAAACGTATGTATAAAGAGAACAATATTCACTGCTAACCGATCAGTCGTTAGCCGGTCGGAGTGGCCGTGTGGTTCTACGCGCTACAGTCTGGAGCCGAGCGACCGCTACGGTCGCAGGTTCGAATCCTGCCTCGGGCATGGATGTGTGTGATGTCCTTAGGTTAGTTAGGTTTAATTAGTTCTAAGTTCTAGGCGACTGATGACCTTAGAAGTTAAGTCGCATACTGCTCAGAGCCATTTGAACCACTTTTGATCAGTCGTTCTATTGATATATAACTTGCTTCTGTCATTTAGGCAGGTCTGCCTTGCTGTGACATTTCATCTTGCACTTGAGAATGGCTGTAAAGCCGAAATCGTGATTGTGTGAAATGAATGAGCAGTAATTTCTTTCAAAACGTTTATGTGTGTAGCGAGAAAAAAAAAAAACACTGCGAGTCCGCCGCTATACTTGCGAACTCGTGTAGTGCTCGCCCTCCTTCCTGAGCGAGTCGAGTCCATTTATAGTCGACACCAGACTCACATGGCGAGCGGGGCCACGAGAAAGACAGGCCGCGGTGCCACACTGGTGGTCTTACGAGCGCCAGCAGCCCTCTACGGCGGGAACAGAGTAATTGTTTCAGACGAGTTCAATGATTCTTGGCTGCACCTTTAAATGCATGCAAGTTCTCTACAGCACACGATAGAATCGAGACCTTTAGTGGGAACTTGTTAGACTGCAAATGATGTCTCGTGGGCCCTGCACGGAACGGAGCGTTGGCGGAGTGTGGTGGACAAGGCGACTAGTGTGACGTCACTAGTTCGTTGCAGGGTCCGTATATCTCGTCGGCCCCGCGAGTTCGGAGATGACGTCACTTTAGTCACTGGCGAGCTTAAAGCGTGTATACGGGGCTACTTCTGATCCCTAGCGTACAGTAGCACTGGTGATCTCCTGGTCCAGACATAACACTTGGGGCACGACGTCTTCTTCGAATTGGACGCCGAGTAACTTCGTCCGCGAATGCAGTGGACGCTCCTGCAGCCTGGCAGCGGTCTGGACTGTACGGCGTCGCCTTCCCGGCCGGCGCTCCGCTTTAAGACCGACGGGCGCCATTGGATAGCCCCGTCTGGCGCCGCGCTCTGCCCGCCACGTCACACGGGCTGGGGTGGGGGTGGAGAGGAAGCGGGCGCTGCGTAGCACGGGGAGGCGACGCGGGGGCTCGCTTCTGGGGGCGGGGCGGTTTGTTGTTCTCTCTCTCTCTCTCTCACCCTCCCGCACCCACATATAATCTGCTTTCACCCCCACTGTTCAACATGACACAGCTGCCTACGACTTCAGATAACATGTTTAATACCACATTAGCAATAAATTGTTTAGTTATAATAATGTTAATACGACAATAATAATTTCAATCGTCACTGCTTGGAGCAGGGATTTCAAAACGGTGTACTGTAGAGCACCGGCGTTCTGCGGGAAATGAATAAGTGGTCCGCGGAAAACTATTAATAACATAGCAATTTTTTCCGAGATTTTGATGACGCTAATTATTTTTTAAAATGTTATTGAAGTAAATACCGAATAAAACAAGTTTTTCTCATTTTTCTTGAATTTTATTAACCTTCGAAATAAACAAGGTGTTCCCTCGAGGTACCAGGATTCTCAAAGTGTCCCGTCAGCGGAAAAGTTTGAGATCCCCTGGCTTAGAGAAATAACGCATTTGAAAATCATTCGCCATAAATTTGAGAAGTACATGGGTCATACACCTGTAGTAAAAAATACTCACAGCTTGAAAAGTAATTTACAAAACTGGAGTACCTACCCACCGTTATCCGTACGTACAAAATACTGTGACAGGACAAGTAATTATTACTAAATGATGCAGTACATTTACAAGTGACACAGGTTCGTTATACTGTTTATCAACATATTCACCAAGTTGCGCTACCACACCCAACTGACTGCCACAGCTCTCTTACCAATGGTTCAAATGGGTTCAAATGGCTCTGAGCTCTATGGGACTTAGCTTCTGAGGTCATCAGTCCCCTAGAACTTAGAACTACTTAAACCTAACTAACCTAAGGTCATCACACAGAGCCGCGTGGGATTAGCCGAGCGGTCTGGAGCGCTGCAGTCATGGACTGTGCGGCTGGTCCCGGCGGAGGTTCGAGTCCTCCCTCGGGCATGGGTGTGTGTGTTTGTCCTTAGGATAATTTAGGTTAAGTAGTGTGTAAGCTTAGGGACTGATGACCTTAGCAGCTAAGTCCTTTAAGATTTCACACACACTTGAACATCACACACATCCATGCCCGAGGCAGGATTCGAACCTGCGGCCATAGCGGCCGCGCGGTTCCAGACTGTAGCGCCTAGAACCGCTCGGCCACCCTGGCCGGCGCTCTCGTATCCCAGGTGGCCTAAATGAAGAGAGCTCGCTCCAGCTAGCGGGACAGATAATGACAGGTCGGCGGGATCTCATATTAATATTCAGACCGTGAGGAAAACAAGGACTAAGACCCTACTTGCAGGGAGCTACTAATTTGACTGGATTCTGGGTAAAGGTGGCATTAATCGCAACCCTGATAAATAAAACATTTAAAATTTTGAAAATAAACAAACAAACATATTGTGAAATTAGTACAGAACGAGGCACTCCTAACCGAGGGCAGCCTCCAATGACACACACACACAAATCCAGAAGGATATATAACTACACAAATCTAACTTGAGGACATTTCGAATCCTGTTATTATTGATAAAATCGAATGTTGTTTAGGAATAACAGAAGCATGTCTTATATAAGTTCGACGTAGTGCTGAAGCGATATTTGACACATTTTTTTTATGGCTTTGCGTCATTTTATCTTTTTGTTGAGGAAATTGTGTTTTCCAGCGCTACATGATAAATCTGTATTGTTTGTCTTTATTTTCAATACAACATCTCTCTGTTTCAAATCACAAATCAACAATTTTCGAGGAAAACATGAATTAAACATTGACTCTCTCAATTTTGGTACAGACACTGTTTCCTTACTTCTAGGTTAACAGACAGGAAGATAGCTATGTAGAACAAAAATGTTCCGTAGGTTACCTGGCTCTCCACATATCCTCATTAACTTCCTAGATGGTTCACCACTCGTGGTTTTTAGGAGAATGTACTAAGACACTGATCGCATACGTAAAGAAACCGATCGTTGCGAGACGACGCCCGATAGTTATGCAGCCCACCTAACGTACAATTAACGCAGGTAGGAGCTTAGTTGACCATAGCTGCTAGCAAAACCACTCTGGTCTATGCTAGCTTATGGTAATCTGCGACAGCCTACGGTAGTTTTGCAACTTTAGCTGGGATATTCCCTGACTAACTTCGGTTCAGAATTGATTGCCTGGAATATTAAGAGAGAGCCTTGCCTTTCGCATAATACAGCGAATACGTCAGTCGAATATGAATGAATACAAACACAATACTGGCGACATGTTACTTCAGATTGTATTTTGTGTGCAGTAGCGATGGCGCAACCACATTCTCTGGCTGCAGGCTGTCGCTGCGAGCACACGCGGATGCCAGCTACTTTCATCTGCAGCAGCACCTACGGATACTGCGAGGCTCGGCACAAATACCTAACTTCTGCAACATATTTCTGCCATCTTTAGCACAAGTATATTTCCCCCTTACAGTTTCACCGAGCTGCTCAGAAATATTATGTGAACAATCTGCAATATTTATACTGCACTAGCGGATAAAAAAATACCGTACTGGAGGTCATCATAGGCGAACCCTTGCACATTTAGAGCAAATTAAATTTGCTCAAATAGCTATGTGATCGTGTCCTATTGGAATATAAGAGCGTGTGCAGAGTTGAACAGAAAAAGTAATCGCACGTACGCACTTTTAGATCTTCAACATTTTCTGTTTTTCAGAAGGTCGGAGAGCGGAGGGGTGTACTGTCGTGTATTTACGAGGACGTTCAATAACTATTGCAGCACTTTTTTGTCCTAGAAGCAGGACGATTTTAATCAGGATTCCAATACAGCGTATTATTCCCCGCTCTGGCTACAAAACCCTATTTTTCATCATAATCTCCGTCCGTACTGAGGAGAGCGACAATGGAACGGCGCCCCTCCACACCAGACGTGAAGGGGTATATCTTTCGGTCTCTTCCATTACTCCTTCAGCTCAAGGCGTCAGAAATATCGTCTGCCAATCAGCACTGCTCTTCTAAAGCGGGAGAATGACGTTTCGTTTAAGGCAACGAATCCAGAGACCTGTAGCATTGGCCTTTGGCGTTTGCTGTCTCCCTGTGAAAATCTCTGAAACTGCGTGCCATGTGTAAAGAATGCTGAGGCTGGCGACTCCCACACAATGTAGCGGAATTTGCTTTCAAGCCGAACACGGGGTCGTTCCCCCTTTTCACTCGGGCGGTCAGCAGCCGACATAGGCTGGGTCGTCCTCTGAAGGGACCGGCCTCCCGGTGTGTGGTCTACCTCTCCCAAACTGAAAGCTCCTGTGACCATCGTGTCTGGAATGTATGTGTGTACGCCAGCCTCGAGTGTTTCAACCACGGTGCGCTTACTTGTTATTTGCATATCGTTTACGTGAATTCAAACAACATTTACTTTATCTTATCGAGTTTGGGTTCGAATGAAGCGTCTTGATGTGCGGAATATGATTATGAGGGCGGAATATGTAAGCAATGAAGGACAGGAGACCATTACGTCTTACAGTGTCACACAACAAATTTGGCATTTTTTTCAACCGAAATTGGCAGAGAAAAAGAATGTGTTGCTTTACGTATTGAACGCCGCTCATGTATTCGATATCAGTGAAAATACACCCTTGTGAATCCAGCTAGTGATCTGGAAAGACTAGGTAGATTGCGCTCGCCTTTCCGCGGAATGAGGGGCATAGAGAGAGAGAGAGAGAGAGCCGCGCATTCGCAGCGCTGTTGACGCGACACGCAGCAGACAGTTTCGATTAGAGGCCTCTGAATATGGGATGCGCGCCATTAATCTTGGAGCGGCCGGCAGGTTCTCATCAGCCGACCGCGGCAGATAAGCGCCTAACCTGCCAGGGGCGGCGGCTGGAGGAGGCGGATGTAGCAGCCAGCCCAGTAGTGTGCGCGGAGTGGAGTCCACCGCAAATCAGTCGCTCCGTGAAAACCTCAGAGGGCACATCCGCGATCGACTGTACAGTGCGTGACCGATGGGACATCGTACCAATACTATCTGTTTTCTTTCCTATTCCGTCCTCGTACTGATCGAGGGGCAAATGGCTGTCTTTGTACCTCTGTATGCGTCCTACAATGCACATACATATACGTAGATGGCGATAGTATCGCGTACACGAGGTCTAGAAGGGCAGTGCACTAACAGAGCTGTCATTTGTACTCAGCTGATTCAAGTACAGGGTTTTCCGACGTCATTACTGCCGCACTTCAGGAACTAACAGACTTTAAACACGGAATTGTGGTTGTAGCTAGACGCATGGGACATTCCACTTCGGAAATCGTTACGGAATTCAATATCTCGGGATCCGCAGAGTCAAGAGTGTGCCGAGAAGACCACATTTAACGCACAACTCAGCGACTGACGGCCTTCATTTAACGACCGAAGACAGCAGCGTTTGCGTAGAGTTGTCAGTGCTAACACACAAGCGACGCTGTGTGAAATAACGGACGTGTCCGTTAGTAGTGTGTGGCGAAATTTGGAGTTAATGGACTATGGTAGCAGACGAGCGAAGCGAGTGCGTTTGTCCACAGCACGACATCGCCTGCAGCAGCTCTCCTGGGCTGGACCCTAGACGACTGGAAAACCGTGGCCTGGCCAGATCACTCGCGATTTCAGTTGGTAGGAGCTGATAGCAGACCCCACGAAACCGTGGGCGGAAGTTGTCAGCAAGGTACTGTGCAAGCTGGTGGCGGCTCCATAATGGTGTGGGTTTTTACATGGAAGAGACTGGGTTCTCTGTCGAACTGAACCGATCATTAATTGGAAATAGTTATGTTCGGCTATTTAGAGACCATTTACAGCAATTCGTGGACTTCATGTCCCCAAACAACGGTGGACTTTTCATGGGTGACATTGCGCCCTGTCACCAGGGCACAGTCGTTCGCGATTGCTTTGACGAACATTCTGGACAATTCGAGCAAATGATTTCGTCACCAACTCGCATGAGATGAATCCCATCGAACATCTATGAGACTTAATCGAGGGGTCATCCCGTGCGCAAAATCCCGCACCGGCAACAATTTCGCAATTGTGGACGGTTATAGAGGCAGCGTGACTCAATATCTCTGCAGGAGACTTCCAAAGATTTGTTGAGTCCATGCCACGTCGAGTTGCCGCACTCTGGTGGGGTAAAAGGAGATTCGACACGATATTAGGAGCCGTCCCATGACTTTTGTCACCTTAGTGTATACTCTCTCACCGCGTTCTCCTGGCTCCTACACGAGATATAAGCTGATTGTAGGTGCAGTGATAAAGAAAACGACCGAAGACTTTGCAACCGATTATCATTAACAGTCAGACTCCAGTGCCACATGACCTCTGCGTATTCAATCCCTTCTCTGCGTTCCCATTTCTACTGGGAATGCGGGATGTATGATAGCTCAATTTGCACTCTGACACATCAAGATAGAACACCGAGATTCCGTAATTTCCTACAGATGTCCTTGCCTCTGCGCGGACGTAGCACTTAGGTCGCGAGTCCGTTGTTCTCGACGCCTCGCCTTGAAATTTGCTAGTAAGTTTGCTAAGGCTCGCTATGTTTCTAAGTAATTATCCAAAGTTAACTGTTTTGTTAGTGGATTTTTGTTTATTTATAACACACAGAGTAGCTAAAGCCATAAACTTCTATCAACATATTTCAGAAACGAGCACTAACAAAGTCACACATAACACAGATGATGTATGTAACACTCACAGTCCGAGTGCATTAAATACACTGTAGAAATTACCGTCTTGTCTGCGCTGCTCGCAGAGGATCGATTTCTCAAGGCCAGTATATACGGCGTGCTTCTCGGGTCTTAATCGTGCGGCCGCTAGACTGAGCTGTACCACGACTGAACTGGTCACAGCGAATCAATTCGCTCGTCTTGCATTTTATGCTGGGAGCCGATGACGCACGAAGAGCTTCGTCTGCGTATCGTTGGTCTAATGTTGCTAAATGTGGTTCTTAAAGTTTAATCTGAAGTGAATGCACTATTACTTACGACTGAGGTTGCAGATAGTATGATTGTCAATAAATTGTGAGTTATAATTTTTTAAAATGTTAATGAAACTAAATTAGTGATCTAGTTCGCTGAGCCAAGGGTAATGCCTACATCTCCTGTTGTGCCAGGGAATCGCATTAACCGACTATTAAATTAGCGCAGTTGTCTGCACCCCACTCTACTTTCTATGTCTCTCATCAGATAATGCAATCTCAACTAAAACACAAAGTGAAAACTGAGGTTAGATATTGCCCTCCTAAAGCCAGAAATGTTACATGGGTCGTAAGGTCTTCTTCGAATACAGCAGCTCTAAATTTGCCCAACAGAGTTTCGTGACAACTACGTAACATTTCATACAAGGATTCCACATTTAAGTTACCCGTGCATTTCTGTCGCACTTTCGTACTGGCTATACCGACCTCTTGCGGACCTAGCAGCGCGATTATGAAATCCTTGCACATATGCTGTCATACCTGCTCGAGAAGGACTCCAAACACCGGAAAAGGACTCGAGAGCCAGTCGTCGTAGTTTCTTCTACGCAGTTTCCTTCACAGAATGTACTCCAGTTTCCCACAACCTTTCCAACAAATCCAAGTTTCCCATTTGACTTTCATAACAACGATTTCATGTTATTATCCCATTTTATACCACTTCTTAGTATTATCCCTATATATTTCTACGAAGTCAGGTGCTCAAGACGATCACCACTACTCATGTAATCAGTTATTATCGGATTGTTTCTCGTCGATAGAAGCATAATCTTACATCCACTACACTTAAAAAAGAGGTGCAATCCGTTACATCAAGTGGAAATTTTGATCAAGTCATTTTGCAGTTGCTTACGATATTGGCCCCCAAGAGAAGGAAACAAAGGAAAGTCGAGTGTATCGTCCAGTAAACGAAAATACGTGATGAAATATCAAAAGAGTTTAGAGGCCTTAAGAGCCTATGTAGAATACTATTATTATGACCCACTACTACAGATCTTCCACTATGAAGATAACAGTGAGAATCTTCTTTTTCAGATTTCAGTCTTTGTATACAGGGTGTTCCAGGACGAGTGGTCAGTATTCAGGGATATCAAATGAACGATCTTTCGAAGTAGGGAAGTGTAGTAACCATGGGCTCTCAAACGCATACCTTAAGACCTATGAGAACTTGTTCGTCATCCCTAACGCGAAACACATCTCTTCTAGTGAACAACTGCCCATAGTCCTCAACGTATGCATTTTAGGCCCCATGTTTGCTTGACAAATATGTCGTCCCAAAATATGGAAAACAAAAAGCTTGCAGTAAAAGACATTTGTTTCATTTGAAGATGAAGTGCTCCAAGTCTTAAGATTCGTATTTTCAAACCCATATTTTTGCTAAAATTTTTTGCGTCGAATGATCGTTCCTGTTATACATCTGAATATATATACACTGAAGCACTAAAGAACTGATATAGGCATGCGTATTGAAATACAGAGATATGTAAACACGCGGAATACGGCGTTGGCAACGCCTATCTAAGACAACAAGTGCCAAGCGCAGTTATTAGATCGGTTACTGCTGCTACAATGGCAGGTTGTCAAGATTTAAGTGAGTTTGAACGTGCTGTTATAGTCGGTGCACGAGCTATGGGACACAGCATCCCCGAGGTAGCGATGAAGAGGAGATTTTCCCGTACGACCATGTCACGAGTGTACCGTGAATATCCGGAATCCGGTAAAACATCAAATAACCGACATCGCTGCGGCTGGAAAAAGATCCTGCAAGAACGGGACCAACGACGACTGAAGAGATTGTTCAGCGTGACAGAAATGCAACACTTCCACAAATTGCCGCAGATTTCAATGCTGGGCCATCAACAAGTTTCAGCGTGCGATCCATTCAACGAAACATCATCGATACGGGGTTCTGGAGCCGAAGGCCCACTCGTGTGCCTTAACATTAACCGGTCATAGCGCAATATTGCCGCGTATCGCTGCCGCTTTTCTGCAGTGTTGAAGGCAATACCATTGTGGCCACAGATGGCCCGTAAAATGTGCCCCGCGTAAAAACACGTTAACAGCTGGCCACACAGGAGCGGATTTCAGGAAGGAGGGGAGGAAAATGGGGCTTAACGTCCCGTCGACATTGAGGTGATCAGAGACGGAGCACAAGCTCGGATTGTGTCATGGATGGCGAAGGAAATCGGCCGTGCCCCTTCAAAGGAACCATTCCGGCATTACCCTGGAGCAATTTAGGAAAGTCACGGAAAAGCTAAATCTGGATGGCTACATCCACGACCGTCGTCCTCCCGAGTGCGAGACCACTTTAGCGGATTTCAGCGACGGGCCAGTAGCGCGGATAATTTTGTGCACATTCTGCTTGGATTCGTTTGCTCTACTCGTATTGTGGTCGTGGCGTTCTCTACATCTACATCATACTCCGTAAGCCACCTAATGGTGTGTGACGGAGAGTACTTTCGGTACCACTACCTGATCCCTCCAACCCTGGTTCATTTGCGAATAGTGCGTGGGAAGAATGATTGTCGGTAAGTCTCTGTATTGACTCTAATTTCTCGAATTTTCTCCTCGTGGTCAATACGCGAAATGTAGGGGGGGAGGTACTAGTATGTTGTCCGACTCCTCCTTAAAATTGCTGTCCCGAAATTTCTATAGTAAATGTCTCCGTGATGAACAATACCTCTCTTGTAACGTCTGCCAGTGCAGTTTGTTTAGCATCTCCGTAACGCTCTCTCGTCAGCTAAACGATCCCGTGACGAAACGCGCCGCTTTTCTTTGGATCGTCTCTGCTCAATGAGTCCTACGTTATAGGGATCCCATATAGATGAACAATACTCAAGTCGGGCGAACAAGAGCCTTATAAGCCACTTCTTTCGTGGATGAGTCTGGTATCTTACTTTTCCCACTATCTGTTTGATGTGGTCATTCCACTTAAGGTCGCTGTGGATAGTTTTGCCTAGATATTTCACGGCAGAATCTGTCTCCAGCTGTTTGTCATCAAAAGTGTAGCTGTACAATAGTGGATTTCGTTTCCTATGTATGCGCAATATGTTACACTTATTTACGTTCAGGGCCAACAGCCAGAGCCTGCATCATTGATCAGTTCTCTGCAAGTCGTTCTGCAAATTCTTACTATCTTGTGGCGTTGCTACTTTGCAATAGACAACTGCATCATCTGCGAATAGCCGTAAAGAGCATCCGACGCTTTGGCTCAAATGGCTCTGAGCACTATGGGACTCAACATCTTAGGTCATAAGTCCCCTAGAACTTAGAACTACTTAAACCTAACTAACCTAAGGACATCACACACACCCATGCCCGAGGCAGGATTCGAACCTGCGACCGTAGCAGTCCCATCCGACGCTTTCTACTAGATCATTTATTTTTATTGTAAGGAGCAACGCTCCTATCAGAGTTCCCTGTGCTACTCCGGATATTACGTTCGTCGATTTTGTTCCATTAAGAGCGACGCGTTGAGTTCTAGCCGCAAGGAATTCTTCAATCCAATCGCAAGTCTGCCCTGATACTCTGTAAGCTCATTTTTTTTTCACTAAACGGCAATGTGGAACGGTGTGAAATGTCTTACTGAAATCAAGGAACACGGCATCAACCTGAGCGACGTTTTCCACTGCGCTGTGGATCTCATGGGGCAACAAAGCAAGGTGAATTTCGTAGGATCTCTGTTTGCGAAATCAATGTCGATTTTTATAGAGGAGATGTTCATCTTCCAAAACGTCATAATCCTTGAGCATAAAACGTGTTTCATAATTCAACAAATCGACGTCAATGATATTGGTCTGTAATTGTGTGGATCTGTCTTACGGCCTTTCTTAAGAACGGGAATGACCTGCGCTTTTTTGCAGTCGTTAGGTACCTTTCGTTGCTCAAGCGATCTGTGATAAACTACAGCTAGAAAGGGAGCAAGTCGTAACGCATAATCTTTACAGAATATTATAGGTATCTCATCATGTCCTGAAACCTTTTCCACTACTGATTGTAGCTGCTTTTCAATTCCACGATCGGTTATTTCAGTATCTGCCGTTTCGACGTTCGCACAACGATTGAAAGAAGGGACAGTGTTACGATCTTCTGCGGTGAAACAACTTCGGAAGACCGAAATCAGTATTTCGGCCTTTTCTCTGTTATCTTCCGTTTCGGTGACGGTGCGGTCTATGAGAGAACGAATTGGTCGTGTGTTAGCTTCTTTCGGTCTGCGAAAAAAAAAAAAAAACATAGGGCACAAAGAGTATCACTGATTGGTTGGCGTATCTCCATATTCCTCCTTTTACTTATTCCTCGCGCTTACGTCATTAGCTTGGAACGGGTCTTACTTGTGCGTCCTCTGCTTCGAAGCTAAAAAGCTTAACAAAAGCCTGAGACAGACCGGATGTGTGTATGTACGGTCGGAAGCGATAGGAAAAATCCAGACTCGTCCAGATGACATGTAGGCAGCAGGAAACGTCGTGCTACGTGATTTTTTCGCAGCATAGTTTTATTACTCTTTTTGGGTGTGGTCAGAGGTCTGTTCCTTTGCACTTGCAGCGACTAAACCTTGCTGACAACTGACAAACACAGGAGAACTCACTGAGCGGCCCGCCGCAGAATTTCGCGCCCTTGTGTCCAGCCGGGGAGGGGCGATCGCCGGCTGCGACCACGGCCTGTCGGTCGCGATCTGGGTTCTGCAGAGTCCGCCGGGAGAACCAGCCACCCGTCCACTGAGATCCCGCAAAGCAGGCCCCCCTGGCTGGAGACGCGGCTACGCCGGTAGTGTGGCACGCGCCGGGACGCCTGGCGCTTTCTGAGACGGCAGCGCCGGGATGAGACGGCGGTCCCAGGAGCGTCGCCTGCACCTGGCGGACCGCTCTCGTCGGCCGGTCTCGGTGGAGCGCTCGCTGCGGTTAGTGACCCCCGCCACCGGGCTCGCCGTCCGAGGCCGCTCGCGCGCCGTATAAATAGAACGCGAGCCGGGCCGGGCCGGGCCGTCTCGGTGCGCCCCATCGCACCCGCCGCCGCTTCCACCTGCCTCCACGCTCGCGGCATCGGTTGTCGGCTTCCCTGACCACCGCCGCAGCACACGACATGTCGGCGAGGGCTCACCAGCGCCTCTACCCGAATTCTTCGACTCGCCCTCACCTTCCCGGAAGGTCGCTTAAAGTTCCCTACAGTCTCACTAAATGGTTCAAATGGCCCCAGCACTATGGTACTTAACATCTGAGGTCATCAGTCCCCTAGAACTTAGAACTACTTGAACCTAACTAACCTAAGGACATCACACTCATCCTTGCCCGAGGCAGGATTCGAACCTGCGACCGTAGCGGTCGCGCGGTTCCAGACTGAAGCGCCTAGAATCCCTTGGCCACACCAGTCTCACTAAGTCGCTTTCCCACCCAGCAATGGAGTAGCCTGTCGATTTGCTTTTATTGCTTTCATAGTACAAAATTACTTGTTAATTTTTGCCTTCCATATATTCTCGATACACTTAGTGAAAAATAAACACTCGCACACATATCTTCACCCTTTGTAGCCACCGATTTTAAAGGAGCGCCGCGGTAGGGTCGTTATAACGTTTCCGAACAGGCTGCACGCTCTCCTAGTTACCTAGCTGCTAGTAGCCCCGTGAACGAAGACCACATACGGTGGAATAGAGAAAAAAGAAAATATTGTTTAGTCACAATTTTTTAATTTTTTTGACGGTAGGGGGAAGTTCAAAAAAATGTTCAAAAAATGTCTGTGAAATCTTATGGGACTTAACTGCTAAGGTCACCAGTCCCTAAGCTTACACACTACTTAACCTAAATTCTAAGGACAAACACACACACTCATGTCCGAGGGAGGACTCGAGCCTCCCCCGGGACCGGCCGCACAGTCCACGGCTGTAGCGCCTTAGACCGCTCGGCTAATCACGCGCGGCGTAGGAGGAAGTGGCACGCAGTGTGAGCACGGGTGTGTCTTTGTATGAGGGGGGGGGGGGGGGGGGAGAGGAGCAGGGCAGATTAAATGACAGTTTATTAAGTTTTTTAAAATATCTCCAAAACTGTGACCTACATTTCCTACAAAAACGGTCCTACACATTCTTTTCTCTTGCTTGCGCGACGCAGTGTACTGAAAAAACGCAAATAATTCGAAATGCGTTTTAATGGTATAAAATTATGGTTTATTTTTAAATGAGCTGGCTTAAGAGCAGATATTAAATGGATGTACCACGTGTAACTGCAGCAGATTCGTATTGAGAGGTAAATGATGTTGTGAGGGTGTAACGGGGAGTACGGGGAGGGGGTGTGTGGGGGTGTGTGTGGAGGGGGGGGGGGGCTTTGGAGAGCGCTGGAGGGGTCGCAGAATTGAAGCGTCAGGCACAGTACGTCACGGGACTGCGCGGCTACGCACTGCCCTCCTCCACAGGTATGCTAACTGAAGAGCAGACAAGTTTACTGCCTCCCTCTCCATTCCTCTACTTTCTCTCTCTCTCTCTCTCTCTCTCTCTCTCTCTCTCTGTCTTAGCCACTGCGTAACACGCTGTGACTCGAGGCTCACGAGGAAGACAAATCGCGGCGCGTACGTCACGAATATAGGCCTGAGCTCGCTCGTTCGCTTAACTCAGCAGACAAACTGCGTTTCTACATCTGTTAACTCGTAACTAGGTGTGTACGTACTAACGAGAATTGCAATTCCCGTTTGTGCATACACACCTAGTTACGACTTAACAGGTGCACAAACGCAGTTTCTCTCCTGAGTTGACCGAGCGAAGTGGCGCAGTGGTTAGCACACTGGACTCGCATTCGGGAGGACGACGGTTCAATCCCGTCTCCGGCCATCCTGATTTAGGTTTTCCGTGATTTTCCTAAATCACTTCAGGCAAATGCCGGGATGGTTCCTTTGAAAGGGCCCGGCCGATTTCCTTCCCCATCCTTCCCTTACCCGAGCTTGCGCTCCGTCTCTAATGACCTCGTTGTCGACGGGACGTTAAACACTAATCTCCTGCTCCTCCTCTCCTGAGTTGAGCGAGCTCGGCCTCCATTCGTGACGCACGCGCCGCGACGTGTCTTTCTGTGGGCCTCGCTGTGACTGCGCGGAATGTCACAGAGCTACAGTGACCCTTTGTAGCGAAGTTAATGTATCACTGTCGAAGCAGTGCGAAGACATCCCTGGGGTGCGTTTCATTTCCCATACTATGTGTTATAAAGATAAAAGTTATTAATAATCCTAACGCTTGCGGACAGAATCTACGTAAATAACTGCACACTGCTCTGACCTGCTTGGCGAGAGATTTATTGTCAGTTATCCTGTGCGAGAATTGTTGCTATCTTCCAGGAAAGGCAACTACCCCACAACGAGTGCTGCTGACTATTCACTTCACACACGGAGCGTACTGCCCCAGGTTTTACTGGCTACTTTTCTGGCGCGAACAGACAAAATAACTCCACTTAGCTCGTGTTTATGTAGTTGACTTGTTTATAGTTTATTTAATTCACTACTTATTTGCAGTTATTGAGTGAGCTGTTTTGTAAAATGCATTACTATAAACAATTTGTGTGTGGGCTGGAATGGATCGACGGTCACAATATTGCTGTTCAGTCCTGCAAGTAGGACCAAACTGGCGCCCTTCGATTCGGAGGATTTGCGTTAGTACTACTTCTATAAGTTTGGGATGTGCATCTGTTCAACGAATCGCCGAATGGCATAAATCTGACGACTACCTTTTATTCATTTATTTCAAGTAGTCAAGCAGCTACAGCTATTGATAGTAATCAGTCAGCCACGACGCTATTAACTAATCTCAAGCAGTAACCGAGCAAGGGGTAAGGGGGGGGGGGGGTAAGATGCCACAAATCGTGTTAGAGAGGGGTGTAAGTTCAAATTCATGTCTCGTCGTGCTGATTTAAGTGGCCGTGGGATTCCTGAATCGATTAAGGTGAATTCCGGGATGGTTCTTTCGAAGAGGTCGTGGTTGCATACTAAAACTACAAAGTAGTTAGTCGAAGTAGTTTTGGAAGATCTAAAATGAATAGGGGATGGTGGTAGCCGGGAGGGGTCACCTGACCTAAAATTTCTTGAAAGGAAGCAAGAAGAAAATATGAAGAAGAGGAAGTGGGGTATCAGTTATGAATTTCATGTTGGTGTCGTTGTGGTCCGCAGCTCGTGGTCGTGCGGTAGCGTTCTCGCTTCCCGCGCCCCGGTTCCCGGGTTCGATTCCCGGCGGGGTCAGGGATTTTCTCTGCCTCGTGATGACTGGGTGTTGTGTGCTGTCCTTAGGTTAGTTAGGTTTAAGTAGTTCTAAGTTCTAGGGGACTGATGACCATAAAGTCCCATAGTGCTCAGAGCAATTTGAACCTTTTTTTTTGTGGTCTTCAGTCAGAAAGAATACTTAGCTGCATTCCTATGTATTTGAAAATTGCCGCTTTCTCCCTGCTTCTTGTGGAATGAATCGTCACATACGTAGCATTCTACTGACACCGAAAGAACTTGCCCCCCTTCTAACAGCCGTGTACCGCAAGTCTCTAGAGGAACGGAAGGTTCAAAATGATTGGAAAAGAGCACAGGTAGTTCGAGTTTTGAAGAATGGTCGTCGAGCAGATGCGCAAAACTATGGGCCTATATCTCTGACGTCGGTCTGTTGTATAATTTTAGAACATGTTTTTTGCTCGCGTATCATGTCATTTTTGGAAACCCAGAATCTACTCTGTAGGAATCAACACGGATTCCGGAAACAGCGATCCTGTGAGACCCATCTCGCTTTATTTGTTCATGAGACCCAGAAAATATTAGATACAGGCTCCCAGGTAGATGCCATTTGGCTTGACTTCCGGAATCCGATCGATACAGTTCCGCACTGTCGCCTGAGCCTACGGAATATCAGACCAGCTGTGTGGCTGGATTGAAGAGTTTTTAGCAAACAGAATACAACATGTTGCTCTCAATGGAGAGACGTCTACAGACGCTAAAGTAACCTCTGGCGTGCCACAGGGGAGTGTTATGGGACCGTTGCTTTTCACAATATATATAAATGACGTAGTAGGCAGTGTCGGAAGTTCCATGCGGCTTTTCGGGGATGATGCTGTAGTATACAGAGAAGTTGCAGCATTAGAAAATTGCAGTGAAATGCACGAAGATCTGCAGCGGATAGGCACTTGGTGCAGGGAGTGTCAACTGACCCTTAACATAGACAAATGTAATGTATTGCGAATACATAGAAAGACGGATCCTTTATTGTATGATTATATGATAGCGGAACAAACACTGGTAGCAGTTACTTCTGTAAAATATCTGGGAGTATGCGTGCGGAACGATTTGAAGTGGAATGATCATATAAAATTAACTGTTGGCAAGGCGGGTGCCAGGTTGAGATTCATTGGGAGAGTCCTTAGAAAATGTAGTCCATCAACAAAGTAAGTGGCTTACAAAACACTCGTCCGACCTATACTTGAGTATTGCTCATCAGTGTGGGATCCGCACCAGGTCGGGTTGACAGAAGAGATAGAGAAGATCCAAAGAAGAGTGGCGCGTTTCGTCACAGGGTTATTTGGTAAGCGTGATAGCGTCACGGAGATGTTTAGCAAACTCAAGTGGCAGACTCTGCAAGAGAGGCGCTCTGCATCGCGGTGTAGCTTGCTCGTCAGGTTTCGAGAGGGTGCGTTTCTGGATGAGGTATCGAATATATTGCTTCCCCCTACACCTCCCGAGGAGATGACGAATGTAAAATTAGAGAGATTCGAGCGCGCACGGAGGCTTTCCGGCAGTCGTTCTTCCCGCGAACCATACGCTACTGGAACAGGAAAGGGAGGTAATGACAATGGCACGTAAAGTGCCCTTCGCCACACACCGTTGCGGAGTATAAATGTAGATGTAGATGTAGACAGCATTGCTGAAGCGTTTGAAAAGAAAAAAGTGTGTTTCATTATTGGCTGCAGTGAAGCAGTACGTTGAGTTTTAATTTTCCCCGTGACTGAGTCTTCGCGTGGGACGTCCCAGTCACACGGCTCGTCACAGACGAGTGCCGGAGAGCAAACAGGCCGTAAAACGGACCGCCAAATGAGCCGGCCGTGGCTGCTCGCTCGAGGAGGCGTAGAGGCGAGCGCGTGCCGTTCAGCGGCCAAGGGCGCGTGGGCGGCGAGCGATCGCCGGGACGTCGGCACGTCAGTCTAAACCGTAGCCCAGAAGTATTCTGTGAAAAGGGAAGAAATCAGTTGCTGTAGTATCTGATACTAAACATGTAGTTTGTAGTAACTTACTCGTATTTACTTGTAAGAGCTGATGAAGAAGCTAAGGTGTAACCTTAAGACAGTTTGAAAGATTTTGTAAGTAGCTAATTCATTAGGAAAAGAGATCTGTGTTCTTAGAGACACAGCAGCAGATAAACTGAGATGTAACATCGGAGTTAAAACATCTACATCCATACTCCGCAAGCCACCTGACGGTGTGTGGCGGAGGGTACCTTGAGTACCTCTATCGGTTCTCCCTTCTATTCCAGTCTCGTATTGTTCGTGGAAAGAACGATTGTCTGTAGGCCTCTGTGTGGGATCTAATCCCTCTGATTTTATCCTCATGGTCTCTTCGCGAGATATACGTAGCAGGGAGCAATATACTGCTTGACTCCTCGGTTAAGGTATGTTCTCGAAACTTCAACAAAAGCCCGTACCAAGCTACTGAGCGTCTCTCCTGCAGAGTCTTCCACTAGAGTTTATCTATCACCTCCGTAACTCTTTCGCGATTACTAAATGATCCAGAAACGAAGCGCGCTACTCTCCGTTGGATCCTCTCTATGACTTCTATCAACCCCATCTGGTACGGATCCCACACCGGTGAGCAGTATTCAAGCAGTGGCCGATCAAGTGTACTGTAACCTACTACCATAGTTTTCGGACTGCATTTCCTTAGGATTCTTCCGATGAATCTGTCTGGCATCTGCTTTACCGACGATTAATTTTATATGGTCATTCCATTTTAAATCACTCCTAATCCCTACTCCCTGATAATTTATGGAATTAACTGTTTCCAGTTGCTGACCTGCTATATTGTAGCTAAATGATAAAGGATCTTTCTTTCTATGTATTCGCAGCACATTACACTTGTCTACATTGAGGTTCAATTGCCATTCCCTGCACCATGCGTCAATTCGCTGCAGATCCTCCTGCATTTCAGTACAATTTTCCATTGTTACAACCTCTCGATATACCACAGCATCATCCGCAAAAAGCCTCAGTGAACTTCCGATGTTATCCACGAGGTCATTTACGTATATTGTGAATAGCAACGGTCCTACGACACTCCCCTGCGGCACACCTGAAATCACTCTTACTTCGGAAGACTTCTCTCCATTGAGAATGACATGCTGCGTTCTGTTATCTAGAAACTCTTCAATCCAATCACACAATTGGTCTGATTGTCCATATGCTCTTACTTTGTTCATTAAAAGACTGTGGGGAACTGTATCAAACGCCTTGCGGAAGTCAAAAAACACGGCATCTACCTGGGAACCCTCTGAGTGTCGTCGACGAATAGCGCGAGCTGGGTTTCACACGATCGTCTTTTTCGAAACCCATGCTGATTCCTACAGAGTAGATTTCTAGTCTCCAGAAAAGTCATTATACTCGAACATAATACGTGTTCAAAAATTCTACAACTGATCGACGTTAGAGATATAGGTCTATAGTTCTGCACATGTTTGACGTCCCTTCTTGAAAACGGGGATGACCCTTTTCCATGCCTTCATATTCGAAGGCTGTCACTTAAAAATTCTGCTTGTACATTCTGACTTCCACTTTCTGTCGGTACCCTGGAAGAAAGTTGAGGGGTCAACATTGCGTCTACGACGGCGTCATTAGAGACGACTGCAAGTTCGGAAGACGGCCGTCTTACCACAATAGTGAGATGAGCCACCACAGCCGGGACGGGGGCGCTCCCGTCAGGGAGGTACGCCGCCTGGAATGCTGGTGGCGGAAAATTTTGTGGCTGCTGTAGCTCAGCGTGTTCGGTCAGGGGGGTGGCTACCCTCTATAGTATTAACTGAGTGAAGTTGTCATCGAATGAATTTGAAAGATTTCTCGCCGCATCAGCACAGAATCACTGACTACAAACTACGAAGCGCCAGATGTGGGTAAAAGAATGGTGACTGGCGTTGCCTTCGGGGCGGAAGGACCCGTGTTCGTGTCCCTGTATCACTTAAGATATTTTTCTGATGTAGGGGGATGTGGAACGGAGTCCAGTCGGATTTTTTAGGCCAAATAAGCAGCGGAGTGTAGCCATGTATGGACGATAAATAGTTTGGACAAGAAGAGAATAGATGCTTTCGAAATGTGGTGCTACAGAAGGATGCTGTAGATTAGATGGGTAGATCATATAACTAATGAGGAGGTATTGAATAGAATTGGGGAGAAGAGGAGTTTGTGGCACAACTTGACTAGAAGAAGGGATCGATTGGCAGGACATTTTCTGAGGCATCAAGGGATCACCAATTTAGCATTGGAGGGCAGCGTGGAGGGTAAAAATCGTAGAGGGAGACCAAGAGATGAATACACCAAGCAGATTCAGAAGGATGTAGGTTGCAGTAGGTACTGGGAGATGAAGAAGCTTGCACAGGATAGAGTAGCATGGAGAGCTGCATCAAACCAGTCTCAGGACTGAAGACCACAACAACAACAAGCAGCGGCTAGGATGCGACATCATTAGGGTTGATCCGGTGGCAGTAACGGCTGGAGGCACTGGCGAACGCTCATCAACTGGCACGTGGGCGCAGGCCTCTGCTCGCGCTGCTTCGCGGGCTGCAGTCGGCAAGTCGGAACGTTTCACAAAGTCGAATTGGGACAAGATGGGGAAGGTAATCGGCCGGCTCTTCTTTAAAGCAACCATTCCCGCATTTCCCATAAGCGATTAGAGACACAACGGAACATCTGAATCTGGATGGCGCGATGGTGATTGTGATCTGACCTCAGCCCTAGGCGGACAGCGGGATTATTACTCGAAACATTCTTTCCGTGGTCCTTATCTATCTGTGACGGTAAAGACTGCAGTATGGATAGAAGATTAATCCCTACAAGAAAGCTGACATCAGCGTAACAGAGAATAGCAACACCAACAAGGTGAGCTGTTACACGTCTTGCCTTTCATTATGCATGCAGCGGATGTTTTCAAAACATGTACACTATGTGATCAAAAGTATCCGGATACCTCCAAAGACATACGTTTTTCATGTTAGGTGCACTGTGCTGCCACCTACTGCCAGGTACTCCATATCAGCGGCCTCAGTAGTCATCAGACATCCTGAGAGACCAGCATGGGGCGCTCCGTGGAACTCACGGACTTCGAACGTGGTCAGGTGATTGGGTGTCATTTTTGTCATACGTCTGTACGCGAGATTTCCCCACTCTTAAACATACCTAGATACACTGTTTCCGATGTGATAGTGAAGTGGAAAAGAGAAGGGACACGTACAGCACGAAAGCTTACAAGCTGTTCAAATGGCTCTGAGCACTATGCGACTTAACTTCTGAGGTCATCAGTCGCCTAACCTAAGGACGTCACATACATCCATGCCCGGGGCAGGATTCGAACCTGTGACCGTAGCTGTCGTACGTTTCCAGATTGAAGCGTCTAGAACCGCTCGGCCACATCGGCAGGCTCTCTTTTTCAGAAATGCTTTTCTTCCTGTTGCCTGTCTGCGCTTATTTACTTCGGCCATCGTTATCTATTTTTCTGCTCGAATAGTAAAACTCATGTACTAGTTCAGGGTCTTGGTTCAAATTGGTCTAAGCACAGGTCCCCTAGACTTAGAACTGATAAAAGCTAACTAACCTAAGGCAGGATTCGAACCTGCGACCGTAGCGGTCGCTCGGTTCCAGACTGTAGCGCCTAGAACCGCACGGCCACTCCGGCCGTCCTTACAAGCTGATGACTGACAGGGACCGCGGACGGTTGGAGGGGGTCGTAATGTGTTTTAGGCAGACATGTATCCAGACCATCACACAGGAATTCCAAACTGCATCAGGATCCACTGCAAGTACTATATCAGTTAGACGGAAGGCGCGATAACTTGGATTTCGTGGTCGAGCGGCTGCTCATAAGCCACACATCACGTCAGTAAATGCCAAACGACGCCTCGCTTGGTGTAAGGAGCGTAAACATTGGAAGATTGAGCAGTGGAAAAACGTTGTGTGGAGTGACGAATCACGGTACACAATGTGCCGATCCGATAGCAGGATGTGGGTACGGCGAATGCCCGGTGAACGTCATCTGCCAGCGTATCTCGTGCCAACAGGTGGTGGTGTTATGGTGTGGTCATGTTTTTCATGGAGGGGGCTTGGACCCCTTGTTGTTTTGCGTGGCACTATCACAGCACAGGCCTGCGCAGATGTTTTATGTATCTTCTTGCTTACCGCTGTTGAAGAACTATTCGGGGCTTGCGACTGCATCTTCCAACACGACATGGCACCTGTTCATAATGCACGTCCTGTGGCGGAGTGGTTACACGACAATAACGTCCCTATAATGGACTGGCCTGCACAATGTCCTGACCTGAATCCTATTAAGAGGTGTTCAAAAAGGAACGAGCCGGAGGCATAATTACAGAAACCAGTACCTGTATGTTAGAAGTACTGACCCTGGCTGTTGAGACACTTGTCCCACTGTGATACAAGACGGTGAATGGCTGTCTCAATAAATTCCCGTGGCTGCGAAGTTAACCAGTTCGGCACATACAGCTGGACGTCGCCGTCCGAGGTGAATCGTTTAGCCTCAGGAGAGGTTATGCTGACGTTCTTCTTTGACCAACATGGCTCCCTTTAGATACACTTCCTGCAGCACGGGACAACAGCGGACGGCCAGCGTTACTCGCAGATCTTGACCATCCTTCGACAAGCGATCAAATCAAAACGACCAGGCAATCCCACCCGTGGGGTCATTCTGATTCACAACGCAAAGCCTCATATGGCTAACAAAGTCGCGGCACTCCTGCATAAATAGAATTGGGAGGTTCTCGGCCAGCCTCCATACAGTCCAGATCTCGCTCCCTGTGATTAGGCCATTTTTGGTCCCCTTAAAAAGTCTCTGAGGGGCAAACGATTCACCTCGTACGACGACGTCCAGCTGTACATCCATGATTCACAGCGCAGCAGGGTCAGTCAGTTCAAAGATCGCAGGAAGGCAACAGTACACACTTTCAACAGGACCACGGCTAGTATAGCACTGTGATGTTCAGAACAATCTTGTGCTTGACGGTAAATTTAATCTTGCTGCAGCGAGAGCGGCGAAGGAGGGGTTGGGGAGGGGTTGGGTAGGGGGGGGGGGGGGGGCAGCGCTGCCGCGAAAAATCGCCCTGTATGTCGCTTTCCGCTTTTTCAATGTGTTTACATTTTCTGGTAACTCAAAACACTGAAAAGTAACACTGTTTTTACTATATAAAAATGACTGAGAATGAATGCAAAATTTAGTTTACTAACAACGTTTATTTTCCCAAAACAAAGACAGACATAAATTATGCAAAACAAATTTTTATTATATTACGTAAACAACTAACAGTTGGTTTAAAACTACAGTGGACAAAGATCCTGGGTGGCAGAAGTGAGTTAAGTACTCTGGCACTGAAAATGTCGCTTCAGTCTGGAACCGCGCTGTTGTTACAGTTGCAGGTTCGAATCCTGCCTCGGGCATGGATGTGTGTGATGTCCTTAGGTAATTTAGGTTTAAATAGTTCTGAGTCTAGGGGACTGATGAGCTCAGATGTTAAGTCCCATAGTGTTCAGAGCCATTTGAACTTAAAAATGACGATAACCCAATCTGAATTGATATGACGCTGAGCAGACTTTGATTGTTCAAACCTACAGAAGTTCCTCTATACAGGTGCAGCTGAGAGCAAGTAGCGATTGAGATCTGTATGCCCTGACAATGCCAGAGCGGCAGTACGTTACCCTGTTTGCCTCGTGCAGCGATGTAACTTGCAGCTGGCGAGATGTGTGCGGCGGAGGCCTGTGAATCGATCGCGGCCACGAAAGAAATGAAAAAATCTCACGGTCTAGCAATCAGGCAGATAGATCGCAATTTGCTCTCTACCTGAGCCGTGAAATCACAGTATATTTCAGCGTGTGACACACCCGTTCGCTGGTCATACCAAACCTCAAGACTGGTAAACCAAAAACGAATAAGTGTGCCCTCTGCAAACGACTAGTTCGAGACGTTTGAAATCACACTGTCGGTACAGCAAGGACTTCACCACAGCCTCCCCAGTCTAAACTACTTGCAAGTGAAGTCAGTCTCAGTACAGGTCCCACACATGCCAGAGCATCGACCAGAAGTCCCCCCTTCCCAGACCGAAGTCCAGCAGCCCAGCGCCTCGCCCCTCTTCAGAAAAAAAATCCGTTTTCCCGCAAAGTGCACGAATGACACTGCCTCTCGTCGTCTTGAGCCAATCATAGGGCTCTAGAGGCGCTAAATCTCCACTCCCACACGACAGCACAAACTCCTGTCGAACCAGGGCAAGAGTTAACATCCGTCTCTGGAAAAATAAGAAACCGCCAATTACTGCCATTTTTTTTTCACAGAGGGGGAAGATGTTTTTCTCCGAAGTCGCGTCGCTTCCTGCGGCAAGAAGTGAATAGATACAATCTTAAAGATCTTTGTCTAAATCGCTTGTGCCTTGGAACTTGTTAGTCCTATCTATGAGATGTAATAAAGATCTCTAAACGTTTCTCAGACACTAGAGTTTCTTACAGAATCGAGGCGGCTGATCGACGTGGGTCACACGTCTATTTGCAGTATCGCGACCACGAAAACTTGTGAATTTTTGTTACGCATGGCTCTGCACACAATGCCCAGTTTACGACTCCACAGTGTAGACACGTCCCTTCAGTCTGTCGCCCCCAGCCCAGCCTTCAGCTGGCGCCAATGGCGGTATAGCAGCATTGTTCTGCTGGAGACCTGTCTCGACAAGGAGCTGATCTGTCTGCGCTGTACGGCTGTGGGCCTGTCGGCAAGATTTACTGAGGAATGGGTTCGCCGCCAATTGCTTTCAGCTCCCAACATGCCATTTCTACGAGCTAAGAACCATAAAAACACCTCATGCTTTTAGCGCCCTACCAGGCTCCATTAACGTCTGCTCAGGCCGTTAACTTTCTAGAGTCTCGCTCAAGGTGCATCAGGTTGTAATAAAACCTTTAATGTATACGAAAAATAAGTGAGAGTAACTTGTAATTTCTCAGCATCGCATTTAATTTTCATTCATAATCTGTCAATAAATTTTCCTTAATATTACATCCTATAATTAATGGGTGAATATCTTACATACATGTGTCTGGTGGTCTCCATTCTCTCTTGCTTCCTACTGGCTCCCATTCCATGATCTGTCATGGCAATTCTCCTTCGTCAACCTTTCCGTACGTCCATACCTTAAGAGTTATTCTTCTTCCACAAAATGAATAATCGAACCTGTGACATCCATCATCTTTCTGATGTCTTCATTCCCGACCATTTCCCGACTGAATATCCCTGCAGACCACCTCCAAAAGTCCACCTTGCCATCAACCTTTCATCAGTTGAAGTTTAGCAGTCCGTACATGTCACGCAAGCGTCAAAGCATCACAATGCTTATAATAATTTTATTTTGGTTCTTATCTGTTGATCCTGTAAAATACCGTTTAAGATGCCAGTAATCAACTTTCCAGCTCTTCATCTGAAATTAATTTAAAAAAAAATGGTTCAAATGGCTCTGAGCACTATGGGACTTGAAACTTCCTGGCAGATTAAAACTGTGTGCCCGACCGAGACTCGAACTCGGGACCATTGCCTTTCGCGGGCAAGTGCTCTACCAACTGAGCTACCGAAGCACGACTCACGCCCGGTACTCACAGCTTTACTTCTGCCAGTACCTCGTCTCCTACCTTCCAAACTTTACAGAAGCTCTCCTGCGAACCCCCTCCCGAGTTCGAGTCTCGGTCGGGCACACAGTTTTAATCTGCCAGGAAGTTTCATATCAGCGCACACTCCGCTGCAGAGTGAAAATCTCATTCTGGAAACTATGGGACTTAACATCTATGGTCATCAGTCCCCTAGAACATAGAACTACTTAAACCTAACTAACCTATGGACAGCACACAACACCCAGTCACCACGAAGCAGAGAAAATCCCTGACCCCGCCGGGAATCGAACCCGGGAACCCGGGCGCGGGAAGCGTGCGCAAACAGTTTCACTAACAGCGCACGATCTCTTCTCGATAGCCATACTGTTACGTTACGGCTTGTGGATGACATACAGTCATACGAACCAGTGTACAGCGCCAAATTTGCACCTGTTGACCAAAATTGGAACTAATTGTTTTCCAGGGTAACTCTGTTCCGCAATAACACATTAGCATATATACCAAGTGTCGTTGCCATACGATAATTACATCGCATACTCGTCCTCAGCGGATAGCTACACTTTCATTATATCCACCCGTTATTTGTATGTTCAGTATGTGTAATCTTTCCCTCCCCGTCTTCGAGTGTCAGATCTTGATTCGTTCCTCGTATCACCATGCATTTTGTTTTATTCGTGCAGATAGTTGCTTAATTAGCTTGTAATCTACGAAAACGTACAGTTATGTCTTTCAAGAAATTTGAAATGAATGAAACCACAGCTGAAAAGGCTAAACTTGCTCTTTGCGGCTCATAAAAGCATGTGCTACCTCGCAACGAGGATTAGTCATCTTCGCTTGTTAGTGGCTGAATGTCTAGTTTCCTTCTTACTTCCTACAGACGACAGCTGCAAGTATACGACATATTAGTAGCAGTAAAATTCTACTTTTATATCATCGTCAATCGGTTCAGAGAAGCACAGAGTGGCTCGTGAGGCACCGCTGAATCCTCACACACAGTTTCTTCCCACTTAGTCGGCGCTTCGCCGTGGGGACCTGCGATATCGTCGGCAGACAGGTGCGCAGCTGCTCGCTTCTGTCACCAGACGGCGGCTGTGTGCGGGCGTAACGGGGACAGGAACCGGCAGCGGGAGCCGTGTCGCCGGCACGGTCTGTCGAGGTCAGTGTCATCGAGGCCAGGGAGCGGCCCGCCTGCCTCCAATAAGCGGGGCGTTTGCGTATGCGTCGCCACGGCCCGGCCCCTTTGGCCCGAGAGTGACTTCGTCAGTAGACATAACGACATTTTGGGCGCCTCCAGTTCTCTAACAGCAGAGTAATACCACCTCCCGACTTTGTAACCACAGTATGAAAGGGAACCTGCGCTGTCTGCGGTGTAAGCTTACGTCTCTAGAAAAAATAAAAGGTAGCGAAACAGTTTATGGTATGCGCAAAGTTAGAGAAAACGTCTGGCTACGCTGACTGGACTGAAGTCTGAAATCCTGAAAGTAGCAGGCAAACGCGTGAAATACAGGGAGCCGCGGGTTATCTGCGAATTGTACATAAACCAGGCTACAGTTATACGTGTCGAAGGACGCGAAAGAAAAGCAAAAGTTGCGAAGCGAGTGACTCAGTGTTGTAGCATATCGCCAATGAACATTGAGCAAACTGTGAAGGAAAGGAAGAAAAAATTTGAAAGCGTAATTAATGTTTAGGGAGAAGAAATAAAAATCTTTTGAGTTTAGAAGATGACTTGTAATTCCCACTGAGGCAGCATAGGGCTCGAGCTTGCGAAGAGTGCCGGCCGGAGTGGCCGTGCAGTTCTAGGCGCTGCAGTCTAGAGCCGAGCGACTGCTACGGTCGCAGGTTCGAATCCTGCCTCGGGCATGGATGTGTGTGATGTCCTTAGGTTAGTTAGGTTTAATTAGTTCTAAGTTCTAGGCGACTGATGACGTCAGAAGTTAAGTCGCATAGTGCTCAGAGCCATTTGAACCATTTGAGAAGAGTAATGTAAAATGATAATCAACAAACAAGGGGAACAGAATGTAGTGGAATTAAATCAGGCGATGCGCAGGGAATTAGATTGGGGAAATAAGCCCCTGAACGCCGGCCGCTGTGGCCGAGCGGTTCTAGGCGCTTCAGTCCGGAACCGCGCTGCTGCTGCGGTCGCAGGTTCTAATCCTGCCTCGGGCATGGATGTGTGAAATGTCCTTAGGTTAGTTATGTTTAAGTAGTTCTAAGTCTAGGGGACCTATTGCCTCAGATGCTAAGTCCCATAGTGCTTAGACCCAATCGAACCAAGACCCAAAACTAGTACATGAGTTTTACTGTTCGAGCAGAAAAATAGATAACGATGGCTGAAGTAAATAAGCGCAGACGGGCAATAGGAGGAAAAGCATTTCTGAAAAAGAGAGCCGGCCGATGTGACCGAGCGGTTCTAGACGCTTCAATCTGGAACCGCGCGACCGCTACGGGCGCAGGTTCGAATCCTGCCTCGGGCATGGGTGGCAGAAGTGAGTTAAGTACTCTGCTCCTAAAAATGTCGCTTCAGTCCGGAACCGCGCTGCTGCTACGGGCGCAGGTTCGAATCCTGCCTCGGGCGTGGATGTATGTATGTCCTTAGGTTAGTTAGGTTTAAGCAGTTCTAAGTCTAGGGGACTGATGACCTCAGATGTTAAGTCCCATAGTGCTCAGAGTCATTTGAACCATTTGAAAAAGAGACGTGATGATCTTCATTCTATACATCTGGCATACAGTTTAAACAACATGGGGTGACGTACCCATGTCTGTCATCCACGCTCAGCTGAGACTGAACCACTTTTGGTGCCAGAGGTGGCAACTCTATGTATTGAATCTCGCGCTCCGTGTACCCCTAAATGCACTAAAAATTTAATAATTTTTGTTTAAGTTGTAATGAAGTCACACAATATGTTCAGTTTCGTTATTCGATATCAAAAATGGTTCAAATGGCTCTGAGCACTATGGGACTTGACATCTGAAGTCATCAGTCCCCTAACAAACCTAAGGACATCATACACATCCAAGCCTGAGGCAGGATTCGAACCTGCGACCGTAGCGGTCGCGCGGTTCCGGGCTGAAGCGCCTAGAACCTCTCGGCCACGACGGCCGGCTATTTGATATCCTTTCTGGTCTAGAAATTTTGATCTCCAGGAACGTATTTCGACCGATTACGCACAAAAGTAGTCCAGGGATTGTTAATTGACGTCGCCAAAAGTGTACTGAAGCGACTGGCTTTTACTCTGAAGGAGAGCAAAGGCATTTCGTACGCATGTCGTACCGAAGACTAGCAGGACGTGAGCTGGCAGCTGGCAGCCAGCGCAGGTAGAGTGGAGGTGTCCAAAGACGGGCGGCGGCCTCGGCAGAGGTTCTGGAGCACAGCCGGCGCGGGCGCGCGGCCAGGCGCTGCGTTCCAATTCCAGCCGCGTGTGACAGGTGGCAGTGGGCAGGGGGGCAGGGGGGCAGCGTCCTTGTGGAGGACAGCCGGGCCGCGCCGCGCCGCGCCGCGCCGCGCAGTCTGGACGCCAGCAGTCAGCCAGCCTGATGGGAGCGGCCGGTCAGCTGCGAGCAGCGGGCAGAGGCTGATGGCCGGCCGAGTTACGAGCCCACTGCATCTGACACAGCAGCCGTGCCGAGGACTCCCTGCACTGCACCCCTGGCACAAGCTCTAAGGCTGCGAGCTGCGCCCTACCCCCCCCCCCCCCCCCTCCTCATTCAACTCTAAACTGCCTTCCTGCGTTCTTTTCTATGCAGATTTCATAACTCTGTACCGTTCGTAGGTTTAATAAAAATGAAGCATTATCCGACAACTAATACTGAAATGAACTACTGGGGTAGTGATATGAAATATTTCCCACAACACATTAAATCTTGTATAAGTTGTATAAGAGACTGGCATACTTAGCCTATGCAGACGACATCTGTTTACTCTCTAGGTCGGAAGAGGAGTTGGAGCAAATGACCAAAGTACTAAAGGAGGCTGCCAGCAAATTTGGGCTAAACATAAACGAAGCCAAGACAGAGTACCTCGTTATGACGCGTGGTCATGGTCAGACTGCAGGTTGGGGACCAGTCCTACAAGAGAGTGCAAGAATTCAAATACCTAGGGGCCCTTTTCACTGAGAGCTCGTCATGTGAAGCAGAGATCAATGCCAGAATACAAGCAGGAAACCGGTCTTACCACAGCCTATCACAACTGCTTCGGTCCAGATACCTCTCCAGACAGCTCAAGATTCGACTGTACAAAACCCTGATCCAGCCTGTTGTTCTATTTGGCTGTGAGACATGGAGTATCCGGAAACAGCCATAAGCTCCTTGTTTTTGAGAGGAAAGTGCTTCGGAAGATCTTCTGTCCGATTCTGGATGCAGATACAGGGGAATGGAGGATCAGATACAACCGAGAGCTTGAGGAACTATATCAGCAGTCCAGCATAGCAAGAACTGTCAAAGCCAAACGAATGCAGTGGGCTGGCCTTGTGGCCCGGATGGAAGGTCACAGATGGCCTCGGAAGCTCCTGGATTTCTCACCTAGGCCCAAGAAGCGCTGGAGGGATGGACTCCATGAAGATTTAAACCAAGTGTCAATAGATGTGAACGGATGGCGGATAGCAGCAATGGACAGAATACAGTGGAGGAGGAAACTTGTGTAGATGCGTGCGGTCCACTGGGCCTGATCACAGTAGTAGTAGTAGTAGTAGTATAAGTTGTATAAATCTTCTAAAATAATAGAAACTTAAAAAAATCTGCTGTGATTTGTCTTTAGAATGATCTTTAATAACGAACAAATTTCACTTGTTTCTCATGAATTATTAATAGTGCGTAAATTAATTACTAGGAATGAAGGGGAAAGCACTGCGCTGATCAGGTGAGAAAATATCACTTTCCGTAATTTGTTGTTGTTGCTGCTGTAATACACTGAAGCGCCAAAGAGACTGATATAGGCATACATACTCACTCTTGCGGAAGCGAGCACGGTAGAGTAAGGGGTTGGAGGAGGGGGGGGGGGGCAAGGGGGGGGGGCAGTGGCAGCGCTGCCGCGAAAATCGCCCTGTATGTGGCTTTACGCTTTTACAATGTGTTTACATTTTCCGGTAACCCAAGAGTAAACATCAAATTTAGTTTTCATTCATAATCTGTCCATAAATTTTCCTTAATATTACGTTCTGTAGTTAATGAGTCATTATCTTACATCCATGTGGCCGGTGGTCTCCATTCTCTCTTGCTCCCTGCTGGCTTCATGATCTGTCACGGCAATCTCTCCTTTCTCAACCTGTCCGTATCTCCATACCTCACGAGTTATTTGTCTTCCACAAAATCAATAATCGAACCTGAGACATCCATTTCTTTTCAGATGTCTTCATTCCTGACCCTTTCCCGACTGAATATCGATGTATACCGTCACCAAAAATCCACCTCAGTCGCCATTAACCTTTCATCAGTTGTAGTTTAGCAGTCCGTACTAGTGACGCAATGCTTATAATAATTTTTTTTGTTCCTTTCTAATCTGTTGATACCGTAAAAATAAAAAATAAAAAATAAAAATAAAAAAATTAAGATTCCAAGATTCGAGTGATCAACTTTCCAGCTTTTCTTCTCGCATTAATTTCCTTGTTTCGTTTACCGTCTTGTCTGATTTGTACTCATTTATACTGGGTGGTGCAGCTACTACGGAGGTCCAGTGTGGGCAGAATTCGGCGCTGCCGTTGGCAACACCTATATAAGACAAATGTCTGGCGTGGTTGTTAGGTTACTGCTGCCGCAATGGCAGGTTATCAAGATGTAAGTCTGTTTGAACGTGATGTTATAGTCGGCGCACGAGCGATTGTACACAGCATCTCCGACGCAGCGAAAAAGTAGGGATTTTACCGTACGTCCATTTCATGAGTCTACCGTGAATAGCAGGAACCCAGTAAAACATCAAATCTCTGACATCGCTACGGCAGGAAAAAGATCCTGCAAGAACGGGACCAACGACGACTGAAGAGAATCGTTCAACGTGACAGAAGTGCAACTCTTCCAAAAATTGCTGCAGATTTCACTGCCGGGCCATGACAAACTATCAGCGTGCGAACCATTCAACGAAACTTCATCAATATGGGCTTTTGGAGCCGAAGGCCCACTGTTGTACCCTTGATGACTGCACGGCACAAAGCTTTACGCCTCGCCTGGGCCCATCACCACCGACATTGGACTGTTGATGACTGGAAACACGTTGCCTGGTCAGACGAGTCTCGTTTCAAATTGTATCGAGTGGATGAAGACAACCGCACGAATAAATGTCAGCAGGAGACTTTTCAAGTTTGTGGAGCCTCTATAATGGTGTGGGGCGTGTGCAGTTGGAGTGATATGGGAGTCCTGATACGTCTAGAGACGACTCTGACAGGTGACACGTACGTAAACATCCTGTATGATCACCTGCATCCATTCATGTCCACTGTGCATTCCGACGGACTTGGATAATTTCAGCAGGACAATGCGACACCCCGCACGTCCAGAATTGCTGCAGAGTGGCTCCATGAACACTCTTCTGAGTTTAAACACTTCTGCTGGCCACCAAACCCTCGAGACATGAACATTATTGAGCATATCTGGGATGTCTTGCAGCGTGCTGTTCAGAAGAGATATCCACGTCCTCGTACTCTTGTTGATTTATGGACAGCCGTGTAGGATTCATGATGTCAGTTCCCTCCAGCACCACTTCAGGGACTACTCGTGTCCATGCCACGTCGTGTTCCGCCACTTGTGCGTGCTCGCCGGTGCCCTACACGATGTTAGGCAGGTATCCCAGTTTCTTTGGCGCTTCAGTGTTATTTTACTTTCCATTTCCTTGATTTTCATTTGCTTAATTTCAGCGAAACAGCTTCATTGGTGAAGCCACCAGTTTATCACCTGCGTCGTATTCTGTCAACAAGACAGAAACATTTGATAGTTTGTTTACCGCAATAGTTTGATGAAACAGCGTTCGTAAGCTGTTGCAGTCACTGACAGGGTCATAAATGCAGTCAACCCTATTCCGATGTTTTGATCATCTCTAATCCTATACTTTAAAGAAAACTGCCAAAATATACGAAGTGGCATCGATGCTCTTCGTGAGTACTTTAATCTGGAACTTGACTGACTAGTTGCGCTGTTATCAAGATCTCTGCTATATTTGCCGCCAGATTCAACTGTATTTTGTTTTTGTTTTTTTTTTAAGATAAGATACGGAGCTGTCACTTAGGACCTAGCCTGACTCGAAATTAAAATAAAATGGTGTAATCGATATGAGATCTGATTTTCATTTCGCTTATTTATAAATATTTTGAAAGTGTCTAGGTCTTACAGCGTCGATCCAGCCCTCACTCGGCGGAATCAGCAGTATATATGCTTCAGCACCGGTTCGTCGACTTCCTAGAACACCACAGCAAAGTAGCAGCAAGAACTCCACTGTTGATCTCGAGCTAGCTGTCTGGGCTGCAGCTGCGTGAACCCAGTGCAGTGTTTCCACACAAACGCCTGTTCGACAGTAGTCATTACCTTCGTTTTCTCACCCCTGTGCGCTTCTGCCCCCCGCCACGCCCTTGCTACGGCCCTAATCCCTCTGAACGTTAGCGAACGGCTCCACAGAACTATGCACAATGCCCCGATAAATGTTGCTCGGCTTTTTTTTTTTTTTTTTTTTTTTTTTTTTTTTTTTTTTTTTTTTTTTTTGCCGCGTCAGATTGCTTTGTTTACTCAAGCCGTCGATGAATTCCTCTGTCGGCATCGCCACGAGTTCATTGTCATCTTAATACACAGCACGCGTCGTGAGGACTGTAGGCAGCTAGAACCAAGAATCAGTGCATGTCGCATCTGCAACGTCCATCTGTCTGAAAAAAAATCGTTGAATATCGCGCTGTAAAGTTCAACAAAAATTCGAGTTATTATAGTTCATTTCGCAAGATCCAACGCTGTAGCGACCAAAAATTAAAATCCTTTGGAAAATTTAAGTTACCACCTTAAGAACCACAACTTCGGGCCCTTGGATTCGTACTGACTGGTTTCAGTGCCGTACCGCTGCTCCGGAGTCCGATAGTTACCGAAGAGAGCTAAATGAGACGAGCAAATAATAAAAAGATCTGCACACTGTACGAAATTACTTGTAACAAAATTAGAAAGTTTACAGTTCAGTTTATTCAGTAAAGGAAATGCCGGACTGCTGTGAACCATATAGAGTCGAGTCTTCAAATAATATTACAAGCACTGCAACTCGAAGAATTAAACTTCCTTACAGCGTTTTAGAATAGGAATGTTTCTGCGACAGGTCGAGCTGCTGCTAACTACAAACAGGTCAGTCCAAAATGGATACAATGCAAAGACTGACTGCTACAGTTATAAAATTATCCTGTTTTGGTGCAACGAGAGCGGACTCTCGGTTCCCAATCTTCGGTCCACTGTTCCTCCACTGCATGGACACCAGTGTATCCGGTGCTGCATTGTCGGAAACTCAAAGTTAGCTGGCGAGTCACACAGTCTTTACCGATTACGTCAACTAAATTTTTCCAAAAGCTATTAATAAAGGGATATTTCTGTCCACACTTCTCCTCTCCATCGACGACAGTATCTTTCCTAGTCTTATATTTTAAATTAATATTGTAGAGGAAAGTAAAAAGAAAGTACGTAACTGGATCGTTATACTCGGCATTTTACATCACTACCACATCGTGTGTTTACTTCATCAGCACCTCACTGCGCATGAACCCCAACATCTTGCATCAGAGTTTAAACAAATATCGGGTATTTTAAGATAATTGAAGCACAATGTCCCATTTATCTACTACTCAAGCTGTGCCTATCCATGAAACAGGAACATTCTGAAACACCTTCTCTACTGCTACCATCCGCCTTTGCAACAATCTACATACAATTCAGTGCCCTATAGCTTTTGAAAATAATAATGTTTGTTGCCACAAAATTAACGTATACATTCAGTTTTCTCCTGTGTCGAACAGTTTCGCCCAAGGTTTTGCCCATTTTTGCATTTGACACATATATTGAACACACATCCTGCTCCCCCTCTCTGTGTCCAATCCGTCCTTCCATCTCTATCTGTCTCCTTATCTCGTCCTTCCCCTCCCTTTGTCCACTTCCTCCACCCTCCTTCCTCTGATCATATCTTCCTCCCTATCCCTTTGACTATATCTTCCTCCTCCTCTCTTTCCATATCTGCTTACCCTTCTTCCTTTTCCACCTGTCCACCACTCCTTTAAACCTTCCAATTGCTTCATACATCTCCCCCTCCTCCCTCCTCACTGTCTGCCTGTCCCCTCCTCTTTTCAACTCGAGCTGTCGCCAGCCATGCTGATTGGCGTGTGTGGCCCCTGCAGTACAGTTCAATAAAGCAGCTTGATACTACTCCCACATGCCTGTCATGCAGGGCAAGTCATATGTCGCAGCCTGAAAAACCGTTTCCTCCCACTGACATGTAGACTGCCCTGCAAAGCAGGTCGATTTGGCAGGCCAGTACTAGTCCTGTACCACATACCTGTCGTGCAGTGCAGCCTTTTCAGCAGGGGATGGAAAGAACACTTTTTGCCAATATCTCCACCCCTATTGGAGTGAGGAGATTCAGTCAGTGCTGTTACTACTGAGACCTACTGTTCCTGTGGTAAATTTGGTTGACTAGATGCAGGAGTATCGGAGAAGATCCCACACATACCCTCTGCTTTGTATATTATATAACAGATGGTGTAAGGGACTATAAAATGCCATACATTTTTACTGGATGATGCTGTTGTAAACAAAGAAGCCAGAACATTGGAAGAGTGCAGTGAAGTTCAGGAATACCTGCGAAGGATTGATGCATACGTATACAGGAAGACTGTTTGTTGTGTGATTGCATCATTGTGGCCACATCCATAAAATTTCTAGGATTATGCATACGCGGTGACTTCAGATGGAATAACCTCATCCACAGCTCGTGGTCGTGCGGTAGCGTTCTCGCTTCCCACGCCCAGGTTACTGGGTTCGATTCCCGGCGGGGTCAGGGATTTTCTCTGCCTCGTGATGACTGGGTGTTGTGTGGTGTCCTTAGGTTAGTTAGGTTTAAGTAGTTCTAAGTTCTAGGGGACTGATAACGATAGTGCTCAGAGCCATTTGAACCATTTGAAAAACCACACAAAAGTAATCACAGATCAGGAAGGTGCTAGACACTGATTTACTGGAAGAATCCACAGCAAGTGTAATCCAAGTGTAAGGGAGCCAAGTTATAGGTTACAAAAGCCTAGTGCGAACAATACTCGAATATTGTTGATCAGTTTGGCATCTGTACCAGATAGAATTGATAGTGGAAATAGGCGAGTTCCAAACGAGAGCAATTTGTTTCGTTGCAGGTTCGTTTACCAAGTGAGAAAGCGTGACGGAGATGTTCAGCCACCTACAGTGGCAGATGGTGCACGAGATGCATTCTGGAACACAGCGTGCTTTACTGCTTAAAGCTACGAGAGTGTGAATTCCTAGAAGGGTTAATCAGCATATTGTTTCCTCCTACGTACGTCTCGTGAAAAGGCGACGAAGGTAATATTACAGGAACTGAAACTCACATGGATCCTTACCAATAGTCGTTCTTCTTACGCAGCAGTCGTGACTGAAACTAGGAGGAGGGAAGCGGCAGTAGTGCACCTTTCGCCACATAGTGTAAGGTGGTTGGCGGAGCACAGAAGTAGATTTAGAACGATTATAAATTACTGAAATGTTTTAGAATTTTTGTTTCACAATATCTGTAATTGTTATTGCGGTGCGCTAAATGCAGGATGTTTCACAACGACATCAGATCTGAATAACGCACGCTAAGAACGAGATGCGGTGACAGTGGCGCAGTCTGTTGACTGCGCCGAGCCACTCACACAGGTCGGTCAGCGTCCTGCTGGTCGAAGCAACGTCGCGCGTTCGCGGTGGAGTCCTGTTTCCTCTACGGCGAATCTGTCGCGCGTGCAACGTGTCTTTCGTAAGCATTTCAAGATACAGCCGCGATATCCAACTTCTGCTCGTGGAACGATATAGAACTGGGGAAGAAACTTCTGCGCAACTGCCAGTGCATCGAATCGAAAGTCGTCCGGCCCTCGGAAAACTACCCGAACTCTCGAGAACATCGAACGTGTGTGTAGCAGGGTACAGGCGACCCTTCGTCGTCCATTACGAAAAATTGGTGCCGACACGACGGCGCCACGTGCTATAAATCCGACAAGAATTTTGGAAATTTGTGGTAAGGTTCTATGGGACCAAACTGCTGAGGGCATCGGTCCCTAGGCTTACACACTAATTACACTAACATTAACTTACGCTAAGGATAACACATATGCCCGAGGGAGGACTGGAACCTCCTACGGGGGAAACCGCTCGGTCCGTGACAAGCCGCCTAGACCGCGCGGCTAACCCGCACGGCAATCCGACAACGCCTTTCAAGTGCTCCGTTTCAGTGTTTGGTAACGGTGTAGTTTCCAAACGCGCCTGTGTCGAATGACCGCCTCGTTCGCCTGGTTTAATACTCCGATGCTGGCGCCCCTAAACACTCACGGATCTGTGAGATCAAAAATGGCTCAAATGGCTCTGAGCTCTATGGGACTTAACATCTGAGGTCATCAGTCCCCTAGAATGAAAGTCTCTTCGGGTTTGCTGCCGGATCCTAAAATCAACTTGACTCGATATTTCGGCGATCCAACTGGTCGCCATCTTCAGGAAAATGCTGCTTCTGCTGATGACTCCCGTTGAGAACTGACGCCAGGTTGCAAATCGACGTCCTATATAGGCCACCGTTCACTACACGGCGCATGCGCCGCCCATCACGGTTTCTGCCTTCCAAAACAGGGAGGTGGCGCCGCCCTTAGTGAAACACTGCTGGCAACGATACATCGCAATCAAGGCCGCACCGAAGAACGTTCAGTTTTGGTGCGAGATAATACAGGATTCCACTTTATGCTAAGAGGAAACCCATTGTCTCTGTTGATTAAATTATCAGCCAACCTTATTTCAATCGCCTCTTTGTAGACACTGTTCCAAAAACCGGAAATGTTGGCAACCACAACAGTTTCCTCAATTTTCATTTTGTGTCCCTCATTTAGGCAGTGTTCTGCTACCGCCGATTTTTCCGGCTGTTGTAGCCTCGTATGACGGCGATGTTCCACACACCTGTCATGCACTGTGCGAATAGAACGGCCAACGTAAGCTTTACCACATTGACACGGAATTTTATACACACCGGGTTTCCTAAGCCCCAAATCATCCTTCACAGAGCCGAGCAGAGCCCTAATCATAGAAGGTGGACGGAACACACTCTTAATGTTAAAATTCTTTAAAATTCGTCCAATCTTAAACGATAAGCCTGCAGCATAAGGAAGAAAGGCCACAGATCTATGTTCCTCTTCGTTCACCTCCGGAGATGGTCCAAACTCCATAGCCCGACGAATCTGCTTCTCGGTGTATCCATTTTCCTTAAAAACAGTCATCAAATGCTCAAATTCTTGGGTTAAGCTGTCTGCGTCGGAAATGGCATATGCTCTCCGTCTCAAAGTCCTAAGGACGCCACTACGTTGGTGTCGTGGATGACAACTCTTAGGATGCAGATACCAATCTGTGTGTGTGTCGGCTTTCGGTGAACACTGTGTCCCAAAGTTCCATCTGGTCTTTTATAAACCATTACGTCTAAAAATGGAAGCATCCCATCATTTTCAACCTCCATAGTAAATTTGATACGGGGATGAAGACAGTTGAAGTGGTCCAAAAATCTGTTAAGAGCATCACGTCAATGCGGCCAGACGAGGAAGGTATCGTCCACGTATCTCCAGAAGCACGTTGATTGCAAAGCTGAAGTCCTCAGTGCCATGTCCTCGAAGTCCTCCATAAATAAATTGGCGACTATGGGTGACAAAGGACTACCCATAGCCACTCCGTCATTCTGTTCAAAAATGTTACCTAGAACTTAGAACTACTTGAACCTAACTAACCTAAGGACATCACACACATCCATGCCCAAAGCAGGATTCGAACCTGCGACCGTCGCGGTCGCGCGGTCCCAGACTGTAGCGCCTAGAACCGCTCGGACACTCCGGCCGGCTCTGTGAGATCCATTCACTCAAGTTAACAATACTTTAAAAATGTCACGTATGTGTGAGCTCCATGGTCGTGTAAGGTACTATGTTTATTTTTAATAATTTTATTAAAGAATTATTTCATAAACATACAACATGGTAGTAAGGAACTACGCTTGGAAAAATAAAATGTTCATGAAATGTTTTACATGGTACGTACGACATTCAACGTACGACATTCAAATTTACCCGTGATCTAAGGGCACAGTCCGGCTTTCGCCGCCGTGCAGTGCGGACGTGTTGTTATTTCCGCCTGCGGAGCGCGCGCGCTCGCTGTTGTTTACATTTAGCGGCCGTCACTTACGTGTCGCTTACGTGCACTAGAATCATGGCCAACCGTTTTCGAAAATCAACTTTACGTTTCAACTTCTGCAACGACTACGCACGACCAAAGGCCTTGGAAGTGGAACGCTTCCTACGCGACGTTGCTAATATCCCAGCTTCTGACATCTTGGGCATCCATTTGTCCATATTAAGCAGTACTGTGTACGTCAAAGTCGTCAATGACGCGGTATGTGAAAGAATACTTCGTGACACCAACCATGGATTACGCTTTTGCCACGCCGACGGCAATGTCGGAGCGGTCACTGTCGACCATGCCGGCTTAGGAATGCGCACCATACGAGTTTTCGAACTCCCGTTCGAGCTTCCAGCGGAAGACGTTATCGCGGCTTTCCGCCCCTATGGCACTGTACATGGCCACACTGCCGAACGCCGGACGCAATTCCAAACGTACCCTGTTCTTAACGGTGTACGGCAGATCACCATCGACCTCCATCGCCACGTGCCATCTTACCTGCAAATTAGCGGGTTCCGCGCGGTTGTCATATACGACGGCCAACCCAAGACCTGTTCCGGGTGCGGCAAAGAAGGACACCTCAGATCTGAGTGTCTTCAGCGACGAATCACCCAACTGCCAGCCGCTACCGTGGCACCTCCGGCTCCGACTACGGTTTTACCGATCACCTACGCATCGGCGCTCTGTTCTCCTCCCACCGGCCGCCGCCCATCGGACCATGCACCGGTGACCCTTCCAGCTGCTACGGATACTGCTGGGGCCGACGCGTCGCGCTCAAAGCCTGACGCTACTCCGGCGCCACTACCAACAGCGACGACTTCCGACACCCACCCGCCTGAACATATGGACGCCCCTTCATTTGACGTTCCCGCGACGGCCTTCCTCTCAGAGCGACGCGACTCCCTCCCGTCTTCCGACACGGAGGGACGAACCCGCAAACAACGTTCACCTAAGAGGCGCAAGAGGAGGCGCCGTACGGTCTCGGAACGAGACGGATCACCACCCCCCGATGCTCCAGAGGCCGTCCGACCCGACGAGGCCTCGGAGAACCTACACGACGATACGAATGACGACAACATGACGCCGACTGTGGATACGTCGATGCCTACTCTACTGGCTCGCTCAGGTGCTCCTGAACCAATGGACTCCACAGATGCGACTGCCGCCGAGACGTCCTCTGCCCCTACGACCGAAGTGGAACGTACGACCATCACAACGACAACGCCTTCAATGGTGTGGAGTGAGGACGTCGATGAGGAGCCGGACCACACGCTGGGGACAGAGTTAGCCCAGACGGAAGCATCGTTACGCCGCTGATAATGCCGTCAGGTGGCGTACGGCACGACTCACCGTTGCCTCGTCCCTCTTCATCCTCCGCCGGTGGAGTTCCCCTCCACGGCGGGTTACAGCTCCAAACCTACCGAATAGCGACGAACAACACTACCACCATTAGCTCACCCGTGAAACTTCAACTGCTGCGAGAGATGATATGGGCGTCGGACGTCGATATCGCACTACTACAGGAAGTACACCTGGCCATACTACCAGACGTCGCGGGATATAACACTTATCCTTCTCCTGGTGACCACCTGGGACGCGGCGTAGCCATCTACGCCAGAGAAGGCATTCCAGTGGCCGATATCACATACCTTCCATCTGCCAGAGGCATGGCCGTCACCGTCATGGGGACGCGTATCATCAACATTTACGCTCCGTCAGGCTCCACCCGCAGACGCGACAGGGCCCTCTTCTATTCAGAAGAAATCGCTCCTTTGTTTCTTGGACGCTGCGACCATTACTTGCTTGGGGGTGATTTTAATTGTGTCTTGCACCCTAAAGATCAAGTGCCCCACTACAACACCTGTCAAGAACTGCGTCTTGTCGTCCGAGATCTGTTGCTCCGCGACACTTGGGAAGTTCGGCACGGCGACGCGCCTGGACATACTTACCAGACGAGTCACTCCGCGAGCCGCCTTGATAGAATTTACGTCTCTCGGGAACTGACACCTGCAGTCCAAGGTGCAGAACTTTGGCCCCTGGCCTTTTCGGACCACTGTGCCTACATCTGCAACATTCTCTTCCCCAAGCAAGTGGTCTGGCGTAGTCGTGCACCGTGGAAGCTAAACACCTTCCATCTTCATGATCCCGAATGTCTTCAACGTGTTACCGAGACATGGGCCACCTGTGAACGTCGCTTACCTAAATACTGCACGACCTTGACCTGGTGGCTAGAATGTGCCAAACCTGCCATTCGACGTACTTTGATTCAGTATGGAAAGGAAGTTGCTATGTGGCGCCGGCACACTACCGACTATTTCTACGCCGTTCTCCGCGACCTGGACGCCCAACCACCCACCCCCGACACCCAGAGGGAACGCAGCAGGATTAAGGCGCAAATTGTAACTTCGACACGCCGTAGACTGCAGGGGGCTATGGTGCGAACCCGACGTCAAGATTCGGCGGAACAAGAACATCCGACCATGCATCATATCGCCTCCGATAGGAAACATCGACGACGACAACTCATCACCGAGATCACCACCTGTCGCGGCCAGCACGTCACTTGCCAGGCCGAAATCGTCAGTGCCTTTGTCAACCACTACCGCACAATGTACCAGGAGGAGACTACCAACAACCACGCTGAGGAGTCTGTGTTACCACACGTAACTCGCACCCTCACCAGCGACGAAGCGGACGAGCTGATTGAGCCCATTACGCCTGACGAAATCCACGATGCAATCAAAAAAGGTGCTCTGAATAAGTCACCTGGTGTCGACGGATTGCCGAAAGAATTTTATCGCGCTTTCTTCACACTAATGGCATCACGGTGGACAACGATGTTTAATGAACTGCTGACGATAGGGAACGCCGTACCGCCGTCCTTCGTCACGGGAATTATTATACCCATCCACAAACCGACACCAGGTGTGACGACAGCACATTACCGTCCCCTGACTCTGCTTAACGCAGACTGTAAAATTTTTACACGCCTACTGGCAACGCGATGCCGTAAGATCCTGCCTAGCATTCTATCCCCGGAACAGACAACTCCGGGCGGCTCAGTTAATATACAAACGGCCACAGGAGAATGTCGCGATTTAATTGCACTGGCAGCGGCGTGCAGACTCCGCGCCGCAGTGGTTGCCATTGATTTTGACAGCGCATTCGACAAATTGCGGCATCTTTTTCTGTTCTCAGTGATGAACCGCATGGGTTTTCCACCAGCCTTTATCGACGTGATCCGGCGCCTGTACGGCACCGCCGAATCTCTGATTCAGGTTAACGGCCGTGTGGCGGGACCAGTGGCGATCCGGCGTTCCGTACGGCAAGGCTGCCCACTTTCGACCCTACTCTATGCCATAAGCCTGGAGCCACTCATCGGGAGTCTGACGAGCCACCTTTCTGGTCTCACTTTGCGACAGCACAGTTTTCGATGTCGTGCGTATGCGGACGACCTCCTCCTCTTGATCCGCTCACGGAGTGCAACACACACGGTACTTGATTTGATATCAACGTACGGCACTGCAGCGGGCAGTAACATGAATGTGGCTAAATCCGCGGCGATGCCCATTGCACGCGGCCTCTCACACGAGGACTTAGCACCTCTCCCGTGTGTACAACAACTACGATATCTTGGTATTATTTTCACCTCCACCGTGCGCCGCTCCGCTGCCATCAATTTTCGGCGTGCACTCCAAACTATCCGCACGACGGTGCGACAAAATCTTCTCCGACGACTCGATTCTTTACAACGTGTCCAATACCTCAATCAACATGTGGCGGCCAGAATGGTCCACATCGCACAGGTCCTCCCGCTGCCATCAACTATTGGACGCAGCCTCCAGGCTGCCCTCGGATACTTCCTTACGGCCGGTACGATCTTTAAGGTCCGCTGCGACACGCTCACCCTTCCCCCGCGAGCAGGAGGCCTCGGCCTTGTCAATGTGCGACTCCGAGCGGCGTCCTTGTACATGTCCACCATGCACAAGCAGTGGCACGGGGGCACCTCCCTCACGCGCAGCTTGCTGGAAATTCTTGTGCCCGCGACCACAACACCACCAGTACCAGTCGGACACATCAAGCACCATTTGACGCACATTTCTGATTTCATCGTCGACTTCAGTTATGCTCACACACACTTACCGACCACGCGTTCCCCTCGACCTAAAGATTTTTACACCCCTCTCCTTCGTTCCATATCCAGCAACAATATCGAACTGAGACATCCGTCCACGCGGTGGCCAACGGTTTGGCGTCACATCCACCAGCCTTTTCTTCCCTCCAACGTCCGGGCAACATGGTACCAAGTCGCAAATGAAAAATTCGCCACAAACCATCGCCTTCACGCCATCGGACTACAGGACTCTCCACTTTGTTCCATTTGCCACCTCGTGGATGACGATGTCCATCAACTGACTTGTACTGCCACCAGTGACGTCTGGAAACTTGCCCGACAGTTCGTTGCCTGTTACCTCCGCGTTCCGCCGGACTCGATTGACCCATGGACTTTTATCCATCCTGATAATACTTACTTCCCCGCCTCCAAAAATCATGCTATTGTCTGGGTCAAGGGATGGACGATCACCTACATGTATAATGGTGGCGACAAATCACGCCTTGATTTCTGGCAGTACTTACAAACCGCCCACAGTGAAGTCGAACAGCGACCGCGCTACCGCGCCTTCTTCGCCAATTACCTACACGCGATCTTTACTTCACCCCCGCTCAGTTGGATGGTGCCACACGCCGACAGCACTCCCGCCCCCCCTGCTGACATCTGAGACTCCCCGCGCTACTTTCTACATTGTAACCCACAGTGGAATAGGCGCATGGACACGCGCCTCCTTTCTTTAATGCACTACCCCAGACAACACTGGTCTTTCCCTTACTCCACTGTATATTGCTTCACACCTCTTAGATTACATCAGACCTATTATTCTTTTTTTCCCTACACCATGTTCATAAAAAAAAAAATTCCTCGCCTTGTACGAGTATATTGTCTTGTGTTATTTTCGCCGGAAGGATGGCATTTCTGTTGTATTTAAGTTTGTACCAATAAAGATCTTTTTTTCCATTTACCCTTTTCCTGGTGAAAAAAAATATAAATAAAAAAAGAAATCAAAAAGCTACTTTGAGTGAGTGATTCAGGGACAGGAGGGGGGAGACATCGCGGCCAGGCCTCGGGTTTCGACCCCTGCCCGCCTTGTCTCCACCTACCCATATCTGAACACTCTTAAAAAAAAAAGTGGTCAAAAAAAAAAAAAAGAGGCAGAGCACTGGTCTTGTAAACCAGGGGTCGTGAGTTCGATTCTCACAGGGGGCAAACATTTTTAAGTAAGACTAAAAACAGAGCACGAAAGGCTTGTTCCACCTGATCGATACAACAATAAAATAATGTAAAAATAAAAGGATTGACAAAACCACACCACACAAAATAAGCACGTGAAAAAAAAAAAAAAAAAGGGGGGGGGGGGGGGTAGCGTCTTTGATTCATAATCAAAACGTCTTTGGTCCCGGGTTCGATCCCCGCCACTGCCTAAATTTTGATAAGTAATCAGCATTGGCAGCCGAAGACTTCCGGCATAAGATGTCAGCCTCATTCTGCCTACGGCCTTGTCAAAGAGGGCGGAGGAGCGGATAGAGGTTCAGGGCACTCTCTTGTCGTAGGGGTGGGAAATTGCCCCTAAAGGCGGAAGAATCAGCAATGATCAACGACATGAGGATGCAGAAGGCAATGGAAACCACTGCACGTAACGTGTATCCGCAGGACATGTGGCCTGTAATTGAAGAAGTGTCATGATGATCTCTCCATTGCCAAAGTTTCCGGAATAGTCCCCCATTCGGTTCTCCGGGAGGGGACTGCCAAGGTGGAGGTTACCATGAGAAAAAGATTGAATAATCAACGAAAGGATAACGTTCTACGAGTCGGGGCGTGGAATGTCAGAAGCTTGAACGTGGTAGGGAAACTAGAAAATCTGAAAAGGGAAATGCAAAGGCTAAATCTCGATATCGTAGGGGTCAGTGAAGTGAAGTGGAAGGAAGACAAGGATTTCTGGTCAGATGAGTATCGGGTAATATCAACAGCAGCAGAAAATGGTATAACAGGTGTAGGATTCGTTATGAATAGGAAGGTAGGGCAGAGGGTGTGTTACTGTGAACAGTTCAGTGACCGGGTTGTTCTAATCAGAATCGACAGCAGACCAACACCGACAACGATAGTTCAGGTATACATGCCGACGTCGCAAGCTGAAGATGAACAGATAGAGAAAGTGTATGAGGATATTGAAAGGATAATGCAGTATGTAAAGGGGGACGAAAATCTAATAGTCATGGGCGACTGGAATGCAATTGTAGGGGAAGGAGTAGAAGAAAAAGATACAGGAGAATATGAGCATGGGACAAGGAATGAAAGAGCAGAAAGACTAATTGAGTTCTGTAACAAGTTTCAGCTAGTAATAGCGAATACCCTGTTCAAGAATCGCAAGAGGAGGAGGTATACTTGGAAAAGGCCGGGAGATACGGGAAGATTTCAATTAGATTACATCATGGTCAGACAGAGATTCCGAAATCAGATACTGGACTGTAAGGCGTACCCAGGAGCAGATATAGACTCAGATCAAAATATAGTAGTGATGAAGAGTAGGCTGAAGTTCAAGACATTAGTCAGGAAGAATCAATACGCAAAGAAGTGGGATACGGATGTACTAAGGAATGACGAGATACGTTTGAAGTTCTCTAACGCTATAGATACAGCAATAAGGAATAGCGCAGTAGGCAGTACAGTTGAAGAGGAATGGGCCGGCCGCGGTGGCCTTGCGGTTCTAGGCGCTCCAGTCCGGAGCCGCGCTGCAGCTACGGTCTCAGGTTCGAATCCTGCCTCGGGCATGGATGTGTGTGATGTCCTTAGGTTAGTTAGGTTTAATTAGTTCTAAGTTCTAGGGGACTGATGACCACAGCAGTTGAGTCCCATAGTGCTCAGAGCCATTTGAAGAGGAATGGACATCTCTAAAAAGGGCCATCACAGAAGTTGGGAAGGAAAACATAGGTACAAAGAAGGTAGCTGCGAAGAAACCATGGGTAACAGAAGAAATACTTCAGTTGATTGATGAAATGAGGAAGTACAAACATGTTCCGGGAAAATCAGGAATACAGAAATACAAGTCGCTGAGGAATGAAATAAATAGGTAGTGCAGGGAAGCTAAGATGAAATGGGTGCAGGAAAAATGTGAAGACATCGAAAAAGAAATAATTGTCGGAAGGACAGACTCAGCATACAGGAAAGTCAAAACAACCTTTGGTGACATTAAAAGCAACGGTGGTAACATTAAGAGTGCAACGGGAAATCCACTGTTAAATGCAGAGGAGAGAGCAGATAGGTGGCAAGAATACATTGAAAGCCTCTATGAGGGTGAAGATTTGTCTGATGTGATAAAAGAAGAAACAGGAGTCGATTTAGAAGAGATAGGGGATCCAGTATTAGAATCGGAATTTAAAAGAGCTTTGGAGGACTTACGATCAGATATGGCAGAAGGGATAGATAACACTCCATCAGAATTTCTAAAATCATTGGGGGAAGTGGCAACAAAACGACTATTCACGTTGGCGTGTAGAATATATGAGTCTGGCGATATACCATGTGACTTTCGGAAAAGCATCATCCACACAATTCCGAAGACGGCAAGAGCTGACAAGTGCGAGAATTTTCGCACAATCAGCTTAACAGCTCATGCATCGAAGCTGCTTACAACAATAATATACAGAAGAATGGAGAAGAAAATTGAGAATGCGCTCTCGTGGTCGTGCGGTAGCGTTCTCGCTTCCCATGCCCGGGTTCGATTCCCGGCGGGGTCAGGGATTTTCTCTACCTCGTGATGGCTGGGTGTTGTGTGCTGTCCTCAGGTTAGTTAGGTTTAAGCAGTTCTAAGTTCTAGGGGACTTATGACCACAGCAGTTGAGTCCCATAGTGCTCAGAGCCCTTTCTTTTTTTTTTTTTTTTTTTTTTTTTTTTTTTTTTTTTTTTTTTTTTTTTTTTTTTTTTTTTTTTTTTTGAGAATGCGCAAGGTGACGATCAGCTTGGCTTTAGGAAAAGTAAAGGGACGAGAGAGGCAATTCTGACGTTACAGCTAATAATGGAAGCAAGGCTAAAGAAGAATCAGGACACTTTCATAGGATTTGTTGACCTGGACAAAGCGTTCGACAATATAAAATGGTGCAAGCTGTTCGAGATTCTGAAAAAACTAGGGGTAAGCTATAGGGGGAGACGGGTCATATACAATATGTACAACAACAGAGGGAATAATAAGAGTGGACGATCAAGAACTATGTGCTCGTATTAAGACGGGAGTAAGACAAGGCTGTAGCCTTTCGTCCCTACTCTTCAATCTGTACATCGAGGAAACAATGATGGAAATTAAAGAAAGGTTCAGGAATGGAATTAAAATACAAGGTGAAAGGATATCAATGATACGATTCGCTGATGACATTGCTATCCTGAGGGAAAGTGAAGAAGAATTAAATGATCTGCTGAACGGAATGAACTGTCTAACGAGTACACAGTATGGTTTGAGAGTAAATCGGAGAAAGACGAAGGTAATGAGAAGTAGTAGAAATGAGAACAGCGAGAAACTGAACATCAGGATTGATGGTCACGAAGTCAATGAAGTTAAGGAATTCTGCTACCTAGGCAGTAAAATAACCAATGACGGACGGAGCAAGGAGGACACCAAAAGCAGACTCGCTATGGCAAAAAAGGCATTTCTGGCCAAGAGAAGTCTACTAATATCAAATACCGGCCTTAATTTGAGGAAGAAATTTCTGAGGATGTACGTCTGGAGTACAGCATTGTATGGTAGTGAAACATGGACTGTGGGAAAACCGGAACAGAAGAGAATCGGAGCATTTGAGATGTGGTGCTATAGGCGAATGTTGAAAATTAGGTGGACTGGCTGGTTCAAATGGCTCTAAGCACTATGGGACTCAACTGCTGAGGTCATTAGTCCCCTAGAACTTAGAACTAGTTAAACCTAACTAACCTAAGGATATCACAAACATCCATGCCCGGGGCAGGATTCGAACCTGCGACCGTAGCGGTCTTGCGGTTAGGTGGGCTGATAAGGTAAGGAATGAGGAGGTTCAACGCAGAATCGGAGAGGAAAGGAATATGTGGAAAACACTGATAAGGAGAAGGGACAGGATGATAGGACATCTGCTAAGACATGAGGGAATGACTTCCATGGTACTAGAGGGAGCTGTAGAGGGCAAAAACTGCAGAGGAAGACAGAGATTGGAATACGTCAAGCAAATAATTGAGGACGTAGGTTGCAAGTGCTACTCTGAGATGAAGAGGTTAGCACAGGAAAGGAATTCGTGGCGGGCCGCATCAAACCAGTCAGTAGACTGATGACCATAAAATAGAAAAAACGACATTCAAAGTCCTGAAAAGTAAGTTACAGCTAAAAATACAACAAATAAGGGACGTTTTCATGTTTATTTTGGAGGGGCACGCAATTCATATCCTTTACGGCAAACAAAATCACAGCGTTGAAGACAAAGGCATTGTCCGCACGATTTACACGAGTATTTCGTCTGTCCTGTTGTACTAGTTGTGAGGCAGTGTTTGCAACGCTTCCTTCTTCCTTGATTGGTGTCGGTATTGTCGGATCTCTCACCAACAAGATCTCAAGGGCGGCGATTTTGCGGCAGAATTTCAATAACGCGCGTAGTCAGGGTCCGAGGCAGACTGGAAAGCAGGCTTCGTTTTATCAGTTGATCTTACAAGAGTTCCCACCCGAGCTGACGAAGAAATTATCTGGGAATTTATACCAGCAACATCCAGTATCGAATAACTTACGACCATGGGCCATCGTCGTGATCCCCTCTGAACGCCGGCCGAAGTGGCCGTGCGGTTAAAGGCGCTGCAGTCTGGAACCGCAAGACCGCTACGGTCGCAGGTTCGAATCCTGCCTCGGGCATGGATGTTTGTGATGTCCTTAGGTTAGTTAGGTTTAACTAGTTCTAAGTTCTAGGGGACTAATGACCTCAGCAGTTGAGTCCCATAGTGCTCAGAGCCATTTGAACCAACCCCTCTGAACGTTGTAGGCAGAGCACCATTCGTCAACTATATCAACTCCAATTTTGTGTGTGTTATGATAAGTTATGATAATAGGATTCCTTTTATATCCCGTGTTTTCATCAATACCAGTGTCATAATGCACTTGAGATCAGTAAAACATTTTGTTGTTGTTTTTGTTTAGTGCGACGTACGAAATGATCCTACCTTCTTTTCAGTAAGCAAATAAGCTAGAATTTGCAGCCTTGGTTTTCACATCCTTCATTTCTTTCGGGATCTGCCATTTATTTTTTTCACGGTTCCAACATATGACAGCCGGTGCTTCTATGACAAATCACGGAGCCGATTAACGCCGCTGAACCAGTTCTCATTACAGATGTTGCGTCCTAAATTAGTGAGAGGAGCCACCCAACTTTCAACCACGTCATGTTGCAAGTGTAAAACAGTTTGGAATCATCTGTAGCAAATATTTTTATTCCATATTTTGACGGCTTCGACGGTATATACCGGATAAAAGAGCAGCGTCCTCTGAAGGCTTCCAGTTTCTTGTCAATGGTGACGTTTTGGCCTACAACGTAACAAGATTGGCAGCTCTTCACGAACTTCTGAAATAAATCTCGAACTGGCGCCAGGCGCTCCACTGCTCTGCGTTCACTACGTGATTGTCGATCATCAAATCGCGAAGCTTGTAACAGAAAACGAAACCTGTACTCACTCATGGTCTACCGAAATATCTCGATTCCGAACCCCTTGGAATCCCAGAAATCTTGCAGACTTTTCCCTCCCGCCTTGTGCATTCCAGCTGTGTACAGAAGTCCAATGTAGGCTTTTATCTCGACTATGTCCGTTGGGTGAGCGTTTCGTTCTCGCTGATAATTGTTTCGGATAATTTCAATGTATTGGTTCGTGTACTTCACAATCATTTCCAGAATTTCCTGGTCAAATAAGCATTCCCATGTTTTTGAAATTTCTCCAATATTTTTTGCTTTTCCATTGACATCAGGAATTATTATGCGGAGAATATTGTGTTGTTGGATTTTCCTGCGGTTTGTGTTTGGTGTCTTTTTCCAATCGAATGATACGATTATTTTCTTTCCTCCCTTCCTACAACACATCGCCATATTCCTCGCCTCCTCCCTGCTTTCTGCGGCATTAGTATCGATCTCTTCGTCTCCCTGCGTGCAGCTCGTCCGCCCTCGTCATCACTGTCATCAAACAAAGTTTGTTGAAAATCTGCAACTTCTGGATTGTGTTTATGCCGAATTTCATTTGAGCCCATTTCCAGACAGACAACAGATCTGTAAACAATGTTAACATTCTATAGTTCCAAAACAAAATAAAAATAAAAAGAGTACTTGATACCATTGTAAAGGAACGAGGAAGACTAGAACGTAAATGCTGGCGGTCGATCGAAAAGATCTAGTACCAATTTCTATTATGTAATAATTACATAACAATAATTTCTACTTCACATACAGAATGCTTGAATGTAAAACACAAGTAGACATTACATTGAGGAAAATTCAATGACTCAAGAATACTTACGGGGATGCTGGCGTGGTATCCGTGCGATCCATCGCCCCTGTGTAGCTGAGGTGTTGCTCTTGCGGAAGTAAACACACAATTGCCTGTTGAGAATGCCCGAGTCAGGGGGATAGACGACAGGGGGTAAACAACACCGCATGCGTTGAGACGTAGGCACAGAAACACTACCTAGTGGATCTGTGCGATCCAGCGCCAGCGTCGGAGTGTTAATCGTGCCAGACTCATTTTACCTGTGGAGTTATTTGAAGGCGAGGGTGTATTCCGACCGGACGAGAAGCTCGCAAGTGTTAAAAGACGGAATTCACGATGGAATTTCCAGAATTCGTCCAGTGGGTGCGAAAGAAGCTGAACGGTTACCTTCCCCGTTGTTATGTTTCTTCCCTCTCTCTGCCAATCCATGTTAGAGCGTACCGGTTGCGTGTGTGCCAAGGCATCACATACACACGCTATTTAACCGCTTGATTCAATGCTCGGAAGGATTCATTGAAAGGCGACCGGCCCGAAGTTAGTATTTGATTGATGAGATGTCTCTCATATTAAGATTTCGCAACGGATAACGCGGGGGAGTGCTCAAGCAACCAAGTGGGCAAGTAACTAACATGATCTGTGTTCTCTATCCTTGTTAACTTTCATTCCCGCCAGATTATCATGACTTCAATTTAGTACTAACAGTATTCTCTACACAAGATGGAGGTGTTATGATCAGTCACTGAATCCACGAAATTGAATTTTATTATTTACCCAGAAACTTTACAAATGTTATAATACGCAAGCATCCTCACCTTAACTATTTTCAAGAACAAACTGGTAGCTCGCTGGAGGTGCAATTCGACACCACGTGGGTGATCCACACCAGCGGCTAATTTTTATTGTACACAGCCCACTATTCATTCTTGCTTTCAATCTATACAGTTATTTACACCAACATCCTATTATTCACCAGTTAACTACGACGTGGAGCCTCGCCTATGTTGCTGGTTGCAAATGGGGTAGTAATGAATCAAAATATCCGTGCACAAAATTTATGGGTTTGCCAAAAAATTGCGTCACATGCTTAGGGCCTTAAGTAACTCACACAGAACACGCCTGTCCTAGCAGGTTTCACACAGAATCATCATCTAAATTTCTCATAAGCAGTTACAACCACGTGTTAAGCTAACTAGGGTGGATGACGCCCCATGTTACTTTAACAAGACCAGTAAGAAATTTAAAACTGCAAAACGCTACTGCTAAAAGTGGAACTGTATGATTTTTGATAGTTTTGCTGCTATCGTGTGCTGAAAGCACTAATTGATTGCATTACTACAAATTGATAACGTGACCCCCCCATGCTCGCCTCTGGAAAGAAACCCTAACCGAAAATTTTAATTTTTCATGCAAAATTCCTCAAAAAAAATTAATGGTCGTAACGACATGCTAACTACTTCCATCCTGAAAAAGAGCGCATTAATAACAATACAGTAAACTATATACCTCATTCCACAAAGAATTTGGCGTCAAAGACGGAGATCGCCCACGATTCCGTCAGCTCAATTCAACAGCTTCCCCCAGAATGACCCCGTCATGGCGACCCTCACAGGTCGTTCTCCTCCGCCCTGGAGGGGAGGGGAACCTGTTACCAACACCCAACTACCACTGGCAAACAGGTGCATCATCGCTGCCTTCACCCCAAATTTATGCTGGCACTAACCAATCTACAGACTCAAAGTTAATTAACCCACGGCAATGTAGAGGGATTAAGGAAAGGAAGTGCATTTACGTAATTATGAATTAAATAAACAGGTAGTCCATTCCTTCAGTCGAGTTATAACATTTCTTAAATTTGGAAAAATGATGAAAATATCTCAAACACCTATATTATTCAATATCATGCGACGGAACAAGATAATTATATTGTGATGGAACAAGCTGTTCACTCTCAGAGTGTTCAAAAACTGCGTGAGAGGCCTCGAATGGTCCTCATTTATCCGCTGTAGTAATTCATAAGTAAATTTGAATAAATGTAGTATCTTGCGTGAAATGTTCAACTTCGTTTCGCGGTTAGATTGTGTATTATTCAAATTTGAAACTGTCAAAACATTGTGAAATACCATGTAATTGTTGCTGCCTGCAACCGCTATATTGGTTTTGAGTTACCTAGTATAACGTAGAAACGTAACTAGACGACCACTATGTTTGTGTGAGGCAGTACGCCCGGTGTCTGTGGACGAACCCCAAGCAAAGTACATGAGCGCGTATCCAAAGGTCTCAGGTTCCATTTCCAGTCAGTCGCGGGATTTTATCTGTAACTTACGAGTTGTATCACGTGTGAAAATGATCCTCAATGTGAGAAATGCCGACTTGCACCGTAGTTCGTAAACGCACGTTTGACTGCAGATCCCCCTTTATCCGGCGTGGTAATTCAGTTGAAGAGTCGGAAGAATGAGAGGGTATACTTCTACCACCTCCAACGGACGATTCTTAAGAAGAACACTTTCGTAAAGGAGTCCTACTGGTGACTGGTGGGCAAACCACCTTCTACCACGCACCGTAAGAGCGCACGTCACACAACCAGCCAGATAACGCGTCTTCTCGCAGTCGGCATGTGGCCTGTACATGTACGAGCGCGCCTTATTTGATGGTGCAGGTGGCCACGCCGGTGCAGTAGATAATAATTTCATCCTGTTGACCACCAGACTTCTTGTTTGACGGAAATCTGTAACAGTAAACAGTTCGCCGCGCGGGATTAGCCGAGCGGTCTTGAGCGCTGTAATCATGGACTGTGCGGCTGGTCCCGGCAGAGGTTCGAGTCCTCCCTCGGGCATGGGTGTGTGTGTTTGTCCTTAGGATACTTTAGCTTCAGTAGTGTGTAAGCTTAGGGACTGACGTCCTTGGCAGTTAAGTCCCATAAGATTTCACACAAATTTTGTAGTAAAGAGTTCAGGATGTGATGTTCAAATGGTTCAAATGGCTCTGAGCACTATGAGACTTAACTTCTGAGGTCATCAGTCCCGTAAAACTTAGAACTACTTAAACCTAACTAACCTAAGATCACACACACCCATGCCCGAGGCAGGATTCGAACCTGCAACCGCAGCGGTCACGCGGTTCCAGACTGAAGCGCCTAGAATCGCTCGGCCACCCGAACGGTCGGGATGCGACGTGACCAGCTGCATCTCGCGAAGGTAAATCCCACAGTTTTCGGGAAACGCGTTGCTACCTGTACTCGTCTTCTCCATAGTCCAAGCAACTTTGCGTCAAGACTGGCTTTCGCTTTATTCTGGGCTCGTAGGCCCCGCGGTTAGTAGCATCACATACACCGCGTCTGCTGTATTCCTACTCGGGGAAATCGTAATCGCGTTAAATGTCCAGCTGTGTCGCAGTTCGACCTCGCTTTTTATTTTCTTTCATTACAAATACGATCAAAGGTTTTTACCTCACCCATAACTTCTCAGGTTGTTGCACACATCGTTTCGTTTTAACCACGTTCTACACAAACTTCTTTATTTATTGCAATTTTCCGAATTTCTCGTGACATATAGGAATCTGCGTTTTAAACGCTATAAAATAACAGGATTTAACTGGAAACTAATTCTCGTCACAACTATAGTTCTAGTTAGTTCCATCGTCCAAATACACTCCTGGAAATGGAAAAAAGAACACATTGACACCGGTGTGTCAGACCCACCATACTTGCTCCGGACACTGCGAGAGGGCTGTACAAGCAATGATCACACGCACGGCACAGCGGACACACCAGGAACCGCGGTGTTGGCCGTCGAATGGCGCTAGCTGCGCAGCATTTGTGCACCGCCGCCGTCAGTGTCAGCCAGTTTGCCGTGGCATACGGAGCTCCATCGCAGTCTTTAACACTGGTAGCATGCCGCGACAGCGTGGACGTGAACCGTATGTGCAGTTGACGGACTTTGAGCGAGGGCGTATAGTGGGCATGCGGGAGGCCGGGTGGACGTACCGCCGAATTGCTCAACACGTGGGGCGTGAGGTCTCCACAGTACATCGATGTTGTCGCCAGTGGTCGGCGGAAGGTGCACGTGCCCGTCGACCTGGGACCGGACCGCAGCGACGCACGGATGCACGCCAAGACCGTAGGATCCTACGCAGTGCCGTAGGGGACCGCACCGCCACTTCCCAGCAAATTAGGGACACTGTTGCTCCTGGGGTATCGGCGAGGACCATTCGCAACCGTCTCCATGAAGCTGGGCTACGGTCCCGCACACCGTTAGGCCGTCTTCCGCTCACGCCCCAACATCGTGCAGCCCGCCTCCAGTGGTGTCGCGACAGGCGTGAATGGAGGGACGAATGGAGACGTGTCGTCTTCAGCGATGAGAGTCGCTTCTGCCTTGGTGCCAATGATGGTCGTATGCGTGTTTGGCGCCGTGCAGGTGAGCGCCACAATCAGGACTGCATACGACCGAGGCACACAGGGCCAACACCCGGCATCATGGTGTGGGGAGCGATCTCCTACACTGGCCGTACACCACTGGTGATCGTCGAGGGGACACTGAATAGTGCACGGTACATCCAAACCGTCATCGAACCCATCGTTCTACCATTCCTAGACCGGCAAGGGAACTTGCTGTTCCAACAGGACAATGCACGTCCGCATGTATCCCGTGCCACCCAACGTGCTCTAGAAGGTGTAAGTCAACTACCCTGGCCAGCAAGATCTCCGGATCTGTCCCCCATTGAGCATGCTTGGGACTGGATGAAGCGTCGTACACGCGGTCTGCACGTCCAGCACGAACGCTGGTCCAACTGAGGCGCCAGGTGGAAATGGCATGGCAAGCCGTTCCGCAGGACTACATCCAGCATCTCTACGATCGTCTCCATGGGAGAATAGCAGCCTGCATTGCTGCGAAAGGTGGATATACACTGTACTAGTGCCGACATTGTGCATGCTCTGTTGCCTGTGTCTATGTGCCTGTGGTTCTTTCAATGTGATCATGTGATGTATCTGACCCCAGGAATGTGTCAATAAAGTTTCCCCTTCCTGGGACAATGAATTCATGGTGTTCTTATTTCAATTTCCAGGAGTGTATTTGCTCCTCCACATTTCTAGTTTTCTTTCGTTACAAGCTTTGTATATTGGTATTTGTCCTGTGATGCAATTTTAATTAGTCAACAGCTATTAATGCTAAGCAATGGCAGCGGTCTTGCAGCAGTGCATACACCGAAGTTAAGTGCCGTCGGGCGTGGCCGGCACTTGGATGGGTGACCAGCCGGGCCGCCATGTGCTGTTGCCATTTTTCGGGGTGCACTTAGCTTCGTGTTGTCGCTTGAGGAGCTACTCGACTGAATAGTAGCGGCTCCGGTCAGAGAAAACCATCATAACGACCGGGAGAGCGGTGTGCTGACCACACGCATCTCCTATCCGCATGCTCGTCTGACGATGACACGGCGGTCGGATGGTCCCGGTGGGCCACTTGTGGCCTGAAGACGGAGTGCCATATGGAGGGCAATAACTGGTGCAATAATATTTCGCGGACAGAACATTAAATTGCTCCATTTTGAGATAGCAAAATCATCAGTTCCAGAGCATAGCTAGATCCTAAATTGGTTTCATAGCACATTTAGATAACGCAATCTACAACTGACCCCCGTAAGTATCACTGGCAGTAGTTAACGCTAGTCGCGTAAGCACACCAGACGGTTGTCCTGCGGACACCGTAGCTGCACAATGTCGTCGGTGCGTCTGCAAACAAACTGTCAAGGGTATTTAGATCTGTTGCCGTTAATTGCCAAGTGACAGGGTCTCGTGTATAAGTCCATCAACTAGCGTGACGGTTTGTTAGGGACTCGTGTTCTCCAACCTAAACACAATGGACACGATGCGATATATAAATAAACAATACATTTAAGTGTTACAGTGTCTTTTCTGAAGTTGTTGTTTGGAGTGCAGACTTGTACGAAAGTGAAAGAAATTTATAGCATACTTTGACAGAAACAAGGGATCAGTTGTTAGGACACGTCCTCTCGTGAGCCTGGTGTTGGTGATCAGCGTTACACGTAAACACTATAGAGGGAAGCCGAGGCTTGACTTCATAAACAGGTGCGAGTGTACGTGGGGTGCAGTACTTGGACAGAGGTGAAGAGGCGTCCGACTGGTCTGATGGGCTCCACCTCCACTTTCTCCCCTGTGCCAACCTCCTCATGACAGAGTAGCTCTTGCACACAACGTCCTGAATCTTGCGTTGGATATATTGCAGTCTCTGTCTTCCTGTGCAGTTTTTACCTTGCACTGCTCCTTCTTGTATAACGAAACTCATTCCTTGATGATTTAACTCATTTCGTATCATCCTGACCCTTCTACTTGTCAGTGTTTCGCACGTGTTCCTCTCCTCGCCGATTTTGCAGACACTTTCATCGTCTCTTGTCTTCCCAGTCCACCTGATTTTCGATATCCTTCTGTAGCACCACGTCTGAAACACTTCACTTCCCTGCTTCTCTGGCTTCCCCACGAAACATTATTTAACATAATAGTGTGCTCCAAACGTACATTCTTAGAAATTTGTTCTTCAAATTAAGACCGATGTTTGACACTGGTAGACTTATTTTTGGCTAGTAATTCTCTTTGTACCTGAGCTCGTCTGCTTATTATGTCCTCCATGCTTCGTCCATCATTCGTCAGTCTGCTCCCAATGTAGGAGACTTCGTTCACTTTCTCTGCTTCGTGGTAAGCAATTTTGATGTTAAGTTTATGGCGAACCTCATTTCTGCTACACCGCATTTGTTTCGGCTTCCTCTTGTTTAGTCTCAACTCATAGCATTTGCTCCATTCAACATATCCTGGAATTCTTCCTCAATTTCACTGAGGATTGCAAAATCATCAGCGCATCTTATCATTTATATCTCATCATTCAAAATTTTAATCTTTTTCACTACCTTCATACCCTTTATATGGTGGGTGTTACGGGCACAAGCGCAGACACTGAGATCATTGCTACCTTAATGTGTACCCTGTTCAGTATGTTAGTCATTTTTTATTTGCGTCTAACAGTGTTCCAAGAAACACATCACATAATTTACTACCTATTGTTTTCTCCACGCACGTAACTGCCCCACTAAGTGGATTACGCCTGTCGGTAAAGTCTAATCGTTTTGCGTCCACGTATCCACACTTCAACACCCGACCTGCTGCCCAGGGAAAAATAAACGTACATACTTCCTCTTGTCACATGTACTTGAAGGTACCAATCAACCTAAAAACATACGACTTCTAATAGCTAAATTATTAGTCTACAAATGTAGTAAATACTGATGTAATGTTGTTCTGTACACGGTCCTCGGTCAGCAGTAAAAGTACCGGTTGGTTATAATTAAGTCTCAACTACTCGCGGAGATCCAGTATTGGACGTAATTATCGTATGGCAGCGAGACTTATTAGATGTGCTAATGCATTTATGCGGAACCCATGTATGTTGGGAAAAAAGTAGTTCTAATTTTGGCCTCTGGACGCATATCTGGCGCTGTACACCAAGTCGTGAACGTCTACAGCTCTTACTGAGCAAATTGCGTAACCGGGAGTTAATACAATAAAATCAACATTACTCCTTTCTCATTTGTTTGACGTTTTCTGCCTATGCCCTATCCGTTACACACTGGAAACATTTCTAGTACATCTTCCTTGCATTCAGAGCACTAGGTTTGTACCCGCCGGCCAAAATTTTCCATCGTAAATTGATTTCGCATTAAAGTATGAAAGTGTCTAGCAAGTTTCGCTATAATACAATAATTAATGTACACACTGGACCTGTGCGAGTAGCTGTCCTTTAATTATAGCCGCTTGCTGTCTGTACTTCTACCGTAAGACCCTGTCTACACTGACGATAAGAGGCGAAAGACTAGGTCGCAGTCTTACATCCTCCTTAATACAAACATTTCTTTGTTGCTCCCTCTTGGTCTTGGCTCTTGTGCATATCACTCGTTACTCTTTCTCTCCCTATTCATTCTACTGAGAATTTTAAATGTCTTGCACCATTTTTTTCTAGGTCACAAATGCTACGAATTTTCTTAAGTCCCTTATCAAGCGCAATATCGGAACAGCTTCTATGATAAGTTCATCTTTCGTAAACCCAATCTGGCCGTCATCTGACACACCCTCTTTTTTTTCCCCGTGCTTCTCTGTATTATTCTCTTCAGAAAGTTGGACGTATGAGCCAATAAGCTGACTGTGCAGTATTTCTCATATCTGTCTACCTTTGCCGTTTTCGCGGTTATGCGATTGTGTGAATAGTGTAGCGAGGAGATTCTGCAACAAAGCAGTCTTCGAACTGAATAAGATGACAAAAGCCGGCCGGAGTGGCCTAGCGATTCTAGACGCTACAGTCTGGAACCGCGCGACCGCTACGGTCGCCGGTTCGAATCCTGCCTCGGGCATGGATGTATGTGATGTTCTTAGGTTAGTTAGGTTTAAGTAGTTGTAATTTCTAGGCTACTGACGACCTCAGAAGTTAAGTCCCATAGTGCTCAGAGCCATTTGAACCATTTGAAGATGGCAATTACAAGAACGACGACAACAACGACGACGTCACGCACGAAATGGGTCCTGGCAGTTCCGCAGTACGCTTTTGTCACGGCCGGCACGCTTCGACGGCCTGTGTGTTGGTCGGGAAGGGATCGGCGAGGCGTGGCTGGCTGCCAAGTAGGTGGCAACGCGATAGCGCGTGAGCTGTGCAGCCGCGGCCCTCCGGCAACGGGCTCCGCGGCGAGTAGCGTAAACCGCGGCCGCCGTTTCCGCGGTGGCCCGGATTCTGGGAGTCAACACTGGAGGCAGGCACACCGGCTGGTCCCTGTCAGCGGGACTCACCGGCCCAAACAAAGGCCGGGAAACGGGGTCAGCGGGAAAACACGCGTAACGTCGGAACAGCGGCGACACTATTCCTCCCCTAAATCCACTCTCTGCACAGTTCCTCTTGCTTCTCCATTTGGCTCGTTACGGCACACAAGGAAATTAGGAGGAATATTTTTCTTTTTTTTTCGCGACCTCCAATTGGTTGCGGAAATGAAACTGCAGTGAAAATCTGAATCTCGTGAAATCAAAGTGTCGATTGGAGAATCTTTTTAATTTACAGGAAATGGTGCGCTTTACCCTTTTTGGCCATCATCAGATTGACCTAAGGATGAAAATGACGAAAGTGAGGCATATGGAAACCGGCTATGGCAAAGAAAGCGTTTCTGAAGAAGAGAAATTTGTTAACGTCGAGTATAGAAGTGTTTTCTGAAAGTATTGATATGTAGTGTAGCCATGCATAGAAGTGAAACATGGACAATAAACATTTTAGACAAGAACAGAAGCTTTCAAAATGTGGCGCTTGCAGAAGAATGCTGAAGGTTATATGGGTAGATCATGTAACTAATGAGGAGGTAGTGAACAGACTTGGGGAGAAGAGGAATTCGTCGGACAACTTGACTAGAAGAAGGGATCGGTTGGTATGACACGTTCTGGGGCATCAACAGATCGCCAATTTAGTACTGTAGCGGAGCGTGGAGGATAAAAATCGTAGAGGGAGACCAAGAGATGAATATACTGACCCAATTAAGATGGATGTAGTATGCAGTAGTTAATCGGAGATGATGAAGCTTGCACAGGATAGAGTAGCGTCGAGAGCTGCATCAAACCAGTCTGTGGAGTGAAGACCACGACAACAACCACAACCACAACAACAACAATATGGAGGTTAGATTGGAAAATAGGGTTAATATAAAAAACACAGAAGGGGCAACGTTTCAGGCTGTGCAGCCGTCTCTACAGTTTATAACAACGTGAACGTACCTAAAAATTAATGTGGAAAACCAACATTCGTCCATTAATGCCTACATATGGCACTACTATAAAATTTTATAAGGAACCATCGTCCTGTCGTCATGGGATGTATAAAAGCACTATGGAACCTGGAACCGGGAATACAATGTCAGATATGAGTACAGTGTCTGCTGGATAGAGAAAGTATGACAAGCCAAGAGCCGGCCGGTGTGGCCGTGCGGTTAAAGGCGCTTCAGTCTGGAACCGCGTGACCGCTACGGTCGCAGGTTCGAATCCTGCCTCGGGCATGGATGTGTGTGATGTCCTTAGGTTAGTTAGGTTTAATTAGTTCTAAGTTCTAGGCGACTGATGACCTCAGAAGTTAAGTCGCATAGTACTCAGAGCCATTTGAACCATTTGAACAAGCCAAGAAAAATTAAGAAATATTATGTAGCCTACATCTGCCCTCCAAGCCGGTCACACAAAAGTGGAGGCGAAGAGGCAAGATTACGACCATAGTACTAGACATTAAAGGGAGATGGCGTTTATTAACCAACGTGCTTACTAAAAGCGACTGCATTACTAAATTACATTTGTGGAAGACAAAGAAAAACATTGAATTCTTAAAATTGTATTTAGTGCAATAATATTAATGAAATAGGCGAAAACACAAGAAGTACCGGTAAAAAGAAATCTACAATGTGTAAAATTTAAATTTGTTTGTAACGTTTAGCTACACCTTCCAGCTACAGCTCTACATAGCTTCTGCTCCAACTTAGACATATTTTCTTGCACCAACTTTCCAATCCCTTCATCACAGCCTGTGATTTCCGCCAATTCCTTACGCTGGTCTGCAGTTCTTTGTCTGTGCGAAAATTCTGTCCTCATAACGATCGGTTCGTGTAAGCGACGAGACGAAAATCAGAGACAGCCAGGTCCGCGCTGTACGGTGGGTGGAAGCGATTCCATTGCACCACTACACTTCCCAGTTGCAGCAACACACGCCAGTACAGAATGTATCTCAGATATATGTGAGCAATCCACATTGCTAGCGGCTCGTACTTTTTTCGAACTACTGCAGTACATTTAATCACAAAGCAACCGGATGTTTCGGAGAGAAACAACTTATAAACAGATTGCACCCGGCAAAATGATAAAGCCGTACGCCTACTGCCTGCGACGTGCCGGTAACTAACTGTCACACAAAGTTAATGACTAGTGATGGAAAGCATCCTCTGCGACAAAACGCGATGTCCGTTGACCTCTTTCATTAAGCTTCAAACAACAGAACACGTCTGTAGCCTGTAGTATTCCATTTGCTCACTCGTTGATCGTATTACTTTGGTTAATTTAATGTCAGGATTTATTTGGAGCTATGTGACATACTGCCGGATTTGCTATCATGTCAGGGTTTTCATGGAAGGTTTTGGATTTTCCTGACACCTTACATATATTATGTTGACCCATAAGTTCGTAGCGTTTTTGTTTTGCATGTTTGTATTCCGCTTGCTATGGGTTTATATATTGATCGTCGTTTTTTATTTGTAGTTCACTATTACTATTTGAGTTTACAAGTTGTCATTTAGAGATAGCAAGTGGAGTTACGAACAACTGTGACATGGAGTGTCGAGTGAAGAAGTCGAAACATTTCCGACATATTCTTCTGCTTATGTTCGACAGAGGGGTGACAGCAGCAGAGGCAACCAGAAACATTTGTACCGTGTTGGACAGAGTACAGTAAGAAAATAGTTTTCTCGTTTTCAAAATGGCTCAAATGGCTTTGAGCACTGTGGAACTTAACATCTGAGGTCATCAGTCCCCTAGAACTTAGAACTACTTAAACCTAATTAACCTAAGGACATCACACACATCCATGCCCGAGGCAGGATTCGAACCTACGACCGCAGCAGTCGCACGGTTCCGGACTGAAGCAGCTAGAACCGCTCGACCACAACGGCCGGCTTTTCGTTTTTAGGAGGATCATTTTGACATTACTGAGGGTCAAGAAGGTCTTCGGTGAGCGATGAAGATGGTTTAAATTCATTAATCCACAATGATCCACTTCAGTGTCCTCGAAGTTCGTCATCAACTGGCTCGTGAATAACACCAACCGCCGTTCTCCTATGTCGTTACTGGTGACAAGAAATGTTGTCATTATGCTAACATAAGGAATGGTTCAGCCTATACAAAGCAGCAACTACCAGTACCTGCGCGCAAGACGGCCTTTATGGCCGAGCGGTTCTAGGCGCTTCAGTCCGGAACCGCGCGACTGCTACGGTCGCAGGTTCGAATCCTGCCGCGGGCATCGATGTGTGTGTTGTCCTTAGGTTAGTTAGGTTTAAGTAGTTCTAAGTTCTAGGGGACTGATGGCCACAGAAGTTAAGTCCCAAAGTGCTCAGAGCCATTTGAACCTCCGCGCAACTGTAAAAAGCTAATGTTACGCATCTGTTGGAACAGCGACGGAATGGTGTACTGCGAACTGCTGCTCCGAGGCGTAACTATCAATGCTGGCATCTGTTGTCAGTAACTGAGACGCCCTACAGACACAATACAACAACAACGAACAGGAAGACTGCGTGAAGTGACAGCACTCCACGCTGACGTCCGCCTGCATTCTGCTAGACTGACAAAATCTCTTTACAGGAGTTGGGTTGGGAAGTCATTCCTCACCCACCATGTTAACCTGCTCTTGCGCCCTCAGATTTTAAGCTTTTCTGCTCTCTGTCAAACCGACTTCAAGGAACTTCCTTTCCGGGAAAAAGTGCCCTGCAAACATGGCTCGACGAGTTATTCGCCACAAAAACCATATAATTTCTACAGTCGCTGCATCGAAAAGTTAAACCAGCGTTCGCGGGCTGTCGTAAATAGTGAAGGAGAATGTATCACTGATGACAAAGTCTTTGTTATGTGTATCTATTGTGTTTATTAAAGTTGTGGGAAACTCCTGCGGACTAATGCACCAACCAGCCAACCAATTTATTCCCTGCTGCTGTTCACACTAGCAACAGGTATTTATGGGCACCGCGTGACTTGATAACTGGTCCTGTAAATTTACTTATGCGCAACGGGGAAGATTCTTCAATTCAACCTTCTGACTAACGTTTATACAGGGTGTTTACTATACGTACAGACGAAGGAACGGGTAGAGCAGAATGAAAGAGGCAAATGATCCTAATAAACATATGTCTAGCCAATGCTTATCACGATCCAGCGTAAGAACAAGTGCAATGATGCTAATGTTACAACATTGCTAACGTGTAAATCTACGTTTTTTCGTAACTTACAAAGTGTTCAACTGCTCTCCTTTAATTTTATCATCATACCTAAGTACTGGTTAATAGCATTTTGACGACAAGTGTATCTGACGCGGCTCGCCGATACTACGGCTTCCCAGGTCCCTGGCTCGAATCCGTTTGATTTTTTTTTATTGTGGATATTTAAAAGCTATGGTGTATTCCACCCATGTTGATAGTGACGATGTATTCTGCTAACGGCCGGCCGGAGTGGCCGAGCGGTTAAAGGAGCTACAGTCTGAAACTGCACGACTGCTACGATCGCAGGTTCGAATCCTGCCTCGGGCATGGATGTGTGTGATGTCCTTAGGTTAGTTATGTTTAAGTAGTTCTAAGTTCTAGGGGACTTATGACCACAGCAGTTGAGTCCCATAGTGCTCAGAGCCATTTGAAGCATTTTATTCTGCTAACGCATTGTGAATTGTTTTCACTGCCTCGGAACATGCATGGAATTTTTTATATGTATGGGCATCGATGAAGGTGAAGGGACGTGGTGAAGCCTTTCTTCACATGAACGGTGGCCATGTGTAACACTTGCTATAATATGTTCGTCTTCAAGTGCCCATATGCATTTTGCATACCCAATGTTTTCATGTACTCAGTCTTAATACGTCGTGTCAGGGAAAACATTGCTTCCATCCTCTATGTTCATTAGGATTATTTGCTTGCTTCATTGTCCTCTACTCACCTCATAATAGCCAGACACGTTGGATATCAAATAATACACCCATTGATACAACAGATGTCATGCATCCCACCCCATGTTTGATCTGTCCATCTGCCGACGACTCCATCCCAGTATGTTAGCCGTCTTCCACTCTGTGTACTAAAAGGTAATTCTCACCGGCTAGCGCTTGCTAAGCCATAGAGTACAAGCATCAAACAAACTGTGCTGTAACATGGAACTTCTTAACTGTGTCTCGTAGCTCTACTTCATGTCATAAGCACGATTGACCCTTTAACAATTGTTGGGCTGATGGAAACATCAGCTGCGGTGACGTTCCACATGACGCTGTGAAGAAGTCCGGCCGGTAGTTACGCGAGGCGCTGCTCACTGCAGAATCACAGGTGCGGCAGTGCCAGTGGGTAACAGAGCGCTCAGCTTAAAATTGTGGCCTCTCCTGCTGACGTCACGCCTGCAGCCTTGGAACTCGGTGTCAAGTGCCGTGCGCACCAGGCCGAGGAAAAGATAACTGGCGCCAACTAGCTCTGCTCTTACAGGTGGTAACACGTCTCAACTACTGGCTGGAGGATGTGGCACACGATTCAAGAAAGACCTTCTTAGATCTTAACGAGAAGCCCTTCTGAATCATATGTTATATCTAATCTGCCCACTGCACTCACAGCTTGTGTGTACAGTCTACAGTAACACCTATTAAATTTTATCTGTATTTGATACTACACCTACACGTCATCTTAATGGGGCTACTTATAACACTTTGAGTACTGAGCCAATCAAAATCGTTGCTCTGCCTTCTAATGCAGATGTTTTAAACTGAAACTACACTTTAAAATAAGACCTCGTAAGCGACAGGCACAGAAGGAATTAGATGTATAATAAATGAAAACGATAATAACATATTTACAGGAACAAAAAGTTAATAAAAAGAAACATCCAGAAAAATAACTAAATAATTTACAATGTGGCTTCTGTCACAAAAACAGACAAGGGTAACATCATGATTGTAATAAAACAGGAGGAATACAAAATTAAAACCGTGAAATTTCTAGAAGACAACAGCATGGTAAAGCTACCCAGTGACCAAACACAACTAAACCAGAAAAACAGGAACCTGTTAAATTCATTTCACACATATTCACAAAACAGAAAGTGAAACGGCTAAAATAAAAGAAACCCAAGGCACCTACTCTGATCAGCCCAGTAAAACTCCATACGCAGGATATACTGATACACGCAGTTGTAAAAGTCAGAAATGGACCCACCTATCACCTAGACATAATAATAGACACGTTCTTACAGAAATATTCGCCGCGCAGGTTTAGCCGAGCCGTCCAAGGCGCTGCAATCATGGACTGTGCGGCTGGTCCTGGCGGAGCTGCGATACCTCCTTTGGGCGTGGGTGTGTGTCTTTGTCCGTAGGATGATTTAGGTTAAATAGTGTGTAAGCTTAGGGACTGATGACCTTAGCAGTTAAGTCCCATAAGATTTCACACACATTTCAACATCTGAACAGAAATATTATGTGCAATACAAGTGTACCCCACACATAACACTGAAGCGCTGATATAAAAAATCGGTCGCATGAAGATAGGCCACACTCACACCAATCGACACCGCATTCATGTTCGCCAACGTCCTGACCACAGAAACAATCAGAATCATAAAACAGCAATTATAACAACAGCAAGACATTCTCAGAACCCCCACATTAAGAGAGATAAGAAGCAATCTACAACTAATCACAAAGAAAACTATATTTCATTTGACAAACAGCTCTAATCACAAGAAGATGGGCTTCCTGTGGGGTCACCAGGCAGTGGATTCCTAGCCAACATCTTTCTCTATCACATTCAGAACAAAATATTTGAAACCATAGTAAGACGCAAACAATACGGAGTAGTATATTGATATCACTCTGCAGATGATATACCTTCTAGCTTCAGCAAACAACTCTACAATGACATAACAGAAGTTCACCCAAAAACAAAACTCACCATTTTTTATTTTTATTTTTTTTTTTTTTTTCTTTGTCATCAGTCTACTGACTGGTTTGATGCGGCCCGCCACGAATTCCTTTCCTGTGCTAACCTCTTCATCTCAGAGTAGCACTTGCAACCTACGTCCTCAATTATTTGCTTGACGTATTCCAATCTCTGTCTTCCTCTACAGTTTTTGCCCTCTACAGCTCCCTCTAGTACCATGGAAGTCATTCCCTCATGTCTTAGCAGATGTCCTATCATCCTGTCCCTTCTCCTTATCAGTGTTTTCCACATATTCCTTTCCTCTCCGATTCTGCGTTGAACCTCCTCATTCCTTACCTTATCAGTCCACCTAATTTTCAACATTCGCCTATAGCACCACATCTCAAATGCTTCGATTCTCTTCTGTTCCGGTTTTCCCACAGTCCATGTTTCACTACCATACAATGCTGTACTCCAGACGTACATCCTCAGAAATTTCGTCCTCAAATTGAGGCCGGTATTTGATATTAGTAGACTTCTCTTGGCCAGAAATGCCTTTTTTGCCATTGCGAGTCTGCTTTTGATGTCCTCCTTGCTCCGTCCGTCATTGGTTATTTTACTGCCTAGGTAGCAGAATTCCTTAACTTCATTGACTTCGTGACCATCAATCCTGATGTTCAGTTTCTCGCTGTTCTCATTTCTACTACTTCTCATTACCTTCGTCTCTCTCTGATTTACTCTCAAACCATACTGTGTACTCATTAGACTGTTCATTCCGTTCAGCAGATCATTTAATTCTTCTTCACTTTCCCTCAGGATAGCAATGTCATCAGCGAATCGTATCATTGATATCCTTTCACCTTGTATTTTAATTCCACTCCTGAACCTTTCTTTTATTTCCATCATTGCTTCCTCGATGTACAGATTGAAGAGTAGGGGCGAAAGGCTACAGCCTTGTCTTACACCCGTCTTAATACCAGCACTTCGTTCTTGATCGTCCACTCTTATTATTCCCTCTTGGTTGTTGTACATATTGTATATGACCCGTCTCTCCCTACAGCTTACCCCTCCCTTTTTCAGATTCTCGAACAGCTTGCACCATTTTATATCGTCGAACGCTTTTTCCAGGTCGACAAATCCTATGAAAGTGTCCTGATTTTTCTTTAGCCTTGCTTCCATTACTAGCCGTAGCGTCAGAATTGCCTCTCTCGTCCCTTTACTTTTCCTGAAGCCAAACTGATCGTCACCTAGCGCATTCTCAATTTTCTTTTCCATTCTTCTGTATATTATTGTTGTAAGCAGCTTCGATGCATGAGCTGTTAAGCTGATTGTGCGATAATTCTCGCACTTGTCAGCTCTTGCCGTCTTCGGAATTGTGTGGATGATGCTTTTCCGAAAGTCACATGGTATATCGCCAGACTCATATATTCTACACACCAACGTGAATAGTCGTTTTGTTGCCACTTCCCCCAATGATTTTAGAAATTCTGATGGAGTGTTATCTATCCCATCTGCCTTATTTGACCGTAAGTCCTTCAAAGCTCTTCTAAATTCCGATTCTAATACTGGATCCCCTATCTCTTCTAAATCGACTCCTGTTTCTTCTTCTATCACATCAGACAAATCTTCACCCTCATAGAGGCTTTCAACGTATTCTTTCCACCTATCTGCTCTCTCCTCTGCATTTAACAGTGGAATTCCCGTTGCACTCTTAATGATACCACCGTCGCTTTTAATGTCACCAAAGGTTGTTTTGATTTTCCTGTATGCTGAGTCTGTCCTTCCGACAATCATATCTTTTTCGATGTCTTCACATTTTTCCTGCACCCATTTCGTCTTAGCTTCCCTGCACTTCCTATTTATTTCATTCCTCAGCGACTTGTATTTCTGTATTCCTGATTTTCCCGGAACATGTTTGTACTTCCTCCTTTCATCAATCAACTGAAGTATTTCTTCTGTTACCCATGGTTTCTTCGCAGCTACCTTCTTTGCACCTATGTTTTCCTTCCCAACTTCTGTGATGGCCCTTGTTAGAGATGTCCATTCCTCTTCAACTGTACTGCCTACTGCGCTATTCCTTATTTCTGTATCTATAGCGTTAGAGAACCTCAAACGTATCTCGTCATTCCTTAGTACATCCGTATCCCACTTCTTTGCGTATTGATTCTTCCTGACTAATGTCTTGAACTTCAGCTTACTCTTCATCACTACTATATTGTGATCTGAGTCTATATCTGCTCCTGGGTACGCCTTACGGTCCAGTATCTGATTTCGGAATCTCTGTCTGACCATGATGTAATCTAATTGAAATCTTCCCGTATCTCCCGGCCTTTTCCAAGTATACCTCCTTCTCTTGCAATTCTTGAACAGGGTATTCGCTATTACTAGCTGAAACTTGTTACAGAACTCAATTAGTCTTTCTCCTCTTTCATTCCTTGTCCCAAGCCCATATTCTCCTGTATCTTTTTCTTCTACTCCTTCCCCTACAACTGCATTCCAGTCGCCCACGACTATTACATTCTCGTCCCCCTTTACATACTGCATTACCCTTTCAATATCCTCATACACTTTCTCTATCTGTTCATCCTCAGCTTGCGACGTCGGCATGTATACCTGAACTATCGTTGTCGGTGTTGGTCTGCTGTCGATTCTGATTAGAACAACCCGGTCACTGAACTGTTCACAGTAACACACCCTCTGCCCTACCTTCCTATTCATAACGAATCCTACACCTGTTATACCATTTTCTGCTGCTGTTGATATTACCCGATAGTCATCAGACCAGAAATCCTTGTCTTCCTTCCACTTCACTTCACTGACTCCTACTATATCTAGATTTTGCCTTTGCATTTCCCTTTTCAGATTTTCTAGTTTCCCTACCACGTTCAAGCTTCTGACATTCCACGCCCCGACTCGTAGAACGCTATCCTTTCGTTGATTATTCAATATTTTTCTCATGGTAACCTCCCCTTTGGCAGTCCCCTCCCGGAGATCCGAATGGGGGACTATTCCGGAATCTTTTGCCAATGGAGAGATCATCATGACACTTCTTCAATTACAGGCCACATGTCCTGTGGATACACGTTACGTGCAGTGGTTTCCATTGCCTTCTGCATCCTCATGTCGTTGATCATTGCTGATTCTTCCGCCTGTAGGGGCAATTTCCCACCCCTAGGACAAGAGAGTGCCCTGAACCTCTATCCGCTCCTCCACCCTCTTTGACAAGGCCGTTGGCAGAATGAGGCTGACTTCTTATGCCGGAAGTCTTCGGCCGCCAATGCTGATTATTTATCAAAATTTAGGCAGTGGCGGGGATCGAACCCGGGACCGAAGACGTTTTGATTATGAATCAAAGACGCTACCCCCCCCTTTTTTTTTTTTTTTTTTTTTTTTTTATCGTTGTGTTTGGTCGTTGCGGACGTCGCAGGACATCCTGCTGAAGTTCGGTGGTTGATCCTTCCACTCAGTTTTTTATTACAGAGGCCAATCGGCTCTCTGACCGAACACGCTGAGCATATATATATATATATATATATATATATATATATATATATATGTGTGTGTGTGTGTGTGTGTGTGTGTGTGTGTGTGTGTGTGTGTGTGTGTTTATATATATATATATATATATAGGCTAATGATAACGTTCCCAGTGGTAAAATTTCGAGGCAAATAACTTTTATACATTAAGTTCTGTATGTTAGCAAATGAAAATCTGTGAAAGGAAAACAATTGCAATGCAAAATATAAAAAACCCGGAAAACTACAGCATGTGGTAACAACGTACACATATAAAACTTCGTTTTTCAAATTTATAAATACTTTTTGACAAACTTGAATTTATGTGTGAACAAGCAGTAAAAGCGTTTTTCCTGTTGTTAATAGAAAGAAAATAAAATCCCACTCATGGCGCTGACACTTCAGCAAAACCTGTCTGGGAAATACAAAAATATTGTATTTTCTTAATATTCTGCTTTTATTTATCTCATAGTCACATTTTTATTCATCCCTTTGTTGACTTTGTTAGGAATACAAGTTCATTTGTTGAATAAATAATTTGCAGTAATAAAATTATTACAGCAACAGTGGAAAATGCCATCTTATTTTAAATGTTATGTACTTGCCTTTCCATTGAATTCCTCAAGGGAAGGCAGTACATGCTTCAACTTCCAACCGCGCTGTCAGCACGTGCTTCATATATCAGCGACACTGAAAAAACTAGTATTTTCTAATGTTACTGATGCCCGCCTGAGCTACGGAGACCTTGCTTTCATGAACTCTACGTTCTGCTTGAACATTTAAGAAATATTGTTTTGCTCTCTCTATTCTGCAGTCTCTCTATTGCGTCTTTCACCCCTCCCTCTCCCTTCCCCCGCATCTCTCTCTCTCTCTCTCTCTCTCTCTCTCTCTCTCTCTCTCTCTCTCTCTTTCCCTCTCCCTCTCTCTCTCTTCCCTACTTCTTCCCAATCGTACAGATTTACTTACAATAGCCATGTTTTTTACTGCCTCATCTGGCCTACGAATATCACTTATAAATCATAGTTGCCATGGACGACGTACGGAATCACCTCACTATGTGAGCCATTAACATTAAAATTTAATCGTAAAAGGCTTCGTTGCTGATATGCCCTCTGTTAACGGGACCTACCTCTCGACATAAATGTCACTTGAGAAATATACGTTGCACCACATGCACAGAAACCTACAAAAGTTCGAAGTGTAGCATCACTATGCGAATCTAAGCACTTCGGTCGAGAACGCAGAGTTAACGTTGTGTCTAAAGAAATCACTCATAATGACAAAAATTAGTCATTTTCATTCCTACAAAGAGTTGGACTTTCAGGCAGTGAATTGAGGAACAAAGGCTGGCGATATCCACAAGTAGAGGAAAGGAAACATTTTCGCTATTAGTTTTCTAATCAGGTCCTTTCAGCGCACTTCCCTGAAACTATAGGGGACAGGGCCTAGTGACTAATTTTAGAATCACATCTAGGAATGCACACTAGGGACCGTCATAAGTAGCTTCCACCATTTTCTGTAGTTCTTGTTGTTGTTAGACATAAGGTGTTTTGTGCAGCATGTGTTAACTTTTCGAGGTTTAAACAACTAAGTGTTCTAAAATATTAAAGCTATTTGGAACATATCGTTAATTATTCAGTTACAAATTGTTATGACAACTAATATTTTATATATTTTTGAAACTAGTTATATAACATGAGGGCAGTTGAGCAATACTTCGTCGGTCGTTCACCGTCTTGTACCTTGAAATAGAAGAAGATCTTTTACCATGGATCATGTGATATTAAAAATTAACTGAATTTCGTTGAAGTCTGTCTTGATGATGAAATTTGTATTATTTTCAGTAGCTTCTAGTTCAAAATGTTTTTAACTCGTAACAGATTTTTATAATATTTCTACTTAATTTGATTTCATCTGCCGATTATTAATGTGTAGAGCAGTTACAATGTAAGACGGATAGATACAGAAGTGACAAGATTTTGGCGATTACAATGCATTTAAATTTCAATTGAATATTTATTACTAGGCACATGACCATCTTGTCTCGTGGAATATTTCTGCATATGTGTAAAAATCTTAATTTTCCATAGTAATTTTTGCAACCTAAGAAAAAGACCGAAGCATTTAAAAGGACAACGCTGTCATTTCAAAAAAGGGGTAACGAGATACAGGCCACCCCAAAAATGTTGCGACATATTTCGAAGGGTTGTAGAAAGTGTTTCGGGGAACAAATCGAGGATAGGAGCCCGTGTCTGAAAACGCCATCCAACGGCGCCACAGAGCCTCGGAGCTATAGGCGCTGGCTCCTGCCGTTAGGCAGCAAACGTGACTCTGTAGGCCGATCAACCGTAGGCACAACGTCTCGCAATGTCACCGTTTTGAACACGGCTGTTATTCAGCAACTGTATACTAACTGCCACGATCAACAGTGGTGAAGAGGGAGCTACCTGCTGCACAGGATGGCCTTGTCTCCTATGAATGCGGTGCTCTCTTGCTTCAGTGAATGGCGGTTCCGACACTAGTTTCGATCTGTAGTTTAATTTTCTGCTGGAATCCCTCCAAAATCTCCATTGTTTCTCGGTATACAGGAGGGATGTCAACTGCAGATCGAATCCATCTCTGAAACTGCCATCCACTGAGACAACAGGGCATTGTCCTAATAGAAGACAAGACCTGTCTACGCAGCAGCTAACTCCATTTTCTCCAGTGGCGATCGTGGCAGTCAGTCGCCTTCACTGAACAACAGACAGCACAGGGAGACGTTCCGCCTACAGTCTCAGCATATAGAGTCACGATTGCTGCCGGCACATATAACTTCGATTCACTGTAGCATCGTTGGATGACGTTTCTGGACAAGGGTTCCTGTCCTCGATTTGTTCTTCAGGATACACTCTGCAACCCCTCAAAGTTTGTTGCAACATTTCTGGGACACACTGTATATTAAACTTCTGTTACAGTACTGGATAGATGCGAACGTCTGAAAAATGTAGTAAACTATAACATTCTCCCCTAAATGGCTGCAGTGTGCGAGGAGCAGTCATAAAGTGTTGAGTCATCACCTCCAAAAAATCAAACTATTACCATGGAACTTGGTGAGTGCGTCGCTCCTTCTCAGTATATTTGGTCTTCGATGCGGCACATTTTCCCACTGATGGTTGAGCTTCTGGAGATCTCGGCTGTAAAAGACTGCTTGTGCCTGTTGAGGAGAGGTATCGTCTAGAAAATGAACTGTCATCATTCTGGAAATGGCTACCACAAAACATTTTATTTACCCGAGGAGAGAAGAAGAAGTCACAGCATGTCATATCAGGAGAACATGGCAGAGTGAGGCAAAATGTGACAGCGATGTGGAAGGTTAAGGTCTTAGAAGAGATTGCACAGTAATTTGAAATGACACTGGGAAAATGTATTTAGGGGAGGAAACGTTATGCTTTGTATGCAGCTGGACGTTGTGGGTCTTAGTATAAACGAAGTAACTCTGGTGATGATGGCAGATGACGAGGTGGTTGGCAATAAATGGGAGTGGGAGACTGGAACATTGTCAGGGCGATAGCATGAAGAGGAAAGGAATAGGGAAATGTGGAGGCTGTAGGAGGAACCCTGAAGAGGTGCAGGGTAGGAGCGAAACACGAAGTACAGTTACACTGGTGGGCCAAACACTATGATTACCTGCTTCATAGTGTCTCGGTTCATGTACAACAGTGACTCTGCTTGCCATGGATTCGGCAGTTCCGTGGTAAGTTTCAGTAGGTATATGTCACCTGATGTCTAATCACAGAACAAGCAATCCTCGAAAATTTGTGAGTGCAGAGCTGGCGTCCGATAGCATTATCCTGCTGAAAAATCTCATTGCCACCAGGAAAGGCATCGAGCATGAATGGATGCAGTTGGGCCACAATAATATGCAAGTGGTCCATAGATGTCACCGACCCCATATCGTGCATGGTGCAGCGCATGGTCCGAGCAGTCGCCCGCCTGGAAGGCGGCCCATCCGGGCACCACCAGGGAACGTGATTCACCCGTCCAGGTCACATGTTTCCATTGATCCACAGTCCCCTGTCGATGAAACTATGCCCATTGCAATCATAATTGACGATGTCACTGGGTGAACGTGGAACACGTATCGGTCGTCTGCTGTGTAGCTCCATGTTGGACCATCTGCGCTGAAACGTGTGCTCGAAAACATTTGTGCCTGCGGCAGACCTGCCACAGACCACTGGATATCTTGCTTTAAAGGGCGGGCAAACCCCCGACGTCCATGTTCTGTGATGAGGCAAGCACGCGAATACTTCCGTACTTGTTTGTGGTTTTAAATGTCGTTTGACCACTTTCTACAGATGCTCACGACAGCAGCACGCGAACAGCCTACCAGTTTCGTTATTTCCCAGATGGTCGCTTCCAGGCTTGCACTTTGTCAGAGTCACTTACGCCAGTTCACTTCCCCATTTGCAGCCAGTATCGCAGCTAAAATGATTCGTCATTCGTCTCTGCTGCGATTACAGACGCTGTCCTAGGTGAGCGAACTGCTCCCTATGCGGCGTGACGCCGCGACCGCACGGAAATGTCAAACAGTGGACTGCAGTAGTACTCTGCTACGCGGACGGACGCGCTCGGAGCATCACGGGGTGCGAAATGCGACGAACCGGACGCCATCATTTGGTTTGATACTTTAGGGCGAAGTGGACGCCGTTTGTCGCTCAACTTAGATGTACATGTAGATGTAATCAAAATTTCTGATACACCTTGTCTAGACCTATGTCATGAGAACCATTGTGAATTGCGGATACGATCTGTTCATTCTGTTATTAGGACTCTCCCCTTTCCACTCACTTACTTTGTGTATGACAGCTTTTTCCACTGACTGCAAACATCATGCAGCCACACACAGACTGCTCAAAGGACATGCTAATTTCATGTGAAATTATTTGAAATTATTTTCTGTCTTAGGAATGCCTGTTTATAAAAAGTATATACTGTATTTTGACAGTCAAATAGCGAATCTAGCGTCGACCTTTGCAATTTAAGTGGACACATTAAAGCTAATTATGGCTCCACGTAACAGGTCCGTGACCTGTGGGAACACTGGTACAGTACGCTGTATTTTTCTACAAGTCGTGTGAATTCTGAAGGCAGGGATGCACAATTATATCTGGTACTTGGCGTCACAGGATAAAAGAGTCTGAAATAGAGTAACAAACGCCTCCATATAAACACCATTTCAATAATGTTGCTGGAGAGACAAGTTGTTATGCAGATATAAAGCATTCTAAAGGACGTAAACAAAAAATGGTCTTGATGGCAACTCAAATGATTAAAGCATATAGTTACTTAGCGATTACATATTGTGATGTAGCGACAAACGGATTTCCATTACAGCTAAGTAGGCCAACACAGAACACCATAACTTTTAACATGCGGAATGCTACACTATTCTTCTTTGAGGAGATATTAAATTCTGTTAAGAAAAGTTGTGCGTTCCATCGAAAAAGAAAAGCTATAGATCCTTCCATGTCTCTGTAGATAAAGATGTGCACGACGGGGGCGCGAATAGTCGTCGATGGAGACGAATTTCTCACCAATTGGCTGCCGATATGGTTGCACTATCTGTCGGAGGATGGCATTCACGTATCGTACAGCCGTTACGGCACCTTATATGACCACCAGCGGCGTACGTCGACCGCACATAATGCTACCCCAAAATAGCAGGGAACTTCCACCTTGCTCTGCACTCGCTGGACAGTGTGTCTAAGGCATTTAGCCTGACCGGGTTGCCTCCAAACACGTCTCCGACGATTGTGTGGTTGAAGGCATATGCGACACTCATCGGTGAAAAGAACGTGATGCCAATCCTGAGCGGTGTATTCGGCATGTTGTTGGACCCATCTGTACCGCGCTGCATGGTGTCGTGGTTGCAAAGGTGGACCTTGCCATGGACGTCGGGAGTGAAGTTGCGCATTAAGCAGTCTATTGCGCACAGTTTGTGTTGTGTTGGCAGAAGAGCCAACACCGTTTTACTAGTGGAAGCCGAAATGTACGCGTTATAGCTCACGCAGGCTGGCGTGAGGAGGGAAGAACTATACTGACGTGAGGTCTGGAACATGACAAGGAATTAGAATTCAAAAAGCGGACGTAATTACTTTGATACTTAACTTTAATCCATTAATGATGAACGTCGCTCTTGACGGTAGATGCTTCACAATATTGTCTGATCAGAATTCATTCTAATTACTGAATATGGCACCTTGCTAGGTCGTAGCAAATGACGTAGCTGAAGGCTATGCTAAACTATCGTCTTTGGAAATGAGAGCGTATGTAGGCAGTGAATCATCGCTAGAAAAGTCGGCTGTACAACTGGGGCGAGTGCTAGGAAGTCTCTCTAGACCTGCCGTGTGGCGGCGCTCGGTCTGCAATCACTGATAGTGGCGACACGCGGGTCCGACGTATACTAACGGACCGCGGCCGACTTAAAGGCTACCACCTAGCAAGTATGGTGTCTGGCGGTGACACCACAGTTTGAGTCGTAACAGCTCGGCATGTGGCTGGACGAAAAGCATTATTCAACATGGTGGCGTTGCTATCAGCCTTCCTCCGAGCAATAATTCGTAGGTAGCGGTCATCGACTGCAATAGTAGTCCTTGGGCGGTCTGAGCGAGGCATGTTTTCCACAGTTCCTGTCTCTCTGTCTCTCTGTATCTCCTCTACGTCCGAAGAACATCGCATTGGTTCACTCCGAGACGCCTGGACACTTCCCTTTTTGAGAGCCCTTCCTGGCAGAAAGTAACAATGCGGACGCGATCGAAACGCGGTATTGACCGTCTAGGTTGAACTACAGACAACACGAGCTGTGTACCTCCTTCCTGATGGAATGACTGCAACCAATCGGCTGTCGGAACCCCTCCGTCTAACAGGCTGTGCTCATACATGTTGGTTTACATCTTTGAGCGGATTTAGTGACATCTCTGAACTGCCACAGGGACTGTGACTGTGACTATGATACAGTGTCAACATCTATCTTCAGGAGTTCTGGGAACCAGGCTGATGCAAAACATTTTTGATGTGTGTATAATTAATGTCTTTCAGTATAACGATTCCAGTACAAGTGAAGTACTACAGTGGATGCTTCTACGCAGGTCGCTGGCCTTTTCTGTAGGAGAACTGGGCCGCGACCAGTCGGCGCGCCGCTTATGTTCTTCTCGAGGAGAGGGCTCTGCCGTCGCGTTGTCGTCCCCCTGGAGAGAGGTCGGTCGGCGTGCGATTGGCTGACGTCTTCTTCCCAGCCCTCTCTGCTCCATCATCCCCGACTGGCGTGCCGGCGCTTGACTATACGCCGGAGCAGCTACAGTGTCTGGGAGAGGGAGTAGGTTGCAGGAGGATATGTATAGGTGCACGGCTAGTGGCACGTGTCGGCGTAGGCGCGGCTGCAGATCTGGATTGGCATCTGGGAGTCGAGTTTACGGGTAGTGTAGAATATATAGGGGTCTGAAATGTGAGTGAGGAGAGGTAGGAATTTGGTCGGGCGGTAAACGAACCGCATGGTGGAGGTAATTCAGAAGGTAAGGCATTTGTAAACTTAGAGAAAGCTTTTGACAATGTTCACTGGAATACTCTCTTTCAAATTCTGAAGGTGGCAGGGGTAAAATACAGGGAGCGAACGGCTATTTACAATTTGTACAGAAACCAGATGGCAGTTATGAGAGTCGAAGGACATGAAAGGGAAGCAGTGGTTGGGAAGGGAGTGAGACAAGGTTGTAGCTCTCCCCGATGTTGTTCAATCTGTATATATTTAGCAAGCCGTAAAGGAAACAAAAGAAAAGTTCGGAGTAGGTATTAAAATCCATGGAGAAGAAATAAAAACTTTGAGGTTCGCCGATGACATTGTAATTCTGTCAGAGACAGCAAAGGACTTGCAATAGCAGTTGAACGGAATGGACAGTTTCTTGAAAGGAGGGTATCAGATGAACATCGACAAAAGCAAAACGAGGATAATGGAATGTAGTCGAATTAAGTCGGGTGATGCTGAGGGAATTAGATTGTAAAATGAGACACTTAAAGTAGTAAAGGAGTTTTGTTATTTGGGGAGCATAATAACTGATGATGGTCGGAGTAGAGAGGATATAACATGTAGTCTGGCAATGGCAAGGAAAGGGTTTCTGAAGAAGAGGAATTTGTTAACATCGAGTATAGATTTAAGTGTCAGGAAGTCGTTTCTGAAGGCATTTGTCTGGAGAGTAGCCACGTATGGAAGTGAAATGTGGACGATAAATAGTTTAGACAAAAAGACAATAGAAGCTTTCGAAATGTGGTGCTACAGAAGAATGCTAAAGGTTAGATGGGTAGATCACATAACTAGTGAGGAGGTATTGAATAGAATTGGGGAGAAGAGGAGTTTGTGACACAACTTGACAAGAAGAAGGGACCTGTCGGTAGGACATATTTTGAGGCATCAAGGGATCACCAATTTAGTATTGGAGGGCAGCGTGGAGGGTAAGATTCGTAGAGGAAGACCAAGGGATGAAGACACTAAGCAGATTCAGAAGGACGTAGGTTGCAGTACTTACTGGGAGATGAAGAAGCTTGCACAGGATAGAGTAGCATGGAGAGCTGCATCAAACCAGTCTCAGGGTGGCTCTGAGCACTATGCGACTTAACGTCTGAGGTCGCCTAGAACTTAGAACTAAGTAAACCTAAGTAAACTAAGGACATCTCACACATCCATGCCCGAGGCAGGATTCGAACCTGACACCGTAGTGGTCGCTCGGCTCCAGACTGTAGCGCCCAGAACCGCACGGCCACTCCGGCCGGCCCAGTCTCAGGACTGAAGACCACAACAACAACAACAACAACAACAACAACAGGGAGGATGCGAGATGTCGATGTATGTACAGCAAGTGGCTGAACCCTGGGGCCGGCGGATACCAGGGAGGCAGTGGGGCAGCAGCGGACGCCGGCAGTGCCCGCTGGACGGGGCAGGCGGCAGGCTGAGCCACGCGCGTCGTGTCTGCAGGCGGCGGCGGCGGACCTACGGGAAAGGCGCCTGCTGCGGCGCCGCCATTGTGCTACGCGGCGTCCGCTGCTGTTCGTCCCACTTCACTGGACTCACTGCGGCGCCACCTGGGGGCCGCCCAGTGAGGGCGCCATTAAACGCCGCCTCGTCGCAGCCGTCGCGCCAGTCCGGCTTCTCTTTCATTGCTCCGTGCAACTCAACCCCTTGCTGCTCCTGCTCTTCCTTCTTTCCGTTTTCCTGGCAGCAGCGACTCGGCGCCGTCCGTCCACTTGTCGGTGACAAAGGAGTTAAGGCGTCTTCCGCTAGAGCGCAGTGCGCGGGGCGCAACCGCTTTAACTCCAGCGTGACAGACCAGCTGGTTCTGGACAAGTCTAATACGGGAAGAAAAGCAATAATGAGAATCTCTTCTGATGCGATAGGCAATGACAGTCTCAGTATAACCATGATCAAGAATTTTGCCGATATCTTAGTATCTGTCTTAGTACTGACATATTCAATTTTTCCCTCGTGAACGGAATATACCCCACTGCATGGAAAAGAAGCGTAATTCGACCCGTCCCTAAGATCGAAAACCCGCAGCTGCCTACTGACTACCGACCAATTAGCATACCGCCTGCTGTTTCCAAAGCACTTGAATATATTGTTCGTGATCAAATCGCTGAGCACCTTCATGAATTCAACCTATATCACAAATTTCAATCCGGTTTCCGTAAACACTACAGCACAAACACTGCTATAATTAAAATAACCGATGACCAATGTGCCATCGACAGCCGAAAGGCAACAATATTGACGTTCCTACACTTTAGCAAAGCTTAGCCACTGATTACTTCTACTTATTGCTCAGAAAAATGCGACAGCTTAATTTCTCAGATACTGCAATCAGATGGTTTGCAAGCTACTTAAAAGACAGACAGCAATGTGTTGCCTGTGCGAATGAAAAATCTTCCTGGAAACATGTATACTCACGAGTGCCACAAGGGTCAGTCTTAAGACCACTTTTGTTTTCCTTATATGTCAACGACATTTCGTCGGTTCTGTCCTCCTGTAAATATCATTTCCATGCCGACGACCTCCAGCTTCACCTAAGCGTCAGAACTGAAGATATAAACACTGCAATCGCTCAGATGAATAACGATCTGCCTTCAGTGGCAACATGGGCGAAAACCTGGGGCTTAAACTAAATGAAAAAAGACACAAATAATGTTAATAGCTCATCAGAAATTAATGTTCCGATTTCCGCGAACGGCTGCCTCCTATTCTGCTCGACGGTATTCCAATACCATATCAGAAAACAATTAAGAACTTGGGTGTAACAATGGATGAGCATCTCAACTGGGCGGAGAATACAGTCGCAGTGTGCCGGAAGACGTCCGCTTGTCTCTACGCTCTCAAAAAGATTCGGAACGTCGCCAGCTCGTGCAAGCACTCGTTCTATCGAACCTCCACTATTGTGATGCAATTCAACAAGTGACGAGTAGTGAAAACAAAAGACGGTTAGAACTAACCACGAGTGCGAGTTACACCTGCAGCATTCGCCGGTACGATCATGTTGGTGCTTCATACTCCCAGCTAGGGTGCTGGCCCCGGTCAAATTGCGTGACTACCACACTCTGTGTCTACTTCACCGGCACCACAGTACCTTGCTTCAGAGATTAAACACCTTTCATGCCATCATAATCGAAACACGAGGTCACTGTTATTTGGTATCCTAACGGTGCCCACTCACAAAACAAAACCATTTGCAAACACCTTCTCTGTTGCCGCTGCCCGCCTCTGGAACAAACGCCCCTTTATTTGTGGAAAATTCAATCCCCTGCTGCCTTTAAGAAGAAGTTAGACATTTCCCACTGTCATCCTCATAACGTTTTCCACAAAATTAATGTACGAGGCCAGTCCTTCCCTCTATCAAATAGCAAAGCCAGTGCCTCCTATCTTGCTCCTTTCTCTTCTTCCTCTTCTCCTATCTTCATTATCCACACAATCTTTTTTTCCCTTATATTTTCTCAAATGTCTTTCATCATGTCCCCATTCTTCCCCCCCCCCCCCCCCCTTCACCATTAGTTTCCCTCATGCCCCGTGCTGCTAGCACTCCTGTCTAAAATATGTCTCTATCGTCTAATTGTAGCAGTACTTATCATCTACGAATATAAACTTTATGTGTATTTATTTTTCCAAGCGTACCTTTGTAATTCTTTATTTCACTTTCTTTATTATATACAGATGGCTACTAAAACACTTGAAAGCAAAACGAGTAGAGTGCCTGTTGAGGTATAAGAGAGGGTCTGATGGCCCTAATCTCGCCAGGTTAAATAAATAAATAAATAAAATAGAGAATAATGCGTTGTACTTTGCGGCATAGTGGATGAGCGCCGGAGGTCACTGCAGAACGGAGACAAAAGAAGAAACAGGTATCGTAGGGCTTGTCGCAAAAAAGAAGACAGCCAGCTACTGGGACAGGCCGAGACTTCTAGAATGTGTGCGATATGAAAGAAACACGTTCCCAAATGTTACGTCGCGCACTGAAGAGATGAAAATCAGCCCCAAGTCGTCGGTGGCCTCTCCATCGACGTTGACAATAACACTGTCCAGAAACAATTGAATGTGAACCACTTTCCCCCGAATTCCACATGATATTCTGCCAACTGTGGATCAAGGGCAGCAGGCAGATACCATATTCCTGAAAAGCATTTGGTACGGTGTCCCATTTGAGACTATTAACGAAGGTTCGAGGATGTGGAATAGATTCCCAGATATGTGAGAGAGTCGAAGCCATCTTAAGTAATCGAACCCAGTATGCTGTCCTCGACAGCGAGTGTTCATCACAGACAAGTGTATCGTCAGGAGTGCGCCAGGGAAGTGTTCTAGGACCATTGTTATATTCTATATGCATAAATGATCTGGCGGATAGGGTAAGCAGCAATTTGCGGCTACTTGCTGATGATGCTGTGGTGAACGGGAAGGTGTCGAAGTTGAGTGACTGTAGGACGCTACAAGATGATTTAGACACAATTCCTAGTTGGTGTGACGAACTGCAGCTTGCTCTAAATGTAGAAAAATATAATTCAGTGCAGATCAGTAGGAAAGACAAATGTTAGAGTGGAGCATTGGTAGTGCGCACCTTGACACAGTAGCGTCGATTAAATATCTTGTCGTAACGCTGCAAAGCAGTGTGAAATGGAGTGAGCGTGTAAGGATTGTAGTAGGCAAGGGGAATGGTCGATTTCGGTTTACTGGAGAATTTTAAGTATGTTTCGCTCATCTGTACAGTAAACCGCATGTAGGACACTACTGCGAACCGTTATCGAGTACTGATGGAGTGTTTTGGATCCGCACCACGTCGGATTAAAGGAAGACATCGAAGCAGTTCAGAGGCGGGCCCTTAGATTTATTAGCGGTAGGTTCGAACAACCCCGCAAGTGTTACAGAGATGCTTCGGGAACTCACACGGGAATTCAGAGCGAGGTGGCGCAGACGTTAGCACACTGAACTCGCATTCGAGAGGCCAACGGTTCGAAACCGCGTCCGGGCATCCCGCTTTAGGTTTCCTGTCATGTCCACAAATCGCTTCAGTCGACTGCCGGAATGGCTCTTTTGAAAGGGCACGGCCGATTTCCTTCCCCACCCTTTCCCTAATCCGAGCTTGTGCTCCGTCTCTAATAACCTCGTTGTCGACGGGACGTTAAACGCTAATCTCCTCCTCCTCCTCCTCCTCCTCCTCTTCCTCCTCCTCCTCCTCCTTCTCCCACATGGAAATCCCTGGAGGCAAGGCGGCGTTCTTTTAGAGGAGTACTACTGAGAAAATTTAGAGAACCACCATTAGAGGCTGTCTGCAGAGCGACTCTACCGCCCCCAACGTACTCTTCGCGTAGGGACGATGAAAATAAGATTACAGAGATTAGGGCTTGTACGAATGCATGGAGACAGTCGCTTTTCCCTCGCTCTGTTTGCGAGTGGAACAGGAAAGGGAATGACTCGTAGTGGTACAAGGTACCCTCTGCCATGCACCATACGGCGGATTGCGGAGTATCGATGTTGATGTAGAATTTCATCAAACATCGAACCCCCCGCTTTCCGTCCCAAGTGCCAATGTCGTCTGGCCAAAAAGAGGATGGAAAGTGATGCCTTCCGAAATACAGGGTGATTCAAAAAGAATACCACAACTTTAAAAATGTGTATTTAATGAAAGAAACATAATATAACCTTCTGTTGTACATCATTACAAAGAGTATTTAAAAAGGTTTTTTTTAAACTCAAAAACAAGTTCAGAGCTGTTCAATATGGCCCCCTCCAGACACACGAGCAATATCAACCCGATACTCCAACTCGTTCCACACTCTCTGTAGCATATCAGGCGTAACAGTTTGGATAGCTGCTGTTACTTCTCGTTTCAAATCATCAATGGTGGCTGGGAGAGGTGGCCGAAACACCATATCCTTAACATACCCCCATAAGAAAAAATCGCAGGGGGTAAGATCAGGGCTTCTTGGAGGCCAGTGATGAAGTGCTCTGTCACGGGCTGCCTGGCGGCCGATCCATCGCCTCGGGTAGTTGACGTTCGGGTAGTTACGGACAGATAAGTGCCAATGTGGTGGCGCTCCATCCTGCTGAAATATGAATTGTTGTGCTTCTTGTTCGAGCTGAGGGAACAGCCAATTCTCTAACATCTCCAGATACTGTAGTCCAGTTACAGTAGCACCTTCGAAGAAATAGGGACCAAAAACTTTATTGGCTGTAATGGCGAACAAATGTACAACTAAATGAAACTTTATAGCTCCCTTAATTCGCCGACAGATAGTGCTTAGCTCTGCCTTTTGTCGTTGCAGAGTTTTAAATTCCTAAAGTTGTGGTATTCTTTTTGAATCACCCTGTATATAAGTAAAAACAAAGAAGACTGAATTCTCTTTAGAAACTGTTTAAAAGAGCTATCGATGTCTTCTTCGAAACCTGGCTGAGGCAGTGTAAAAATTTGGTCCCGACGCCCCTTGCACCGACCAGACTGGAGCTGTCCTAACGTCGCAGAGATGGAGGTGCGGAACCAGCAGCGTGACTGAGTCTCTGGTTGAGCAACCGTGGATAACAGTGGAGGCCGTTCGCCCTCGCGGTACTCGAAGGCAGTGCAGCCCAGGTCCACCACCGACACGCCTGTGACGTCCCTTACTGAAGTTACTCGGACAAGTGATGATCTTCACTAAACGTCCTTAACTGATGATCAGTACTAATACAACCAGTAATAAAGAACAACACAATGTTCCGTGTAATGTTCCACACTTTATTTCCTACATAAAACACATTGGAATCTATGAAAATGGTTTTGTTCTGTGTTAATAGAGTTGTAAAAAGTTTATTTGTTCATTGAATTTCTTTCAGATAATAAAAAATTGTTCATAACACCGATACCTAAAATTGCTTGCACACAATGCAGTTCGCGAACGTCACGTGTGTGCTGAATAGTACATGCGCTTGCAGTTTCATTTTCTGGGAAAATATAAATGCGCTACCTATGCCGACGGAAAACGCACTGTCATATTCCCGCGGTGCAAAATTCCTGCTCCCAGGAAAACCCAGACTTGACGGCTGAAGCCACATACCTCGCGGTATGTATGCAAAGTCAAGTAAAAGTAATTCTGACATCAGTCTCTTGCTGCGTTTCACTGTATTGTACAGTAAGCAATTAACCAATGACTAACGCAGTGATGTACGTTAGGCACCTTAATGCACTAACAGAAATGGAAACTGTTGCCGAAGACTATTTGAAAGAAATAAACAAATGACAGACGACTACGCGACTTTACACGCCACAGATATTAAAATGCAAATCTGCCCCTGCTAAATACCAAACTACACAAGTGCGCTAAGAACACTGAAACAAATTTTCATCTTGACTACTACACTTATATGAACGCTAAATAAGCCACTTGCTGCTACTTGCGCACTGCTGACACACTGCTCGGCGGCAGAGGAGGATAACATACGCTGTCAACTGACTCTTTCCACATCCTTTTGATAAAAGAATCGTTCAGATCATCTATGGTACATGTGACCAACTAACTAACTAATTAACTGAACATCTGACCGACCACCGCTGTGTATTTGACGCGAGGGAGCGCAGTGTTTGAGAGATAATTCACATCAGGTGTCCACTCTAAAATTCAGCCGACTAAATTCATGCAATATTATTATGCATATTGCTTTTACGATTGTATGAGAGCTCGCACCGCAGTACTGAAACAGATGCATGTTTTTAGTAGTGGCGTGGACCACCTGCTGCCGCAGCCTACCCTCATTCTGCACCTCAGACGCCGAGTCTGGGATCTGCAGAGGAAGCGGCGGCGTCCCTGGGGGCCCCGGGCCCCGGGCCCCAGCTTCACACACTGGCCGCCTGCGGCGCCACTGCATCGACCGCAAAAGTTTTTATCGGGGTCGCCATGACGTCCGCCAACTTTTACTCGGGACTCGCATTCCTAAATTCTTTCTTTCTGTTTCCTCCTTCGTCTTCGTAAGATCACATTTCCTTCCATAGCAATTTTAGAGAGCTCCATGTGATCCAGTTTGGGAGACGCCGCGTCTTGGGAACAGTCATCTATTTGCATCTGGAAGGCCTCTTACAAGAACAGAGAATTTGAGTCATCCTGCCAGCTACATATACATTTTTTAACTAAACGCAATATTCGAAATACTTATTCGCTCATATAAAACAAAAAACTGTGAGCCATTAAATGCAAATTGTGTCCGGTTATTTGCATTGGAATAATTGTGGCTAGGATCCTTACTTGAGAAACAGCAGAGATGTTCAACGACATCCTGACATGGAGATGGATAGATGCTGCGCTACACGTTTAATGTAGGACTAGTCTCACCAGTGAGTGTCCACTACCATTGCAGCGGCAAAGTCTCTTCCGTAAACAATAGTACAGAAACTATCTTGGCTACATCTGCATCTACATCTACATTTATACTCCGCAAGCCACCCAACGGTGTGTGGCGGAGGACACTTTACGTGCCACTGTCATTACCTCCCTTTTCTGTTCCAGTCGCGTATGGTTCGCGGGAAGAACGACTGCCGGAAAGCCTCCGTGCGCGCTCGAATCTCTCAAATTTTACATTCGTGATCTCCTCGGGAGGTACAAGTAGGGGGAAGCAATATATTCGATACCTCATCCAGAAGCGCACGAAACCTGGACACCAAGCTACACCGCGATGCAGAGCGCCTCTCTTCCAGAGTCTGCCACTTGAGTTTGCTAAACATCTCCGTAACGCTATCACGCTTACCAAATAACCCTGTGACGAAGCGCGCCGCTCTTCTTTGGATCTTCTCTATCTCCTTCGTCAACCCGATCTGGTACGGATTCCACACTGATGAGCAATACTCAAGTATAGGTCGAACGAGTGTTTTGTAAGCCACCTCCTTTGTTGATGGACTACATTTTCTAAGGACTCTCCCAATGAATCTCAACCTGGTACCCGCCTTACCAACAATTAATTCCACTTCAAATCGTTCCGCACGCATACTCCCAGATATTTTACTGAAGTAACTGCTACCAGTGTTTGTTCCGTTATCATATAATCATACAATAAAGGATCCTTCTTTCTATGTATTCGGAATACGTTACATTTGTCTATGTTACGCGTCAGTTGCAACTCCCTGCACCAAGTGCCTATCCGCTGCAGATCTTCCTGCATTTCGCTACAGTTTTCTAATACTGCAACTTCTCTAGGGTTGTGTTGCACGTATTTCACCGACTAAGCTACCGGACGTATTCCACTGACTGAGCAATCCTAGCACGACTCACGACCTGCCCTCACAGTTTTACTTCCGCCCGTGCCTCTTCTCTCGCCGTCCAAACTTCACACAACTCCGGAACACGGTTTTAATCTGCCAGGTGTTATGTCTTCTTTTGCACGCTGTTTGTTTCTTTAGAGGATACAGGAGCGAGGAACAAATGCGGTTCAAGAACAGAGAATTCAGATATTAGTTCATTCTACATCTGATATCAAATGGTAAAAGTAATACATAACTTTGTTGCTGTAGTTGCAGTCATTTGCTAGTAGTAGCTTTTAATCCAGAATGAGATTTTCACTCTCCAGCGGAGTGTGCGCTGATATGAAGCTTCCTGGCAGATTAAAACTGTGTGCCGGACCGAGACTCGAACTCCGGGCCTTTCCATTTCGCGGGCAAGTGCTCTGCCATCTTTTTTTTTTTTTTTAATTCTTTGTTGATCTCATTTTGTTCTATTTTGTTCGTTTTTTTTATGTGTTCGGGGCCGACGTCTCATGACACCCGTTCAGGTTGTTCGTTATTCCGTTCACTCAGTTTTTTTTTATTACAGAGGGTAGCTAACCCTCTCACCCAACACGCTGAGCTACCGTGCCGACTACCATCTGAGCTACCCTAGCACGGCTCACGGCCTGTCCTCACATCTTTACTTCTGCCAGTACCTCATCTCCTACCTTCCATTCCTGGCCACTATGAAAGTCTGTAAATGTTATTCAAGTACCAGACAGACAAAATGGGATGCATGAATGTTCGAACTTAAGAACACCCGCCTCTGGAGCTCCGGAGAGGGGATGCTTGCGTCTCATTGGCAGCGGCGTAATCGTCCGCTGCAGCCAGCGCCGCCGTGGCGCGGTGCCGGCTGTAGGAAACGCGGAGGGGTAACTGGCGGCGCGCTTATTTGAAAGTGCGTCCGGGAACCTCACCAGGAAGTGTTAAATCTGCGCGCGCATTGCTGCAGAGTGATTATTCTTTCTGGAAACAATTGAAGGCATTGGTACAATAACCATTCATGTCCGCTTTCGGCCGAAAATAAAAAAAATTGCTACCATTGCATAGTTTGAAAACTTGTCCATCATATGGTGTAAGAATAACACCAGTACAAGGGACCAGTTCATAATAATGTAGAAAATGGTCCTTTCGACGACGAATGTTTGTGGCCAGAAGCAATCATATCGAGGACTTGCGTCGTCATTCTACAAACACGGTAGTCAGACTATGGCATGTGAAACGCATCCAAGAAGTTCGCTGTGACTGATTTTACGCAAGATCTTTTACAGACTTCTCGTCCCACTTAAAAAAACTGTTTGGATCTAACATTTTCATCTCCCTTAATGATATAAAAAGACAGGTTCTTTGAATGCTCCAGTGAATACTAGAACGCAGTTCGCTGTAGTGCATCATTACCACAACTTATTAATTATGATTTCGTTACACTGACTTTTCCCGACGAAAGTTTTTATAAAGTGCCCTTGCCAGTTAGTTTGAGAAATGCGAAGATGTCACGAAGCTTGCCCCGAATTTTGAGCCAGTCTCAGACATGGAATTTTGTAATAAGTTGATCCGTGACAGTGCTGTGCGAATACTACACCCAGTTGATGACGAGGAGATAAACAATGAACTTCTTATTGCGCTACCACACCCATCGGGTTTATTAGCATACACATTTTTTTAAAATTATGAGACTCCTCATAACATTCAGTAACCTGCAAAGTCCCAATACGAGTAGGCGCGAGCCAAGTGGCGTAGTGGTTAGCACACTGGACTCGCATTTGAGAGGACGACGGTTCAAACCCGCGTCCGGCCATCCTGATGTAGGTTTTCAATGATTTCCGCAAATGTCTTCAGGCAAATGCCGGTGTGGTTCCTCCGAAAGGGCAAGGTCGACTTCCTTCCCCATCCTTTCGCAATCCGCCGGCCGAAGTGGCCGAGCGGTTCTGGGCGCTACAGTCTGGAACCGCGCGACCGCTACGGTCGCAGGTTCGAATCCTGACACTGGCATGGATGTGTGTGATGTCTTTATGTTAGTTAGGTTTAAGTAGTTCTAAGTTCTAGGGGACTGATGACCTCAGAAGTTACGTCCCATAGTGCTCAGAGCCATTTGAACCTTCCGTAATCTGATGTATCCGATGACCTCAGTGTTTGGTCCCCTCCCCCAAGTCAACCAACCAGTAGGTCCTGTTTCTTTAGTTACTTATTATGTTTATTTCACATAGTACTCGAAAAACAAAGTTGTTTGGTGCAAGAGCAACTCAAGTCCAATTTTAAAAATAAAGCTTACAATAAATCTTTGTTTTGTTGCGTAAAAAACTCTTATCGTGTGTTGTTGGCCTAAATATAGTTTGGGAAAAGACAAGAGCGATTAATGAAGTTTTCCAATATCTGGACAGTTTTTTGCGTTTAGTTCGAATGTACGTAAAGATTATTGATTTGAGTATTGCATCAGTACCTTCAATTTCCCATGCTGTGGCTAAGCCATTCCTCCAAAATATTCCTTGTTCCAGGGCCGTTTGAGGGGGCATTTCGAAACAATTTCGCCGCCACCATTGTTCACCTTGTTGCTGAAAATGCCATATCGGTCTTCGTACTCAAGACTTCTAGTTCAGTAGCGCTGTACCCTCAGTTCGTGATGTTTTTCCTCGTGTTACCAGCTAGTGTGAAAAACTGCTAAAAATATGAATGGAGGAAATATTCTCGTGATTCTAAATCTCTCCTACCTAGTAGAAAAGAGGTGGATAACAAATGAATCCTTTGCAAACTTTACTCTCTCACTCTATAAAACCCTTCCTGGTATTTACACGTGTATATTCTGAAAATTAAACGTGTTATGCTGGTAGTAGGTACCTATTTTCCATGATACTAGTGGGAGATGTACAGGGTAAAAACTGTAGCGAAAGATACAGATTTGAATACATCCAAGCAATAATTTAACAGAAATGGTTCAAGTGGTATACTTTGAGACAACGAGGTAGGCACTGTAGAATAGCTAGTGGCGGCCCCATCAGACCAGTCAGAAGACAGATGACTTTAAAAAATTCGTAAAGCAGTGGCATTAATATTTTAATCATTAATAAAACGCGTTTCCTATAGTTTTGAATATCATGTTTCAATAAATTGAGCTTCGTTTCCTTCATCCCTCCCCCTTCTACGAAACTAAATATTTGAGCTTCCCCGGTCCCGTCACGCCAATTCCTTGGCCCAGTTCGTGGGTAAGCTCTTAGATATCCACCACTCCGTCTTCAGGCCGCAAGTGGCCCATCGGGACCATCCGACCGCCGTATCATCGTCAGTTGAGGATGTGGATAGGAGGGGCGCGTGGTCAGCACACCGCTCTCCCGGACGTTATGATGGTTTTCTTTGACCGGAGCCGCTACTATTCGGTCGAATAGCTCCTCAATTGGCATCACGAGGCTGAGTGCACCCCGAAAAATGGCAACAGCGCATGGCGGCTGGATGGTCACCCATCCAACTGCCGACCACGCCCAACAGCGCTTAACTTCGGTTGGCTGATTCAAATGGCTCTGAGCACTATGGGACTCAACTGCTGAGGTCATTAGTCCCCTAGAACTTAGAACTAGTTAAACCTAACTGACCTAAGGATATCACAAACATCCATGCCCGGGGCAGGATTCGAACCTGCTACCGTAGCGGTCTTGCGGTTCCAGACTGCAGCGCCTTTAACCGCACGGCCACTGCGGCCGGCGCTTAACTCCGGTGACCTCACGGGAACCGGTGTATCCACTGTGGCAAGGCCGTTGTCTCTTAGATGAAATTACAGGAAATTAAAAAGTGTGCTCTATATAGTGATCTCGTCAACTGACAGAATTTCCAACCAAACCAGACCAGAAATGTAATATGCATTCCACGTGACTTCTTTCTTAATACAATGCGATTGTACTATATGTACAGCTCATAAATCTGTAGGTTAGTTCTAATCATCTGAAAATAGTAAAGTAAAATTTATAAACAAACTGGAAATACGTATTTGTGAATAATAAATACTTTTAGTAATTTGAAGACTTGTGAGTCTTATTACTTATAACGCATTTTTCGCTTTGCATGCTGTAATCAACAAACGGCCAGCATGTGGTTGACTTATTCAGTCATTACTATAGGTCCTGAAAAAGATCAGTCGAGTATTTAACAAGTAGCTCTCAGAATAGAGTTAAGGACAGACTGCTGACAGGCTTTGATCTACTTCACAGTCTGCTTCCCTCTCGGTATTTCCCCCTAGCGAATGACAGCAACAGTGTCACATAAAACCGTCTACGAAATAGTTCGGTCGATGTGTCAACAAGCGAGACAACGGCAACACGCTGGAATCTTCGGAGCGCGGGGCCGCCGTCGACAGCGTAGTGCCGCCGTCGGCCGCCAGGTGGCAGCAGCTGCTGCGCTCCAGCGCCCACGTGGTCCCAGTGGGAGGCACTGCAGACGACGAGGCGGCCTCGCTCGTTACTGCAGGTGTCCTGTCAAGTCATGCACCCCAGAAAGGCCACTGCCGTAAAAAGAGCGCCCCGTCCACTGGGAACGAAAGCGAGAAACGTCACGTCGACGATCTGGTCATTAGCGATATAGCCGAGTCAGAAATGGACAAGAGCGGGAAAGGAGCCAGCCCTGGATTGGACTGAGTCTGGCTGTGAAATTGTGAAGTATGGGAGTGCAATAGTCAGTTATGGTAGATGATGAAGGCATTTCCCTCCAGAAAAAAAGAGATTCGGTAATAATTAGAGAAGAAGGGCTGCGAAATGTAAATAAGGTTCCCACGAAGGAAGTAAAAATTTAGCAGGAGAAAGGCATGGATCCAGAGGGAGGGGCTCTATGGGGGGAGGATGGTGTCGTGAGTCTCACAACCCCCTTTCCCAACGCGCTTCACTCACGGCATGTTCATGTACTCGTAGCTTCACGGTCGCTGCGAACTTTGCTGCGTATTCTGTTTTTACTTTTCAGATAAACACTTTATTTCATGCTTCAGCTATTAGCTAATTTCGCCACCTTGGGTGTTTTCAGGCTACTTCAGTCCATTTCAATTTAAGACGTTGATCACGTCATTTGCATTTTAACTTGAACCTTCAGACTAACGTATTTTAATTTGTTGCAAGCTGACACAAACACACGGACAACGGTCCCATTTTTCTCTTCTTTGCATATGAGATTCGCGTTTGTGATAATTGCAGACCTAACCACAGTGATCGTGAGAAACCTTTACTAAAGGCACCATATCAGATGTTACTTCCTCCACGCAGATGTGTCGAATGTAATATGAGACACGATTACCGTTTATCACTACGAAGCAAGTAACACAGATAACATGAAGACCGCGGGGTGGGAGAAACTACCTGGAAGCTATTTAAAAAATGGAAACAGCCTACGCAAGAAAACAGCTTCCCTCCAGACACCGGTTAACTAATGAAAACAAATTATTGAATTATTATCATTATATTAAAAGATTAGTATTTATTGTTACTGGTATTAATGTCCTCTACATCTGTGGCACGTTAAATGTGAGTAAGACGGTATGTCTCATTGGGGAGTGGGGGAGGGGAGGGGGAGGCACAGACATTAAAAGCTGTGACCTGTGCAACCTGCCTCACACCCCCCCCCCTTTCCCAAAGTTATGAGTCGAAGAACATAGGAGAACGAAGTGAGACAAGGTTGTAGCGTATCACGTGTACACTGAGCGAGCTGTGAAGGAATTAAGGGGAACTTCGGAAAGGAGAATTAAAGTTAAGGGAGAAGATATAAAAACTATTAAGCTTGCTGGTGACGCTGAAACTCTGTCAAAGGGAGCAGAGGACTTGGAAGAACACATCAACGGAATGGATAGTGTTCAAAAAAAATGTTGAAATGTGTGTGATATCTTATGGGACTTAACTGCTGAAGTCATCAGTCCCTAAGCTTACACACTACTTAACCTAAATTATCCTAAGGACAAACACACACACCCATGCCCGAGGGAGGACTCGAACCTCCGCCGGGACCAGCCGCACAGTCCATGACTGCAGCCCCTAGACCGCTCGGAATGGATAGTGTCTTGAAACGAGGTAATGAGATGGGCACCAACAAAGATAGAACAAGGGTAATAAAACGTAGCCGAATTAAATCAGCCGATGCTGAGGAAAGTGGAATAAGAAATATGGCAATAAAATCTGTAGATGAGTTTTATCATTTGCGTAGGAAAATAACTGATGATGGACGAAGTAGAGGCATACGAAATGCAGACTGACAATAGCGAGGCAAGCCTTTGTGACAGAAGAGAATTTTATTAACATCTGATATACATTTAAATGTAAGCAAGTTGTTACTGAAGGTATTTAAATGGAGTGTAGTGTTGTATGGAAGGAAAACATGGATGATAAGCTGTTCAGACAAGAAAAGAATAGAAGCTTTTGAAATGTGTACCTACAGATTCATGCCGAAAATTCGATGGGCAGATCGGGTAACTGACGAGGAAGAGTTTAATCGCATTGGGAACAAAAAGAAATGTGTGGCAGAACTTGATTAAAAGAATGGTTGATTGATGGACCCATACTGAGGCATAAAGCGACTGTTAGTTTGGTTATGCGTGTGTGTGGGAGGGGGGGGGGCGGTAAAAATTGTAGAGAGTGAACAAGGATGGAATAGAGCAAGCAGGCTCAAATGGATGTAGGAGCCATGCGGAGATGATTAGACTTGGAAAGGGGATATTAGCGTGGAAAGCAGCGTCACCACAACATCAACACGTGTTTGTACCAGTTAAAATGTTCAACCGCTCAAAATAAGAGAAAGTAAGAAGAGTGTTGTTTCTGCGTGAACCCCTGTATCCGTGGCTCGAGCAGCACTGAGACTCAGTCGGATTGCTTTTCCGCGTTGGAAGTTTGTAAATTAGTCCCGAGGATCACGATTTCGCCAACAGCTGCTGTCAGCGCACACGGCGCACGTATGCATTGTCGGCTGTTTAGTGCCCGCGTACACAGACCGCATCCAACACAAGCAACGGGCTCTGGGCGCTCGCCAGAGCGTGCCCGCAACGGGCTACTTGTTGCACTTTCTCGCAGCGTGTAAACAGGGCGGGCGCGCTGAACCCTGTCCGCCCGCGAGTTGCACGAGCTCTTCACGAGGAAGTTTGGAGACCTCGGTTACGAAAGTTCCGCCTACCACTAGGTGACGTAGATACTAGGGGATGTTTTCATTCCACAATTCCAACCATCTGGCACTGAGGCCGTAGCGCTCACCAACGAGCTATTGACCAAGAGACGAGTATGGGATATCTCCTGGTGGATGGGCAGTTCGGGACTGTTCGTGAATTTCTTGTATTTATTTATGTGTGCTTCCTGCCTATTGAATGTTGGAATCCAGTACAGTGTCGTAGAGTAAATAACAAGCAGTAAATATCTCAATTGCCGTATGCAATTTGACGTCTGTCGTTTTGGAGTGAGCTCTGTTCAGCCATACTGTTGCACAGTATTCGCCGACCTACATCCACATGTACATCTGTACCCAGCAAGCCTCGTTGTGGTGTGTGGTGGAGGGTAGTTCCACCTATTCTCGTCACAGTCTTCAGTGGTTCGCGGAGAGAACGACTGCGCTGATAGGCCTCGGTGTGGGCCCGAGTCTCACTGATTCTCGCTTCTTCTTCTTCGTCCTCTCGCGAGATACACGTAGAAGGAACCAAATTTTTGTTGACTGTTCTAGGAATGTACTTTGATTATATGAATTGAGGATTCTCCCAATGAACCCCAGTCTGGTTGTGCCTTGCTCAGTATTAATTTTATGTGGCCGCTCCTCTTCAGATCGCTCCGTATGCATACTCCTATACATTTTATGTAAGTAACTTATTCCTGTGATTATTCAGCTGTCCTGTAATCATGCTACGCTGGGGTTTCCTATCGATGTGTACGCAATATGTGATACTCGTAGTTGTTTATATTAGGAATCAGCTGTCAGTTCCCGTTAGTTCTTGCGCCAAGCGTAGATTCTCCGCAAGTCTTCCCGCGCTTAGCTGCAGTTATGCAGCACTGCGACTTTTAGCCTCATCCGCGAAAAGCCTGACTAAACTTGCGACGTATGTGACAGGACGGTACTGACCGACATTACAAAAAATGGTTCAAATGGCTCTGAGCACTATGGGACTTAACATCTGTGGTCATCAGTCCCCTAGAACTTAGAACTACTTAAACCTAACTAACCTAAGTACATCACACACATCCATGCCCGAGGCAGGATTCGAACCTGCGACCGTAGCGGTCACACGGTTCCAGACTGAAGCGCCTAGAACCGCACGGCCACACCGGCCGGCTGACATTACATCAGTATATATTTCATTCGCAGATTAATAATTATAGCCATTAGGAGTAGTATGCTTCTAGGTTGGTTAGTACCTCCAACTACCTTATTTTCCCCTGGGCAGCACGTCAGGTGTTGAAATGAGGACGAGTGGACGCAGAACGGCTAGTCTATACTGACAAGCGTAGTCCACTAGTGGTGTAGTTACGATTCTGCAGAAAACATCAGGTAGTAAATCATGCGACGTATTTGAGGGAAGACTCTTAGGTTCAAATGGCTCTGAGCACTATGCGACTCAACTTCTGCGGTCATCAGTCGCCTAGAACTTAGAACTAATTAAACCTAACTAACCTAAGGACATCACACACATCCAAGCCCGAGACAGGATTCGAACCTGCGACCGTAGCGGTCGCTCGGCTCCAGACTGTAGCGCCTAGAACCGTACGGGCGCTCCGGCCGGCCGGAAGACTCTTAGGCACAGAGAAAAATCACTCATGTATGTACATATTCTACATCTACATCTACGTGATTACTCTGCTATTCACAATAAAGTGCTTGGCAGAGGGTTCAGTGAACCACCTTCAAGCTGTCTCTCTACCGTTCCACTCTCGAACGGCACGCGGGAAAAACGAGCACTTAAATTTTTCTGTGCCAGCCCTGATTTCTCTGATTTTATCGTGATGATCATTTCTCTCTTTGTAGGTGGGTGCCAACGGAATGTTTTCGCAATAGGAGGAGAAAACTGGTGATTGAAATTTCATGAGACGATCCCGTGGCAACGAAAAACGCCTTTGTTTTAATGATTGCCACTCCCGTTCACGTATCATGTCTGTGACACTATCTCCCCTATTTCGCGATAATACAAAACGAGCTGCCCTTCTTTGTACTTTTTCGATGTCATCTGTAGTCCCACCTGATGCGGATCCCACACCGCACAGCAATACTCCAGAATAGGGCGGACAAGCGTGGTGTAAGCAGTCTCTTTAGTAGACCTGTTACCATGCAACATTCACTAAAACATGTTTTCAGTTTAAAAATTGTGTCCTCTCGAAGAATCTTCAAAATTCTGGAGGTAATAAGGGTGAAATACAGGCAGTGGAAGCTTTTCTACAACTTGCAGCTTGTACAGAAACCAAATCACAGTTATAAGGACGGGCACGATTTCCCCATTACGTCCAAAGCCCGGGTGCTATACCAATTCCAGAGACCCTTGGCGATTCAAGAAGGGGAAAATAAGCTGAAGACGTGAAGTTTGTGTTAGGGAGGGCATTCGACTAGGGCAGTCCACGCAGCTACGTTACCCACACTGCCACAGTAGTGTAATGGCCGGCACACAAGGAAACTGGGGCTCAAGTCCACGCTGGGGCACAGTTATTAATTCATTTCTTTAGCTTCAGTGATAATCGCAAATACAGTTATAAGAGTAGAGCGGCATGAAACGGAAGCAGTGGTTGAGAAGGGAGTGAGACGGGGTTGCAGCCTATCTCCGATGTTATTCTGTTTTTTGAGCGTGTAGTAAAGGAAGAAGATAATTTGGAGAAGGAATTAAAGTTCAAGGAAGAGAAATGTAAACTTCGATGTTTGCTGATGACTTTGCAAATTCTGTCAGAGACAGCAAGGGAGTCGGAAGACCAGTTGAACGGAATGGACAGTGTCTTGAAAGGAGGACATAAGACGATCATCAACAAAAGCAAAACGAGGATAATGGAATATAGTCAAACTAAATAGGGTGATGTTGAGAGAATTAGATGAGGAAACGAGACACTTAAAGTAGTAGATGAGGTATGCTATTGGATGATGATGATGATGATGATGATGTTTGGTTTGTGGGGCGCTCTACTGCTCGGTTATCAGCGCCCATACAATTTCCCAACCTTTGCTCAGCCAAATTTTGCCACTTTCCTGGATGATGATGAAATGAGGAGGACAACACAAACATCCAGTCATCTCGAGGCAGGTGAAAATCTCTGACCCCGCCGGGAATCGAACCCGGGACCCCGTGTTTTTCTATTGGGGCAGCAGACTCACTGATGATGGCTGAAGTAGAGAAGATAAAAAATGTAGACTCGCAATGGCAAGAAAAACGTTTCTGAAGAAGAGAAATTTGTTAACCTCGAATGTAGACTTAAGTGTAAAGAAGTCTTTCCTGGAGGTATTTGTCGGGAGCGTAGCCTTATACAGAAGTGAAACGTGGGTTATAAGCGTTTCATATAAGAATCTGAAATGTAATGCCAAAGGAGAATGCTGAAGATTGTATGGGCAGGTCATGTAACCAGGGAGGAGGTGCGGAATATAAACACAGAAAGGAAATTTGTGGTATAAGTTGACAAAAAGAAGTGATCGGTTGATAGGACACATCCTGAGGCATAGAGCGATCACCAGTTTAGTAATGGAGGGAAGTGCAGGGGGTGACCGACACATGAGCACAGTAAGCAGAATCAGAAGGATGCAGATTGCAGATGAAGAGGTTTGCACAGGATACGATAGCGTGGAGAGCTGCTTCAAGCCGGTCTTCGGACTGAAGACCACAACAACATCTTCACGAACAGCAAATTGACTTGCGCGACCCGCACGTAGAGCGCATCGCAGTACAGCGCTACCCGAGCACTCCGAGGCCGGGTGAGGTCTGCAGAAGCGACCAGAAGGCTGGTGGCAGCCCCTGCGTCCACGCATCCCGCCCACCACAGCGCCCGTCTACTCGCTCTCCACGCCACCCTACCTTCCAGAGGCCGCTGCCTCGGCGACTTCCCGCGGTCCCTAACTCGTGCGGCGCAGCGACGTAACTGCACTTGAACTGAACGCCACCTGAGTAATAGGCCGGGACCTCCACGATGAAACAATATCGCCTGCCCAAACAAGTCCCTCACCGCTTCTTTTTTGGAAAGATGGTTGCATCATTTCTTTGACTGGGCCATAAATACATCTCAGCTACACATTTTGTTCATCCTGTTGAAGATATACTGGAAAATTCGCAACCCTGCTTGGGATGTAGCCATTCGTGATGGAGAATGGTGCCTGTCAGGTGATCAGCCCTCAGATACACGCACTGTCCATCATGCAGGCCGCGCATAAACTTGAGGTGGAGAATATCAGCTGCACCCTCCCTTGGTTTTGCGACTTCCCTTTGCGCAATCATCACCGGAGTTATAAACCTGTAGTAACAGGTTCCCCCTCAGTTTGTACCCACCCTTACTGAACCTGCTAAGGCCGGCCGGAGTGGCCGAGCGGTTCTAGGCGCTACAGTCTGGAACCGCGAGACCGCTACGGTCGCAGGTTCGAATCCTGCCTCGGGCATGGATGTGTGTGATGTCCTTAGGTTAGTTAGGTTTAAGTAGTTCTAAGTTCTAGGGGAGTGATGACCTCAGAAGTTAAGTCCCATAGTGCTCAGAGCCATTTTAACCATTTTTTGAACCTGCTAAAATCTCTCACATAAGCTCGATCCCCTATCTTGAGTCTGTTAGGGTGTCATCCCTTAGTCTTTCTGCCTATTGGCTTCCTGAATTATTGGAAGTTGATTGCTACATTTCTTCAATTATCTGATCCTCACATTTCAATTATTTCACCCACTCGTCTTGACAGGGCTACTGAAAACATATTCTGTTCCTGGTATCGACTGCGGAGCAGACTGTGAGATTTACAGGACGAATGCTTCCGGGCGCACGGATGGATCACATCACTACGCGCTGCACTAGGAATGCCGGGCTCGAGGCTTCGACAGACTGCTCTCGCGCTACGCTGTGTACAGAAAGCGATGTTTTTACTGACGAATGCTGCACGTTTCAGGGCGCTGGTCAGTGAGGCTACGAGATGTTGCTAGACTGGGCGCAGAATACACACACTTGCTGTATGAGTTCGTTGATTATCACGTTAACTATTTTCTTGATTCTCTTCGCGAAGTTGCCGTATCTTTCATGTCCTGGGTACGCGTCCCACACTTAGATGTCAGTTCCTTGTGTCTCTGTGACGCGACTTCATTTCGAGGTCCTTTATAGAACCTGCTTCTTGTTTATTCGTTCCAATGTAATGTACTCAATTTAGTCACTCTCTCTATTAGTGAATGTTTCTAAATGCTTTGCGACCTATATTGGGTCATACTTGTTCAGTTTTCTTGCAGTTCGGCTATCTGTAATGCCACGTATTCTTCAGGCACAAGTATTGTATCATAGTAACCTATCCACTTCGCTGATACCAGTTGTATAAATTTACATTTAAATATTGCTTACAATGATTTTCCCTGTCATGCGTTTTCCTATTTAAACAAAAGTTGTTATATTATCACTTCACGGCGGTACGTGTTGCATGACTACCTACGGTTCACGATTTTCCGTTTGCAGTTTACATTAACAACAGTCGAAATCACTGCAAATACCGGTCTATACGTTTCTGTGCAACCTTCCAGCAAACAAGGTAGATTTCAGATCTGATGCGGAAAGCACTTGTTCTAGAAGAAGTATATTTATCTGATGGCTTTTGTTTTGTGTATCACTGCAGCGATCTGGGAGAACGTTCCCACTGCGCTGCAAATGCCTATAAACCACATTCCTTAAGCTCTTTGATGATTCTGAGATATCGCATACGGTTGTTCATGCCTACTAACAGTCACTCTCTCTCTGCTATGACCAGATTGCCCTCTCAAATACTGATTCATGGGTCAAAATTTCGTAAACCATATGCCACTTTTCCTGAAATTCTCCTTTCTTTACAGCAGATCGTCCAGTTAATCACGGCTGAATTAGCCTGAAAATCATATATGAGCTTCATTTGAGTATCCATACGTGCCTCATGTTCGGCAATGTTTAAGAGGGGTAGGACATCAAACGGGCCGACTTGGAGCAGGAGAGGCACCACAGGACATTTTAGTTTCCACTGTCTATGCTTTTACAAATAAGTTCGTAAAACTTTGTGAGCATGACCAGGAAGGATTCAGGATTCTAGGTACACTTTTCTTCGTAAATAAGTTTCTTCGATGAATTTTGCACAGCACACAAACCATACTCTTGAATTTATTTAATTTATGAAAAAATGAATCAGCTGTTACATTTTAAACTTCATGTTTAGAAAAATCTCAAATTTTATAGTTAATTATCTCAGTTTTTACCACTGTTCTTAATAGATTTGGAAAATTCTAGAGTTTTGCATTAAGGAGTTTGTGCTTAACAAGCATATCAAGTTTGAAGGTAATAGGATATTAATTTCGTATGTTACATGTACCTAGATACAGACATTTGTGTTTTGCGGAAAATGGCCTTAAATTTTCTGCTTGTTTTGGCACTCTTTTAGAATTGTCGAGCACCATAAGCAGGTTCTTTTTCATTTTATAGATAAGTTTTCTTCCTTTTCACACTCTTATCACGCACTCTTCTTGATTCTATCACCTCCAAAAATGATTTATCTGCTTTCACTACACGCTCTCTGTCTATCGCATACAAAGCTTTGATGCAGCTCACTCCGGGCTTAATTCCCATTTTCTGTAAAACATACTTCCTGTTTTGCACACCATCATTGAAACATGAAACTGTGTCATAAACACCAACAGCAAGTGCATTTCTTCACACAAAAATAGTTGTCGGCAATCTTTCCCTTACACATTGGTTAAAACTATTTGAGTTTTGGGTACCACCATGTAGATATTTCCTCAATAAGTTTTCATTTGGAAGGCGCCTGAATATAGGTTTGATGGCTTCCATGAAAGTAGTTGGTAGAGAATTCCCATGATGATATTTTTCACCACCAACAATTGACCTTTTGTAGCCACACCATGATTCACTTCCTTTTGGGCACAAGTTGTGGATAGGTGGATATTGTCTGTGAACACTTTGCGGAAGCATAAGGTCCAAATGGCTGGCTTCATATTTTTCAAGTTCCCTGTGTTCCTTCTTATTGCCAAGTTATAATATGTCTGAAGCTTGTCAATTTCTGCATCCGTCAGTCGCCCTGTCTCTTTTATTCCCTTACCATCAGATAATTTTTTTCCTGACACATCTTGTCTCAGCCTTCTAAGTCTAGTGCCAAGTCTTTTCTGTACATGCCCCACACATTCTAAGTTCTTGTTTCACGTATGACAGTCTCTGGCACAAGTATAAACATTCCAATTCTACAGAGCGAATTGCACTTACGTATGACAGAAGAGTGGTGTCCAAAGGGGTGTGGCGCTGCATCTTGGTACATTTAAGACCAAATAATCTCTCCAACATACATGTTTTATACATCAAGCTATTCAGGAAGATTTTCGCTACAAAACTGGCATAGTTTGGAAAAATGGAATTATTTAAATTTTTGACGTCCTACCCCCACTTTAGGCATACATCAAACATCCCCATGTCTCACTGCACAGAGTACGATCTCGGTGGTGGTGATGGTGATGGTAGTGGTGGTTTGCGGAAGGTTCCGCCAATTGATGCTCTCGGCGAAGGAGGGATTTTTGTATCCCCACGGCAACGCTGATATCTGCGAGAGGTGGAACAAACTTGTTGAGAGTTTCCGTTTAGTGGATGCTTGTTCCTCAAAGCAATGTGCCACTAGTGTAGTTGCAGCTCTTAGCTGTGTATACACTTCGCTGGGTGCAGTTTGGCGATGCGCGTCGGCAGTAGTTGCAAGAGCAAATTGCCCGGCGAAGCTCCGCGAAGGACTGCGGCGTGCGTCAGTGCCGGCCTGTGTGACGGCAGGCGAGGCGTGCGTCGTTGGTGGTTTACGGTGCGTTCAGAGGCAGTCAGAGCCGGCCACTCGTCTCCATTGTCTCCACACACACACACACACACACACACACACACCACACAGTCAAGGCAAGTCTGCGCTGCTGTGATACTGCGTTCGTCTGCCAGGTGTTTACACTGGCGGGGCCCTCGCTCTGAACTGCCAACTGGCACCATCAACTCCACGAACTCACGAACTGAATTATCTCAAGCACTATGCAGTTACTGTCAGCTCCGTGACACGAAAACAATTTTGCAGGGTCTCCCACTCTTCACGGGTCTCGGGAAAAGTGCTGTAAAATCTTAATAAAACAGGATATGAAACAAATTTTGTACAGGACGTACCTTCATGGTTGAGAAATGAAGGTACCGTACAGGAGGTGCTGGAATATTCCCGTGCAATTCTTTTCTTGATACTACTGTTGCCAGTGAAGTGTGGCTGATAATGTTTCATGAATTTGTGAACATGTTGGCTGCCGAGGAACTGACACTTGTACCAGAAAGATGGGGCAACATACAAAAGGCCTAAAGCGAATAGGGCAGCGGTGGAATCATGTTTCCGTTGTCGACAGGTCCCCACTCCCTCCCCCTCCATGACTTTTTCCTGGGCGAATCACCTTAACAGTAATGTGTACAAGAGCGAACCCTGCACCATCGATGAGTTACGCGACTACACCCGCCATGTAATCAAGGCAATCACGTTCCATACTCTGGCAGCTGCAATCGAGCTGTGTGTACAGGCGGGGAAGCTCACTTCCAGCATCTCTTGTAAAGTACCTCCATTTCCCAACCATAAAGGTACATCTTGTCCAGAGTTGGTTTCGTATCTTCCTTCACTTAGTTTTTGTAACACTTTGTCTGAGACTCCTAACCAGTGGAATACCCGTTATGTAGCTTCGAACGTAGTAACTGGAGTACACTGCTGGCCATTACATATGGAACGTGAGGAAACCGATACGCAAATTATTACAGTTTCAGCGCAACTGCACAAAGTGAGTAGGACTAGTTCCCTCTACATTCTGTATACGAGAAAAACTTGTGCAGCGCGTTATTCATCTGAATGTTGGATGTTTGTGAGAAGATGGTGCTATGCGTGGTGTCAGAACGAGAAATGTCTGCTGTCAGCACGTGTCGGAATCCCACACTGGCGGGATCGTGAGCTGCCGCCCGCACTGCAGTTCATTGTTCCGCCACATTGCTGCTCACGTTAGTCGCGATCCCACAACTGTGACGCGAGTATGGAAGACGCAGCGGCATACAGGATGTCTTCGCACTGCCGTCAACTGTACTTTGAAAGCTGCGTTTTGCTTTGTAATTTACAGCTCCTTATTCCGCCTTCATATGTAGGGCACAATAGCTTTAAGGTTAACGCATTACTCGTCCACGTGGCCGAAGCATTGCTGCATCGGTGCATCAGTGTTAAAGTGTTTGTGCTGTGCATACAAAAACAGCGTAACGAGCTGTTAATTACAAAGGAAAAGGCAGCTGCAGCTTTCAAAATGCAGTCGATGGAAACCCTAAACTGACGAATATATAAGCGTCTTACGACAACTGAACAAGGATGCAGTACCGAAACGCGCCTTGAAGTAAATTAAACTAAAAAAGAGTTACTACTTGCTATACTTCTATAAGTAATTTAATCCAGAGTAATGGAGCTAGGCCACTATTAATTTGGATGAATTAATATTGTTTTAATGTGCAGTCTAAACTGTGGAACATGAGTTAACTAACAGAGTGTTGAAATGAATACAGCCTTAGTAGGTGCAACAATAGTATTTAATAAGTACTCAGCCGTGTTTTGAGATTCACGCCATCGGTATTTCTTTATCCATGCGGTTTCTCTGCGTTCCTTTTATCGCGGAAATGACGGAAGCTATTATAGAAAATATGACAGGACAGTAACGTACTGCTGGAGCCATTTGCTGGGAACTTGTAACTCTGGGAAGTTTCTACAGCGCATGTAGAGCAGATCCTTCCATCTTACCTTATACCGCTCTCATTTTAATAATTAATTTCGATTTTCTGTTGAATACGAGTATATAAGGATATTCTTCGACAGTGGAATGTGTAAGACTTGACTGCAGCAACAAAATATTTAACTCGCCATGTACTACAGTTGCGAAAACATTGAATGTGCCGACATACACTCTGCTTTGCAGAGCGATCACAGCGACTGCAGACAACAGAAAAACTGATAAGTAGGCGCAACCGCAGACAAAAACACGGATGATTAGTGGGAAGCGGAACAGGAATCGGTTGTACCTAAGTGGTTACACGGCTGAAGAAAGCTCAGAAACGCAGAGACTCATTCTCGAAGGACACCCTCCAAAAACTTTACACCCTTCTCATCTGGTCACTACAAAGCAGTTCAAACTTAATGAACGTGTATGTTTCAGGTGAGTGTCGAGCTCACTCCCACTCAAGAGGAAGCTCTCATTTGTGCATGTGAATATAATTTCAGAATGTAATAGCTGTTCTTTGTTTAACCAACAACTGAAATAACTTGAAGCACATAGCTAAAATTAGGGTTCTGATTTTTTTAAATATTATAAATTGCAATAAAATAGTCTTTTTTCCCAATAGATGCAAACGAGCCAGTGAAAAGCAACTAGCGAAGTTTCAAGAACGGTCTGTAAATGAGGAATCTAAGAGTATTCAACGACCCCACACGTATCGATCCCGTAGGTATCGCAAAGACATGATTAGACGAATTACGGGGTGCACGGAGGCGTTTAAACAATCGTTCTAACTGTGCTCCGTACGTGACTGCAACGAGAAGAAGCGCTAATTATTGGTACAGTGGAATGTAGTCTCTGCCATGCACTTCGCAGTGGTTTGCAGATTTTAGATGCAGTTGTAGAGTTCTCCATGATTATTGTAAGTTGCTCCGTTATTTTCCTGTACAAGGTGATTCAGCTGCCCATACAGCTGGGTTTCAAGCAGCCCTCAGATACCACACACAACGTAATCGTATTCTCTCACTCGTTTCGTGCACGCTATTAGTTCTACAGGAAAACTGAACAGGTCCTCTTTGTAAGAAATTTGATTTTGTTAAACCTTGTACTGGGATACGTTTTCGCTGGAGGCAACGGTTTACGATTTATATAAAAAAAAACCGTTTGAGGGTCACTTTTGTACGTTTACCTTGAATAATTCGAAAATTATAGTATCTAGCGAAAACGCTACAAAATTTAGCTGCATTAAATTTCCAACAGAAAGGCCCCGTTGATTTTTTTTATGTACCATTAACAGTTCGTGTATAGCAACCGAGCGAATATGAAAATCTTCCACCTGGTATTTGAAGACATTGCAGGTTGCGTAAAACCCAGAGGTACAGGCAGCTGCGTATGTCTTCGTATGAGAAACCAAATGCTATATTTATGCGTCGAAAATCTTCAATGGTATCAGAGCAGGAGACCAAAAAAAATGCAACTGAAACCGTCATCTCCACTGACGAAGATTCCCAAGCTATTAATGGCTGCGTCAACAAGATAGAACGCACTAAATAGCAATCAATCGTATTAGTGCATCAGTGAGCCAATCAGAATGCATGTTGTTTTAAATAACACAGGAATCCCTTTTAGTTCCTCACGATAGGAGTCTTGGCTTGATGCTGGACAAGCTCTTAAACTGAAGTGAAAATACTGTATCTGTGAAACGGAAGGTATATGGCTCCCTCTATATAGAAATACTGGTAACCGTAACCGTAACCGAAATTCCACCTCCGGCATAATTTCCGATGTTTAATCCTCTGTCTTTAGGCATCGGCCCGACACAGTTGCGTATTTGCACAGCCGTCACAAATTATTTCAAATTAATTAAAATAAATACTGTAGCAGTGAAACCGTTTCTTTAGGAATATGACCCATTTTAAAGTAGACAATTACACACAAATAGCGAAGGGGAAACAGCCAGATTTCAATTTCATTTCGGCCACGACAGCAGTTAAGAGTAATTAAACGTCATTTAATTCTAAGGGTGAGTGTCCTCGGCTACAGGGATAGCTATAACATTACTAACATTTTCACAAAAATGAATATTTGTGGATCTATCACTACTTTCCCGTATCTTATAAACAACAAATCGGAAGAATGCAAAATTAGTTTGTATGTAATACTGTAAAGATTTCATGGAGCAGCTTCGTCCGTGTTCTGGCCTTGGGCGGTTTTCTATCGTTCCTATAAACAAAGAGTGACAATAATTAATATATGAGGCATTGACTAAGCAACAAATTAAATAGGAATTTTCGTCGGAATATTATCTAAGCTCACCCGCCAAAATCTTAGCACCCCTTATAAAATACACTACTGGCCATTAAAATTGCTACAACACGAAGATGAGGTGCTACAGACGCGAAATTTAACCGACAGGAAGAAGACGCTGTGATAAGAAAATGATTAGCTTTTGAGAGCATTCACACAAGGTTGGCGCCGGTGGCGACACCTACAACGTGTTGACATGAGGAAAGTTTCCAACTGATGTCTCATACACAAACAGCAGTTGACCGGCGTTGCCTGGTGAAACGTTGTTGTAATGCCTCGTCTAATGAGGAGACATGCGTACCATCACGTTTCCGACTTTGATAAAGGTCGGATTGTAGCCTATCGCGATTGCGGTTTACCGTATCGCGACATTGCTGCTCGCGTTGGTCGAGATACAATGACTGTTAGTAGAATATGGAATCGGTGGGTTCAGGAGGGTAATACGGAACGCCGTGCTGGATCCCAACGGCCTCGTATCACTAGCAGTCAAAGTGTCAGGCATCTTATCCGCATGGCTGTAATTAATCGTGCAGCCACGTCTCGATCCCTTACTCAACAGATGGGGACGTTTGCAAGACAAGAACAGTTCCACGACGTTCGCAGCAGCGTGGACTATCAGCTTGGAGACCACGGCTGCGGTTACCCTTGACGCTGCATCACAGACAGGAGCGCCTGCGATTGTGTACTCAACGACGAACCTGGGTGGACGAATGGCAGAACGTCATTTTCTCGGATGAATCCAGGTTCTGTTTACAGCATCATGATGGTCGCATCCGTTTTTGGCGACATCGCGGTGACCGCACATTGGAAGCGTGCATTCGTCATCGCCATACCGGCGTATCACCCGGCGTGATGGTATGGGGTGCCATTGGTTACACTTCTCGGTCACCTCTTGTTCCCACTGACTGCACTGTGAGCAGTGGACGTTACATTTCAGATGTGTTACGACCCGTGGCTCTACCCTTCATTCGATCCCTGCGAAACCCTACATTTCAGCAGGATAATGCACGACCGCATGTTGCAGCTTCTGTACGGGTCTTTCTGGACACAAAAAATGTTAGACTGCTGCCCTGGCCAGCACATTCTCTCACCAATTGAAAACGTCTGGTCAATGGTGGCCGAGCAACTGGCTCATCGCAATACGCCAGTCACTACTCTTGATGAACTGTGGTATCGTGTTGAAGCTGCATCGGCAGCTGTTCCTGTACACTCTATCCAAGCTCTGTTTGACCCAATGCCCAGGCTTATCATGGTCGTTAACACGGCCAGAGTTGGTTGTTCGGGGTACTAATTTCTCAGGATCTATGCACCCAAATTGCGTGAAAATGTAATCACATGTCGCTTCTAGTATAATATATTTGTCCAATGAATACCCGTTTATCATCTGCCTTTCTTCTTGGTGTAGCAATTTTCATGGCCAGTAGTGTATACTGAGCGCTCTGGAGCATTACGGGCGGGGCAGAACTGCCACCAGGCGCTCATGCGACCCTCCACTGCTGAGGAACGTTTCGGTAGTGAAGCCGTGTGAGTGTGTCGCTCTTGTACGGAATTAGCAGAGCAATATGAGTCGACGTGGTCTCACGACAGACTGGCAGGAACGAGGAGCTATTGTGTTTGGACATGCCGGTGACGATGTCGCGAAAGTTGTAGAGCTTGTTAGTGTACCAGCACGGACACTCGAACGCCTCTGGACGGAATCACTCGCAACCACGTGACACGGCGCCAGAACAGTGGTCGTAAAAAGAGCCTAACCGACACGATCAGAGACCAATGAGTTCCGGTATCAAACCCGACGGTAGCTGCTGCTGTCGGTAAATGCTGGCCCATCTGAACCACTTTCCGAGCCAGCACTGCGAAGGGATGTGCGTGCAACGGACGCGTGGAGTACGGTACCTGGCGAGCAGCCATTGTTCTCCGTGGCACTCAGTGCTGTTCGTTTTCAGCGGGGCCAGACAACACAGAAACTGAACGTTAGCTGACAGGAGGCGCGTATTGTGGTCGCGATTTTGTGTCTTCTCATATGATGCGAGGCGCCTACTTCACCTGCTACACAATGAGTCGTTTACCCTGCGGTGTGTGAAGGGTATAGTTAAGGATGGAAGTGGTTATGCGATGCTTTGGGAGTGATTTTCGTGCCGTGAATAGGAGTTAGTCATTCAAGCTGTTCGCCCCCGGTAGCTGAGTGGGCGTCCGGCTGTCCTGATGTAGGTTTTCCGTGATTTCCCTAAATCGCTTCAGGCAAATGCCGGGATGACTCCTTCGAAAGGGCACGGCCGACTTCCTTTCCCATCCTGCCCTAATCCGATGAGACCGATAACCTTGCAGTTTGGTCTCTTCCCCCAAATAACCCAACCACCAGCTGCCACAGATTGTCTCTGCCGGCACGGTAGCTCAGCGTGTTCGGTCAGAGTGTTTAGCTACCCTCCGTAAGAAAAAAAACTGAGTGAACGGATCAACGATCAACCTGAACGGATGTCATCGGACGTCCGCCACGAACAAATTCAACGAACAATTTAGAACAAAATGATATTTTTTTAAAAAGTGGTCAGCGCGGCAGAATGTCAATACTAAGGGCCCAAGTTCGATTCCCGGCTGGGTCGGAGATTTTCTCCGCTCAGGGACTAGGTGTTGTGTTGTCCTAATGATCATCATTTCATCCCCATCGACGCGCAAGTCGCTGAAGTGGCGCCAAGCCGAAAGACTGGCCCGGCGAACGATCTACCCGACAGGAGGCCCTAGTCACACGACATTTTTAGTCATTCAACCAGGTTGTTAATTTCAACAGTCTCGATGACTAAAAGTCCATCTTTTCTCTACACTCTACACTCCCGTCTCGCAAGATGAAAGTAGTCTTCACGTCGAAAGGCACACAATAAGCCCGCTAAATCGCCCATCAAATGTAGTAATCAGTATCCCTGCAATTCGTTAGCACTGTGCGATGTTCTCAATCCGTGGCGTCATCCGGATATGGCACAGTATTAAGAAAGCTGCACGGGGTAGCCGCCCGGTCTGGGGCGCTTTGTCACGGTTCGTGCGGCTGCCTCCGTCGGATTAGGGAAGGACGAGGAAGGAAGTCGGCCGTGCCCTTTCAAAGGAACCATCCCGGCATTTGCCTCGAGCGATTTAGGGAAAGCATGGAAAACCTCAATCAGGATGGCCGGACGCGGGATTGAACCGTCGTCCTCCCGGATGAGAGTCGAGTGTGCTAACCACTGCGCCACCTCGCTCGGTCCCTCAGGCATGGGTGTGTGTGTTGTCCTTGGCGTAAGTTAGTTTAAGGTTCAAATGGCTCTGATCACTGTGGGACTTAACTTCTGAGGTCATCAGTCCCCTAGAACTTAGGACAACTTAAACCTAACTAACCTAAGGACATCACACACATCCATGCCCGAGGCAGGATTCGAAACTGCGACCGCAGCGGTCGCGCGGTTCCAGAGTGTAGCGCCTAGAACCGCTCGGCCACCCCGGCCGGCAGTTAGTTTAAGCCTAGGGACCGATGACCTCAGCAGTTTGGTCCCATAGGAACTTACCAGCACCAATATTAACAAACTTGTGTAGTCTCTTCCTCTCTCAACTAAGGCCTTTGGCACTGCTAGACGAACTGATCGTGATGTCTTCTAAGCATCACAGATTACTTGAGCACTGTGCTTGTAGTTCCTGCAGGCGACGTTTCCGTGGCAGCTCGTGTAGCATACTGTATATTCGTGTGCTACATGTGCTTACGAATACTACCCCGTCCCTCTGGAAGTCCTGGTTGTAGTGGTCGAGAAGCCACACACCGCACTGCCACGTAGGATAGCGGCGGTGCCGCGCAACTTGCACTGTACCATCCACTACAATGTGATCAGCTGGATCCCGAGACGCCCCCTACTGCAGGCGCACAGCAGGGAGGGTCCAGCCAGACGCGCGGTCGCTCCCGGCTGTTCCCGGGAGTCCAGATTTAGGAGCGCGCCGCGCCGCCTCGCCCTGTTTACTCACCTCTGGGCCTGACTTAATGCGGGCCCCTCGGCTGCGTCGAGGCCTGTAAACACCGCCAGATGGGCCGCGCGCGCTCCAACCACCGTCACCGCCCACGCACCCTTCCTGCCCCAGTCGGCGCCCACAGTGAGTAGCGACCGCTCACGCTTCGCTCGGATGAGCGGTTCTCGGCTTTTTATGCTACATTCGAGCAGCCTCCCGCGGTCTTAAAACTGGCCCTGAGAAGCTCCCCGGATCCACCCTCCGTGATGTGGCGCCGTGCTACGTCTCAGTTACGCCCAGAGGCGAAGTGCATACGATGAGCAGCACGAGATATTGAGCCAGTGATTCAACAAGAAAACGTTTACCGGCGGACCATCGTCCATTCTCGCCACAACTTTCTCTGCATAGAGCGGTCTGTATGACTAACAAGTCATTGTGAAATGAGGGACGTTTTAGCCAAATACAGGGCGATCTGGCAGTAGAGCAGACGGTGCAGCAGTTTGCAATATTTGTGAGCGGATTCACAGTTCCGACATCTGCCTCACAGTCAAGGCAAATCTGCCCAAAACCTTGGTGGGAACCGGGGGCATGCGAATAGTTATCTGAATTCTGGGACAATATGTCTAAGACAAACGTTTGAAAGCCTCGTGTATTTGAAAGTACACGCGTTCATGTGTATACAGAATATAGTCAATGACTTGGACAATACCAGTAGTGTATCTGCGTCGTGTACTAAGAGTCCCCAGGCTCCCTATCATCTGCGAGGCAGGTTTAAAGTATCTATTACTAGAATGAGATTTTCACTCTGCAGCGGAGTGTGCGCTGACATAAAACTCGCTGGCAGATTAAAGCTGTGTGCCGGACCGAGACTCGAACTCGGGACCTTTGCCATTCGCGGGCAAGTGCTCTACTAAATCCTCACAGCTTGCCCGCGAGATGCAAAGGTCCCGAGTTCGAGTCTCGGTGCGGCACACAGTTTTAATCTGCCGGGATGTTTCATATCCATTACTAGATTACCAATAATGGTCGTCGTGTACCCGTGTAATTATGTTTGGAGAGATTCCAAAATCCGATCACTCTACCGGAAAACACTGCTAGCAGCTGCTGCGCCGTCTCCGTTGTATTGACAATTCCTGCTCTTGGAATCAACAAACACTGAGGAGCCAAAGACAGGTACACCTGCCTAATACCGTGTAGGGTCCCCGCGAGCACGCAATAGTACCGCAACACGACATGGCATGGTTCACATGGCTCTGAGCGCTATGGGACTTAACTTCTGAGGTCATCAGTCCCCTAGAACTTAGAACTATATAAACCTAACTAACCTAAGGACATCACACACATCCATGCCCGAGGCAGGATTCGAACCTGCGACCGGAGCGGACTCGCGGTTCCAGACTGAAGCGCCCAGACCGCACGGCCACACCGGGCGGCGACATGGCATGGGCTCGACTAATGTTTGAAGTAGTGCTGGAGGGAAATGACACCATGAATCCTGCAGAGGTGTATATAAATCTATAAGAGTACGAGGGGGTGGAGATCTCTTCTGAACAGCACGTTGCAAGGCGTCCGAGGTACACTCAATAATGCTCATGTCTGGGGAGTCTGATGGCCAGCGGAATTGTTTAAACTTCGAAGACGGTACCTGAAACCGCTCTGTAACAATTCTGGACGTGTGGGGTGTCGCATTGTTCTGCTGGATTTGCCCAAGTCCGTCGGAATGGACGATGGACACGAACAGATGCAGCTGATCGTGTCACCCAACATAGTCGTATCTAGACGTACCAGGGGTCTCATATCAATCCGGCTGCACACGCCCCACACCAATACAGAGCCTCCACCAGCTTGAACATTCCCCTGCTGACAAGCAGGGTGCATCGATTGGTGGGATTGTCTGCATAACCGTACACGTCCGTCCGCTCGATACAATATGAAACGAGACTCGTCCGACCAGGCAACATGTTTCCAGTCATCAACAGTCCAATGTCGGTGTTGACGGGCCCAAGCGGGGCGTAAAGCTTTGTATCGTAGAGTCATCAAGGGCACACGAATGGGCCTTCGGCTCCGAAAGCCCATGTCGATGACGTTTCGTTGAATGGTTCACAAGCTGACACTTTTTGATTGCCCAACAATGAAATCTGCAGCAATTTGACTGTCTTCAGTCGTCGGGGAGTTCTTGCAGGATCTTTTTCCGGCCGCAGCGATGTCGGAGATTTGACGTTTTACCGGATTCCTGATATCCCTGGTACACTCGTCGTACGGGAAAATCCCCACTTCATCGCTCCCTCGGAGATGCTGTGTCCCATCAATCGAGTGCCACCTATGACAACGGGTTCAAACTCACTTAAATCTTGATCTGCCATTGTAGGAGCAGTAACCGATCAAACAACTGCGCCAGACTTTTTTTGTCTTATATAGGCGTTACCGACTGCAGCGCCGCATTCTGTCTGTTTACATATACCTGTATTTGATTGTACATTCGTACCAGTTTCTTTAGCGCTTCAGTGTATAAACCAGCTGCTGTTACTGAGGCGGCCTGCTTGCACACAACAGCTCGTCACTGGGCCAAGTAGGGTTAGGCGACACTATGGCAAAATGATGACAACTCCGATTAGCAACACTTTACAATAATTTATTAACAGAAAAGTTATAAGGATAGGGCGCGATACCAGTGCATTGTTCAGCTGCGTAAATCTGTCTTTGTCTCCTGGTCCATGGCCAAATCCAGTCAACGATGAATGACATCACTTGTAGAATGTCCAGTCTGGCTCTCCCAGAAGGCGACTGTAAACCAGATCCTCACGCTGTTTTGAGGTGTCGATATTGTCTTGCCTTCTATCCTCGTTTGGCAGATGGATGTAACTCTAGGACTATTCGCGTCAGGTAAGGCGGAAGCAAAAATTACTGCTCGCCTTGTGTGCGCCTTTTGGAGGCTAGCCTTAACTCCGCTGCACACTTCTATGCAGACTGTGATCCCAGTCTCCAAATGATCCGCCACGTCCTGAGAAATCCACACAAAAACAAAGCGCGGTAGCCGTTAACAGATACATAGGTTGATAATTACATGACAAACGAAGCGTTTTAAGTGTTTGCATCCAAATGCAGTTTATTAAATTAAACCTTTCCAAGTCGGGCACTTCAGTACGACCTCCAGATAGTTAATAGTAACACAAATATGAGGCCGTATCTTAATAACCAGGATAGACGGTAGGAACTCAGTATAAAGGCAGTCGGCTCTGTGTGGTGTTAGTTGGTGTGTATGTTCCTTTATAACTGGTAGGAAACAGACACCGATAGCGTCAGTGCGTGTTGCGTACATTAAGCAAGATTGTGACGATGCCACGCGGAAAATAGTTGACGTGAGACGAAAAAGCAAAAATCGGTGCGTACAAGGAAATGGGACTCTCTAACCGTCAAATCACCAAGAAGTTGAACTGTTCAAATACAGCGATTGATAATTTCATTAGACTGGGCGCACGATATGGCCAGAACGAAAAATATCGACTAAGTAGAAAATTATTTGAGCCATCGAAACAATTTCTTTTGAGCAAAGCAAGGGCCACAAACCGTAATTCTTCTCATCTTGTTGCTAATTTACAGTTGTCGGTAACGACAAATTTTGCATTCAAGAAATGACTGCAGAGATCTTCTCTAATACCCAAACATGAACAGGCTGAATTGGGTTGGTTCAAATGGCTCTGAGCACTATGGGACTGAACATCTATGGTCATCAGTCCCCTAGAACTTAGAACTACTTAAACGTAACTAACCTAAGGACATCACACAACACCCAGTCATCACGAGGCAGAGAAAATCCCTGACCCCGCCGGGTATCGAACCCGGGAACCCGGGCGTGGGAAGCGAGAACGCTAACGCACGACCACGAGCTGCGGACGCTGAATTGGGGATTGCTGTAAAACTTATATCATGGACTTTCAGAATGGGGTAAAGCAATCTTCAGTGATGGTAATAAGTTTAATTTCGATGTGACGGACGGATTTCAGTGTTATTGGCATGAACTGGGAACAGAGTGGCAGGTAAGAATGAGCAGAAATTTTGGTGATGGAAGTGTTACGATTACGGAGCCTTCTGCGCTGGAGGTAAATCCCGCATTGTTTGGCTGGTCACTACAATAAACTGTGACGTACACACGGAGATGCTAGAGACAGTGTTAATGAGAATGTATGAGGATCTACGGGACGAATGTCTGACCAAGGTAATGCATTTACGCATGTTCCTGCTATAACCAAAAAGTGGTTTGAAGATAAAGATTTTGATCTCTTGCCCTGGCTTGCTTGAAGCCCGGATATTGACCTTGGAAAAACTTTTAAGGACACTTGCAAGGCCTGTTTATCGCAATGCAAGGCAGTTTGAGACCGTATGTGAGCTGAAAAGTGCGACACGAAAAGAGTGGGCGACAATTTCACTGCAAGAAGTACAACCCTGAGAAAATCGGTGCTGAAGAGAATTTTTGAGGTAATTAGGAAGACTGCAGGTTGGACAAAGTACTAACAATTCAATAACATAACAGAACAGTGAGTGCCTTTATACCATTTTCAATGTAGGAAACGCAGATGCCTTAGTTTGTTATCTGTCTTATGAAAGAAACTATGTAATTTCGTCAGGATTTTTATGTCTTCTATGTGTCAACTACCCTCACAATAGATTCGCTACAGTGTGCTACAGACAGTGTACTACTACTTTAGTAGGACCCTGCCTTTATAATGATTTCCACTATTATGTATACCCTGCCAGGGCTGATAAAATAACTCTAAACCCGAAGAACAGTAATGACCACTGGTGAACGTTCTATGGTGGAAGCTGTACACAACCTTTCCGTCCCTGTGCTTTATCCCTGTTACCTTCATAATTTAAAAGATTTTATACTAGTCAACACTCTCAAAAGCTTACTTTGAATGCTGTTGTTGTTGTTGTTGTTGTGGTCTTCAGTCCAGAGATTGGTTTGATGCAGTTCTCCATTCTCCTCTATCCTGTGCAAGCTTCAAGTACCTACTGCCCTGTAGTAGACAGTTTACAAATGATATAGTGTTCGTATGCCTTTCTTTAACGTATCTTCTAAGATTAGATGCAAGGTCAGTATTACCTAGCGTGTTCCTAAACTTTTCCGCTACTCAAACTCATCTTCACCAGGATCGGCTTGTATCAATTTTTCCATCCATCTGTGAACAGTTCGTTTTAGTATATAACACCCATGAGTTGTTAAACTGATGGTTCATTGTATTTGTACCTGTCATCAATCCATTAATTTAAAATTGGAATTGTTATGTTGTTCTTGAAGTCTGAGCGTATTTTGGCTGTCTCATACATCTAGCTCACTAGATGGAACAGTTTTGTCATGCCTGGCTCTGTCAAGCATCTCAACAATTCTGAAGGAATGTCGTGTGCCCCAGGGGCCTCGTTTCGACTTAGTCTTTCGGTGCTCTGTCAAATTTTTCTCGCAGTATCATATCTCTTATCTCAATCGACTTCATCTTCCCTGTCTATAATTTGTCCTGGAGGGTCCATGGTTCCTGGTGATGACCAAAATACCTATCCTGTAAAAGAAAAGTAAACGTTTCAACATAAGAAAGTTGCAGCTATTTAGCTCCATAGAAAATAGTGGCCCCTTACTGCAATTTTCTGTTAGTAACCGATTCGATGTCTTTTGTCACAAAGTACTATTTTCGATGTTACCTCTTTTATCAGTCATCATCCATTCTGTTCACTGCCATTGGCTCCGAATATTTTGCAAGTATACGAAGATCAGGAAACGACAATCGCAGAGAGAGTATAGGTGGTTGTTGAAGCAAAGAAAAGAAACTGTACACTTTAATTTGATTTTCATTCAGATTTAAATGAATGTTTTGAACAACTAAAGGAGCAGAAGGTGTAAACAGGTTTCATCAACCAGTACAGATTGTTGCGAACGAGAATGACCTACATGTCGCTCGTTTTGTACAAATGTTATCAGAATGTAGATTTGGTCTGTTACTTTGTGTTCTTCTTTTTTTTGTAATCGGTGTACATATAACTATGATTATTATGTAGTAATGTAGATATGTATTTTGTAGCATGCTTCCGACACGAGTATATAAAAAATTAATTCGCGCATCACTACTGTTCCCTCTTAAACGCCTTCTTTCACATCCTAAGGCTTCAATTGGAACCTCTCGCACATCACCTACCCAAATCCCTAAACCAAACGTCCACCAACGTAAAACTCATTCTACGCAACACCCAAAAGACCGCAAATACCGCAATATCCTTACCCCTGAAGTCAAAACAATCTCGTCATTTCTTTCATCTGTGTAAATGTTTTAAATTGTCAACGGATCAACCTTTTATCTTTTAACAAACGGAACGCACAACCTGTGCTTTATTTTGTAAAAACATGCACTTCTTTAACGCTATGTAAAATACTTTGAACATTTCAAAAAAATTTTAATTCGTTTGGCTGAAGAGCGGCGAATTTTAACCAATCAGTCTACCACCGCCCGTGTGGTGCGGAGGGATGAAATAACAATAATAGTATCAGTACTGAAATTGAGTAACGAGTAACGGATACTATGTAACGTCTACAAATGCCGAGAAAACCGATACAAAATTTAGTCGTTACTTTTGAAGGCATATTCTCAGTGGTATTCAATACATTGTGTTTACTTATGTTCAGACTCAACTGCCGATACTCCCACCAAAAATTTCAATCAATCACTTTCAAGAATAGCAGATATTGGGTGACTGTAAGAGATGGTCAGAGAGGCGGCGATGAGATATTGGAAAGAGACCGGGGCGAGATTACTGAGTGCCGCAGCCAGTAGGAGGAGAGATAACTCACAGCGTCCCGCCCAAGCGCCTCGAGTATTTTTTCTGCTTTTTTTCTCTCTCGCCCGCCTCTGGGAAGCCGGCTGCACTTTATCTCGTCGGCCCATCTGTCAGTGGGGTTAATCCGGCTGACGTCACGCTATTAATACGCTTGCGACAGTCACTTCTTCCTCCGCGGCTCGCGGCTCCTGCCCTGCCGCGCCTGGCAGTATTATTTTGAGACAGTCGCCCAGAGGTCTGCGCTGCGGCCTCCCTCGCCAACAGCCTTCTCCCAGACCTTGCCTTGGGTGACCGCGGCCTTACCCCCCTATGCTATGTTATGTCTGGCAGGACTCCATTTTTGCCAGGAATCTGGCCGCAGGCGGGGATTATTTCGATACGCGCGAAGTGTCTTCCTGAAAACCCGGCCAGGGTCCAGCTTAAAGTCGCCGCAGACATCATGCCGATCTCTCCCTCTCTCCTCAAAATGCCACTCCAGCTTTACTTGTGTGGACTCGACTTTTCTACACGAACGCTAGTACGGTCGAACCCACAGACTCATGACTGACTGAAATTTTTCGTGGGAGAATCGGCAGTTGAGTCTGAACATAAGTAAACATATAGTATTGAATACCACTGAGAATATGGCTTCAAAAGTAACGATTAAATTTGGTATCGGTTTTCTCGACATATGTAGACATTACATAGTATCCGTTACTCGTTATTGAATGTCAGTACTGATATTATTATTCTTATTTCATCCCTTCACACCACACGGACGGTGGTAGACTGATCGCTTAAAATTCGCCGCTCTTGAACCAAACGAATTAAAAACGAATTAAAAATTTTTGAAATGTACGGACTATTTCACATGGCGTTAAAAAAGTGTGTGTTTTCACAAAATACAGGTTGTGCGTTCCGTTTGTTAAAAGATAAAAGGTTGATCTGTTGACAATTTAAAACATTTACATAGATGAAAGAAACGACGAGATTATTTTGACTTCAGGGGTAAGGATATTGTAGTATTTACGGGCGCCGGCCGCAGTGGCCAAGCGGTTCTAGGCGCTACAGTCTGGAGCCGCGCTGCTGCTGCGGTCGCAGGTTCGAGTCCTGTCTCGGGCATGGATGTGTGTGATGTCCTTGGGTTAGTTAGGTTTAAGTAGTTCTAAGTTCTACGGGACTGATGACCTCAGAAGGTAAGTCCCATAGTGCTCAGAGCCATTTTAATCATTTTTATTTACAGGCTTTTGGGTGTTGTGTAGAATGAGTTTTATGTCGGTGGACGTTTGGTTGAGGGAGTTGGGTAGGAGATGTGGGAGATATTCCAATTCAATGTGAAAGAAGGCGTTTGGGAGGAGGGAACAGTACTGATGCGCACGTTAATTTTTTGTTTACTCGTGTCGGAAGCATGCTACAGATACACAAGTAAATATATACATTACTACATAGTAATCATAGTTATATGTACCCATGTTACAAAAAAAAGAACAACACAAAGGAACAGACCAAATCTACATTCTGATAACATTTGTCCAAAACGAGCCACATGTAGGTCATTGTCAGTGGAAAGCAACAGATCTTGTTCTGATTACGAGAATGGAGACGGAGGGCTGTTCTTACCCTCACTCGCACTTGCTGTCCTCTGAAGTGAAGCCGACATCAGCTCTTATTCAGTTAAGGAACCTCCAAACGCCCAGTCCTCGTTTTAGCCAATCGGAAAATGTTCACGTGGGTCCATACTGGCGCTTAGATTGCCACAACGGAAGTCTTGCCCTACTGATTACACACAATATTGTTTTGCTAACCAGTGAAGTTGTGGGTATAAGCCTGCTCGTGAATGCTAGCCATTCCAGAACTTATTTAAAAGTGTGTTTGCTTACTTTATCTGATGGGATTCTGTTTCAACAGGATTTAAGGTGTTAGAGTTGCTATAGCTCCTAATTGTCAATGTACGACGACTATTCAGAAACTAAGTCCTGATCGGTCGCGACATGAAAGCCACTGTGGAAATCCGATGAAGTTTTGCACAGGTGTGTTGGGCCGTGTCTGCAGTATGCCCACCAATCGCGGCATGTTGCTCTTTCCAATTCTGAGCGCACAGTGAAGAAGTAAAGATGCCTGCCGCTAAGTATGAGGGCCTGGTGAGAGATTTCGCCTGAGGTCGTGCAGCCCACATAACATAACTGCCGTGCATTTCGTTCTTCATGACAGTTTTCGGCCGCATTCTCCGAGGCGATGAAACTGCTCCTGCAGCGTTTACGATGGCAACCCATCGAGCACTCACAATACAGCCCGTAATTAGCTCGTCCTGTCTTTTATCTCTGCTCACATGAGCCGCTGGCTATGAAGACAACATTTCGGCTCAGGCAACGAGCTTACACTAGAGTAGAGAATTGGCGGAAAGCACAGGCAGCTGCCTCCTATGATGAGGGTATTGGAAAGTTGGTACAACTCTACGACAAATGTCTAAGTCGGGGTGGTGACCATGTAGAGGAGCAGCTGTAAGGTGTAGCTTACTATCGCAAATAAATATTTTCGATTTTCACAGAGGTTTCCATTTCGCTGTCAATCGGAACTTTCATTCCGAATTGCCCTCGTCTTTCGAAGAATTTATGATATTCTTGGCGACAAGTTCAGAACGGACAGCTTATTCTTAATCTTACAGAGCCGCTTGTCATCCAGGAAATCGACCTTTACGTTAGCTGGCGACTCATTCCACAGGTCGTTCGAGGAAAGATTCTCCGCCGATTTCCGCGAGACCTACGACCTGTTGCTCCTTCCCGGGGGCGACCGATTAACTTTTAGGGCCTCTCTATCAGCCTGCCTGCACGGGCCCTTAGTCCTCCACGGCGCCCTACCGAAGGGCGCACTTTTGAACTCGCTTCTCCGAACCTGCTACTGCGCAGCCGTGCGTGCAGCCACATCCGATGTTTCTCGAACCGCTGCCGACAGAAGTCGAAGACTTAACTGAGTCGCGTACTTTCTAGTGAGAAAGGCGGCCCATTTGCAACTGTAGAACTGTACAGTCCGCCGGCAGAATCACTTCGATACTGAAAAAGGCAGAATATCAGGATTCGGTGTAAAGAACGTCAAAGTGTTGCACCATATGAACTGAAGCAATGTTTCTTTTGACAAAACAGGTACGGAATTTCACACCAGGAACAAGCGTGATACTTCGTTAAACGAAATAAGCTCTTTATTAAAAGACTGCATGCTACAGTGGTGAAATTAAAAAGAAAACGTATTCTGCAATAGCAGTACTGCCGAGAAACACACACCGTTGCGTCTTACAGAGGAGTGGTGTGGCAGTGTGCATGGCATACTGGTATGAAATTTTGTGGTTGCCTGATGAAATGAATACGTGTAATTATTATCATTATTCGTATTGTTCCCTGACACGGCACAGAACGCAGATGCCGCGGAACGGAGGACAAAATTGCTGATCTACTGTCGTCGTTTGCTCTGTGTTCCTAACTTTCCCAGGTCGCTTTGGCTATTAATGGACACTGAGCCGCAATTCAGGTTGCACGTTGTCGATGCATCTCTGTTTAGCGCTGCAGGTTTTGCTCCCCTCCGAATTATTCGAGAGGAATACGCTGTATATCGGAGCGGTGTTCCACCCTAGCCGTTCGACAAACAGCCCTATCAAGGCACCGCAGACTCATCTACAGGAAACACACACACACACACACACACACACACACACACACACACACACACACACTAAAGAGGGCACACTCAATGACAGGCATCAATGTGCGCAAAAGGGAGAACTGTTTAATATTTTCAGATTACAAAAGCCGCTAGACTTCCACAGCTAAGGGTGCCGTAAGGATATCTACATTTTTCTTCCTGCGTGATCTCGTACACCGAGCCTGCGCACTTGGGAGTATTCGCACTCTAAAACCGATCAAAAATGAGAATCTCCAAGTTACTTTAAAATCCTTTCAAATGTGTTAATCTTCAAAGTTTTTAACCTACGCTCACATCAACTGTCGCAAAGTCAGTCGCAAATAGTTGGAAATACGTGTGAAGTCCTTGCGGTATTGTTGGTGACATTTTTTTCTCTCCATTTAGTGGTTAACTTTAGATAAAAACATATACTGTATGTAAATGAAAGGTATGTACTTTATCTTACATGATACCTTAACTGTTTTGTTGTTTAAATTATACGTTTATAAATAGTATTTCTACGGGTACTTCTGTTACCTCAAAATTTTGAGATTTCAAAGTTTTACTTGCCTGTCGCGTTTTGTCGAGATAAATTTCTTTTACGGGCATGTAATTTAGATCGATGACAAATGTTTAACATTGTAGTATTGCCCGCCCTCTTCCAACGTTTTGTTTCTTATTCATTCAAAGTAAAATGATAAATATTTAAACTATTGCAACACAGCAGTTTTTCATTTATTTTGTTGTAGCGTATTTAGGAACAGTCAATATATTTACAAGAAGAGCTTTGTGCGATATTTTGAAGCGCTTTAAAGGGAAGAAAATGGATGTGACGTTTTCGTTCATAGAAGAGAAACTTGTAAAAACGTTAACATGTCCAACTGATCAAATAGCCGTTCTCAGTCGCGCTTCGAGCTATTTCAAAAGGAACTTCATGCATGAGGGCATACTATGACGCCAACATCACAACCAGAAGACTTTTTGCCGACCCAGGATGCTCTACTCTAATCATTGGCCTCATTGCCGATTTAATTAAAAGATTCAAAGTAATCCTGGAAGTAATTTCGAGTGGCGACAGCACTGATACTGAGAAATTTGATGCCTTTGTTCGTGGAACTGCAAAAATGTACGCAGGTTTGTATGTTTGCTATCCTTTCTCAAAGCTTTAATGCATGGTGCCAAAGTCATATCTAAAGCAATTCTACCTGTAGGCCAGTTGTTAGAGGAATCGAATGAGGCCTGAAACAAGAACGTATAGCAATACGGAATGAAATTTGCTCGTAAATTTTCGCGTGTAGGTCGTAACAGAGAAGTACCGCACAGGTTATTACTAAGTTCAGACCCACACTTACCTCGTAGCAGACCAAGCCATCACAAGAAAGTGTTCCATTTTCGCAAGAGGCATGCAGTCTAATTGTCGCAAGCTAACCGTCTTTACCTGTAGATGAAAATGATGGCGTCAAAACTACAGAGCCGGTCGGAGTGGCCGAGCGGTTCTAGACGCTTCAGTCTGGCACCGCGCGACCGCTACGGTCGCAGGTTCGAATCCTGCCTCGGGCATGGATGTGTGTGATGTCCTTAGGTTAGTTAGGTTTAAGTAGTTCTAAGTTCTAGGGGACTGATGACCTCAGAAGTTAAGTCCCATAGTGCTCAGAGCCATTTGAACCATTTTTTTTTTTTTTTTTTGAAACTACAGAAGGCAAAGATGATGAAGAGGACGATGACCAACAGTTTGTACTAAATAAAGATATATTGTAATAATTTGCATGTCAAGTTTGTGCATTTTATAAATAGACATATTTTATAAATAGACATATATTGTAATTAAAGTCAAATAATGAATTTCATTATATACCACTCCGTGAAATAATTTTGACCAGTTTTGAATGCGAAATTCCTACGTGCTACGGCTAAGCTTTCGTTTTTGCTAGGACTGAATTTCAGTTCCAGACCAGCAGTTCCAGCGTAAGTTCCCCACAGTCTCCCTAGATTAACGCAGATCAACATGACAACAACAAGTTTCTTAAGTGGGTTTTTTCACGAAGGGTGGTTTTTCTACCAGTGGTTTTGCCATTCTCGTTACACGTTAACTGACAGCCTCCAACCAGCCTGACTGTCTCCAAAAGTTCAGCTTGTTCCTTGTACAGTGACACTACAGGCATCTAGAAAGCAAGACACCGGACTCATATTCGGGAGTACGGAACTTTAGATCCCAGTCTGGCCATTCAGCTTTAGTTCTGCAGTGAGCTGCATCAACCAGTTACTTCGAGTGCCTCCCAAAGGACATGGCCGATCTTCTTCAATGTGTTTTAGCACGTAACTGTCGCGGGATAGAATCCAGGCCGGACCACGGAAATTTTAAGTCTGCACCGTCAACGAAGTGAGAAGTCATCAGAAACGACTCCATGTTAAAGTGAGCTCCCCTTTCACCGGTTGGATAATTTGGGTGGGAGACGTACACCCAGGTCGCCGAATTGAAAGACTTGCACCTGGAAACTGAGCCATACGCAGTCATTCGTTACGTACAAGACTTCACCAGACAAATATCTTCAGAAATGACTTCCACGCAGTTAAATTTATATTTTATGTTAGCATATATATGCGTTTCAGAAATGCTTTTCCTGCTATTGCCACCGTGCGTTTTATATCACCTGTAATGCAGCTATTATCAGTTTCCTTGTACGCAAATTGTTGTGACTTGGCAAGACAGCCAAGCCACTAGGAGATAGCCGAAAGGCACGCGTTTAAGCTCACGCAGGCTGGCGTGAGGTCTGGAACAGTTAAAGGAATTGAGTCTAGCAAAAAAGGTACATAGCTGCTGGAATACTTAACTTTAATCCATAATTGGTGAACATCGGTCTGACGGTACATGCATCCCAAGATAAACAGCAAATGCTAATGGCGCCTTGCTAGGTCGTAGCGATTGACGTAGCTGAAGGCTATGCTAACTATCGTCTCGGCAAATGAGAGCGTAATTTGTCAGTGAACCATCGCTAGCAAAGTCGGCTGTACAACTGGGGCGAGTGCTAGGAAGTCTCCCTAGACCTGCCGTGTGGCGGCGCTCGGTCTGCAATCACTGATAGTGGCGACACGCGGGTCCGACGTATACTGACGGACCGCGGCCGATTTAAAGGCTACCACCTAGCAAGTGTGGTGTCTGGCGGTGACACCACACAAATAGCAAAGCTTATTTTCTGCATTTACTGTCTCACTTCCTAATCTAATTAACTAGGCAGCAGCTGATTTAATTATACTACATTCTCTTACATTCGTTTCACTTTTGCTGATGTTATTCTTTATATGAAGGGCTTATATCAATAGTGGTATAAGTCTATTTTTGTTCATTCTTAGATACAGTTAAAATGAGCGCTGAAAAATCTGCAGTTGAGATACCAGAAATATTGAAGTATATATACTATTTCTGGTATCTCAGCTGCAGATTTTTCAGCGCTCGTTTAACTTTAGGACTCTGTATCTCAGAATGAACAAACATTGACTTGTACCACTATTGAAATAAGCCCTTCATATCGTCTTCTGAAGACAGGATCGGTTCTGTTCAACCGCTTTTGCAAGTCTTTTGCCGTCTCTGACAGAATGATAATGTCATAGGTAAACCTAAAACTTTTTATTTCTTCTCTTTGAACTTTATTTGCCTTCTAAATTTACCCTCGTTTCTCTTGATAGCCTGTTCAACGTACAGACTGAATGCATAAAACATTCTCGGAATTCTTGCTGCTTCAGTTCGGGGTAAAACCTCGAGTTTTCGACGATTACCTCCACCGGCTTCGTCAGGAGCAACTGACCGTCGGAACTGCTGCTGTAGCGCATAGACGGGTACTGATTAGTCGGTAATTACGTCATGCTAACCGCAGATGGTGAGCAGCAACGTGTGCTCTGTTGCCCTCACCTCTCCCGTAGTACGAGCAGTGAAAACATTGCAACGAATTTCTGCGCATCGGCCTTTTTCAAAAACAGTTGCTGAATGTGATGAGCAAAAATCGAAATGGCGAGATTGGTGTTTGTGTTGAGTGGAGACTTGTGAGGGGTAATTCTGACGTAATCGGCGCTTGCTGGAACCAACAGGAACTATAACGCTTAGGTTCACCACGCAATTTTGACGCTATAACTTTTAGTTCGCTGGCGTTGGCAGAAATGAAAAAACCAGGAAAGTCGACATAAATTGATACGGACGAGCCTGATATGAGACGAAACCGGACCCATCGGAATCCTTTTATTATGCCACTTACACGGAGCTACCATCGTTAGCAAAGTGGCTATCGCCAAGCGTGAATGGGAATCATTTTCGTTTCAATTCTAGGCAGGCTGCTAGCTTGTTGATTTACAGAATATGTAAATATCAATAACGCGGATTCCCAATATTTTTAAAAGTATCAACAGTCCTAGTGCTGATAACATGGCTTTCCATATCCAAATACAGCGACACCTATCAGCTGAAGATGATGAGGTGGTAGGTACCACTCGGTCTCTCGAGTTCTGTTTGGACATAGTTTAGTTATGGTTTAGTTTAATCCTCTCGTAACAGAGGGGCGTTGTGTATTCGCGGTAGTCGTATTTAGCAAAAAGTGTCGTGCAGCAGATTACTTCGTGGCACACACATGTCTCGTGAAATGACGCCGATGTGAAAGTCAGAGAAATTGGAGCTCATTCTTGGGCTTTCGTTTTTCCGGCGCTCCTCTCGCTAATGGAATGGTGGAAGAGGAAAAGAATAGTCGTGTATGATGCAGTCACTGCCGCACACCGTGAACAGGTTTGTTGAAAATACACACAGAAGACTTTTTGAGTGATGGAGAACAGATCCCCGTGCGTTATTACAAAACGAAAATTTACTGCTTCAATGTCACGGTGAGTTAAAGAGTTCCATCATTAACTGTTCAGAAAAGTGATTCAGAGCGCTGCTATTCTCTGAAGGCTCTTTTCCGATATTTCGAATGGTTTGCCACCGATCGACTGTGACTCTGTTACGTGCCACACACTACAAGTTTATCAGCTCAACGACCTTCACATTCCTCCTACACTGCTCTACAAACTCCTATTCTAAATGCGGAAGAATGCAAGTTAATGCAGACGAATAGAAAAAACAATGATGTCATGTTTGAATACATTACTGTATTAGTGATGTGGTGCTTTACACAGTCACCACGGTAGAATATGTAGGTGTAGCGCTGCAAAGCGACACGGAATGGAACGAGGTCGGTTAAAGGGAAGGCGAATGGTCGACTTGGGTTTATTGTGAGAATTCTAGGAAAGCGTAGGTAATCTATAAAGTAGATCGCTTGTGGAATTCGGGTACTGTTCGGCAATAGCACACACTGAAGAGAGAAATTGATCCAGTTCAGAGACGTGCTGCTAGATTTGTTAGTGGTAGATTCGATCGACACCCGAGTATCACGGGAATGGTCAGTGAAGTCAAATGGGAATCCGTGTGAGGAAGGCGGTGTTGTTTTAGAGAGACGCTAGTGACAAAATTTGGAGACAGGGCTTATGAGACAGACTGCAACACGATTTTACGTACCCTTCGCGTAACGACTGCGAAGACGAAGTTAAAAAAAAAATCTGAGCTCGTAGAGAAGCTTATAGACATTCCTCTTTTCCTCGTTCCATTTGTGAGTGGAAGAGGAGAGGGAACGAATGGTGTTGGTACAAAGTACACTCCGCCTTCACGCGGCATGTGTGGGTGCAGACGAAGCCCGCGCAGGGACACAGCTCTGGCACGCACAACGCATTGTTTTTGGTGCGTGGGTATCGGAATGTCTCAAGATCAATAACTTCCTTCACGTTGACGTAATCTGGATTTTTTTCGATCTATAACAGCCAGCTTTCGACACGGATACGAAGACACCGAGGCGATATTTCCGCATGCTAACCTATGAATGAGGGTGTCCAACTGCCCAGAAATCTCGCATGCAGGTGTGGGGCAAAGACTAATTTTCTAATGATGGCAGAATTGGCTTTTCCGATGAGTCTATTCGACACGAATTCTTTTATTTACTTTAGTCAACAGTTCCAGTAGTTTAGACTTGTTTAATGATTCTAAGAAGTTTTGCGTGCGTAGCTTACTTCAGTTTTCGTAGTGCTTCAGTGAAGAATTCGGTACGAACCGCGCGCATATCATAGGAGGACCGGGTCGAATGTTTGAGCCAGCGGTGACGCGAACCCAGTGGTGTGTGAACGTTACTGCGGATGAAAACAGTTTTAGACGGTCGCGCATGGCAGACAGGCTACATGCATAAATAAAAAGAGGAAGCTAATGGGAAACCTTGGAATACAAATAAAAGACTCGTTCAGACGTCCGTCATCTGAGTTGCGTTAGACGCGTCCGCGGGCGGGAGTGCGCAAATTTCCTGGAAACGCAGCGAGCGGCGGTAGCGCAAGCACACGCCCGCCGCTGTTTGGACCACTTTCACCAGAAATGTTTGTTTGTGCTGGCGGCGGGAAAAGTCGGAGACCCCGGAAGGCTGGCCCGTGAACTTCCCCAGGCAGCCGGGAAACTGCGCACCTCAGAAGTCAGCGGGCTCTTGGACAACACACAGCTGGCTGGCACCTGCTCACTCCTGTCAATGGACGCCACATCCGTTATGCCCTAACAGCTACTGTAACCTCACAGTAGACACTTCCTGGCGCCTGTCAAGGTTACAGGTCTCGTCTATTACTCCTTAATCCACTACCTGCCACTGGCACTAATTTCATTGTCCTCCACTGGCCGACAGGCGGAACAATAGAACACTCTATACGATTACATAATGCAAGTACCTTTCGATGTGCTATTCTGATGTTGCCACATTATACTGTTCTTACCACTTACTGTCCAGCGTCTGACTCTACCGTACCAAATACATAACACATTTTTGTGGACAACTCTTTCACTCTCCATCGCATCCAGTGTTCATGGCAGTTCACTATCAAAGATAAGTCGCAAAACACATAATCATTGTCATTCCACTGCTAAAACCACTTACAACATTCTCTGCCTGACTTTACATACACATTGCCTAAAGTTGAACAAACCTATACATTACATCCGGCTCCTACGTAGGCCCCTGCTCGACTCTTAACATCAGTACCGTCATGACTCTGAATTGCTCTTTGTACATCTTCGCAATCTTTTGTGGATGATCGCGTTGCATAGTTATTCCCACTTACTACAGCAAAATTTCAAAGGGTATTAGGGAGGTACAAATGCAGCTAATGTGGCCATCGCTACCTTAATTTATACCCGCCTCTGAGTGTTAGTTGTTTTTTCTCTCACCGTCTTCCCGCAAACACGTCACATAATTTACTGCTTGGTTTTTCCTTTTGTACGGTCACAACTGCACCACCAATTGGACTACGTTTACCAGTACAGAAACACGGTTTTGCTTCCACTTGTCCAAACGTCTACATCTAACCTGCTGCCCAGGCTTTGCTCTTGTCACATGTACTTGAAAGTACCAATCAACCTAAAAACATATTACTTCTAACGGACAGTCTGGTACCGCGTGACCGCTACGGTCGCAGGTTCGAATACTGCCTTGGGCATGGATGTGTGTGATGTCCTTAGGTTAGTTAGGTTTAAGAAGTTCTAAGTTCTAGAGGACTGATGACCTCAGAAGTTAAGTCCCATAGTGCTCAGAGCCATTTGAACCATTTGAACTAACAGCTATAACTATTAGTCTGCAAATGACGTAAATACTGACGTAATGTTGTTCGGTACACTGTCCTTAGGCACTGACGCCCTTCACGCTGTGTATGCAAGGTGTCCCAGGAGGAAGCGTCAGTATTCAGGGATATGACGAGAAGGACCATTCGCAGCAAAAAACACGGGCTCTAAAATGCGTACCTTACGAGGTATGAGCACTTCTTCGTCTTCGATACTATGATCAAATCTCTTGTACTGCAAACTGTTTGCTTTCCGCAGTTTTGAAGGACGCAGTATGAACAAAACCGAGAAAAAAACAGTCTAATAAACAAGAGCTCTACACTGCACATTTCAAGAGCTATGAGAACTTGCTCAGTAGAAAGGACGTGTTTCACTAGTGCTCGTAATTCTAAAAGTATGCAATTTAGAGCACATATTTACTGGACATTTTCTTCTTGTTTTAATCCATACTGCCACCTCTCAGGTATGGAAATCGTAGAGCTTGCAACAGAAGATGTTTGTTTCATATTATCGAATAATTCACATTTCTTAATGTATGCATTTTAGAACCGATGCTAAGCGGACAGTTTTTCCTTCGAGTGATCGTTTCCTTCACATCCCTGAATAGAGACCATTCCTCCGGGGATATCCTTCATTGATGTTTCCAATTGCACTGCTGCGTTTTTAATTAATATTAAGACTTCCCTGATGTGACTGATCCTTTCTCAACTGCGAACTGCATTTAGCATAATGGTATTAATGGAAATTTGAACCAGTAACTAGTGGCCATCGTTCATGGAGAGTTGCTTCCAATTAATTTCGTATTGTGATTCACACGAATAACTACCATTGTACCGGTGCCGAAAAATCCAAGAGAAGACTCCATTATTTAAGAAGTCAGTTACGCCCAACAGCAAGTGGTACTAAGCCTGTTTGAGGAAAGTACTGTGATAAATGCTGGTGCGGATAAGAAATTCCCGTCCGATTTAACATAACCCTTAAACGATAATTCACTTATACGTTACCCAAATTAATCTCGCACGGTTTTCGACTTATGTAGTTCCTTTATTTCTCTTTTAGTCGTCTATAGAGCATTTGCCCATAGGCTGACCAACTTGGCAATATCCTGTAATGTCATAGGACGATATTCAATTAGATGTTATGCTACCTAGCAACCGTCACCAGTATTGAGTACATATTCACTCTAACGACTCAGTTCGCAAATTTGTAAAGGATGACACGTCACTGACAGTTCCTTTACCTTATTTTTGTGTCATGCCTGTCGCAGACAATGTTGGGATGAACTGTACCCGGAATAGTTATAAAATATTCGAACAGTAATAAAATTATAAACATCCGACCAGTTGCAATGGATAAAGAAATTCTTTATCTAGGTTTCGACAAATAAAAATTTGTCTTCTTCAGAAGGTAGCAATTTTACATTAGTAAGGACTAATGTACCATCGCCGTTTTTACAATTGTCGGCATAGATCCATGTGTTAAAAATAAAATATAGCCTTAGAATTAGGGTTTGTCACGAGTGAAAAGTGAGACCATTTCCAAACTCTCGAGTGTGTTTGATCGCGTTATGTGGGCTGGTGACTCCGAGGGTCAATGTGGACGTCGCTTGTGAGGAATAAGGTAAAGAGCACGGGCTGTTGAGAGAGACGGCGTGAGGGTCGCTTGCAATGAATGAACGACTGGCCACGACTTTTCGTATACTCGTACTTCTTAGCAGGCAGAACTAGAAGATACAGATGAAACTGCAAGATGAAATTCGCTACATATAAAGATGAAGTGATGTAAAATGTGTTGCTAATGTTAAATACATCTGAAAGATGTACAGGTGTGTAAAATATCTGACATCCGGGAGCGGGCAAAGGTATGGGCAAAAAGTTGGTACATTTTTAAAATCCACAATCATGTCACATCGCGCTCAGGGGCGCTAAATATCCGATGTAAGGGAATCGCAGTCGATCATTGTTAGAAGTGCGCGAGAGTTTTGTAATGAATATAAGGTCTGTAGCCCAGACTCCAGGAGGGTGCAAGTGGCCATCTTGCCCCCTCCCCCATGCCACCCCCCTGTGGGGAATGGAAGTAGTTAGTTTACAAATTGGGATGATAGCAGAAGAATTCAGAGCACGTTTTCTTATGCTCTCTGTATGGCTGGAGTCCCCTCAAATACACACCAAGCCAGTATTTAAGATCTGTTGACCCTTAGGCTGAACCTGTGACAATTTTAGTGATAACTAACCAGTAAAAAAACATTTCTTAGCAATTTTCGATCAAAAAGAATACAGTGAGTAACATGAGGGTTGAGAAGTGAATGTGGACATAATATCTAATCAACTGTGCACTGAAAAATTGAGCCTAATAAGCCCACATGATCTAATTACGTCTGTGCCCTTTATTTTAATAAGGCTCGCGGAGTGGCATTAGAACGAACACAGTTTTAACGCACAAAGATGACTGCAGACAAAATGTCTTGTTATGCCCTTGGAGTTCTGTTATCAATGTCTAACAGCCAGTGTCTTTTATTACACACTATTCACGCTATACTCGGTACTTCGGTATGGAATTCTTTTCTGGGGGAAAATGTGCAATACGTCAACACAGCTTTCAAACTGCAGAAAAGTGCCATAAGGATAACAATTAACAATAGTAGTCGAACTGGTTGTAAAGGTGTGTTGAAAACACTGGGAATTCTAAAACCATGTGTAAATACGTTTAGCAATCAATTATGGGAGTCAAGAATATCACTGATAATTACTGCACAAACAGGTTTGTCCAAGAGCGTATAATAAGATGCAGACTAAACTTACATTTACCAGGAAAGAGTAAAGATAAAACTCAAAACAGCATTTTCTGCCAAAGAATAAAATTATATAACAAATTGTCCAAAGAGGGAGAAGTGTTACTAAACCTAATTCATGAAAAAAGGCAGTTAGAACGTACCTGTTACTCAATTTATGCTGTACACTGGAAAGATTACTTAGGTATCATAGAGTTGGGGTTTGGTAAAAAAATGTAATACAGCTAAATAACAATTATGACGAAAATAAAACATCTATCATTTCACATGACACTTTCACAGTGAACTCTTTTTCCTTTTTTTTTAATCCTTACTCGTGAAGCTCTGCAATGTACAACACTTAATCTTGTTCTGAGCCTTTTTGAGATCATTACGCTTCACTGCAATCGGGCAATCGAATATTAGGTCCCGTCCCCCCCCCCCCCCCCCCTCTACCATCATCCTAAGTAAACTTCAGATTGAAAAAGAATTTCTTCCGATGATTTCAATTTTTAATATGAAGAAAGGTAAGTGATACTTAGTTTTTGTAAGTGTTTTATTAACCCTCGAACTAACGAATCAATGAGCACTTGATATTATTCTAACAACCTTTACTTATAGAATGAAAAAGTAATTATCAGCGTATCGCCAGCGGTGCTCTCAGAGGAGAAAGCTGGCTATCCACATTGAGGACAGACACTTGCCTCCTCTGCTCCACTGTTTCCCTAGCTCCACCAAGGCCTTAACCAAATTAAATGTGTACATTGTACTAGAGTCTAGTGTTTGTAAATTACTTGACTGCTAGGCTCCTCACTACTGAACTGGCAGAAATTAGAAGGCCTCAAGCTACCAACATAGTGTGTTCCTTACAGCAATGTGATACCCCTTACATAGTTACCGTCGTGTTGTGCTCTTAGATAGTTTGTTTATTGTTGCGAAGTGAATAATGAAGCAGACTGTGGTATATTTGAGGGAACTGTCTAGAACTCGGAGAAGGCATCTTCATGAGATATTTAAGTTTATACGATGCATCTGTCTCAGTTTTACTGTCATAGATGTATGGTACAAACTAAGTGTATAGTCATTGGATTACGTGATTGATTTCACAAGCTGTAACCTCCACCACAATGTGTCACGCGTTAAAGCTAGTATCTGAAATAAATGTAATTATTGCTAACTTATCGCTATTACAAGGAAGGAAGGGGAGAGGAGTAGAGTTTGACATCCTGTCAACAGTGAGGTCATTAGAGACGGAGCATAAGTTCGGAATACGAAAGTCTGGGGAAGGACATCGGCCGTGCCCTTTTCGAAGGATGATGATGATAATAATGATGATGATGATGTTTGGTTTGCGAGGCGCTCAACTGCGCGGTCATCAGCGTCCGCTTTTCAAAGGAACGATCCCAGCATTCACCTGGAGCGATTTAGGGAAATTACGGAAAATCGAAATCTGGATAGCCGCATGGGGATTTGAACTGTTGTCGCCCCGAATGCAAGTCCATTGCTGACCATTACGCCACTAGGGCGGTATTAGTATTACCATTCTAGTCGTACGAATGATCTTTTAAAAATAATTTAGTTTCGTCAGTGAAACACAATTCAAGCTTTTAGTTTCTAGTCCTCATACACTTACATTTCACTATTCAGGGCGTAAATACTCGGAGATTGGGGGCCACTGTTATAGGGGTACTGGCTCTGTTTTTCAACCTAGTAAATGCGAAGTTACGATACACAAAATGTAATTCAAACACCGTATCTATGGTCCTGATGTTAGCTGGTAGGAAACATTAGGAAACAATGTGTGTGTTTAGCGTGCAGTGACAGGGAGCCAGGAATGAAAGAGCAGCGTAGAACTAGTCTCGTACATTACTATATGATTTCCTTAATAAACTATATTGCACACTAGGTTAAACCAAATGAGTTAGCTCAGTTTTAAACGAACTGGTATTCGGGAATGTGAAGACTCTAGTCTTGGTCAGGGCATCGTGATTTATGTTTATCACGGTGTCCCTAAATCACTCGAGGGCAAATGCTGGGATGGTTCCCGCTTCAAGGCTAGAGCCTACTACCTGCCCCATCCTTGACACACTAGACCTGCAAGCACGTAAATGGCGGTATATATGAATTTTAGCTTTGTTTGTTTGCTCTCAAACGGTAATACTACGACATCTCCGGTATCTTCTAAAAATATCCACATACGAATGAAACTACAACGAGGCAGCAGTCTAGGTAGCGACAGCCTGCTCACAAATGCACGCCAGACAGACTGGCACCCCTCCGACTGCCGAGTGGGGGGTAAGATTCGGTTAGTGGACGAGGTCAGTGGCGCCGGTTCGATGACCGACGGCGGCAAATCCATACGGCGGCGGCGACCGCGCCCACCGCGGCACCCCCTGCCACCTGGCGGCCGGTCGCCCAACCTCCCTCCCCGGCAGTCGATCGCATGCGCTCCCCCGCTGCACGCGAGTGCAGCCCGACACAGTCGCATAACGCGGCCCAATTTCTCACATCAAGCACTGTCCGAAGTGAAGCCGCCACTTACACCTCTTCACATGTACAGCTGAAATCGAGCACTGATTTTTAACCATTGGATGGCTTGTTGTATTAAACACGCACATGTAGTAGTACAGTTAACCTAATTTCGCCTAAATTCCCTAAACTAAAAAAAAAAATGCGTTGGTAGTCGTTTTTACGTTTGCTCACGTGGAAGGGTGAAAAACAGCCTGAAACATTATTTATTTCTTTTTCGAGCGACAGAATCAGGTTTCTTCAATGAATTCCTATTTTCGTTGTACTGGAGTCACATAGTTCACCGCTTCCACAGTAACAGAACAGAAAATATCAGTTTGACAGGAACTATTTACCTTTCTCACCATTCGTCGACAGCATGTTTGATGAGTTATTGTGCGCTTTATTAAGAAATGAATCCGATTCTGTCCGTTGAAGATAATCTGAGTTGGTAAGTGGTTTGAGTTCAGAAATAAAAACGAGTGAACAAGACCCACTCGCCATCACATTTACCAGCTTTGCACATTATTACACCTCTACATCAGGCTACTGTAGACCATCATAAGTGAGCGCACCAGTTTTCCCAGTAGCCTTGGTCACTTAAGATGGTAGCCGCGCTGTCTGCACGTCAGGTTTGTTGCCTACCTACTGGTCGTTACCTCGTTTCGATCGCTTTGTTTCCGTATGCGATCAGCGTCTTGCTAGATTCCCCTAAAAACCGGAAGCGGTGGAACCGAGTGAGGATATACAAATGGCCGCGAAGGCTATGGAACATTTTTATTCTACGAAGTTTTCCTCCTGGTTGTTATTTAAAAATATAAAGTATTTGTAATAAAATTGAAATTGTAAATTTTTAATTCTTGTTTTATTCAAAAATTGTTGATATTTAAGGTGAAACAGAGGGAAGTTGTAGTAAAAACGAGTAAAACAGTACAGATTTACCACATAGCGCTAGGAAACGCAATTTCCTCGAAAAAAGAGGTAAATTGAAAACGCAAAACAAAAACATATCGGACTGGTTCAATACTTTCTTGAGCTTACAATATTTTTCTGTTTTTCATAAACAACTTTCCAACTTATCAGTAGTAACAGAAAACTGTTGCCTTTGATCAAGATGAAGAACGTTCTATTGAGTACAAAATCACAACAATAATTACGTACATTTTTATGTTTGTGCATGCAAACTGTACTTGCATGGAAAGTAAATGCTTTGCTTGCATAAAAGCGCAGGAGTTATGCTATCTACTAATTTTTACTACTTAAAAATCGATTTATATTCTGTATGGATATAGAATATACAATGAACTAATACTGACAACGTGCAGTTCTAATTATGGGCAAAACAAGCAGCCATACAAACCAAAAAACAAAGAGAAATCGTCTGCTCCCAGTTCCTCTCTCACACATTCATTTATGTTTCTTTCCCTACTAATGTTACCAATCGTAATCCTACCATTTACTACGTCATTTATGTTCTGTACCAAAACTACCGAAGTGTAATTTTCGTAGAGAGCGGCTATATACCGTATGCAACATTCCACTGGTAATTTGGCTATTGCACACGACGAAAACATCTTCACACTGAAACAACAGCTTAGTGTAACCGCGATTGTATTTGACAGATAAGGGTCTCCTAATCATGGGAGAAGTCGTAGGAACTACGTTTCTTAAATGGAAGTCCATTTCGCAATTACGAAAGTTTTATTCAAACTTAAGAATATAATATGGAATCTTACTGTAATGTTACTCTTGAAAAATAAATACATAGACAACTAACATGAAATATTGAAGTTATATTTTATATGAAGAGTTATTTATATAACTTCAATATTTCATGTTAGTTGCCTGTGTATTTATTTTTGAAGAGTAACATTGCAGTAAGACATTGTCAGCAACAGTGAGAGAAGAACTAAAATGAACGTTCCTCATCTGTACATAACCAAACTGCGACTAACTTAAATTGGAACTATTGCGTAGATAATGTACGGAGAAATCAAACCAAAGACGGCGATTCACTGGCAGAACACGTGGAAAATGGAACAGGCCTAGTAAAGGGAATGCGTACACAAAGCTTGTTCGCCCCCTTGTGTGGTACTGGTGTCTGTGTGGAATCCACATCACATAGGACTGACGGAGGAGATCGGAAGAGTTCAAAAATAGGAAGCTCGTTTTGTGTTATCGCGAAACTGGAGAGAGAATGCCACGGCATTGAGGCGTAAACTGGGCTGGCAGTCATGAATCCAAAGGAGTTTCTCAATGCGGCACGACTTTCTCATGAAATTACAATCACCAACATTCACCTCTAAGTTGTAGAAACAAGCACATTATAAGCTGTTCAGAGTATGGACTGATGAATATGAAACTAACACCTCCTACTATTAGCAAAAAGAGACGCTTACGTCTTCAAACTACACTGTCAGCAAGCGAAGACAGACAGGGAGTGAATGAAGAGAATTAAAACTTCTCTATTCTCAGCCCTGACTCTGCTGGATGGGAGAAAACATGCATGCAAGCAACGTGACGATAGAGAAAGCGCCTTAAAACTTGAAAGAGAGGAGAACACTGGAAAAGTTTTCCTGACATGGCATCCAAATACGTATAAAAATTTGTACAGACGGTGCACAGTCTGAGCGATCTTTTAGTACTGACTGACGTGGCACACATGGCGTCCAATAGGGGAGACAGTTCACCGGATTGGATAGACAGAAATTCTGTTCAGAAGGTGCGAAAATTCTCACGTCTCATGCGGTATCGAAAAGGCGGAATACTTGTTCAGATTCATACAAAGTGGGTATCTGTCACACCTGAAATGTGCGCTAAGGCACCCATGCCAGGAAACCCTTATTTTAGAACATAGTGAGCGAGCATCTCCCAAGATTGCCACCCCAGATTCGAGAAAAGCTTTTCTGTAGCAACTCGACATTAAACACGGGATGTCCACGGATAAAATTCATTACGTGAGAACTTTTCAACGACCTTTCAACAGCGTGAACTACCTGCACTTATTTACGAAATAATTGTAACTGAACTGACACTGAGTCGTGAAGTTGTCTGTACCAATCATATTGCATTACCTTTTCGTCCTTTCAAAAAAAAAAAAAAAAAAAAAAAAAAAAAAGATAATCTATTTTATTCGCTATTGTCGTTATTCACCTGCTTTGGGCATTGTCTAAAAATCAGCTGATATCACAGTAACAAGAGAAAAGGGAACTTAACAGTCTTTCTACTCCAACGTTATAGTGGGTAGTTTTGTAGCTTGCAATATATTTTGGACTATCATCTCTAGCCATCCCTGTAGTTGTAGTACAGTTTATTATTCCGTTTTTAAACTGTATCATTGACCTTCTGTGGGCTACATTTTTTTCTGAAATTACAAAACGGCTGCAGCGTAGCAACGATGTTATTCAGTCTGTACAACGAATAAGCAATAAATGAAATCCAAGGAGAAATATGAAAAAAGAAGAACTTAAAACTGTGCGGTTTGCCGACGACACTGTAATGCTGTCAAATACGGCAAAGGACTCTGAAGAGCGCTTTGACGGGGCAGGTAGTACTGGAAAACATCAAGGAAAGTAGACACTAATGAATGGAATATAGTGGAACTAAATCAGGCGATGCTTGAAGGAATTAGATTAGGAAATTAGACACTAAGAGTAGCAGATGAGTTCTGTCATTTGTGTAGCAAAATAAGCGACTTAGGTGGAAGCAGAGAGGATATAAAGTGCAGACTGGTAATACTAAGAGGTTCAGATTTCTTGAAATGTGGTGCTGCGAAAGAATGCTAAAGATCAGACGGGTAGATTGGTTTTATAATGGGGAGATAGACAATCGAAATAAATTATACTCATGTCACACCTCAACTAAATGAAAGGCTCGGTTGATAGGACATATACTAACGTATAAAGAGCTCTTCAGTTTGATAATGAAAGAAGCTGTGGGGACATGCAGGTTTAGCTTTACGTATGCAGAGTCGGGGAGGCTAGCAAATAGTGTGGTGTGGAGAACTGGGTCTGGCGAGTATACGGAGTGAAGACAGCACCGACAGCGACTCAGTGTCGCCGACAGCTCGCGAGACAACGGCTGCTGGTTCTCCGAGGGAGCGACGTGAGGCGCTAACAGTGCTTAATGAGCGGACTGCGGGATCCGGCGGACGTGGCTGTACGGCGCCTGGGCGGCTGTCCGAGGGCAGGGTGTCGGGATCGATACCCAGACAAGGGGTTTCCCACGGCACGTCTGGCCCGCCGCCACCGAAGGCTCTTGTTTCCGAGGCACCCGTCTGGCTTCCTTGACGTACGGAATCAAATATGCATGTGAAGTGCAGAGCCGTTATGCAAGTAATTCGGTCACTGAACTGGAAATCGAATGTTGCATCCGCAGAAACTGGTAAGAGGATCGCGAGAGACATAAATACAATTTTATGACTATGAACAGGCCATAACAGTGGTAGTCACAAAGTTTTAGTTACACTACTGGCCGTTAAAATTGCTACACCACGAAGACGACGTGCTAGAGACGCAAAATTTAACCGACAGGAGGAAGATGCTACGATATGCAAATGATTAGCTTTTCAGAGCATTCACACAAGGTTGGCGCCGGTGGCGACACCTACAACGTGCTGACATGATGAAAGTTTCCAATCGATTTCTCATACACAAACAGGAGTTGACCGGCGTTGCCTAGTGAAACGTTGTTGTGATGCCTCGTGTAAGGAGGAGAAATGCGTACCATCACGTTTCCGACTTCGATAAAGGTCGGATTGTAGCCTATTGGGATTGCGGTTTATCGTATCGCGACGTTGCTGCTCGCGTTGGTTGAGATCCAACGACTGTTAGCAGAATATGGAATCGATGGGTTCAGGAGGGTTACACGGAACGCCGTGCTGGATCCCAATGGCCTCGTATAACTAGCAGTCGAGATGACAGGCATATCCGCATGGCTGTAACGGATAGTGCAGCCACGTCTCGATCCCTGAGTCAACAGATGGGGACGTTTGCAAGACAACAACCACATGCACGAACAGTTCGACGACGTCCGCAGCAGCATGGACTATCAGCTCGGAGACCGTGGCTGCGGTTACCCTTGACGCTGCATCACAGACAGGAGCGCCTCCGATTGTTTACTCAACGACGAATCTGGGTGCACGAATGTCAAAACGTCATTTTTATTAATGAATCCAGGTTCTGTTTACAGCATCATGATGGTCGCATCCGTGTTTGGTGACATCGCGGTGAACGTACTTTGGAAGCGTGTATTCGTCATCGCCATACTGGCGTATCACCCAGCGTGGTGGTATGGGGTGCCACTGGTTACACACCTCGGTCACCTCTTGTTCGCATTGACGACACTTTGAACAGTGGGCGTTACAGTTCAGATGTGTTACTACCCGTGGCTCTACTCTTCATTCGATCCCTACGAAACCCTACATTTCAGCAGGATAATGCACGACCGCATGTTGCAGGTCCTGTACGGGCCTTTCTGGACACAAAAAATGTTCGACTGCTGCCCTGGCCAGCACATTCTCCAGATCTCTCACCAATTGAAAACGTCTGGTCAATGCTGGCCGTGCAACTGGCTCGTCACAATACGCCAGTCACTACTCTTGATGAACTGTGGTATCGTGTTGAAGTGCATGGGCAGCTGTACCTGTGCACGCCATCCAAGCTCTGTTTGACTCAATGCCCAGGCGCATCAACCCCGTTATTACGGCCAGAGGTGGTTGTTCTGGGTACTGATTTCTCAGGATCTATGCACCCAAAATGCTTTAAAATGTAATCACATGTCAGTTCTAGTATAATATATTTGTCCAATGAATACCCGTTTATAATCTGCATTTCTTCTTGGTGTAGCAATTTTAATGGCCAGTAGTGTAACATCTAGAAGAAAAAACCGGCGTGAAAATGCGTTTTTTCAGGGGTCATCTACCCGGTTCTATTGATAGAGAGCTAAGTGATCAAGTGTTTTGGATAACACATGGCCAAGCGATCATTTGTATAACTATCGGAAGAACGGGCATACCGTGGCTATCCTGCGGTGCAACGTCAAAATTGACACGTTACACACTTCCTCCAGCCCAGGCAAGTTGAGAAAACCAATTGGTTCTTTCGCATTATATGTGTTCGACGGTAGGCATAAGGTGGATTATAAAAGCACCATTTGTTCATGGGCGGTTCCTGAAAAAACGAAGAAAGACAGTGATTTTTGGATACCAAAAGTTCCAATTTTGTGCACGGCCACTTCTATAATTTCAATTCGTGGAAATTATCGAAAGTTTATCATATCTTGTTAAGATAATGATCGCGGGAAGCTTCGAAAATCTTTTCGATATCATTATCCGTTACCGAGATCGAGACGTCCGAAGTTATCGTACATACAAACGTAAAATATGCACGTAATATCCGGTTTTAGTCGTAAATGTAGTTTTAAATGTCGTAGTGAACACATGGCAACGGTATTAAGATCATCGCATGGGTCCTGAGGTTACTAAGCTCCGCTTTTAGTCAGCATCTTTGACGAATAAAACTTAATGACTCTCTGTCTCGGTATAATCGACACGTCACTCCTATACAGGATGTCTTAACCTGGAAATTATTCGATGGTGCCACGTGGCGGTATAAGCACTTTACAAAAAATCATTTTATGTACGACATTTTTTGTAGTTTTAAGTCAGGCACCGCATTTTTGTAATACCGTAAGTGTACCCTAAAATGTTGTGCATTTTTATGAAGTGTAAAGTGAATTTACGTTGAGTAGGTGACTGAACCGTGGATTTAATTTCAAACAATATTCTTAAAAATTTATTTCATTTACTAGCGATCCATCAAGAACATTAACACATTTAACCACACTATAAGAGCGTGGAAGTAGTTGCCAGGGAGTAACTGATGAAATCAAAATCAAATTGCTTTTAACAAATGGGAATTTTATTCCTAAAAGCTTTTTTTTTAGAAACAGATTTAAAGTTGTAAGCAGAAAGCACCCTCTAATTATCAAGTTAAAATTTATTCAGAGGCAGAAAGAAACAAATTTCTAAGTGTATGAGCTTTCGGGCTGAGAACCTAGCCGCTCCCTTTTGACACTGCCGTAGTCACGACCGCTCACAACAACCTCTGAAAGACAAAACTGGTGCAAATCTGCAACACACCAGATTACCTTAAAGTAAAAGTTTTAACAATTCACACAAGCACACAAACAATGCACCTCGTAGGAGGGATGGAAATGGTACAAAACACTAACATCAAAAGATTAACTTGCCACCGAAGGTGCAACTTGATTTTAACTTCTAAGAAAAGTTTTACGGTGGCAGGATGGCAACTTTATATACTAAAATGACCATTTAAATAAAAGCACATGAAATGCAATCTTATATAAAATTATACGCAGACGTGCCGCAACACGACGGGGGATGAACTCAACTAGTGTCTGAAATAGTGCTGCAGGGAACTGACACCATGAATCCTGCAGGGCTGCCCATAAGTCCGTAAGAGTACGAGGTGGCGGAGATCTCTTCTGAACAGCACGTTGCAAGGCATCCCAGGTAAGCTCAACAATGCACATGTCAGGGGAGTCTGATGGCCAGCGGAAGTGTTTAAACTTAGAAGACTGTACCTGAGTTAAGTGCCGGTGGATTGGTGGTTCGGCCGAGGAATGGAGGAATGGTGGACCGCCACGACTCTTTAAAACCCATGTTTTTGTATTCGGAGGGAGTTCTCAGCCAGATCGCTGCGGTGCCGACTCCGTGTCGTTCGTGGCCGGCCTCGGTAGCCTCCGACATGTCTGTTTTCCCCACTTGTAGTGCTGCTCTCAAGTTTGTACTGAACGTGCTGCTAGTCTTCGCTACTTCTGTTAGCACCCGCCCCCGTGGCTTCAGACACTCACTTCTGTTGTACAACCAGATGCCTCCTTTGCTTTTGCTAATGTTTAGAATTAGCTTTCAGTGTATAGTTAGTCTGATCGCAAATAAACGGTGTTAACGAGATCCCTGAATTCCATGAGTCTCTGTTGCAAGCACCCTGTCGAGTTCCAAAATCCGCATCTGTCGCAGACGCCCTGATCCAAGTCATCAGCCTGCCTTCACCGGGAATTTGTCTTTCCGCATTTGCTCCTCGCCGCTCGTAAATTGCCATAAATATAAGTTTCCAGGTTTTTGTACAGTGATGGCAAACAATAAAAGAAAACAGCACATTGTTATGTATACAACTATTTTTCACAATTATGTACAACGGCAAATAATATGCCTGAACGAAACAATTTGTCTAATGGTTAACACGAACTGTTATCGTAGTTAGTAACTGACTGCGTGAACGAAAATGAATCTCCCATATTTTCACAGCACAGTGCAGCATTTTGTTCCTGACAATAGGTTTCAACGGAAAACTAGCACGTTATTGGATTTTTGTCAATACCGTTTCCTCATTACACGTTATATACATATTCATACACCACGTATATCACGAAATATGGAAGCATTTCTGTTCAAACGTTTGTCAAAGTATCGTGTAAAAATTTCAAGTTAATTGGTCAACAGCTTTCCGATATTTTTGCTAACAAATTTCTCCTTTATACATTATATATATTTATATATTACACGTATAAAATATATTACGTATGTCCATCCGAATGATTATTTTTGCTAACATTTCTCCTTTATACATTATATATAATTATATATTATACATACAGGGCATTACTAAAAGGTACGGCCAAAGTTTCAGGAAACATTCCTCACACACAAATAAAGAAAAGATGTTATGTGGACATGTGTCCGGAAACGCTTAATTTCCATGTTAGAGCTCATTTTAGTTTGGGCCCCATGTTCTTCCACCTACGCTCAATGGAGCACGTTATCATGATTTCAAATGGTTCAAATGGCTCTGAGCACTATGGGACTTAACATCTATGGTCATCAGTCCCCTAGAACTTAGAACTACTTAAACCTAACTAACCTAAGGACAGCACACAACACCCAGCCATCACGAGGCAGAGAAAATCCCTGACCCCGCCGGGAATCGAACCCGGGAACCCGGGCGTGGGAAGCGAGAACGCTACCGCACGACCACGAGATGCGGGCAATTATGATTTCATACGGGGTACTCTACCTGTGCTGCGAGAACATGTGCCTTTACAAGTACGACACAACATGTGGTTCATGCACGATGGAGCTCCTGCACATTTCAGTCGAAGTGTTCGTACGCTTCTCAACAACAGATTCGGTGACCGATGGATTGGTAGAGGCGGACCAATTCCATGGCCTCCACGCTCTCCTGACCTCAACCCTCTTGACTTTCATTTATGCGGGCATTTGAAAGCTCTTGTCTACGCAACCCCGGTACCAAATGTAGAGACTCTTCGTGCTCGTATTGTGGACGGCTGTGATACAATACGCCATTCTCCAGGGCTGCATCAGCGCATCAGGGATTCCATGCGACGGAGGGTGGATGCATGTATCCTCGCTAACGGAGGACATTTTGAACATTTCCTGTAACAAAGTGTTTGAAGTCACGCTGGTACGTTCTGACGCTGTGTGTTTCCATTCCATGATTAGTGTGATTTGAAGAGAAGTAATAAAATGAGCTCTAACATGGATAGTAAGCGTTTCCAGACACATGTCCACATAACATATTTTCTTTCTTTGTGTGTGAGGAATGTTTCCTGAAAGTTTGGCCGTACCGTTTTGCAACACCCTGTATATTAAGCATGTCCATACAAATATTTATTTGAGCATTGTGTTAAAATTTGGAGAAAATCAGCCAAGAAAAAACTTTTTGAGATTTTTGGTAACAATGTTCAATAACAGCTTGTGTCTTTGTATAATAGTATTGATAAAGCTCGTCCATCTAACCTTCATCATTTTTCTGTGCCTACGACGACAACACGAGCTTTTATTCTCTGATTGTCTAAACCATTTAGTGCCTACAGTTCACTTCTTTACAAAGCTATACTCCACACAAGTACCACCAGAAAACAATTCCTAACACAAATAAATTTATATTCAGTGTTAACAAATACCTCTTTTTCAGCAATGTTTTACTCGCCTTCTTCCTGCATCCTAATTCGTCCATCACTTATTTTGCTACCCAAAAGCAAAACTTGTCTACTGCCTTTAGTGTTTCATTTCCTAACATAATTCTCTCAACATCGCCACATTCCATTGCCCTTTTCTCATTTCTCAAGACACTTCCATTCCATTCAACAGCTTTACAGGTCCTTTGCCGCCTCTGACAGAACTGAAATATCGCCAGAAAACCTAAAAACCCCAAAGTTTTTATTGCTTCTCCCTGTACTTTATTTCCGTTTCCCAGTTTTTCCAAGGTTTCCTTTGCTGCTTGGTTATTGTCCAAATCGGATAACATCAGTGAGGGACGGCGCTGGGGATGGAGAGTTATAAATCTGTCTCTCTCCCTTCTCACATAACGTTTCCCTTTCATGAGAAGGGAAGCGTTTGACCTCAAACGCTGACAATCATAGGAAAATGCGCCTAGAATATAAATCGCTCATCCAAAAAAACAGTGGTGTGAGACATTAACATGAAAAACTGCATGTCTTGCCACAAGAGCCGCGAGAGGCATTTGAATGATGCCCTACTTAAGGTCTAAGAGAGGAACTTTGCTAAAGATCGTATTCTGCTAGATGAAAGTTTTCTGAACAAGCGTCTCATCTACATCTACATGATTACTCTGGAATTCACATTTAAGTGCTTGGCAGAGGGTTCATCGAACCACAATCATACCATCTCTCTACCATTTCACTCCCGAACAGCGCGCGGGAAAAACGAACACCTAAACCTTACTGTTCGAGCTCTGATTTCTCTTATTTTATTTTGATGATCATTCCTACCTATTTAGGTTGGGCTCAACAAAATATTTTCGCATTCGGAAGAGAAAGTTGGTGACTGAAATTTCGTAAATAGATCTCGCAGCGACGAAAAACGTCTTTGCTTTAATGACTTCCATCCCAACTCGCGTATCATATCTGCCACACTCTCTCACCTATTACGTGATAATACAAAACGAGCTGCCCTTTTTTGCACCCTTTCGATGTCCTCCGTCAATCCCACCTGGTAAGGATCCCACACCACGCAGCAATATTCTAACAGAGGACGAACGAGTGTAGTTTAAGCTGTCTCTTTAGTGGACTTGTTGCCTCTTTTAAGTGTCCTGCCAATGAAACGTAATCTTTGGCTCGCCTTCCCCACAATATTATCTATGTGGTCTTCCCAACTGAAGTTGTTCGCAATTTTAACACCCAGGTATTTAGTTGAACTGACAGTCTTGAGAATTGTACTATTTATCGAGTAATCGAATTCCAACGGATTTCTTTTGGAACTCATGTGGATCACCTCACACTTTTCGTTATTGGCGTCAACTGCCACCTGCCACACCATACAGCAATCTTTTCTAAATCGCTTTGCAACTGATACTGGTCTTCGCATGACCTTACTAGACGGTAAATTACAGGATCATCTGCGAACAACCTAAGAGAACTGCTCAGATTGTCACCCAGGTCATTTATATAGATCAGGAACAGCAGAGGTCCCAGGGCGCTTCCCTGGGGAACGCCTGATATCACTTCAGTTTTACTCGATGATTTGCCGTGTATTACTACGAACTACGACCTTCCTGACAGGAAATTACGAATCCAGTCGCACAACTGAGACGATACCCCATAGGGCCGCAGCTTGATTAGAAGTCGCTTGTGAGGAACGGTGTCAAAAGCTTTCCGGAAATCTAGAAATACGGAATCAACTTGAGATCCCCTGTCGATAGCGGTCATTACTTCGTGCGAATAAGGAGCACCTGCGTTGCACAAGAACGATGTTTTCTGAAACCGTGCTGATTACGTATCAATAGCTCGTTCCCTTCGAGGTCTCACACTCAAGGATTTGTCACCGAAGAGAACAAAATACTGCAACCTTTTGATGGGTAGTTCTTTCAGAAATAATGAGCTTCAGATGAAAAGGATCTCATACTCGTGAGAAATGTTCAGGATGGCATTGTCTCCAATTTTCGTAAAAGGAAAATGATGAAAGAGGAGAAGACTCTGTTTCAGGTTCTTGGGGCAAATGTCAAACATCAAGGAAAAATTTTATGAAATACTTGAATCGGGTGGTCCTGACAAGCATTTTCTTCTGCCGTTATTAAATGATTTGAAATATGTTGTGCATTTTTTTGTAGATGGATGCTGGACTTCGCATGACCTTACTAGACGGTAAATTACAGGATCATCTGCGAGCAACCTAAGAGAAGGAAGTACAACAGGTCTTAAAGTTCACCACAGAACAATAAATTTCGATATATATGGCTCTAAGCAGTATGGGACTTAACATGTGAGGTCATCAGTCCCCTATAACTTAGAACTACTTAAACCAAACTAACCTAAGGACATCACACACATCCATGCCCGAGGCAGGATTCGAATCTGCGACGGTAGCGGCAGCGCGATTCCGGACTGAAGCGCCTAGAACCGCTCGGCCACAACGGCCGGCTTTTCGATACACTTCGCGCGTACCAGTACCCGTGCATTCATAACCATCCGACGCAAGCCGAAGTGCATCAAATCGGAATGCTATAGTTTCACCTATTTCATCTGATTCATCAGTGGTTACTGGTTTATTCTCTGAGTACCCTAAATTTTAAAGTATTGGCTCATCATATTTGAATATTACAAACGTGAACAAATTACTGTTAGTAAAACTATCTTGAAAATAAATGTATACGTAAAATAACGATTTTGTTACCTCAAACTAATCATTAGTGTTTCCTGTCGTGATATAATGTACTATTCCACATTTGCATATTTTTCTTTGTTAGATTAGTCCTCAGCTCCACACATGAGTCATCAAAAGACGTAAGAGACATTCTGAACTAGTTAAAAAAAATTTGGAGAGTTTTCTTTCGTTTCCTGATAAACTGGAAAAAAATGTCGGTGTTTTTCTCGGGGTGTTAGCATAGGATGAACGCAGTAGTTTCGTTGACGTCGGTGGCGTCTGTACGTTTCGTTTGATTACCAAAGCGAAAGGCAACGCCTCCTCGTAAGAAAGCATTTCATGCCGCGCGCACGAGCACGCCGGCATCTCACGCTACGGAGCTCCAGCCGCGCCGTGGAATCGCGCGGCCGGCGACTTCTTGGCGGGACTCAACAGCGCGGCAGTCGCGAGTCGCGTGTTGCAGCGACTCGGCCGCGACCAGGTGAGCCACCGCCAGTGCTGAAGCCGCCCCACTTGGTGTACGGGCCCGCAGTGTGAGCGCTGCCTGGCCCTCGGGAACGCCGGCGGCCGGCGGCCGGCGTAGCTGGCGCACACCTCACCGGGCAGTTTGCGTTCTTCACGGGCTAATTCAGGACGCGCCAGGGTCGCGCCGCCGGAGCGGACTCGCGTTTCGCCAGTCACCGGGCTGCCCGCCAGTCCAAACGAGACCAAGACGAATGTATCGCTGCCCGCTTCCTTCCAGCGTAGCACCATTCACGACGAACACGCTGTCTGCCTGTGACTGAGGGTAGCCTCGTTGTGGGCGGGGTTGGAACACTGGCACGGAGTGACGACCCTTGCACGGAGTCTGACCTCGCCAACCGCCTTGTCACAGTCGCAGGCACACTTACAAGTCCAGCAGTTCCGCACAGCTGCCCGTGCGAGCTGGGTCTCGCTGACACCACAGCAGTCACCGACCACGTGTCGCTCCAGCGTGGCTCATTGACGCGTTTCGTGGGGAACTTATTTCCAGTACACTTGTTTTAATGAGAAGTAACAATGAAATTCAACATAATGAGAACTGACAGTGAATTTCAACATCTATTTTAGTAAAACAGTAATATCAGAAATTGGGTCCGCGTCCATGCAAAATACCTTGTTATTTGTTTATTTCTTTATTATCCCAAACTAGTTTCGGCGACAAATATCACCATCATCAGTTGGGTTTTTTAATCTAAAACATCCTCTTCAGTTCATTCAAAAAACTCCAAGAGAATAGGCATTGGCTTACAATAAAATATCCCTATCATTGCATCTCCTCAAGAAGACTGCAAGAGATTTTTAATCAGAAAATTAAAGAAAAAATCTACACTGAACTTCAGATTACAACAAGAAGCCTCATATGAGCAGGAAGCGAAAACGTTACGGTGCCGGTGAATTTTAAGGGGTACATGTCTTGTAGTAACATTCACTTTTTGACAAAATGTTTAAATCGATTTTACCGTAATTTTGTTTTTCTAAGTTCAGTGCCAGCATTTTCTATCATAAATGTTAACCAATCTGAATGAATTTTTTACAGGAAGTACTCTTGATATGTTTGCACTTTGTGCATTAATAATATTGTAAATGTAATTTTTTATTTTGTTATCATATTTGTTACCTATAATTAAACAAAATTTATTGCTGAAATTTTAAATAAACACTCTAAATAAATTATTAATATTTCCCATAAAATGAATGCACAGAACCGTTGACCAATGTCTTGTTAATGTGTCTACAAAACCTGGCATGCGAAAATCGTGGTGTGAGTAACTGTTGGTTCTGAAGAACACCATTAAAATCATATTAAAAATTCAAAACCCGAAAACCAATGAAGTTATTGGCTTCAGAACTTGAGTATTGCTACTTATTTATGTAATAGACACGGTTTTAAAATTTGGTTGCTATCGGCAAAGTAGAAGAAAAGTTAAATTTTGGGGTGAGGTCTTCCGTTAACCAGTTTTACATCACCTCGGTTCCGAGAGTTCCGGAACCTGTACAGAAAATTGAAATAGAGATCAACACAAACATCATTTCCACCCTTTTATTGCTCATGTTTCAAATGGCTCTGAGCACTATGGGACTCAACATCTGAGGTCATCAGTCCCCTAGAACTTAGAACTGCTTAAACCTAACTAACCTAAGGACATCACAAACATCCATGCCCGAAGCAGGATCCTAACCTGCGACCGTAGAGGTCGCGCGGTTCCAGACTGTAGCGCCTAGAACCGCTCTCCCACCTCGGCCGGCCCACACATTTCATGTTGTACTACCATACAGCGAGACCTTCCGAGGTGGTGGTCCAGATTGCTGTACACCCCGATACCTTTAATAATCAGTAGTGCGTCCTCTTGCATTGATGCATGCTTGTATTCGTCGTGGCATTGTATCCACAAGTTCATCAAGGCACTGTTGATCCAGATTGTCCCACTCCTCAACGGTGATTCGGCGTAGGTCCCTCAGAGTTGTTGGTGAGTCACGTCGCCCATGAACAGCCCTTTTTGATCTATCCCAGGCATGTTCAATAGGATTCATGTCTGGAGAACATGCTGGCCACTCTAGTCGAGCGATGTCGTTATCCTGAAGGAAATCATTCACAAGATGTGCAGGATGAGGGAACAAATTGTCGTCCACGAAGACGAAAGCCTCGCCAATATGCTGCCGATACGGTTGCACTATTGGTAGGACGATGGCATCCACGTATCGTACAGCCGTTACGGTGCCTTCCGTGGACACCAGCGGCGTACGTCGGCCACACGTAATGCCACCCCAAAACAGCAGGAACCTCCACCTTGCTGCACTCGCTGGACTGTGTGTCTAAGGCGTTCAGCCTGACCGGGTTGTCTCCAAACACGTCTCCGACGATTGTTTTGTTGAAGGCACATGGGACACTCATCGGTGAAGAGAACGTGATGCCAATCCTGAGCGGTCCATTCGGCCTGTTGCTGGCCACTCTGTACCGCGCTGCACAGTGTCGTGGTTGCAAAGATGGACCTCGCTACGGACGTCGGTAGTGACGTTGTGCATCATGCAATCTACTGCGCACAGTTTGAGTAGTAACACGACGTCCTGTGGCTGCACTAAAAGCATTATTCAACATGGTGGCGTTGCCGTCAGGGTTCCTCCGAGCCATAAACCGTAGGTAGCGGTCATCCACTGCAGTAGTAGCCCTTGGGCGGCCTGAGCGTGGCATGTCATCGACAGTTCCCGTGTGTCTGCATCTCCTCCACGTCCGGATAACATCGCTTTGGTTCACTCCGAGATGCCTGGACACTTTCCTTGTTGATAGCCTTTCCTGCCACAAAGTAAGAATGCAGGCGCGATCGAATTGCGGTACTGACCGTCTAGGCATGGTTGAGCTACAGACAACACGAGCCGTGTACCTGGTGGAATGACTGGAACTGATCGGCTGTCGGACCCCCTCCGTCTAATAGGCGCTGCTCACGCATGGCTGTTTACATCTTTCGGCGGGTTGAGCGACATCTTCGAACACTCAAAGGGACTGTGTCTGTGATACAATATCCACACTGAACGTCTGTCTTGAGGAGTTCTGGGAACCCGGGTGATGCAAAACTTTTTTTGATGTATGTAGTATGTTCGTATCAACGGCTACGCCGAACCTAATTATGGTCATTCCTCCGAAGGCATCGAGTGAACCTTTGATGTCAACATGTTTATTCTTCGGCTCCGTCCTTTTGAGATGTTGTTAGTGCAGTGGCGCCTTCCACTGCAGTGCCACATGTCTCTTGGCATATGTTCGTTATCGAGCCACTGGTCCACACACAAAATAGTCATAAAAGTTCTGAAGCTTTCGATTTTCAGGCGTGCTCTCCTGAATACCCAGTCAACAATCATCATCCAGCATTTCCAGGGGAAACGTGCTGGAGTGGTTCTTACGTGATAGCAGATTTCCTCATTTTCCTTATAGGTTAGAACGAGGCCGCATTACTGAACTTGTTTCCACAAATATTGATTAAAGTGATAATTGCAACCAGTAATCTGTATTCCACGAAACAAACTAATAGCTGCTTGGACGATGGCAATTTCGAAGTCCATCATCAGAGTTGCAGGGTTCCATCCAGGCATGTTAGTATTAATAGCTATAAAAAAGGTTCATATGTTTCTCGCTTTTTGTTTGGCAGCAAAGTGTAAACAACTGAAATGGTGTTTGGTTCCTCCCAAGAACTGTTAAGGTCGGCTTCGAGTATAAACAACTGTCCAAACTGCTTGCTCGAACTCTTGAACGTTCCATTCACAAGGAATGATTCGCAGTTTGATAAACACGGTCTTCCCTTTTCTCTGGAAAACACCTGTTAATCGGACCCCTGTTATTATTTGCAAGTAAGAAATTGTTGACATCAATCATCAGTAGATTATTTTCTTGCAAGAATTTCCTCCAGTATGGGTTGTATTGTGTGTAGTTCCCATCTATTTTCCCCTAATGCGATGTAACGATTGTTTCGCACGTCTGTGTGGTGGTAACGACATTACTAAATCGTAGCCTCGATTGAAGAGCTGCCCTACTTTTTCAGCGCAAACTGTTGAAGCTGTTCCGTCTCTTTCTTTTGCTCGCTTCTTTGCTCTGACGAAATGTTTTCACACTTCGTTTGCTGCTTCATCTGGAATACAAAAAGGGCTACCCTTCCACCTTCACTTTTTTTGTGGATAGTCTTTCTATGCATTCACTCTTTTTCAAATTTGCACTAAGGTAGTAAGTCACTCTTTGTTTGTTTGTTTGTGTAGTCCACTATATACTAATGCCGGTTGTAAGTCAGTAAAGACTTCTCTACGGCAGTCTCGATGAACTTCAATATCTCAGCACTAAAACACAGAACACTATTTGCCAGTCAGAGGTCGACAGTGCGTACACAACTAACTGATGTGGGCACAGGGAACTTTGTGCAGAGATGGGCTTCGCCTCTGCCCAGAATACGCCGCAGATACTGGAGGACAGGCCAGTGTGTCCTACACCCTGTCCACTACCTGGCTCCGTGCAAATGTCAACACATCCCCCTCCGTAGAAATATCAGTCCGTACGGGTGTCACGAACTCTGGTTAAGCCGAGCTCTTTATTATCCGCATCAGGTCAGCGGCGTTCGCTTTTCGACTTTTCAGTTATTAATGAATGGGAGATTCAGATGTACTTGGCGCTTCCGGAGAGCTGAATGACTTGATACACGCAGAGCAGCACGGGTTCCGAAAATATCGACCGTGCGAAGTTCAGGTTGCGCTTTTTTCCAATGACATCCTCCCAGCCTTGGATGAAGGTAATCAGATGGATGTAGTGCTTCTTGACTTTTGAAAAGCACTTGACTCAGTACCACACTTACGCTTATTATAACAAGTACGATAGTATGGGGCATCTAGTGATATTTTGAGGGTTTGTTGGTACGGGGGAAGCAGCACATTCTGTCGGATGCAGAAGTAACGTCAGGCGTGCCAGAGGGATGTGTCTTGGGGCACTTGTTGTTCATGTTGTACGTTAATGTTTTTATATGAAGGCAAGAAACACCACTCTGGCTGTAGAAAATTTGTTAAAAAACTTTGGTAGTTTGTGGTAAGGTCTTATGGGACCAACCTGCTGAGGTCATCGGTCGCTAACCCCAGACACTAATTAATCTAATTTAAACTAACTTACGCCATGGACAACACACACACTCATGCCCAAAGAGAGGACTCGGGGAGCCGCACGGACCGTAACATTGCGCCTTTGACCGCGCAGCTAACCACCGCGGAAAAAATTTATTAAAACCACGGCCAGTTAAACGCCAATGTACGCGTATACTCGTATGATACAAATTGTGTCTACAACATTATTTTACTCTTTCTTTCTTAATTTATCAGTAACGTGAGGGATGGGGAGAGGATTCAAGAAACGTAAAATAATGTTGTAGACACAATTTATATAATCTGAGGATGCACCTAAACTGGCGAGAAACCGGTCGTAGTTTTAATAAACTTGACACAGCCAGAGCGGTGTTTCTTATCACCAAATAAAAATGTAAACATTTCGCTACGGCCGGCCCGAGTGGCCGAGCGGTTCTAGGCGCTACAGTCTGGAACCGCGCGACCGCTACCGTCGCAGGTTCGAATCCTGCCTCGAGCATGGATGTGTGTGATGTCCTTAGGTTAGTTAGGTTTAAGTAGTTCTAAGTTCTAGGGGACTGATGACCTCAGCAGTCGCATAGTGCTGCTACGGTTGCCCGCGATTCAAGATAATATGTATATGAACGACCTTGCAGACAACACTAACAGTAACCTCAACTGGCATGTGGTAGCATGACAGGTAGCCTGTGTCAATCACGTCGCGGCGGTGTGCGGAACATCGACGTAGATGTGCAACATTCTGCACCAAACCGTAAATATCAATTTGGATTGCTTAGGAGGTGCCATCGATTCGAATATGGAGCTTTTAACTTACTTCCCTTACGCAGTTCATTCACTTTCTGCCACATGATAGAAGCAAAGCAAGCTTCATTGTATTCTCAAAAATGGTTCAAATGGCTCTGAGCACTATGGGACAACATCTGAGGTCATCAGTCACCTAGAACTTAGAACTACTTAAACCTAATTAACCTAAGGACATCACACACATCCATGCCAGAGGCAGGATTCGAATCTGCGACCGTAGCGGTCGTACGGTTCCAGACTGAAGCGCCTAAAACCGCTCGGCCACAAAGGCCGGAATTGTATTCTAATCGCTCCAGGCAAAACCTGGTGTGTTTGACTGTGATTGTCTTGATGTGAAATACTGTAAAAAACTACGTCTGAAAAGGCTCCGGGAGGCTCAAGGGTACCGACCTGCCGCCCTGTCATCCTGAGCTCACAGGCGTCACTGCATGCGGATACGGAGGGGCATGTGGTCAGCACACCGCTGCCCCGGTTGTATCTCAGTTAACGAGACCAGATCCGCTACTTCTCAATCAAGTAGCTCCTCAGTTTGCCTCACAGGGGCTGAATGCACCCCGCTTGCCAACAGCGCTCGGCAGACCTGATGGTCACCAATCCAAGTGCTACCCCAGCCCGACAGTGATCTGAGGGGAGCTGGTGTTACCACTGTGGCAAATACCGTTGCTTGTCATAAATTCCTCATAGGCATGCAGTAGCCACTGCTTTCTGTGGCGATTGCTGTACAGTGACCAACGTGCCTTGCGCTCAGACTGATTAATAGTGAGAACTGTGTTGTAAGTCGCAGGGAACACGGCTGCGCGGCCGATCGGACACTGTGTGAGTCCTCTTAGGCGCTAGTCGCGTGGCATCGTTATGATCCTGCTTGGCGCGGGGTACGGCGCCCCTGAACCCAAGCATTCCGTATTCGCACGACAGTCGTCCGCTCCCGACCAACGCGAGGAGCGATATCGCAGAACGGACTCCACAGTGCCGAATGTCGACACTCGCTGATGGAGGTTTCTCCTTCTTACGTTACACATTCTTGCCACGAATAAACAACATTCGAATGCGTTTTCTGCATGAGATATCCGCCCTGTAATATTTCCTTAAGTACACAATGAAAATGGCTTCACTAATACCTGCTTCGTGTGCTCCATATCTACGCACCTAGTACCACATTTAACGACCATCGGGGAATACTTCTAGATTTCTCACTGCATACTCGGTCTTGAAGACTGTCTAAGCTAGAAATTCCCGAAATCCAATTAAACTTCTGTAAAAAGAGGAAACTCCTTTTACAAGTTATTCGTGAATTGACGACTTCGCTTTAAAACAGTCGACGGCGTTGCTAAGTAAAACAAGCAGATCAGTTCACGGACCTCGCCGAAGCATGCAAACACAACAGTGTCGAGTCTCTGCGCGGACTAATTTACAACCTAAAAAATCGCCCGTTGAACTTTTGCTTGGAACCTATTGTTTTTCCAGATCGCTGCCAACTTTAGAGAACTAAGAGTGGTCACCCTGGGTTAAGAGCAAGTGGTGTTTCACCCAGTCATACTATAAATTTATTTCTTTTTTATATACGATAGACAACGAAAGGTACTGCACAAAATCACACTCATAAATCCAAAGTTCATATCCTGATTCGTAGTGATTGCGATAGTGGGAATAATCTGCAGTTGGTGGAACGTGAAAATTACCGAAATGCGGGACATGCGGGACAAATTAGGCATTTTTCGGGAGATTTTTATTAAGTCTTTGTGATATTTCTGGCTGTGGCCGCCAATGTTTTATCTTGCTAGAAGCTCGTCATATGCAGCTTGGTACACGTGAAGTAGCATATGGTACAAAATTGGAGTTAGGTACAAGCAGCAGATGGTACAGTATGTACCATTCCCGTGGGAGAGTCCGTCAATTGTACTGAACTTGCTTCTGATTGGTCAGCATATTCGGGTGTCAGGCGCCAAAATGCCTGACTTCTCTTATTAATTATTTATGTACTCTTCATTGTATTTAACACAGTTTTTACCCAGTTACCCTACGAGCCTACCGTTTTTGTTCATTAAATTTCACTAGTTTTGAAGAACATAAGAGTAACGGTATTGCAACCGAAGTGCTTCAGACATCTTCGTGTTGTTTTGGCGTGCCTGGGAGACGAAGTACTTCGGCTGCGATAGTCACTCTGTTTCGGATGTTCTTCAGAGTCGGACGTGTATCTCTATTTCGGATGGACATATCGTACTCTATATCGTAAGTTGTCGGTAGTATTAAGAAATCTGTGTCGAGTGTTGTAGAAGACAGTGTAAAAAGTGATATTTTAAAATATAAACAAAGAGGATACATTAATGAGAAGTGTAGCCTACCATCAGATCTTGCCCTCTGTAGATACAGAGACTAACCTGGGCAAGTGGCATTCCACAATAAAAGCACAAACACAGGTTAAAGTTCGAGACGACAGCATAGCAACCTCCGCCAAAGAAGATCCCACGACAGACGAGCTGTATTCTGCGCTGGGGACACAACTTTAGAAGACGACAGGTTGGTGGAAAGAGCGGTTAGGGACTCTTATTCAATCTCTACAGATCTCTCCAGCTTTCAGATCTCACTTCCAACATGACAACGTATAATTTTAAATCTTCCAATGCGGGACGGTCCCGCAGAATCCAGGACGGTTGGCCGGCATAGCTTAGGCCCGCACAATACACTCACAGCTACACACAGAACACTATTCCGACCACGATTGACTTGCGACGTATTGAGGACGTTGCCAGGTGGCGTTCCGGGCCGTATACAACATTCCAAGCTACGGCGTCGGAAGCATCTGCATTTATGTTCAAGTTCTCTCGATGTTTGCATATTTTTATCCGACCACTGTATAATCGGAGACGTTTCCTCACCTGTGGGCATTTGTTTGTGTTGCAGGTAAGCTGCGCTGATGCCGCTACCGCAATTCGCCTGCGCTGCTGACATTTGCGACAAATCTGCAAGAGCAGGCCTCTCCTATAACACTGTGAGTACAGCTGGTTAAAAGCATGCGTGGATGCTGTCCACAAAAGTGCCTTCGTAAACCACTCTCAACAGAACGTGGTGTAAGAAGCTCAGCCTAGCCCAGGATGAAACAAGATCTTGGTCTTCTGAACGCAATGCTCACATCTTCATTCCAACATTCCCCCCATTTAAGGATGTTTAGTAGTCGTCTGCGTTGTTATTTTATTAGTGTCAAAATCTTGCAGACATTCTGCGTAGATAGTATTCCAACCAAAACCCGTTCCTCGCGGGGAGCGTAAATGAAGGCAAGTGTTTCTGTAGTACGTTGTAGCCTAACGTTACGTAAAAATTTACAGTGAATAAATAACGCAGTTTTTTCCCACTAGAGACTAAATGTACAGTACGTGCTTATAGAAGCAGTGCATTACTGCATCTTTTCCAGTGCGTAACAGAGTTCCCAGCCTGTGTAGGCGGGCCTGCTGGTGTCTAGAAAACATCAGAAATGTCCCAGCACGGAGGCAGCACGTGTGTCTTCAGACTGGTGCTTCTGATGGGCTGTATGCTATTGCTTCTATCGTATACAAATAATGTTGTCGGTACCTTGCAGGCATCTAAGTTACTTTTATTATGAATATACAGAGTGGTCCATTGATCGTGACCGGGCCAAATATCTCACGAAATAAGCGTCAAACGAAAAAACTACAAAGAACGACACTTGCCTACCTTGAAGGGGGAAACCAGATGGCGCTATGGTTGGCCCGCTAGATGGCGCTCAACGGATGTCAACTGCGTTTTTTTTTTTTTTTTAAATAGGAACCCCCATTTTTATTACATATTTGTGTAGTACGTAAAGAAATATGAATGTTTTAGTTGTACCACTTTTTTCGCTTTCTGATAGATGGCGCTGTAATAGTCACAAACATATCGCTCACAATTTTAGACGAACAGTTGGTAACAAGTAGGTTTTTTAAATTAAAATACAGAATGTAGATACGTTTAACATTTTATTTCGGTTGTTCCAATGTGATACATGTACCTTTGTGAACTTATCATTTCTGAGAACGCATGCTGTTACAGCGTGATTACCTGTAAATACCACATTAATTCAATAAATGCTCAAAATTATGTCCGTCAACCTCATTGCATTTGGCAATACGTGTAACGACATTCCTCTCAACAGCGTGTAGTTCACCTTCCGTAATGTTCGCACATGCATCGACAATGCGCTGACGCATGTTGTCAGGCGTTGTCGATCGATCACGATGGCAAATATCCTTCAACTTTCCCCACAGAAAGTGCGGGACGGTGTATGGTGCTTCGACAACCAATCCACCTGTCATGAAATATGCTATTCAGTACCGCTTCAACCGCACGCGAACTATGTGCCGGTCATCCATCATGTTGGAAGTACATCGCCATTCTGTCATGCAGTGAAACATCTTGTAGTAACATCGGTAGAACATTACGTAGCAAATCCGCATACATTGCACCATTTAGACTGCCATCGATAAAATGGCGGCCAATTATCTTTGCTCCCATGATGCCGCACCATACATTAACCCGCCAAGGTCGTTGATGTTCCACTTGTCGCAGCCATCCTGGATTTTCTGTTGCCCAATAGTGCATATTATGCCGGTTTACGTTACCCCTGTTGGTGAATAACGCTTCGTCCCTAAATAGAACGCGTGCAGAAAATCTGTCATCGTCCCGTAATTTCTCTTGTGCCCAGTGGCAGAACTGTACACAACGTTCAAAGTCGTCGCCATGCAATTCCTGGTGCATAGAAATATGGTACGGGTGCAATCGGTGTGGATGCAGTATTCTTAACACCGACGTTTTTGAGATTCCCGATTCTCGCGCAATTTGTCTGCTATTGATGTGCGGATTAGCTGAGATAGCCAATAAAACACCTACTTGGGCATCATCATTTGTTGCAGGTCGTTGTTGACGTTTCACATGTGGCTGAACACTTCCTGTTGCCTTAAATAACGTAACTATCCGGCGAACGGTCCGAACACTTCGATGATGTCGTCCAGGATACCGAGCAGCATACGTAGCACACGCCCGTTGGGCATTTTGATCACAATAGCCATACATCAACACGATATCGACCTTTTCCGCACTTGGTAAACGGTCCATTTTAACACGCGTAATGTATCACGAAGCAAATACCGTCCGCACTGGCGGAATGTTAGGTGATACCACATACTTACAAGTTAGTGGCTATTACAGCGCCATCTATCACAAAGCGAAAAAATTGGTCCAACTGAAACATTCATATTTATTTACGTACTACACGAATATGTAATAAAAAATGGGAGTTCATATTTTTTTTAAAAACGCAGTTGATATCCATTGAGCGCCATCTAGCGGGCCAACCATAACGCCATCTGGTTTCGCCTTTCAAACTAGACGAGTTTCGTTCTTTTTAGTTTTTCGTTTGATGCTTATTTCGTGAGATATTTGGCCCGGTCACTATCAATGGACCACCCTGTATACCATGTGAGAAAATAGCGAACTGACTGCTAAAATGTTGCGTAATCGTGTGTACGCCTCTCAGGTTTACAGAATGAATCATATGCCAGTCCCATTAATCAAAATTTAGTCAAATGGTTCAAATGGCTCTGAGCACTATGGGACTCAACTGCTGAGGTCATTAGTCCCCTAGAACTTAGAACTAGTTAAACCTAACTAACCTAAGGACATCACAAACATCCATGCCCGAGGCAGGATTCGAACCTGCGACCGTAGCGGTCTTGCGGTTCCAGACTGCAGCGCCTTTAACCGCACGGCCACTTCGGCCGGCTCAAAATTTAGTCCTTTACTTGTTTCTAACTGAAAATGATATGACTGAAGAAACAGTTTTTGTTGCAGGGATGTATTTATTGTTTTTTTTAACAATGAACGTTTCGCCTGCTTCAGACATCTTGAGATTGGCTAAATATTACACGGTATTAGATACATGGAGTACCGAACATACAGAAAGTCTCATCAAATAACTGCCCTCGTCAAAAATGTTATTGAGGCATTCCAATGAATACAAAACAGGGTTAGGCCTACATAGATCAGTCACTGTGCAAATGTCGGAGGCATAGTAGCTCATGTCAGGGCTATGTACAGAGTACTGGGTACAGGTACCTCAACAGTTATGAGTATTTGTTCATCTTTCTTACTGTTAAGCACATCTCTTCTTCTGAACAAACGCCCAGAACTCTCAAGCTATGTATCTTAGAGACCGTGGTTGCTAGACATTTTTGTTTCGAATGATCGTTCCTTCAATATTGACCGTTCTTCCTGGGACACCCTGAATATCGGAATTTATGGTAGGTCAGTCTGTATCACGTACACCAAAAGAAATCACTTGAGCGGCGCGGAGCGGCCGCGTGGTTCGAGGCGTCATGTCATGGAATGCACGGCCCCTCTCGCCGGAGGTTGGAGTCCTCCCTCGGACATGGGTGTGTGTTTTGTTCTTGGCATAAGTTAGTTTAACCCTTTGTTTCCTGACGTAAGAAAAAATTTACTTTTTAACATTTTCTTTGCAGAATTTATGCTATTGTGGCCTCAAATGACGGTAGAATTTTTTGTAAATTTTTATTTTATTTTTCACACCTTTTTTCTCTCCTGGTACTCAGAGGTACCGTCAGACTCCATAGACAGAATCACAACATGCGCAGAAAAATGCTCCAATTTTTATTACTTGTACTTTATTCCACATAAATATTAAATATTTTTACATTAGAAAATTAATTAAGAGAAATACGATATTTCTGATATTTTTTTAATTTCGCATAAATTTATTCTAGAGCAACTTCACAATACATAGTAACTTAGCTATAAATTTTTGACAGTATATACATATCACGTATTTAGTGATACCTCATGAAATTGTAGGAAACAGTTCTTTTTCTCATTGCAGTACAAATACACTTTACATGTACTACATTGTGAATGTGGTCTCGACTGAATTTTATTTTGCGCACACATTTCGCATCGGCCTCTTTTACAACTGAACACTACAAAATGGTTTCCTCGGCTGCCAAGATGTACATCCTTCAGAACAGAAAAGTTATCCTTCCTTTTCTTTGGGAGAGTTATTTCATCTTTACCAGAGTTTCTCTTTTTGAGATTTGGCACTTGCTGTTCATTCATTAGCCCTAGTGCCACAGCACGCCTGAATTCCAGCAGTGGCAGTGCCCCATGTAGATCACTGAAAATGACGTAAGCATTGACAAAAGCAATTTCTAGTGCTCCCCAGAAGAGACGGTGCCACCATTTCTTTGATCGCTTGTCAAGACCATAAGTTGTACGTAATCTGTCTGCATGATCCACACCACCCATGTTTTTATTGTAATCACATACATAACTGGCCATGGTGTAGTCATACTAGTTCCATCTTTCTGTTTTTTTTGTCACTACTCTCTGTTCAGTGCCATGAAAGTTTGACGCAAAATACACTACTTTATTTTCCTTCCATTGAAATACTGTTAGGTCTAAAGATGACTCTCTGTGATTTGATTTAGATATTTCTTTAGGTAAATTTCCTGGCAAACCTTTCCTGTTTGTTCTAATTGTTCCACAGGCAAATGTATTTACGGATTTCTGTGTGAGAAAAAGTGGACAGAACAACTAGTGAGAGGTAACGCATTCTTGCTACAATAAAGTGTTCGCACAACCCGACGGTACTAATAAGTCCGCCTTATATTTTCCACTTTATCTCATTCACTTGTAACGTAATGCTTCAAACTGTTATAAAAAAAACAAAGAAGGTAAGTACGTACAATGGAATACTCAACGGAAGTTTCAATAAACTGCGCACAAATTCAGGCAATACCGTGGAAACAAGGACATACAATCTTCTGTTTTCACAGCAGCGCGCGAAAAACAATTTCAAGCTCTGAGCGCCAGTGAGATCTATGTATTGCACAATAACATCTATGAAACAGTAGAGCAGAGTTACTGTTACGTACCGACAGGCTCTCAGATTACGAAACTGCACCACAAGAAAATGAGAGTCAAAACTTACTGGTACTTGTAAGTACCGTCAGGCAACACAGGGTTAAGTCCAGGGACTTACACTCAGCCGGCCGAAGTGGCCGTGCGGTTAAAGGCGCTGCAGTCTGGAACCGCAAGACCGCTACGGTCGCAGGTTCGAATCCTGCCTCGGGCATGGATGTTTGTGATGTCCTTAGGTTAGTTAGGTTTAACTAGTTCTAAGTTCTAGGGGACTAATGACCTTAGCAGTTGAGTCCCATAGTGCTCAGAGCCAGCCACTTACACTCAAGTCCAGGGACCGATGACCTCAGCAGTTTGGTCCCTTAGGAATTCAAGCACATTTGAACATTTGAAATCACGTGGCGCTAAACCATCCTTCTTCTCGTCGGTATTCGAAACCCGCACTGCCTATTCCTGAGCGGATGTTTGGTGGGTGACAGCAGGAAATCATTCGCAGCATCTTAGCGATCATCCGCTGCTGAGGGCGTGCTGCCTGTATCAGGGAGTAACGAGCGCTTGTTGCAACTCCTGCGCCTGTAGGACCTGACCGCTAGACGCTGCCCAGATATTTCTCTGCCCCTTGCGCTTGCAACTGACAGGGGGATATTGCCAAGCGTACGTAAACGATTCTGATCAAGCTTGGCAGGTATGCAGAGTGGTCAAAACGACGCTATACGTATTTTTTCGTTTTTGCCCAGTTTTACTTTCAAGGGGTAAAAACACCCCAAATGGTGATCTCGAATTTTGGTTTAGAGGTAATATCTTCGAAACCGTGATACATGCAATTAAATATCTTGAAAAGTATGTAATCAGCTTCTGTAATAATTTGAAATTTTGCAAAATAAATCATAACCATTAATTTTTAAAAATGAAAATTTTTGTTTCAACCTGCATTACAGAAGCTTTCGCGCCACATTCATCGACGTGCAATCAAACTGGTTTCTCAAATACCATTTTTGGAAAATGAGCTGTACACAGCGTGCTGTCAAAGTATTTTCAACATACCAAATTAAAATATCTAAGAATTAGAAATTATTCTAATTATTTGTTTCGCTTTTTTCTTTTAAGTTTTAATCCGTAATTTTACGTTTTAATTTTTTTCTTTTTTTGCTTTTTAGTTTGCTATTTGACATTTGTATATTTTTAATTGAAAGTATTAAGTAACTCATTATTGATAGAAAATCATCACAATAATGATAATTTGTAAATAAATGCTTGAAACATTGCGTTCTCGGGGAAGACAGTTCGGATTGAAGAGAAATGTAGGAATGCGCAACTCTATACTGACCCTACGACTTCTTTCAGAAGGTAAGTTAAGGAAAAACAAACCTACGTTTCTAGCATTTGTAGACTTAGAGAAAGCTTTTGAGAATGCTGCCTGAAATACTCTCTTTGGTATTTTGAAGGTATTAGGGATAAAATACACTGAGCGCAAGGTTACTGGCAACTTGTACAGAAGCTAGACGGCAGTTATAAGAGTCAAGGAAAATGAAAGGCAAGCAGTAGTTGACAAGGGAGTAAGACATTGTTGTAGCCTATCGCGAATGTTTTTCAATCTGTACATTGAGCAAGCAGTAAAGGAAATCAAAGAAAAATCTGGAGTAGGAATTAAAGTCCTGGAAGAAGAAATAAAAACTCTGAGGTTTGCCGATGACATTGTAATTCTGTCAGAGACACCAAGGACTTGGACGAGTAGTCGAACAGAATGGACAGTGTCTTGAAAGGATAATGGAATGTAGTCAAATTAAATCAGGTGATGCTGAAAGAAGTAGATTAGGCAACAAAGTATTTGAAGTAATAGATGAGTTTTGTTATATGGGCAGCAAAATAACTTATGGGGACCGAAGTAGAGAAGTGTCTCTGAAGAATTGCAATGGCTTTAAAGAAGCATCAAACTGGGAACTTAAAATCATTTCTGTCTTGTGTGGCCTGCGCACAGAAGTTACAATGACGAACAAAAATTCAGAATCATTGAAAAATTTGTAAATACTTAAAAGTAGTATAATTTAATCACTGACAATCTTATTAATATTGTAAATAAATTTTATGGTGGACTGAAAGACACTACTTCAACGTGCTGTTCCCTGGAAACCACACAAAGGCGGCTAATTGTCTGCTGAAATTTGTAAAATATTCGCCAATGAAGGCTGGCAAGAGGTCCTTTCTAGAGAATATTCACAGCATTCCCCTTGAGAGGTTCTTAGAATCAAAATCTACACCGAATACAAAATCTTTGCAGCGAAAACGCAAGCAAATGACATGCAATTAAATGCATACTTTCTCCCACCGTTAGAAGATGCACAAACCAGCATGAAACTACTAAAGGCAAAATAAACTATTATAAAAACGTGACTGGTCGCCGTTTTGCAACAATTCAACATCTGTTAAAATAATTTTTAGTAACAAATGACTACAGCAAGAGAAGTGCAAGCAATCAGCTGCCTTCAGAGGAATGACGGGAATTAGTTTCGGCATAGCCTTATATATGAACATGTAGTATATACGGCGCAATGCTTTTGGAAAGACTCCACCCAAGAATTTAACTTTTCTTTTACATTACGGATAGCAACCAAATTTTAAAATCGTGTCTGTTACGTAAAAATGTGGCAAGTTTTAAAATCAATGACTCCTTTGGTTTACTAGTTTTTAACTTTTAGTATGATTTTAATGGTATCCTTGAGAACCAAATTGTGGTACTCACTCCACAATTTTCGCATGCCAGATTTTGTAAATACATTCCCACGACACACTTCAATGGTCCTGTGCATTCATTTCATGATAAGTATCTCGCGTCCGTCGGCCGTCGTAATTTAATGTATATATTATTGTTATTATTATTTTTTTTGATTGTTGCCGACTTACGTGGCGGGCCTTCATAAAAATGATATTTAAGTTGAACAATGTAATAAACTTTTCATATAAATTTCCTCGGCTAGTCAGTTGACGTTAAAGCAAAAGATCTTTAGTTATTAATTACAATTGCGGCCCACACACGCGCGAGAGTATTTTCTTACCTCCGTTAACCATTGTATTGTAGTCAGAGTCCTGGCTCTGGGTCTCGGCTATGCTACTGAAAATAAGAATCTTAAAGCTAAGTATTTCTGCAACTTCGTGCGGCTGTGGAGAAAAATTAATATTATGCTAATAGCGGGCGAGTTTTCCGCTTCCGCTAATTTTTCATAAGTTAATATCGCCACGTAATGGCGTCGTTGGCTGCATCGGCCGCTGCGATTGTTGAGCTGTAAATTACTTGAATGCAGGTTAATTCAAGGAAGGCGGACATGAAATCGGGATCACCTCTTACAAATTAAAAGTGAACAATAATATTAAATCAGTATATTATATGCTTAACTCATACAAATATGCTTACATTCGTCAGCACACGCAAGATGTCCCTCTTGACACATTCAAGACAAGCGAAGAAGTAAGGTCGACTAAAAAATTAACAAAAGAGTGTAACTGGGCGTCTCTTTAGATCATTCTGTCATAAATTATTTCTTTGCAATCTAAACCTACACAGAGAAATTATTATTTTAAGGCTACATGAGAAAAAAAAAATCTCTTACAAATTATGAATGTCTTCTTTATAAATATTGTCTTTTCGTAATATGGCACTGGGGACGCTATATTGCCCCCCGAAATGTTTATGTCATAAAAAATGTTCGTGTTTTTTGACATAAATATTTCCACTTTCATGTCCACAGTGTCCACACGCAGAGTTTTCTTTCATAGTCTATATATGTCACATCGTATGTTGTAATTACTGAGGTGTGTTGCACACAAAGTGTAATACAGATGAGGTTCAAGGTATACCACGAGTTAGTCCGGAATATTTGAAGTCCCAGGGGTGTCAACTGTTCGCTCCCCATTTGGCGCGGCCGTAGGGAAACCTGGGGAAAACCTCGGCGGAGCGACAGACTAACTGCTTTGGTCACTTTCACTTAATTGTTTCTGGAATGTCATTGGAGTACAGGATGTGCATACAAATATTTTTGTTGCACTATGCAAAAAATGAGGTCATTATAACAATTGATTGCGGTGTCGTTGATGATCTACGCCGCGACGTTTGGCTCGCGACGGCGTCGGTTGGTGTGTTCGGTGCTCGGCGTTCGCGGCGGCTGCGGAGAGGTCAACGCCCGCTCGACGCCAGCGTGTGTCTCGCCGTCGCGGAACGTCAGAATCAGCTGATCGGCTGCACCGTTGGCGATGCGCTTCTGTCTCGGCCAGGCGTGGCGGAGTGGGATGATATCCGCCCCCCGCTCTTGTTGGCAGGAGTCAGCTCTGCTACGCATCTCCGACGTAGTACATGAAACACACACACAACCAACGTAATATTTGTTTCCCGCTGCAGATGGTTACGCTAGTGGGAAAGGAGCATTTATTAGTGCGGCAGTTGTTGTTAAGTTTTCGCCAGTTTCCGAGTGTCAAGCTAGCACTGTCTTGCAGAAAACATGACATGGACCTTCTCCCGTGAATGCAGTTTTGATGCAATACTATTTCCATTACAACGTCAGTTTTTGTCTTGACAAAATTATTTATGTTTTCGCCGCACTCGCAGGCACTGGTGAGTGTCCCAATACGAGTTTAGCACAAACATTCGCCGTTTCTGCGGTCGCTGTTTTGCAACAGTCCACGCATCGCATTCCAATCTCGCATTATTGTGCTCACTGAAACTACAGTCTGTCCCAAAAATATTGACTGTGGGTTCACTTCACGTTAACAGTTCACATTTATAGACAAATTCACAGTTTTTCGTGCGTAATATTGGCGTTTGGCGTCCTTACCGCTGTTGAACGTTCAATACTAGCACTTCACTGTCCGTATCACAGTTTCACCTTCACAGTTTTTCACACTGTTTAAAGTAACTGTTTCGATTAGTTCACAAACACTAATGTATTTCATTCAGTCTGAACTGGATTTTGGCTAATGCTGGATTTTACCAGTCTCTCGCACTAATTGTCTCTTTTCATTTTCCATTTAGAGTCGTACTTGCCTTCAGATTTTTTGACTATACAATTGTATTTCCGTCTCATCTGAGGTAAGTCCCCATGTCATGTCTGCCCACTCATTGCGTACTTGCCCTCCAGAGCCAGGCTCGACTTTACAAAACTTTGCCTCTCGCATTATTGTACACATTTTATAATCTAGGCCTAGCGTGCAAGTTCCTAGATTAGTGTTAGTTTTGTGACTTCTGTTTGCACTACAAATTCGTGCAAATCTCTGCCTTAGCAGATGGCAATATATTTTAACAGTGCTTAGCGGTAGTCGCGTTTATTGATTTGCTTTGTACCTTGTCCACAACACATGAGGTACCTTGCGTGATGTACACCCTGCACTCATGTTGTTTAGCAAATTATGATTGAGCATATTTCAAGATCGGTATAGACATAAATACATAGAACGACATATACACTATAATATTAAATTTCATAAGTTGCGTTACTACTACAGTTCAAAAATATTCATGACACACTAATGAAAAATTCTTTCATCATTACATGCTATTGAATTTTCTCTTTTTTTAAACTTTTTTTTTTTTTTTTTTAGCGTTTTTCAACATGAAATTTTTAACATATTCTTAAACCTACGTTCATTTTTTTTCTTCAAAATGCAATTGTTTAAAAATACTATTATTCCTTAACATCTACAAAATTGAATCGCACTAATCTTGTGTGCCTCATTGTCTTTAAATATTACACTAAAATCGGAACATTTACACACAGAAAAAATACACTATAAACTTAACCTACTACACACAAATGTAAACGTTGCTCTACTGAGCGAACTTCTTTTAGTCTTTGTAAGTATTTTTCTTGTTTACTTCGTAATTGCCTCCTTCTTCGACCACGGGATGGTGTAGTTTGCGTGACAGAAAGTATCGTGAGGTACCACTTCGATGTTATAGGTGTAGCCCTCGATAACACCGGGTTTTTCCGAAAACACATTCTCATAATCTGTAAGTAGCTGAGTCAATTCGTTTTGTTGTGCTTCAGTCAAATGTTCTGACTCCCTAACTTTCATGGCTATCAGTTTCCTTTTTTCTTCTCTGTCTTCAGTAATAAACTCCTTATAACATGCTTGTCTTGTACTTAAGTCAGAATATAAATTCATTACCTGTATCCCTTCGAATCTCGACTGAAAGCTCCGGCAATATTTACCGTGCACTTCCCGTGTCCTCAACAACGGCAAAATTACACGTCTATCCTCATTCATAAGGCTTACTTCCCCGCACAAGAGGTCGATTTTTGCGTCCCTCTGGCGTAAAAATTCCATCCCCAGGATGCAAGCAACACCTAATCCCTTAACTACTAGGAACGAGCTTTTTATTGCTTCATTTCCTACCGTAAACTCGACTTGCACCTGGTGCTTTATGATATGAGATTGTGCACCTATTGCACCTGTAACACGACAATTCTTCACTGGCAATACTGGTATTCTATTATTTTGACTCAAGTACTTGTAAAAATTTGCACTCATGACATTGGTTGACGCACCGGTATCGACTATTATGTGTATTGGTGCTCCATACATATCTGCTTGCAATATAGCCTGCACAACACTTTTGTCGGTTCGGTTACATTTCTGCGGTATGTCTACAAGTTCCTTTTCTATTTTTGTTCCTTCATTGTATCTCAGCATACAAAGTTTATGGCTGTCATCCGTGAATGTGCCCTCACTACACCATCCTGCAGCCAACAACGGAGAGCGTATTGTGGCTGTCTTTAGTTTAACGGATGAGCATTAGTGGGTTGACAGTTGTCTGTCACTTCCACTAACCTCACATTGTGGTTCTGGTTGTTGTTGTTGCTACTGTTGGGTTGGCCGCCCTGCCTCCCCGATGGTGTATTTTGATATTGTGTATGGCTCTGGTTTTGTGGTGGTCGGTTGTAACTCCCTGACATGTTCTGTGACGGACCTGGGTTGGCGTTCCATTGTGGCGCTGTGTTTTGTTGCCACTGTGGTTTCGGTTGTTCCGCCATTGCGGATTGCCGTTACCATTATGTCCATTACTCATGCGTCCATCATGATGTCTCTTTCGATTTTCACGATTATAACCGTTGCCGTTATAACCATTGCCATTGTTTGTGCCTTGATTCTGTTGCCGGTGCTCTTGCCTATTCCCGTTACCATTTGGTACTAAGTTACTACCGTTACTGTGGCTGCTATTGTAATCGGCTTTGTGTTGATTATAGCCTGCATGGTTCCACTTGTTTTCGGTTTTCATATCTTCGATCAATAGGTCAACAGAATCCACTATTTCCATGAATTGTTCTATATCGTATTCCGGCACATTGATGAAATATCTTTTAATTTCACTGGGCAACTTCATTTTTATTAATCTGATTATGCCACGATCGGACATTGGCTCGTCCCAGTACCTGGTTTTGTTTATATACTTTTCGAAATATTTGCGTAACGTTCCCATCTTAGGATTGTACATTTCTGGACTGTACAACTCCTTTCGTAGTCTTTCTTGGACGCTATCGGACCAGAATTTTTGCAAGAATGCACCTTCAAACTGTTGCATCGTTAGACATTTTTCGGACACGTCGGTGGCCCACAGTGCCGCGTCACCTTGAATAAAGGAGACCACGAACTGTATTCTTTGTCTTTCCGTCCATGTCCTGGGAAACACATTCCTAAAGCTCTTAATAAATACAACAGGGTGGACATTTCGTTTTTCGCTATTGAAGGGTTGGAATGTCCTGTGTTTTATTACATTGTCCTCTTTTTTGCATATCTGATTGCTACATTCTGGGACATTCATCACTTCGTGATGTACGCTGCACGGTATCGCATGTTGTTCGTGCTCATAATTCGCATTAGGTTGCGGTTGCCCACTCGCACCCTGGCTACCGTCAGCGTTATTATAGTAATCAGTACGCGGAGTCGGATTCATGATCTGTCCGCCACTGTTTACATTGCTTTCCAACGCAGACAGTCTCCGCGCGACCTCCTGTTGCCAATTTGGCAACTCCGCAGTCACACGGGACTTAATCTGTGTTAATTCGGCATGTAGTGCGGCAGCGCTGGCGTCAATATTTACACTCGCGGCCGCAGTCGCTTGTTCTACAGCTGTTTTTACGTCGCTTTCAATCTTTGCAGATATCTCGCGATCCTTTACTTCTAGCCATTCATTTAATTCTTTTTCTACTTTTTGAGCTTGCACTTCCAAATATGCGTCAATACTTTTCCGTGCATCTATCTCCACATTATCTACGCGGTTGGTTAAAGTCTGGACATTATCTTCAAGCCTAGCCTGCGATATCTGTAATTTTTGCATTTCGCCGGCTAAGCTTTGCACAAGATCGGGTATTTCTTTGCACGCGTCCCGCATCTCGGCTAGTTCGCTTTGGATCCTATCTAGTTTTGCTTCATTGCGCTGCTCTTGCTCACGTAGCATCTGAGCCAGTTTTTCGTCTCTTTCCCTATCTCTTTCTTCTAACCTGCGCAGAAATTCTGCAAATGGGTCTGCAATCGGTGAGCATACTGGTGCCCCGCTTAATCTAGCACTCGATTGGCCCCCCTGCCCAGGCAGTGGAGTTGTTACTCTATTCCCATTCTGCTGTGGAGCGTCATTCACCGTCCACAGATCCTCGCCCCCCGCTCCGGAAATTATGTTATCCGAGGCGGTGGCTTGGGATTCGTTTACGTATTGCAAATGATCCTCACTTTCCATATTAACAGAATTTTGTTCTTCTGGTACGGATGCTTTAGGTTGTCCTATCTTACCCATACTAAATTCACTTTAAGCCACTGACAAATCTTTAACACTGATACACACACGATTAATTATCCCCTCCAAAAATAAACATATAAATACACAAAACGAATAATTATCCCCTCCAAAAAATAAACACATAAATACACAAAACACCGAAGGTATCTCATGTGCACATGGGTTCGATATTCCGCACAGAGCTACACAGGATGCTTGCACAATAGGCCTTACCTTACTTATTTTTCTTTCTCGCAATCCTTTTTATTTTCTACACTTTTTCCTCTCCAGATCTCCTCAGGGTGTGGTTTTGTTGTTGTACATGTAAAAGAATTCATACAAGCATTAATATTTTACAACAATTAGACACATACATAATTACATTCATTACAATAGAATCATATTAATCGGGCCCCAAAGTTGCGGCGCCAATCTCGCGTCCGTCGGCCGTCGTAATTTAATGTATATATTATTGTTATTATTATTTTTTTTGATTGTTGCCGACTTACGTGGCGGGCCTTCATAAAAATGATATTTAAGTTGAACAATGTAATAAACTTTTCATATAAATTTCCTCGGCTAGTCAGTTGACGTTAAAGCAAAAGATCTTTAGTTATTAATTACAATTGCGGCCCACACACGCGCGAGAGTATTTTCTTACCTCCGTTAACCATTGTATTGTAGTCAGAGTCCTGGCTCTGGGTCTCGGCTATGCTACTGAAAATAAGAATCTTAAAGCTAAGTATTTCTGCAACTTCGTGCGGCTGTGGAGAAAAATTAATATTATGCTAATAGCGGGCGAGTTTTCCGCTTCCGCTAATTTTTCATAAGTTAATATCGCCACGTAATGGCGTCGTTGGCTGCATCGGCCGCTGCGATTGTTGAGCTGTAAATTACTTGAATGCAGGTTAATTCAAGGAAGGCGGACATGAAATCGGGATCACCTCTTACAAATTAAAAGTGAACAATAATATTAAATCAGTATATTATATGCTTAACTCATACAAATATGCTTACATTCGTCAGCACACGCAAGATGTCCCTCTTGACACATTCAAGACAAGCGAAGAAGTAAGGTCGACTAAAAAATTAACAAAAGAGTGTAACTGGGCGTCTCTTTAGATCATTCTGTCATAAATTATTTCTTTGCAATCTAAACCTACACAGAGAAATTATTATTTTAAGGCTACATGAGAAAAAAAAAATCTCTTACAAATTATGAATGTCTTCTTTATAAATATTGTCTTTTCGTAATATGGCACTGGGGACGCTATAAGTATTAACAATTTGTTTAGAGTGTTTGTTTAAAATTTCAACCTTAAATTTTCTTTAATTATTGGTACAAAAATGTGATTTTAAAATAAACAAATTACATTTTCGATAATATTAATGCATAGAAGTATGCAAACATATCAAGATTACTTCCTGTAAAAATGTCATTCAGGTTGGTTAATATTTATGACAGAAAATGCTGGTAATGAAGTTAGAAAAACAAACTTTCGGTAAAATGAATTTTAACATTTTATCAAAAAATGAACGTCACTAAAAGAGAGATATCCATTAAAATTCACCGGCACCATAACGTTTTCCCTTCGTGTTTATATGAGGCTTCTTGTCGTAATTTCAAGATCGGGCAGCCTTTTTCTTGAATTTTCTCAATAAAAATCTCTCTTCTTGAGGAGATGCACTGGTAGGGAATATTTAACTGCAAGGCAGTGCCTATTTCCATGGAGGTTGCTGATGGTACTGAAGAGGATTCCAGTGTATTCCCTAGATGTATATCTACACAGCCAACAGGAAAAGTGATTTCCAACAACTGGCTGTCACTTGTTTCGCTTTAGTTTTCGTGGAAACCATGCAACGTGTTTTTCCCAGTTTGAGTTTATGCCAAGTTTGCGGTGAAGATGGTTTTGTTTGATGGTGACAGAAATGAAAAATTATCTTTGGCATCTTTCAGTGTGTCGCAGACCCTTACGCAGTCCGTGTTTCAAATATTTCTTAGACGTACTCGTAATTCGAATACAGAGAAATCGTTCTGGGAACATCCCAATAATGTGAAATAGCCACTAATTTTTGAAATTGAAGTTTTAGTGTGGTGTCTTCCCTTATAATGGAGAGTAGCTGTTTTTAAGAGGATGAAAAGTAGCGTGGTGGTCGGGTTAGGCACTTCAAAGCAGTCAGAGACAACTGACCGAGGCAGGATTCGAACCTGCGACCGTACCAGTCACGCGGTTCCAGACTGAAGCGCCTAGAACGCTCGGCCACCCTGGTCGGCTCTTTCCTAACAGAAAATTGGCAAAATGAATACCCGGACAACACCGGGTTCGTCAGCTGGTTAGCCGCACGGGATTAGGCGAGCGGTCTAGGGGGCTGCAGTCATGGACTGTGCGGCTGGTCCCGGTGGAGGTTCGAGTCCTCCCTCGGGCATGGGTGTGTGTGTTTGTCCATAGGATAATTTAGGTTAAGTGGTGTGTAAGCTTAGGGGCTGATGATCTTAGCAGTTGAGTCCCACAAGATTTCACACACATTTGAACATTTTCGTCAGCTGGTTACAAATATATAAACTGACAGTTTTACACAGCGCTGTTGTTGTTCAGAGTCGGTAATTCATCAGCCCCTGAGTCCGACGAAAAAATTGGGCAGCCTCCGATTAGGACCTGCACTCCGCAACTGGTGGTGGAGTGTTCGTCGCTGTTAGTAGTAGTTTATCCTGTAGTGAAGTAGAAGAGGATAGTTCCTGTGAATTATTATGGGTGGAGGTTACACTCAACAACCGAGCTAGGTTAATAATTGGCTCCATTTACCGAACTCCCGACTCAGCAGCATTAGTGGCAGAACAACTGAGAGAAAATTTGGATTACATTTCACATAAATTTTCTCAGCATGTTATAGTCTTAGGTGGAGATTTCAATTTACCAGATATAGACTGGGACACTCAGATGTTTAGGACGGGTGGTAGGGACAGAGCATCGAGTGACATTATACTGAGTGCACTATCCGAAAATTACCTCGAGCAATTAAACAGAGAACCGACTCGTGGAGATAACATCTTGGACCTACTGATAACAAACAGACCCGAACTTTTCGACTCTTTAAGTGCAGAACAGGGAATCAGTGATCATAAGGCCGTTGCAGCATCCCTGAATATGGAAGTTAATAGGAATATAAAAAAGGGAGGAAGGTTTATCTGTTTAGCAAGAGTAATAGAAGGCAGATTTCAGACTACCTAACAGATCAAAACGAAAATTTCTGTTCCGACACTGACAATATTGAGTCTTTATGGAAAAAGTTCAAGGCAATCGTAAAATGCGTTTTAGACAGGTACGTGCCGAGTAAAACTGTGAGGGACGGGAAAAACCCACCGTGGTACAACAACAAAGTTAGGAAACTACTGCGAAAGCAAAGAGAGCTTCACTCCAAGTTTAAACGCAGCCAAAACCTCTCAGACAAACAGAAGCTAAACGATGTCAAAGTTAGCGTAAGGAGGGCTATGCGTGAAGCGTTCAGTGAATTCGAAAGTAAAATTCTATGTACCGACTTGACAGAAAATCCTAGGAAGTTCTGGTCTTACGTTAAATCAGTAAGTGGCTCGAAACAGCATATCCAGACACTCCGGGATGATGATGGCATTGAAACAGAGGATGACACGCGTAAAGCTGAAATACTAAACACCTTTTTCCAAAGCTGTTTCACAGAGGAAGACCGCACTGCAGTTCCTTCTCTAAATCCTCGCACAAACGAAAAAATGGCTGACATCGAAATAAGTGTCCAAGGAATAGAAAAGCAACTGGAATCACTCAATAGAGGAAAGTCCACTGGACCTGACGGGATACCAATTAGATTCACCACACAGAGTACGCGAAAGAACTTGCCCCCCTTCTAACAGCCATGTACCGCAAGTCTCTAGAGGAACGGAGGGTTCCAAATGATTGGAAAAGAGCACAGGTAGTCCTAGTCTTCAAGAAGGGTCGTCGAGCAGATGCGCAAAACTATAGACCTATATCTCTGACGTCGATCTGTTGTAGAATTTTAGAACATGTTTTTTGCTCGAGTATCATGTCGTTTTTGGAAACCCAGAATCTACTATGTAGGAATCAACATGGATTCCGGAAACAGCGATCGTGTGAGACCCAACTCGCTTGATTTGTTCATGAGACCCAGAAAATATTAGATACAGGCTCCCAGGTAGATGCTATTTTTCTTGACTTCCGGAAGGCGTTCGATACAGTTCCGCACTGTCGCCTGATAAACAAAGTAAGAGCCTACGGAATATCAGACCAGCTGTGTGGCTGGATTGAAGAGTTTTTAGCAAACAGAACACAGCATGTTGTTATCAATGGAGAGACGTCTACAGACGTTAAAGTAACCTCTGGCGTGCCACAGGGGAGTGTTGTGGGACCACTGCTGTTCACAATATATATAAATGACCTAGTAGATAGTGTCGGAAGTTCCATGCGGCTTTTCGCGGATGATGCTGTAGTATACAGAGAAGTTGCAGCATTAGGAAATTGTAGCGAAATGCAGTAAGATCTGCAGCGGATAGGCACTTGGTGCAGGGAGTGGCAACTGTCCCTTAACATAGACAAATGTAATGTATTGCGAATACATAGAAAGAAGGATCCTTTATTGTATGATTATATGATAGCGGAACAAACACTGGTAGCAGTTACTTCTGTAAAATATCTGGGAGTATGTGTGCGGAACGATTTGAAGTGGAATGATCATATAAAATTAATTGTTGTTAAGGCGGGTACCAGGTTGAGATTCATTGGGAGAGTGCTTAGAAAATGTAGTCCATCAACAAAGGAGGTGGCTTACAAAACACTCGTTCGACCTATACTTGAGTATTGCTCATCAGTGTGGGATCCGTACCAGATCGGTTTGACCGAGGAGATAGAGAAGATCCAGAGAAGAGCGGCGCGTTTCGTCACAGGGTTATTTGGTAAGCGTGATAGCGTTACGGAGATGTTTAATAAACTCAAGTGGCAGACTCTGCAAGAGAGGCGCTCTGCATCGCGGTGTAGCTTGCTCGCCAGGTTTCGAGAGGGTGCGTTTCTGGATGAGGTATCGAATATATTGCTTCCCCCTACTTATACCTCCTGAGGAGATCACGAATGTAAAATTAGAGAGATTAGAGCGCGCACGGAGGCTTTCAGACATTCGTTCTTCCCGCGAACCATACGCGACTGGAACAGGAAAGTGAGGTAATGACAGCGGCACGAAAAGTGCCCTCCGCCACACACCTTTGGGTGGCTTGCGGAGTATAAATGTAGATGTAGATGTAGATGAAATAATTACGGCTGTGATCGCTCTTCGACATGACGCAACTGCGCGCCCAGCAAGTGAGCGCCGGCCCACTGTGGGCTCTGTCGCCGGCCGTGGCGCAGCACTTGGCGGCGGCCAGACCGCATTGCGGCCGCGCCCGGCAGGCGTTGCAGGCGCCGTGCCTGGCTGGCATTTCTCTCGCTGGCTGCCTGGCTGCGCAGACTGGCGCCTCCCTTCTATCTCGGCCAGGCCTCAGTCCGCCTGCCGGCTCACCACCGGCTCGCTCGTCAGGTCTCCGACCGCTAACCTGGCGCTGCTGGCGATCCTGGTTTAGCCTCCACAGCCTGGTATATGAACACCAGGCACAGATAGCGGCCCTGTGTCTGTAGACCGCACGTGTACGGGCAATTCGCCCATTGCTCGGCTGCAGAACGGTCGCCTGCTTACGCGGTCGCAGCTGATGGTTGTCCACGTAACAGCTTCCAGGGCCAAATAAATATTTGATCACCAGTATTTCGTATGAGTATTGTCCCGCCAGGGTAGCCGAGAGCGCTAACGCGCTGCTGCCTGGACTCGGGTAGGCGCGCCGGCTCCGGATCGAAACCGCCCGGCGGATTAACGACGAGGGCCGGTGTGCCGGCTAGCCTGGATGTGGTTTTTAGGCGCTTTTCCACATCGCGCTAGGTGAATACCGGGCTGATCCCCACGTTACACGCGTCACAGACATTTTCAACACGTCCGCACGATTTACACTAGACGCAGACCGTTGGGGTACACTGATTCCGTCCTGGGGGGTACAGGGTGGTGGCAGGAAGGGCATCCGGCCATCCCTACACACTAACATTGCTAAATCCGTTGTAACCACGCCGAACCTGCGATCGCTGCGGGACTATGGCGTAAGCGGAAGAAAGAAAGAAAGAAATTTCCTATGATTATTGTCGGACTTTAAAAATTTAAATTGCTTTCGTAATCTGCTCATTAAGAGGTAAATGGTCGTTAAACTAAACTTTCGCTACTTGAGCCAGTAAGACGGGAAACTATTTACCGTATTACACTATGAAACGTCCCCTTTCAACAATTATACTGACTGTCCTTAAACTGACACACAATATTTTTAGCGCAACGCAATCTCACTTTCAAAAATCCCTACAAAAAATGGCCCTGTTAACATTAACCTATACCTTTCACAAATCACTTACCTCACAAAAGTCTTCGTTACTCGAACTACTGCAATACAGCGAGCGCCACTACTGCCAGCTAAATAAAAGATTCAAACTACGGAAGGCACTAACTACTGATAGGCATAGTTAGCAAATGAAAGATTTTAATAGAGAACAAACAATGTATTTACCTTAATAGTGTTGAAAAATCATAATATACATAGCAGTCATGACATCCAGTCTTACAAATTTCAAAACTCCGCCATTTCTCTCCCCACATCCACCACTGCTGGCGGCTCACCTCCAACTGCGCAACGCTACGCGCTGTTAACAGCCAACTGCCCAACGCTACAATGGCAGACAACAATGCAAACTGGCCACAGACTGCACACAGCACAGCCAGTAATTTTCATACAGAGCGCTACTGGCGTTACCAATAAGGAAACCTAAACAGCCTGCTTACAACACTGAAGACCCAAAGAAACTGTTACATCTGCCTAACATCGTGGGGCGCCCGCGACCACGCAGAACTGCCGCAACAAGACGTGGCATGGAATCGACTAATGTCTGAATAGTGCTGCAGGAACTGACACCACAAATCCTTCAGGACTATCCGCAAATCCATTACAGTGCGCGGGAGTGCAGATCTCTTCTGAACAACAGGTTGCAAGGCATACCAAATATACTCAATGATGAAACTTCCTGGCAGATTAAAACTGTGTGCCCGACCGAGACTCGAACTCGGGACCTTTGCCTTTCGCGGGCAAGTGCTCTACCATCTGAGCTACCGAAGCACGACTCACGCCCGGTACTCACAGCTTTACTTCTGCCAGTATCTCGTCTCCTACCTTCCAAACTTTACAGAAGCTCTCCTGCGAAACTTGCAGAACTAGCACTCCTGAAAGAAAGGATATAGCGGAGACATGGCTTAGCCACAGCCTGGGGGATGTTTCCAGAATGAGATTTTCACTCTGCAGCGGAGTGTGCGCTGATATGAAACTTCCTGGCAGATTAAAACTGTGTGCCCAACCGAGACTCGAACTCGGGACCTTTGCCTTTCGCGGGCAAGTGCTCTACCATCTGAGCTACCGAAGCACGACTCACGCCCGGTACTCACAGCTTTACTTCTGCCAGTATCTCGTCTCCTACCTTCCAAACTTTACAGAAGCTCTCCTGCGAAACTTGCAGAACTAGCACTCCTGAAAGAAAGGATATAGCGGAGACATGGCTTAGCCACAGCCTGGGGGATGTTTCCAGAATGAGATTTTCACTCTGCAGCGGAGTGTGCGCTGATATGAAACTTCCTGGCAGATTAAAACTGTGTGCCCGACCGAGACTCGAACTCGGAACCTTTGCCTTTCGCGGGCAAGTGCTCTACCATCTGAGCTACCGAAGCACGACTCACGCCCGGTACTCACAGCTTTACTTCTGCCAGTATCTCGTCTCCTACCTTCCAAACTTTACAGAAGCTCTCCTGCGAAACTTGCAGAACTAGCACTCCTGAAAGAAAGGATATAGCGGAGACATGGCTTAGCCACAGCCTGGGGGATGTTTCCAGAATGAGATTTTCACTCTGCAGCGGAGTGTGCGCTGATATGAAACTTCCTGGCAGATTAAAACTGTGTGCCCGACCGAGACTCGAACTCGGGACCTTTGCCTTTCGCGGGCAAGTGCTCTACCATCTGAGCTACCGAAGCACGACTCACGCCCGGTACTCACAGCTTTACTTCTGCCAGTATCTCGTCTCCTACCTTCCAAACTTTACAGAAGCTCTCCTGCGAAACTTGCAGAACTAGCACTCCTGAAAGAAAGGATATAGCGGAGACATGGCTTAGCCACAGCCTGGGGGATGTTTCCAGAATGAGATTTTCACTCTGCAGCGGAGTGTGCGCTGATATGAAACTTCCTGGCAGATTAAAACTGTGTGCCCGACCAAGACTCGAACTCGGGACCTTTGCCTTTCGCGGGCAAGTGCTCTACCATCTGAGCTACCGAAGCACGACTCACGCCCGGTACTCACAGCTTTACCGAGTTCGAGTCTCGGTCGGGCACACAGTTTTAATCTGCCAGGAAGTTTCATATCAGCGCACACTCCGCTGCAGAGTGAAAATCTCATTCTGGAAACATCCCCCAGGCTGTGGCTAAGCCATGTCTCCGCTATATCCTTTCTTTCAGGAGTGCTAGTTCTGCAAGTTTCGCAGGAGAGCTTCTGTAAAGTTTGGAAGGTAGGAGACGAGATACTGGCAGAAGTAAAGCTGTGAGTACCGGGCGTGAGTCGTGCTTCGGTAGCTCAGATGGTAGAGCACTTGCCCGCGAAAGGCAAAGGTTCCGAGTTCGAGTCTCGGTCGGGCACACAGTTTTAATCTGCCAGGAAGTTTCATATCAGCGCACACTCCGCTGCAGAGTGAAAATCTCATTCTGGATACTCAATGATGTTCATGTATGGGGAGTTTGGTGGCCAGAGGAAGTGTTCAAACTTAGAATGTTGCTGCAGCAACTCTGTAGCAATTCTGGACGTCTGGGGTGTCGCATTGTCCTGCTGGAATTCCCCAAGTCCGTCGGAATGCGCAATGGACATGAGTGGATGCAGGTGATCAGCCAGGAAGCTTACGTTCGCAGCACCTGTCAGAGTCGTATCTAGACGTATCAGGCGTCCCACATCACTCCAACTGCACACGCCCCACAACATTACAGAGCTTCCAGCTGCTTCAACAGTCCCTTACTGACATGCAGGGTCCATGGATTGACAAGACTGTCTCCATACCCGTACACGTCCCTCCGCTCGATACGATTTGAAACGAGTTCGTCCGACCAGGCAACGTGTTTCCAGTCATCAACAGTCCGATGTCGATGTTGACGAGCCCAGGCGAGGCGTAAAGCTTTGTGTCGTGCAGCCATCGAGGGTACTCGAGTGGGCCTTCGGCCCCGAAAGCCCATATCGATGATGTTTCGTTGAATGGTTCGTACGTTGACACTTCTTGATGGCCCCGCATTGAAATCTGCAGCAGTTCATGAAAGGGTTGCAGGTTGAATGACTCTCTTGAGTCGTCGCTGGTCCCGTTCTTGCAGAATCTTTTTCCGGCCGCAGCGATGTCGGAGATTTGACGTTTTTCCGTATTCTGATATTCACGGTACACCCGTAAAATGGTCGTAAGGGAAAATCCGCACTTCATTGCTACCTCGCAGATACTATAACACCACCTTCAAACTCACTTAAATCTTCATGACCTGCCACTGTGGCAGCGTAACCGGTCAAAAAACTGCGCCAGACACTTGTTGTCTTGTATAAAGGCATTTCCGACCGCTGCGCCGTATTCTGCCTGTTTATATATCACTGTATTTGAATATGCATAGCTATACCAGTTTTTTGCCGCCTCGGTGTATATTTGAAGGAAATTGTAGAGATATGTTTTCAAGGGAACAACGGTATGTCTATCGGTGGAAAAAGGATAGAATGTATGCGGTGATAACGTGGTGCCACATGGCTGATGATGAACTGACAGTCAATGGCAGAACATCTTATTATGCCAAGAATATGAGAACATGTTTATTACTGTGAAACTCGAGAGTATAGTGACAAGTACAGCTGAAAAGCAGACAATCATAAGTTTAGGACAGGACACAATTGAATAAGTAACACATTGCAAATACATAGGCACGTTAATGACATGCACCTAAGAACTAAAAATCAGAACTGCAATGCCTACGCAGGCATTCAGCAGGAAGAACAAAATACGTGGAAAACTGAACAAACAACTGAGGAAAAGGGTGGGTGAATGTTTTGTGTGGTGTGTGATTTTGTATAACGCAGAAACGTGCCCTCTAAACATGACAGATCACAGAGGAGATTGAAGGCCTTTGAGGCTTGGATTGGAGGAGGATGAAGCAGATTCGCTGGCATAAAGATTTAAGAATGGAGAAGTTTAAGTATCGTAGACGATAAAACACAAAATATTACAGGAGATTGTAAGAGAAAAAAAGAACTTGTTAGGGCACTGATTGAGAAGTCAATGCTTGGTTACAGATGCTTTAGAGGGAATGGTGAAAGGTAAAAGAAACAGAGGAAGGGAAAGATATTAGGTGACAGATAAGGCGACAGTGCAAAACAGTTATGTAATGATAAAATGAATTGCAGGAGTCAGAGAAAAAGGTAGAGCCAATGTTATATAAAGAGCTGTCTGCTTGCCAGAATATTTATCTCCTCAGTCTTGAGCTTAGATGAATGAGAAATTGATACTGGTGTACTGTCAGTTTGCCTGTAACAAAATAAGACTTAATTATTTAATTCAAAAAATTGGAACGATTCATGAAAATTTTCGGCATGTAGCATATTTGCTCCATCATGTTTCAGTTACATTTTCTATCCTTGTAATGAATAACCAGCGCAAGAAAATTGTTATAATAAAATGTTTTCAGGGTTTATTTTGATGGAATTTATTTATAAACTGACAAGTGAGGTATATACCGTGGAATATTATTTTATTATTATATGTGAAAATACAATCTTAAAATATTTCGTAATTCTGCTAATCATTACAGAAGAACAAAACAGTTCCTTTTTCCTGTGAAATAGCTATGTTTCATATTTAGTACAGTGCAGAAATGTGAACACCTTACATACAGACAATCAAAACCTGAAATGACTTTTTTGTGTTTTATTCATCTCTCCGGTAAATACGTGGAATGAAACCGCCTTGCTGTCGGCGACGGCACAGGCATTGCTGCTCTGGAGCTGGAGAGTTTCCGCGGAAACTGCACCATCTTTACCGTCACCATCCTCCTCTTCTACTTCACTCTCTCCTTCCTCTCGAATTTGCTGTTGCGAATGTGAAAGAATAAATCGTTGTCGAAGGTAGACCAACGTCTACTCTGGCAAAAATGTTCCGGTGTATTGTTAAATGAAATAAACAACCACTCATTCGATAATGAAATATATATTATCAACTTACATCATATTCTAATCACACTCCAGTTAAAAATTACTGGAAACAAACAGCAAATACGTTTATGTGCCGAATCCAGGCTGCCACTGTGACAAATAGATCTTCTGAAACCCGCCTGTGAAACCGCGCGTGTTGTCGCGACTGCTTCCGGGACGGGAAGGTACGCCGACCCCATGTCAAATGCGCTAGGCGCCTTAACGTTGAGGAGTCGGTGTGCCAGCCAGGCAAGGCGAATGCCAGACTGGTTCCCATGTTCTGCCTGAACACGCACCATAAAAACTTTCTCACCCTTGCTCCCAGACTTTACTGTACAGGCAGACAGGCTGGGTGGGTACACTGCTTCTGTCCTGGTAACTGAATAGGAGCCGGCCGGAGTGGCCGTGCGGTTCTCGGCGCTGCAGTCTGGAACCGAGCGACCGCTACGGTCGCAGGTTCGAATCCTGCCTCGGGCATGGATGTGTGTGATGTCCTTAGGTTAGTTAGGTTTAATTAGTTCTAAGTTCTAGGTGACTGATGACCTCAGAAGTTAAGTCGCATAGTGCTCAGAGCCGTTTGAACTGAATAGGAGACTGGTGAGCTTCGCTGTTTGGTCTCCTCAGTTAACCAGCACAGTACAGCAGCGTCCTTCAAGCAAACGGTGCCATCCAGTGGGAGCTTGCAGAAAAGAAATCAAGTGTGTCAGAGGAAGAACATGGTGTAAAGTACAGGGTGATCAAAAAGTCAGTACAAATTTGAAAACTTAATAAACCACGGAATAATGTTGAGATGCACCCACATGCCTTGTTCATACTGTGGCATCAAGCAGTCAGGCCTGCAAGATGAGTGGTCTGCCAAGCGAGTGGATACATTCTTATTTATCGAGTAACATGAACTCTCGTACTCACAATTAAGTTACAAATTATCCTCCTGTATGAATAATACGCAACGGAAGCGCACAACTGACTATCAGTGATTTACAGGACTCTGACTGTTCACTACGCACTGGCAATACAACAATTTCTTTTTGTCTTTTATTTAACTGCTTTTATCAACACGTGGCCACCGCACTGAATATGAATGGCGCACACATTATAAATTCGGGACATCATGACAACATACAATTCGAAGGAGAAGTCCACCAATCTTTTTCTTTTCACTATCATATTTATTCCGATAAATTCTCTAACCTAAACACACAAATTCTATAACCTACAACAATAACACATGAGAAATTCCGCCCAGTGGGCATGGCTTTACATTGGTGAATCTCTATATTATGGTCTCGTAATTATTTAACGCTACAGTGCACTTTCTGGATAGGATGGTGTATCTTTTATTATACCTCACACTTTGACTCTCACAATCATCATCACGAAACTTTCCTCCAGACCGAGCGGTACCGAAGGAACAAGCATAACCCACAAATCTTTTGAAATTACCTTGTTACTCTCCCATGCAAACCACACATACCCAAATTACATGACATACATCACACTACAATATGAAATACAAAACACTAAATAGTCACAACACTATCACTTTCAGCTTTCCCACTTCAATTAATATTTATCCCAATTTCACACAACACTGCCCCACTTCGTAATTCTACTTTCCTACTATGAGCTCTGGAGATATATGCACGTCTTCCAGTGCAATGCAAGCCAAGTGGCGTTGCTGGATAGACGGCCGACTCACTTTGCTTCTCTCTCAGAGTTTGAATCTAGCGTCACACGGAATCATATCACGCAAAGTAATATTAAGAACGTATTCTTCACACATGCGAGTCCTCAACTGATACCATGGATGAGTACTCCTCTTTATCTTTTGTCTCATACACAGTTTGAGACTCACACAGTACTCACCACGTGGAAGTACTCGTCTCTAATTTCAAATCCTGCGCACGCCATTTCTTAAATATTTCAACTTATGGTACACACGCTAGTAATTCAACTTAACTTAAGCACATGGAAGTATTTCAACTTATTACTACACGTGGTTTCATTGTGACCGTTGGTCACTTCCGAAAATTACTACGACCCCATTAATATTACCTGCCTGACATTTAATTCTCCCCGCAAAAGTTCCTGAAATAGAGAAATTATTATTTCAAACTACTCTTAAATATTCCACATGCATACCATGTCTCCACTCTTTTGTCTTTACAGAGCACAACTAAAACAGGTCTTAACAGCACAAGATCCAGCAGCAGAGTGCTGAAACATGGCCGTTCTCCAGGTCCTCTCACACCTCTGTCGAAGTGGGGGAGCACCTTGCTACCATATTGGTCAGCCACATTTCAGGCCCTCAAAGCTCAGGTAAATTTCATCTCTTTGGTCCCACCAAAGGTGGCCAAAGGATCGTCTCAAAGATGATCATATATTCACATTCACTATCTGCGGTTAGCTGGATGTAGATATTTACTTTGTGGGAGTGCACATGTGATCAATTAAATAAATAAATTGTCATTCTTTCCCACACTGGTATCCGGCTTCGCTGTGTTAATTGAAATTGAGTTATTTTACAAAAAAAAATGTGTTGTTCTGACAAAAATAATGAAGTATGTTGTACCTATTTTAAATGTCGGGCGGTACTGTACCCTTTCACCACCGGCTACCCATGGAGAAAAAAATGGCACGGTACTATCCTTGCAATGCGGGGGTAGTTCCGAACATTTTTTTTAAGAAAACTGTATTAGAACAAACGTAGCAAGTCATCAAAATAACCAGGAGGAGACCTTAGCACCTGGTGACCTCAAATTGACGACCAAATGTTGCTACTTTACCAAATTATTGACACAGTGGTTGCATTATTGTACTCTCCACAATCCGGAGTAGCGTACACATACATATTTACAACAATCCAAATGACAAATAAAACATCACATCACACAAATAAAAAATAATGGTGAGATAAAAAATTGGCTTAGTTACCGGGATCTCCGTTATTTTTAGGAGTAATCCAAACTTCAATAATTCTAAAACAAATAAAAAATACTAATTGTACTCATGAAATTTTAAATAGCTCACCGTCCAAACACAGAGCAAGTAATGACATTCATAAATTGCGGGGTAAAACCCTTTACACAGCAAAGTCTAAATACAAAACAAAATCAACAAAAGAAAAAAAATTTCGTACACTAGTTACATGTAGAATTCAGGCTCAATATCAATACACGCAATAAATAGTTAGCAATAAGTGCTTGAATCCACCAGTAGCTCTCGTATCTTACTCCATGCGGCTTTTCGCGGATGATGCTGTAGTATACAGAGAAGCTGCAGCATTAGAAAATTGTAGCGAAATCCAGGAAGATCTGCAGCGGATAGGCACTTGGTGCAGGGAGTGGCAACTGTCCCTTAACATAGACAAATGTAATGTATTGCGAATACATAGAAAGAAGGATCCTTTATTGTATGATTATATGATAGCAGAACAAACACTGGTAGCAGTTACTTCTGTAAAATATCTGGGAGTATGCATGCAGAACGATTTGAAGTGGAATGAGCATATAAAATTAATTGTTGTTAAGGCGGGTACCAGGTTGAGATTCATTGGGAGTGCTTAGAAAATGTAGTCCATCAACAAAGGAGGTGGATAACAAAACACTCGTTCGACCTATACTTGAGTATTGCTCATCAGTGTGGGATCCGTACCAGATCGGTTAGACGGAGGAAATAGAGAAGATCCAAAGAAGAGCGGCGCGTTTCGTCACAGGGTTATTTGGTAACCGTGATAGCGTTACGGAGATGTTTAATAAACTCAAGTGGCAGACTCTGCAAGAGAGGCGCTCTGCATCGCGGTGTAGATTGCTCGCCAGGTTTCGAGAGGGTGCGTTTCTGGATGAGGTATCGAATATATTGCTTCCCCCTACTTATACCTCCTGAGGAGATCACGAATGTAAAATTAGAGAGATTAGAGCGCGCACGGAGGCTTTCAGACAGTCGTTCTTCCCGCGAACCATACGCGACTGGAACAGGAAAGGGAGGTAATGACAGTGGCACGTAAAGTGCCCTCCGCCACACACCGTTGGGTGGCTTGCGGAGTATAAATGTAGATGTAGATGCAGATGTACTGCTCATTTCTCTGTTGTTACACATTTGGACGACAAGAACTTGCATTTTGACTATCCTTCATTACACTTCAATGTGAAATATCACCACTGTGATAATGCAAATAAGTGGCTTCAGTCAACACACCAACAAGATTATTGCTGTCCACGACATCAAAATACATCAGTTAATTCCGATATTTGTTGTGCAATGCAAACTCTTGTCCCCTGTGACAACCTTACTGACCAATGCAACAAGAGCCGCTACGTTAGTATTACGCCACTGGCTAATAATTAAAGCATTTCTAATAAACATGCTACGTGAACGTGATAACCCAGAACAAACAAAAAACAAACACTAACTATTCTAAACACAAATGTTAATGAAATACAATTACACTTGCTGTCCCTTCAGGAATGAAACATATAAAAAAACATTTACACAATTACAAATACATTATTCCCTATCTTGCGAGTCACACGGAGACATTTCATTCTGTGATTTTCTTGGGGTCAAAAAGTTGCTGATAGTTTTCCTAGAAACACTGTCTCGGTGTCAAAGCTCTCCCATGGTTACCTGGACGAAAGTCTTTAAGTCACGCAAATCGGCATTTTGAACACGCACTGAACAGTAAACTGTATCTTGCATTAAACACAAATGTCATAGTCACTCTCAGAGTACCATCCACACGAATCTGGTCGTCCAGAAATGGCCCTACAACTACTATTACCCACGGTTCTGTCCTTTCAGTTCATGGTGTAATTAAAAGTCGTAAGTTCCAACAAACAGCACTTATTCTCGCACCAATTAAAGAAATGTATCCTACTATAAATGCAAATGTCAATGTCCCACTTTTAGTTTCTTGCGTTCATACAATAATTAGTCACCAAACGACAACTGACCTCTTCAAGAATACCAAGCGTCCCACATGCAATTCACAAAGCACACTTAACAAGTCACTGCCAAAAGTTTATGGATCCCACCGTTCAGTGGTCAAGACAAAACAAAACAATCGTCCTGTCTGCTAAAGACAAAATCTTCTTCACCGCTCACAACGCGGAAACACCAGTCCTTCACTTTCCACCTTATGGAGACATACGAGCAGTCGTCTTGCTTCACGGCTCCACAGTCCAGTACTAGTTAATAGTTGCTGGTAACAAATGCCCGCCGGACTCTGCCGCGCGTCGTTCATTCTTTGCGCCGCCGCGCGCGCCGTTGAGCAGAAGAAACCACCCGCTGTTGCCTCCGCGGGATACTTTCCCCAGTCGTAAAGGTGGCGGAACCTATGAATGGCCAGTGGTACGTGCGTGTCGCCCCAGGCCGTTGACCTGCTGTAGCGGGCGCGTGGAGTGTACGCCGACCGGCAGTGGAGTGGGGAGTGCCGCGGCTCTGTCGCCCGTCGCCATGGCGACGTCAGCTCGCCCCCGCTAGCGGTATGGGCGCGTTCTGCGTAGCATCTCAGCGCTACGACACCCAATCAGTCAGACCCTTCCGTGCATCTCGCAACATTACAGACAAAAGGATATTCTTACAGTATTTAAATACTCATTGATTACATGTATGATCTATTAGATACATTGGTAATAAAAGAATCTTTGTTCTAAAAAACATAAAATTATACACCCTAGTTTTCTACACATACCACATCAACATTTATCTCTTTTCTATATACAGCCCACACTTGTGCTATTGATTGTACCTGTCGTCCCTCATACAAAACATGAAAGTGTAAAAAAAACAAAAGGAATAATAAGCAATCTATACAGTTCATAATTACAATATCAAATAGTAGACTACTCTAACATCCTATCACAGTGAAAATATTAGAAACTGTTTATTCTAAAACTACAATAGTCAGTGAACCTTTGTGCTTGTGACAGACTGAAATTAATACCCCTCGAAAGTGTTCTAACAAAAAAATAAGGAATTATCTACACAGCTCACAATTACCTACCACATGTTATTAAATAGTAAACTACTTTAACATCGTAACACAATAAACATTTTAGAAACTGGTTACTCTAAATCTGCAACATACAATGCACCTTTGTGCTTGTGACAGACTGAAATTAGTATCTCTTTATATATTTTACCTTTTTTATTATATATAACAACATTTCTAGGACACGTAAGTACCATCCACATGTCAGATCCTGACCTGCCATCGAGGTTCATCCCAATCAAACAATAAAACACAATAATGTTTTAGTTATGGATCGGTAGCATCCCCTTTACAGGAGTGTGCGCATTGATCACACTACTCTACGACTCTCACTCACCAGACATCACATTTTCCTTCTCATTCAATCCATTAATACACTAACAGGATAGGTCTAGAAGTCAGCTAACCTTAACACCACCACACTCACGACAACCAACATACCATACCTTTGCTCCCTTATACTCAACCACATAACACATGAAGCTGTTTCGGAGATAGCTTTCCAGTCTCTGAATTCGTCCTTTCACTCTGGCACCTCTCTCCATCGGCTTACCTCCGCATTCAATTTACCGATTATTCATTCTGCTAAATATCAACTTAGAGTTGCGACATTTCATCTAAGAACAAAAAATACACAAATTATTCATCCTGCAAAATAACTGTACACATTCTTAGTACCGTTTTGTTTAGTTATACTGGTACCAGGCTTCAACAATAACAACAACAAAAAATTATTTTTTTCATATAGCAACTGTTATGGTAAGAATTAGATTTACACTTATATTACATCTTACGTCAGTATTCCACAAAGTTTACCATCTGGATCTCATACTCCCTTAATGTCCTTTCACGTTGTGCACTTGTCCTCATCTCTTCATTCGTATTTCGGCTCTCCGTCCGTCCATTGCTCCATCATTTCCTGGTCTTCCTTCGCCATTCGCATCAATCTCGATTGCAGCATACACAGGCCTCTCTGTAACATACATCTAAGACATCTCCACATTATTCAATTCTACTCACCTTTATTTACCACTGTTTCATCACGTCGAATCTCTCTTTATTAATCACACTGCTTCACGTCGCTTCTCTCCTTAAATATCACCTTTATCCACTACTATTTATCACGCCGCTTCTCTCACTATCTACCATCTTTATCCTCTCATTACTCATCACGTCGTTTCTGCTTGATCCTTATTCATATGACAAAAAATACGTACATACACCACTCTGTCGACTCCTGTTCATGACTCATTCGACCAGTCTATTCCGTCATACTTCCTGACATCCCACCTGAAAATTCTTATGTTCGATTTGCCCCTGCACAACGTTACACACCACAAATAAATACACTGACTATCTACCATAACTTGCCTACTTTCGATCTATCCTTAACTTTTCCATAATTTGATGTTAGAAATGTGATGAAGCCCACGAGATTGTTTTCCCTTGATCGTCTCAATCAGTACAGCATTTTCATGGACAATCCGCCTCACTCTGAATGGTCCACTATACACCGTAAAGAATTTGCTAGTTAGGAATCTGTGCTTCTTTGATAATCGATGAGTTTTAATTAGAACCTTGTCTCCTACTGCCAATTCGATCTTACGGATCTTTCCTTTCTGCTTCTCCTGCCTATCCTTAGCTGCTTTCTTAATACGCTCTATCGCAACCTTGACAGTTTCTGTGTGCCTCTGCTTTCCTGATCGCGAAAAATCTACCAGCTCCCTGACTCGATCTGGTGGTGGTTCATTCTTTAGTACCTTAATTGGTGATAAACCAGTTGCTCCATGTGGTAGCTCATTGAGGATGTCCTGAAAATCTTTGAGAAAAATACTCCAACTTCTATGTTGCATATGGCAATAGATCTTACACAACTTTCCCAGTTCTTTTACCACTCTTTCACTGGGGTTACTTGCAGCATGGTATCGGGATGTGAACACCGGTTTTATCCTTCTTCTCTTCAGTGTGGTTAGCCATTGTCTGGATCTACACTCCTGGAAATTGAAATAAGAACACCGTGAATTCATTGTCCCAGGAAGGGGAAACTTTATTGACACATTCCTGGGGTCAGATACATCACATGATCACACTGACAGAACCACAGGCACATAGACACAGGCAACAGAGCATGCACAATGTCGGCACTAGTACAGTGTATATCCACCTTTCGCAGCAATGCAGGCTGCTATTCTCCCATGGAGACGATCGTAGAGATGCTGGATGTAGTCCTGTGGAACGGCTTGCCATGCCATTTCCACCTGGCGCCTCAGTTGGACCAGCGTTCGTGCTGGACGTGCAGACCGCGTGAGACGACGCTTCATCCAGTCCCAAACATGCTCAATGGGGGACAGATCCGGAGATCTTGCTGGCCAGGGTAGTTGACTTACACCATCTAGAGCACGTTGGGTGGCACGGGATACATGCGGACGTGCATTGTCCTGTTGGAACAGCAAGTTCCCTTGCCGGTCTAGGAATGGTAGAACGATGGGTTCGATGACGGTTTGGATGTACCGTGCACTATTCAGTGTCCCCTCGACGATCACCAGTGGTGTACGGCCAGTGTAGGAGATCGCTCCCCACACCATGATGCCTGGTGTTGGCCCTGTGTGCCTCGGTCTTATGCAGTCCTGATTGTGGCGCTCACCTGCACGGCGCCAAACACGCATACGACCATCATTGGCACCAAGGCAGAAGCGACTCTCATCGCTGAAGACGACACGTCTCCATTCGTCCCTCCATTCACGCCTGTCGCGACACCACTGGAGGGGGGCTGCACGATGTTGGGGCGTGAGCGGAAGACGGCCTAACGGTGTGCGGGACCGTAGCCCAGCTTCATGGAGACGGTTGCGAATGGTCCTCGCCGATACCCCAGGAGCAACAGTGTCCCTAATTTGCTGGGAAGTGGCGGTGCGGTCCCCTACGGCACTGCGTAGGATCCTACGGTCTTGGCGTGCATCCGTGCGTCGCTGCGGTCCGGTCCCAGGTCGACGGGCACGCGCACCTTCCGCCGACCACTGGCGACAACATCGATGTACTGTGGAGACCTCACGCCCCACGTGTTGAGCAATTCGGCGGTAAGTCCACCCGGCCTCCCGCATGCCCACTATACGCCCTCGCTCAAAGTCCGTCAACTGCACATACGGTTCACGTCCACGCTGTCGCGGCATGCTACCAGTGTTAAAGACTGCGATGGAGCTCCGTATGCCACGGCAAACTGGCTGACACTGACGGCGGCGGTGCACAAATGCTGCGCAGCTAGCGCCATTCGACGGCCAACACCGCGGTTCCTGGTGTGTCCGCTGTGCCGTGCGTGTGATCATTGCTTGTACAGCCCTCTCGCAGTGTCCGGAGCAAGTATGGTGGGTCTGACACACCGGTGTCAATGTGTTCTTTTTTCCATTTCCAGGAGTGTATATTGTGGTCCATTGTCAGCTATGAACTTTTCTACAGTTCCTACTTCTCGCAAAAAGTTTTTAACGATCGCTGCTGCCACTGTCCTTCCCGTCGCACGTTTCAATGCGGTAAAAGTCACATACTTTGACACCAATTCCACTGCTACTAAAACATATCTATATCCCTGCACTGACTTAGGTAGCGGGCCAAACAAATCTGTTGCTCCGAATTCCCTCAATCTACCTGGCACTATCGGAAAAAGCGGTGCTTTGCATGAGATAGTTAACGATTTTGCCTTCTGGCACAATTTGCAACTACCAAGAACGTTCTTGATCCTCCTTTCCATACTAATGAAATAAACTGATTCCCTTAACTTCTTACAGCATTTCCTTGCCCCGTAATGCCCGTAACTTAGGTGCATGTACCAGATCAACTTGTTGACTATTTCATTTGGTATACACAACACCCAGTCCTGTGTGTTCGGATTTCTACGGTAGAAAAGGACCCCGTTCCGAATTGTATAAAAGCGCGCTATATTGGCTTCTAAGTTCGCTCTAACTCTGTCCTTCACCATTCTCCATGACGCGTCTTTATCCTGCTCTTTCGCGATATTTGTGAGTACCGCCCCTATGTATTTCTCGAACGACACGCCCTGCATATACAATATGTCATATCTGTTCTCGTTTACCTCCTCATCAAAGCATTGACCATGACCTACTGGGTTCCTTGACAACGCATCTGCCACTATATTCTGTGGCCCAGGAATATGCATGACCGAAAACTGAAACTCCTGTAAATAGAGTGCCCACCTAGCGAGTCGTCTATGGTTAAGTTTGGCCGACATCAGAAACTGTAGTGACTTGTGGTCAGTATAGATTTTAGTATGCCTCCCATACAAATAGTATCTAAACTTACTAAAACCCCATACTATTGCCAAAGCTTCAAGCTCAGTTACCGTGTAATTTCTCTCAGCTTTGCTAAGCACTCGGCTCGCAAATGCAATAGGTTGTTGTATTACTTCGCCTCCTTGCTCTTGCTCTTGGAACAATGTTACCCCAAGTCCACTACGGGAACTGTCCGTGGCCATACAAAACTCTTTCCCTAGGTCTGGATGCCCGAGAAGAGGTGCCGATAGCAGTGCCTTCTTTAACGCCTCATACTCTTCCTGTGCGACAGGGTCCCAATTCCATACCGTTTTCTTTCCAGTCAGCTGACATAGTCTGGGTGTCGCTGCATCCCCAATCTTAATGAACCTCCTGTAAAAATTGATTAATCCTAAATAACCCCGTAGCTGACGTTTTGTTCTTGGCACCGGAAAATCTCTGATTGCTTCGAGTTTGTCTGGATTTGGTCTTATTCCCTCTTGTGTCACAATGTGACCTAGAAACTCGATTTCTTTTCGTCCAAATTCTGACTTTCCCAAATTCACGGTTACCCCATGTCTCTCCAATGCACCGAGCAATATGCTTAACGTTCTATTGTGGTCTTCCCAGTTTCTTTCGGCTATCAGGACATCATCCACGTACTGTGTTACCTTATCTTTTATTTCATTAGGTATGACAGTATTTAGCGCTCTGATAAATGCCGCGGATGATACATTTAACCCAAATGGTAGTTTCCGGAATTGATACGATTTCCCGTAGCACAAGAAAGCAGTGTATTTTCTACACCCCCTATCTAACTCCACCTGCCAGAAACTCATTCTCAAATCAACTGAGCTGAGAACTCTGATCCCGTGGAACTTCTGTAGCAATTCGTCAAGTGTCAGCGGCCGATCTGTCGCTGGCTCTATTATCTTATTAATCCTTCTTGCGTCCAAAACTAATCTAATTGACCCATCCTTTTTTTCAACACAAACTAAAGGGCTGTTGTACGGACTGGATGCTGGTTCGATAATCCCTTGTTGTAGCATGCTTTCGATCTCAGCTTCCACTCTTTCTTTGTACACAACGGGTATCGGGTACACTTGGGCCCTAAACTGTTTATGTGGCTTGACCTTGAATCTATACACAAAATTTCTTATTGTACCCGCAGCATGTTTAAATACCTTTCTATTCTCGTATAAAATTTTCTGCAATTCCCCGTAGACCGTGGTCCCTCGTAAATGCCAGATTTTCTCCCTGATCTCCTCCTCCAAACATTTATGAATTTCCTTCTTCTCTTGTTTGAACCTCGTATCCTGTGCCTGTTTACCGGACTTTACCGCCAGACATAATACTAAGTGTGCGTTATCTTTAGCATATAAGCAATCGTCGAATCTTAATGTAATTTCCTCCGAATCTCGTTTCAACTCCATGGAACCATTTCTCATGTTAACGATTGCTTTATATTGGTTCAAAAAATTAACGCCTAATATCCCTTCAACTGTTAGAGATGACACAATCATGAACACTGTACTAAACCTCTTCGCCTGGCACACAAAGTTTACCTGCGCTTGTAACTTCACCTCAATTCCCTTTCCTGTAATTGCCCCTCTCACTGTTGTCCTTTGCAATGGCAACGTTGGCCATGGTTTTGTAAGACTACAACACTTAAACACATCTTCCCTCAAAACACTCATTACACTGCCTGTGTCGATGATACAAGGTACGATTATATTATTTATTTCTACGCTAATTATTGGGTGGACTTCACTCCCCACATCTCCTACCTCCTCTAACAGATTCTCCCTTAGTTTTCCGTAATCGATATACCTAATATTTACCTCATTAATAGTCCTGGTTTGTACCCGCCTATCATGTAGTCACCTTCTTGTCCCTCCGTCATTGTGACAGTGATTGTCCTGTCGTGAACCCAATGACTGCCTATCCTCTCTTCGCCCATCATTTTCATTTTCCCTTCTTCTTCCATCTCTGTCCCATCTTCTATTTTCCCGGTTTGCCGGTCGATATCCCCATGAATTCTGCCCCCTATTTCCTCGCCATCTTCCATTTCCGTCATTCCTCTGATTCCATGCTCTCCTGTCATTCTGATAGTTTCTGCCGTTCCTATCCTCGACTCTGTCTGACCTATGAGTCATGTCTCGGTTCACGACGTTCCTCTCATTACCCAGCTCCTGTAACAAGTGCTGAAATGACGCGAAATCGTCTAAGCCTCTGCCTGCTATCGCTATATCTCTTCGCAATCTCACTGGCAACTTCGTTATACAGATCCTAATGAGCTCCCCAGGTTCGTATGGCACATCCAAATAGCTATTTCGTCTCAGCATTTCCTGATAGCACGCCACTGGATCTCTTATACTACCTTCGTTACAATTTGGCATCATCAATATGCTTTGCTTAACCTGATCCTGCTTACGTTTCGGCCAGAAGTCATTTAAAAACTTGTCACAAAATATCTTGCAGCTACTACAGTCTTTAATAACTTCCTGCATTTTCGCTCTAGCCTCGTCCCTCAAATGGTTGCACACAAACTTCATTTTGAGGAGCAGTCCCCACGATGTTGGTAATTATCAGGATCCGGAAAACAAGTGAACTTCTGTACCGACACGAAGTGCCTCCTACATTCTTCTTCCGCATTTATGTTTTCCGACCTTGGGCTATACCCAGTTGGATTTGCCACCTGTTTTATCCGACACAACCGTTCTTCTAACTCTCTGAGTTCGTCTTCCTCTTTCTGCCTATTTTCTTTTTTTCAATTTATCTCACTCTCCCTCTGCAATCTACCTGGTGGTGTGTCACCTCCGCTACTGCATGCTAATTGCAACTGTGCTAGCTCTTCCCTATGTTTCCTATTTATTTCTAATTGCACCTCTTTAAACTGTAATAGTGATTGTATCTCTTCCTGCTCGGCATAAACCTCTCGCTGCGTACTGTCAGAGCCTGTCTCGCCTCTTACACTCACCTTTTCTACATCTGCACTAATTGTATTCATTCTGACCACTACCTCCGCAACTTCATCCCTGTATTTATTTAGCGCCACTTCCTGCTGGGTGACTTGAGCTTCCATGCTGTCTAATGCCCCTTGTTTATCTGCAAGTAAGTCCTCCACTACCTCTTTGATTCGCTCATCTGGCAACACGTCCCTACGTTCTGTGATATCCCTCTCTATTGCAATTATTCGTACCTCCAAATTATTGGTTTTTTCTTTCATGGCGTCACATACTTGCTTCAACGCACCCAGATTCTTCTCCCCCTCATCTAACCGATTATTAACTGCGGACAGACGCTCATTGATAACTGAGAGTAGCTTCCTCATTGCCTCTTTATTTCCCTTATCCATTGCTTCCAATCTTTCCTTATTTGCCTCCAATCTTTCAATAGTCTCCCTATCTCTCTCCTTATTATCTCTATCCATCGCTTCCAATCTTTCCTTATTTTCCCTATCCATCGCTTCCAATCTTTCCTTATTTTCCCTATCTCTCTCCTTATTATCTCTATTCATCGCTTCTAATCTTTCCTTATTATCTTTATCCATCTTCTGTAAAAACTGCAGTAGCACACTGTCATTTGCTACTTTTGGTGCACTCACCTCGTTCGCCTGAGAAACTGTAGTTTCGCTAAGGGTAGCTGCACTTTCACTGCATACCTGACCTAGTCCCGGCTCGCCCGCATCGTCGGGAAAGGCCCCCGATTGTGAACAAAGCCCGCCGCTCAAAGGATCACCTAGCAGCGGTCCACTGAACAACTCAGCCCCTTCCGAGTGTTTGCCGTTCCCACTCATTAGCCCATGGTCAACAGCTACTTCCTGCTGCACTGCTACGTTCACCCCAGAATCGCTATTCTCCATGGTGACTACACTTTTCGACTGCGACCTAGTTACTACGGACATTATGCAAAAAAAATTATACAACGATCTTCCTGCCTTGGACGATATAGCAATTAATTACATAAAAAAATAAAAGATCCTCACCAATCCAGAGGGAATTTGCAAACAAAAAAAAATTTTACTTCATAGCGCTATCACAATATATTCCATCAAAAAAAAATCTTAACAGCAATAAGCCTAACAGCAAAATATCCTGGAAGGGTCGAAATTATGAGAGGCACCCACATGCCTTGCTCATACTGTGGCATCAAGCAGTCAGGCCTGCAAGATGAGTGGTCTGCCAAGCGAGTGGATTCATTCTTATTTATCGAGCAACATGAACTCTCGTACTCACAATTAAGTTACAAATTATCCTCCTGTAAGAATAATACGCAACGGAAGCGCACATCTGACTATCAGTGATTTACAGGACTCTGACTGTTCACTGTGCACTGGCAATACCACATTTTCTTTTTGTCTTTTATTTAACGGCTTTTATCAACACGTGGCCACCGCACTGAATATGAATGGCGCACACATTATAAATTCGGGACATCATGACAACATACAATTCGAAGGAGAAGTCCACCAATCTTTTTCTTTTCACTATCATATTTATTCCGATAAATTCTCTAACCTAAACACACAAATTCTATAACCTACAACAATAACACATGAGAAATTCCGCCCAGTGGCCATGGCTTTACATTGGTGAATCTCTATATTAGGGTCTCGTAATTATTTAACGCTACAGTGCACTTTCTGGATAGGATGGTGGATCTTTTATTATACCTCACACTTCGACTCTCACAATCATCATCACGAAACTTTCCTCCAGACCGAGCGGTACCGAAGGAACAAGCATAACCCACTAATCTTATGAAACTACCTCGCTACTCTCCCATGCAAACCACACATACCCAAATTACATGACATACACCACACTACAACATGAAATACTACACAGAGAATAGTCACAACATTATCACTTTCAGCTTTCCCACTTCAATCAATATTTATCCCAGTTTCACACGACACTGCCCCACTTCGTAATTCTACTTTCCTACTATGAGCTCTGGAGATATATGCACGTCTTCCTGTGCAATGCAAGCCAAGTGGCGTTGCTGGATAGACGGCCGACTCACCTTGCTTCTCTCTCAGAGTTTGACTCTAGCATCACACGGAATCATATCACGCAAAGCAATCTTAAGAACATATTCATCACACACGCGAGTCCTCAACTGATACCATGGACGAGTACTTCTCTTTATCCTTTGTCTCATACACAGATTGAGACTCACACAGTACTCACCACGTGGAAGTACTCGTCTCTAATTTCAAGTCCTGCACACGCCATTTCTTAAATATTTCAACTTATGGTACACACGCTATTTCTTAAATATTTCAACTTATTGTACACACGCTAGTAATTCAGCTTAACTTAAGCACACGGAAGTATTTCAACTTATTGCTACACGTGGTTTCATTGTGACCGTTGGCCACTTCTGAAGATTACTACGATCCCATTAATATTACCTGCCTGACATTTAATTCTCCCCACAAAAGTTCCTGAAATACAGAAATTATTATTGCAAACTACTCTTAAATATTCCACATGCATACCATGTCTCCACTATTTTGTCTTTACAGAGCACAACTAAAACAGGTCTTAACAGCACAAGATCCAGCGGCAGAGTGCTGAAACATGGCCGTTCTCCAGGTCCTCTCACACCTCTGTCGAAGTGGGGGAGCACCTTGCTACCGTATTGGTCAGCCACATTTCAGGTGCTCAAAGCTCAGGTAAATTTCATCTCTTTGGTCCCACCAAAGGTGGCCAAAGGATCGTCTCAAAGATGATCATATATTCACATTCACTATCTGCAGTTAGCAGACGACCATACATTCATTCATTTCACAGATCTCACCAAACTGGATGTAGGGATTTACTTTGTGGGAGTGCACATGTGATCAATTAAATAAATAAATTGTCATTCTTTCCCACACTGGTATCTGGCTTCGCTGTATTAATTGAAATTGAGTTATTTTACAAAAAAAAAAATGTGTTGTTCTGACAAAAATAATGAAGTATGTTGTACCTATTTTAAATATCGGGCGATACTGTACCCTTTCAATGTAGATAGGTAAAAATTGACACACATGCTTGGAATGACATGGGGTTTTATTAGAACCAAAAAAAAACAAAGTTCACAAAATGACCGACAGATGGCGCTTGAAAGATCTCTTCCGCGCATCGTTTGGTGACTATCGTGTGCTCAGCCGCCACTTTTGTCATGCTTCGCCTCCCAGGTCCCCAGACCTCAGTCCGTGCGATTATTGGCTTTGGGGTTACATGAAGTTGCAAGTGTATCGTGATCGACCGACATCTCTAGGGATCTCTATGCCTCACCATAATTCTGGACATGCTTTACAGTACTGTTCACAACATTATTCCTCGACTACAGCTATTGTTGAGGAATGATGGTGCACTTATTGAGCATTTCCTGTAAAGAACATCATCTTTGCTTTGTCTTACTTATGCTAATTATTGCTATTCTGATCAGATGAAGCGCCATCTGTCGGACGTTTTTTGAACTTTTGTATTTTTTTTTTTTTTTTTTTTTTTGTAGTAAAACCCCATGTCATTCCAAGCATGTGTGTCAATTTGTACCTCTCTATCTACATTATTCGGTGATTTATTCAGTTTTCAAATTTATACTGACTTTTTGATCACCCAGTATATGCTACAATAGCCCGCCCGGTTGGCCGTGCGGTCTAACGCACGACTTTCCGGGCGGGAAGAAGCGCCTGGTCCCTGGCACGAATCCGCCCGGCGGATTTGTGACGAGGTCCGGTGAACCGGCCAGTCTGTGGATGGTTTTTAGGCGGTTTTCCATCTGTCTCGGCGAATGCGGCCTGGTTCCCCTTATTCCGCCTCAGTTACACTATGTCGGCGATTGCTGCGCAAACAAGTTCTCCATGTATGCGTACACCACCATTACTCTATCATGCAAACATAAGGGTTACACTCGTCTGGTGTGAGACGTTCCCTGGGGGGGCGGGGGGGGGGGGGGGGGGAGCAGGGGGGTCAAACCGCACAATAACCCTGGGTTCGGTGTGGGGCGGCGGAGGGGTGAAGTTGGTTCAAATGGCTCTGAGCACTATGGGACTTAGCATCTGACGTCATCAGTCCCCTAGAACTTAGAACTACTTAAACCTAACTAACCTAAGGACATCACACACATCCATGCCCGAGGCAGGATTCGAACCTGCGACCGTAGCGGTCGCGTGGTTTCAGACTGTAGCATCTAGAACCGCTCGGCCACAATGGTCTGCATATGGGGGGGGGGGGGGGGGGGGGGTGAAGCGGACTGACGTAGTCGTTGTGGACCACAGCGGCTGCGGCGGGGACGGAGCCTCTCCGTCGTTTCTAGGTCCCCTGTTCCCCGGTTGACATACAACATATGCATACGATATTCTCTCTGAGCTACAAAAAATAAAATAAAAGTTGGTTTTAGCATAAATTGTACAGAAGGTATAGAAAGATGCTACAAGGACGGTGGAGGTTACAGAAAAGAAAAAAAAACTGTCCGCAGGTGTTGAGTAGGTAGAAAATGGTAAGCCATCTGCACAAATGAAAGACTGGGTTGCAGATCAAATAGTTGCGTATCAAATAAAACAGGCGCTAGTACGGAGCCCTGAGGTAGCCCATTACGGTGCGACTGCAGTGACAGTGCCGCAGAGTCGCGGGAAGTGCTGGAGAGTCCAGTGCGCCCCTGCCCCCCTCCCCTCAGGTCGTGTGCTTTTTGGCGCCCCCCCCCCCCTCCCCCCCCCCGCCTGGCATCCGCGCCAAGGCCTCTGCTCTCCCGCGGCTGCTGCCTGCCGCCCACGCCGCAGCCCAGCGGCGCGCCGCCCTGTATAATTAGCGGCGGCCCTGCTATTTGCAGGCGGGCCCGCCACACGATACTCGCGCCAGAGCGCGCTTCGTCAGGACCGGCGCCGCCGACGCCACCTCTCTGTCGATGGAATGAACTACCTGTGTCTGTGATCTTAGCTCACTTGGACTCGATTTCCAACCACGTTGTTGCCAGAAGTGAGATGTCTGTGTAAATACACCGACAAAAAGAAATCGCAACACCGAGAAAGAGTTATCCGAAGTAAACAAAAATTTGTAGGAGTGCTTCTACATCTGAAACATCATGTCTATTCAAATTTCGCACCTGACGCATAAGTGGGGCACAAGTAGCGCCGCTATGAGGGCGCCAATCAGGTTTAGTTTTAAATATACGCTGTAACGGTCGGGAGCGTTAGTTACCTTTGAGACTGATCGTGGTGAGTCGATGTTAGTGAATAATGTCTTTAAGGTGACAAACACGCCACCGTCAGCACCTCACTAACTTTGAATGACGTCTTGAATAGGGCTGTTCCTTCTGAGCTAGTGAAGAAAGACTTGTGAGGAATGTAGCCACTGTACATAACTGTTGGCAGCAGAGGCACGAGAATGTACGGTCGCAACGACACCGGTCTCCGGACGGGCACGTGGCACAGTCGACAGGGAAGACCACCGTTTTCGGCGTTTGGCTCTGGCGCATCGTAGTGCGTTTGTAGCAGCACTTTGAGTAGCAGTTGGCATCACAGTGACCGACAAACTGTCTCAAATCGGTTACTTAAAGTACAGCTCCGAGCCTGGCGCCTTGTAGCGTGTACTCCACTGATCCCAAACCACCGCCGTTTGGTGTCAAGCGAGAGCTCATTTGAGGACTGGATGGAGGTCTGTCGTGTCTTCTGATAAAACATGGTTCTGCCTCGGTACCAAAATGAGTTTGTTAGAAGGCCAGTTGAGGCTCTGTAACCAACATGTCTGTGTGCTAGACACACTGTACCTACACCTGGAGTTATGGTCTGGGCTGTGATTTAGTATGACAGCAGAAACGCTCTTGCGGTTATCTCACGCACTCTACCTTGTTAGTCAATCTCGCGATTAGATCTGTTGTGCTGCCATTCGTGAACAGCATTCCAGAGGGTGTTTCCCAACAGAATAACACTCGCACATGTGACACTGTTGTGACCCAGCATACTTTGCGGAGAGTCGACATGTTGCCAGCGTCATCCACAAACAGCGTTAGCCGTCACTGTATGACCGGCCAAGTGCAACAGGTGTGCAGTTCCATCCCACAAGCTGACGTCGTCCACCTTCACAACACACTGTACGCACGTTTGCACGCTTGCATTTAACATTCTGCCGGTGACATCGCTTATTAATGTACCAGCATTTCACATTTGTAATGGCTTATCTCGAGTTTACATTAACCAGTGATCTTGCAATGTTAAACAGTTAAATATGTTACCTAGATAAATGTATACACGAAATTTCATTACTCTACATTAATTATTTTTTGGTGTTGCTATTTTTTTTCCCGTCAGTGTGAAATCGAAGTGGAAGATATTGCTTGCAACTTAAGACAGGTAACCAAACCTACACGACCCACACCTGGGGCGAATGATGTAAGTTTGTTTGCCTGAAATATCTTCCACGGCCGTTTTATTTTGCCCACACTGTAAAAGGAAGGCTTAGGTGTGACGTGCCCTCGGCGGGGAGGTTATTGGATTCGGAACACAAGCTCAGAGCCGGCCGTGTGGCCGAGCGGTTCTACGCGCTTTAGCCTGGAACCGCGTGACCGCTACGGTCGCAGATTCGAATCCTGCCTCGGGCATGGATGTGTGTGATGTGCTTAGGTTAGTTAGGTTTAAGTAGTTCTAAGTTCTAGGGGACTGATGACCTCAGATGTTAAGTCCCACAGTACTCAGAGCCATTTGAACCACAAGCTCAGAACTGGGAAAGTTGCGGAAGGAAATCGGTCGGATCCTTGTCAAGGGATCCATCCCAGCATTTGACTTAAGCAGTTTAGGGGAAGACACAGAAACCCTTTACCTGCCTAGCAGGACGGAGATCTACATTTACATCTGGAGATTGATCAGCGTCTCCGTGAAACTTTCGTGCTCATTTAATGTACCTGCGATGAAATGATCTGCATTCCTTTAGATCTTCCCTGCTCCTGTGTCAAACCTTACTGGTAAGCGTTTTCAAAATAACGAGGAGTGCTAAAATGTCACTCGAAGAAGGGTATCGTAAGCTACGTCTTTTGTTGGTGGAATACACTTCCTGCGTGTTGGTCCAGTAATGAATCTCAGTCTCTCGCCTCTGGCGAAAACAACGCGGTTGGCAACGAGTCTGATTCAGCTGGGGTGACAGATACGGGTACTTAGTCACATTCTGTTTCCACTCTGCGCCAGAGTTCACTCGCCGTAATGACTGGTGGGTGATGCGTGCGGCCATTCTCTCAGCGGCCTCTGAACAGCATTTTCCAGCGGGTGACAGACCTGGAGCAGGTGCTAGCCAGGGAAACAGTGGAACACGCTCCGTACCGAGGAAGGTCAGGCCAGCGCAGGCAACACGCGCTCCTGCGTTACGTCCAAACCTCGAAGATAGGGTACAGCCACCAGAGTTACCACGTAAAAAATGTAACACCTGTTCTTCAGATTACCGGGTATGCGACCCAGGGGTATATCTAACGCAGCGCCAGCACTGTGGCATAAATCAGCAAGTGACATTTATAAGAGGTTTCCAGACTCGCTGCTGTGTGGTCGTAACTTTTATTTCTTCCTATTCACTACAGAGCTGTTTCGCCTAAAATGCATACGTTCGTAATCTACTACGAACATACAGCAACCATAAACAAACGCGCAGCCAAACATTGCATATACCATCTGTATAACCAGTGTTATACTTTGTAAATATATGACGGCGCACCTGCAAAACTGTCAAATAACTATCCTAATAAAATAATTAACACCATAATTCAGCAAACATATAACAACAGTAAAAATGTAGTAGCCGACGATGTTACACACTACTGGCCACTAAAATTGCTACACCACGAAGGTGTGCTACAGACGAGCGGTTCCAGACTTAGCGCCTAGAACAGTTTCTTTAATTTTGAAAAAATTATGGTAATAACGTTAAGTGAAGCTGTATCAATGTGTCAAATAATGTGCTTTTCTTAATACCATAGCAGATGTGAATTCATGTTAAACCGGAGAAAACAAAGTTCAGTGTTAAGGAAGTTGTACAGTCTGGGACATGTTTTATTAGATTCACCAGACCAATAACAAAAAAATTAATGGAAATCGTGCTTTACGTTAACCTCATACAGTTCTGAGATGGATTCATACTAGCGAAGTTGCTAAATTTCAGGCAAAATCTAAACATTTGTGGACGGATGTTGATATGAACTTTTTTCTTTAGTTTTACTTGCAGGATAAGATATTAAAATATTTGCATATCTTCGTGAAACACCCTGTATTTCTTTCTTTGTCTGTTCTTATTATGACTGGCACTTTGCTTGACAGTTAACAACTTTGTATGCAGTCTCATTCTGTATTGAACCACACGCAGTTAAAAGGATCTATGGTATGAAAGGGAAACCATCTCAGCTGAAATTTGAACAAGAAATGACTTTAATATTATTGATGATCACACGAATATTTTTGTAAATATGTTATTTCTGTTCAAAAGTGAGTATATTGAAGATCCTTGCTGTATCTGCCTCAAATGTCGGAACAATTGTGTATTTAGTTTCTTTAGTGTGAGGAACCAGTTTCATTGCTTTTGACGTTTTGTTATCACACATTTATAGCTTCCCCCTTCCGGTGGCTTACTTGCTTTGTTAAATAATGTAGTTATTGGATTCCATACATGTTTCTTACGTTCCACATTGACTGATTTAACTGGAAATATACTGGAGAATGCTTCACGTAGATTTGCACGTCTTTCTGCGAAAGGTCAGGTTTTTACCAGTTTTTCTGCTTTTTTTTTATGATAAAGACGCTCTTCGGTAAATGTCCGCATGTTAGAAGAGTAACCGATTCGTATCTCCCAGAGTCCTTAGGAAACTAAATAAAGACGAATGGCCGGCCGAGGTGGCCGAGCGGTTCTAGGCGCTACAGTCTGGAACCCCGCGACCGCTATGGTCGCAGGTTCGAATCCTGCCTCGGGCATGGATGTCCTTAGGTTAGTTAGGTTTAAGTAGTTCTAAGTTCTAGGGGAATGATGGCCTTAGAAGTTAAGTCCCATATGCTCAGAGCCATTTGAACCATTTGAAAGAGGAATGTAGCTTAATTTTCTAGCTATTGCCGATACTACGCATGCGCCCTATTATAAGAATTATGTCAGAAATCAATAGGAACGATAATGTTCACAGTCATCGGAGACCGTATTCAGAAGTGCGGCTTTGTGTCCTCTTCGAGTGCTGCCGTCGCAGATTGTAACAAAGATGAGGGGGAGTCTCATGAGTATACCGGGACTGGTGTGACCTCCCCTGCATCACAGTGCTGTCGTTTGGTTCAGCGTCATGTTTCTTGCGATATGTTTTACCTGGATGTCAACCGACATTCCCCTCCCCCCCCCCCCTCCGCCCCTCCCCCCATCCGGATGAACTGCCATACCACAGAGCCGTGTAGCTCCGTGTGCTTAGTAGGATGAATGATGAGCCACAGTCTGGACACGTTGACGACTCGCAAAGTGGCGGAAGGCAGTAACTGGCGGCTGTCGAGTGACGGGTGTAGGTCGGTTGTCTGCACGGGTGACTCACTCACTCATTCCGCGGAGCACGGCTGCAGTCTCGGAGTCGCGTCGCCGTGCTCTGGACTGGTGATTCATCGCGCGGCGCCAGTGAAGCCTTACAGCAGGCTGCAGGCTGCCGCGCGCGACGGACGAATGTGTCCGGCACGCGCCTAGCACGTGGCCAACTGCTGGCTGTCGGCGCTTTTACACCGCCCTGCGGTAGGACAACACTGCGGATCCTGGCCCTGTCAGCGCGCGCGCGCACACACACACACACACACACACACACACACACACACACACACACCGATCAGCCAGACCACTGGCCACCGATAGGCTGAATGCGGGCGCGACACAGTGATCAACGCACATACACTACTGGCCATTAAAATTGCTACACCACGAAGCCGACGTGCAACAGACGCGAAATTTAACCGACACGAAGAAGATGCTGTGATATGCAAATGATTAGCTTTTCAGAGCATTCACACAAGGTTGGCGCCGGTGGCGACACCTACAACGTGCTGACATGAGGAAAGTTTGCAGCCGATTTCTCGTACACAAACACCAGTTGACCGGCGTTGTCTGGTGAAACGTTGTTGTGGTGCCTCGTGTAAGGAGGAGAAATGCGTACTATCACGTTTCCGACTTTGATAAAGGTCGGATTGTAGCCTGTCGCGATTGCGGTTTATCGTATCGCGAAATTGCTGCTCACGTTGTTCGAGATCCAATGACTGTTAGCAGAATATGGAATCGGTGGGTTCAGAAGAGTAATACGGAACGCCGTGCTGGATCCCAACGGCCTCGTATCACTAGCAGTCGAGATGACAGGCATCTTATCCGCATGGCTGTAACGGATCGTGCAGCCACGTCTCGATCCCTGAGTCAACAGATGGGGACGTTTGCAAGACAACAACCATCTGCACGAACAGTTCGACGACGTTTCCAACAGCATGGGCTATCAGCTCGGAGACCATGGCTGCGGTTACCCTTGACGCTGCATCACAGACAGGAGCGCCTGCGATGGTGTACTCAACGACGAACCTGGGTGCACGAATGGCAAAACGTCAATTTTTTCGGATGAATCCAGGTTCTGTTTACAGCATCATGATGGTCGCATCCGTGTTTGGCAACATCGCGGTCAACGCACATTGGAAGCGTGTATTCGTCATCGCCATACTCGCGTATCACCCTGCGTGATGGTATTGGGTGCCATCGGTTACACGTCTCGTTCACCTCTTGTTCGCATTGACGTCACTTTGAACAGTGGACGTTACATTTCAGATGTGTTACGACCCGTGGCTCTACCCTTCATTCGATCCGTGCGAAACCCTACATTTCAGCAGGATAATGCACGACCGCATGTTGCAGGTCCTGTACAGGCCTTTCTGGATGCAGAAAATGTTCGACTGCTGCCCTGGCCATCGCATTCTCCAGATCTGTCACGAACTGAAAGCGCCTGGTCAATGGTGGCCGAGAAACTGGCTCATCACAATACGCCAGTCACTACTCTTGATGAACAGTGGTATCGTGTTGAAGCTGCATGGGCAGCTGTACCTGTACACGCCATCCGAGCTCTGTTTGACTCAATGACCAGGCATATGAAGGCCATTATTACGGCCAGAGGTGGTTGTTCTGGGTACTGATTTCTCAGTATCTATACACCCAAACTGCGTGAAAATGAACTCACATGTCAGTTCTAGTATAATATATTTGTCAAATGAATACCCGTTTATCATCTGCATTCCCTCTTGGTGTAGCAATTTTAAAAAATGGTTCAAGTGGCTCTGAGCACTATGGGACTTAACATCTGTGGTCATCAGTCCCCTAGAACTTAGAACTACTTAAACCTAACTAACCTAAGGACATCACACACATCCATGCCCGGGCAGGATTCGAACCTGCGACCGTAGCGGTCGCGCGGTTCCAGACTGAAGCGCCTAGAACCGCTCGGCCACACCGGCCGGCCGTAGCAATTTTCATGGCCAGTAGAGTAAGTCGAGCGCTGACGAGTAGGGAGTCATTCTATCGACGATCGTGGGCCGCGAATGGGAATATCCACTGACTTTAACATACAGGAGGCGCCTGGGAACGCGAATCTCGGAAACGGCGAAGCTGTTTGTCTGTTTTCATGCTACTGTCGTGAGCATTTGTCGAAAGTGGTTGAAGACAGTTAAATGACGAGTAGGTGACAGGAACTGGCCCCCCGTGGCTCAGCACAGAAGCACGGCGGCGGGGACTTATCCGCAGTAGACGCGGCGCTGCGTAGCATATCTGATGACGGAGTGCGGTGCTGACGCCGGCACAAGTGTTTCACACCGCTCCACTCGGCGTACAATGTAGAAGTGGCCAAGCCAGCGCTGGATCTCACAACACTTCACTTGTCTGTTCTTCCTGATCCGTCCCACATCCCGATCTCGCACCTTCCCACTTCCATCCGTTTGGCCCAATGAATTATGCATTTCGCGGAAACAGTATGTGGATGGTGCGCAGGTTCTTCATGTACCAAGACGTTGGCTTCGACGGCGGCCAGCATAGTGCTACTATGCTGGCGTACAGGCCTTCCCATTAAGGCGCCGTACGGCTATCGCATTGATGGGAGACTGCGTTGAAACGTAGGGTTTCGTAGCCAAAAAGAGTGGAGAATAGTGTGCTGCATTGGAATCTTGGCCCAACCGACTTTCACAAAAAAAGTGTTGCGTTGCTTATTGAACTTCCATCGTATATATATAGATATACATGGAGGAGGAAAACAAACTTGATAATAAGGTGAGAGCAGGGTAGGGGACGTCGATTCTATCTAAATTTTCCATTTAAAGGCATGTCGAAACTGGACATTTCCGGAGGTACGGCCGTAAAACGATACGGAATCAGCGATGAGTGTGCGGAAGGTGCACACTTGAACCCTCCACGCTGCCCTCCAATACTAAATTCCCTTGATGTCTCAGAACATGTCCTACCAACCGGTCCCTTCTTCTTGTCAAGTTGTGCCATAAACTCCTCTTCTCCCCAATTCTATTCAATACCTCCTCATTACTTATGTGATCTACCCACCTTATCTTCAGCATTCTCCTGTAGCACCACATTTCAAAAGCTTCTATTCTCTTCTTGCCCAAACTAGTTATCGTCCATGTTTCACTTCCATACATGGCTACACTCCACACAAGTACTTTCAGAAACGACTTCCTGAAACTTAAATCTATACTCGATGTTAACAAATTTCTCTTCTTCAGAAACGCTTTCCTTGCCATTGCCAGTCTCCTTTACTTCTTTAAGTGTCTCATTTCCTAATCTAATTCCCTCAGCATCACTTGATTTAATTCGATATCCTCCTTTCAAGACACTGTCCATTCCGTTCAACTGCTCTTCCTTTGTTGTCTCTGACAGAATTATAATGTCATCGGCGAACCCCAAAATTTTATTTCTTCTACTCCGAATATTTCTTTTGTTTCCTTTACTGCTTGCTCAATATACAGATTGAATAACATCGGGGAGAGGCTACAACCCTGTCTCACTCCCTTCCCAACCACTGCTTCCCTTTCATGTCCCTCGACTCTTATAACTGTCTTCTGGTTTCTGTACAAATTGTAAATAGCCTTTCGCTCCCTGTATTTTATCCCTGCCACCTTTAGAATTTGAAAGAGAGTATTCCGGTCAACATTGTCAAAAGCTTTCTCTAAGCCTACAAATTCTAGAAACGTAGGTTTCCCTTTCCTTAATCTTTCTTGTAAGATGAGTCGTAGGGTCAGTATTGCCTCACGTCTTCCAATATTTCTACGGAATCCAAACTGATCTTCCCCGAGGTCGGCTTCTACAGTTTTTCCATTCGTCTGTAAAGAATTCGCGTTAGTATTTTGCAGCTGTGACTTATTAAACTGATAGTTCCATAATTTTCACATCTGTCAACACCTGCTTTCTTTGGGATTGGAATTATTATACACTCCTGGAAATTGAAATAAGAACACCGTGAATTCATTGTCCCAGGAAGGGGAAACTTTATTGACACATTCCTGGGGTCAGATACATCACATGATCACACTGACAGAACCACAGGCACATAGACACAGGCAACAGAGCATGCACAATGTCGGCACTAGTACAGTGCATATCCACCTTTCGCAGCAATGCAGGCTGCTATTCTCCCATGGAGACGATCGTAGAGATGCTGGATGTAGTCCTGTGGAACGGCTTGCCATGCCATTTCCACCTGGCGCCTCAGTTGGACCAGCGTTCGTGCTGGACGTGCAGACCGCGTGAGACGACGCTTCATCCAGTCCCAAACATGCTCAATGGGGGACAGATCCGGAGATCTTGCTGGCCAGGGTAGTTGACTTACACCTTCTAGAGCACGTTGGTGGCACGGGATACATGCGGACGTGCATTGTCCTGTTGGAACAGCAAGTTCCCTTGCCGGTCTAGGAATGGTAGAACGATGGGTTCGATGACGGTTTGGATGTACCGTGCACTATTCAGTGTCCCCTCGACGATCACCAGTGGTGTACGGCCAGTGTAGGAGATCGCTCCCCACACCATGATGCCGGGTGTTGGCCCTGTGTGCCTCGGTCGTATGCAGTCCTGATTGTGGCGCTCACCTGCACGGCGCCAAACACGCATACGACCATCATTGGCACCAAGGCAGAAGCGACTCTCATCGCTGAAGACGACACGTCTCCATTCGTCCCTCCATTCACGCCTGTCGCGACACCACTGGAGGCGAGCTGCACGATGTTGGGGCGTGAGCGGAAGACGGCCTAACGGTGTGCGGGACCGTAGCCCAGCTTCATGGAGACGGTTGCGAATGGTCCTTGCCGATACCCCAGGAGCAACAGTGTCCCTAATTTGCTGGGAAGTGGCGGTGCGGTCCCCTACGGCACTGCATAGGATCCTACGGTCTTGGCGTGCATCCGTGCGTCGCTGCGGTCCGGTCCCAGGTCGACGGGCACGTGCACCTTCCGCCGACCACTGGCGACAACATCGATGTACTGTGGAGACCTCACGCCCCACGTGTTGAGCAATTCGGCGGTACGTCCACCCGGCCTCCCGCATGCCCACTATACGCCCTCGCTCAAAGTCCGTCAACTGCACATACGGTTCACGTCCACGCTGTCGCGCCATGCTACCAGTGTTAAAGACTGCGATGGAGCTCCGTATGCCACGGCAAACTGGCTGACACTGACGGCGGCGGTGCACAAATGCTGCGCAGCTAGCGCCATTCGACGGCCAACACCGCGGTTCCTGGTGTGTCCGCTGTGCCGTGCGTGTGATCATTGCTTGTACAGCCCTCTCGCAGTGTCCGGAGCAAGTATGGTGGGTCTGACACACCGGTGTCAATGTGTTCTTTTTTCCATTTCCAGGAGTGTATTCTTCTTGAAGTCTGAGGGTATTTCGCCTGTCTCATACATCTTGCTCCCCAGATGGTAGAGTTTTGTTAGGACTGGCTCTCCCAAGGCCGTCAGTAGTTCTAATGGAATGTTGTCTACTCCGGGGGCCTTGTTTCGACAGGTTCAGTGCTCTGTCAATCTCTTCACACAGTATCGTATCTCCCATTTCATCTTCATCTACATTCTCTTCCATTTCCATAATATTGTCCTGAAGTACATCGCCCTTGTATAGACCCTCTACATACCCCTTCCACCTTTCTGCTTTCCCTTCTTTGCTTAGAACTGGGTTTCCATCTGAGCTCTTGATATTCATACAAGTGGCTCTCTTTTCTCCAAAGGTCTCTTTAATTTTCCTGTAGGCAGTATCTATCTTGCCCCTAGTGAAATAAGCTTATACATCCTTACATTTGTCCTCTAGCCATCCCTGCTTAGCCATTTTGCACTTCCTGTCGATCTCATTTTTGAGACGTTTGTATTCATTTTTGCCTGCTTCATTTACTGCATTTTTATATTTTCTCCTTTCATCAATTAAATTCAATATTTCTTCTGTTACCCAAGGATTTCTACTAGCCCTCGTCTTTTTACGTACTTGGTCCTCTGCTGCCTTCACTACTTCATCCCTCAGAGCTACCCATTCTTCTTCTAGTGTATTTCTTTCCCCCATTCCTGTCAATTGTTCCCTTATGCTCTCCCTGAAACTCTGTACAACCTCTGGTTTAGTCAGTTTATCCGGGTCCCAGATCCTTAAATTCCCATCTTTTTGCAGTTTCTTCAGTTTTAATCTACAGTTCATAACCAATAGATTGTGGTCAGAGTCCACATCTGCCCCTGGAAATATCTTACAATTTAAAACCTGGTTCCTAAATCTCTGTCTTACCATTATATAATCCAACGCTAGGCAAACTTTAAACTCCTAATTTTTTACGTCAGAGGCGACTTATATATACTAACTGCAGCTTCACTATTAAATCAGTCACGTTGAAAGTACGGTAATGTCATTAATTTTTAAAATAATAAGCTGTAATGTAGACACCGCACTCCACTAAGACAGTCGGTTAGCGGTAGTGGGAAGTACAATTGTCTGGTAAAATTCTCTCGATCTACAAGCCGTGGTTTAAAACCCACGAGCTTTCGGCCGACTATTCCTCGGCCATTGTCAAGTGGTAACTGTCTTTTGGTTGCTGCTGCCGTCCTTATATAGCCGCGCCGCCCCTGTGACGTCACTGGTGGCCGCTCGTGCTCGCTCTAGAGCCGCACAAGGCAATGTTTTCGTTGCACGCCCGCCTTACCCGCTCCAGACTTCCGCTGAGCGGGTCCAAGCCGTGCATAGCTGTAGGCCGACGTCTTTATTCGGGGTGTTGTCACGAAGCTAAGCACGGCTTGGGACCCACTCATCGGAAGTTTAAAGCGGATAAGGCGGACGTGCAACGATATCATTAACATATACGGCTCTGGAGCGAGCACAAGCGATGTCATAGAAGGCTGCGAGGCTAGATAAGGTCGGCGGTAGCAACCAAAAGACAGTTACCACTTGACAGTGGCCGAGGATCACTCAACCGAAAGCTCGTGGATTTTATCCCACTTGACGCGGCACGAAGTTCTAGAGAATTTTATCAGCCAATATCGCCGCGAAACCATGAATTCGTGTGTAAAATACAATAACCCGAACTAAATTTGAAACACCTTTTTTTCTAAAATCACGTTTTTACAGCAAATCCTCGAAATTTCTGTCTTCAAAATCGCTGAAAAATTGACATCAGTCACAACATTACACAGCAGCAGCTTAGTTGGACAAAACCCCTCTGTTAGACACACCTATGACAGGTTCGCTTATCCGACAAATTTACCTTCGCTTTTTTCTTATTGGCTAACGTTTTACAGCCGTAGTTTCGCAAGGATGCATTTCCTACCAAAGCTTATTGAGAAAATTTTATTTGGAGGGCACTTTGTGATGACAGACTGATCTGTAGCGAAGCCTGAGCAATAAGTTAGATTGGGACTTGGCAGCAGCTGACAGTGAGTTGACGAACCTGCTTTGAGACTGGGATACGTTTCGTGCGGAGGGTTGAGAAGTCACGGTTGGTGTGTAACACCAAATTTAGCGACCGAAAGACGATGCACCACCGATAATAAAGAGAAAATGATCCAACATGAGATATTTAGGGAGCTAGGTACATTGCCGGTACTGGCTAGGCCCACAATAAAATCTGACTCACCTGAGCATTGTGGTGGCGGTGATCTGTGATGACAGCGTTAGACTGCGTGGGCCATTCGGTTGGTTGGTTGATTTGGGGGAGTGGACCAAATAGCGAGGTCATCGATCCCAATGGAGTAGGGAAAGATGGGGAAGGAAGTCGGCCGTACCCTTTCAAAGGAACCATCCCCGCATTTGCCTGAAGCTATTTAGGGAAATCACGGGGAACCTAAATCAGGATGGCCGGACGCGGGTTTCACCCATCGTCCTCCCGAAAGCGAGTCCAGTGTGTTAACCTTTGAGCCAGGTCGCTCGGTGGACTATTCATAAAGTAAGGACCGATCAGTCGCGAAATGGAAACAGCAGTGAAAATCAAAAATCTGTTATTCGCAACACTTTGCTACACCTCCCGACTTTGATATTCGTAGCTTTGTACCAACTTTCGAATAACCTCGTCCCTGAAAGTAGCCGCATATACTCTCCGCCACTTCTGAACGCTGTTCTGCAGTTTGTTGTCTGTGTCAAAATGGTGTCTTCGTAGCTATCGGTTCATTTGAGATGAAAATCACAGGAAGCCAAGTCCGGCTGTATGGTGCGTGATCAAACACTTCCCGGCGTGGTCAGGGATTTTCTCTGCCTCGTGATGACTGGGTGTTGTGTGCTGTCCTTAGGTTAGTTAGGTTTAAGTATTTCTACGTTCTAGGGGACTGATGACCATAGATGTTAAGTCCCATAGTGCTCAGAGCCATTTATTGTAGACAAACATCGTTCAGGTGTGCATTGAACGATTGCTTAGCTGTTGAAGAGGAAACGGATGCTAGGTGGTAGCCTTTAAATCGGCCGCGGCCCGTTAGTATACGTCGGACCCGCGTGTCGCCACTATCAGTGATTGCAGACCGAGCGCCGCCACACGGCAGGTCTAGTCTAGAGAGACTCCCTAGCACTCGACCCAGTTATACAGCCGACTTTGCTAGCGATGGTTCACTGACTACATACGCTCTCATTTGCAGAGACGACAGTTTAGCATAGACTTCAGCTAAGTCATTTGCTAAGACCTAGCAAGTTGCCATATTGTTCAAGAATGTATTCTGAACTGATAATATTGTGAATCATGTACCGACAAGAGCGGCGTTCATCATTAATGGATTAAAGTTAAGTATCAAACTAATTACGTCCGCTTTCTGAATTCTAATTCCTTGTCATGTTCCAGACCTCACGTCAGTGTAGTTCTTCCCTCCTCATTCCAGCTTGCATGAGCAAAAACGCTTGCATTTCGGCCTCCATTCGTAACACAGTGTTGGCTCTTCTGCCAACACAACAGATGTCATTCGACAATTTTCTCCAAAGATCACGGAAATCTGCCGAGAAAAGGAAGAGAGGGAAGAAAAAGTGGGTAAAGCTGTGTTAAGCAGGTACTGACAAACCGCGAACGAATCAGTTGCCACATATCTCACCACCGTACATGAGCGTTACAGCTAAACTAGTGATCCAGCTGTTACGTGTGTTACTTCTTCTCTCCCTCTGTATACCGCCGCGTCGGAACTCACACGTGCTTGGCAGCGCAGAGCCTGTGTTCCATCTAGCAGCGCGAGGGCCCTAGTAGCCACACGGAGTATGTCGGGTTTCCACAGGTGTGTGTGCGTCCCGGCGCTACAACGGCGCCCCGTCTGCGCCACAGAACGGCGTTTTGACGGCGTTACGACGTCCGCCCCGACCTCCAGAAATACCTGCCAGCTGACGAGTGCGGCTGGCTGCTAGACAAAGACACCGCGCCGCTCAGCTTATGAAGAAAGCCCGCCTCCCCCCCCCCCCCCCCGCCCCCCCCTGCACTCACCACCCCTCCCCTACATCACACCTTGCGTCTTCCTTTGCATATAATGATGTACCGAACTGTAACACGACCTTCGATTCCATGGTAAGGGCAGCAGAGATGCATGACCTGGGGGCCACTATATGTAGGTTGACCAGAGCCAAGCTTAGTGGAAGGAAGGTAGCGGCTGTCATGATGAGTGAAAAGATGGTAATTAAGACCGCTAGAGACTGCCCACAAGGAGTTTTGTCTCCTCTATTGTGGGATCTAGTGGTGAACGAACTCATTGAGGAACTAAATTCCAGACAATGCTTCTGCCAAGGATACGCAGATGACCTTCTCATAGTAATACTCGGCAAATTCACTGACACAGTAAGGAATATGGCACAAGGAGGGTGGGACATTGTGCAAAAATGGTGCATTAAACAGGATCTGAGTGTTGCCATTTACGAAGAGACATATTCAGCATGCAAGTTTGAATCTAAAGCTCTTCGATGAAACTTTACCTGTGAAAAATATCTAGGGGTAACCTTGGATGAGAAGCTAACTTGGACCCCTCACATTAAGAGCATCTGCTCCAAGGCAAAAGTACTTTAGTGAGTACTAGGAGGGCTTGTAGCAAAAACTGGGTCCTAATCCCCAGGGGTGTGCACTGGATATACACCACAGTGGTTAGACCTAAGACTTTCTATGGGACCATAGTGGGGTGGAACAAGGTAGAACAGCGGGTTGCTGCTAAAGAGCTTGCTAAGGTGCAGAGATTGGCCTGCTTAGCCACAACGGGCGGAATTAGCAGCACACCAACCGCTGGAATGGAAACCATGCTGGATATGCCTCCACTACACCTTTGGGTTAAGATGGAGGCAGCGGCTGGGGCATACAGACTTAAAGCTGGCCAAAACTGGGTCTCATTCAGATACCCAGAATCACATACTAACATAGTGAGTGAGGTCAATATAGGTATGGCTGGGGAAATGCCTGCCGACTATATAATAACTCCAACTTCTTCGACAAGCCTTACAACATAATAATTGGAAGTAGGGACCAGTGGGAGAAAACAGTTCGACACCGTAGGGGGGACATCGTTTGGTTCACTGATGGGTCGAAAACAGATCAAGGCGTCCGAGCAGGGTTGTACGGGTTTCAGCCAAGACTGGAGAGCAGCATGTCTCTAGGGAAGCTGGCCTCTGTATTCCAAGCCGAAATAACTACACTCCTGGAAATGGAAAAAAGAACACATTGACACCGGTGTGTCAGACCCACCATACTTGCTCCGGACACTGCGAGAGGGCTGTACAAGCAATGATCACACGCACGGCACAGCGGACACACCAGGAACCGCGGTGTTGGCCGTCGAATGGCGCTAGCTGCGCAGCATTTGTGCACCGCCGCCGTCAGTGTCAGCTAGTTTGCCGTGGCATACGGAGCTCCATCGCAGTCTTTAACACTGGTAGCATGCCGCGACAGCGTGGACGTGAACCGTATGTGCAGTTGACGGACTTTGAGCGAGGGCGTATAGTGGGCATGCGGGAGGCCGGGTGGACGTACCGCCGAATTGCTCAACACGTGGGGCGTGAGGTCTCCACAGTACATCGCTGTGGTCGCCAGTGGTCGGCGGAAGGTGCACGTGCCCGTCGACCTGGGACCGGACCGCAGCGACGCACGGATGCACGCCAAGACCGTAGGATCCTATGCAGTGCCGTAGGGGACCGCACCGCCACTTCCCAGCAAATTAGGGACACTGTTGCTCCTGGGGTATCGGCAAGGACCATTCGCAACCGTCTCCATGAAGCTGGGCTACGGTCCCGCACACCGTTAGGCCGTCTTCCGCTCACGCCCCAACATCGTGCAGCCCGCCTCCAGTGGTGTCGCGACAGGCGTGAATGGAGGGACGAATGGAGACGTGTCGTCTTCAGCGATGAGAGTCGCTTCTGCCTTGGTGCCAATGATGGTCGTATGCGTGTTTGGCGCCGTGCAGGTGAGCGCCACAATCAGGACTGCATACGACCGAGGCACACAGGGCCAACACCCGGCATCATGGTGTGGGGAGCGATCTCCTACACTGGCCGTACACCACTGGTGATCGTCGAGGGGACACTGAATAGTGCACGGTACATCCAAACCGTCATCGAACCCATCGTTCTACCATTCCTAGACCGGCAAGGGAACTTGCTGTTCCAACAGGACAATGCACGTCCGCATGTATCCCGTGCCACCCAACGTGCTCTAGAAGGTGTAAGTCAACTACCCTGGCCAGCAAGATCTCCGGATCTGTCCCCCATTGAGCATGTTTGGGACTGGATGAAGCGTCGTCTCACGCGGTCTGCACGTCCAGCACGAACGCTGGTCCAACTGAGGCGCCAGGTGGAAATGGCATGGCAAGCCGTTCCACAGGACTACATCCAGCATCTCTACGATCGTCTCCATGGGAGAATAGCAGCCTGCATTGCTGCGAAAGGTGGATATACACTGTACTAGTGCCGACATTGTGCATGCTCTGTTGCCTGTGTCTATGTGCCTGTGGTTCTGTCAGTGTGATCATGTGATGTATCTGACCCCAGGAATGTGTCAATAAAGTTTCCCCTTCCTGGGACAATGAATTCACGGTGTTCTTATTTCAATTTCCAGGAGTGTACAATCAGGGCATGTGTGGAGGAGAATATGAGTAGGTGCAACAATGACCGCAGCATCTACATCTATTCAGACAGCCAAGCAGCCCTGAAATCATTGGCATCAAGGTCTAAGATTGTTGCAGATTGCCACAGGGCTCTGCTGGAGCTAGGAGGAAGCAATAGGGTGCACCTAGTGTGGATCCCTGGCCACTCAGGGATCTGTGGCAATGAACAAGCCGATAGATTGGCTAGGATGGGGGCAACAACTCCATTTATTGGACCGGAACCTGTCTTGACAATCACCAAGGCTATGATCAAATTAGAACCATGGAACTGGCTTAGGAAACAGCACGTAGCATATTGGACCAAGGTCCATAAACAAAAACATGGTAAGGTAATGATACCCAAGGCATGTTTTAAAAGAAGCTCTGTAAGCCTGGAATTGATCAGGAAAGAGATCAAACCCATGACTGGACTGATGACCGCCCATCGGAACTTCAAAAAACACCTACACACAATGGGTATAATGGAAGAGGACCCTAAATGTAGGATCTGTGATGAAGCTGAAGAAACTGCATCACACCTAATCTTTGAATGCATGGTAGTGGAGAGTAAAAGATAGAGAATCTTCGGGGCAATTAGACCTGAAGAAATTGTGTTTGGCAAAAAACTGGTAGAGGGACTTCTTGCACTATTTAAGGGCATTGGTTGGCTTTACTAGATATACAGGAAGCGATACCGCACAATAAACCTAGTTTCGGTGCGGTCAGTGGCTGGTCAGACCTAAGCTGTTTTAGGTCTCTTGTTAAAATCAATCAATCAATCAAAACCGAACTGTAACAATAAATGTGACGAACTGTCAATTGTGTGTCTAGTGCCGGCAGAAGAACCAATGGGCACACGGAAACAAAATCTGGCCAATACCGAGTAGGGCTCGCGCCCTCTGTGTTTACGTGGGTACTTCATCCATCCTGGGAATCGAGAACCTCGACTGTCCTTACCTGTTATCGATATCGATACGAGCGAGATATCGGACCCGGGATTTCCCAGTGTTTCGAGAATGTTTTAATGTTAAGTTTTTAATTTCAATTTTTTCCGTAATTTCGGATTTGGCATGGTAATTCCTGAGAAAAAGGGGTTTTAACAGACGGACAGGGCATTTGGATAACAAACGATAAAAACTTTCCTTTTCGCGTGATATGATTACAAATTAGCAGTTTTCATATTTTTTGCCTTTACTTGTGCTTTGCTTCTTGTCAACTTCCATGATTCCAGCTCAACGAGAAGTGCTTTATTGTTTTTGCTGAGTGAGTTTGGGAGCCTCAGAGTGTGTGACGTTAACGCCCGTATCTTTTCACTGTACAGACTCAAAAGCCCCAAAGTTTTACACCGCCAAGTGATAAAGACTCGTAGTATGTGACATAAACTTCACCGATATACTTCTACCCGTTCCTGATAAAAAGTGGTTTTAAAAGTCGGACAGACAGACAGACAAACGAACAACAAAGTGATCCTATAAAGTTTCCGTTTTTACCGATTCATGTACGAACCTAAAATTGACACCAGAAAAGTGTAATTTGAAATAGTTTCGTAATTTAAATGTACTGCTGGGAAACACCACAGATGTACGAGGGTGACCTGAAAGTAATGCACCTCATTTTTTTTTCTTCAACAATTCCTTATTGAACATAGTGAGAATCACACGCACGAAAGAACTGTGTTTCATCTAAACCCCCCTATTTTTCCACGTAATCTCCATCCCGCTCTATGACCTTCCTCCAGCGCGAAACAACGGCGTGTATGCCCTGTCGGTACCAATCCTTGTCCTGGTGGCGGAGCCTGTGCTTCACCGTGTGAATCACCTCCTCATCGTTCTCAAAGTGTCTTCCACGAATGGGATCCTTTAATGGCCCAAACAAGTGGATGTCCGAGGGGGCTAGGTCAGGGCTGTACGGTGGATGGCGTAACACCGTCCAACCCTGTTTTGTGATCTGTCCAGCAGTCCTCAGACTTGTGTGGGGCCGGGTGTTATCGTGTTGCAGCAAAACATCATGGGTTGCTGCGGCGCCGAAGTCGCCGGAAGTGTGTCTTGAGTTTTGTTAATGTGTCGGTGCATGTTTCTGAATTAATGGTACCGCCTCTTGGCATCACATCAATGAGAATAATACCTTCACACTCCCAGAACATAGTGATCATCACCTTATCGAGGCAGTTGCTTTGATTTTTTTCTTCTGTGACGAGTGGGGATGGCGCTATTCTATCGACTGTCGTTTTGTTTCGGGCTCAAACCCAGGTTTCATCACCTGTCACAATCCGGGACAAGAGGGCTTCCCACTCAGCTTCAAAACGTTGCAGCAAATAAAGACAAATGTTTTTTGTGCGATTTGTGATCCACCGTTGGACACCGCGCGACCCACCCTGCACACTCTTTTGAATAACCTAGAGTGCGTATAATTGCGTGGACACTTCCTTTGCTGGTTGACAGATGCACCGCCAACTGCCGAGTCGAAATGCGCCTGTCCTCGCAAATGACGTCATCAGCTCGCTGCAACTTGCCAGCTGCTACAGCCATGGATGGCCACCCAGACAGCTGCACAAATCGTTGAGCTCCGCCGAACCGCCTTCTCATGACCTCACCTTCCGTGCCCAGCGACTAACTGTACTTCTGTCGGCAGCAGATGCTCCGTAGATTTTGCACAAACGTTTGTGAATATTACCCACAGATTCTTTCTCTGCAGTGAGAAATTCAGTGACTGCACGTTGCTTATAACGTACATCACCTACAGACGCCATTTTGAAACTGTCCTGCAGCTACGCTATCTGTCGGAAGTGACGGAAACTTGGTGCGCTCACTCAGGAGACTTCAAATATTACACACGTAACGTTTCGCAATCGTAGCATTCTTTTCGGCTGAGAAAGGAAATACAGTGCACTACTTTCTGGGCAACCATCGCGTAATTAGATAATTTTCTCTATATTATAAACCACTGATGATGCCTGTAATTAATACATGAAATATCTTTGTCGGAAAACATTTACTTCCGTGGACAAGTCAAAATCATCAGGGAGGTTGGCGTTAAGCAAAATTAGTAAACATTATTCGTGAAACTCTAACAAAAACTATGCGTAAAGTGAAATTGATGCGAAAAATATTTCAACCATTTAAAATAAAAACCGCCGTTAGAAAAGAGTACTGCTTATTGCCTTTTCTGCTCAAATGAGTTCCACAAAACATTGTAAGGATTTGGAATTTGGAGGTAAAAAAAATCGCAAAATTGAACCAATAATTCTAGAAAGGAAATGAAATAGAATGAAGGTAAACTGCCTCGCCTCTTCAGATCATTTTGTAATATACAGGGTGTTACAAAAAGGTACGGCCAAACTTTCAGGAAACATTCCTCACACACAAAGAAAGAAAATATGTTATGTAGACATGTGTCCGGAAACGCTTACTTTCCATGTTAGAGCTCATTTTATAACTTCTTTTCAAATCACATTAATCGGGGAATGGAAACACATAGCAACAGAACGTACCAGCGTGACGTCAAACACTTTGTTACAGGAAATGTTCAAAATGTCCTCCGTTAGCGAGGATACATGCATCCACCCTCCGTCGCATGGAATCCTTGATGCGCTGATGCAGCCCTGGAGAATGGCGTATTGTATCACAGCTGTCCACGATACGAGCACGAAGAGTCTCTACATTTGGTACCGTGGTTGCGTAGACAAGAGCTTTCAAATGCCCCATAAATGAAAGTCAAGAGGGTTGAGGTCAGGAGAGCGTGGAGGCCATCGAATTGGTCCGCCTCTACCAATCAATCGGTCACCGAATCTGTTGTTGAGAAGCGTACGAACACTTCGACTGAAATGTGCAGGAGCTCCATCGTGCATGAACTACATGTTGTGTCGTACTTGTAAAGGCACATGTTCTAGCAGCACAGGTAGAGTATCCCGTATGAAATCATGATAACGTGCTCCATTGAGCGTAGGTGGAAGAACATGGGGCCCAATAAAGACATCACCAACAATGCCTGCCCAAACGTTCATAGAAAATCTGTGTTGATGACGTGACTGCACAATTGCGCGCGGATTCTCGTCAGCCCACACATGTTGATTGTGAAAATTTACAATTTGATCACATTGGAATGAAGCCTCATCCGTAAAGAGATTATTTGCACTGAAATGAGGATTGACACATTGTAGGGTGAACCATTCGCAGAAGTGTACCCGTGGGGCCAATCAGCTGCTGATAGTGCCTGCACACGCTGTACATGGTACGGGAACAACTGGTTCTCCCGTAGCACTCTCCATACAGTGACGTGGTCAACGTTACCTTGTACAGCAGCAACTTCTCTGACGCTGACATTAGGGTTATCGTCAACTGCACGAAAAATTGCCTCGTCCACTGCATGTGTCCTCGTCGTTCTAGGTCTTCGCCAGTCGCGAGTCATAGGCTGGAATGTTCCGTGCTCCCTAAGACGCCGATCAATTGCTTCGAACGTCTTCCTGTCGGGACACCTTCGTTATGGAAATCTGTCTCGATACAAACGTACCGCGCCACGGCTATTGCACCGGGCTAATCCATACATCAAATGGGCATCTGCCAACTCCGTATTTGTAAACATTGCACTGACTGCAAAACCACGTTCGTGATGAACACTAACCTGTTGATGCTACGTACTGGTGTGCTTGATGCTAGTACTGTAGAGCAATGAGTCGCATGTCAACACAAGCACCGAAGTCAACATTACCTTCCTTCAATAGGGCCAACTGGCGGTGAATCGAGGAAGTACAGTACATACTGACGAAACTAAAATGAGCTCTAACATGGAAATTAAGCGTTTCCGGACACATGTCCACATAACATCTTTTCTTTGTTTGTGTGTGTAGAATGTTTCCTGAAAGTGTGGCCGTACCTTTTTGTAACACCCTGTATACAGGGTGTCCCACGAAGAACGGTCAGTATTCGTAACTATTCCAGGAATGATCATTTGAAGCAAAACACATCGTATGTACACATTCCCCATTCCAAATGGATCCTGAGCTAGAACATATTTAAGGTACACTGTTATTTTGGATACTATTCAATGAACTGTCAGGTTTACACATACACAGCGGTTTCCCTCACACGTCTAGTAAAACTAGAAGGAAAAAGCGTCGTGCTGGCAGCACATCGCAGTCCGCATGGACAAAGAAAAAGGTGTTCAACAAACGAATTTTCAAAAAACCGCGAGTAACTCCGTCCTGTCATTCGCTCTTCTAGTATGACATGACGTATTAACATGATATCGATGATACCGCACCAAACACTGATCGAAGAACAAACATGCAAATTGATATGCACTGTATCGTCTGGACTTCCCTGCGACCATCGATGATTACTAAGTGTGCTAGTGATTCCATGGCTTCATCAATGACCAGTTTTAATGGAAGCCAAATGACGACTGTCACTTATAGTAACCAGTGACAAAATTGAAGTCGTGTGGCATTGTCGCCCTTGTTAAGATTCTGGAAACGATGTATGTGAAATAGATGCAAGTTTTCCCCTTGTAATGTTCGCAATTCCCGCGTCCGTGGGACACTAACGCACACAGAAAGTCGTCGTGACAATTATCGAACTATACGAAAAGAAACGAAAAACTACGACGTGTACACATTTCATTCAACATGTAAACGTCACTACAGATATTCGGATTTAGGTTATGAAATGTTCGACATGTCTGCCATCACTGGAGATGATGTGGTGCAGACGAATAGCGAAATTGTGCATGACCCATTGAAGTGTCCGAACATCGATGTTGTCGATGAGCTACCGAATGACTGTTTTCAGCTCAGCAATGGTTTTGGGATTATTGCTGTACACTTTGTCTTTAATACAGCCCCAAAAAAAGAGTCACATGTTTTCAGATCCGGAGAATATCGCACCCAATCGTGACCCATGCAGTGGTCTCTCGGTACCCCAGAGCCAGAATGCGGTCCCCAAAGTGCTTATCCAGAAGATCAAACGCTCTCTTCCTTCGATGGAGTCGAGCTCCGCCTTGCATGAACACATCTTCTCGAAATCATGGTCACTTTGTATAATGGGGATAAAATCATCTTCCAAAATCTTCACGAACCGTTCAGAAGTGACCGTGCCATCAAGGAATACAGCACCAGTTATTCCGTGACTAGACACTGCACATCACACAGTGGCCTGTTGAGTGTGAGGAGACTTGCCGATTGCGATATGCGGATTCTCAGTCCCCCAAATGCAACAATTCTGCTTATTGACGAACCCATCCAAATGAAAGTGGGCTTCGTCGCTAAACCAAAGCATAACGTACATACTACACGCAAGCGCCAGAGAAACTGATATAGGCATGCATATTCAAATACACAGATATGTAAACAGGTATAATATGACGCTGCCATCGGCAACGCCTATATAAGACAACAAGTGTCTGGCGCAGTTGTTAGATCAGTTTGTGCTGCTGCAATGGCAGTTTGTCAAGATTTAAGTGAGTTTGAACGTGCAGTCATAGTCGGAGCACGAGCGATGGGACACAGCATCTCCGAGGTAGCAATGAAGTGGGGATTTTCCCGTACGAGCATTTCACGACTGTACCATGAATTCCGTAAAATATCAAATCTCTGCGGCCGGAAAAAGATGCTGCAAGAATGAGACCAACGAAGGCTGAAAAGAATCTTTCAGTGTGACAGAAGTGCAATCCTTTCGCAAATTGCTACAAATTTCAAAGCTTGGCCATCAAGAAGTGTCAGCGTGCGAACCATTCAACGGAACATCATCGATATGGGCTTTCGGAGCCGATGACCAACTCGTGTACCCTTGATGACTGCACGACACATAGCTTTACGCCTCACCTGGGCCCGTCAACACCGACCTTCGACTGTTGATAACTGGAAACAAGTTGCCTTGTCGGACGTCTCGTTTCAAATTTGATCGAGCGGATGGACATGTACTGGAGACAACCTCATGAATCCATGGATTTTGCATGTCAGCAGGGGACCGTTCAAGCTGGTGGAGGCTCTTTAGTGGTATGGGGCGTGTGCAGGCCCCTGATACCTCTAGATACGACCCTGACAGATGACATGTACGTAAGCATCCTGTCTGATCACCTGCATCTATTCATGTCTATTGCGCATTCCGATGGACTTGAGTAATGGCTGCAGGACAAAGGGACACCCCCACACGTTCAAAATTGGTACAGGGTGGCTCCAGGAACACTCTTCTGAGTTTAAACACTTGCGCTGGCCACCAAACTCCCCAAACATGAACATTATTGAGCCTGTTTGGGAAGCCTTGCAACATGCTGTTCAGGCGGATTTATGGAGAGCCCTGCAGGATTCATGTGTCAGACCTCTCCAGCACTACTTGAGACATTAGTCGAGTCCATACCACGTCATGTTGCGGCACTTCTGTGTGCTCACGGGGCCCCTACGCAATATTAGGCACGTGCGACTCTTTTTTTGGCTCTTCAGTGTAATTTCCATCACGCCCGGTGGCAAACCGTGCAGTTTGAACGTCCTAACGCAAGCCGTTCATTAGTTATAACGCTTTTGTTTCATATAGTTCAATAATTCTCACCCTGTACGTACATCACGACTGCACACTGCAGCCAGGTTGGCTGACAGCTCAGTCTCTGCGACTACACGGCGTTCCGGCTCCGCCATTTGCAGCTCTACCTGCAGAGGGCCTTCGCCTACACCGGAACAAAGCGCAGAGGGCGCGTAAATGAGCAAAAGGGGTCGCTCCTGCCACGAGCCTTTGCTGTACCCGCCAGTGTCACGTGACTTGTTCCTCGGTCGTGCTGGTCTTTAGAATCGCGCCCGCGCCACTTCACGGCAGTTACGACACGGTCAGCAAAGAAAAGTAGGGTACCCCCGATCATGTGATCTACGAGTGCCCCCTTTTCAATGATGTTGCTTCTACATTACGTGACCAATTACCTGACCGTGACACTTACCAACTAATAAGACAAGAAGACATTTTTCAAACTCTCAATAAACTAGCAGATGAGGTATCACGAAAAGTGTTAAAGGAATACCTGAGGGACATAAATTAACGTAAAAATTGAGACATACTAAATATTGAATACGCGCCCTACTCCTATACCGCCTGCACGTGGATAGGCCGACTTTTCTCGTAGTCTGTAATCCGCCATGTACAGAACTAGGGGGAGTGGGGAATAATATCACCAATACTAGACAAAGCACCGCACTTAGGTTAGAACTAGTTAGTAGGACTTAGGTTAGGAAATTAGTTATTAGGAACCTGCAGCGAATAACATCTTGGCCTGCCCAGTGGCAGGGGAACGCCCATCGGGATTATCTCGATGGGCAAGGCAATAAAGTAGGTTTATATAGATCTCTGACACAACTGTGACGCTGCAGGCAGTAGAGTTTTAGTTAAGAGATTATGCACTAAATACTAATAATAGTAATAGTAGAAATTTAGCTGCCCATTGTCATTAGTTATACCTGTAGCTCACAAATTAATTAAACCTATAATTAGCTGCATTTGATGTTTTGAACAAATTAGGACCCACTAATCATATAAGGAAGTGGGTTATGTTGTATAATTATTATTGAAATAAAGAATTTTTTATTTTTTTAAAGAAAAACAAAAAAAGATAAGTCTGCTCTGGATCCAGCGCCGCCTCGACCGCACGCCGCCTTCGCCGCCAAGGGACCTCGTCGGCCTATTGGTATTCTGTCAGACTCATTTGTCAACTGTAGAAACTGTGAACTCGTAACTTACGTGTTAGTCTGCCCCAATGTGTTCCGCTCAAGGAGAGCGAGGTCTCAAACATTGGGTAGTCAAACTAGTGGAGAACGAACTCGGACTGTAGAAGCTTTCGCTGTGTTGTTTCTTCAACCAAGACTTGCATTCCAAGTACTTACGTTTAGTTGTGAACGCATTTTCCTGTTAGGAACTAGTTACAAAGTTTGTTACTTGTTTGTGGCGATCAACGAAGACCACTTGCGCTCAACTCATGGCGTTCTTAAATACAGATTTACAAGTCCAGAACACATCAACTGGATATACCTGTAAAATTATATCACTCTACAACACATAGTCCGACGCATATGGCGCTGTAAACATAATGAAGAATCTGCTATAGGCAGTCAAAAAGTAAAACGGCCCCAAGCTTATTCGAACGAAGAGGACACAAAATTCCTTCTGTGAAACAAGCCTTGAAACACTCACGAACAAAATAAACTTTTCTGCTTTAAACTCAAAACACTTCTTCAGGCAGAAGGCCTGGTAATTGAATACACTAATTACTAAACTCTAAAATCTTTGGCACATCGCGTGTAGAAAAAAGTTCTTGCCACACATCGTGTGTCCGATTAAAAGTTCTTGCCACACTTGGCGCAGAAACAAACTCTTGAAGGGACAAGTTAGAGTCAAAGCTCAGAACGAGAAAAATGTCTAAGTCTGGTAAAGCCAAATTAAAGACAAACTCTGGCCGGTCACTACATCGGCGTTGCATCTTCTTCTGGATGACCACGTTGCTGGATTCACGAGGAGAAGACTGGTTCGATTGGCAGTGACAGCATAGCGACAGCCGCGGAGTGAGCTTCCGACTGAAGAAATACATAAGCATTGGGCTCCGGGCCCGTGTGCCGGCCTAAGTGCAGCCCTCGGTACAGTCGCTTTTGCGGCGTAGGGAAGAGGTTTGTGGGCAGCGCTCTTCTGCTGGCGCACTGGTCGCGTGACAGTAGCAGGCTGCCCGCGTAACCCGCGTGTAATGTGGGTTGCAGGGAGATTAGGCGCAAGCGCACGACACTGCACATATCAGACGTTCCAGGTGTTTCGTACATGGGAGTTCGATTCTTCATTGGATAGGATGGTGGAGGAGGAGCGTTAAAAGTACTTCTAGAAATTCTGACACAAGCAGTTGCTCAAATAAATCTTCTTGAAAAATCCAATGAAACTGATCTTAAAATTCCAGCTGAAAAGAAAAACACGTGACAAATATAAAAAAGTGCACTAAAATGCCTAGGAACACAAACGGACAAAATAAAGCAAATAAGTAAATTTAAATATCTTGGTGCAGGCATACAATAAAATTAACTAGAGCACCTGCAAAATATTCGCTTGGTGCATAAGTTAGTAGCGTTTCTCCACAAGTTTTATAAACGCAGCAGATACACATAATAGAGAGATTAGCCAACAATAATATATTCTCCTGCACTATTAACAACAGTCTGCCAATCCTGTTGTAATTTTTCGATTCCGCGACCGTATAAATCACGTTTTGAGGCGAAGAATTCGTCGAGCCATTTTCGGAGCGCATTTTTATCTGGAAAGGAAGTTCCTTAAAGGTTGTTCGACAGACAGCGGAAAATGTGAAAATTTGAGGGCGCAAAATCATGTGAATGAGGTGGGTGTGGAATAACATCCCGGCCCAACTACGGTATATTGTTTTTTGTCAGTCTAGTAGAATGTAGGCGGGCATTATCGTAGAGTAGCTTCACCTCACGCAGTCTTCCTTCTCGTTGTTTTTGGATTGCGTCTGCAAGACGTCTCGGATTTCCCCACTTCGCACTCCATTTTCTAGCGCCCACAGCTCCACTCACTATCTCCAGATGACAAAATGACAATATGTAAACTCATATAGCAACAGTTAGCTAGAAATAAAAAACAAAAGTCGATAAAGACGACCACAACAACCGGAATACCAACATGCAAAACAAGAAAGCTACGCACTTATGTACCAATCTAAAACGTAAGAGTTAATGAAACTGAAAAAGCATAAGGTTTGACTAAACATATTTACGACAAGAAATACATATCTAGAAATACAAAACTAAGACACGGCGCCCCAGTGGTAAACTCATAATATTTATGTGTATGTGCAATCTTGAAGATGAATTGTAGACTGGACTCGATAGTGATAGTTGAAAGACAGAAAAAGAATGGGCACAAAACAAATAACAGATGTTTGAAAGATGAGAAGTAATGAGCAGATCAAGCAAGATATACATAAAATATCAAAAGTAATAGCAATGTGAAATTTTATCTCCTTTGGACATCTCCACCGAATGAACGAGAACTAGCTAATGAAACAAATATTCCTGCAGGCCTATAAAAATAAGTGGACAGTAGCATGGATTACCGAAATAAGGAAATAACTAGAAACAAACAACATTGAAAGAAACGAAAATAACAGAGATTAATTTTTAAGAACGAATTCGAAATTTAAGAGACTTTCAAGGTAGAGGAAATAAGAAATCATGCACAACATGGATAGAAGAAAGGAAAAGATAACATTGGCAGAAGACGAAGAAAGGCTGGAAAAACAGGAAACAACAAAGAAACAAGAGGAATTGCAGCTGTTATGTGATTCTGGTTGATCCACACGAAGTTAGATAATAATATACTGCACGTAACATTCATGATTTCCCGAACCATGGGTAGAAATTATGTTGACAGAATACGATCTTCAACTGAGTATTTGGAGATGAAAAGCCAATGCCCGTAAATTAACTTTTGTAACCGTAGGGTGGTGGTGAGATCGGACAAACAAAACAGGGTTATCTAAAGTGTGTCGAATGTGGAGTTCAGCGCTGTTTGCACTCCACGGCTAGTTGCCAAAAAAAAGAGGAACTCGACGGCGTGCATCTAACATATGGCGCAGGTGGTGTGTATAGAGTGAAAAGAATGTACAGGGAAGATTTTACTGCTTACAACGTATGACTGTAAATACAGACTGCAGGTTTAAACGTTTTTAGGAGGTTCGGCAGTCCGTGTTTCTTTGGGTATCGGCCTCTTCAGTTGTCGTCGCGAAGCGTATCGATCAGTTCATTTTGTGAATTTGTATATAGAGTTCTCTTGAATCGTTATAGGTTCCATTTCTAAGTAACAGCCTGTATTCCTGTCACATTCAAATTAGCGATGTACTAAATTATAACGTTTGGTTTTATCACATTGTGGAAACATGGTATTCTAAAAGATTTTTTATTTGATTTCTGTAAACTCAAATATTGCAACAAGTAAAAAAAACTTAAAACGCAAATAAGTTTATTTCAGTTCACATGTATCTCTGCACTTTATTATCTTTGTATATTAATTAGGTATTTCAACAGCGCTGTTGTGTCAATACAAGTCGTAATACGGAGTTGAAAAATTTACAAGCCAGAGTTTGACTAACCCGGTAGCTATATGACCGAAGATAGAAAATGGAAATAGACTAATTAGCTTATTGAAAGGGGAAGATGAAGTTAATTCATAAAAACAATCAGCACCTTCAGTTCCACCTGCAACATAAAAAAATTGGAAAGTATACAGGATGAAAACGTAATGTGTTCAATGACTGTCGATATTAACGATCCAAAAGATAAGTAAGAGAAACATTGCACTTTCTGTTATGAAATGCCAATTAAAACGTTCAGCATAGCCTTTCTTTTGGCGTAAGTGAAAGTGGAAGTGCATTGTCAAGGAAACAAGAATTCACAGGCATGCACCTGACGTCTGACGCAGTAAGGAACAGATTTACAGAGAAAGTCTTACCGCTTACGACGTTGCACAATTTTAAACAAAATGTTAAAGAGTAACCGAATTTCCGCATGACATGTTTTCTCTGAAGTTATTGCTCCGTATTTTACACTGCTTACTTTATCGTCATCGGTAATTGAGTTCAAAAACGACGCTTTAGGAGGTCATTTGGGTGTCCTAATTCTGTATTCATGGACTATATCTTTTGGCTGCTAATTGATAGCATCAAGGAAGTGGGCTGCAGCGTTTAACAGAAAAGCAACTTCACATAATTTTACAATGACTATGATAGTAACGATGATTAATTTGAGGACTGTCACACTTTGTCCAGCTTGTAAATAACAAACCTGAGAGTACGTCTCTAAATTTACATTTAATACATACATACATTAAATCACTGAAAAATGCGCGAAACTCATTCATTTGTTTTCTGATTTGGGAAGGCTCAGTAGAGCAAGCAATGAAAATTGTTCGCACAGGCACTGCACACCAAAACTGGTATACGCTGCTCCCGTTCGGATTCATGCACAAATAAGATTCGGAGAATGCGGAGCTTCATCAACATGGACACTGTTAAGGCTTACAAACGATGTTGATCAGACATTATGCAATCTAGCGCTTCTTACACCAATAATTATTAAATCCTAGGAAGTAGTTAAAGAATATAAAACTACTGAAGTTGTACCTTCGATCCATTCTATATTTCTTTAGAATACAAAATTGGTTCCACTCGGCAAACACAGCAGCTCGTGAAGAACTGCAGGAGTATAACTGGGTGGAGTTATTTGTGGAGCGGAAGATGTCTAGAGGTGGCAACGACCATTCATGGCGCACACGTCTACCAGTGGCACTATTCTTTTTAGTTAGGTACGGAAAAGGTTAAGAAAAATACAACAAGACAGAAAAGAAAATTTCTATTTCACAACTATCCAGAACAGGGCTATTTTGTGAACAATATCAGGGTATTGTTTGAAATGTAATAGCTCCTGTCTCTACCACTACAAATACCACTGTCCTATATGTATATGGAAGACTAAAAGAATATTTTCAAGACTTGAAAACTAATCAGCCCATTGTGGATTAGTGCATTGGTGTGAGGAATGTTAAACATTCTAAAAGACTATTTCATAAGATCCAACTGTTGTCATCTGTTTATAAGTGATTAATTTAGCCTGTGGTTCAGTGATGGAAATGGAACAGTTTACTACGAGGAAAGGAATGTTTTATATAAAGTACTGTTTGAACATAAAACTTTCGGACACAGTGCAAAAATAATTCTAGTGAATCCTGTACTTAATTCTTATAAAGTGTATTTGCATTCAACGCATATTTGTGAGTTCAAATATAAAGAAAAGTTTCATATAAAGTAAACTTAAGGTGCAGTTTGCACATTTAACTATTGAATACAGTACAAAAATATTTCCTTTGTGTTCTAGCACTTATTTCTTTTAAAATGTTAATTGTGTTTGTATTCAGTGCTTATTTATGTATGTATGTCTTAAAATGTTCATCTGTAATAAATAAAAAAACAGTTAAAGGCAGATCAAAAGGTGGGTACATCAGTAACTGAGCAGAACAGCTAGCCATCTGGCATTCCGTAGAGAAACCTGATGAACTAAGACAAATACGTATGCAAAAGGTAATTGTAATACGTTTGGATAATGACAGTACACTGCATTCGTTAAGAAATTCCGAGAATCGTATTTGATAGATGAACTCAGAAACAAAGTTAGGAATTGCGTCAGAGGAAATGGTGCCTCTACTTCGAACGGACAGAAGGCCATGGAGAAAATCCTCGTAGTGAACTAGCTGGCAAGTTCTGCAAACGGGCAGCGCGAGAAAACGCAACTGAAAGCTGCAACAGGATCTCTTCTGTGTGATAAAAATAAAATGACGACGCAATGTGAAGGAAAAATGGGAAAGGGAGTGGGTTTAAACTACAAAAGGGCCGTTAGCAAAAGCTTCGACATCGGCTTTCCGCAAAGTTACCACCGTCATGAAATCTTACATCTCGTTAGCCGGGCACAGTAAACTGATGTCTTACTACCATCGGTGCAGACTAGTCCCCAACGCTGTTAGCAGTTGCACAGAGAGGGACCAAACAGTAGACCTTCTTTTATGGATGTGTCGAGAAGTTAACAACAAGAGATACGCACTGAGGAAGCGTATAACAGAAAAGGGAACCATTTTGCCAGTAGACGAATCAGCTTTAATAAAACTATACGTGAGAGATTTTCACAGATTTTGTAACGTAATGAACTTTCCCAACATGTAAATGGTTGTATTAATTGCCTAAGTAAGAAAAAAACATTGCTCTACCTGAAAACCCTGTATTTTCTGTATTATTGTGAAACATCCCATCAAAAAATGTGAAACGTACTGAAATTTACTGTTATAAAAATAGCTAACTGTACACTTTCAAACGCACAGTTGTAATTCGTTATATTCAGCCATATTCATCACGTACCTCCAGTGTAAATTAGACCCAGACATACGTTGCGGATATTGTAACGGAGCAGGCCGCAAAAAGAATTAAATAAATAAAAATAAAACGGCCGCTCTGCCTCCACTAGCCGCGTGCGGTGTGTTGAAAGCGCAAGTGCGGCATGCAGAATGCGTTATCGACCCGTCGACCTCGGTTACACAACGATTGTACAGAGTCCGATAAGTCGTAGAGGAAAGTGATGGTAGTGCAGTAGGGAGCGGGAGACGTTGGGAGGGGGAGGGAGGGAAGGTTAGTTCTTAAGCAGTGCATTTTTGTAGGATGCTTCTCAAGTCCGTAGGCGGCTCTGGGAACGCGAGTGACGAAGTAAATGACAACTTAGGAGCGAAAACAATATCTCACTAGTCTTGACCAAGATTCACAGAGAATTGTTGCTCTGCAGCGTTGTGAAAGAATCATTTAAGGTCGCAGCCACCCTATTTGCTTCATGTTTATTAGCCAAGGAGAGCCACCATGGTGCTTATGCCACATTTCATACGCAGCTGCTTCCGTTGGTCGACTGAGAATTCCAGCAGGCTACCGCGCTCATGAAATTTCGTACTAAAGCGCTCCATGTTTATCGCCTGCGTCTTCTGATTCCACACGACGCGGAACATTCGAAGTAATGTAGTGGTAATACGGAACGTAACTCTTATTTCTATATAGACCTCGAATGTTGTTTACCTTTCTGTTTACTAAAACGTTGCTGGTTTTGTTAATTTGTCGACACGTTCGTGGCAGTCCTGTGCCACATCAACTGCAGAGTTTCGTCACCCAGCTCCAAGTCGCTCCGCCTTCCGCAAGTGCGATCGAACAGCTGTTAATACGAGAGGCGTTGAATATCTACATCTACATCTACATCGATACTCTGCAAATCACAGTTAAGTGTCTGGCAGAGGGTTCATCGAACCACCTTCACAATTATCTATTATTCCAATCTCCTATAGCACGCGGAAAGAATGAACACCTATATCTCTCCGTACGAGCTCTGATTTCCCTTATTTTATCGTGGTGATCCTTCCGCCCTAAGTAGGTCGGTGTCAACAAAATATTTTCGCATTCGGAGGAGAAAGTTGGTGACTGGAATTTCGTGAGAAGATTCCGTCACAACGAAAAACGCCTTTCTTTTAATGATTTCCAACCCAAATCCTGTATCATTTCTGTGACACTCTCTCCCATATTTCGCGATAATACAAAATTTTCTGCATTTCTTTGAACTTTTTCGATATACTCCGTCAGTCCTACCTTTTAAGGATCCCACACCGCGCAGCAGTATTCTAAAAGAGGACGGATAAGCGTTGTGTAGGCAGTCTCCTTAGTAGGTCTGTTACATTTTCTATGTGTCCTGCCAATAAAACGCAGCCTTTGGTTAGCCTTCCCCACAACATTTTCGATGTATTCTTTCCAATTTAAGTTGTTCGTAAGAAAACGCCCAGTCCACGCCACACAGCCCCTGCTACCCGTGTAGCCGCCTCCTATGTATAGTGGACGCCTGACCTATTCAGCGGAACCCGAAACCCAACCACCCTTTGGCGCAAGTCGAGGAATCTGCAGCCTACACGGTCGCAGAACTGTCTGAGCCTCTGATTCAGACCCTCCACTCGGCTCTGTACCAGAGGTCCGCAATCGGTCCTGTCGACTATGCTGCAAATGGTCAGCTCTGCTTTCATCTTGCAAGTAAGACTGGCAGCCTTTACCACTTCTGTTAGCCGCACGAAACCAGAGAGATTCTCTTCTGTTCCAAAGTGACACATTTTTTATGAAAGCAGGTTGGTTTCATTCAGGATTGCAACCCCTATTTTGCAACATAACCTCGGTTCAGTGAGATCTCTATACCCCATCTCACTGGGACGGCCTGTATGCCAGCATGGTACCACACTGCTGACAGATGATGGAGCCAACGTCTTATTGCATCAATAATCTCTCCCTCAGCCACGTACTGCTTCCTGCAGAGTACATCCTTCATTGGGCCAACCACATGGAAGTGCGAGATACGGGCTGTAGAACTGACGAGAAGAACAGTCCAATGAAGGTTTGTGAGCTCCTCCCGGGTGTGCAGAATTCTGGGAGACCTCGCGTTGCCATAGAGTAGGAGAAGTTCACTTGCATTTTTGTAGCTACGAACACGCTGATGTCGAAGGTAGCAAAATATACTTCCGAGCTGATTGTTGCACCGCGAGGGAGGACACGAAACAGAATAGCACATTCAGAGTTCCAGGAGAGTGTCGCCATAACTTTACCGGCTCAGGGTGCGGCTTTGAACTTTTTCTTTGAAGGAGAGGCGATGTAGTATCACTCGATGGATTGTCTTTTTGTTTCCGGCTCGAAGTGATGAACCCATGTTTCATGGCCTGTGACGGTGTTGACAGAAAACTGTCACGACCAACCCCGTAAGGCGCAAGCAATTCCGCTCAGATGTTCCTTCGTTGCTCTGTACGATCTTCTGTTAGGCAGCTAGGAACCCAGTTGACACAAACCATTTACCCCCTGGTGGACGAATGTGTCAGCAATACCAACAGTGAGGGCCTACCTTGGTAAAGTAAATACGTGTTATAAGGCTCGAAGTGTAGTTGGCCAGCTTCGCCAGTAAAACTTTACTCGATGTTTACCATTGCCCACCAAGCGTGTCTTCGTTACGTTCTTATTTTATTTATTTTTATATTTTACAGATATATTTGTGTATGAAGCTAGAACGCTTGTGTTTTTGGTATAATAGTAATATAGTTTGCCATTATTCCTCATTCGGTGAGGCCCATGGACGAAACGAGTGCCATGCCGATGGGAGCGAACGTATAGTCACTGTGCATCTTGGTCCGTATGCATTTTTCCCCCCTGTTCTTGTGCCCTTCGGTTTGCTTCTGACCTGGGATCCCCTAATTCCATGTGCCTGTGCAGGTTTTCGTAGTTGATTCGTACCTTGCTCATAAAGAATGTATAGATGGTGAGAGACTTTATAGCAAGTGAATATGCTTACAATACCTAAGACCATACTGCCTAGAAAGGTTAAGCCCAGCATACAGGTTTTAATCGCTCGTCACATTGTACCTAAGTCGTGTTATGAACAGCTTTCTGTGTGCATATTCCTGACGTCCTTATATGAATAAAGGTAAATTATAATATGTAGTTTTGTAAGGCACTAATGGATAATGTCTGTGGCTCAGATGCTTTTACTTTGTAATTGATGTACTTTATAGTGATTGTAGTATGTGCAGGAAATGTATGCGCAAATGTGGGCTTTGCATGGGTATGTGACAAGCAGTTATAGTTAAGTTGTGTTTTAGTAGTAATGAGTGGTTATACCGTGGGACTCTCTCTGCCCTGCTTGGACAGCGCTATCTGGTGGCCGGTTGTGAACCGCTAGAATCACAGCAGGTAAGCCTGCGCGGAATAGGGCAGTGATGATGCCGACCGGTGTTGGGAGAGCAGTGGTAGTTTCATCTGGTGACTTCAGTTTTATATTTTATGGAAAGAACGACCATGAGAGCAGTTTTTTATTATTTTTTATTAGTTGTGACAATGATTTTTATCAGATGGTCTGCCTCATATGCCATGATGTCCATATGGTTTTAATCTACGTTTCAGGTATGTGGTTCTGTAATAATTGTAATTATATAGTTAACTCATGTAAGCCCTCCCTCAAGCCTGTTATGTTATACCTTCACAGATCTGATGATGACACCTTCAGAGTGATGAAACCGGTCATCTAATAAACGATTGAAGCGATCGTGGCTTTTCAATTATTTTAAAAACAGAGTGATCGCCTCACGACACACTGCAAAATACCAACAGTGATGCCCAGTTGAGCAGCGAAGTGTTGATTACGATCCGCCGATCATCTCGAATGCGAGTGTCCGCACATTCCAACATCGCAGGAGTTACAGCTGTGTGCGGCCGGCCGGCACGAGCGAGATCGGGCAGATCTGCGCTACCTTGTTCCGATGATGACAGACAGGCTGAGCTCCGTGCTTTTGTTCAGTGCCAGGCAGACATTCTGCAAGCGCCTATGAATATCTGCAATGCTATGGGTTTCCGTCAAAAGAAACTCAGTGACAGTTCTGCGCTTGGAACGCACCTTCGTTGCAGATGTCGTTTTGAAGGCTACTGATAGCGTCGCCACCTGTCGAAACTTCATGATGCTGGAGGGCTGAAGCGGGATTATTCCACGATGTCCCACAATAATTTCAGCATTTTTTCAACGGAAACTGGCCCAAAAAACTGTGTTGCATTACTTATTGATCGCCCCTCGTAGTCGAGCGAGTTCATGACCTCAGTTGCGCAGCGCTTCGGAGGAAGGGACACGCGAGAGCCAGACAAGGTCCTAGTGAAGGCCCCTAGGCTGTACACGTGCAGCGTCTGTGAACTCCATCCCGGTCTCATAAAATCCCTATTACTCTAAACACTGATATCGCTTCTAATGGCATACAGCTAACGTTTTACTCTAAAAGGTTCCCTTCATCTTTTGTCGAGATGGTTTATTGTACAAGACTGACCCTGGTGCCCTGTTACAGGATTACCACTCTTCTTCAACTAAGCTAGTGTTCCGTATCTGATGACCTCCAAGTCGACAGGATATTAAGATCTAAATTTCGTTACTTTCGTAGCAAATCATAGTCTAATGCGTTGACTATTGTATCATCTCCTTGGCGTGCACGCAACGCCACATACTGAGATATTACGGCGAAGAGGCGGTACACAATTAGCAACGGTTACATTTATCCTCTATTATCAGTCATTTGGCGTGGCACAAAGAACACAACTAACAACACATCAGTATTGTTTGCTCTGCACTAAAGAGCGACATATTATTTACATCAAAGTACTGTCAGGATCCCGAAACACATTAATAATCCCCTCCCCGGCCCTACTTCTCTTCGTAAAATATTTATATATCTGTCACTGTCTTACGAATCTGTGAAAAAGAACGTACCCTTTGCTTAAAAAGCTGGTGATGTGAAGACATTGGAACACTGGAGCACGGTGTAGTATACTGAGGTGACGAAGGTCACGGGATGTCTCCTATTATCGTGTCGGTCCTCCTTTTGCTTGGTTCAGTGCAGCAGCTCATCGTAGCGTGAACTCAACAAGTTGTTGGAAGTCTCCTGCAGAAATATTGAGCCATGCTGCCTCTGTAGCCGTCCACAATTGCGTGAATGTCACCAGTGCAGGTAGGTGCATGTGCACGGAGTTACCTCTCGATTATGTCCCGTAAACGTTCGATGGTATTGATGCTGAGGGGTCCTGATGGCCAAATTATTCATTCGAATTGTCCGGAATGTTCTTCAAACCAATTACGAACAGTTATGGCCCAGTGACATGGAGGATCGTTGTTGGGAACATGAAGTGGATGAATGGCTCCAAGTAGCCGAACATAACCATTTCCAATCAAGGATCGGTTCAGTTGGACCAGAGGACCAAGTCCATTCCTTGTAAACACAACCCACACCCTTATGGAGTAACCACCAGCTTCCACACTGCTTTATTGACATCTTTCGACCTTTAATTTGTGAGCTCTGTGGCACTCGAACCCTACCATCAGCTCTTACAGCTGAAATCGGGACTCATCTGACCTGGCCACGGTTTTCCAGTCGTCTACGGTCCAACCAGTACCATGCCCAGCTCAGGAGAGGCGCTGCAGGCGATGTCGTGCTCTTAGCTAAGCCACTCGTGTCGGTCGTCTGCTGCCATGGGCCATTAATGCCAAATTTTGCCGCAATGTTCTAACAGCTACGTTCCTCGTCCGTCCCACATTGATTTCTGCGATTATTTCACCCAGTGTTTCTTGTCTGTTAGCACTGGCAACTCTGCGCAAACGCTGCTGCCTTTTGTCGTTAAGTGAAGGCCGTCGGCCATTGCGTGGTTAGAGGTAATGCCTTAAATTTGGTATTCTCGGCACGCTCGTGGCACTGTGGATCACGTAGTGTTGAATTCCCTCTAAAGATTTCCGAAATGGAATGTTCCATGCGTCTAGCTTCAACTACCATTCCGCATTCAAAGTATGTGAATTCCCATCCTGCGGCTATAACCACGTTGGTAGCCTGTTCTATGAATCAGCTTAGTGTAATGACAGCTGCACCAGTGCTCTGCCCTTTTATAGCTTGTGTACCCGATACTACCGCTATCTGTATATTTGCATATCGCTATTCCATTACCTTAGTTACCTCAGTGTACTTCATAAGAAACTGCTGCTCATCGTATGATTCAATCTTGTCGTGACTATGAATTCGTACAAGTCGTCGTGGCGGTGGAAAACTGGAAAAGAAAAACAAAGTTAAATTAAAACGAGCTGCCGATTATCCAGGTTAAAGCGGAACAGGGACTGCACTTATAACCGCGAAACACGGGCACTTCAAAGCACACAAGCCTTTCTCCTGAATCTGGTGTTTACTGTGTTTACAAAACTCGTTACAAGTCACATCTGGAACCCTACTGCATAACTTACGCGCCGCTCTCCGGAAATTATCAACGTATTTGCTAAAGTGCACTAAAAACTTCTTGCAAATCTTTCATTTACTTTTAGTTTTCTATCTGGAAAAAAAATGGCTCTGAGCACTATGGGACTTAACTTCTTAGGTCATCAGTCCCCTAGAACTTAGAACTACTTAAATTTAACCAACCTAAGAACATCACACACATCCATACCCGAGGCAGGATTCGAACCTGCGACCGTAGCGGTCGCGCGGTTCCAGACTGTAGCGCCTAGAACTGCTCGGCCACCCCGGCTGGCTATCTCGAAATAATCTATCCATAGCATCGAAATTTCTCTATGTTGTTGGAAAAACACGGTCGCGTTTAACTGTCAACTTCCTAATTCATACAACCCGGCTCTAACTTAACAACGTCAAGAACTGTGAAACAGGACAGTCATTGTCCGTTATCCATTTCAAAAGCGACAGTATTACTGAGATCTGTCGCCGACTGTAGAAGGACAATCAGCGCATTCCTCCTGGCGGTGTTTAACAATAGGTTACACTAGTCTCTTGCTTTCAGTCTATTTGTTAGCTGGAATGAAAATACAGTCTAACGCAGTGGTCGTCACACTGCGGCCCGGATAAGGTATTCGTGCAGCCCGCAGTCCTCTGTCGCATTTTATACAAATGTGCGTCTGACGACGAACAACCGACTTGAAAGGCATCAACAGAAGTTACGAGTGTAATATTGTTGCTCGGTAGCAAAAAAAATTTCTTACAGAGACAGTAATATTTTAAGTTGTGCTTAATTTTAATTGACGTTGGTGAACTAGGCTGTGACCGAAGTAAAGTCGACCGCGCACCTCAGTGGCAGAGGGGTAAGTAGCGAGGCTACTGCGGGGCCACAGGGTGCGAAAGGGGCAACGCTTCATTGTTTGCCTTCCAGTCCTGACGGCTCACGGCCTTTGCCTCACGCCAATCTGTTGGTAAGGTGTACGTTTCAAAACGGAAGTAATATGTACTCATAGATGCACATCTTCAAATGCGTTGAGTATTTGCGTCAACGAATATGAGATTAAATTAAGGCTGCTGTAATACAACGCAATGAGTAGAGAGAAATGAGGTTCAAAATATTTAGGAAACACATCTGATTGTGTCTTATACTCTATAATACATTTAAATATAAGTATAATTAGACCCCAAAAGTCCTCAGTGTAGATCTCTGATCTCAGAGCACGGAGCTTCGATATTCCATCAGATTCTTGTCATCTCCATAGTTCGCCGTGTTGTAATTAGGTAAAAAAGTTCCCATCGGTCTGTAAGTCATAAATAATTCTTTACTTATTTCTGGTTTTGAATTTTATATCAGTATTCTATATAACAGGCAGATGTGGAAGCAGTACCGAAATTTATTTTCATTTTGCTTGCTCGAGACATTTCGTTGCAGCCACGTTGTAATTAGGCAACAAATGAAATACGAGCATCTTTGGCCGATTCGTTCAGATGGCTGCAGTTCGACTCTCAGATAGTACAGAGACCACTGCCGCCCCCCCCCCCCCCCTTAGTTCTCATACAGGGATTTCCGGTAACACGAACTTGGTTCGTTGCTAGCTTATCAATTCGTCTTATTGTTGGGTGATTTAATGTCTTCTATATTTATTTTAGTTTCGTCCAAAGCAGAAGCTGATTTCATTGCGGTGTGTTTTCGACTACGGTTGCTTTTGTGTACTGCACTCTTTGAATTACATTGTAAATATGTTGTTCGTATTCTGATTTTTGCTCGCATCTGTAAAAATGGGGCTAAACAATCCTACTTTTGTTTTTCTTTCGTATAAAACAGAAGCTGGTTTCGTCCTATAGTGTTCTGTGGATTTATGTATATTTCTTACCGCTAACGCGTCCAGTTGTATGTACTGCCAGATTTAAATGCAATGCAAGTATTTTGCTTTTATTGTACTTTACTTTTGTGTGTAACTGTTTTGCGTCCTTTCTCTCATTTAATGGAGCACTCTAGGTTAGCAGCGTTTCACAGAATTGGTATTCAGCTTAATTACATCTTGTCACAGAATGAATATGTCATTCTTAACGGTTCAAAATCTGCAGATGTAGAGGTAATTTCGGGAGTACCGCAGGGAAGCGTGATAGGACCTTTATTGTTTACAATATACATAAATGACTTAGTTGACAACATCGGTAGCTCCGTGAGGCTATTTGCAGATGACACGGTTGTCTACAAGAAAGTAGCAACATCAGAAGACTCGTACGTACTCCAGGAGGACCTGCAGAGGATTAATGCATGGTGCGACAGCTGGCAGCTTTCCCTAAACGTAGATAAATGTAATATAATGCGCATACATAGGGGCAGAAATCCATTCCAGTACGATTATGCCATAGGTGGTAAATCATTGGAAGCGGTAACGACCGTAAAATACTTAGGAGTTACTATCCGGAGCGATCTGAAGTGGAATGATCACATAAAACAAATAGTGGGAAAAGCAGGCGCCAGGTTGAGATTCATAGGAAGAATTCTAAGAAAATGTGACTCATCGACGAAAGAAGTAGCTTACAAAACGCTTGTTCGTCCGATTCTTGAGTATTGCTCATCAGTATGGGACCCTTACCAGGTTGGATTAATAGAAGAGATAGACATGATCCAGCGAAAAGCAGCGCGATTCGTCATGGGGACATTTAGTCAGCGCGAGAGCGTTACGGAGATGCTGAACAAGCTCCAGTGGCGGACACTTCAAGAAAGGCGTTACGCAATACGGAGAGGTTTATTATCGAAATTACGAGAGAGCACATTCCGGGAAGAGATGGGCAACATATTACTACCGCCCACATATATCTCGCGTAATGATCACAACGAAAAGATCCGAGAAATTAGAGCAAATACGGAGACTTACAAGCAGTCGTTCTTCCCACGCACAATTCGTGAATGGAACAGGGAAGGGGGGATCAGATAGTGGTACAATAAGTACCCTCCGCCACACACCGTAAGGTGGCTCGCGGAGTATAGATGTAGATGTAGATGTAGAATGGTATTGCTTCTTGACAATGAAAGCAATGCATTTCACATTGCTTTGCAGAGCATGAATGGATGTACTTTGCAGTCGTATGACTACAGCACGTTCCCTTCTAAATGTTAAAAATGCAGCAGTAGTTACGCAAACGTGTTCACAGGTTGTTAACAGGTACAGCAAACAACACTTTTTAGCGGAAATGAGTTTACTAGAATCAGCCTCTCCATTGTCCATTAAACATGAGAGAAAAGGAAAAACGGCTGTGAACAAAAATAATGTTGAATACGATCAATATATACCTACAGTACACTTAAATGGAGCAGTTCGCAGCCGGATTCGTAAGTAATAATAAATAGGCGTTAAGTCCACAGAACACTGTGAGACGACATCGGCTTCTGTTTCATATGAAGCAAAAATAAATATGTAATCATTTACTTCAGTATTACGGATAGCAGAATACGAACAACGTATTTACAATGCGGTTCATAGAGTGCAGTTGACATAAGAAGGTCGTATACAGAAATCCAGTGCTATGAAATGTGATATCAGGTGATTCCTGGTTTTGAAGTCCCTAAAGCGCAATCATTTCCACATGGTCGAAACTGCAACACTGGGTTTTACAAATAAATAATGTTACAGTCAAAAGTCGACCGCCATGTCATCTACAAAGTTTACATGACTGTGAATCCCAACTACATCATGTTCATCTTTAGTTTTTTTTATTGGAATTTCTCTGTACGCAGTCTGCCAGCAGACTATCAACATTATCATCGAATACTCATATTTCGCAAAGCAGGAATTCAGGAGAGAGGAGGCCCACTGGACTCGCATTCGGGAGGACGACGGTTCAAACCCGCGTCCGGCCATCGTGATTTACGTTTTCCGTGATTTCCCTAAATCGTTTCAGGCAAATGCCGGGATGATTTGTTTGAAAGGGCACAGCCGACTTCCTTCCCCAACCTTCCGTAATCCTGATGGACCGATGACCTCGCTGTTTGGTCTCCTCCCCCAAATCAACAAACCAACCGGGTATCTGTGTTGTCCTTAGCGTAAGTTAGATTAAGTAGTGTGTAAGCCTAGGGACCGATAACCTCAGCAGTTTGGTCCCTTAGAAATTCACACACACACACACTTTTCCTGTTTCAATGAACGTTTGTCCTAAATTTGCTGATGGTCTCAAGTCCTTTCTCAAGTCCTTAGAACAAATCTCCATACACTTGTCAGCCAATAGTAAATCTTTGTCCTGCCTCAAAATATTTATGGAGTGAGAAAACTACTGATCAAATTTACAAAAATGTCGTAACATACTCGAGGTTCCAGAATGAGTGTTCAGCAAGTTTTTACACAATTTGCGCTGCGAGACACCTACCGATTTATTTTAAGCTGCCTCAGAAACACAGGACAACTTTTTTCCTGCTGGACTTGGTACCGATGACGTAACAGTTTGGTCCTCTCCTTCGAATCACCCAACCACTCCCCACTCCCTCCCTGCTGGACTTGGTCCGTCTTTCGTGACTGGTATATATTCCCCAATTGTTGAGTTCTCCTCAACCTTCGTTAAGTTCGGTTTGTTCATTTTATGATGAATGAGGTGCAGCGAAACTACCTTCATGAAAACACACCTGGCTATTCTGTAGTGACGATGGGTTGATAGCGCAACCTGTTGTGAGGCGCAGCAGGCTGGACGGGTCCCGTGGACCTTGCTATGTTTGCGGAAACCCAAGTTGCCTTGCTTTAACCACAGTGTTTCAGTACAGATGTACTCTTGTGTCTGCGTTGCAGCAGGCTGAGCTGCGTTAATGGTTGCGGCGAAGATACGGGCAGACAGGCTGGAGGGAGAATTTGTACACCTCTGCTCTATTCAGTTCTTACACTGATTCAGTCAGATCAGATCAGGGCAGGTCAGGTCAGTGCAATACGCTGCTCGCTCTCGCGGCGTAGCGCATTTGTTGTTTACTGTTGCACGATGTGCCTGTTCGCTGCAAGCCTATCCACACACCGGCTTTCTCAACGATTTGGTGACTGTGACTGTCTAATAACTCCCGGCTAGCTCCTTCGTGCCTATAGATGCGGAAAATCCATTCTAGCAGTTATCTGTTTTAGAAGGGGCATTCATAAAAATTTATTTATCTTTTCAAGCTTCCGGTTTTACATTTGACGAGTGCGGTTGCGCTCCAGTCAATGTTTACTTCTTGACTCTTACGATTTACGCTGTCTAAGACCTTTTTACAAGTTGCTTAAATCAATAGTTATTTAGCACGGGTTACATAGCCTCGTGATCGCAACATTATGTAATAGGTACGTTATTGTTGTTACAGAAATTCTGAAGATGCACTACTAGCGCGAAACGCATCAAATTAAAGACAAATACCTGCGACAGAGACTGCCTTTTTATTTGAAAATTGGATTACTGTTGCTGAACCAGGCTGGAAACGGAGCGGAGAAACGGATTCAGAAACGCCGGTGATTACAATACCCTAAATAAAGATACCAGAAACGTTGTTATATTATTCGCAGGATGATTTCTCCCAATGAAAAATTACGGACCAGTACGAAAAGCCAAACCAACTGTTAACTGCAATACTTGCATATAAGAAAAAGATTGCCAAGCCGATGTGTTAGTTCAAATGGTTGGTTCAAATGGCTCTGAGCACTATGGGACTTAACATATGAGAACTACTTAAACCTAACTAACCTAAGGACTTCACACACATCCATGCCCGCGGCGGGATTCGAACCTGCGACCGTAGCGGTCGCGCGGTTCCAGACTGAAGCTCCTAGGACCGCTCGGCCACAACGGCCGGCAGCCGATGTGTCTCTGGATAAATTGGTGGGATCAATTTCTTAATTTTCAACTAAATGAAAATGCTATAAATATGTTTTCTTAGAAAATGTTACACCCCTTTTAAATTTTGTGAAAAACGTAGTCGTCCTGGAGACCGAAACTGCTGATGCAGCTGACATGTAAAATTTTTTTGCCTTTCAGTATGCTCAACTTTCCCGTTTAGAAATTATTGAAATCATTCGTAACGGAATCGTTTATTGAAAACTTAATGCTCATTGAAACTGACGCCCTGGGTCGTCATCTAATTGCTTTCGTTGATATTGCAGGACCATAGAAGTATACCTACACCTAATACAATTCCTACATCGAACAGTCAATCGAACAACAGGCTTCGTCCCTAACATCTCCCATTGCTCACACAATACTATACTACATGTTTCCGATCGTATTTATAATGGAAAGCAATATGTACCACAGTTTATTAAGCTGTGGTACATATTGCTTTCCATTGTAGACAGGGAGGAATTTCTGCTTTCAAAAGCCGTGTACTCAACACATTGTATTGAATCTGAACGAAGGAAATAGGCGTTGGAGCTATATGTGATACACCAAAGCTAATGAGTAGACGGTGTTAATAATAAGTAATTATTCACTACTGTCGAATTAAATCAGGCGATGCTGAGGGAATTAAATTAGCAAATGATACACTAAAAGTAGCTGAGTTCTGCTGTTTGGGCAGCATAATAACGGATAACGGTTGAAGTAGAGAGGATACAAAATGAAGATTGGCTACAATACAACATTTCTGAAAAAGGGGGATTTGTTAACATAAATATCTGGAAGTCTTTACTGAGCCTATTTCTGTGGAGTGTCGCCTTGAACGGAATAGAGGCGTGGAGTATAAACAGTTCAGAGGAAAAGAGAATAGAAGCTCCTGAAATGTGGTGCTACAGAAGAATACTGAAGGTTAGATGAGCAGATCAGATAACGATTGAAGAGATACTGAATCGAATTATGCAAAAAAAGGAATCTACATATACATCTAGGATCTACATATACATCTACATTTATACTCCGCAAGCCACCCAACGGTGTGTGGCGGAGGGCACTTTACGTGCCACTGCCATTACCTCCCTTTCCTGCTCCAGTCGCGTATGGTTGGCGGGAAGAACGACTGCCGGAAAGCCTCCATGCACGCTCGAATCTCGAATGTTGAGGGATCAAGGGATCGTCAATTTGGTAATTGGAGGAGGTGTAGAAGTTAAAAATCGTTGAGGGAGACCAAGAGATGGATACAGAAAGTAGGTTTAGAAATATTTAAGTTGAAGTAGTTATTCGGAGATGGAGACCCTTGCACAGGGTACAATAGCTTGGAGAACTGCATTAAATAAGTCTTCGGACTGAAGACCACAACATCATCAACAGCAACAACAACATGACAACTGATACACTTAGAAGCGATACTACTAGAACAGTTGGTGAAGGTAATTTTTGCCCGCATCTCGTGGTCGTGCGGTAGCGTTCTCGCTTCCCACGCCCGGGTTCCCGGGTTCGATTCCCGGTGGGGTCAGGGATTTTCTCTGCCTTGTGATGGCTGGGTGTTGTGTGCTGTCCTTAGGTTAGTTAGGTTTAAGTAGTTCTAAGTTCTAGGGGACTGATGACCATAGATGTTAAGTCCCATAGTGCTCAGAGCCATTTGAACCATTTTTTTTAAGGTAATTTACAAAGATCGTTTTTTGTGTTACGCAGCTGCCAAAGAATAAACTTGAGAGCTGATGATGACGTATAAATGTTGATGTAGTCTGCATATCGTCCTGTAGTATTTCTCGACTTGTACAGATTCCTGTTTTACGCCACACAATAGTATCATATTTTCTTGTAGAAACTTTAAGTTGTTCGATTATTTTATAATATCATTTACGTATGGAGTCTTTTGGATGACGTGGTGCTTTTAGATTCGTTTTCCTGATCTCCGATACGGCTCTCATTCTGTCTCAGTTCCGTCCACTTGATTCAGTTTACCTTCTGAATGGACAAATTCCTGGCTACTGTTGTCACTGCTTCTCGTATTTGGGCTTTCTCGGCCCCTTAGTTTGTGGGACTCATGGCTTTTTATTTTTTTTCCTTTCGTTCTCCGATATATCTCCTAATCTCCCCTTACCTCTTTACAATAAAAGTTTCGCTTGCATACAGACCTTCAGGTTTGATCGCTGTGTCGTTTCGCCTGGACTTTGTGTGTGTGAACGTGTACTTCTTGTTGCGGATGTCGTGTATTCCCCGTACGTTCTCTTGAGTTCCTGTAATCGAACCCCCTGTCCTGCTCTAACCCTGGTGGTTGTGTGATCTCAACTCGAAGTGTCTAATCCTCTTTTTTTTGCCTGTATTTCGTGTTCAGTTTCTAAATTTTAAATTTAGTGCAGATGAATTCAGCTTTTTTCCCAAAAGAGATCTGTTGAAGAGCTTTTCAATGCATTCTTTGCGTTCTCTTATTTCTTTGATTGCTGTGATTTGACTGTCTGCTAGAATCGTTAAATCGTCTGCGTAAGTTAAGAAAGCTACACTGAAGCGCCAAAGAAACTGGTATAGGCATGCATATTCAAATACAGAGATATGTATACAGGCAGAATACGGCGCGGCGGTCGACAACGCCTATATAAAACAACAAGTGTCTGGCGCAGTTGTGAGATCTGTTACTGGTGCTACGATGGCAAGTTATCAACATTTAAGTAAGTCTGAACGGCGCACCAGCGGTAGGACACAACATCTCCGAGGTAGCGATGAAGTGGGGATATTCCCGTACGACCATTTCACGAGTGTTCCGTGAATATCAGGAATCCGGTAAAACATCAAATCTCCGACATCTCTGCGGCCGGAAAAAGATCCTGCAAGAACGAACTAAAGACGACTGAAGAGAATCGTAAAAAAGTGACAGAAATGCAATCCTTACACGAAGTGCTGCAAAATCAGTGCTGGGCCATCAACATGTCTCAGTGTGCGAAACATTCAACGAAACACCATCGGTATGGGGTCTCGGAGCAGAAGGCCGACTCGCGCACCCTTAATGACTGCACGACACAAAGCGTTACGCGTCGCTTGTGCCCGTCAACACTGACATTGGACTGTTGATGATTGGAAACACGGTGCCCGCTCGGACGAGTCTCGTTTCAAATTGTATCAAGCGGGTGGACGAGTACGGGTGAACCTCATGTATCCATGGACCAAGCATATCAGCAGGGGAGTGTTCAAGCTGGTGGAGGCTCTGTAATGGTGTGGGGCGTGTGCAGTTGGAGTGATATGGGACACCTGATAATTGTAGATACGACTCTGACAGGTGACACGTACGTAAGCATCCTGTCTGATTACCTGCATCCATTCATGTCCATTGGGCAATTCCACCAGGACAATGCGACACCCCACGCGTCCAGAATTGCCACAGAGTGGCTCTAGGAACGCTCATCTGAGTTTTAAACACTTCCGATGGCCACCATTATTGGGCATGTCTGGGATGCCTTGCATCGTGCTGTTCAGAAGAGATCTCCACCGCCTCGTACTCTTACGGATTTATGGGCAGCTCTGCAGGATTCATGGTGTCAGTACTACTTCAGACAGTCGAGTCCTTGCCACGTCGCGTTGTGGTACTTCTGCGTGCTCGCCGGGACCCTACACGGTATTACGCGGATGTACCAGTTTCTTCGGCTCTTCGGTATATCTTAATGTCATCTTTTGTATATCCTCGAACTGGATCTGGAGTCGACGGAAAAACTTCTTTCTTCTTTTATATGAAACAAAGGAAGTTCCCTAGAGCCCTACGCACTTCATATTCTTTTGTGTAGGTGCATGTAAGATCGCCATGGTTGTAGCTTTCAGTTACTTTTGAGTAATAATCTCTTCTATTGAGCTACAATGGCTTAAGATTTATTCAGTATGTATCTTATACATCACCGATTGTCTGTGCAAGCTTATTACATGTTTCAGCAGTTTAATTCCACAGAGAAGCGAAAGTTTGTATCTGTGACGATTACGCGTCACCAGAGTGATATCATACACCGATTTGCATCCTTTCTTTTAGAAACTGCAACCTAACGCGTCTGTTATACGAAGTCCTATCAATCGTGTTGTGCACTGTGATACATTTCGTCGGACTGTGCTGCATTTTACCACGGTCTGCCATCGCACAACCTACCGCTCTCCTGCTGCCCTCTCTGCACCTGGTTTCATCACAAAGGGAAAAACAATCGTAACAGCGAGAGGAAGCAGCTTCAGCGGTAGTTTTAATGAAATCGTGTCTCAGCTGCAAACTGCACGTGATCGTCTCCACTCCCGCTGCAGCCTTTGTGATTTACACCACCTCATATCAATTAGTATTCTGAGGCACTGTGCAGTTTAGGATTCCAGCTTTATTTTGATGAGAGTTAAGGAATCAGAATCACAAGTGTCTGTACGTCAAAACACTGAAACCACCATCACATCAACAGCTGTGCCACGATTTTCATATTGAAACGCGATGTCGAAGAACGATTAAGCGTTGCTTGGTGTTTTATTGACTACGGCTGTATGAAAAAGAACAACAAAATAAAAAGAATAGATACATGAATGGTTGATAAAAAATAACAACATACCCATATAAATCTGTTCACTAGCGAATCCGGCAATGTTTCTCAGTTGTTAAATATGTATTGCGACAGGACACCCGTCCTAAACTGCTTCCCTTCCGTCATCTCCTCGCCCTGTCTCTGTCCATCTCTTCTTGCCTCCCTCTCTCATTATTTCCTTCTCCCCCGCCCCCTTCCTCTCTCTCTCTCTCTCTCTCTGTCCACCTCGTCCTTCCCCCTCTTTCTGACCTTGAATCTTGTTTGTTGTCATTCCAAACAAAATCACACACTGTACGATGACTTGAGAAGTACAGTGAACCTCGTTTATCCTGACTAGGTGAGACCGTTAAGTCATACGGAGAATCGAAAATCAGCATAATAGGAAATCAGAAAAATATAGTGCTATGGATTATATATTGTAAACAAACACCTTATATTTTTTCTCAAATAAATACACGAATTATACATTACTCATACATAAACGTTAGGCAAATATTTCTTTTGAGAGAGATTCGTACATCGTATAGGTGCAACATGATCACGTTTCGCAACAGGAACACTGTGTGTCGAAATATCCACAGACCGAGCGCCAGTTTCGTCATCTAATCCATCATCATTATCGTCTCTGTCTGCAAACAAACAAATGGCTGTAGCTTCGTCATCAGAAATCATTGGCATTTCGCAGCCAGTCATTCACGTCTGTAACACCTACGTCCTAAAATATTTGGAAATGCTTCAACACCAAATTCAGCAGTGATTTTTCCTCGACGATTCTCCTTTATCCAACATTTTGTCCATGGATACTACAAACTTCTTTCTCTTTAATGCCAATACTGTGCTGCGCACCTGTATGTTGACTTGTCAGGCGCCACCTTGCCAGGATATGTTTGTAAGGGTTGGGCGAATTTAATTATACTCATCGTAGATTGTTGCCGCCATTACTTCTGGAGTATCAAATACTGTATCGTTATTGCACTGAAAAATAAATAAAAATATCCCGATGCACCGGACGTATGGATTAATGCAGGTCAGATAAACGAGTTTCCACCGTGCCGCTGTAGATGTAACAATAAAAGCGAATCTAACGCTATTTTACAAAGAGCACATTTCGAAATGTTTGATAAAGCGCTTGTGATCGTAGCAAGCAAGCAACCCCAGAGAACTGTGTAGGACAGGCTATTCGTCCGCTAAAGGGACTGCCTATAAAACACTAGAGCAGTATTCAATGGACCTCTACCGAAGTGTGAAACCCAAATAATGTTTCATTAATAAGGCCTTAGAGCTCTACAGAGCTGATTTTGTGTTTACCATTTGACGATACCACTATGGCTCCTGTATATTAGAACATGTTATTTTATAAAACAGATCTGAAGGTGGTCATTATAGACTGAAACCGGTAGTATGATTTCAAAAAATCTGTGACCATAGACGTGTAGTAAATGAAATTTATTCCATAAAGAGTATTTGGTGTGCATTGGCTAGCAAGTCAGTCAACTAACAACTCGCGAAGACCTACTCAGAAAAAGTCAAACAAACCGATCGTTCACAGCACGAAGTTTACAAGTATTTTTAGCCACATCTGATGGGAATCAAAAAATAAAATATGAGTGAGTGACAATAGCTCCTATATATGCATCTAATCACGTGCCCTGCGCGAATTAGAATGATAAGACACTCGATACGTACTAGTCGAGAAACTGCACTCCGCCATGCACTTCAGGGTAGTTCACGTAATTACGTATTTGAATCATTTTCAAACTGCTGACCACAAGACGTACTGTGACCAAGTGGATGATACATATTTCATATGATTACCACGTATTTGAAGCTGTAGCAGATGGGCCTCGAAGCTCGCCGAAGTATCCAAGCGCAGTGTGATTATTAAATATAAACCTACAGTCTAATTTATATGGGCCTATATGGAATGTGTTTCCAATCAAAAACTTGATTTTTGGAAAAGGTTGAACGTCCAAATATTGTAGATAGCCGTAGGCTTGTACGAAAATGGTTCAAATCGCTCTGAGCACTATGGGACTTAACTTCTTAGGTCATCAGTCCCCTAGAACTTAGAACTAATTAAACCTAACTAACCTAAGGACATCACACACATCCATGCCCGAGGCAGGATTCGAACCTGCGACCTTAGCGGCCACGCGGATCCAGACTGAAGCGCCTTTAACCGCACGGCCACTAGGCTTGTACGGTTCTCGAGCATGAGACGTACAGAAATTGCGTTCTGTAACTTCATTTTTTTAAGGTTTTAAGTACCGTAGTAGTCTTATTTAGCTTAATACTGAAAAATGTCCACACGCTGTGCAATGTGTATACCTAATAGCAACGGAAATTAATTGACCCCTGTACGTTGGAACTTCACATCTAACCCAAACTGCTTTAATTCAGATAAATCAAAACATAAGTACTCTGTAGATATTGTGTGCAGTTTAACGTTTCTTTTTTTCTAGAGGATTATCACGACATGTTTCTCTGAAAATCATTATTATTGGTTGTTATTGTGTGCACGCACTAATTTATTACAGCTGGATACTGCATCTGATTGCGACCACAGAAATCCTTACAATTAAGCCCTACAACAAAACAAAACAGGGACAATCTGTCCACATTTAATTCTGCAGCTGAGGAATTTGCCGGTTTAACTCCGAACAAGCCGCTATCGTTCCACGCTGAGGTGTACACATCTCCCCCTAGTGACAAAACTCTGAACAAAGCACTAGCAAAAACAGCTGGCTTCGTTGCCAGCAGAGTCGCTGCGCGCAATTCCTAACTCCACGAAGTTGCGGCTCAGGCCGCCAGATGGCGAATTCGTAGCCCGTCCTACAGTGCGCTCTAGTGTCGGAAAATGTCGTGCTTGCAGTAGTGAGTGCAGCCAGCGATACGAGGTGCTGTGCAGTGAATTAATTAATTATAAACTTATTCGGAAATGAATTGCAGTTAAGGAGATTTTGTTTTGCTTGATAGCCATGACGGTTGCTCCTGTCGTCCGCGTATCGACTCTGCTGACAATGCGATAAGTTCCGAGATGCCGTGGTCTTTGCAGTCGGCTCTCAAAATGGCAGCCTTATCGACCCATTTCGCTGTATATGGTAAGTTTTTGCTTCAATTCTTGTTGTTGCACTGATTTTGGGGACGCGTATTGGGAGGTACAATGACTATATTCAACCACTAATACACCGTTGGACATTTTACTTTGATATGTAAGCGCATTACATAAAAAAATTACGTGCAATGTGCAGTAGCATCACGGAGAGGTCTAGCAGACGACACTAGTTTTTAGTGGTGATTTTTACTGTATGCTAACACTGCCGACATTCAACGGCAACTAAAAATAAAATTTCAGTTCAGTACCCTTCCTCTTTCTAGTTTTTAAGTGTCTTATTTGTGCAAGCACGGAAACTAAGGCGGTGTCGCAATGTAGCTTACGTTAGCCGTATGCACCACACAGACGATGCAGACACTGAGGTAGCCGAAGATTATTGAGCGTCAGCTGGCCGTAATCTTTGTGGGCGTGGTTACACGATAATACTATTTTTAACAATTCTTCCTGTTCACTCATGAAAGTGTTGTTTTTTCTTAGACTTTGTCTTCCGAAATAGTCTCATATTAGTATGAAAGCTATTGGATGTGTAAATTAGCACCTTGAAGATTCCTGTTTTGATTTTTTTTCATACGGAATTAAAGTTTAAAGGAAAACAGGGATCATGACACATGAAGTCTTCCATGGACCTTGTATATGCCATGAACAGTCCAGTAATGATTGTTCCTACGTAAGAAATTCAGGCGTAGGATGATACAACAATAGGTACCCGAAGGTAGACTTTTGACACACTGTTTATGGTTTCGAAAAATTGGACGAATGATAAGTACCTGTTAGTAATCTGGAAGTTGTGTAGACCAGGCACATAAAGCTTACTGTAATTAAAGTTTAACGTGTTCTTTAAATTCTTGAATGACATGTTTTATAACACTCTCTCTCTCTCTCTCTCTCTCTCTCTCTCTCTCTCTCTTTCCGTGTCGCAGAGATGGCAGCGTGTATACTTGCCATTTGAAACGGATTATCAAAGCGTATTTTGCAATTTCCAAGTGAGTAACTTTTAATGTTGAATGGCGGAAATAATTGTTGTACACGGAAATCTAGACCAACAGACGTTAAGGAGCTGTGTGTGCCAGAAGCGTGATTCTCTATTTTTAACTTCGTTGATTCTGAACTAAAATGTCGGTCGGCACCTTTTAATCCGGCGAGCAATAAAGTAGTGTGTAAGTATGAGATGGACTAGTTACGTCGGCACGCGGAATACTTGATCGGGAGCCAGGCAGCGTTGTTCAATAAACGTCTTTACGGGCGCGGCGTCTGCTATGCCTCGACGACCGAATACAGGGGGCGCGCTTCGAGCGGTCAGAAAAAAAAGACCCACACAAAATACACGACGCTGCCGCAAGTTCCTCTCTGAAGGCATATTCCGGTGCGGTGGCTTCTTCGAGCTTTTGATATTTGTTTTTCGTCTTGCTGCGACACTCGTGGGAGGCGTTGCGTTAGAGATCGGCGTTACATGCCGTGTAACGTGCTGTTACCATGTTTGTCAGGCGCCCGGACCACGCAGAACTCGACCTTACCTTTCGTGAAGACGCCTCGCTTTGCGTCACCGTCCTTGCACATTCGAAACGCGCCGCGAACAATGACAAGCTCCCGGCGTGCGCATTTCTGAGACTCGGCAGCTCAAGTTTTACGTGAGCGAAATTCGCGTTGGGGGCGTCGTGTTGACACGGCACGCGCTTCATTTGCGAACGCGGAGATAAAAGGACAGGGCTGTGTTGATGATCTGAAGAACCCTATGCTGTACCTGTGTCATTTTTGTGATAACTAACACGCAAAATGTTGACTGGACTGCCCTCCTGAGGTTGTGAAGGTAGCAAGGATAAAATACAGTGCGTACATCTTATGCAGGAATCAGATCGGAGCTATAAAGACACGCAGGGTATGCAAGGGAAGCAACAATGAGACAAGTTTGTGGCCTGTTACCAGTGTCATTCAATCTTTACATTTAGCAGCAAAGGAAATAAAGAGAAATTTAGCGAGGAAAAAAAAGTAAGTTTAAGCTTTGCAGATGACATTGTAATTTTATCTGAGGGGAAAGGACTAGAAAGAGCAGTTGAAAATACACGAAGCCAAGCGGGTTCAAATGGGTGTAGGTCGTGGTAGTTGTACACAGATGATGTGGCTTGCACCACAACATACATCGCTTAAAATAGTATTTTAGAGCAAATTCCCAATTTAATGGCTACAACGCAGCATTTAAGATTTATTATTGAGTTGGGTAAAATTTTACTGTAAAATTTGTAATTAATGAATTACATAATAGCTAGTAAAATGATTATAAAGTTTCATTTTATGGCTCATTGTTCGGGAAAGTATAGATTTTGATTAAACAGGAATAAAATCGACTAGGGATGTTAGATTCTTTGTTATTTTGCATTGCCGGCCGAATTGGCCGTGCGGTTCCAGGCGCTGCAGTCTGGAACCGCGAGACCACTACGGTCGCAGGTTCGAATCCTGCCTCGGGCATGGATGTGTGCGATGTCCTTAGGTTAGTTAGGTTCAACTAGTTCTAAGTCCTAGGGGACTAATGACCTCAGAAGTTGAGTCCCATAGTGCTCAGTGCCATTTGAACCATTTATTTTGCATTTGCCTAAGTAATATGTTTGTGTACAGATCGATATGTTATTTTTAAATTCAATTAATGAGTATTGCATAGACATGAACTTCAACTGTTTCTTTTCAACTAGTTTTTCATAGTGATGTAAATAAATCTTGTCGAATAGCTCGAAGATATCAATTTTTTTCTTCTCTGTATTTCACAAATTCATTAATTCAAAATAGGCATAAACTGCATAAATGCTGTCTTGAGAGAGAGAGAGAGAGAGAGAGAGAGAGAGAGAGAGAACGAACAGTGTATAGGGATGGATAAGGACGGTGTGTGTAGGAGTGGCGTTAACAGGACAGGCTCAAATGTCCTCGCTTGTTTTTGTCGTTCCCTCATTACAGCTTGTTAAGGGTAAGGTATAACTTAGTAACGCGTGAGTGGCCATTGCAGGCCTCGTACACTGGAGAAACTCGTCATTGAGGGAAATGTTTGTAGTTCAAAAGCGTGTAATGCGTGCTGTGTAATGGCATGTTGCGGATGCTTGAGAGCAAGCAACCTCACAGTACATTTACTCTCTTACGGAGTTCACTGTCAAGACATAGTCACAGTTTGGAAACAACAGGAACATTCGTGAATGCTCTAGGAAGTCCAAGTGTGGCACCGAAAGGCATTCGACCAGAAAAGTCTCGATATAAAGGATTTAATGCTTAGTAACATAATCTTCAAATACAAACTATAATCATATCTGCCTGGCTGCTCCTTGTACTGCATAAAAGAATTTCTGAAAATGCAGTAGTATAGTCTCTCTCTCTGTGCGTGCGTGCGTTTAAATGAAAACCACAAGGTAATAAATCATGTAAATGGTCAAACTTGCCATACTTCTCGCTGAGATGATGTATTATAATTGTAAAACTGACTAGTTTCCTATCATAGCGAAAGGTCGCAGTCACGATACACGGGACATTCAGATTGCTAGCTAGCGGTGTGCCAGGGAAGTGACAGCTCTTTAGGTTGTGCAATCTGGTCTGTCAAATAACATAGTTTATCATAACATTTCTGTCAATAATTTCGGTACAGATGCGCTAATTTGAGTTCTTACGACAGCTGTGCTGACGGCGTGGTTTCGTATACAGTCGATGAAGACTGAACTGGGTCACACAGAGACCGGTTTTCGTTTTAGAACCGTCGCAAAACGGTTTTTAGGTGGGTGCGAGAGAGCACTGGTAAACGCCACTTGTCGATGCAAAGAAGAGTCGAAGGGAATGTCTTCCATATTTTCTCTTTCAAATTGTGCGCTGCAGAATTAGTTTTGAGTGTTAGTCACGCCATACTCTGATAATTTTTAAGCTTTATGTATATGTAAAATAAGCCATCTTTTAGGGTCGGTCTGTACGGTGTGCAGTTAAACATAATACGAAAAAATTAAGTCTATTAGTTTTACGCATATATAAATAAGAATGACATTTAGGTCCATCGCGGTAGTCTCTGGGCTAACTGAACTGGATTTTAACAAAAAATGTCTATTGATACACATTATTAAATTTGGTAACTTGCTTCAAAATCATCCAAGAAATGGTGCAGAAAAATTGTAACGGGAGTACCACTGGGATGGATCATTGGCCCACTAGAGTTCTTGCTTTGTTAATGATCTGCCGTTTTATTTTAATTATAAGGCACATCAAGCCGAGTAAATAATCAACAGAGAAAGTAGTATACGATGTTTGTGTGGAAGTCACTGACTGGTTTTGCACTAATCCGCAGTCTTTAAACTCGAAGAAAACAACGCAGCTCGTCCAGCTTTGTACTGTCAAGAGAATCAGACCTCCTATTATCGTGGTCCACCAAAAAGAAATAGAAACAGCGTAGGAAGTTAAAATTTCTTAGGTGTGCATATTCACGAAAACTAAACCATACAGTAGACCTACCAAGGAGCTACAAATATTAAATACAACCTAACAGTACATTTATTCACCTATGAAATTTATCAGTAACTCATCTGAGTGAAGCGTAACGGAGATACAAATATCACGAAAGATGGAAATGTGATCTGTGTTACCATTTAATGGATCTAAGTTTAGCGCAGAAGGCGGTGAAATTGCCGCTACAAAAGTGTTTGACAATCTACGCAGGGAAATAAAATATCTGACAGATAGACGTATTTTCAAATGTAGATTAGTTTCTCCTTTAAAGTTTCTATACCATAAAGAAATACTCGAATGAAAATACAGGTAATTTGTCATTTTTACAGAACAAACCGCAAATTGTCAGCATTTATCGATATAAATATTACGTCTTTTTCTAATGCATATAACATTAACACGTTCCTCTTCATAACATTTATCGTGGATATGATTGATGGAACAAGCAACTAATTGAGGAGCACCATGCCATAGCTGTTGAGTATATGCCCCCGAGTTTGTCTCCGTGCATCCTGAGCTCTATCGTGAATGCGTTTAGAAATGATTTAAGCAGAAGTCGAGAATGTGATGTTTACTCTCCCTCGTCGTACAAGATGCGGAGTGTTGTCGAGGTCACGATTAAGTGTTAGACGCCAGGTCTGAGCAAGTTTTCCCTGTCTGCTCGAAACAAAAAACGACCACGAGTGCGTTCTACGTAATTTTAAGTGAAGAAAAAAGATGGCGCTGTAAGGGTCAGAACCGCCTACGCACTGCTTGGTAGGACACCAGTTTAAGCATGTGGTGTTTAGCATTCACAGGCGTGCATGTGCTCAGTAAATGGACTGCGCGTTTATTTTGGGTGCGCTGTTCGCGGCCGTGTGCTGTAGTGTTGCCAATCACTCGGTGATATTTTTATCTCTGCCAGGTTTCTGGGAACTTTCTCCTGGTGAAGTGATATCTGTTGCGTGCTGCGAAATGCTGGGTAATCAGTGTGTCGTCATTGTAAATATCAGTCGCTTAAGAGCTTTGTGTCGGTAGGGGGCTGGTACCAGCGCAGAAGAGCTCTCGGGCACTTGTGCAACACGCTCGGTTAGAATATGACAACAGACTGCCGGCCTTGACGGCAATTAGTGGCTGCACTGCTTTTACTGCGTACCCTGCCCAAGTAACGTTTTGCTCCCTAAAGTAATCCAAGTGAAGTTGCTATTCATTAGTGTAAAGTGTTTTATAAATACTTTTCGAGGTGACTACAATTAATTTCAAACAAATCAGACTCAAGAGAAAAAAAAATGGTTCAAGTGGCTCTGAGCACTATGGGACTTAACACCTGAGGCCATCAGTCCCTTAGAACTTAGAACTACTTAAACCTAACTAATCTAAGGACATCATACACATCCATGCCCGAGGCAGGGTTCGAACCTGCGACCGTAGCGGTCGCGCGGTTCCAGACTGAAGCGCCTAGAACTGCTCGGCCAAACTTGCCGGTCTCAAGAGAAAACTTTCCCATCTACTCACCGTTTCTTGTAACAACGTAAAACACAGCGATTACATAAAAATATCAGGCAGCTGCTGGATTAGTTTGAACACTGAACTTAGTTCCATGAGCCTGTAAGTATCCATCAACTGGGTCACGGTTGGGAACTAGCAGCGTTCTTTCTGTGAAAAGTAAGTCATTAGTGATGCAACTATCGATTCCAAATCTGGCGTGCGTGTCCTCGCAAGGAAACACTGAGCGATTTAGTGTAGTTGTCAACACAATCGACTGCTGCTAATTCAAACCTCGATAAATCTAATTTCTTTAGAAACAGAACTTGTTGTCAAGTCCCTTGTACAAGGAATTTAAGAGTTGAAGTAAATCGTTATGTTTCCACTTTTCTTAATTGTATTTCCATTCCGGAAATAGTGGAAGTTAATTTAACGATATACGTATACTATATTGTCCTGTGCGATAGGCGTGAAGGAATAACTGTTCTTACAATATGTTACCTTGATGATAAACGCAGGCTGTGATGAAAGTCAGTGTCATTACGTAAATAACTCAAACTAAAGTCTTTAAAACATAAGATATTGGCGACGCTGAAGAGAGCCAGACCTATGTTGACTCTCTGCAGGGGCAATGTATAAAATGGCTCTGAGCACTATGGGACTTAACATCTGAGGTCATCGGTCCCCGAGAACGTAGAACTACTTAAACCTAACTAACCTATGGACATCATACACATCCATGCCCGAGGCAGGACTCGAACCTGCGACCGTAGCGGTCGCGCGGCTCCAGACTGTAGCGCCTAGAACTGCTCGGCCACCACAGCCCGCGGCAACGTATAGTTGCATACTAAAATGTTAAAAGTCTGCATACAAAATGAAGGTGTGCATACACAGCTTGCCCGGGAGAATAGTGAGTAATCAAGGGTATGACAGAAGCGATCGTTCGAAGAAGAGAAGTCTAGTGAACATAGCCAACAAAATTCATACCGTAAAAGGTATGAGCACTTCATCTTCGATATTGTTAAACAAATATCTTGTACTGAACAAGTGCTAATATCTAGTAAGGTACACATTTTGGAGCCCATGTTTACTAGACAAGTTTTTTTTTAATTTGATTGGCACTACCTACTCTCAAAATGTGGAAAGTAGTGAGCTTGCAGAAGAAGATATTTGTTTCACACTTCTGAAGAAGTGCTCTTAAGGTATGCATTTTAGAACTTTCTTGCTTCGAGTGATGGTTCCTTAAATGTTTCTGAATATTCACTATTTCTCCTCGGACACCCTGTATATGCCGTTTCAGTGTGAACACTAGGTGCAAGTATGCTCATCTTTGCACTATTTCTGAAAGTTGCAGACATTTGAAAAAATGCCGCAGTCACTGGCATTGACGTAAATATCTCCAAAGCTAATTCGCTATCTTTGAAATAACCCTCAGAATATCCAAATGGGGTTGTCTCTATCAATTCTTTCACCTGCACCTTGAAAGTACCTATTTCGTCAACTAGCTCTATGTATCAACATCTCTGCAACATTTGGCATCAAAAACAGTTATACATTTTCCAAGAACTTTCATTTTCAGAGCTTTCCTGACAGGAAACTAAAGAAGCAGATATCTGAGATCTGGTTACCATTTCACTTACTATTCTTTCAAACTGAAGTACTCTGGTTCGCTCTTGCTCCAGTCCGTAAATAGTAGAAGTCGGCAAAAATCAGGAGCCTTCGTCCAGATAACATATTTGCTACAACGACCTCTCGCGGACCTTTCAGATCGTATAATGGCGCACCGAACTAGTACCAACAATTCCTTAACTGAAGATGAGAGAGTCGATTAGGTGTCATCTGTGTGAGCCGAGCACAGTTTCAGCGTGAGTGGCATTCGTCTCTCTATATAGTGAATCTCTAAAAACAGTATTCGTTTACAGACGCGTGGGGAAGGAAAGGTTTCTTCTCGCAGACCGATGAGAGGAACACTACGCACAGCAGATTTCACGTACCTTTACATGTCTTCGACCGTCTTTCGTTTTTAGGTTTCCGTACCTGGATCGGTAAAAATGGGACCCTTGTAGAATCACTTCGTTGCCTCTCTCTGTCGTGCTGTTTAGGTCCTTTTTTCTCATGAACAGGCAGAGGTATCAGGTACACATTTACGTCGCATACTGAGGCACACAGTCGGTTGGCGGTGTAAAAAATTTAGCCTTCTAAGGCTATGCAGTCAAAAGATACGGCCATATGTCACACATTTTGACACAGGCAAACTTGACTCTTTAAAACATACATGATGAGCCCGATGGTAAGCCGCGTCCCTGGAAACCGAGAGGTCGCGGGGTCGAATCACGGGCGGACCACGAAAATTTCAGTCTTCTTTTTAACCTAGCCCTCAGTAATCGTACAATGAAGGCTTTCACGACCGGATGGTACTGTTGTTGATAATTCTTCCGGGTTATATGGCCGTGGTCCATGGAATTCTTCTATTCCTAACGTTTCGTCCAATACTACGTTGGACATCCTCAGAGGTATGGCTGGTCCTGCTGAGTCCTGCCGACTGACGAGTCGGACGTCGGAGAGCGGCCTAAATACCGAGGAAAGTGGGCGAGGTCTAGTAGCAGAGAGAAAACTAGTCAAAGATAAAATGTAACTATCGATAATAGTCCGTCATAGATAATACTCACTTATCGATTCTGTAACGCCACTGCCCATATCTCGCTTAATTTCAAGGCCTCTTCTATTAAATTATCTTCATGTTTATAAATTTCAATAGCCTCCCTATACAGTCGTGGATAATAGTTCGTGGAAGCACTTAAAACTGTAGTTTCAGAAAACTTAACTACATGGTCACCTGACTGAAGTGCATGTTCCGCAGCGGCCGATTTATCTGTTTTTCCCAGTCGGCAAAGACTTCTATGCTCCTTTATCCTCGTATTCACACTTCTTTTCGTAGTACCAATTGGTCTATATTGGAATTATCAACAACACTAGCCCTCACTTCTCAACAACATGAGGAATTGACAGAAATACGCGGTTCAGATTCCCGTTCGTTAGCGTCACGCTAGTCGCCCGAGTGGCCTCCACTGGGAGCAGTTGCAATAGGCCATTGAGTCTCGCGAAATTTTTATTATTATTATCATCACCATCCATACACATAATTAAATTTCTACGGAACCCTCAGCGTGCGAACCGCACTCGGACTTTTACGATTTTCTCGTCTCTCCCAGTCAGTTTTTGCGTCCCAACAGCCCTATTCGACGTTGTACCATATCGTTAACTGCCAAGGAAGATACGATCACAGAGAGTACCGTCGGAAATATTTGAGTGACAGATCGAATATTAGATTAATAGAATCTACTAGTTTATGTTCGACGGTGAATGTTGAACAGAAAGGAAAGGGCGGTCGGGTGCGCCCCAAGGAAGCGTAATACACAAAGTGTTTATAAATGAATACCGGGGTTTTAACGTTTTATAATATTACTGTTATAAATGATATGTCAAATGAAAGAGCAACTCAAACAGTTTTACCAAGTACCTTATACACGTTCAATGTGAGCACCATTTGTCTATAGCCGAGTTCTTCCCAAACGTTGATAAGTCTGTTTTCAGTGATTGTAGCAACAGCTGCTTCAATCCGGTTTCTTAATTCAGGGTGTCTGCTGGTGGCAGACGCACGTACACACGATCCTTGATGAAGCCCCAAAGGAAAAAATCGCATAGCATTAGGTCGGGTGAACGTGGAGGCCACGCAAAACAGGCCCTGTGATTGGACCCCTTACAGCCTATCCACCGCTCGGCTATAGGCTTGATGTGTGCAGTGTGACAAATGGTGCTCACATTGAACATTTATAAGGTTCTTGGTAAAACTGTTTGAGTTGCTCTTTCATTTGACATATCATTTATAACTGTAAGTTTAATGTAACAAATATTATAAGGCGTTAAAACCCCGATATTCATTTATATAAACATCCTGTACAGTTTCTAAAGTAGTCAGTGTACATATGCGACGTATCAGATACGAACATCAACACTGCGAGACTATTTGTTGCCGACGTTGTTTACATGGAACTATCCTCGTTAAACGATCGTAAGGATATCCAGAAACTCTAACAAAAATTTCCACTTCGTGCAATAAAGAGCAAATGTCTTTAAAAATGGATAAATGCAATATGATACCTCTAACAAAGAACGGTACAGTATCCATTTACAAGAATAGTCGTGACAAGTATGCATGACAGCAAGCATCGTAAAATAGTATCGTTAACAGTTTGGCGCAGCCCATACGAAAAAGTAGCAGAAATTCTGCGTCTACTGTGTCGTCTCCGTCCATGGATTAAAGCCTAGATATATTATTTAGAATATCGTGAAATCTTATGAAATTCAGTTGTTACCAATAATTATTACGATTTTTTTGCGTAGAAATGAGATAACGAAGCGAGAAGGTAGTCTCTCTCTCTCTCTCTCTCTCTCTCTCTCTCTCTCTCTCTCTCTCTCTCTCTCTCTCTCTCTCTCTCTCATATTTAATCCTCCAGTAAGAAATTGATAGTAAAATATTGCCGTTACTTCATTTTAGATACAACAAATTAGCCTCTTCCAAAACAATACTCGCCTTTATTACAATTTTGTCAGTAATCACTACAGTAAATATTGTGAAATATTATGTTTGTTCTTCGACAAGACATGTCGTTACCTTTCAACGCCTTGATACAAAATAAGAAAACGAAATTTTGTATACACACGGCGGGCGAGGACAGCCGCGATTTGAGATTGCCTTTTATCTCGTTGGCCTAGCAAGCGTACGCTAATTTATCGAAGATCTATTTTTTTCTGTTAATACGCGTCATATATTAAACTTATTCTCATATGTGGGCACGCACGAAGACGCGTAGAGAACCATTGTGTCCCTCGCTCGACTCGCAGATCGAACAGAAAATAGTACCTAGTGCTATGAGGTACCCTCCGCCATGCACTGCGGAGCGTAGATCAGAAGAGCGCCGCGGGGTGGCATTAAGGTGAGTGGACGCTCGGCGCCCGTAGGGCGCAGTGCCGGGTGCCGCAGGCGGGGATCGATGCCCGGGCCTCGACGCCGGTCCTCCGCCGGCTTTGCCGCATTTCTGCCCGTTGCGGCACTCCAGACGCCGCGCCGGGCACCACGTGGCCTGCGCCCTTCAGCCCTGCAGGTAAACGCAGTCGTCGCCCTGGTCTCCGTACACACAGCGAGTGCTTTTTTTACAAAAAGGTTATACGAGGGCGCGCTGAAAAGTAATGCCACCGAATTTTCGTATACCGTTCTCAATGTCGGCCGAGGTGAGGTGTCACGTGTCGTGCATATTACTCGGTTGACTTTTCGCTTCGCTGAGGCAAGTTGCATCCCTTTGCCACTAAAGGGCTCCGAATTGTATCGTGTAACACGGCAGTTTGCGTACGCAGCTGTGTCGTTGCGTCAGAAACAACGTGCTGTAATGGAGTTTCCGACAGCAGTAAAGTTCGTCCATACATGGAGCACCCTCGTTTTCAGCATGACAATGCCGGACCACGCACGAACGCTGCGACATCTGCAACAATCCGACGCCTTCGATTCACTGTCATCGATCCTCCTTCAGACGGTACCGACTTTACCCCATCCAATTTTCATCTGCTTCCAAAACTTCAAGAACACCTTCGAGGACGTCAGTTTGGTAGTGATGACACGGTGTAAGCAGAGGCGGATTGTGGCTCCATCAACAAAGATTCTGCAGTGATGGTATCTACAAACTACGCTCTCCTTGGGAGAAATGTGTTCGTCGCCTGTTTGACGATTTTCTGAAATAAATATGTAGACATGAACGATAATGCTGTAGAATGTTCATAAAGCTTGTTTTATTTAAAAAGCTTGAACAATTTTCACGTAAATTCGGAGCCATTACTTTTCAGCACGCCCTTGTATGTTAGAGAACATCATCACGGAAATGTCTATTTACTCACGGACGTACAGTTTCGGTCGAGCCTCACTGAGGGAGGGACTGATCTTACATCAAATGAAACTACGTCAATATCCTCATGGATGGCCGACCAGCCCAGGCTCTTGTGGACTCTGGAGCATCATATTCAGTCATTTTGGAGAAGTACCATTGCCAGCTGCAGAAGACTGTATTCGTCTACAACAAAACATCTCTGCTGAAGGTGGTTAATGGGAAATATGTAAAACCTACCATTCGTGTGGGTATAAGTGGCCATACACAGCCTGTAGAAATCATTGCCTTAAAAGAGTGTAGTCATGACGTCATTCTCAGATGGGACATTTTGAAAGCTTCTCAGGCAATTATAGATTGTGATCACTCGAAGATTATGCTAGTCGAGATGAGATACTGTGGACAGGAAGACACGCATCTGAGTGTGTGGAGACTGTGTGCTGGATAAAGTGATTATTCCTGCAGTCAGCGACAGAAAGGTAACTGTCACGTGTCATTCCATGCATCAACCCATGGATCTTGTAGTGGAATGTAAGAGAAGCATACCACTGAAGAATAACTTGGTCATCCCAGCCTCTGTCGTCTCGTTTAAGAACGGATTCGGTGAATTGTGGATACTTAACTGTCGCCGAGAACAGCAGATCCTTCCAAGTCGCGTGTGTGTAGCAAACGCTGAGACGTTAATTGAAGAACATCTGAGAGTCATAGAAACCTCCCATGCCGAGTCTGTAGGCGAAATTAGTGCTACCACTACGAGACAAGATCTTCTAGCTCGACTATTACCATATCTCACTAAGGAACAAGAGAAGAAGCTACTTGACATTCTTCAAGAGTTCTCTAAATGTTTCAATCCACAGGTGAAGAGCAAATTAGACAAATCGTCGGTGAAACACCGGATTAGCACTGGAGACCATCAACCAATAAGCCGGAGAGCAACTGAACGTCGAATAATTCGTGACGAGGTAGAGAAAATGATGAAGAATGACATCATTGAGCCTTCCTCTAACACGAATTGACGATACACTAGATTGTCTGAAGGGATCTAAGTTTTTCTCAACCATGGACATGTACTTGGGATACTGGCAAATCGAAGTAGATGAGGCTGATCGTGAGAGAACTGCATTTATCACCCGTGAGGGCCTGTATGAGTTTAAGGTAATGCCGTTTGGTTTGTGTAATGCACCAGCAACTTCTGAACGGATGATGGATAATCTTCTCACCCGAAGAGAACGATGTGTCTTAGTTATTTAGATGAAATTATAGTGTTCTCAGAGACATTTGATGAATATATATATATATATATATATATATATATATATAAAAAGACTGAGGGCCATTCTTAAGTATCTCCAACAAGGAGGACTGAAACTTAATCCAAGAAAGTGTCTCTTTGGAGCAAAAGAAATAAGAATACTTGGACACCTTGTGTCAAACGAAGGTGTGCGGCCAGACCCAGAAAAGGTGAGATCCATAACGGAATTTCCTATTCCTCAAAGTATTAGAGATGTGAGAAGCTTCCTCGGATTATTGTATTATTACCGTCGTTTTATCAAATACTTTTGTATCAAAGCCAGGCCATTCCAAGAGTTGTTAAAAGCCGATGCTAAATTTATCTGGGGTGGTGCTCAACAAGATTCTTTCGATGTGCTGCGAAAAGCTGACTGACCCTGTACTTGGTCTGTATGATGAGAGAGCACCTACAGAACTACACACAGATCCCAGTGGATATGGGATAGTTGCTGTTATGGCGCAAATTTCGGATGGAAAAGAGGTTATAGCCTATGCTTCTAGGACACTTACAAAAGCCGAGAGAAACTACTCAACTACAGAAAGAGAATGTCTTGCTGTGATCCAGGCCATGTGCAGATTTCGACAGTATCTCTATGGAAGGCCATTCACAGTTGTTACACACCATCATCCACTTTGTTGGTTGACATTTCTTAAGGATCCAACAGGATGACTCGCCAGGTGGGCACTACATCTTCAAGAGTATGACATTACCATAGTGTACAAAAGTAGAAGAAAACACCAGGATGCCGAGTGTCTCTCAAGAAACCCTGTGTAAGACCGTCAAGACTTTGATGAAGATAGTGACTGTCTCACTGCACTCCAGGAGCTCTGTGCTGAGCTGAGGAAGGACGCCAAGATATCTCAAATTGATCAGAGGATGTGAAAGGACAATTCAAGGTAGTTGATGGATTACTTTGCAAGAAAAACTTTGATCCTTTTGGAAAGAAGTGGTTACCAGTGGTTCCTAAACACACGTACTTAGATGTTCCACAGAAATTCTATGACACACCTGAGGCCGGACATTTAGAATTTATTAAGACGTATGATAGTATCTGCAAGAGATTTTTCTGGCCAGTTTTATTTAGGAGTGTCTGTCACCAAGTGTCGCACTGTCAAGAGTGCCAGAGCAGAAAGGCAGTTCTTCAGAAACCAACTGGCCGACTCATACCAATTCCACCAGCCGAAACGCCTTTCCAGCGTGTTGGGATTGACCTCCTCGGACGATTTCCAATGTCTGCTAGTGGCAATAGGTGGATTATTGTTTGCACTGATGACCTGACACGCTATGCCATTACGAAAGCCGTGAAAACAGCCGAAGCATCCGAGGTAGCCAAAGTCACCGTGGAAGACATTGTATTAAAAATCTGTGCCCCAAGGTCGTTAATTATGGATAGAGGGAAAGTTTTTCAATCCGATCTCGTGACAGAGATAAACCGTTGGTGCAACATTACTCATCACATGACGACTGCCTACCATCCGCAGACTGCTGGGCTTACTGAACGCCTTAACAAGACCTCGGCCGACATGCTATCAATGTTCGTCAATGTTGAGCAGAGCAAGTGGGATGAGGTGTTACCTTTTGTGACGTTTGCCTACAACATCGCCAAACAAGACACAACTGTGTTTCCGTTACGTCATGGTGACGTGGATGACGTCTACATCGGACAGGTGTTAACCAGAGCTGAGGAAGCTCAGCAATTACCTCGTCTCCGCACGCTGCAGGCTCAAAACGATCGCCGAAGGTATGACGCAAGCCACCGCCTGTTGTCTACCAGCCTGGTGACCTCGTCTGGACCTTCACTCCTGTTCGGAAGGTTGGTCTCTCTGAGAAGCTCTTCAGGCGCTACTTTGGACCTTATAAGGTTGTAACATAGTTGTCTGATGTTACTTATGAAGCTGAAGATTTCGACCCCAACACAAGACGACGAAAGATCAGAGATACGGTCCACATCCTTCGAATGAAGCCCTATAAGGATCCTGCAACCCAGGGTAAATTCGAAGCTCCAGCGACAGGCAGCTAGAGGAAAGGTGACAAAGAGCGTAGCGGCAATAGAAGATCACTGCCAGGGCGAGAATCTGTCATCGGGAGTCGGAGTATGCAGGACCAGACTAGGAGGATGTAACATCGAGATGCTGTTCTCTTAAGGAGGGAGCAATGTCGCAGAAGAAGCTGAGTACCACCGTGGTGTAGTGGTTATGATACTAAACTGTTGCTTGGAGGGTCGTGAGTTCAAACTCACCTGGATTATACAATTTTAATTTCTATAGTCTGTTCGAGTACATTCTAGAATTATCCACAAATATCAAGAATCATTGTACTGGAATGTCCTGTAGCTGTACATATACTGTATGTGTTCTGGCTGGAGGCAATTCACTCCACGCTCTTGAGTGTGCAAGTAATGAATAAACCTTCGTTAAGTGAAGTTAGTGTTCGTCATCCATCCAATTACACCTTCTTCTATGTGACAATATGATCGCTACACATGTAGCTCGGGGTGCCATCCCAAAATGTCAGTAATGGTTATTGAACAAAAAAGTTTGACTGTCACTGCTGTAAGGATACCTTATCTTTGTTTCTTGCCTATGATGAAAGAGCATTAGAATAGGTTTTATTCTACCTCTCCTGTAATTATTTCTCGCCTCTGCCATGATGTTGCTGTCAAGGCCTCGATTTTATGACTCCTACATGCTTCACAATTCGATCAGATTTCTGGCTGATGTCACTAACACCAGCTGGACTATCCAGTGAATGAGACAACCAACCAGGGTCTGGCGTTTCGTCAGCAAAGGCAGGTGTCTCCGTATCAGCACGTAGTACGCGAGCGTATTTGGTTAAAGTTTGTGCCGCTCCACAGACGTACACAGGTACGTTGAGTACGGTGACCGAGCGAGGTGGCGCAGTGGTTAGCACACTCGACTCGCATTCGGGAGGACGACGGTTCAATCCCGTCTCCGACCATCCTGATTTAGGTTTTCCGTGATTTCCCTAAATCGTTTCAGGCGAATGCCGAGATGGATCCTTTGAAAGGGCACGGCCGTTTTCCTTCCCAATCCTTCCCTAACCCGAGCTTGCGCTCCGTCTCTAATGACCTCGTTGTCGACGGGACGTTAAACACTAACCACCACCACCACGTTGAGTACGGTGGCCATATGGTAATTATTCCTTTCCTTTCCTTTCATTCCACACTCGTCAACATAAACAACGCTATCCTAAAGGACACATTACAGTAATTCATGCGTTACAAGAGGAAAATCGGTCTTCGCACTTCATTCACAAGTGAAATGAAGTTGGAAAAAACGATGTTGAACAATCCCCGCGAAAGATTGCGAAAAAAATGCAATGTGCTTCACCCAGTATTTACCATAAGCCCCCCTAAGAAAGGTACCCATACTACAGGCAGAAACCGGATAAACTCCTCGCTCTGCCAGTTGTTTCACCGGGGTTGCATCAGCCGACGTTGACTCACTGTATCGCGTTGTGGCAGGCAGGTGTCTTCCCCGTGCAGGTCAGGTCTGCCTGCCCACGCGATCCTCCAGATTCACTGCGTGGCTCATCGGACACAAGTGTCACACACTCCACCGACCAACGCACAAAAACCAGTCATAGGTAGACGAAATTTACGCGTTTCGCATAAACATTGTAGTTTAGGTAGTTAATGCTAAGGCTCGTTTGCTACCAATCTTCGTGCCGGTCGATTGCCGAATATCCTTTTCACTTCGACACAACTGCCCGTGCTGCATCACGCTTGATTGACAATCTGCCTAAAGCCGTCCTCACAATGGGCGTGAATGAGAACGCGACTTGAAATCCCACGTCGCGGGGCCTTCCCAAGCGTCAGAGGCAGAATCAGACGCGAAAGATTTTTGCTTGTCGGAGAAGAACGAGGCCAATGAGATGCAGGACCCGTTTTGCGTCACAAACAAAACTTAGAAGACGCCATGTTGGATTACGTCGTTTGTAGTTGAAGGCGATATTTGATAATTTTTATACCTTGTTAATAAATGAATTATCCAAATGGGACGGAAAGAAATGGGTGGATGTGATGGACATGTACAGACAAACAAATGATTACAATTTCAGAAAAATTAGAGGATTTATTCAAGAGAAAGAGCATCGCAAACTCAGCAAGTGAATAACGCGTTAGTACACCTGTGGCCCTTACGTAAGCAGCTGTTCGGCTTGACATTGCTTGACAGAGTTGTTGGATGTCCTCCTGAGGAATATTGGGCCGTATTCTGTCAAGCTGGCGTGCGAGATCGTCAAATTCCCCAACTGGTTTGGGGAACCTGCCGACCTGGATTTCGCAAGCTCGAAGACAAGCAGTAGAAAAACTCGCCGTGTGCGAGCGGGCGTTATTTTGCTGAAATATTAGTCCAGGATGACTTGCCATGGAATACAACAAAACGTGGCGTAGAATCTCGTCGACGAACAGGTATGCTGTATGGGTGCTGCTATGCGAAGAAAAGTCGCAACAGACCATTATTCCTGGTTGCGAGTGACAGTTTGGTATCCCACCGCCGTATGGGGCGTCTTAAGACACGTCTTCGATGGTCATCAGGGCTCAGGTGGAGGTGGGACTCGTCACAGAAGACAATTCTACTGCACCTAATGACATTCGAGGCCGGAGACGCCCCGGACAGCGGTGGGATACTAACCTAAATGTCACCCGCCCTATGGCCCGACAACCAGGAGTGATAGTCTGTTATGACATTTCCCCTTTGTTTGTCATCTGCGGAACCCAGAAGACAGTGGTATTTCGGCGATATTGTACGCCCCGCTTTAATGCCCTTCATGGTAAGCCATCCTTGGCTTACATTTCAGAACGTTCACCCGCACACGGCTTGTCTTCGTCCTTGACAGACCCGACATTGGCCAGCAAGTTCGCTGGATCTCTCCCTAGTTTCGAACGTTTGAAGGATAATTGACTTCTGAAGTAATAGAACCCAGTACGTTGTCCTCGATTGTGAGTGTTCATCGGAGGTGAGGGTATCATCTGGAGTGCCCCAGGGAAGTGTGGTAGGTCCGCTGTTGTTTTCTATCTACATAAATGATCTTTCGGATAGGGTGGATAGCAATGTGCGGCTGTTTGATGCGAGTGGTGTACAGGAAGGTGTCGTCGTTGAGTGACTGTGGGAGGATACAAGATGACTTGGACAGGATTTGTGATTGGTGTAAAGAATGGCAGCTAACTCTAAATATAGATAAATGTAAATTAATGCAGATGAATAGGAAAAAGAATCCCGTAATGTTTGAATACTCCATTAGTAGTGTAACGCTTGACACAGTCACGTCGATTATATATTTGGGCGTTACATAGCAGAGCGATATGAATTGGGAGAGGCATGTAATGGCAGTTGTGGGGAAGGCGGATAGTCGTCTTCGGTTCATTGGTAGAATTTTGGGAAGATGTGGTTCTTCTGTAAAGGAGACCGCTTATAAAACACTAATACGACCTATTCTTGAGTACTGCTCGAGCGTTTGGGATCCCTAGCAGGTCGGATTGAGGGAGGACATAGAAGCAATTCAGAGGCGGGCTGCTAGATTTGTTACTGGTGGGTTTGGTCATCACGCGAGTGTTACGGAAATGCTTCAGGAACTCGGGTGGGAGTCTCTGGAGGAAAGGAGGCTTTCTTTTCGTGGATCGGTACTGAGGAAATTTAGAGAACCAGCGTTTGAGGTTGACTGCAGTACAATTTTACCGCCGCCAACATATTTCACGGAAAGACCACATAGATAAGAGAGATTAGGGCTCGTACAGAGGCATACAGGCAGTCATTTTTCCCTCGTTCTGTTTGGGAATGGAACAGGGAGAGAAGATGCTAGTTGTGGTTCGAGGTACCCTCCGCCACGCACCGTATGGTGGATTGCGGAGTATGTGTGTAGATGTAGAATGGGCAGCGCCCTCGAACCCACTCGGGATTTGACTATCTAACACGTCAACTGGACGAATTTGGCACAATATCGCTGAGGGCATGCAACAGCTGTATCAATGCCTACTAGGCCGAGTAACTGCTTGCATAAGGGCCAGAGATGCATCAACGGGGTTTTGATTTACTGAAATTGTGAAGCTCTTTCTCCTACATCGTTACATTTCTGTACGTCCCACTGCCGACGCATCGCACCCATTTGCGCGAAACATAGGTTTCCACAAATCAGTTCTGGTCTCAAGTTTTGTAGGTAACTCAGTTAGACTAATTTGAACTTACTTATCTGTGGAGAGACGACACACCTCAGGCTATCGATGTAACTGCGGAAAATGCGAGTCCCTACAGTTCTGGTCGGACGAACTGTTTAGGAAGTTGTTGACAGTAAGGATGTGCAAAAGGACGACGCCGCAGCTACGGCGGTGGCCTTGCCGGAGTCACGAACTGTCGCGAACGCGCGCACCGTCCCCGAAGTTTGTTTCCGTTCAATTCCTCTTCCGCGCGAATTACAGACTGGAGTATTACCGCTGCAATGCGGAACATTTATTTTGGATGGATTTTAATTGAAATATCTTCTCTGCCCCAAAATGTGATTTATACAAGAGTTTCCCGTACAAAACAGTGATTAAGAGCGTCAGGAAAGATAGGACTTTGACGCGACGGCATTCCATAGAAAAGTTCCCGCTTGCTTTTTTTCTGGTCAAAAATACTATTTAATTATTTGTAATAAGCTTAGCGCGGTAAAACCTATGATATACTCAGTTTGTTTGTACTTCCTGAACTTTAATTCCCTTTCGCAATTTTCTTAGTTTTCCTTTATTACTTACTGTAGAACATATTCTATAACATTTGGGATAATTTACAACCCTGTCACTCTCTTCTCTACTACTACTATTTGCCTTTTATGTTCTTTGTGATAGGCATGTGAACCACATACTGCAACCTTTTATGAAAGAACAAAAACTGAAGAAAAACCTACGGTTATTGCGCGGTGGACAATACGGGAGCACACACCGCCAGTGCGTCCACGACACTGTTACGAGGTGTACTGTATGATAGGGAAGACCCTCGCCTGATGCCGCAGACAGCACTTGCGTCGCACTCGTGATGAGTGGTGTCCCACTTTGTTACACCGTCCGCTTTTTTTGTCAGATTCCATCACATTCAGCATTCACGTCCTGACATGGTAGCTATACGGCAACGTCATGGAGTTAAGTTACTTCGCTGCCCACTATTTAATAGGAAAACCTTGACAAGAGGACAGCCTGGAAAATGGACCGAAGCGAGAGACAAGCAGGACAGCGCAGAATGTACGACAAGTTGGAGTTACCAGACGTATGACATTGACTAGTAGTAGCTTCAACAATGCGACAGTTTATTTCAATGATAAGCAAAACCTGCCGTCAGCCAAAATAAGAATCCTGTATATACTGACGTACAGCATAAATTCAATTGCTGGCTAGGACTGTGGATCCCGTAGAACATGTACATCTCTAAGTGAATTTTCTTGCATGCAAGGGGAGGGGGGGGGGGGGGGCGGCGAGCAGAGCAGAGCAGAAACCATACCTCGCCTCCACTCCCTCACCGCCCAGAGGATGAAGTTGGGGAGTGCAACCCCCACCCTCCTACCCCCTGTACCCCCTGCCGGTTGATTTGCTGTTGAGCTCGGCGACGGACTGTTGACCGATGGAATAATATGATCAGTACTGAAGAACCGGGACGATTGTCCGATAGGCTTGTCTGCACCTGATGATTGACCTCTAGTTACAGACATAGGTTGTATTTGCAACGAGATTTCAGTAAGCTTGTCTGTATGTTTTTTCATGGCACGGGTTTAGTTGCTTCGTTAAAGTCCAAGGTTACCACGCACAAGCAGAGTGTTTACTGTAGTACCGCTCTGACGAAAAGTCGGAGACGTCGAATTTCCTGTTCGTCATAAGAAAGTTCCCAATCAAAACGAGAATATAGACAAACAGACGAACGTCAGTGAATGATATCTAGCAGCAGGCCCAGGAGTCTAGGTTTCACCCACAGTGCTCGGAGAGTTGGGGAATGCTCGAGGCACCGAGGTTGCACTCACAAGCGACATACCACAGATCGAAAGTGTAAAACCGAATACAAACAGTCTTTACAATACTGAAGGTTGTCTCTGCCACTTACCTGTAAAGCTGTGCATTTGTGGACAATCGATATTTGTCAGTAGTTGACGAGTGTGAAGACTGCAGAAACACTAATTTTGTACGGACAGTCTACGTCTACATCTGCAGGATGTCCCAGGAGGAGTTGACAGTACTCAGGGATACGACAGCAACGATCGTTTCAAGCAAGAAAGTCTAGTAAATATCGGCTGTACAAGTAAAATATATACCTTAAGAGCTATGAGCAGTTGTTCGGAGCAGATATTTGTTTCACAGTATCGATGTTAGGTAGTGTAGCTCTTAAGGGATGCATTTCAGGGCCAGTGTTTTCCGTCTCCTATCCTTTCCCCTCTCACTCACCCCCCACCCCCCTCCTGCTTCTCCCTATTCATTTAGATTCACATTTCGGTCCATCCTAGTAGTTGACAGTTCATTCAAATAATTATTTCCTACGTCATCACTAGTTCGTCTAGTTTTAAAATTTTTAATAGTATTCTATTTTTTAACTGCCGTTGGGTAGCTTTCACTTTATTTTAATTCTTTTTTGCCGTCAAGTTCCGTTCTGACACCAGTAGACTGTGAGGCTTATTCACTTCAACATATACGTACTGTGATACATCGCTGTGGTCGCTACGTGCCTTCGCTTCCGCGTACTGCCACGATTTTCTTTTCTTCTAATTCTGCGCTTACGCAGGTTTAATTTGTTTTTAATGTTGTAATTTTACACCTTTAACTTACAGGCTTTCCTATGTCCATATTCGACGGTCGTGGTTTTCGCTTTAACGCCATCATGTCAGTGGCTACTAAATATGAGAAATGCGGACTCTGCTGATCAAGCAAATGAGTCAATTTACGTCTCACCTTTAGCTTAGCTATACTATTGAATGTTGCTCGATAGGTTCGCGAATAAACCAGTTACGCAATAAGAATGTTTTTACTAATTGCAGATAATATAAAGATTCGCTAACCGCGCGAAACGCGTAATAATTAAACAAATGCGACAGACTCTCTTCTGTTTTTGAAACATTAAACACCGTGTCTGCATAGACCAAAAGGAAATGGACTACTGTGTACCATGTTCATTAGGCTTCCTTGTTTGGAATGATCGTTCCTGCCATACGGCTGAATATTGACCATTCCTCCTGGGTCATCCTGTGTTGTCGGTGTGTGGTGGAACTACCTCAAATCGTTTCTCTGGTGTGTAACCCACCTGAAGCCGCGGCCTGAATCTACGCACGGTTGGCGATGTGCGGCGCGCGAGACAAATTACGGGACGTAATTGGAAACGTTTATTGTCTGCTCTGTCACACTGTCACATCAGTCTAAATAAGGATCGTCAGCCTGATATTGACCCGCGAGGTATGGTTAAACTTCTCCAAAGTCAAAACGCTCAGAGATGCGACTCTTGCACTGGAATAAGTTCACTACTGACTGTTCACTGCAGAACTTTCAGCTGGCTACTAGCAGCTCCCGCCGATAATCACAACAGCAACAACAAAAAATAGGTGTACATTTCAACAGGGAAAAGAGTCACACAGTAATGTCATAGATTATCACAGTGCAAATGAAATTTATTTGTATCAGATTCACTAAACCTCAGGACTCGCCGGAAAAAAAAAAAAAAACTGGCAAGTGCCTAGGCGGAATTACAATCCCACACGCAGGATCGCGCTTAAGAATGCTTTGTAGGCTTTCCGTACCGGAAAAGTAATGTCGTTGATCACGTAGGATCCGAAGTGATAACCGCTCTAAGACAAAGCCTGCCCCACAATCCCACCATCCCCAGGGCGCTCACATCTCTTTTGAGAGTACGTGCTTGGCTACCACCTTTGCAGCCCTACTTTCCTTTCTGTGCTACAAGCCTCCTTTTGTCTTTCCATTATATCGTCTAACTGCTGTAGACTCTGCTTCGACCTGGCACATGATTTAGGACCCTTATTTCCCATTTCACTTCTGGCACTCTCTACACCTTTTTGTTAATAAATGCATGGTCCCCATTGATGGTCTTGACCTGCCATCACTTTTCCAAATTTTTCTGAAGTGCAGATCCTGCAGGGAATGTCGCCCTACCTGGTGTCTGTTCCGCCTTTGCGCCTTTCCAACCTTAACACCCTTGCTTTCCGGTAACGCAGTATGCCCAGAACCCAGCACGGTGGCCATCTGATTGTGGGGGCAGGTATTCAAGAACATGCACAGTAGTATCACCTGACTACACAGGAATCGCACTGTTGGTGCCTGTACCTTGTATGTGCCTGTCATGACTGGGGCATGGGGACTCTGAGCAACCAATTACTGGCCAGGTAGCAATTGCTAAGGCTAGGAAGCATCCATGGCGTTAGCCGCCATTTGGAGCAGGTGACACTGTGTGAGATGACTTGCATATAAAGCAGATCAAGCTTTTTCCCACTGGTGGTCGCATGGCCCCAGTAGTGTCTTCCAAAGGAAAGAACTCGTTCATCGCAGAGATACGCCCCCAAAATGTTTTCTTCCCTGGCTACGCCATGGGGGGGGGGGGGGGGGACGCCAGCTAAGCAACAGGCAGAGAGAAACTCTCCCCGCTAACTGGTTTGTACGAGGACAGATGTCGACTCTTTTTTGGCCACAAAGCCTTTGCTCTTGACAGAGACTATAGAGGACAAATTCGGTGAAGTTGCAGCCACCTCCTAAAAGAGTGGGTCGGATTAAAACAGCATCCAGTGCCCAGCCACGAGCGTTGCTTGGTTGTGGCAAGTTGGGTAACATTCCGGTGACTACCACTGCACATAGTCTAACCATTGTTCAATGGGTCATTTTCCATCGTGACATCCTCTTGCAGTCTCATAATGGGCTACGCGCTAAGTTGGAGCGATGGGGTGTAAACTTTGTCCGTGGTGTCCATAGTGTGCCGAACTGCAATAGGGTTGTGTATGGACCTTCATCTTGGAAGGCTATTTGTTGCCTTTAAAGTTCAAGGTGGTGATATACCAATGAAGTGTGAAACCGTATGTTCCCCTCCTATGCGGTGCTTCAGATGCATGATATTCGGACATATGTCTTCACGCTGTGACACCCGCCCAGTCTGTATGGATTGTGGACGACCATTGCACGTGAATATTCCTTGTGCACCATTCTCCCTGCTTACCAGACTGCACTATTTTCCAGAGAGAGGAAAAAAGTACAAGAATATAAGATTTTGGACAGACTGACATACCAAGAGGCCAAGAAAAAGTATGAGCATCTACATCCTGCACGTATAACAATGTTTAATAATTTTTTCATAATGCGGGACCACAGTCATAATATATTTCTTTAAAATCAGTACCGCCATTAGACTTGTTTATTTGGAGTGTTACATTTACACTTACACAATCATGATTTCGGCTTCAAAGTGTCATTATGAAGTGTTTTAAGTGTTATGCAGTGCCTAAGATGGCATACTGTCGTATTTAAAATACACTATTAGACACATTGTCTAAGGGTCGATATTTCTGGTAAAGCCTACTGCTTTGTTTCATCACGTTCCCTAGGTTCTTGCCTGGATAGTTAACTTCAAAACATTGTTGCATATTAACAGTTTCTAGGTGTGACAAAGTGTGCTAGTAAAGTAAAGTAGAAACCTTATAGCAACTGTAGTGTCGGTAGCTGGACCGACACCGTGATGTGGATTGCTGAAAAGGAATGCTAAACTAACGCTGTAGCCGATAGTGCACGCACGGCAATAACGCATACGGGCGTGAAGTCTGGAACATGAGAACTTATGAATGAATAAGAAGAAAAGTATGTAGATGCTTTTTACTTAACTTTTATTGATTCCTTGGAATACATCTCTCTTGAATACTCGAAGCTATAGGCACTGCTACAAATGGCTCCTTGTTAGTTCGTAGCCATTAACTTCTGATGGCTATTATGTCTCTCGGCTAATGAGAGAGAAAGGCTTCGTACAACTGGGCGATAGCTAGGTTCGCGTACAACTGGGCGGTAGCTTGGTTCTCGTACAACTGGGCGATAGCTAGGTTCGCGTACAACTGGGCGGTAGCTTGGTTCTCGTACAACTGGGGCGAGTCCACTCTCGTATCACGAGACCTGCCTAGGTGGTGGCGCTAGGTCTGCGATCACAGTGGCGACACGCGGGTCCGACATGTACTACATGGACCGCGGCCGATTTAAGCTACCACCTAGCAAGTGTGGTGTCTGGCGGTGACACCACATTCCTCCCCCGCAAATCGGCGAACGGTCGTGAGATAAGGCTTCCGCCCGCCGTGGGGAGGACCACATGTTGACGTATGCGATGAGGTGGGGAGCCTAACAACAGGCGAGGCTGTGCCACCCGCACCCGGCCATCCGGTCCGAGGGGAGCTAGGAAACGCCTGCAAAACTAGTCCAGGGTGCACGTCAACATGCGGTGTATGCGCCCGTAAAGAAACATGAGGGGCCGAAGTGTCGACCTCCATTGCGTCGGGGTGGCCGACGCGCGATGACGTCATGTGGTCCGGAGCGGGCGGGAGTTCCATGGCGGAGGACAGCGGGTCACGGGAAGCGATCGGCGGCGCGTGACCCTGGGAGGCGCCTGGCGGCTGCAACGAAGCGTCGAATGCGGTCGGCGCCGGCGGGAGAACAAGCGGCGGCGGCGGCGGCTGCTGCTGCTGCTGCGGCGGCGGCGGCGACGGCGCGTCGCCATGGGGCAAAATGGAAGGCATCGTCGGTAACACCTGGGGATGAGGCGAGCCAGTAGATGGGTCCCCAGGGCGCTGACCGGACGGCACCGTCGCTGAAAGCAGACGGGGAGCGGCAGAACCCGAGCGACGACAGAGGCGCAGCTGATTGAGATGCCGACGCACCTCACCAGAGGCCCCCAAAACCAAATACATCGCGCGGCCGAGGCAGCGAAGAATGCGCCCTGCGAGCCAACGCCGTGAACCTCGATAGTTGCGATAAAATACAACGTCGCCTGGAGCAAAAGCAGGAGTCTGCCGCTGCAAAGGAACCTGATGCGGCGGATGCAGCAAAGACATCAAGGTGCGATGAGGACGACCGTGGAGCAACTCAGCCGGCGAGCGCCCATCTCGGGGCTGAGAGCGATACGAAGACAAAAAGAGCAACAATGCGTCCTCCCGAGAATGCGACTCTTTCAATTTCAACATCTGTGACTTGAAAGTCCGGACCAATCGTTCAGCGGCACCGTTGGACTGAGGCGAAAACGGCGCGGATGTCAGATGTTGAATACCATTGGCCTGGCAGAATGACTGAAATTCTGCGGACATGAATTGTGGGCCATTGTCGGAAACAATAGTCTGCGGAAGACCTTCAATGCAAAAGATAGCAGACAACGCTTGGATGGTGGCGGAGGACGTCGTGGAAGACATCCGGACAACAAAAGGAAAATTACTGAAGGCGTCGACCAGAACCAACCATCGAGCATTCCAGAATGGACCAGCAAAATCAATGTGCAAGCGTTGCCAAGGGGAAGTGGCTTTCGGCCATGCAAAGACTTTCCGCGGCGGTGCGGATTGTTGTTCGGCACACGCCGGGCACGAAGAACACATATTCGTAATCGCAGCATCGATTCCGAACCAAGTACAGTGCTGACGAGCAAGTTGTTTCGTTCGCACTATACCCCAATGTCCTTGGTGAAGAAGCCGTAAAACAGAGGACTGTAACGAACGTGGGACCACGACTCTGGACTGATCATTATCAGAACGCAACAACAAAACACCACGTCGAACAAAAAGTCTCTCCTTGTGAGCAAAAAATCGGCGAACCAACGGATCCTCGATCCGAGACTTTGACAAAGGCCATTGCGTAGCAACAAAACGTAAAACAGTAGCAAGGACAGGGTCAGCAGCTGTGGCTGTAGCGACACGACGAAAATCAATCGGAAACGATTCGACCACTTCATCGGTTTCCGAATCAATGAACATGCAAGCAAGTTCGGAAGAATCGAATGCTTTATCCTCAGCAACAGGCAAACGGGACAACGCATCGGCGTTTCCGTGCTTAGCAGTGGACCGATACAAGATATCGTAGCGGTACTGCGAGAGGAAAATAGACCAGCAAATGAATTTCTGCGCTGTACGTGGAGGTACAGGCTTGGTCGGATGAAAAAGCGATGTCAAAGGTTTGTGGTCTGTGATGATGGTAAAGTGACGACCATACAAGAAATCATGGAACTTAGTAACACCAAACACGAGAGCCAAAGCTTCTTTCTCTATCTGTGAATAATTTCTTTGCGCAGACGAGAGCAATTTGGACGCAAAGGCAATAGGGCGATCATGTGAGCCAACTTTGTGCGCAAGCACAGCACCGATCCCGAAATCCGATGCATCTACCATCAACAAAAGGGGTTTCTGGGGATCGAAAGGCGTCAGGCAAGTATTAGAAAGCAACGCCGATTTCAACTGGCGAAAGGCGCGTTCACATTCCGGCGTCCAGACGAACGGAACACCTTTACGGCGTAAGCGATGAAGCGGAGCTGAAATGGAAGAGGCATTGCGCACATATTTGTGATAATAGTTAATTTTACCCAACACACTCTGTAGCTGTTTCAGATTTTGAGGGGAAGGCAAATCTTGTATGGCACGGAGGTGCTCTGGACTCGGATGTATGCCTTGGGCATTAATGACATGTCCCAGGTATGGTAAGTCACGAGCAAAAAACACACATTTGTCCTTCCTCAAGCGAAGACCATTTTGCCGCAAGACCTGAAATAATGTTCGTAAATTCGCAAGAGGATCTTCTTCTGTCTGTCCGGAGATCACTATATCGTCCAGATAGTTTGCTGCAGTAGGGACCGACGCACAAATAGTTTGTAAATATTGCTGAAACAAGGCAGGGGCGGATGCACACCCGAAAGGCAGTCTTTTGAAGCGGTACAATCCAAGATGCGTGTTAACCACCAATACGCGCTGGGATTCGTCGTCCACCGGTATTTGCAAGTACGCATCGGCTAGGTCCAACTTTGAAAAATATTTTCCCGGGCACAGTTTAGCAAAAAGATCTTCCGGGCGGGGCAAAGGAAAAGTAGCAGTCACTAGCTGTGGATTCGCTGTGGCCTTGAAGTCCACGCAAAGTCTCAATTTTCCGGAAGGTTTTGGCAAAATTACTAAGGGTGAGGCCCAGAGAGAAGCTTGCACACGTTCAATTACACCCTGTGATTCGAGATCGTGTAACGTTCTTGCGACCTCATCACGCAATGCGTGGGGAACATTGCGCGCCCTGAAAAATTTCGGTTGCGCGTTTACCTTCAGTTCTAAATGTGCTTCATAGTTTTTAGCGCAACCTAAGCCCGGTGCAAAAATGTCTGCAAATGCGTCACACAGCCGAGAAACACTGTCTGGAGGCACAGTCTGATTCACTGATAGGACCTGATTGACAATAGACATGTTAAACAACTTAAATAAATCGAGACCAAACAAGTTCACTGCAGAAGAAGAACGAAGAACGTAAAATGACACAAGTTTTGTTTGTCCCTTGAATGTTGCAAGAAGGCTGCACTGTCCTAACACAGGAATTTTCTGTCCGGAATATGTAGTTAGCTGAACATTTGCGGCACGCAACGGAGGTTTGCCCAGTTGTTGGTATGTGTCGTGATTGAGCAATGAAACTGCAGCTCCGGTATCGAGCTGGAATGGTATCACTTTGCCTTCAAAGTCTAAGTCCACAAAAAGTTTATTGTCCTGCTGACGACAAGAGCGACTGTTGTGTGCAATTGGAACAGACACTGGTACAGAATCACTTGCTAATTGACGTGATTTCCGGCGACGTCGACGCACAGTTTTTGTGGGACGATCACTGTCACTGTGAGAGAAAGTGTCACTGGACGAAGCGGAATTAACGACATGAATGTCCATAGGCGAAGGTCCACGAGCCTGAGTGTCCTTGGTTCGATTCCGGCGCGAAGCAAAGGGCCGGGAATGATTGTGATTGTCTGATCTGAGCTTTTTCTGGCAAACACTTTGAACATGTCCTTTCTTATTGCAGAAAAAGCAAATAGCTTGGCGTGACGGGCAATGTTCACGCGAATGTCTAGTAGCACACCGCGGGCATGATTTCACTGCATTTGTGGGCTGGCGCGGCACACCTGGCGTAGCACGCGGCGGTCGCTGTGCGGACGGCCGCGAGGGCAGTTGACCGGGCCGCGTGGCGTGAGCGCGTCCGGCGGGCCGGTTAATGTTACACACGGCTGGCGAAGTTTCAAAAGATTCCTGAGCACAGTCAAGTGTGTCCTGTCTATCCAATATGTCTATTACTTGTTGAAGGGAGGGATTAACTAGTTTCAAAATTTGCTCCCGTATGCGAACATCAGAAACGTTCTGTGCAATTGCATCACGCACCATTGTATCTGAATAAGAAAGACCACAGTCACATTCAAAGGCACAGTCCCTAGTAAGGCCTTGCAATGTTGCTACCCACTCCCTATTAGTTTGACCGGCCGTACGTTTTGTACGAAAAAACGTATACCGTTTTGCAACCACATTAACTGTTTCTTTAAAATAGGCATCTAATGCAGACAAAATTTCCTCGTAGGACAGAGTTGCTACGTCGCGGCGGGGAAACAATTTCACTATCACACGGTATGTGGACACACCGACACAAGAAAGCAAAAACGGCTGCCGCTCATTACCTTGAATTCTGTAGGCAGCCATGTGAAAGGCGAACTGACGAGACCACTCTTGCCAGGTCTCATCGGCTGCCACGTATGGTCGAAAGGGAGGTGCAACAGCGTTCAGTGGCAGCGGTAGCGAAGAAGCGGCGGCGGCCGCATCGGTGTGCAGCGCACGTTGACCCTGGACGAGCTGTCCAAGGGCATCCAGTAACGCCTGCGTCTGCTGATTCTGCAAGCGATAAAATTCGGACAGTACATCTGGAGAATGTGGCGAAGCCATGACACAAATAAATGTAAGCAATCAGAAATAAATGTAAGCAATCAGAAATAGTTCACTTTTCCCTCGTCGCCAATAATTGTAGTGTCGGTAGCTGGACCGACACCGTGATGTGGATTGCTGAAAAGGAATGCTAAACTAACGCTGTAGCCGATAGTGCACGCACGGCAATAACGCATACGGGCGTGAAGTCTGGAACATGAGAACTTATGAATGAATAAGAAGAAAAGTATGTAGATGCTTTTTACTTAACTTTTATTGATTCCTTGGAATACATCTCTCTTGAATACTCGAAGCTATAGGCACTGCTACAAATGGCTCCTTGTTAGTTCGTAGCCATTAACTTCTGATGGCTATTATGTCTCTCGGCTAATGAGAGAGAAAGGCTTCGTACAACTGGGCGATAGCTAGGTTCGCGTACAACTGGGCGGTAGCTTGGTTCTCGTACAACTGGGCGATAGCTAGGTTCGCGTACAACTGGGCGGTAGCTTGGTTCTCGTACAACTGGGGCGAGTCCACTCTCGTATCACGAGACCTGCCTAGGTGGTGGCGCTAGGTCTGCGATCACAGTGGCGACACGCGGGTCCGACATGTACTACATGGACCGCGGCCGATTTAAGCTACCACCTAGCAAGTGTGGTGTCTGGCGGTGACACCACAGCAACGACTAATTCAGAGAGCGAATTATCTCTCAATAAATGGTTTTACATGTGAAATGTGGTGTAATCCTTTACTCTTCCTAGTACGCAGAGTTTCAACTTCAACGCAATTATCATGTGGTATACGTCGGATTCTGTAAGGTCCATTGTAAGTCAGAAAGAATTTGAGACTCAAGTGTTTCTTCTTATGTGACAATGAATGAGCTTTAATGAGAACTTTCTGACCAGTATACAGTTTCTTTGCATTTGCTTTACCGTGTAGTTTTCTCCTTTTGTCTGCAGCAGACTTTATATTTTTAATAGCCAAATCAACTATGTATTTGTGTCCAAGTTTACGTGTATTCGGAAAAGGTACAAGCTCTCTGATTCTGTTTGGTGGTTCTTCTGTCTTCAGTACAAGAATAGAAGCAGTGGAGTCATGAGGCATTTCATTCAGCACGTTTTGAAATAAGTGTAGATATCTGTCCCAATACTGATGCTTTTTGTGACAATAAAGTCTGCAAAGCTTATTGATTTCTTTCATAATCCGTTTAGACGGGTTACAATGTGGTGAGTACTTCAGTGCCCATAACCCACTGTGCAGTGGAACCACAACCACTGGCCACAGTAAGGACGTCAGAAAGTTACTGGCAGGTCTCAACGTCTGCCTCTTGAGTGTTGGTGCCTCCACACACTTCAGTGTTGCACATGGAACTTACACAGCTATTGAGCTTTGTATTTGCAGCCCTGGTCTTCTCTTAACCATCCACTGGAGGGCCCACAATGTGGTAGCGATCAGTTCCCAATCTTCCAGTCCCTCTTTCAAGGTCACTTGGGTGTACTTAATATTTCTTTGAATGGTGCTGTTTTCATTGACCCAGACATTGTAGTCAAACATTTAAATCAGCCTTTTGTGTCGTTGAATAGTGGATTGAGCAATTGCACCTTTCACTGCACATCTCCGGAAGCCCTATAGTGCTCCATTGAGTGATAATTCTTCAGTGCCATAGTCCTTTGCCCTGATCCAGCCCCAGGACCAAACCACATCCACAAACAAATGCTCACTTATCAGTGAAATGTCAGTGTCACCTCCTTACCATCCTTAACCATATCTGGAGTGAGGATATCTGGGTGGCTGGAGAGCATCATCGTCCAGGTTCTGAAACCAGGTAAGCATCCCCCTGAGATGGTCAGCTAAGTCACATAGCGAACGAAAGTGTGTGTCGAGTGATTGTGACACACGGTCATCGAAGAGGATTGTGACGAAAACAACGGGACGGAAACTGCAAAAGTCACTGCAAAACTGAATGTCGCACTCGTTAAGTGTGTCAGCACCAACTCAAAGGGAGCTCCATGAGAAGGGGTTTTCAGGACGATCTGGAATTGCAGAACCATCATCAGTGATGCAGGGAAACGTGTTGCAGAAACCACAACTATGGAACAATGGACGATAGTCACTTGATCGGTTGAGTCTTGTTTCACACTGTTTCCAACTTCAGTGATGATTTGGGCTGCCATGTCGTGATATTCCGTGGGCCCCAATGGATACTCTGCAAAACTGCATTGCTACCTACGATCATGTGACCATTCTGACTATCATGTCCATCCCCTGCTACAATGCTCGTTCCCAAGTACTGGTGGTTTGTTACAAAATGACAGGCTCCCTCTCCATACAGCTCGCGTCGTCCAGGACTGGTTTTATGAGCACAAGGATGAATTGTCGTGTCTCCCTTGGCCGTAACAGTCACCGGACCTCAATATTATCGAACCTTTGTGGTCTGCTTTGGAGAGAAGGGTGCGAGATCGCTGTTTGCCTCCATCTTCGTTAACTGAACTTGTCATTATTTCGTAGGAAGAATGATAAAAGATTCCCTTTAAAACCATACAGGACCTCTATTTATCCATTCCGAGACGACTAGGTCTTGAAAGCAGCCTGGTTTACTACAGCGTATTAGGCGTGGCAGTGTGATGTGTTTTTGGTGTTTCCATATTTTCGGCCAGAGACGTAACTGTAGGAACCTGCACGACAGGGCGAACAGTGTCCGTCCTCTCAGGCGCTAGCCACGTGTGGCCGTTGAGAATGGCCCTCCTGGATCCATGGAGTCCGTATTCGCTTGATAGTCATCCGAAGCTGTAGTATCACTGAACGATAAACCACGTTCTGAAACCGTGCGAGGTCGTGCACTGGTTAGCACACTGGACTTGCGTTCGGCAGGACGACGGTTCGAACCCGCGTCCAGCCATCCCGATTTAGGTTTCCCGTGATTTCCCTAAATCGCTTCAGGTGAGTGCCGAGATGTTTCCTTTGAAAGGGCACGGCCTACTTTCTTCCCCACCCTTCCCTAAGCCAATAGGACTGATGACCAATAGGACTGATCACCTCGCTGTTTGGTACCCTCGCCCGGACCAACCAACCAATCACATTTTGAATAGGCTTCCCATGCGTACTGAAAGACGTTTAATCTTCGTGCGAGAGATATAAGATGATACACAAACAATGAACATTAAAGAGAGATTTCTGAATGAGAAAACCGCTGCGTAATCGTTCCTTGTAGACAGAAAGTACATCGCGTTACCCCTACCTGCTTCGTGCGGTTGCGCTGAAATACTGATCACTTGCATATTGAAGAATTTAGTGCCGTTCCCACCAATTTCAGATTTGTTGCATGCCGTCTTCATAATGCTGGAACTTTCGGGAATATGAAGGTAGGACGCTGCGATTGCTACGAGGAAGGGCGTGGTAAGTGCCACCATAGCGACTACAGATCAGCAATTTTCCGACGCTGAGCAGTTATTGACGTCGGTGCAATGTGTGTCGTCGAGTGGTGCGAGGCTTGCGTGCTCCAAATGGCTGTATCGTGCAGACCGCTGCTAATGCTGCTCCTAGGTCATAGACAGCTGCAGTCGCAAGCGCGGTATGGAGCATTATTCAAAACTGTTCATACGGTCCCGCCTTTGTTCCTCAAAAATTGTGCTTATTTTCGTTGGGGCATTGCCAATCTTCTGCAAGAAGTAAAGCAAGAAATACGAGTAAAATACGTGAAATTCACTTTTCGAGTGGCAGTCTCTTCTTGTGTAGCACGCCGTTCTGTTCGTTTTCTGGTAGTCAGGTCTCTGTTTGCTTTGGCATATTAACTGCAAATTAGCACACCGACCAAAACATTAGATGCCCTACAAGAAACAACATTAATATTGTCACTAGCCGAGATAATGGGCCGGCCAGAGTGGCTTAGCGGTTCTAGGCGCTACAGTCTGGAACCGCGCGACTGCTACGGTCGCAGGTTCGAATCCTGCCTCGGGCATGGATGTGTGTGATGTCCTTAGGTTAGTTAGGTTTAAGTAGTTCTAAGTTCTAGGGGACTGATGACCTCAGAAGTTAAGTCCCATAGTGCTCAGAGCCATTTGAACCATTTTCGAGATAATGGCCCTACTGTGGTAGCCTTCTTTGAACGCACAGAAAAATAGGTGATTTTTGTGATTTTTTTTTTCTAGTAAAAAAAAAGTAATGCTATGTCTGATTATAAGGTTTCATTCCTTACACATTTGTCTTTAAGAAATAATTTTTATCGTTGCACCAGATGAAAGTGGTACGTTAATCATCCGCGGGAATTTCGGAAACCTCTTCGACCTTAATAAAATAATTTTGTATACGTCACTCTGAATAGATTTTCTATCAGCATACGTAGGATAATTGAAAAATATTAAGTTCTACCAAAATGGTGACGTGTTGAAACAATTGAGGCAAAATCGTGCACCGAAAGTAGACTTTCGAAGATATCGCAAAACGGGTATGTATCATCATCATCAGCCAATTCACACATTAAATGATGTGGCCTCTTCAAGTCGTGGATTCAGGTAGGCTTTCAGCAGTCTTCTCCAAGTGGGACGGGCTTGGGCAGTTCTCTGCCAGGTGTTACCAGCGATCTTCTTGATGTCTTTGTCCCATCTGTGTGGTGGTCTTCCTCTAGGCCTACGGTGCTCTCTCGGACTCCACTCCAGTACTTGCTTCGTCCATCTGTTGTTTTTTCCTCTTGCGACGTGGCCAGCCCACTGCCATTTCAAGGAACCTACTGTCTCTAAGATGTCGTTAACCTTCGTCACAGACCGGATGTCATCTGCCCTTTTCCTGTCCTTTCTTGTATAGCCCAGCATTGATCTCTCCATGGCTCTCTGTGCTGTCCTAAGTTTCCCTTTTGTAAATGAGTTCAGTGTCCATGTCTCGCAGCCATACGTCATCACAGGAAGAATTCATTGATCAAATACTGCTTTCTTCAGATTTACTGGCATTTTTGATCTGAATACTGTTGAATTCTTCCCAAATGCTTGCCAGCCAAGCTTGATGCGTCGATAGATTTCTAGCCTTATGTCTCCCTTCATATTTATAATCTGGCCAAGGTAGACATATTCACTGACTTCTTCTAATAGACTGTCCTTGACTTTCAGATCCCCAGCTGGGACCCATTTGTTGAACATTACTTTTGTTGTCGAAAGGTTCATGTTCAAGCCAACCACCTGACATTCCGATGCAAGATCTGTAACTAAGTTTTAGAGCTCTGCGAAGTCCTTGGCCAGTAAGGCAATATCATCAGCAAATCTCAAGTTGATAAGCCTTCTTCCATTAATTCTAATTCCCTTAACTTCTCAGCTCAACTTTGACATAGCCATTTCCAATACAGCAGAGAACAGTTTTGGGGAGATGGGATCGCCTTGCTTGACACCCCTCATGATGCGGATTCTTGAGTTGATTCGCCGATGTTAACATAAGCTGAAGAATTCTCGTAGATTTTCCTGAGCACTTGAATGTATGCTGCTCCCACACCTTGCTCACTCAAAGCTTGGAGGACAGCTACATGGCTAACGGAGTCAAAGGCCTTTTCAAAGTCAACAAAGGCAATGCAGAGAGGCAGTTGGTATTCATTCGCTCTGCTTATCACTTCACTAACGGTCAAAATGTGGTCAATAGTGCTAAAATTGCTTCTGATTCCTGCTTGTTCTATAGGTTGGGCTGAGTCTAGGGTGGAATTAATTCGGTTTAACAAGATCTTTGTGAAAATTTTGTACAAAATTGAGAGCAAGCTGATAGGACGGTATGCTGATAGAAAATTCAAATTCCAATCAAAATTGTATGAGCATGCTGAAATTATTTTTCCATCCAATTTAAGATATACGGTTTCGAGAAAAATACTTTTAAAGTTTCGGGTTACGTTAATTGTACTTAAGCTAAATTTACATCTGGTCACCGATCCCCGTACGATGCAGCAGACCTTCCAGATCCAAAAGCAGTTCCTCCTCCATCTTCTTCGTTGCGATGGTAGTCCGGCAGCTCCTCTCATTATCTGCTCCGCTCGCTCGATACGCCTTTATTCCCGTTTCGTGCACAAGTACTAACAGGCCGGTCCGATCTCAAGTTCGAGCACGGCCATAGTTTCCGTAATACCAGCTAGGCCGTCGGTGAAATTACATGTCGACTATTTTTTTTTTCTCGCGGTGAATGGTTTTCGGAGATACTTTTTCACAAATCGCCTTGTATCTCGGTAAGGGAACGAGCACTAGGTTAAACTCGACATTCCAGAGAAAATTTTACGCCAGAAACAAATAAATATTTTTTTTTAATATCCATAGAGCTACCACCAGCTTAATGGCCGGGGAAGATTGATGCCGTATCCTGTTGAATCGACCGGCTGATGATCGGCACAGAGCTGCCACATCCTGGAGACGTTGATTTCTACGTTTCAGCCGCTGCCGAAAGCACAGCTAGGCATTGTCTGTGCGGCGAAAATCATGTCGTTTACCGAACCAATCGAGGAGCGATACGGTGCCTGGATGTTCGTCAGTTCAGCGACATATTCGTTCAGCGCTGTGAATGCTGATGTATCTTGGAAGATTGTAGTGCCAACTGCATTCTCATCAACATAAGAAAAAGAACGATAACACCGGGGCTTCGAGATTGTTTAAACAAACAGTCTGGTTTATGTTGGCTGTAACCTCAATGGATGGGCCCAGGTCATTAGACGACGAAAACAGTGAAGGTGGCCACGCTCGTAACTGCGTTGTTGGTTGGTTGGTTTGGGGAAGGAGACCAGACAGCGTGGTCATCGGTCTCATCGGATTAGGGAAGGATGGGGAAGGAAGTCGGCCGTGCCCTTTCAGAGGAACCATCCCGGCATTTGCCTGGAGTGATTTAGGGAAATCACGGAAAACCTAAATCAGGATGGCCGGACGCGGGATTGAACCGTCGTCCTTCCGAATGCGAGTCCAGTGTGTAACCACTGCGTCACCTCGATCGGTAACTGCGTTGTTGACGAGAATGTGTGCGCAAGCGTGTTTACCCAAACATGCTTGAACGCGTGCAGTATACATCTGCACAGAGTCAGCACTTTACAAGCAGCTTGAAGCTTGATCGAATTTCTATTATATGTGCTTGTGGAAGCGTTCAAGCGTATGCTTGCTTAACGTGTGTACCAAAAATAGGGAACCTTGTACAAACAATCGTTAGTAATTTAATATCGCCGATTTTTATTTGGGCCCATTAAATTGCATTCTGTAAAAAGGTTTTACTGTAGTCTAGGATAAGTGAAAGAATCTAATATATATATCTAAAAGAGAAGAAAATATCAGTACTGTGAGACAGGTTCGGTAACGTGTCTGTCGCGAGTAGTTAATATGGGGAAAATTTTTTCGTGTCTTTAACGACTCTTTACTTTGTATATCACATTTACTCATTTATTTTTCTACTAATGTCGACCAGGAATCCCCTTTTTGACATTCCTAGTCTGATTCTGATATCCTCCTTGCACCGTCCGTCACTCGTTATTTTACTGCCTACGTAGCAGAATTCCTCGACTTCATCTACTTCCTGACCATCGGTCCTGATATTAAGTTTCTCGCTGTTCTCATTTCTGCTACTTCTAATTACTTTCGTCTTTCCTCAGTTTAATTTCAAGCCATATTCTGTTGCGATTAGACTGTTCATTCTATTCAGGAGGTCATGTAATTCTTCTTCACTTTGTCAGGACAGCAAAGTCATCAGCGAATCCAGTCATTGATATCCTTTCACCTTGAATTTTAATTCCACTCCTGAAGCTTTCTTTTATTTCCATCATTGCTTCCTCGTACAGATTGAACAGTAGGGGGCGAAAGACTACATCCTTGTCTTGCACCCTTTTTAATACGAGCGCTCCGTTTTTGGTCGTCCACTCTTATTATTCCCTCTTGGTTGTTGTACATACTGTACATGACCCGTCTCTCCATACAGCTTACTACTATTTTTCTCATAATTTCGAACATCTTGCACCATTTTACATTGTTCAACCTAGTTTTCCAGGTCGACAAATCATATGAAAGTATCTTCATTTCTCTTTAGTCTTCGTTCCATTATTAACCGCAACGTCAGAATTGCCTCTCTTGTGCCTTTACCTTTCCTAAAGACAAACTGATCGTCATCTAGCGCATCCTCAATTTTCTCTTCCATTCTTCCGTATATTATTCTTTCAGCAACTTGGATGCATGAGCTGTTAAGCTGATTGTGCGATAATTCTCGCACTTGTCAGCTCTTGCCGTTTTCGGAATTGTGTGGATGATGCTTTTCCGAAAATCAGATGGTGTGTCGCCAGACGCATACATTCTACACACCAACATGAATAGGTCCCCCCCCCCCCCCCAGCTATTTTAGAAATTCTGATGAAATGTTATCTACCCCTTCTGCCTATTTTGATCTTTAAGTCCTCCAAAGCTCTTTTAAATTATGGTTCTAATACCGGGTCCCATATCTCTTCTAAATCGACTCCTGTTTCTTCCTCTATCACAACAGACAAATCTTCCTCCTCATAGAGGCTTTCAATGTATTCTTTCCACCTATCCACGCTCTCGTCTGCATTTAACAGTGGAATTCCCGTTGCACTCTTAATGTTATCACCCTTGATTTTGATATCACGGGAGGTTGTTTTGACTTTCCTGTATGATGAGTCAGTCTTACCGACAATCATTTCTTTTTCAATTTCTTCACATTTTTCATGCAGCCATTTCGTCCCTGCACTTCCTATTTATTTCATTCCTCAGTGACTTGTATTTCTGTATTCCTGAGTCTCCCGGAACATTTTTGTACGTCCTCCTTTTTATCGATCAGTTGAAGTATTTCTTCTGTTACCCATGGTTTTCTTGGGTTACCTTCTTTGTATATGTTTTCCTTCCCAACTTCTGTGATGGCCCTTTCTAGGGATGTCCATTCCTCTTCAACTGTACTGCCTACTGAGCTATTCCTCATTGCTGTATCTATAGCGTTAGAGAACTTCAAACGTATCTCATCATTCCTTAGTACTTCCGTATCCCACTTCTTTGCGTATTGATTCTTGCTGACTAATGTCTTGAACTTCAGCCTACTCTTCATCACTACTATATTGTGATCTGAGTCTATATCTGATCCTGGGTACGCCTTACAATCCAGTATTTGATTTCGGAATCTCTGTCTGACCATGATGCAATCTAATTGAAATCTTCCCGTATCACCCGGCCTTTTCCATGTATACCTCCTACTCTTGTGATTCCTGAACATCCACTATTACTAGCTGAAATTTATTACATAACTCAATTAGTCTTTCTCCTCTCTCATTCCTTATTCTAAGCCCGTATTCTCCTGTAACCGTTTCTTCTACTCTTTCTCCTACAACTGCATTCTAGTCCCCCATGACTATTAGATTTTCATCTCCCTTTACATGCTGTATTACCCTTTCAATATCCTCACACACTTTCTCTATCTCTTCATCTTCAGCTTGCGACGTCAGCATGTATACCTGAACTATCGTTGTTTGTGTTGGTTTGCTGTCGATTCTGATAAGAATAACCCTTCCACTGATCTGTTCACGGCAACACACTCTCTGCCCTACCTTCCTGTTCATAGCGAATCCTACTCCCGTTATACCATTTTGGTTGATTTGTGGGGTTGAAGGGACCAGACTGCAAAGGTCATCGGTCCCTATACCATTTTCAATTTTCTGCTGCTGTTAATATTATCCTATACTCATCTGACCAGAAATCCTTGTCTTCTTCTTTCCACTTCATTTCACTGACCCCTACTTTATCTAGATTGAGTCTTAGAATTTCCCTTTTCAGATTTTCTAGTTTCCCCTACCCGTTCAAGCTTCTGACAGTGCACGCCCCGATTCGTAGAACGTTATTATTTCGTTGATTGTATCGGCTGTACTTTCTCGAATTTTCTCCTCGTGGTCAATATGAGAGATGTATGCGGGGAGAAGTAATGTGTTTTCCGACTCTTCCTGAAAAGTGCTGTCCCGAAAAGTTAATCGTAAGTCTCTACCTGATGTACAACGCCTCTCTTGTAACGTCTGCCAGTGGAGTTTGTTTAGCATCTGCGTAACGCGCTCTCGCCATCTAAAGGATCCCCTGACGAAATGCGCTGCTCTTCGTTGAATCTTCTCTATCAGTCCTACTTGATAGGGGTCCCAGATAGATGAACAATACTCAAGAATCGGACAAACAAGCGCCTTGTAAGCACTTTTCTCGTGGATGAGTTAGATTTCCTTAACATTCTTGCGATGAATCTAAGTCAGGTGTCTGCTTTTCCCACTATCTATTTTAAGTGGTCGTTCCAGTTAAGGTCGCTCTGGATACTTACGCCTAGATATTTTACAGCAGACGCTGTCTGCAGCTGTTTGTCGTCAATAGTGTAGTTTTACACTAGTGGATTTCTTTTCTTATGTATGCGCAATATGTTGTATTTATTTACGTTCAGGGTCAACTGCCAGAGCCTGCACCATTCATCAATTCTGTGCAGGTCGTTCTGCAAATTTTTACTATCTTCTGGCGTTGCTACTTTGGTATAGGCAACTGCATACTTTGCAAATAGCCTTAAAGAGCACCCGACGCTTTCTACTAGATCATTTATATATACTGTAAACAGCATCGGTTCTCTTATACTTCCCTGTGGTACTCTGGATACCTTTACATCTGTCGATTTAGTTCCGTTAAGAGCGACGTGTTCTATCTGCAAGAAAGTCGTGAATCCAATCGCAAGTCTGCTCCGATACTCTGTAATCTCGTATTTTCGTGTTTTTTCATTAAACGTCAATGCGGAACGGTGTCAAATGCCTGACTGAAATCAAGGAGCGCGGCATCAACCTGAGCGCCGTTGTCCGCTGCGCTGTGGATCTCATGGAGGAACAGAGCGAGCTGAGTCTGGCAGGATCTCTGTTTGCGGAATCCATGTTGATTTTTGTAGAGGAGATGTTCATTTTCCAAAAACGTAATAATTATTGAGCATAAAACATGTTCCATGATTCTACAACAGACGGACGTCAACGATATAGGTCTATAATTGTGTGGATCTGTCTTACGGCCTTTCTTAAAAACGGGAATGTCCTGCGCTTTTTTCCAGTCTTTAGGTACCTTGCTTTGCTGGCTTCCTCACTTTCGTCAGCTTAAGTGGAAGTGCTGGCAGCACCTCAATACCCTCCGCTGCCTGAGCAACACCAACTGGGGTGCAGATCGCTCTAAGCTGCTGCAGCTCTACGGAGCCCTTGTTCAATCCCGCCTTGACTATGGGAGTGTGGTGTACGGTTCGGCGGCGCCCTCAGGGTTGCGTTTACTCGACCCAGTGCACCACTGTGGCGTTCGCCTAGCGACAGGAGCTTTTGGGACGAGTCCGGTGACCGGCGTCCTTGTGGAAGCCGGAATGCCTCCATTGCAGGTTAGGCGTGCACAACTGCTGGCCAGTTACATCACACACGTTCGTAGTTCTCCTGCGCATCCGAATCACCGTCTCCTTTTCCCACCCACGTCAGTTCGTCTCCCGCATCGGCGGCCCAGTTCAGGGCTTACAATTGCAGTTCGCGTCCGATCCCTTCTATCTGAACTGGAGTCCTTGCCTTTACCACCTATGCTGGAGGTCCATTCACGTACACCTCCATGGTGTACACCTAGGCCGCAGCTTCGCCTCGACCTTTCATATGACCCTAAGGACTCAGTTAACCCTGCGGCTCTCCGCTGCCACTTCCTATCGATTCTTGGCAAGTACCGAGGCCACGAAATGCTTTAAACCGACGGCTCGATGGCTGATGCTCACTTCGGATTTGCGTATGTCCATGGAGGACATATTGAACAGCATTCCTTGCCCGATGGCTGCAGTTTGTTTTCACTGTCCAGCTGGTGGCTATATGTCTTGCTCTTGAGCACATCCGTTCATGGCCCGAGGAACCCTCCGGTGGTGTCCATCCACGAGTCCATCTGTCCCCTGGACCGGTCCAGTCGTTCAGTGGTGTTTGTGTGGACCCCAGGACACGCCGGCATCCCATGCTGGCCAGACAGGCTACGCGGAAGCCGCTTCTGGAGAGGGCATCTCTGAACTTGACCTGCGTTCTGACTTACGCACAACAAACTGCGTGTGGAAGTCTTCCATGCGGGCCCCTCGCAAGGAATCCGTTGCCCACTGCCGCGCCCGCATTGGCCACGCTTGGGCGAGCCGCAGTTACCTCCTGCGCCGTGAAGGCCCGCCTCAGTGTCGGTACGACGCCCGGTTAACAGCGGCCCATATTCTGGTGCACCGTCCCACTTTACGGCCAGGCGACGAAATCTTGGGTTACCGGACTCGTTGCCGCTAATTTTATCTGACAACGCCTCATTGGCTGATAAAGTTTTACGTTTTATTCGTGAGGGTGGGTTGTATCATTTGATCCAAGTTTTAGCGCATGTCCTTTGTCCCTGTGTGTCCTCCACCGTAGTTGATTTAGGGTGGAGGTTTTAATGTGTTGCAGATTGGCTGGCTTTTCCTTTTTATTCTCGTGGTCGGCCAGCCACTGTAATCTGCTTTCTTGTTTTACTCTCTTCAGTTTCTAGCGTCTCTCTGTATTTTTGCCCTCATTTGTTCGTTTTAGTGTTCCTTGCGTTTCCTTCTTCTTGTGGTTTTTCCTTTCTTTCCGAATTGTGTTATATGTCTCGTGTGTTTTGTTGTAACACTTGTGGCATTGTGTTATTAGGAGTAGTTTGGTCCCTTCCCCTCCCTCCCCCGGACACTCTTTTAAACCAACCAACCTTTCGTTGCTCAGGCGATCTCCGATTAATTTTTCATGTTTTGTTTACCGAACATGGCCCTGATTTTTTGCCAACATCAACGAACACCATCGCTAGTGTATTAATACAGTGTCTTCTGCTATCCATATTAACAAAAATGTCACCTAGAATTACGACGTCCTTAGTAGTCCGCTGACATAATAGGCCAGAATTGGCCAATCGTATGGATACATTGCCTAGAACTGTGCTGATAAACAAACACTTGTGATGGAAGCAAAGATTAACGTGTAATAAAATGTCAGCTCTGGTGAAGTAAATAATCACCTTACTAAAAATAAGTAGTTCTGGTTGATGTTGTGTTTTCTGACTTCTGTAAGGCCTTCGATATCAGTTGCACGCGGTCGACAAATGAGCGAAATACAGGCGTACGCAATATCGCACCAGCTTTGTGACTGAATTCGTTTCCAGCGAACGGAATACTGCATGTCGTTCTTAACGAAAATAAATCTTCAGACGTAAAAGAAACTTCAGGCGATTCTCAAGAGAGTGTTATTGGCCCATTACTGCTCACAGTGTATAGATTAATCATGAAGTCCATGAAACATGGTGAAAAAATTGTATGGATGGATAGCTAAAGATAACGTAACAAATGATACGATACGCGAAAGACAAACTGTGAATATATCTTTTTATTTTTCTCAAAGTGTTGCCGGTAAGTTAGTTTGGAAAATCGCCGATGGTGGCATCACCAATAGTATTTGCTGAAAATGGCGAGGAACCAGACAGAGGAAACTTTTTGTGTGCTAGAATTTGCCGGTTGCTATTAGGTAGTGAGTGTGCGAAGAGCTTTCCGTGGCAAGGTTCACAAGACATGCCCATCAGATGACAATAGTATAGTGAAGTGGCACAAGAAATTGGAGCAAGACGGTTGTTCGTGCGACGCAAAACGTTCGGTCTGACCGCGCTTGCCAGAATAGTAGACCGCGTGAGATTCGTCATCTTGCAAAATCTCTCAATGCCTACCTGTCGAGCTAGTGGACAACTGAACATCCGTCAGCCAACACTGTAGGATATTCTTCGCAGGCGAGTAAAAGTGAAGCCCTGCAAATTGCAGCCCCTGCAATCTCCGATATAGTTAACGTGATCTGTGCCGTGCAAGACAAGACAGTCTCTGGACCGTTCCTCGACCCTGAGAGAACTTACCTCGACATTCTGTGCCTGTAGCTCGTGCCACAACTTGGAACTGATAGCAGGGATTTCACCTTTCTAAGAGATTCCGCCCACTTGCACGTTTGCACAGTTGTGTGCGAGGCTACCTGAGTGGGCGTGGCATCGCCACGTACTGCGGCCGCTGGTCTGACGCTGACACGATCGCCCCACTGGACGCCTTGCGATTTTTTCCTTGTGGTTTTAGGTCAAGGGTAGCGTTTGTTGCATCTCTATCATAGAATCAATAAGTCCGCCCCGGTAGCTGAGTGGTCAGCGTGACAGGCTGTAATCCTAAGGGCCCGGGTTCGATTCCCGGCTGGGTCGGAAATTTTCTCCGCTCAGGGACTGGGTGTTGTGTTGTCCTAATTATCATCATTTCATCCCCATCGACGCGCAGGTCGCCGAAGTGGCATCAAATCGAAAGACCTGCACCAGGCGAACGGTCTACCCGACGGGAGGCCCTAGCCACATAAAAAAAATATAGAATCAATATGGCTTGCGACATCGCATCCCAACAGCTGTGCTTGTAGGCACTCCTGATACGCTGGGTCGTGTATGGGCAGAATTTGACTATCGATCAGATGCGTGCATTCTGACGAAAGAAGTAAACTTAGAACATTTATAAACGTTGAAAAAAACCTTAGAGAGTTTGTCACGTATGGTTTCGTTTATCTTAGCTTTTGGCCATTTATCTATACTGATACTTTGAAATCTTACACGGAATTTAAAATTACCTTGTATATAAATGACCTAAGGAATAGTGTCTGAAGCGAAATTTAGGAAGGTCTGCAGACGATCGACGCACGGTGCGGTTATTATAAGTTGATCCTCAGCACAAACAAGTATAACGTGTTCCGCCTAAAGACGCAGATGTATCCGTTCCTACTTGATTATACATTGAAACGCCAAAGCAACTGGTATAGGCATGAATATTCAAATATAGAGATGTGTAAACAGGCAGAATAAGGCGCTGCGGTCGGCAACGCCTATATGACAAATGTCTGGCGCAGTTGTTAGATCAGTTACTACTGCTATAATGGCAGGTATTTGAACCTGGTGTTATAGTCTGCGCAAGAGCGATGGAACACAGCATCTCCGAGGTAGACATGAAGTGAAGGTTTTTCCGTACGACCATTTCACTAGTGTACAGTGAATATCAGGAATCCGGTACAACATAAAATCTCAGAGATCGCTGCAGCCGGAAACAGATCCTTCAAGAAAAGTACCAACGACGAATGAAGAGAATCGTGCAATAAGACAGAAGTGCAAACCTTCCCCAGACTTCAATGGTAGGCCTTCAGCCAGTGTCAGCGTGCGAACCATTCAACGAAACAATACCAATATGGGCTTTCGGAACCAAAGGCCCATTCTTATACCCTTGATGACCAGGGTCGCTTACTTCAAATTGATAGAGCAAGCCTCCTCCGTCATCTCTGAAAGTCTTCAACATTATCACGGAGTCACGCTACATCTGTTGACTCCTCTTACCGTATTTCAACAGCTGACCACGGCGTGCTGTAGAGCGCCTCTCTTACAGCGTCCACCCTGGTCACCTTCGTGACGCTTTCGCGCTTAGTAAATAAACCTGTAACGAAACACACTGCTCTTCTTTCCTTCCTGTCTAATATTTCTTGAGTCCTATTTGGTCGAAGAAGGATTTTGCAAGTAACTTTCTTTGTGTGTGGACTAATTCCTGAGGATTCCTCCAGTGAATTGTTGTCTCGCACTTGCTTACCTACGATTAGTTCTATATAATCGTTCCGCTTTAAACTGCTCCGTGCGCACACTAATTATCTGGTATTTAATGAATGTGACTGCCTGTAATGGTTGTACAGCAATCATACACTGAAGAGCCAAAGAAACTGGTAGATCCACCTAATCTCGTATAGGTTCACCGCGAGCGCGCAGAAGTTCCGCAACGCGACGTGGCATGGACTCGACAGATGTCTTAAGTAGTGCTGGAGGGAACTGACACCATGAATCCTGAAGGGCTGTCCATAAATCCGTAACAGTACAAGAGTGTGGAGATCTTTTCTTAACGCCGGCCGGAGTGGCCGAGCGGTTCTAGGCGCTACAGTCTGGAACCGAGCGACCGCTACGGTCGCAGGTTCGAATCCTGCCTCGGGCATGGATGTGTGTGATGTCCTTAGGTTAGTTAGGTTTATATAGTTCTAAGTTCTAGGGGACTGATGACCTCAGATGTTAAGTCCCATAGTGCTCAGAGCGATTTGAACCATTCTTTTCTTAATAGCACGTTGCAAGGCAGTCTGTAATGTTCATGTCTGGGGAGCTTGGTGAGCAGCAGAAGTGTTTAAACGCAGAAAAGTGTTCCTGGAGCCATTCTGTAGCAATTCTGGACGTGTGGGGTGTCGCATTATCCTCCTGGAATGGCCCCGTCGGAATGCACAATGGACATGTACGGATGCAGGTGATCAGGCAGGACGCTTACGTACGGGTTACCTGTCAGTCGTATCTTGATGTATCAGGGTCCCCATATCGTTCCAACTGCACACGCCACACGCCATTAGAGAGCCTCCACCAGCTTGAATAGTCTTCTACTTACATGCAGAGTTCATGGATACGTGAGGTTGTGTCCACGCCCGTACACGTCCATCCGCTCGATACAATTTGAAAAGAGACTCGTCCGACAAGGCAACATGTTTCTAGTCAACAGTCCGATGTCGATGTTGACGGGCCCTCGCGAGGCGTAACGCTTTGTGTCGTGCCGTCGTCAATGGTATAGGAGTGGGCCTTCCGCTCCGGAAGCCCATATCGGTGTTGTTTCTTTGAATGTTAAGCACGCTGACACTTGCTGATGGCTTAGCAATTTGCGGAATGGTTGCACTTCTGTAACTTTGAACGATTCTCTTCAGTCGTTGTTGGTCCCGTTGTTGCAGTGTTTTTTTTTCCGACCGCAGCGATGTCGGAGATTTGAGGTTTTACCGGATTCCTGATATTCACCGTACACTCGTGAAATGGTCGTACGGGAAAATCCCCACTTCATCGCTTCCTCGTAGGTGCTGTGTGCCATCGCTCAAGCGCCGACTATAGCACCACGTTCAAACTCGCTTAAATCTTGATAACCTGCTATTGTAGCAGCATTAACCGATCTAACAGCTGCGCCAGACACTTGTCTTATATAGGCGTTGCCGACCGCAGCGCCTATTCTACCTGTTTACACATCTCTGCAATTGAATATGCGTGCCTATACCAGTTTCTTTGACGCTTCAGTGTACATCTACATGTATAAATAGTAAATAAAGTTAACCTAAACAGCGGTGTACGAATACTTTCTTCCACCTAATCTCTGGCGAAACGATGATCACGAAGGTAAAATTAGAGAGATTTGAGCCGTTCTTCCTGAGGACTATTCGCACTGTAACAGAAAAGTAGAGAAATGACGGTGGTACACAAGCCAGCCTCCGCCACACGTGGTAGGCTTGTTTGAGGTGTGTAGGCGTAGAATGTGTCGTGAGAGGCCGTTACGCTCTGCATAGTGCACCGTTTTGCAGCCGGCAGTAGCTCGCGCGACGCACGTGAAGAGCGCCGCCCAGAGCGAGCAGCGCCGGCAGGTCGGGGCGACCAGCTGACGCAGAAGGCGAGAACGTGCGCGCCGGCCTCGTGGCCGTTGTGGGCCGCGCGTTGCGCAAGCGTCGCCTGCATAAGGTGACCCGGGCAGCCAGCCTCGGGAACAGCTGTTGCCGCCGAGACCTGTTCGCACGCCTCCCCCTCCCCTCCCCCCCCCCCCCTTGGTCCTTCGGAAAGTTTCAATCCCAGCCATTCGTTATTAAACCCACACTGGGGTGCAAGATTCCGCAGAAATTCCAACAGGAGACTAGTTACTCCTCTTTTCTCTTCAGAGAAGTGACATCAGTAACGAGTTTTGATTCTCTCGTTACCGTGTTAAAATCTGCTGCTTTTGCCAAAACACAGCAGAGTTTACAAAAATTCGTCTTACAATGTTTCTAAAGCAGTGGAAATTACGGCGTAATCGTGAAACAATAGTTATTAAACTCACAACTGAGGGCAAGAAAAGTCAGTAGTTCGTGAAATAGTCCGTTCTCGGTATAAAAATAAACGTGTAACTTCTCCATAACTCTTGTTGAAAAACGAGCAATAATTCGCCTCTTACCTGGTATCGACTATCCTTTAAAATTACATTATTATGCTGAAAAAGTATACATATCATAGTAGATAACGAAGTTTCTCATATTAACCGTGGGGCAAAATACTCTCACCTTTGCGTGCTATAATTCGCCAGAAGCTCGTTTCGATAGCTCAAACTGTTTATGAGAAACAAGATGTTAGAAATATTTAATTCTCAATTTATCGTTTGTGTATTCGTATCAAAATGAGTGTGGTACACACAATCCATTTTTTACCGATTGTAGATGTACCGGGTGATCAAAAAGTCAGTATAAATCTGAAAACTGAATAAATCACGGAATAATGTAGATAGAGAGGTAGAAATTGACACACATGCTTGGAATGATATGGGGTTTTATTACATGTAAAAAATACAAAAGTTCAAAAAATGTTCTACAGATGGCGCTTCATCTGATGAGAATAGCAATAATTAGCATAACAAAGTAAGACAAAGCAAAGATGATGTTCTTTACAGGAAACGCTCAATTGTCCACCATCATTCCTCAACAATAGCTGTAGTCGAGGAATAATGTTGTGTACAGCACTGAAAGCATGTCCGGAGTTATGTTGAGGCATTGGCGTCCGATGTTGTCTTTCAGCATCCCTAGAGATGTCGGTCGATCACGATACACTTGCGACTTCAGGTAACCCCAAAGCCAATAATCGCACGGACTGCGGTCTGGCGACCTGGGAGGCCAAGCATGACGAAAGTGGCCGCTGAGCACACGATCATCACCAAACGACGCGCGCAAGAGCTCTTTCACGCGTTTATCAATATGGGGTGGAGCGCCATCCTGCATAAACATCGTACGTTCCAGGAGGTGTTTATCAGCCAGGCTGGGGATGATGCGATTCTGTAACATATCGGCGTACCTCTCATCCGTCACGGTAGCAGTTACAAAACCAGAATCACGCATTTCCTCGAAGAAGAAAGGCCCGATAACGGTAGATATGGTAAATCCAACCCATACCGTGACTTTCTCGTCGTGCAATGGAGTTTCCATGACAGTTCTACGATTTTCGGTAGCCCGAATTCTGCAATTGTGGGCGTTGACAGACCCTCGGAGCGTGAAATGAGCTTAATCGGTCCACAACACGATACTCAACCAATCGTCATCTTCCGCCATCTTTTGAAACGCCCACACCCCAAATGCCTTACGCCTTGTGCTCGGTCGGCTACTAAGGGGTCTATCGTCTAAACAACCCGTGGCTTCGAACTTCGAAATCATTCTCGCCACAGCTGCATTTGTCAACGGACCTCTACCCGTTCGAATCCCCTTCCTATGGCGATAGCATCGTAACGCTGAACTAGCACATTCCCCATTATGATAATACAGCTTCACTAAAAGCGCCTTTTCAGGTAACGTCAACATGCTGCAACTGCTGGCGCATCTGATTCTCTCTCTCATTACAGCTCCTTTTATACACGATTGTCATGCGCAGTCACTGACGTTTTGCTGTCCAGTGCCATCTGTCGGACATTTTGCGAACTTTTTGTTCTAATGAAACCCCATGTCATTCCAAGCATGAGTGTCAATTTTTGCCTCTCTATCTACATTATTCCAGGCGAACGGCCTACCCGACGGGAGGCCCTCGTCACACGACATTTCATTTCATTTCCGTGGTTTATTAAGTTTTCAAATTTATGCTGACTTTTTGATCGCCCGGTAGATATCGTGCCAAGCCTATAGAAAAATTCGACGCCTTAGCTGCTTTTTGCGCACAATAGTGTGTGACGTAACACGCACCAAACACAAACTTGCAGCGAACCCTATCGTTTGTTGCAACCCGTCTCAGTTTAGTGCAATAGGTTACTTAATACCGAAATATCACATTAACTATATCCCTTAACGAAAGGGTGTTCAGTTCATGACGAAGCTGACGCACGAGGCTATGAGATACGAGACAACCAATCTTTTTACCGAACAGTGTCTTTAAAATCGTTTCGGAAAGGTTGCAGAGTACCTGGCAGGCGCGTGAAATTCTGTCTGGCGGGTTAACCAGTGAAATGAAATGACCGTACGGCATTGTTGGCCGGGAGACCCCACGCGGGGTGTCTGGCCGCCGAAAGTGCAAGTCCATTTTAGCTGACGCCACTTCGGCGACTTGCGAGTCAATGATGATGAAAGACACACAACACCCAGTCATCTCGAGGCAGAGAAAATGCCTGACCCCGCCGGGAATCGAATCCGGGACCCCGAGCGCGGGAAGCGAGAACGCTACCGCAGGACCACGAGCTGCAGACGGGTTAGCCAGTGTCCTCTGTGAAAACCTGGCTAGCAGGCTGAGGCGTCGTACGCCAACAGGAGTCTGGACTGGGCAGCGCAGGTAGCATTCGGAGATGCCTCCAAAGGAAATGGCACCGTGGATATCACGGAAACCGTGCGAAGCTCTCTTCGGGGTAGACGGCTGGCACTCGACGGAGCACCGTGCGAGCCAGCACATACAGTAAGCCGGCGACGAATCTCTCACTCCGTGCGGGCAGGCGCGAGTCGCCGCCCACAGACCTGTGGCCGCGGGAAAACGGTGTAAGTGCAAGTATGCTCTCGTTAGCACACGACAAAGCTAAAACCTTTAGTGAGAACCTTTTGATTGACTCACCGATTTCTCGTGGGCGCTGTGCGTTCGCAAGGTATGGTGCACAAGGCGGCCAGTCTGAGTTGCAGGGCCTGTATTTCTCATGGGTCCCGAGTAGAGATGGGCAAAACTGTTCTTTTCAGAGATCGGATCAGAACTGTTCACTCCCTGAAATGAACTAGGTCTTTTTCATGACTCACCACTCATTCACAATAGAAAATAAATGGAAGGCACATTGCCCTTTAAACTTGGTTTATTCCAGTACTATACCTGTATTTTGATCTTATTTGATCCTGTTTTGAAGTAACACAGATAATGAATAAGAATTTTGTATTGTTTATTGAAATTTCCACGATATGACAAAGTTTTTGATTATCGATTTATTTTGCACGTGGTTTTTTGGGTGATCGGAAAATGTTGTAACTTGAGATTTACATTAACAATGTATTTGGCTGTAATGTATCAAAATTTCATTAACCTCGTACAAATACATCACAAGCTGTATATTTTTAAAGTGAATGTTTCCTTCCGAAGACGCCCAAAATCGCAAAATCCGTACTATAATTAGAAAAAAAATATAAATTGGACTGTAAGACCAAAGTGCTGCATATAGCCTTATGCAGAATAAAACAAGGAAAATATTGGTGTATCACATTTTGCGATACGTTTATTTGTTCGCTCGTAATTAAAGTGTAAATTCGAGTGTCCATAATAAAAAATCCTATAGTAAGAGGAGTCGTCAGGAACCTCATCTGATCAGTTTAAACAAATAAAAATAAAATAAAAACAAATGATGTATACATACCATATTATGTAATATACATATCGGTATTAGTACGAAGAATAATATCCAGTATAGACGAACTCCGATGCAGAGGCGCTGAGTCAAGCTGGTCGAGCTGCGAGCTGTATTGCTGCATGATCTAAGACCGCAGAGACCAGAGTGACACCTGAGTTGCTTTGCTCAACGCTCTGGCTAGAGTCGAGAATGGTGGCTGGCTAGAGTCGAGAATGGTGGGGTGAGCGTTGAGCGGCCGAGTTCCGAGGGTGGGGGGAGCGGTGAGCGGCCACCAGTCACCCGCTCCGAGACAAATCGTCCGTTCTCTTGCGAGCAGGTTGTTGCAAGTAGTTCTTATGTTCTCCGCTACGAGGCTCTCTGTCCTGTTGCTCGCATCAACCATGAAACTTAGTGATATTTGGACAGTAGCACAACAGAATTGCTAGACAGTTTTATCCGTGACGAGATTACGATCGATAGTTAAGTTTTATCTCTGACAAAGATTATCTCTGCATATCACGTGTAACTCTGGTCACGCCCACTTTCTACGATATATAAGTCGCTCTCAGACGTCCGACCCGTCAGTTGGCAAGACTCTCCGGAGGAGAAACACCCCTCTGAAGATGTCCAGCGCAGCTCTGGACGAAACGTTAGGAGCTGAAGAGTTTCATGGGCCACAACCTTACATCCCGGAAGGTTTACCAGAAGATACTGCAGATTTTATTTTCAACTTTCCGTTGTTCGGGCTTTGTTACCTTGTCACGATGTGATTAAGTTACCATATGTTGTCAGCCTTCATTGGCGCGAATACTTGTGATATACGATTACTATTTTCCAATACTAATAGATGTGTATCTCTCCATTTGAAAATTACTTGGCGCCCTGGAATTACACGTGTTGATTGGATAAGGCATGAACGGTGCTTAAGTATGTGAAGTGATTTGTCTAAATTCGCCCTTAAGATCAGTGACTGCCGTTTGCAGTTGCGGCGTTATCCGGGATACAGGTAACTACATCACTATATCAAGTAGCAACTCCTATGACAGTCCGAGAAACCATTGTCTACAGTAACTATACACTTCGGGTAACACATTACGGTGTGCCGCGAAGGGCACATCCCGCACGACATTCATCCCCCCACGTCCTACTTATGTTCCAACGATGAAAGGCACTTGGGAAGAACGACAGAAGGTAAGCCGCCGTTCGAGTCTCCCGCCCTGCAGCGTCCGTCGCTGAACACTACTGGAACGCTTTCGCGGTTTCTAAACGAACCCGAGACGAACCGCTTCCTCATTTTTTTTCCCTTCTATTAACGCTGTTTCGTAAGGGTTTCATCCAGCGCGCAATATTCAAGAACCAGTAACCCAAGAATCGAGTTCCCATATATAAAACAGCTTCAAATGTCTGTTTACTGTACAAGTGAGTTAATGGGCGCTCATTATCATTCACTGGACGAGTATAGTCTGGGTGATGTACACTCCACGATAGGTAAAGCTAGTTTTTCACGTATCTAAATGTTCATGACATATCCAGAATCATGTGTCGTGCAATTATGTAATTTTGTATGTAGTCCCTACATCGTGATGTAAGTAGGGACGATCTGCAAAATGTGTTGCGAATAGAGTTAACAGTAAAGAAGTAATAAATTGAAACGTCATGTCTGATGCTTTTACTGCATGAATAGCGAAAATGTAGTAACCGATAAACATGTTCTTTCTTTCGCTTGTACCTTTTACCCACAATGACGCAGGGCCGGCATGCTTAATCGGATTTGACAAGGTTAATTGTAATGGGTGGCCGGATGCCCTTCCTGCCGCCACTCCATACCACACCCCCCCCCACCCCCCCCGACGGAATTAATGTCCCCCAACTGTCTGTGTCGAGTGTAATCCATGGAATAGTGCGAATGTGTTCAGAAGTCTGCGAGCCGTGTAACTGAGACGGGACGTGGGGACCAGGCCGGTGTTCACCTAGTGGAATGTGGAAAACCGCCTAAAAATCACATCCAGCCTCCGTCGTTAAGCCGCCGGGCGGATTCGAACCGGGACCGGCGCGCCTACCTGAGTCCAGGAAGCAGCGCATTAGCGCTCTCGGCTAACCTGGCGGGTCAGTAACCGATAAACGTATCCCCTGCCATTATTGTGTGTGAGAGGGAGGGGGGGGGGGGGGGTCAGAGAGAAGAAGTTTCGAAAAAGTTTAAAATTACGAGTACGAGAGTAATCGCTATAACTGATAACACATTTATTATCCCACTGTGAGACAGGGCGGTCAGTGGCTTCATGAAAAAATGTTTGCGGTTGTCTATGGAACCATGATTGTCCCCAGGCGCGAACCTCTCGCCCCACGCAAATGGATGGCTACGAAAGCTTTTCTTCAGGGCTCGAAAAATATGAAGATCGCTTGGGGAGAGATGGGGGCTGTACAGAGTGTGTGTAAGGGCTTCCCAGCGGAACTTTTCCAGCGCACTCGGAACAACATTGGCAACTTGTAGATGGGCACATAAATGAAGAGAGACATTCGTGGCAGTCGATTTGCGTCGGACGAAGAGGTGCGGGCCTGGCTATAACCACGGTTTCTATAAAGGCAATGTCTGTCTTGTCTCACTGTGAGATAAATGTACTAACAGTTACGGTGATTACTTTTGTAATAATAAACACTTTCCTTACTTGATTCCATCTGTCTCGTTTTCATTTTAATGCCCCTATACACAGGTTGAGAGATTTCTATTGGTGACTGGGGACGGTGTACTGAACAACTTTACATCAGTATTTACGTCGTTTGAAGACTAATAATTATATTCGTTACAAATTCTGTTTTTCCAGGTTGGTTGGTACCTCCAAGTACATGCGGCTGGAACAAGCCATTAATGCATATTTTCCCTGGGGAGAACGTCAGGTGTTGAAGTGTGGACGCAAAACGTTTGTCTATACTGACAGGCGTAGTCCAGTTAGATCGTACAGAAGACATCAGGCTGTAAATTTTATGACTTGTTTAAGGAAAGACTGTTCGATGCAGAGAAAACACACACACACACACACACACACACAAAATATCAATTACTGTATGTTAAATCTTTAAAGTAAGGTTATAATTTATAATTCGTAACGAGTAGATTATGGTTTATGACAGCATTTTAAACTCGACTGAAATCAAATTTTTAATTGGCCTGGAAGGCGTTAGATAGGCAACTTGCTACTGGACTGGCTACGTTTTGGGTGGTCAGTAACATAGATCGCGCGAACAGCGTCGTAACACCAGGCACCAAACGTCTATCCTTGTTAGCTGTACTGTCAAATTATCGGAGACGGGTTTCCCGGTAATGAGCAACACTCTGTATCTCGCAGTCCATTTTCCAGCAGACTGTTACTGATGGTTCCACCGGAAGCTCTGGGATTGAGGTTGAAACCAATTTGTGGTGCGGCCGCGGTGCGGTCGGCAGTGGCTGCTGGTCTGACGCGGAGCTGCAGGCGTGAACTGTTGCTTCTGGCGCCAGGGAGCACAACGCGATTCAGTGTCACGTGCGTCATTTTGCGGTGTACACTCAATATCAGACGCAAAGGCAACACAATGTCGCCATAGTTTACCATGTTTTGCTAGCCAAAAACGTATTAAGTTTCTATATTTCCCGCATCTCCACCTGAAATATGAAAGCGACTGACTCAGTGTCATGATTGTAGTAATTAACCGTAGACTTTTAATTCGCGTCAGGTGCGATATTTGCTAAGTGAAACGCTTAGCGTTATTTTTGTACGAAACTGCCTGACGGATTACTTTTTTTTCCGGAGATTCGAAGCCCGAACCTTGCGTTCCGTGGCAGTGCTCTCATTGACCGAGTAACTGGGCACATATCACAACCCACTCTCACGTCTTTAATTCGTCCAGGATCTCTCCCAAAATATACAGACTTCACTAAATCAGTGATGATGGATGGATAGGGTTGGATGGGCGCACGACGGCAAGGTCTTTGCGTCTTGGGGTAGTCAGCCTTTTTTTAAATGCGCTACTATTCACTGCTGAGTTAAAATCTCGTTTCTTCATTCATCGTCGGATTTAATAACGAAACGTTCCTATGTGTCAATGAAATCAAAGCAGGGGACGCTTAGACCCCAAACAGCGTGAGTCAGGATAACGTAAGAGTGTTTAATTGGAGGAGTCCAGCACTATTAAGGGGAAGGGGGGGGGGAGGGGTAGGACATCAAACGGGCCGACTTTGAGCAAGAGAGGCACGACAGGGCATTTTAATTTCCACTGTCTATATATTTCCTAAAAAATTCGTAATACTTTGTCAGAATCATCAGAAATGATTCAGGATTCACTCTCATAGCAGTGGAAGCTCAAAAACGTAACAAAATATTTTTTTTAGATGTGAAATTTCATCATTTTCTCACTTATTATTGCCCGCACTTGTTGCTGTAGGTACACTTTTCTTCATAAGTAAGAGAGGTTCTTCGATAAATTTTACACTGCTTACTAAACACAAACTCCTTAATTAAAACTCTGGGATTTTCCAAATCTATTAATAACTGTGGTAAAAATTGAGATAAGTAACTAGAAAATTGTAGTTTTTTCTAAACATGATGTTTAAGCTCATTCATTTCTTCATAAATTAAATAAATTCTAAAGTTTCGTACTCCTGTAAGTATGGTTTGTATCCTGTGCAAAATTCACCGAAGAATCTCTCTTACTTATGAAGAAAAGTGTACCTTTAGCAACTAATGCAGCCAATAGTAAGCGAAAAAATATTTCACCTGTAAAAAAAAATTTTTTTATGCTTTTGAACTTCTACTGCTATTAGTGTGAATCCAGAATCCTTCCTGATCATGCTCACGAAGTTTCATGAATTTATTAGTAAAATTATAGACAGTGGAAATTCAAATGTCCTGTTATGCCTCTCCTGCTCCAAGTCGGCCCGTTTGAGGTCCTAACCACCTTAATATAAAAATTACGTTTGAATGTAAACAGAGTAATGTGTTCGTATGCAGTGAGATTTACGTACCTGTGGACGGTGTTTGGCTCCTGGTGGATTATTTGTTTAAAAGTTTTTACACTTAGGTCGTCGTTCCAGAAGGTGATGACATCGAGGTGGAGGACAAGAGGCAGTAGAGCAATAGATGAACGGCCTAGGGGTCGAAAATAATTTTCGGAGGTCAGATCGTAGGAGGAAATATATTGCCGCACGTTCTAGTCACGGTTGATAATATAATCAGACATTCAGTAACGCGTTATACTTTTCGCACCAGTTGTGAAGTGGAAAAAATGTATCCTCTTAAGATATATTAGTGGCCACGAGAAACAAACAACGAAGTTTTTTCCTTGTTTGCAGGTAAATGACGTAAGATGGTGCAGTGTCCCAGCTGTACCGTCTTAAGTTCGGCAAACTATAGAGAAAGAGGCAGACACGTAAATAATAATAATAATAATAATAATAATAATATACAAGGTGCATAATAATTGTAGCTAGAATTGACACAGATAAAAGTACACGATTAGGGAAGCGTTCTGTGGAAACAAGCCTTTTGCGAGATGATATGGACGTGCAGGAGCGAGCCAGCACTGACTCGAGAACGGACTTCTGTCCCGTTTACTGGCAAATGTATACTTTTTCCCGAGTATGTCGGCCTGCAATCGGCTCCAACTTACAGCCGTGTGCCACGGCCATGAACGTTGGGCCACCGGCACGTCGTGCTGGCGACATGGGACGACGCGTGACGCGCCAGTGCCGTCCAGCACGGACAGGCCGAGCATGCCGTGGCCTCCGTGATGACCTGATGTCCTGCTTGTGGAACTTCCTGTGTGCGTTACGTCATCTAAGAAGCGTAATTCTAAAAAAGAAATAGTGCAGCTGCTTTTAATAATATTAGAATAAAAAACTTCCTGGCAGATCAAAACTGTGTGCCCGACCGAGACTCGCAGTTTCAATTCCGCCAGTACCTCGCCTCCTACGTTCCAGACTTCACAGAAGCTCTCCTGCGAACCTTGCAGAACTAGCACTCCTGAAAGAAAGCATATTGCGGAGACATGGCTTAGCCCGAGTTCGAGTCTCGGTCGGGCACACAGTTTTAATCTGCCAGGAAGTTTCATATCAGCGCACACTCCGCTGCAGAGTGAAAATCTCATTCTGGAATATTAGAATAAATAGTAGCTAAACTTATTTGTTTGAATGTAAAAATGTTTTGCGTGAACGCTGTAAGAATCAAAATACTCGTGCTATCTGACTTATTAGGAATGGAGAAAAGCGATCTTGTAGATTCTTTCGAAAATTTGTTTAGGATCAGCCTTTTGTCATGTTGGTAAAATCTATTGAAGTTGGCTCTTACATGAGCATGGTGTGTTTTCTATATTTACTATGTCTCTTTTTTGTAGTATGTAAACTCAGATTATGATTCCCGTCCATCTGGTAGATGCCTTCTTCTCTCAAGTAGCGCCGGTTGTTCGGGCGATGCCCTCCCTCCGTAAATGCAGGAGGAACTGCAACGAATTGACGCATGGTGCAGGGAATGGCAATTGAATCTCAATGTAGACAAGTGTAATGTGCTGCGAATACACAGAAAGATAGATCCCTTATCATTTAGCTACAAAATAGCAGGTCAGCAACTGGAAGCAGTTAATTCCATACATTATCTGGGAGTACGCATTAGGAGAGATTTAAAATGGAATGATCATATAAAGTTGATCGTCGGTAAAGCAGATGCCAGACTGAGATTCATTGGAAGAATCCTAAGGAAATGCAGTCCGAAAAGAAAGGAAGTAGGTTACAGTACACTTGTTCGCCCACTGCTTGAATACTGCTCACCGGTGTGGGATCCGTACCAGATAGGGTTGATAGGGGGGGGGGGGGGGGAGAGAGAGAGAGAGAGAGAGAGAGAGAGAGAGAGAGAGAGAGAGAGATCCAACGGAGAGCAGCGCGCTTCGTTACAGGATCGTTTAGTAATCGAGAGAGAGAGAGAGAGATCCAACGGAGAGCAGCGCGCTTCGTTACAGGATAGTTTAGTAATCGCGAAAGCGTTACGGAGATGATAGATAAATTCCAGTGGAAGACTCTGCAGGAGAAACGCTCAGTAGCTCGGTACGGGCTTTTGTTGAAGATTCGAGAACATACCTTCACCGAGGAGTCAAGCAGTATATTGCTCCCTCCTACGTATATCTCGCGAAGAGACCATTAGGATAAAATGAGAGAGATTAGAACCCACACAGATGCATACCGACAATCTTTCTTTCCATGAACAATACGAGACTGGAATAGAAGGGAGAACCGATAGGGGTACTCAAGGTACCCTCCGCCACACACCGTCAGGTGGTTCGCGGAGTATGGATGTAGATGTACGCTGGCGCAATACACTTCAATGATTGGTTATGTCATTACTGTTGTTCGGCACCTTCCTTCAAATGTTCATATGCTTAAATATTATTTCGTTCAATTTAACCTAAGGCAATTTTCTGCTTCCGCTTGTTCTTTCAGGTCTGAAGATTATTTGCGATCCAGACAATTTTTAATATGTTTGTAATTAATTTAAAAGACATCTAAGAACCAAAATATTCCTGTGATTTTAGTTGTATGGGTATTAGGCGGTGGTCTAAAGCATGTGCCTGATGTTGCTTCCCCTAATCTTCAGAAGTTATAAGGGCTACGTTAGTTGCTTTACCCTACTGAACTTTTACTCCAGACAGCAAAAAGACTACTTCCATTTTATCGTTGTAAATGGTTTCCTTTTTTGCTCTTAACCTTTCGACACGTACATCAATGTGCTTGAGCAAACTAATTACATTCTGTCGGAACAAGTCGAGGATAGGTTGAGTTGAGACGCAGGTCGGCTCCAAAACGCTGAATCGTGTAGAGTCGCCTATGAATCACTGGATTTCTATTTTGCAGAAGTATATCCAGGTTTGAATTTCGTAATGCATCGCAAAATCATTGAGGCCAACACTAGTGTGTTACATCATGCACTAGGACCACGTCCGTAGCCCTGCGTAAAAGCTCCTCAGGCTATCTTACACCAGTGAGTAGCCGCGAACATGCAGAAAATTAACTGCTTTTGACACTGCAAAGTGAATTGCATATAGTTTACGGTGAAATATTGTTCAAAATGGTTCAAATGACGCGAAAAAATAGGTTGGAAATGCTCACAAATTTGTGTTTTTAGGTCATTACAGACTTTTTGACATTTCTATTCGATTTTAAGTTCAAATGGCTCTGAGCACTATGGGACTTAACATCTCAGGTCATCAGTCCCCTAGAACTTAGAACTACTTACACCTAACTAACCTAAGGACCTCACACACATTCATGCCCGAGGCACGATTCGAACCTGCGACCGTAGCGGTCGCGCGGTTCCAGACTAAAGCGCCTAGAACCGCTCGGCCACTCCGGCCGGCGAAATATTGTTGGTATCATGATCAATCTACAAGTAACCCAACGCTGTGGAACTGAAATACCGCGACGGAGGACTACCTTCGTTTCACACCCCTCGCTCCAAGTCCTTTGAAACTCCACAACCCCAGTGCTACCCTCCCTCTCACCCCCTCCTCTCTCTCTCTCTCTCTCTCTCTCTCTCTCTCTCTCTGCCTCTCCCCCTCCCTCCCACCCTCTCCGTCTCCCTCTTCGTCACTCGCTCGCTCGCTCACACACACACACACACTCACACTTTTCGAGGGAATGCGTAGGTACAGATCTGAGCAGTGTGTTTACTTTAAAGATGATACTTGAAATGGGAAAGAGCTTACATACGAGTAGTTAGCAACAAAGAGGACGATTAAAATTTATCTGTTCATTGCTATATCAGACGGAGCGGCATCTGCTTTGGTCATAGAGATGTCGGGAAATCTTTCAGGACCATGATGGAGAAGTCATCCAGGATTTATCCAGTGCTAGTTTAGGAGTGTCTCAGAACAACTAAATCAGGATGACGACAGGGATTGTGAAAGTCTTGCTTTTTGCGAATAAGTGTGAATTGTACTACCACCTGTGCTACGTTGACGAGTCACGGAATGGGACTCTTATATCCCTCATCATTTGTTTCCACGAGATAAAAGTGAAGAGGTGCCCGTTGGCGTCCTTGGGCTATAAACCAACGAAGTGTTTCTTTTCCTTATGCTTATGTCACTTCTCTTACGAACTCTGTAGTGACGTGACATTGGGATGCTAATTCACCGCTGGCTGTCGTTCTATGTTTATGTCTGGCCGGTGGCCAGGAGTGCCGTGTTGCAATACATTAATGCTGAGTACAGGGGTTCGCGCCGTGGCGTGGTGTTCTCACATTCTCGCCCTCTGCTGCCTGTCAACGTCAGCTTCCTGCGTGGCCTCGGACAGAAGGCCATCTGTGTGTTGAAGGAACGCTGTAAGTAGTCTAGTCTAATCTCATCTCCACGTCACGGAGTCAGTAACTACAAAATGATGAGAATCAAGTACATGCACGGGTACCTATCAGAACTCAACGAACAAAATTTAGAGGCTTGTTGAGGGATACTATCTGAATATTTCAATATAAGGCGCCCGTGGCGTCCGGAGGCTCGTTGTAGAGTAAGTGCATTTCGTTTGATTTCCTGCCCTCGTTTACCTTTGCACCGAGAATATTTGCACAACACTGCAAATGTGGGCAATATGCTCTGTGTCTTCTTTGGAAACGCTTGTTCTGGTCACTCATCGTACTTATTCCTGACGGCAGTACGTCGTACTTTACTCTGAGACCCCAACATTGCATTCAGTACTGTACACAAAGATACGTACTTCCATGTCGTGAAATTTTTTGGTGTGTGAATGGTGCTTTAGATTATGTATATCCATGTACATAAAAAAGTGCATCATACACATACAGTCTTCGCTCCTGCATGATCAGAAGCAATCAGCACTGGAACGTAATGGCGCGAATTTTTCAACGGCACTTCACCGGAAGGAAATTTCCTCATTTGAGAAAACGAAAAGTGAAAGCTAATGTGAAATTTGCCGTCTCAAGATGAACCTGTAATTTTCGAAACCGGTACGGCGCTATTTAAATAAATAGCACGGAAAAAGTGGCTGGTTGCTGTTGTCTTGTGTGTAAGAGTCAGCCTATAGTTTGTACACAGCCACGGGCTCAGAATGTCAGTTTTCGACAAAATAGCAAAATCAAATAGCTAAAGGTCATGTAACAAAAAAAAGTTTTTCTGGGGATGGATTTGTTTCTGGGGGATGACATCACGTATACGTTTATTTTACGTGACATGATCCATAACTCGTATATTGCATGACATGGGCACTGATACTAACAAGTAAAAAAAACGCGAATGAGTTAAAATGTTTTGATTTAAATGTCTTTGACGCTGGCAAATAAGTCGAAAAGCTAGTTCCCTTCTTTTACGTCCCTAATTCTGCCCAGGACATATTCGCCTTTTCTTTGGTGTATAACAGGAGCATTTTCCATTGTGGTACTCACATTATTTGATGTGATTAGTAACATACAAACGAATTGATTCTGTGCATCATTGGAGGAGGAGGCGGCGTTGGTCACTAATATAGGCTCCTCTTTGGCAGACACTTCGGCACTCTGTTGCACGCCGACTGACCCAGTAAGTGGACCGATCATAATTCCATAGAAAACGTCAGTGGCTATTTGGAACCGCGAACGGATTGTAGCTATCTACATCCCTGCAGCTTACGAGAATATTACTAATCCGTGATTGACATCAACGGGATAGGGCACAGCTTGGGGAACATGTGGACATCAGGTCTGCTGGCCGGCGTCGCTACACGGTGTGAGCGAGATTCTCGGCAAGTTCCGTGAGTAGAAGTTTTTGATTTCGAAAAGATTTCATAGTGCAACATAAAGAACCGTAGCAGATGTCTTTACTGATCAGCTTGTCGGAGTCACAAAAGTACTTACGCGCACTGAATAATGTACTGGTTAAAGGAATTCCCTAGATGTCTACATCCTATTGTTGGTTCTATTCAAGTGCAGTTACACATTTATACGATGTGACTGTCAAACTTTCCTTATCTTGACAGAAATGAGTGACAAGAAACAGAGTCGTCATAATGTTATCTTGCGCAGAACACGGTTCGCGTTTTGAATTCTTATCTTGCTAACGTGACTTTTGTTGCGCAGCAGCAAATTTGTGACTTTTTTTTGCGCAGCAGCAAAGTGGGGTCATTGTATTGCTTCTGGAGAACTTTCGAACCAATTATATCGACTAAACAGTAGCGTATGCATTTATAGTGCTACAACGATGAAAAATAATATTACGACGATGTCAAACCTTATTTTCATGATATAAAGAAGAATTGACGACATTAAAAATGTAATTATAATTTTATTATTTTAATTTTTGTGCTCAGTGAATCAAAGACTTTCTAGTGCACGGAATAAACTAGCATTGTTTGTACTACGAAACTATATATGATAAGTGAGAACTGATTCTATGTAAGACATTTTGTCTGGGCGGATGTTTTTCTCGTACTGGTCGGTAGAGAAAGAAAAGTTTGTTAATCGATGTATGTAATGTGAATGTATAAAGGCTATAAAAAGGAGAGAGAGAGAGAGAGAGAGAGAGAGAGAGAGAGAGAGAGAGAATCTTTGCGTACAATCACCATATTGTATAAGAAAAGGTAAATACAAGTTATTCGAAACATATATCTCTAAAGTGTATCGTCTTGTGATTTCTAAAGACTGAAAATTGCGGTGTTTAATCTAAACATGTCCCGAAAAACTGCGAAGAACATTCATGTCATCATATATTTTCTTCGTTTGACGACGGTTGTGATTCGCACGTTACTTTTTTTTACGCGACGTGTTACGAATATTTTCGTTATACGCGCAAAAGTGCACGCAGCTTTAATCGAACCTGCATCTTTCGGAAACGATAACTCTTAATCAGTACAATTACGCGAATACCGTCTAAATCGCAACCGTGATCACAAAAGTTTTTCCTGGACCTGATTTTTATAAATGTGTAGACTTGAAAGCGAACAGCATTGCACCATCGCTGGCTCGCAACAATTGAAAGAAAACAAAACAGGGACTGAACAACTTTAAACTACAACGCCGTCAGCGTTACGAAATCTGAACGACGTAAGTTAATTAATTAAGAGAATCATTCAATTTTAAAGATTAAATCATAGCAAGAATTTAAAGCATTTTAGCATCATTACGTTTCCTTGCATTAGTACTTGAGTATCAGATACCATCATATCTATTTAAAAGGCAGTGCGTAAATAAAATTGCCACCTTTTACAATTATTATTATAGCAATTCACATTGCTCATTTATGTGTGACAGACCGGGAATCGAACCTGGAACTCTGCCTACTGCAGGAAACGACGTGTTAGTTACGCGTCGCAACACGCTTCCCGTCCAGATCTAAAGTTTCAACTTGGTCTGATTCCTGTGTATACTTAACGAAAACTCGAGGGAAATTAATGTTACTTGAGTTGCTAGCCGTAGTGCATTACCCGCCCCTCTTGGAATACATAAAGACACTGAAGAACCAAAGCATTGTGAACGCGACCCACAGCGAGATCGTACGGCACCTAGCTCCGTTACGGCTCGTGACGTTGTAAGGAAAGGCCTGGGGACGACGGGAAATCCAGTGACACGGGCACCTTTTCACAGACGTTTGTGGCGCGGCGCCTGGTAACCAGCAACCCGGAAACGGGGAAGCTCTTGGACTGTTAGCGTGCCTGTGTGGCGAACACTTACGGGAAGTGGTAAGAGGACGGTGAAACCATGTGCGACTCATCACAGAACGCCGAGGCCGGAGGCTTGTGCGCTCCGTGTGGCAAGAGGGGCAGTGATTTGTGGCAGGCATGACGACAGAGCTGCGTTATTCACTCCGCAGGAGACGATCACCGTGTGTTCCTCTGCTGACCCATCGACATCGTCCATTACGATTGCTGTGGGCACGGGATCATCGAGATTAGACCTAGTAGCAATGCCGGCTGGTCGGGTGACTCGCGTTTTTTATTACCCTAGGTCGACAGTCACGTTCGGATGCGCCATCGTCCAGGCTATCGGCTGCTCAAACAGTACACCGAACCACGGACACAGGCCGATGGGGGCGGTATTATGATGTGCGGGACTCACCGGGGGTTCCACGGGACGCGTGGCACTAATCGAAGCTTCCGTGACGGCTGTGGGTTGCGTGAACCTTACTGCGGACCACCTGCAACTGCTTTATGACTTAACCGACAGCGATGGCATCTTCCATTACAATAACAGCCCGTGTTAGAAACAGAGTGTTATAGTGGCTCGAGATGCACGATAGTGGGCCTATGTTGGCATCTTGTCCACCAAATTCGCCTGCTCGGAACCCGATGGCACACATCTTGGACGGTATCGGTTACGAGCTCCGTGCCCACAGATCACCGGCCCCACTTTCGTCCGGAAATCTGCTACAGAGAGGTTCACAAACCAGTCTTCAGTGGGCGTACAGTGCAGTCGCGTTCTTTGGGATAGCAAAAAATGCTAGCTGGATTTCTTTTATTAGTTCTGTTAACTGTTCCACCCCCTCTTCTGGTATGTGGCCAACTTCGACGGCTCTCTGGGACCGAGGTCCATTCCCGAACTTCCAGCCTGACCGTAGCAGATGTCATTGCGCATTGTTATCTCCAATACCTTGGGCCGCCATTCTGGGGAGATTTTGAGCTCTCCCACTATCACCCTGCCTTCCTCCATTCCTCCATCGGAAACGAGCGGAGGAGGCTGGGGCAATACTCTTCGCTAAATTGTGAGTGCACCTTTACTATGAGGGAGCTTCATCTACTCTGCGTGGAAAACAGTAATATAAGTGTGTAATATCTCAGCCGCAAGCACAAATAGTTCAGTATCATTTTAACAGTAGCCTCATATTAATATTATGTAGCTATTTACACACACACACACACACACACACACACACACACACACACACACCTGAAAAGCTAGTGACTGCGGAATTATTGTGAAATGAAGTTATTGATTTTCTGTTTACAGTTTAATCATGCCAAACACATTGTGGAATAGCGCATCTCCTGTACTTCATTTCAGCAGTTTATAATGTAAAGAAAATAACGCACTTTAATAATTAAATAGCGCTACGCTAATTCTTTAATGACGCACTCACTCCATTCACTGATTTCACGGAATTTGTGAATCGCAACGTAAAATTGTTAAAAGCAAAGAGATCTATGGCACCAGTTATGGGTTAGAAACCGTGCACTTTGACGCAGTGAACAAAGCATGTTACGAATATCGAAGCAGTATTCACAAACCTCTCTCTCACTTCACTGTACAGTACTTCGCGCCGGGGCATAAGGCGGCTGCAGTGGGCCGGAGCGAGTGACAAACTTCCGGTGCTCGCGAGAGTTTAAAAGCTGTACTTTCAGGAGATTATAACTGAGTACTGTCAGAATTAAGACCCGAATTTTTGTGCGGGATAGAATACTGGGGCTAACATTGCAAGTGCGCCTTTTATCCTCAAAATGCGACGCTAAGTTGAGGTTTCCTTGTGCGATGAAGAGATTGGGATAGGAGGAGAAGTCGTGCCGGGCCACTTGAAAGCAGCCTGAAGACCGGTGACTGAAAGAAAAAGAAATGTGGTCGCGAGATTTGGGACGCGTATAGGCGGCCAGCAGCCTTGCTGGTAGTCACACCACGTATACTGTCTGCGGGTTGCTTCGTCGGAAAGTACCGCTTATGCTATTGGACAGGCGGTGATAATATGTCTGTCGAGTGCGTGCAGTCGAGAAAGGGGACGCAGGCGACTTGGAACGTGTGGCTCCTAGAACTGTTGACGGCGGTGCATATAGCCACAGCGCAGCGGCACGTGTCGAGTGAGGAATCGCAGCGATCCGTCGCGTGGGCGCGCGATCAGTACGTAGATGGCACGTGCGCGGGTGGGTCGCCCGCAATTCCTGAATCGCATCTGACGTCTGCTAATACGGCTGCATGGCTGCGACTCGTTTGCTCAATTGCTTCAGTGTGTTTGTGTTATTTGTTTCGCTTCCTTCTGATCACGTTGAGCAATAAATTTATATCAAAATCTATAAGAATTTACTGAACACGAACCACTCTAAAACGTGGAATCAAAGCTACAGTTGGCATTTATGTCAGTAAGTGATACACATGTAGAACCATTGACAGCCCGAGGTTTTGCAGTTGTTAGCATTTGGAAGATTGTGGTGCAGAATTTAGGAAGTGTTTACACAGGAATGCGTCTAGTGATTTAGAGTCATATCTCCTGAACCATGTTCGGTACAGTGTTATAATTTTGCACGAACAGTCAGCGGCATATGTCGATACTAAGAGCAGTGAACGCACATTGGAATCCTGTATGCGTCATCACCATGCTGGCGTATCACCCGGCGTGATGGTATGGGGTACCATTGGTTACACGTCTCGGTCACCTCTTGTTCACATTGACGGCACTTTGAACAGTGGACATTATATTTCAGATGTGTTACGACCCGTGGCTCTACCCTTCATTCGATCCCTGCGAAACCCTACATTTGAGCAGGATAATGCACGACCGCATGTTGCAGGTCCTGTATGGGCCTTTCTGGATACAGAAAATGTTCGACTTCTGCCCTGCCCAGCACATTCTCCAGATCTCTCACCAATTGAAAACGTCTGGTCAATGGTGGCCGAGCAACTGGCTCGTCACAATATGCTAGAGAAGGAGGAGGAGATTACTGTTTAACGTCCCGTCGACAACGAGGAATACGCTAGACACTACTCTTGATGAACTGTGGTATCGTGTTGAAGCTGCATGGGCAGCTGCATCTGAACACGCCATCCAAGCTCTGTTTGACTCAATGTCCAGGGTACTGATTTCTCAGGATCTATGCACCCAAATTGCGTGAAAATGTAATCACATGTCAGTTCTAGTATAATATATACTAGGGGGTACGGGAAGTTGTCGCCCACTCTGTGTATACAGTGAACTTCCAGAGAAAAGCTGTTGGATAAAGGTTTAATAAATTACAGTTTCGCTATTTTTTTTTTTTTCAAGTATTCGTGTAGATGCGGATATCGAGATTCACTGCTGCTAAAATTGGCAGTTGGTGGTGCGGAGCAGAACTCGTCGACATAGCGGCGTTGGGAATGCTGGTCGAAGAAATTGGTCGCTGCGGCGACGTGTCTGCAGCGATCCGCCGGCGTTAATGGGTGCAGCGTGTCGCCGCCTGCTTGTGCGGCCGGCCTGCCGTGGCGTGGCGTATATTTATTTGGCCGATCAATACGGCCGGCAGCGGCGCAGACAATGGGCCGGCCACGGCGCGGGGGGAGCCTGCGTGTCTGGGTCTGTCTGTCCGGTCTGGCAGTGACGCGACGCGGCCGCTGAGGAGAGCTCCAGCCAGCCAGCCAGCCAGCCAGCCAGGGCGACTGCCTTCCGTCCGCGCGTCGCCGGCGAGCAGGCGTCAGCCCGGCAGCGGGAGCCGGCGAGCGCTCGCCATTCGCTTGCATCTGTGAACAGAAGGGAGGGAACACGAGATAACGAGCTTACACAGTGAACGCTGCTTTATTGGTTTTGGCGCCAATAACCGGCACAGGGGATGTAACATTATACAGGGCGAGTCAGCTGCCCCTACCTAGGGGTTTTATCCAACCCGCAACGCTTTCAAAAACCACGCCCGAGTTTTGATATTCTCTCACTCGCTACGTGCAGAGAAAAGAAAGAGAGCAGGACCTTTTTGTGTGAAATTTGATGTAGTTAAACTTTGTACCGGAACACGTTTTCGCTCGAGGCGACAGTTTTCGAGTTATTCGAGAAAAACGCGTTTCAGAGTCACTTTTGTACGATTTTATTGAATAATCCGAAAACTACCGCGTCTAACGAGAACGTATCCCTGTACAAAATGCAAATACGTTGATACAGACGTAGTGCCGATTGCATAAAACGAGTTAGTAGGGGCAGCTGAACCACCCTGAATAGCAGATCTTATGTAGCAGCTCGAATGTGTGTTTTCACATTTCATTGACCGTATTTTCTTGAAAGTATCTTTCTTATAGTGCTTTTATAAACTCTTGGAAGTTCTCGCTTCTCACGCCCGGGTTCCCGGGTTCGATTCCCGGCGGGGTCAGGGATTTTCTCTGCCTCGTGATGGCTGGGTGTTGTGTGATGTCCTTAGGTTAGTTAGGTTTAAGTAGTTCTAAGTTCTAGGGGACTGATGACCTAAGATGTTAAGTCCCATAGTGCTCAGAGCCATTTTTGAAACTCTTGGAAGTGCTTCGCAAATGTCACTGCAGACATCAGAAACTATCCGAGACACAGAAGCTATTGAGACGCGAAACAGTGACTAACGTAAATGTCTGCAGGTGCTAATAACCAGCATGTTAATGCTGCTTTTCTTCAGGTTATGTTGGTACCCTGTAATCAGCGTTCAGATCTTAAATTTCGCTCTCAGTTGTAATGAGAAGCCAGTGAAAAGCCTCAATCGACTTAAGTGCAAAGCTTTGAAATGATTCTAAGGAAAGCTGGAGGCCGGCCGGCGTGGCCGGGCGGTTCTAGGCGCTTCAGTCGAGAACCGCGCGACCGCTACGGTCGCAGGTTCTGCCTCGGGCATGGATGTGTGTGATGTCCTTATGTTAGTTACGTTTAAGTAGTTCTTAGTTCTAGGGCACTGGTGACCTCAGATGTTAAGTCCCATAGTGCTCAGAGCCATTTGAACCATTTTGAAAGCTGGAGTTGCAGCTCCTTAACTGCATGCAACTTGAAACACACAAACTCTTCTTTTCCTACGCCATACCGCTTACTACGTCAAAAGCAGTTAGGTCACCGTGCGCGATAATCGTGGATGAATATAAAAGTTTTGCGTCCTGCCTCTAACTACATACTTTTATATCCTTTGTGCCGATTATTAGCACGAAAATACAATAACGCAGCGCCTATTGGGTAAGGTGCTTACATCATGTTCTCTCTCTTTTCCTCTAGGTTAAACGCTTGTCTACAGATACAAGCGAATGGCGCCGAACGCTAGCGAATCGTCTGCCTTCGGGCATTCGATCGCCTTCGCTTCGTTTCGCTGCGATGCGAAGGCTGCTTGAGACAGCGGAACCACTGCCGCCGTGCTGACCCGTCGTAGCGTCTTTCCACAGTTTTCCTCACTCACACAGAACGATGTCAGCGTCGAGTCTGAGCGCACTCTCACTTGTCCTTTACTGACATTCTCACAGAAGGTTGTAGGAAAAAATACTTGTTGAGCTACTGGCCGCTTTACTAATTAACAACTGTCAGTGTTCTCTTGTGCGGGGCGTCTTTCCGTAGACGGCCATCGCTCACTTCCTATTGGCCGCGTCTGACTCTGCACTTGGTCGTCTCACTGCGACGCTGCCGCTGCCAGAGACGGCTCTCTCATACATCAGCCTATCGTTCTGAGTGTGTGCTAGCACCAGAACAAGACTAGAGATTCACGGGAACAGTGAAATTAAGCCCTATTATTCCTCGCAGTGAATGACAGACGTGCTGATTTGGTGATCCGCTTTACCAGTCGACTTGCACCATTTGGCTGAGGGTCGTCTAGCGACGTGCTACAGTTCTGTGCCGCGAAGAATTTCAGACAAATGAGAAATTAATTGTGTAATCCTACTTTTTCAGATGGTAAAATTTTGACTGCCCCTCGTATGTAACGTTCCTAAACCACAGCGCACACATTTGTGTGAAGACATTGACATCAATCTGTATAGCCGTCAGATGAACGAATCGTCAAGGAGGCATTACACGCCACAAAGGGCAGAATAGTGATACATATGGATTCTATGAAAGAGTCCATTACCAGAAGTGGCCTACCTTGTTCCCTTAGGTAGTGCCACAGGCAGTTGTTCATTAGCAAACATACGCAAACTAGTAGACCTCCGATTCTTTAAAGAATCGAAATACCCTAAATAAATCCCTTTCAAACGTTTGATAACTTTGGAAAGAGTTACTGTGTTAATCATTTAACTGTAAGCGTCTTATATTTAATGTTGGTTGGACGTTGCGCTGTGTGAATATGGTCTCGGTAATTTACTCTCTGTTTTAAGCATACTACAATTTGAGCGCATCTCAACGTTTATGACGCGATATACATTTCTCAGCTACATGTCGAGAGCTGTTTACAAAATATCTATAATGAATGTTCCAATGAACTCTATTCATGTGTTCTGTGCTAGGAGCGTCATGAGGACGTCAGTCTTGCCTCAATTGGATGGACCTACAATAATAGCTCGTACATTATCAGGAAGGAATATTCCAGTCTTCTTCTTCTTATTCAGTTCTTCTTTTCCATCGTCTCAGGACCAGTCATCAACTATAACATTCTTGTGACGAGGATCTTTCACCCACCCTGCCATAACACCCACTACGTCAGCTACTGACAAGTAGGCGGCATATATAGACACACTTGTAAGGTTGGTAATAATGTGTGTAGCCACTGTAGCTCCGTCAGTTAACCAACCGAGCCATATTGGCTACACAGAGAATTCAGCTCTCCCCCTCCTCCTCCCCCCTCCCCCCCCCCCCACCCCCCCACCATGAAAAGTGACTTCATCATTCATTTTGACAGCGAGTGGTGAGGAAATGTTTGAGGCAATTGTATGCTGATTATAGGTGTAGCATCAAACACAAACATAGTTTGAGATTAATATACACATTATTTATTTAAGTGTCATACATCAGACGCAGTATTTTAAAAAAATTATCAGACTTGTTTACCTTTTTCACTCTGTACTAATTTCCGAAACAAAGCTTTTTGATATACAATAAATTCCGTGTGTATTTCCTACACAGGGCATCTCACGACATTCTGGTTTTCCATTTGCACATTTAACCTGTTTCTCTTTCGGCTCTGTGTTCATACGCAAAAAAAAAAAAAAAAAAAAAGGTACTGCTCCACACCATGAACATTGTACGCTCTGCACACACAGAGAGTTTACATCATTGTATGCGGGGTCTGTGCTTGGCAACCAGCTACTCCTTCTCTCCAATGCAAGGCGTAGTGCAGTATCTACATCATACAAGCTCATAACTGAGGCATGCCGTAGATACACACACTTGTCACCCGATTTCACACTCAGTACAGAGTCATCATATACTATTGCAGTAGATAGTGTCACACCAGCAAGGCGAATGTCTGGGGATTGGGAGGGGGGGGGGGAGGGTGGGAGGGTACGAGTTGAATAATACTCTGTGGTCATCTGCTGATTGATATATAGCATTCTGCATGACTTATTTCGTTCCAGTCAAACTCACAAATACGCACTTTAACACCGTTCGATGCATTTTCAGTTTGTATCCTCACGTGCAAGCCTCAGTCATGTTGTGGTTTTGTTCCCACAGTTAGACCTTTCATTCCACTAGGAGTTAAGAACTGAAAAGCAGGAGGACACTTGATACCTTCTGAACCACAGACTCTGCACTGTGTCCGTGTACTACCACAGGGATGTTCTGATGGGATGGGCCATATGTCGGTGTCCAGCTCCCAGACAGACCAGTGTCCTTATCACCCAAATCGATGCGTGGGATAGACAATAATAGCTTCTTGTCCTTCTCCAGCAAGTGGACTATATGCGCTACAGGATGCCACGTGGTTGCTGCAGGTTCGGACATGCTGGAGGTTGTTGCTGCTGCAGGTGGAGAGGCCACTGCAGGTCTCGACGAGATAGTGGCTGAGATTGCTGCGGATCCGGACATGTTGGTGCTCGCCCCTCCCCCCCCCCCCCCCTCCGCCCCCCCCCACGCCCCTGCAGACATCGACATGTCGAAGGCTATTGCTGGAGGAGGAGGAGGAAGAGGAAGCGTTACATGGAAACCAAGACACGAAAATATAGCTCCCGTGTGGTTAATGTTGATGGGGTAACGCACTAATGTGAATAACGCCCCTCTCCCGATGCGCCTCACCAACAACCTGTCACTCGAAACTTTCGTTTTGTAGGGACGTTCACGTTTATCTCATCATCAGATATTTATGTTTATTTATGTGCCATTATCTTTTATGCTTACGTTTTACAGTAGCTGTCCTAAAAATTTTCATTGCAAAATTCTGCATAGACGTTAGTAAAGAAACTATGTTCACGGCAGGTAAGTAAATGTAAACATCTGAAGATGGGGGTCGAAGTATCTTGTAACGTCATCATGGAAAAATAAACCCCTACAGAAGCAACTGGTTGCAGCTAATTTATTATAAATTACCTCAGTTTTGTCAGTTAAGGTCTGATAATATGTCCACAATGAACAATAATTATTTACTAACGTTAATACGAGAAAAAATAGAAAAACAAAATATGTCAATGAGACAGACAGTCCCAGTGAATAAGCAATTAATTCTTTGCGAGTTTTGGCCACACGCAGGTAGGTCATTGGAATTTGTAAATTGCGAACAACAGAATAGTGAATATCCGAAAATGCGGCACGGGTGGAGTACAATGCAAGCTCCCCCCCCCCCTCTCTCTCCCTCTCTCTCTCCCTCTCCCTCTCTCTCTCTCTCTCTCTCTCTCTCTCTCTCTCTCTCTCTCACTCACTCACTCTCTCTCCCTCCCTCCATCCCACGTATTGCTCCTGCGATCGGATTAAAGCGAATCGAGGGTCGGATCGGGGCCGCGGGCCACCGTTCGCGTAACCGTGGTTTATACTACCAGGGGCGATCAATAAGTAATACAACACATTTTTTTCCTCGGCCAATTTCGGTGAAAAAATGCGGAATTTGTTGCCTGACATCGTGGAATATATCTCCTTCAGACCTCAGTAGTTTCATGAAGTTCCGATCTGTGGCGACTCTGGACGTAGTGGACGGAGGTGCGTTCCTACACATCACCTCTCCTCCGAAGAAAAAGTTGAAATCTCCACCCTTAATCGGTATAGTCATGGCGACGGGCCTCTGGGACCCTGAAGCATTGTGGATCGATCATCTCGGAACTGTATTGTGTTATCCTTGGGAAACTGAGGCAACGACTTCAGCGTGTGCATCGCCACGAAAATACAAACGAACGTCTCCTTCTCCGTGACAAGACAAGTCTGCACGCCAGAGAGGAGCTCACAAAACTTCATTGTTGTTCCTCACCCACCCTACAGCCCGGGTCTCGCACCTCCTGTCTTCCATCTGTTTGGCCCAATGAAGGACGCACTGCGCTGGGAGCAGGACCTGGATGATGGGGAGGTGACTGTTGCAGCAAGACGTTGTCTCCCGGCGGAGCGGTACCATACAGGCCCTGCCCGTAAGGTGGCCTACGGCCATCGCATTCAAGGGAAATTGTATTGAAAAATATGGTTCTGTAGCCGGATGAATGGGGAATAATACGCTGTATTGGAATCCTGAATAAAACAACCTCCTTTTAGAAAAAAAAAATATCGTGTTGCACTACTTATTGAGCACCCCTTGTATATATGGAGCGTAAACGGTAACTGTTTACAACGTATCACGGTGGGGTAGGCGAAGTTACGACGAATGAACTGGTATAGGAACATGTGGGCAATCAAACTGGTAAACAGCGTCAAATTGGCCTACAAGATCCACCTAACAAAGCATGTGAGCCGCACGAGATTTTGGCAAAATTCGTCTTTGCATATTAATAACCCTCGTTCTTGCTCTTAAAACAGTAAAATAGATTTTTGAGTAAATTTTACTTCTAAAGAATTTGAATTTTAATAGGATATAATTAACGCTTATATCGTTTTGTTCGCCTGGCATTCTTACTTCGAAACTGCAGCCCTTGTAGATGTTAATTTTAGATCGAATTGTAAATGTAATTTTCTTTTGCATAACGCTTACAGAAGTACTTCTTCTTTCACTACATTCACGGGAAAGTTTAAAACAATAATGTTAAGCAGGTAGTGTAAGACAGGGAGAGGACATTGAAAATCTCGCGTGGCGAGTGTGAGCTGTGGTTTTTATAGGCCAATTTGAGGTTGTTTGCCGGCCGGTGTGCCGAGCGGTTCTAGGCCCTTCAGTCTGGAACTGCGCGACCGGTGCGGTCGCCGGTTCGAATCCTGCCTCGGCCATGGATGTGTGTAATGTCCTTAGGTTAGTTAGGTTTAAGTAGTTCTAAGTTCTAGGGGACTGATGACCTCAGATGTTAAGTCCCATAGTGCTCAGAGCCATTTGAACCATTTGCGGTTGTTTCCCAGCTTGATAGTCATCAAATGTCCTTTCCCAAAATATTGTTCGACGTCCTCTACTCCATTCTAGTACGCTGTAAAGTTACCCATTACATTCTGTGTGAATGATCTACTGCATGACCCAAGGAGTAACCATCAAGAGCAGCGGTATTTTATACCAAGTGTTGGAAAAATAAATGCCAGGCTGAGATTCGTTGGAAGAACCTTCAAGAAATGTAATTCTTCCACGAAATAAGATACGTGAGTACTGCTCGTTAGTGTGGGATCCTCACCAGGTTGTATTAAGAGGAGGGAGGAGAGAGAGAGAGAGAGAGAGAGAGAGAGAGAGAGAGAGAGAGAGAGAGAGCGGCGCGTTTCGTCACTGGAACATTTATGTGGTGCGAGAGTGTTACGAAGATGCCGAGTAAATTCCAGTGGCCGAAGCCATAAGAGAGGGGCTGTGCATCGCGGAGGAGTTTACTGTAAAAATTCCGAGAAAGTACTTCCTTCCACATTCTCAACGAGAAAACCAAAGAAACGTAGTTCATGCAGGTGATTGCCAACTATCATTTGCCCCACGTGCCATTCACGAATGGAACAGGGAAATACAATGGTAGCCTACTGAAAGAGCCCACCGCCAACACTATAAGGTGTATTGTGGACTACTGAGGTAGATATAGGTCAGGTTGTTGATCATTTAATACGAGGCAAATGGGTGAGCGACAAGCGGCCTCAAGAAGCGTCGTCACTAAAAAGTACAAGACCTCGCGAACTCGAATACGGTGTCACCCCTCTACCGCCCACATCCGACGCTCCCCAAATCTCGCAGTGAAACTTGTTATGTCTCACAGTACCTGTAACCGGGCCGTTGATAATGTTCCACGGGCGTTGTGTTGGAAAGTAATGCGTATTCCTCCCCTTCACAAATGCCAGTTTCTTTGTGCGACAGCTCTCCTACAGTGTTCTGCCTATGTCCTTTACGTAAGAGAATTGCGGAAGGTATACTCCAGTCGAAACTAACTCGAATAGCGGAAATTTTCTGTATGTCCTTGACTCGGTAACACCTCGTGGAAGCCAAGCTGGGTTTGCGCGTTGACTCCGGGCGTGTCAGGAAACGGAAACGGCCTTGCTAACCGGCTCGTCCCTGTAACCCGGCTAGGACTCCAAGCGTTCGGTTGTCAGTGAAGAGTTCAACACAGTACAGAAACGTGCGTCAGAAGTGATGCTTGTATTTCAGAGGATGCCTCTGAAATGCAGAAAGGATTAGTGTTCCCAGTTAACGTCTAAAATATACATTGGGACTTCAAGTAGTTTGTAGGTATATAAAAGTCTTTCGACGATGCTACAATACGTTCTTTGATATTGTGAAACTATCATGGATGAAATAGAGGGATCGAAACGTTATCTACAACTTGTATAACAACCAAACTGCGACGGTTGGAGCTGAGGAAAATGTTATAGCCTTACTCGTCCCCCCCCGCCCCCCTCCACACACACACAGATGTTAATTTGGCGTTAAGTTGGCGCTGAAGGAAACAAGAAGGAAATTTGAAGACAGAGAATTCGGGGGTAAGAAATAAAGACCGAGATTTGCCGATGACAGTATAATATTGTCAGAAACGGTAAAGGACGACCAGTTGATCTGAATGAATAGTGTGTCGATAACAAGTTCTGAGATAGACCTCGATAAAACTACAACATAGGTAATGGAGAATACTCGAATTACATTTGGAAATGACACTGGAAGTAGTTTTGTTTTTTGCAAGCAAAATATATGTTGATTGTAGGAGTAAAGAGCATATGAAATGCAGATTGGCGACAGCAAGAAAAGCGTCGATGAGAGAGGGAAATTTATTAATACCGGATGAAAATTTAAGTGAAACGAAGTCGTTTCTGAAAATATTTGTCTCGAATATAGCTTTATATGTAGACGGTAAACGGTACAGAAAAGAATGGGATGGACGGGTTAGTAATGTTGTTTCAGAGGAATTCTGGAGATAAGGTGGGTACATCGCCTAACTGATGAAGAGAGATGGAATCGGATCGAGGGATAAGAAATTAATGGATCAAATTAGAGAAAAGAAGGGATTGGTTGATAGGGCATGTTCCGAGGCAATAAATAAGTACTTAATTCTGAAGGCGGCACTAAAATGGAATGCAATGTTCACGTCCAGATGGACGTAGGTTTTAGTAGTTATGCAATGACTGCTGTATACAGTATCAGATGGGTCGAACATGTTAATGACATTGTCACAAGTGTTTCACAGGTCCGAATTGTACAATTGTAGATAGTGCGGTGAAAGGTTAGCGAATTTGTCACTAAAGACTGTCCAAATGTGCGAAAGCAGTGTTTTGCAATACTAAAATAGGAGGCGTTTTTTTGTGTGTCAGCTTAAACAACATTCAAAATACAGTTTTGCCGGCCGCGGTGGTCTCTCGGTTCTAGGCGCGCAGCCCGGAACCGCGCGACTGCTACGGTCGCAGGTTCGAATCCTGCCTCGGGCATGGATGTGTGTGATGTCCTTAGGTTAGTTAGGTTTAAGTAGTTCTAAGTTCTAGGGGAGTGATGACCACAGCTGTTAAGTCCCATAGTGCTCAGAGCCATTTGAGCCAATTTAGTTTTGTTGATATTCCAGGCTGGAGTCTCCAGTGTTTGAATATTTAAAATGCAATACTTTACGAGGAGGTAAATTATGTCTGTGGCCTAGCGGTGTGTGTTTGCTACACTAGAGAGGCAACACGGGTAATTTAAATCTCTACATCGCATGTTCTTTTGCGTGCTGACTTCGGTATCGTAGAAAAAGCCGGAAAGTATCGTTGTGTCTCGAGACATTCACCCGTCTCACTATGATGCTGCACGGGCGCTGAAGACCTTGCTGTCGTGCGCCCCCAAACACCTCTCCTACTACTACTGCTCGAGACATTCGCACAGCAAGACGCGAATACTTGTTACGCGCGGTTACTGTACTGAGGTTAAAGAGAAAAAAAAAATCTTGCGTATTCTGGCAAACACTGCAAACAGCACCGATTTTATTACGTCCCTTGACATTTGCTGATAATGGAAATCTGTGCTACAGTGTAATTTTTTTATTGGTTTCAATGAAGGCGGAGACCAGATGCGTAAAGAAAGAACTACATTCCGATTTGCTATCTCTTTTTAAATAAATCGTAATCATAATCAACAGACTTTTAATAGCTTTAATTTCTTTAAGTATTACCATTTATTTTCCCTATTACTTTGTCAAAGTTCGCGGTTCCAATTCGTGACGGATTTAGTCAATAGTCTCATATAGAGTTAGCATCATCAGAGCTTGTCAGAAATTTCCTGTGTTCTGTTATTCCGTTGCAGCTGGAATAGAGGCGCGTACTCGCGCAACGTACAGAGCGCCTTGGTGTCGTATCGCTGGCACAGACTGCCATAGGCAGGCAGTCGCTGCTGGCGTTCGTAAGGGCCTCCTGGGGCGACCGCATTTGGCCGTGTGTTGTGCGCGGCCCTGCGGTTGGCAGTTACTACTACGACCGTCTCATGTAGTCGCGCCACCTTTCAACTGATGCATGATAGGCAGTGTTCGACAGGCCTAATGGCGTGTCGTGTGCGGTGCTGACCAACTACCGAATGGAACTTACCAAATAAGGGCTATTCCATTTCAAACCGGACAAAAACTTGGAAAATTCACCCCGCATTTCTTTAAGATCATTAATAATTTCTACATGTTTGAGTTACTGTAAAAGAAAACAACTTTCACTAACTCATCTCTTAAAATTTTACTACTGTTCGAATTAAAATTCGGTAAAGTTTGGGGAACGCAGCGATTTGTATCACGTGCGACTCGAGAACTTAAAATATTTCAGTGAACTAGGATTCATTTTGAAGGTGAAGATCAGTTGTTGATTGAAGTGTGTAACAGTAACATACCTGTAACAATATTAATAAAATTTTTGAAATTTTCGTGGAGATGCATAGGCTTGAACCTCTTTTTATTATACATTGATTTCAGTTTTAACTTTTATGAGCTCGTTGTGTGAAACGTGGAAAAAATAATTAAATAATAAATATTTAAAGTTGGCGCCGTACGTAGGGTGCGACGGGCTGCCGTGAAATGTAAGCAGCAGGCGAACGACAACGTCCTCGTCGTGGTTACTGGGTATTGCTGCTGTTTCTATTTCCTTGCCACTTTTTCTACAGCTGTCCACTGAAGATACCCTAAGCAGGAGTATTAACAATGTTTCTAAACCAGACGCTGAACAATATGGCGTAATCTTTATTTAATTTGAATTTGTCTTTCAGAAAAAAATTTCAAATATAATGAAACTTACATTAAATTTAAGTTCCAAAAAATACAGCATAAACACCACCTGAAACTATACAGTATTATTTTCGTTTTGAATTATACTTCAGAATGTTACTTTGCACAGTTTCACAATCGCGTGGTTTTATTAGATTACTCTAACTTTGACCTTAAAAAAAATCTGGAGACTCTTGTTGATAACGACTGCGATTTTGCAAAAGATATTAACTTAACGTCTACTTTAGAGGACAGAAAATTAAAGCACCACAAAAATGCAAGGTTTCCTACTCTTAGAAATAAAATGGAACAGTCTGTAAGACTGAAGGTTTCTCCCAATGCCTTTCCATGTAACTTACAAACCAAACGTAGATGCGTGAAGTATCAGAAACATTGTATTGCATAGCACATGTTGGAGCAAAAAAAATGTACAGGTAGATATACTGTATCTGATAAGAAGTGTCCGGATACGCCTATGTTATGCGGCATTCACCATTGATGTGACAGGATTCGGAGCCGTCTGTATGACGTGTGTAGGAGGAGTACTGCGTTGTCAGTGGAGCAGCAGTAGGCCTCACAGCAGAATGGGTCGGCCAGCAGACCCCGGTGACTTCGAACGTGGACTAGTCACTGGATGTCACATGGATAAAAAATCCATCAGTGATAGTCAACCTGTGTAAAGCTGCCCAAGTTGTTGTTGATGTGATTGTGACGTGGAAATGTGAAGGAAGAACCACAGCCAAACTCAGACCAATCAGACAAGTAGTTCTAAGTTCTAGGGGACTGATGACCAGAGCCATTTTTTGTACTGACGAACAAGCACCGTCAAGCATCCCGGAAGGCGGCTGTAAAAAATAGCATGAAATCAGCGGAAGGAATCACCCGTTCGTTCCAAAGTACTGTCGCCAGTCCAACTAGCACAGTGACCGCGTAAGAAGTCAACAGGAATGGGATAAAATAGTCGAGCACCTGCTCATAACCTGTAGTCAGTGGTAGGCGACGCTTGAGATGGTGAAGAGTGTCACTCCGCTCTACAGCGAATGACTGGAAACTGGTGATGTAAAGCCATGAATCGCACTGTACCCTGGAGAACGTCAGCTGCCCTCATGTGTAGTGCCAACACTGAAGCATCGAGTAGATAGTGTTACAGAATGGGCGTGTTTTCGTGTTAGGGTGTGGTCACCTAAGAAAACGCGGAAGCATATGAATGAACACACTTTACAGCATTGTACGGTAGAGGAACAGTTTGGATACGATAATTCTTCCAGCATGACAATGCTCCTATTCATAAAGGAGCATACGTGAGGCAGTGGTTTGTGGACAACAGCATTCTTGAAATGGGCTTTCCTGCCCAGATTCCCGACTGGACTCAATGGAGCGCATTTGAGATGAAGTGCAACGTCGCACTTCGCTCCGCACCCCAGCGCCCAACATCAGTGTCACTTCAGCTCTGGAATTTTCAAGAGGCTTGTGCTACCATTTCTCCACAGACATTCAGAAACCTCACAGAAAGTGTCCCCAGGAGAAAGTGATTCTATTGAAGTTTGTCATCAAATTCCCTTGTTTATACTTTCCAGGTTATTATATTCTGAAAAAGTTATGCACTAAACAAGATTCTAGAATGTATGCAAGGCGCTGTTTAATGTAATAAGGTGAAAAATAATTCGTTTAGTAAATTGCTACTATTACGTTGATCATTGATCTCTTGAAACGCTTGACTAGCGCACCTTACTCGAGTAGCATGTGCTAGCCGTAAGATGCGAAAGATGACATAAATTGGTGATTCGCTAGGTGTATGCTTCCCCGGTTAGAGCAAGAGGAAGGAGACATTCGTCTTGTGGCTGAAGCTCACTTTTTGTTCAAATGGCTCCAAGCACTAACAGACTTAACTGCTGAGGTCATCAGTCCCCTAGAACATAGAACTACTTAAACCTAACTAAGGACATCACACACATCGATGCCCGCAGCAGGATTCGAACCTGCGACCGTAGCAGCCGCGTGGTTCCGGACTGAAGCGCCTAGAACGGCTCGGCCACAGCGGCCGGCTCACTTTTTGACCGTCTTTGCTTTCGGATATGTACTTGTCAGTATTACTGAACGTTTTGCAAGTTGCCTAGCTAATGGCTGCCAGAGGCACCTAAAATTTGATTTTCAGCATTTCATTAATTATTGACCGAAAATAAAATACTGTCACAATTTCCTCATTAAGAGGTATAATCTTACGTTACTATACGACGCATAGTTCAGTAGATTTGACGTCATAAATACTGACTCGCGTGAAAAATTAGCTTTTCTTAGAACGGAGCTCCAGAGGAAGTCTGTGATACTATAACAAGAGCGGTTAGCGATATATTTAACGCATTAATTTGTTTCTAATCAGACGTTTGACGATATTATCTGTATGACAGTTCGATTGTTCAAAAAATCGGTGGTGCTGAATGAAGGTTATTGGTGGAAATATAAGCAGTGGCCTAGTGCAAGTAACGACAAGAAGTACGTACAAACAATTTACATACCCATCACGCAAAACAGACACAATTTACAAAGCACATCACAAGTAACAGGTCGTCACGTTTGGAGAAACGCTGGATTGTCCTGAAATTCCGGCTTATAGAAAACGAAATAGTTGACATACGGTAACACACACAACAAAGTTTACATGATTTACAAATAGATGGTAAACATGTCTTGCCTCCTTTATGTTACGCTGACGACTTTGGCGCCAAAAGAGTCTTCCGGCCTTAAAGTTAATTTAAAAAAAAAAGAAAAAACTTTCCAAATCCTGAAAAAGCTGAGCCAAGCAGACGGACTAAACAATGGGGAAAAGAAGAAAGAAGATTAAATTAAGCTAGCAAATTGTAGTTGAAGGGTAATTAACATATCCGTGTTGACAGCAGAATGTAACGTAAGTATTTGCAGTAATATGACGTCAACAAAACGCAATAAAAAAAGGCACTTTCATATTCGGCCTAACGTCTTATTATATAGAGAGTGTCTCTCCTAAAAGTCGTCAGTCGCATTTTATTTTGTGCTTCGGCACGTACGTGTGAAATTTAGTTTTTTATATTTGTAGTGGGAGTCAGCCCATACAAATTCCGTTCATCGTATGTTGCATACGACACCTAGTGTTAACGAAAGATGCCGATTTGTTTCTCGTTACAAACAAAACTTTTTTTAAAGGAGCATTTGGTGATGCCCATTTGATAAAGTGATCGCAAATAAGTCTTGCTCAATATTAGGATTAACGGCGTCTGTTAACAGCGACAGCAAAAACACTAACAACATTCGGGCCAGCGTGCACTGTCTGCTAGGCGCCAGTCGCCGCTGTGCTGGGGTAGTGCCGCTGCTACTGTCTGTTTGGCTGTCCCTGTTAAAATTAGACTAATGTGAGATTGCTGTAGCGAATGAGCTCATAATACTCAAAATTCAAAAAGACATTTGTTGGTCGCGAGAAACAAACTGACGTTTTTCGTTGATAATGGATATAGCATTCTTTGTGCTGACTCGACTTACACATTGGGAAAACATAAATTGGAAACATCAGGCAAAATAACAAATAAAATATTTCTGATGACTGTTAGGAGAAACACTCGATATACGTGATATACTGTAGAGAAATCCTCATTAGTAGCAGCGGTTGAGAAACTGTAACAAAATGTCTGGCGTACTGCAGAACACGAGTGTGTGAGGTTAAGGTATATGTTCTGTTCACAGTGCCGTAATCCACGAACTGTACATATTACTTTTTTATCCTACTCTGCGTAGGTGGAGCAACGGCGTTACCGCAGTGGATACACCGGTTCCCGTGAAATCACAGAAGTTAAGCGCTGTCGGACGTGGCCGGCACTTGGATGGGTGACCATCCAGCCGCCATGCCACTTTTCGGGGTGCACTCAGCCTCTTGATGCCAATTGAGGAGCTACTCGACCAAATAGTAGCGTCTCCGGTCAAAGAAAACGATCATAACGACCGGGAGAGCGGTGTGCTGACCACACGCCCCTCCTATCTGCATCGTCAACTGAGAATGACACGGCGGTCGGATGGTCCCGATGGGCCACTTGTGGCCCGAAGACGGAGTGCTGCGTAGGTGGAAAACAGTTTATGACGTTTCGCACTGGCGGTAACTCAGGAACCAGCAGAACGAAACAGGACTTTCGTGGAGTCATTGATAGAGGAGGTGACGAAGTAGGCGGATAACTAAGTCCAGAATGTAGCAGAGTCCAGGGAGCAGTCTAAATCGGAAACGTAAATCAAGCAAGAGGAAGACTTTGCCGTTCGATGACGCGTAACTGAGTGTTGGAGTGAATAGGTAGAGACTGACATGCCGCGCTGTCTGGCGGGTAACACTCGTCAGAGGGCCCGAATCTCTCTGGCGTGTTCTCCCCTCCGGTACTCTGGATAGGCGGGGAATCCGAATCACCGTCGGGTACTAAAAATAACGTGGAAAAAGTCTGCATCTCCTTCGGCAGAAAGGAAAATGACTCTACTGAGAGGTGAAACTCGACCGAAACATGTATGGGTGTTTTAAAGAAGAAAAACTTGCTCCTTAAAGACAGAACCATATTTAGTTAACTCTTTGTAGAGACGAGATGTGCGGCTGCAGTGGCAGACTGGACTGGCGACGGCGTCAGTCATTGAGGCAGCGAGGAGGAGGACACGGCGGGCGCTTCTTGCTGCAGCGGCGAGCGGCGAGCAGCACCCGCTGGTGGCTTTATACGGGCACTCCGTGCACCGGCCGGGGCACGCTTTTTGCTCGCTGCCGCGCACGCCTGCTTATTTGGCCGAGCGCAGCGCAGGTAGCTGAATCTCAGTGCTCTGCTGTCTCAGCAGCCGACTTGCCTGAGAGAGAGAGAGAGAGAGAGAGAGAGAGAGAGAGAGAGAGAGAGAGAGAGGGGGGGGGGAGGATGGGGGGGGTGATGCCTGAGAGAGAGAGAGAGAGAGAGAGAGAGAGAGAGAGAGAGAGAGGGGGGGGGAGGGAGGGGAGGGGTGATGAGCGGTTCGAGAACATTTCCACACCAGCTGCGACTTAGCGTTTGGCGTCCCTCCGCCCTTTCCCTTGTACGCTTCCATCCGTGTACGTTATCGCCACCACAGCCTCCGACACGAAAACAGGCACCTCAAGATCATCTCACCATCCTAAAGCATTGCACCTACTACAAAATTGCAATAAAGTCATTAGGAATTTCTGGTTTTGCTCTAGAATATGATGGAATACTTTCGAAATGAGAATTCTTGCCAGCTGCTATGAAAAAAGGATAAATAAATAAAAAAATTATATGAATTTTTGAAAAAATGTTTTTACTTCAATCTGCGGAAAAACGGAATCGGTGAACTATTTGGACTGAAAATAATAGCTCTAGCGAAAAGTGGGGCACGTTGAGACACAAAAATTAAAAGGGCTGTACATTTGTTAGTAACCCCTGTGTAGTTTTACTATCATTATCTTTTTAGAGTGTAATTATTGTAAATACAATGATTTATAGAATTAGATGTAAATTTTGCCTGATTTTCGAAAATTCTTTCAAAATATGAAACATGCACAATGTCTCAGGCTGCCCCACTGGTGGGGTACGTTGAGACACTGTACGGGGAAGATTGAGACAATATGGGGAAGAATGAGACACTTTACAATTACATTAGAAATATTGATTTTGTTCCTATTTTTTTTTAATTATTTGGGGGTAGTATTTTAAATTAACTTACAAGATAAAATATCTCTGAAGAAAATAACGCTTTATTGGTTGAAAAAGGCACAAACAGTTGCAATAGTGAAACTTTTCATATTCGATAAAACATGAACAGAATGGTAATAGAATTAGAAAGAAAATGTTATGAACCACATAAAAAAAAAAAAAAAAAAACAACTAGTTTAACGAATGTTCTTGAGGTTGAGGTAACACCATAATTATACCACACATATGGACATTAGAAATATCTTCAACTACAGGATAGAAGAAATTATTTTCAGTGTTCTGCGACTTTCTCAGGAAACAAACTTCAAAGGCCCCAACATCACATTTCTTCCAAACCTTCTCTATATACTGGACTACACTTTTCTTGCTGATAAACCTAACGAGACCGTAATGTCCGATGTCATGGTTTTGTGGAACTGTAACTTCATCTTCACTTAATTGAGCAATATCATCTTTCAAGTCCGATGTTCCATCAATGTGGTGCATTTCGTCTTCATTCTCAGACCTAGTTTTCTGTTTTTTAGAAAGACTTGCCTTTTACACTTATAACCTGTAGGCCTACTTTTGTGGACTTCAGGAATTTTACTTTCTGTTTTTCTTTCAGAATTAGCTTTTCTGGCCTATCAGTGATTATTTTCCTTCTCCTCTTTTCTCTAGGTTTCCTAGTCCTGTTGTTTCTTTCTGCTTTTAGATAGCCACGGAACTCTTCAGGGCTGATGTAACTTGAAGGTGGAGGAGAATGGATGTCTGTGTGATTTGAACTTTGTGGTCTTTCCGGTTGTTTTGAAAAATCAGCCTTCCTTCTAGGATCACCACTTTGCCCCGGTTGCTGCCCGCAGTGGGGCTGAGTCCTCGCCTATGGTTGATTGGGAGGTCGTTCCAAGGCGTGGCAGGCAGCGAAAGACGTCCCCGGAGGCTGATCAGAAAGCCTCCCAGGTGCGTCTGACAAACAGGTTTCAGGCACTGTCTCTGGCTGAGCCAGATGCAGCTGCCTGCCCTGTTTCCGAGGATGATTCCTCAGCCTTCAAGGTCCGAGCAATTGCAGAGGGTGGGCTTATTGGTAATTGGGAGCTCCAATGTTAGGCGCGTAATGGGGCCCCTTAGGGATATGGCGGCTAAGGAGGGGAAGAAATCCAGTGTGCATTCCGGGTGGAGTCATTCCTGATGTGGAAAGGGTCCTTCCGGATGCCATGAAGAGCACAGGGTGCAGCCAGCTGCAGGTGGTGGCACATGTCGGCAATAATGACGTGTGTCGCTTTGGATCTGAGGAAATTCTCTCTGGATTCCAGCGGCTGTCTGATTTGGTGAAGGCTGCCGGTCTTGCTTATGAGATGAAGGCAGAGCTCACCATCTGCAGCATCGTTGACAGAACCGACTGCGGACCTTTGGTGCAGAGCCGGGTGGAGGGTCTGAATCAGAGGCTCAGACGGTTTTGCGACCGTGTTGGCTGCAGATTCCTTGACTTGCGCCATAGGGTGGTGGGGTTTCGGGTTCCGCTGAATACGTCAGGAGTTCACTACACTCAGCTGGCGGCTACACGGGTAGCGGAGGCTATGTGGCGTGGACTGAGCGGTTTTTTAGGTTAGAAGGCCTCGGGAAAGTACGGGGTGGGCTGCAATCTCAAAGGGTGCATGGCAAATACAGGACGTGCTTGGATCAAGGAACAGCCGGAATTGTAGATGTAAATTGTTGTAGTTGTGCTGGGAAAGTCCCTGAGCTTCAAGCGCTAATAGAAAGCACAGAAGCTGAAATCGTTATAGGTACAGAAAGCTGGCTAAAGCCTGAAATAAGTTGTGCAGAAATTTTTACGAAGTCTCAGACGGTGTTCAGGAAAGATAGATTAGGCAGAATTGGTGGTGGAGTGTTTGTGTCTGTCAGTAGTGGTTTATCTTGTAGTGAAGTCGAAGTAGATACTCCGTGCTAATTGGTATGGGTGGAGGTTATACTTAACAGCCGAACTACGTTAATAATTGGCTCCTTCTACCGACCCCCAGACTCCGATGATATAGTTGCGGAACAGTTCAGAGAGAATTTGAGTCTCGTAACAAATAAATACCCCACTCATACGGTTATAGTTGGTGGGGACTTCAACCTTCCCTCGATATGTTGGCAAAAATACTTGTTCAAAACCGGTGGTAGGCAGAAAACATCTTCTGAGATTGTCCTAAATGCTTTCTCCGAAAATTATTTCGAGCAGTTAGTCCACGAACCCACGCGAATTGTAAATGGTTGCGAAAACACACTTGACCTCTTAGCCACAAACAATCCAGAGCTGATAGAGAGCATCATGACTGATACAGGGATTAGTGATCACAAGGTAGTTGTAGCTAGGCTCAATACCGTTTCTTCCAAATCCACCAGAAACAAACGCAAAATAATTTTATTTAAAAAAGCGGATAAAGTGTCACTAGAAGCCTTCTTAAGAGACAATCTCCATTCCTTCCGAACTGACTATGCAAATGTAGACGAGATGTGGCTCAAATTCAAAGATATAGTAGCAACAGCAATTGAGGTACACCTCATAAATTGGTAAGAGAAATTCTGGTCGTATGTAAAGTACACAAGCGGCAAGATGCAGTCAATACCTTCGCTTCGCAGTGCCGTTGGTACTGTTACCGACGACTGTGACGCTAAAGCGGAGTTATTGAACGCAGTTTTCCGAAATTCCTTCACCAGGGAAGACGAATGGAATATTCCAGAATTTGAAACACGAACAGTTGCGAGCATGAGTTTCTTAGAAGTAGATACCTTAGGGGTTGCGAAGCAACTCAAATTGCTTGATACGGGCAATTCTTCAGGTCCAGATTGTATACCGATTAGGTTCCTTTCAGATTACGCTGATACAATAGCTCCCTACTTAGCAATCATATACAACCGCTCGCTCACCGATAGATCTGTACCTACAGATTGGAAAATTGCGCAGGTCGCACCAGTGTTTAAGAAGGGTAGTAGGAGTAATCCATCGAACTACAGACCTATATCATTGACGTTGGTTTGCAATAGGGTTTTGGAGCATATATTGTATTCAAACATTATGAATCACCTCGAAGGGAACGATCTATTGATACGTAATCAGCACGGTTTCAGAAAACATCGTTCTTGTGCAACGCAGCTAGCTCTTTATTCGCACGAACTAATGGCCGCTATCGACAGGGGATCTCAAGTTGATTCCGTATTTCTAGATTTCCGGAAAGCTTTTGACACTGTTCCTCTCAAGCGACTTCTAATCAAGCTGCGGGCCTATGGGGTATCGTCTCAGTTGTGCGACTGGATTCGTGATTTCCTGTCAGGAAGGTCGCAGTTTGTAGTAATAGACGGCAAATCATCGAGTAAAACTGAAGTGATATCAGGTGTTCCCCACGGAAGCGTCCTGGGACCTTTGCTGTTTCTGATATATATAAATGATCTGGGTGACAATCTGAGCAGTTCTCTTAGGTTGTTCGCAGAGTATGCTGTAATTTACCGTCTAGTAAGGTCATCCGAAGACCAGTATCAGTTGCAAAGCGATTTAGAAAAGATTGCTGTATGGTGTGGCAGGTCGCAGTTGACGCTAAATAACGAAAAATGTGAGGTGATCCACATGAGTTCCAAAAGAAATCCGTTGGAATTCGATTACTCGATAAATAGTACAATTCTCAAGGCTGTCAATTCAACTAAGTACCTGGGTGTTAAAATTACGAACAACTTCAGTTGTAAAGACCACATAGATAATATTGTGGGGAAGGTGAACCAAAGGTTGCGTTCCATTGGCAGGACACTTAGAAGATGCAACAAGTCCACTAAAGAGACAGCTTACACTACACTCGTTCGTCCTCTGTTAGAATTTTGCTGCGCAGTGTGGGATCCTTACCAGGACATCGAAAGGATGCAAAAAAGGGTAGTATTATCAATCCGAAAATATTTTGTTGAGCCCAACCTACATAGGTAGGAATGATCATCAAAATAAAATAAGAGAAATCAGAGCTCGAACAGAAAGATTTAGGTGTTCGTTTTTCCCGCGCGCTGTTCGGGAGTGGAATGGTTGCGAGATAGTATGATTGTGGTTCGATGAACCCTCTGCCAAGCACTTAAATGTGAATTGCAGAGTAATCATGTAGATGTAGATGGTAGATCGCATTCAAGTGGTCTCTGGTCACAGTTCTGTCCCTCAGTTGCAGGGTTCTTGCTTGTTTCTCCATGTTTATCTGGGGGATGGATGTTGTCAGTGACCATACTTGGCAGAAACATATCATCTGTGTAAACATACCAGTCAACAGGAAAAATGCCAGTTTTTTGAATAAATTGATTATATTTTCTGGAGTCATGCATACCTACACAAGCTGCAACTTTATAGATGGTGAATGACTGTCCTGGATGTTCATTCATCCACGAGTCTACAGCAGCATTATAATAAGCCTGAAATGGCTTCATAATGCCAACGTCCAGTGGCTGCATTGTATGGGTTGAAAGTGGAGGAACAGATGTGCACTACGTTAGCTTTTGCCATATTAATGGCTTCAGTGGACATGTGACTGCCGTGGTTGTCACAAATTAGCAGTGTTTGTCGAGTCATAGGACTCCCAGAATATTTAATAAAATGTTGCATGACGCGGACAGAGTTAACTGAAGTCATCCAACCTGAGGAATGAGCCAGTCCAAGTGTTCCTTTAGGTGCACCATAAAGCATGAACTCTTTAAAATGAACTCGTGGGAAAACCATGACGGGTGGCATGGTGTTCCCCGCAGCTTTGATCACAAGCAGTGTTGTTACTAAACTCCCCTTCTCTCTGCTGATAACTTTGGACACTTCTTTGATTCCTTTCTGTGCTATTACCTTTGAAGGCTGCTGGGTGGTTTCGGTTTTTGTCTCATCTAGGTTGTAGATGCGAGATGGGTCACAGGGCTCTGTATGTTTCTTAAGTAATGTCTCTAAATTATCGCAGAACATATCCACATTGAAGCAACTGGCTCTCGCTAGACTGCACCCTTCATTCAGTTCGAAGGAACAGTTGAAGTTGAGAAAACCATAGAGCCAGTCTTTGCCGGCCATATAATGTTTGTTCTCTGTTTCAGGACATTCTGTTTTATTGATTTTTGCTGTCTCATACGCTAACTTACGTGTTTCTAAAATTGCGAGACCATAGAACATCTTGCATTAGCTATTAAAAATTTAACAAAGTCCCCATCTGAGAAAACTCTGCGAACATCACAGCGAGCTTTCATATCCATAGCATTGCCAGGATTAGTTCCTAATTTCTTTACGTATCTAGCAAGAGTCTGAGACTTTAAATTCATATTTTTAGCAGCACTCCTGATAGATACTCCCTGTAGAACAAGTTTAACACCTGCCTTCATTGTATCTGCATTAAAAGTAACCTTAACCTTAGGCTTTTTTCGTTCTCGCACCATTTTGAACCTTCAACAATCAATCTGAAAGCAAAAAGTATTTATTAAAATAAGTATATCCGTTTCTTTACCACTTAATGTGAGTATTTACACTGTAAATGATGTCCCAACCTGCCCCTCTGTGCTTTGTCTCAACGTGTCCCATCATAACCTCCCACAGTAAAATCGTAGTCTTAACCTCCATAAGCCTGCCGGAGTGGCCGAGCGGTTCTAGGCGCTTCAGTCTGGAACCGCGCGACCGCTACGGTCGCAGGTTCGAATCCTGCCTCGGGTATGGATGTGTGTGATGTCCTTAGGTTAGTTAGGTTTAAGTAGTTCTAAGTTCTAGGGGACTGATGACCTCAGATGTTAAGTCCCACAGTGCTCAGAGCCATTATTTTAACCTCCATAAAAATTTCTAAGTAATTTGAACAATTTCAGTTAAGCACTAATGCATATGTAATAACCTGATGTAAATTGCACAAAAACTAATTCCATAACAAATTAAATATATCAAGTTACCTGAGTGTAGAAAAATGTACGTCACTAGCGAGCATTCAGTCTTTCCAGTATTTCTCAGATGCTATAGAATTGTGCCAAAACAAATGAAGTTCTTTCGCAGTCTCCATGGCAGAGGTATACAGTTTTGTCAGAATAGCCAAGCTAAAGCACTAAACTTTATTCAAAATGATGTTTTCTGAAGGTGCCCTGTTTCTCAACGTGCCCTACTTTCCCCTACATTCTCAAAGCGTGTGATACATATATTATCGTGAAAACATAAAAGGATTCAGAGAGAAAAAGTAAAATACCGTAAGACGACGGAAACTGATCCACCTAAGTAACGAAAAATGTCGTCGCTGATGAACTTGTGTTCTGTTAGAGCTTGCAGAACCTCCCAGCTAGAAAGTTCTTAAGCAAACCATAGCGTTAATTTTAGTAGCATGTGAGACATCACTGTTGTATCACGTCACCTGTGAACGGTGAACGAAGCACGCTGCGTGACAGAAGTGAAGCACCCAGAAGATGCGGTCGTATGTCAATGTAAACTGGTACACCCAAGTACCATCGCCAGGTGTTTAAATCATTAGAGGTGCTCTTCCCTGTGGCAGGGAGAGCTGATTCGCTGTAACATTTTGTGTCATCTCGCATCACTGGTGGGAAACTAGCAGCAGCCGGGCTGGGAAATTAACCGCCCCCTCGCGTGGGCTAACGTTAACACCACACCACACACGGCTGCGTGAGCGCTGAGCAGGGAAGCGGCGTGGGGCAGCACGGGACGTCGGCGACTACAGCGGCCGCCTGGCGAGAGGATGTTTCGGAAAAGCACATCGGGTACGACTTCTGGTCGCGGCTGGTAATGATTGACGGAATTGTGACGGCTAAACGGTACGTCGCGGACATCCAGCGTACTCGTGTGTTACCTCTCGTGCGGCAGCGTCGTGGCGCCATTTCCAATAGGACAGTGTTCTTCCACACACGGCCCGTGTCTCTACGATTTGTCATTACACCGCTACCTGTGGTCTATCTCGTGTGTCGTCTAAGGATATATGTTATAGATGAACGTACATGGCAATGCTGATTCCTTGAGATGTAAGATAACAAATTTTTGTTCTGCAGCCTGTCAACAGCGTCCTTCTGTATCCTGTCCTGGACAACAAAGATTTTCATTCCATTTTGTTAGCACCCGAAAGCGTTACGGACATGTATCGTCCAGCTAAAGACAGCCTTGTCTCACTGTACCCTGTGAACACAGTAGCAGTCACAGTCTCTACGCTCGGTTTCAGAACGCTCCACATAAGACTGGCGCCACATTAAATTATAAATCTGCTGTTGCCTCACGAACAAGCGGAAGCAGCGCAGCTACTAATCTTCCCCCATCCCATGACCTGTGGCGACATATGCAAGTCCCGTCGTAGTTTCGTGACGTCTCCGTGACATAGTCCGCCCCGATAGCTGAGTGGTCAGCCTGACGGATTGCCGTCCTACGGGCCCGGGTCCGATTCCTGGCTGGATCGGAGATTTTCTCCGCTCAGGAATTGGGTGTTGTGTTGTCTTCATCATTATTTCATCCCCCTCCGGCGCGCAGGTCGCTCATTGTGGCGTCGAACGTAATGAGACCTGCACCAAGGCGGCTGGACCTACCCCGCAAGGGGCCTCCCGGGCAATGACGAGAAACACTCATTTCCATTTATTTCCGTGACATAATTCAGCCAACTACCACACGGCTCGCAGCTAACTCCAGACTCTGAGGACAGAGGAAGTCGTCGAGAGCTCGACATTACATAGAAATCTGACGCGACAACACCACGTGGTAACTAACGTTTATCCGAGAATTCCGCGTCGCCCAGCTGCGTTCTCTGCTTGTTCTGTTCGTCCCTGAGGTGCACAGCGTAGCGCCTTTGGATTTTGAGCGCAGGTCGATGCCATGTTCCACGACTTCAGGGAGCATTCGATACAGTTCCGCACTGCCGTATAGCGAACAAAACAGCAGCGTACCGAGTATCGAACCAGATCTCCGGTTACCACTCAACACGTCGCTCTTAACGGGACAAAATTGAGTAACATAAAAGAAATATGGCCACTAAACCTTGCACACTTTTTATTTCGTGACTATTCAGATCATAGTATCGAATTTTTCGGGATGTTGTACTGGCAGAGGAACTCTCCAAAACGACTGCATATGCCACACTGGTCAACCAGTTAATTTCCGTTTACACAGACAATCAGTGTCCCTAAATTTTGGAGCCTACGGGTGCTCAACGCCGAGTTTATCAGCGCCTAATTGATACCAGCGCGCAGTGCTCTGTTTATATGGCGCTTCTCTTCCATCATTGCTTCTGAATCCACACTGCTCTGTTGTAACAGATAAACATCTCGCATATTGCAACATACAAAAACACTCTTCTCATTTTGTATTTTGTCGCCATTTTGTCAAGGTACAGCACTCGTAATGCCAGTTCACGGGCACAACGCAGCGCCGTGCATCGATCATAATTGTACGAGTAATATTTTGGAAAATATAGAACTGTGAAAACCAATTAATCATTTAGAGTACCCTTATATAAAACATTAACTAAATAATTTTGAAAAAACGAACGTTAGCCCTTTGGAAGTGCTCATTACAGCTGGAAATAACATTGAACAGTCATGCTTCCTGTGGTTACATTGAAACGCCAAAGAAACTGGTATATGCATGCGTATTCAAATGCGGCGTTGCGGACAACAAGAGTCTGGCCGCAGTTGTTAGATCGGTTACTGCTGCTACGACTGTAGGTTATCAAGATTTAAGTGAGTTTCAACGTGGTGTTATAGTTGGCGCACGAGCGATGGGACACAGTATCTCCGAGGCAGCGATGAAGTGGGGATTTTCCCATACGACCATTTCACGAGTGTACCGTGTATATCGGAATCCGGGAAAACATCAAATCTCCGACATCGCTGCGGCCGGAAAAAGGCTCCTGCGAGAACGGGACCGACGACAACTGAAGAGAATCTTTCAATGTGACATATGTGCAACGCTTCCGCAGATTGCTGCAGATTTGATTGCTGGCCCATCAACAAGTGTCAGCGTGCGAACTATTCAACGAAGCATAATCGGTATGGGCTTTCAGAGCCGAAGGCCCAGTCGTGTACCCTTGATGACTGCACGACACAAAGCTTTAGCCTCGCCTGGGCCCGTCAACACCGACAGTGGACTGTTGATGACTGGAAACATGTTGCCTGGTCGGACGAGTCTCGTTTCAAATAGTATAGAGCGGATGGACGTGTACGGGTATGGAGACAACCTCATGAGTCCATGGACTCTGCATGTCACCAGGGAACTGTTCGAGCTGATGGAGGCTCTGTAATGGTGTGGGGCGTGTGCAGTTGGAGTGATATGGGTCCCCTAATTCGCCTAGATACGACTCTGACGTATGTAAACATCCTGTCTGATCACCTGCATCCATTCATGTTCAATCTGTATTTCGTCGGGGTTGCGCAATTCCAGCAGGACAATGCGACACCCCATACGTCCAGAATTGCTACAGAGTGGCTCCAGCATCACTCTTCTGAGTCTAAACACTTCCCCTTCTAACAACCCTGCCACAACAAAGGTCAGCATTTAATAACGATTGTGGTGTTGCTCACGCTGCTAAATACTGCATTTTCGGGCAACGACAGTCATATTATGTGGCAGGTGTCAGTAGAGCACATTTAATAAAGTCATTTCATGTAATAGTGAATAAACTAGGCACTCATCCTTTTGTGTTTCCCACGCTGGTCTCGTCGTAAAATCATGGCTCAATCGTTGAAAATCTAGGAGGTTATGATTCCAAGCTCGGATGCAAAGAGGCCTAGGTTTTATCCTGCTGTATTCAAAAGTTTTGTAGATGCGCTTCACAAAACATTCTTCAAGATTAAACCTTTCAAAGTTAGCACAATGGTGATGTAAAACAATAATCGGCACTCCGAATTTAAGTTACACTTCCTTTTAATTGCTTTTATTGTAATATCACGTAAACACAAAACATCACTTCACAATACAAAACACACTTGAAAACATCTCTCTCACAGTCACTGTTAAAGTTCCCATTTTATAAGCGGACTACAGTACGCGTCTTTCCAACATGACGTCCAAGACTTGAACTTCTCAAGGTCCGACTCTCTAACAATTCAACAACTAACTAATAATCGCTTACGCGTTCAAAAATCAGAGTTACAAGTACGCCAAAGATCATAGTGACAAAAGAAAGAATACACATAAGAATAATATCATTGCAATATAAACATATCGATGTATCAAAAGTGAAATCAAATCTGAATGTTGTCTCAGAAATATGTTAAGTAGTTAACAGAAATACAGTAGAATATTACTGGTATCGAGAGGTTCAGATGAGGTACCATAATGGTTACGTAATTCAAGTATCATTACACCCTCGCTACCAAATTCCCTAGACATGAACATTATTGAGCAAATGTGGATGCCTTGCAACGTACTGTTCAGAAGAGACGTCCACCTCCTCGTACTCTTGCGGATTTATGGTTAGCCCTGCATGGTTAGTGGTGTCGATTCCATCAAGCACTACTTCAGACAAGTCGAGTCCATGGTATGTCGTGTTGCGGCACTTCTGCGGGGCCCTACAATATATTAGGCAGGTGTACCAGTTTCTTTGGCTTATCGGTGTATTAATACAATCCGTAGTTAAGACTCACATATCTATTCACTAGATATTTACGAAGCACTTTTTAAATATTCGTATCATTTAGATTAGCACCTATTAAGCATCTTTCTATACTAGACTGCAGTTACGAGACTCTACGGACATGAGGGAAAGCAGTATTGAGATGACAGTGAGGCAGGATTGTAGTATGTCAGGGTTTGTTTTCTGTCTGTACATTGAGCAAGCGGTAAAGGAAACCAATAAGAAATTTGGGACGAAATTAAAAGTTTAGGCAGAAGAAATAAATACTTGGTTTATTGATGCTACTGTAATTCTGTCATAAATGGCAAAGTGCTCAGATTAGGAGTTTAACGGAGCGGTTAGCGTCTCGAAAATAGATTCCAAGATCAACGTCAAACTGAAGTAAAGCAAGGGTAATTGAATGTAGTAAATTAAACCGGCGATGCTAGAGGAGGTGTGCTATTTGAGATCAAAATGACTGATGATGGTCGAAGCAGAAAAGATATGAAATGCAGACTGGCAATAGTGTTTCTGAAAAAGAGAAATTTGTAAACATCGAATACTCTAGCTCTTTGCAGAAGACCTTCTTTGAAGTTTGGAAGATAGGAGACGAGGTACTGGCATAATTGAAGCTGTGAGGACGGGTCGTGAGTCGTGCTTGGGTAGCTCAGATGGTAGAGCACTTGCCCGCGAAAGACAAAGATCCCGAGTTCGAGTCTCGGTCCAGCACACAGTTTTTATCTGCCAGGAATTTTTATCGAATATTCTCGTAAATTTAAGTTTCAGTAAGTCTTTCCTGAAAGTATTTGTCGGGAGTCTAGATTTGCACAATAGAGAGAGAGGGACGATAAGCAGTACAGAAAATAATGTAGGAAAGCTTTGAAATGTAATGCTATAGAAAATTGCTAAAGATTAGGTGAGGGGATCGAGTAAGTAATCAGAAGGTACTGAATCTAATCGGGGGAAAATAAATTTATGGCACAACTTGACTAAAAGGAGGGATAGGTGTATGGGATGCATCGTGAGATGTCAAAGAGTTGTTTGCTTGGTGATGCAGGGTAGCGTGTGGAGTCGAAATTGTAGGGTGGAAAGCAGCACCTGTGCAGAGATGAAGGAACTTGCAAATAACGGACGAGCTCGTAGAGCTGCATCGAATCAGTCTCCGGTCGGAGTAACTGAACAACAATAAAATCGAGTGTATTACCGAATCATATCTTTCTGCTGCGAATCAAATGTCGCATAAACAATCGTTTTTACTGTCAAAGGGTGCTAAGTTTTTTGTCTGAAACAGTTATGAATGGATTCTTCGTTTTTTGTGAGATCAACATACATATCTGTTACACCATGTTGACCTGTGTGCTGTATACAATTCATCCCGGGTCCACGAGAGCTTCCACTAGCTCATTCTTGAGAGATGCACGGTTGTTTATGTGGGTTTCTGGTGACGTCGGTCAGGCGGCAGACGAGGCTGCTGACGCTGTTGGCAAGGCTGCAGCCCTCCTACCTCTTCCATTCCTTCCGGTGAGTCCGCAGCTCTTGGTCGTGCGGTAGCGTTCTCGCTTCCCGCGCCCGGGTTCCGGGGTTCGATTCCCCGCGGGGTCAGGGATTTTCTCTGCCTCGTGATGACTGGGTGTTGTGTGATGTCCTTACGTTAGTTAGGTTTAAGTAGTTCTAAGTTCTAGGGGACTGATGACCATAGCTGTTAAGTCCCATAGTGCTCAGAGCCATTTGACCCATTTGAACCTTCCGGTGATCTCCGTGTTACCGTCTGCCAGCAGGTGGTATCACTTTGGCATCAACAGTGGTCTTCCCTTCATGAAAACAGCTCTGGGGAATTAAACCTGTCCCAGCGGCTTGGCCGACCACCTCTCGCCTCTCTCGCCTCGAGGAAATCATTATATCTGGGTTCTATATTGGGCACTGTCGTTTTAGCCTTATCTCCCACCACTTTGTTCTCATTGTTATCAACCTTTGACGGGTCATCATTTCCTGACCAAAGGACCTTTCTCTTAACCCCTTACGTTCTAATGTAGGCCTATGCTTGCCGTCTGATTTAGCGGCCGTTGTAGCGAACGACCACGTTTTACTTTTTAGCAGTGTGGCGAAGGAGAATTAACCTTTAGTTCGGGACCTCCCTTGTCTCTGTTTTGTGGAGCTTTCTCCGAGAGGAAGTCCTTGATCGTAGCTCTCTGTCTCCTTCCATCGATTGGGCTTACCGTGTAGGCGCTTTTTTAACTCCCTTTTCGTTTTATTGTTGTAAGATTCTGACATGAACGCGTATGACCTTAGTTGCTTTTGCGCCCTAAAACAAAACAAAAAAAAAGATGTTGATAATTATTCAGTGGTCCCTGCTTTTCACAAAACAGAATTCAGCACACGTATTTTTTCTTTAAATAAATTATCTACAGTCTTCAACCATTAATCCATGTGAACTCTAACTGCAGGTTGTGTATTTCTGTTGATGGATGTTGCACCAACGTATTTTTTAAAAGAAAATGTTTCATGTATTTTTTTTACATATACCACATCCGTGAAGTCCATTTCACCTAGGAGCTGTTTTTTAAGGAAGATTGTTGTTGTTGTTGTTTTTGTTCTCGTTGTTGTGGTCTTCAGTCCTGAGACTGGTTTGATGCAGCTCTCCATGCTACTCTATCCTGTGCAAGCTTCTTCATCTCCCAGTACCTACTGCAACCTACTTCCTTCTGAATCTGTTTAGTGTATTCATCTCTTGGTCTCCCTCTTACGATTTTTACCCTCCACGCTGCCCTCCAACACTAAATTGGTGATCCCTTGATGCCTCAGAATATGTCCTACCAACCGACCCCTTCTTCTAGTTAAGTTGTGCCACAACCTTCTCTTCCGCCCAACCCTATTCAATACCTCCTCATTAGTTATATGATCTACTCATCTAATCTTCAGCATTCTTCTGTAGCACCACATTTCGAAAGCTTCTATTCTCTTCTTGTCCAAACTATTTATCGTCCATGTTTCACTTCCATACATGGCTACACTCCATACAAATACTTTCAGAAACGACTTCCTGACACTTAAATCTATACTCAATGTTAACAAATTTCTCTTCTTCAGAAACACTTTCCTTTCCATTGCCAGTCTACATTTTATATCCTCTCTACTTCGACCATCATCAGTTATTTTGCTCCCCAAATAGCAAAACTCCTTTACTACTTTAAGTGTCTCGTTTCCTAATCTAATTCCCTCAGCATCACCCGACTTAATTCGACTACATTCCATTATCCTCGTTTTGCATTTGTTGATGTTCATCTTATACCCTCCTTTCAAGACACTGTCCATTCCGTTCAACTGCTCTTCCAAGTCCTTTGCTGTCTCTGACAGAATTACAATGTCATCGGCGAATCTCAAAGTTTTTATTTCTTCTCCATGGATTTTAATACCTACTCCGAATTTTTCTTTTGTTTCCTTCACTGCTTGCTCAATATACAGATTTATTAGCGTATATTATTTTCTAAATATGTATTATTGCTCAGTGACACGTTCTACATCGGGGATTTCCTGGGATTTTCTCCTCTCGTGGACCGGGTGCTTGTGTTGTGCTCATCATCATTCGGGAATATGGTGGGACTAGATTGTGTAAGGATTGGGAATTGGCTGGCTCTAAGCACCATGGGACTTAACATCTGAGGTCATCAGTCCCCTGGAACTTAGAACTACTTTAACCCAACTAACCTAAGGACATCACACACACCCATGCCCGAGGCAGGATTCGAACCTGCGACCGTAGTGGTCTCGCGCTTCCAGACTGAAGCGCCTAGAACCGCTCGGCCACTCGGGCCGGTGATTGGGAATTCGTGCTGGCGCTGACAACCACGTCGTTGAGCGCCCCACAAACCAAACTCATCGTCATCATCATCATCATCATCATCATCATCATGACGTTCTGTATTCCCAATGATATCCTCACTAAGGCTCTACGGAAGAAAAAGCCAGTCACGCGCACTCAGTTGTAGATGGCTTACCTGACACCTTCAACGGGCGACAAAAATTTGATCTGTACTATTTCACTTTATTGTTGACCGAATACAAAAACACTGTCAGAATCAGCTCATTAGGAGCTACAATCTTATGTTAATGATTAAACACAATAAGGCAATTATTAAAACTAGAAACTGTATATATGTTTTGACGCCAAAGACCTTGTAAAAAATAACTAGACTCACTGATGGCGCTGCAGTCACGGGATAATTTGAACCTTCGGCTGGACGCCATTATAGTGGTTGTAGTCTGATACCGGCACGGTAACTCAGCATGTTCGGTCAGAGGGTTAGCTGCCCTCTGTAATAAAAAAAACTGAGTTAATGGATCATCAACGAACTGAAACGGGTGTCTTTCGACGTCCGCCCCGAACAAATACAACGAACGAAAACGAACAAAATGAGATTTAAAAAAAAAGATGGGTTTTGTAGTATTGTTGTTTATGAAGACCCTGATTCAACGTTGTATATTTGTTCGGGCGTACATACAGTATTTGTTACTCGTAATTCTACTGTCTGTACGTTCCAATCAAAAGAAGTACAATGGTGAAGAGTCGTGCAGCGACTAATTATACAAATAAATTCGAGAAAGGAACGAATATTACATTTCACAGGTAAGTGAATATTTTAAATTGTTTTGTATGTCAGTGCACTTGCTTAATAAATGTTTTTGTAACACAGTATTAGCATAATGTCTGTGCATCTATTTGCAGGTTTCCTTTCTCAAAACCACAGCTGTTACAAAAATGGTTACACGCTGTCAGGAGGCAAGATTTCCGACCGACAGAATACCATTTTATACGTTCTGATCATTTTGAAGAAAGTTGGCTGATCGGTAGTGTTCTCATGGTCTAGGTTAGGTCGAAACTTGATAATTTGGTCGTGAGTTGCCAAAGCACTATGCCATATGAAACTCACTTCTCGTCATAAAATCTAAAGCAAGGTAGAGTCAGAAAGTATCTATTGATACAGTGGGCAAATCTTCGAGTATTTTGATGCATTTTGCGTACAGCTATCGTAAATGAACTACGAAAAATGCTAGGGGTCCAGTACATAACTTTTAGCTACGGCAGATTCCATGTAGTACGTAAGATAAATTCATAAACAGTGACTAGTTGCCGTTCGTTCATAAATTAAAAAGTGTATTTTAGTAACGTATTTAAATGAGGCATTATGTTTGTAACCTAACTCAAGGGAAGGCATTTTATAACCAAAAGCGATGTATAAACATTCGAACTCCGCGCGTCAGTTTACCACTCTAATGGCCGCCGCCCAGCTATTCAATTTGTCCGCTCTTCACAGTCGACCACTCGTGCGGTTGTGGGGGCCTGTTTGACGCAGTGAAACTCACGGCGCGCAAATCACCCACACTATATTCATCCAGTATTTGAGAATGAGAGCACCTTGAGACTTCCAACAAGCTACACCCGACATGTCGAACCTTTTAGATACTTTTCCTACCCGATACCGCCCACAAAATAATGAAAGGAAAAGAGTTCATTGCTTGCTACATTTTTCGCTGTTCATATAGTAAAATAGGATTGGGGAGAAGAGAAGTTTGTGGCACAACTTGACCAGAAGAAGGGATCGGTTGGTAGGACATGTTCTGAGACATCAAGGGATCACCAATTTAGTATTGGAGGGCAGGATAGAGTAGCATGGAGAGCTGCATCAAACCAGTCTCAGGACTGAAGACCACAACAACAACAACATAGTAAAATTTCAGCATCCGGCATGACGTATTAATAGTTTACTACTTACTCTATTCGAAGCACATTTTGTAGACAGGTATCCGCATACACATCTGGACGGACCTACAAAGTTATATCATTGTACGACATGTAATTCAGGAGCTGACATCTTTAAAGAATCGCGAGTGCAGGAGGGTTACTTCTATAATCTAACCCAACAGAAAACGTAATCAGTCACCCCGTCCACGAAAGTTCGCCAAGTTGGAGGAGGCCTGAGGTCGTGCCGTTCTCATTGTAATGGAATTCCAGATCGTCCGCTTCTTGTGCAAACTGTAATAGAGTTGTTGTACACCGAGCGAGGTGGCGCAGTGGTTAGCACACTGGACTCGCATTTAGGAAGACGACGGTTTAAGCCCGCGTCTGGCCACCCTGATATAGGTTTCCCGTGATTTCCCCAAATCGCTTCAGGCAAATGCCGGGATTGTTCCTTTGAAAGGGCACGGCCGACTACCTTCCCCATCCTTCCCTAATCCGACGGGACCGATGACCTCGCTGTTTGGTTCCTTCCCCCCAAATCAACCAATTCCTATACCTTCCGCTGTTGTATTTGGTTGGGTCTCCCACAGCAACTGCACTGGACTCGCATTCGGGAGGACGACGGTTCAATCCCGCGTCCGGCCATCCTGATTTAGGTTTTCCGTGCTTTCCCTAATTCGCTCGAGGCAAATGCCGGGATTGTTGCTTTGAAAGGGCACGGCCGACTACCTTCCCCATCCTTCCCTAATCCGACGGGACCGATGACCTCGCTGTTTGGTTCCTTCCCCCCAAATCAACCAATTCCTATACCTTCCGCTGTTGTATTTGGTTGGCTCTCCCACAGCAACTACACTGGACTCGCATTCGGGAGGACGACGGTTCAATCCCGCGTCCGGCCATCCTGATTTAGGTTTTCCGTGGTTTCCCTAAATCGCTCCAGGCAAATGCCGGGATGGTTCCTTTGAAAGAGCACGGCCGACTTCCTTCCCCGTCCTTCCCTAATCCGATGAGACCGATAACCTCGCAGTTTGGTCTCTTCCCCCAAACAACCCAACCAACCACAGCAACTTCTCCGTCCCATTGGCTCTCACGCAACGATCGCATTTAATGCAGAAAGTTAGGTGCTCACGGCGAAGCAACGTCAACCAGAGTATGAGTTTTAATCCTGGCGTTAGAGCGCACTCTGACATTAACGTAGATCCATAAAGTACCCGTTAGGGGGGAAACAGCAAAGAGATAAGACGGCGACCGCATGCTCTGCAACGGGAATCCAGGTGTGTTGCGTATGCGCCAGTAGGCATTTATATCTGCATCTGCACGCGGTAAGCCACGTATCATCACCTCACCTCTTCCTTTTCCTGTCGTTCAGGAATGGTGCGTGGTAATGAGCTCCAATTTCAGTCATTTGCAAGACGTTTGGGAGTGTTGGAGGAGAGCGTAGGCCAGGGCTTCCCAACGTGTGGTCCGCGGGCCCCTTAGGGATCCGCCGGCTCTTTGTAGGGGGTCCACGGCCACCTTTCACCAAATCCTGTAAAATAATGAGCAAAAGTATTGAATAAAAATGTGAAAATCATTTTTTTCGTGTGAAAAACATGTGTACTTTTACTTCAGGTCGTATTCCCAAGCAGCCTTTGCGGTTCCTTAAGTGAGAACGCATACACCGTTTAGTGCCGGAGAATGCGGCTTCTCTGATCGACTGTTTCGCAACAATACGGGGGTCGTTTGTGCGCCGGCTCACGGCGCTAGATGCGCTGAAACGTTTTACGCATGCGCAGAGCGAGCTTTGTCGACCAATCACAGCGCTCGCTGGCACGTATGCGACCCCAGGCATCGTTAAATGTTAAACTTGCTTTGTCAGTGCACTACCTATTTCAGAAGTCGATTTTTGACCTTCAAGTTGTTTTCATTCATCTCTAAACCAAAGACTATTGATACTTCGGGGGGAGGGGGGGGTTGTTCAAATGGTTCAAATGCCTCTGAGCACTATGGGACTTAACTGCTAAGGTCATCAGTCGCCTAGAACTTAGAACTAATTAAACCTAACTAACCTAAGGACGTCACACACATTCATGCCTGAGGCAGGATTCGAACCTGTGACCGCAGCGGTCGCTTGGTTCCAGACTGTAGCGCCTAGAACAGCACGGCCACCCTGGCCGGCAGGGGAGGGGGGGGGGGGGAAGTGGGGGGGGGTCATTGGGAACATGGAACTTGCATTAAGAAGCTTTCAGTTCCCATGGGTTTCGCTCTGAAATTTAAAGTTACTGTGCTCTTGACTGACTAGGGGTCCGCCATGAATTTTCGACTGAAGGAGGAGTCCGCCAGCTGAAAAAGGTTGGGAAGGCCTGACGTAGGCTATCTCCAATCAGAAAGATTCCTAACAATTACTAATAAAATGATATTTATTTATTATGAAGAAATACTTAAGTTAAATGAATGTTCTTGTTGTGAAATGTCGTCTAAAGTATTGGAGTCCTGTCGCTGTGCCTCTGAGTGATGTCTACAGAGCCTGCGTCTCGGAGACGACGGACGAACTCCGCTGCATGTAGATTCGGCTCAGTACCTCGGTATTTAAGGAGGCATCGACCAATCGCTTTAGGCACACGTGATGCCCGTGTGTTGGCAGCTGCGGCCCTTGGCTAACCTCGGTACAGTTCGAACTGCCAACCCAGACAGCTGCTGCGCTACGGGTGTTTCGAGCGAGGCTCATTGATTGCTGTGCGGTGCGGTGCTCTGTGGAGTCGTGAGTTCCGTCACAACGGAAGTAAGCCGTTGATCGAAACTTCCTGCGATGCGCCTTCTCAAAATTTTAACAATAAATAAAAAAATTGAAAAAGGATAAGTGTTTTGTGAACGATTTGTCTAAAAGCAAGAAATTCAACAGAGTAGAGAAACTTTGGACACGTCTTTGGTGACGCTCGAAATCACATGCAGCAGCTGAGATGCGCATACGTTAGTGACGTAAGGAGACCACCGAGGGAAATTTCACCAGACAAGTATCCTCCGATAATCTGTAAAATTCTGACATAGTGAGTCAAACATTGCACTTTTAATTCTCAGTCGGCACCTCATTTGGTGAGCATGATTTCGAGCATCATTCAAAGACGAATCAAATGTTTCTCCAATTTGCTTTATTTTCTACTTATAGGTAAATTATACTAAACAAAATTTGAACTTTTTTTTATTTTCAAGTTTTGTTCAGAGGTCATGAAATATGTTTAAATATCGATCGGTATGCTATTTTTTAAACTTCGTTTACATAGCTATCCGGGTGATTACCCTGGTTACTTTCAAACACTTACATCTTTTCTTACGAAACCAGACATTGCGCTGGACAATTTGATACCCTATTTGTCCATTTCGCACTCTTCATTTGGCTTTAAAAATTCGGACGAAAACCTAGTGTGTAGTTTCTACGGTGTCTTTTTCTCGCTCCGCTCACATACTTGACAAAGAAATTGGGTATTATTTATGAATTGAATGTCGTACGCTAAAGCGAAAGGCGACCGGACAGTTGCTACGAGGGATGTTTAATAAGTAATGCAACACATTTTATTCTGAAAGCAGGCTGGTTGTATTCATAATTCCAGTACATTATATTATTCCCCACTCTCTTCGCTACACAACCCTATTTTTCAATGTAATCTCCGTTCAATGCGACGGCCTTGCACCACCTTACGGTGAGGGCCTGTATGGTCGCATGGTACCACTCTACTGATCGACGGCGGAGCTGACGTCTTTCCGTCTCAATAACCTCCCCATCATCCACATTCTACTTCCTACGGAGTGTATCTTTCATTGTGCCACTGGGTATTGTGTGACGTCCTTAGGTTAGTTAGGTGTAAGTAGTTCTAAGTTCTAGGGGACTGATGACCATAGATGTTAAGTCCCATAGTGCTCAGAGCCATTTCATTGTGCCAAACAGACGGAAGTCGGAAGGTACGAGATCCGCGCTGTAGGGTAGTTGAGGAAGAACACTACAATGATGTTTTCTGAGCTCCTCTCGGGTTCGCAGACTTGTGAGAGACTTCGCGTTGTCTTGGAGAAGGAGGGGCGTCGCACACACTGAAGTCGTGTCTTCAATTCCCAGAGAGTAGCAACTGTGACGTGCAGCTGTGTATCGAGGTGTTTGATTATGATCCGTCGACCACTTCGAATGAGACTGTCCACACGTTCCATCTTGCAGGAGTCACAGCTCTGTGCGACCGGCCGGCATGCGGGAGACCGGACAGGTTTGTGCGACCTTGTGGTGGTGGTGGTGGTGGTGGTGGTGGCGGCGGTAACAGACGCCACGCCCAACGGCTCACCGTGCTTTTGTTCATTACCGGGTCCTGTAGGGGCTAGAGCGGGGATGTCGCATGATGTCACGCAACTATTTTTGCTACCGAAACTGGCCTAGAAAAAAGTGTTGCGTTACATATTCAGCACCCCTCCTACACCCATTCTCCGCAAGCTGCCTTGCGGTGTGCGGCGGATACTTCTGGTAGCATAGTTCATCTTTCCTCTTTCTCCCTGTTCCATTCGCGAGTGGCTCGTTGGAAGAATAAATGACCCTCGATAGCTTCTCTGATTTTCTCGTTGTGCTAATTTCGCGAGACGTACGTGGAAGGAAGTAACAAGTTGTGCAATTCTTCCCGGAACGTACGCGCTTGGAATTTGAACAGTAAACTCTTCACACTGCACAACAGCCTCGCTTGTAACATATGCTGTCGGCCTTTTTTGAGCATCTCTGTGGCGCTCCCGCGTCGACTAAACAATGCCGTCCTCTCTCTCTTCTATTAATCCATCCAGGTAACAGTCTCAGACTAACGAGAACCCTCAAAAATCACTTTAAGTTGTTTTCTAATCCATTACTTCCGTGGATGAATTTCGTTTCCTTAAGATTCTTGCATTGAGTTTCAGCCTGACATCGCTTTTTCCTAGAGTTTGTTTTATATAGTCATTCCGCTTTCGGTCGCTTTGGATGGTTACTGTTTCTAGTACTTTGTCGCCAGTAGTGCAATCGTATAGTAGTGGATTTCTTCGGCTATTTATGGGCAGTCGTTTTCACTGACTTTGTGCAGGCTCAACTACCAGTCTCTGCAGCAAACATCGATACTCTGCAGGTCTTCCTGGAATTCGCTAAAGTCTTGTGGCGTTGCTAACTTCTTACAAACAGCATTGTCTACGAACAGCTTCAACCCTAATGCTGGAGCTTCCGACATTATCCAGTAAATCGTATGCGTACACCTTTGTAACATTCTTAACAGCATTCTAAAGCTGCTTATAATACGAGTGCAGTTACATAACACGGTTCACGTTGACAGTGAAACTTTTCGCAAACATGCCTCAGAAAAGTGCTACACTTGGAAGGATACAACGATCTGAACACCGTGAAATGGGCCTCTGATTCAAGGCTCCGCCGTTGTATCAACTCTCTAGACTGTCACTTGCTTCAGGTTTTAGGTTGACATAAGAGTTAAGTCATATGTAGGAACTCAAATCACCGGTCTACGGAGCTCACGAACTTGGAATTCCGCATTGTGTGCAAGATATTGCGCCGGCGGTTGCGTTTCAAACCGTACGGTATGCAGCTCGTGCAACAGTTAAAAGCGGATGATCGCCTCCTTAAATTTTACATCACAGTGCAGGCAGCACTTGAAGATGAACATTTCGGCTCCAAGCTGATAATCAGCGACGATGCAGCTTTCTGTTTATCTGGAGAGGATAATAGACATAATGGGAAGTGTGGGGCACAGAACATTCTCATGAAATTGTGCCGTATGAACGAGATTCGCCGAAGATTAATTTTTTTCCCTGCAATATCACAGAAGCAGCTTACAGGTCGTTTTTGTTGTGTGTGAAAACTGTGACTGGTATCTCTTACCTAGATGTGTTACAGTTGTGGTTGTTTCCACAACTGAATGCTGATTCCGAGAATTTCACCTTCCAGCAAGATGAGACATCCCTCATTGCAGTCCGCAGCTCGTGGTCGTGCGGTAGCGTTCTCGCTTCTCGCTTCTCGCTTCCCGCGCCCGGGTTCCCGGGTTCGATTCCCGGCGGGGTCAGGGATTTTCTCTGCCTCGTGATGACTGGGTGTTGTGTGATGTCCTTAGGTTAGTTAGGTTTAAGTAGTTCTAAGTTCTAGGGGACTGATGACCATAGATGTTAAGTCCCATAGTGCTCAGAGCCATTTGAACCTCATTGCAGCATCGATTTTCTTCGGTACCTAACTAACGAACTTTCGCATCGCTGGATTGGACGTAGCAGTGATAATGCTCGCCTAGAGCTCTGGAACAGCGCAAAGTGTGATGACGAGCCACACGATTGCACGAACTTTACTACCGCATGGACGAGTGTCTTGAGGAGCACTCATAGAACAGTTGTACAGTGCGAAATGCAAACTTGGTGAGTTTCCGTTCTATTCATGTATAATAATATTTGTACATGTAATATTTTGGAAAATATAGAGCTTTGACAACGAATGAATCCTGCATAATATAGTTCGTTGCTTACGACATCCAGCTCGAACCATACGAAAACATATATCTATTGGCCCAGTATAAGCAGCATCTGTAATTTTGAGAGAATTTAAAGAGAGAAAATCACTGGAGGAAAATTTGTCATTTTATTCACTTACAGAACCTGTTCACAGTATAGTCACTCCTGATCACATTTTCTATGTTTAATGTAGATGAATTATTCGGAAATGCCAGCCGTCTACACTCCATACTGATGTTACTTTTAACTTCTCTAGCAGTATTTAGTTGGTCACTGTCATTATTTTCGTCACTGCCATCGAGGGCGTTGGAGACACAGCACTTCCTGAACGTTTCGTTCTTTTTGATAATCTGGTGATACTGTGCACCATGAAGGAAGAATCCACTCACGCGTATGGCTGACTGATAAGTTTTTAAATCTTACCATATTCTAAAACGTGTCAAAGTAGCATTTTCAAAGACGAACGTTCAATGGCTTCATTTGATATCGAGGAATTACAGTTTTGAAATAATACCTCCAGGTATACGGGTAGGTGTCTCTTCAATGCAGCAACAATACGCTTTACTTGAGATTAGCCGGTCGCTGTGGCCGAGCGGTTCTAGGCGCTTCAGTCCGGAACCGCGCTGCTGCTACGGTCGCAGATTCGAATCCTGCCTCGGGCATGGATGTGTGTGATGTCCTTAGGTTAGTTAGGTTTAAGCAGTTCTAAGTCTAGGGGACTGATGACCTCTGATGTTAAGTCCCATAGTGCTTAGAGCCATTTGAACCATTTGAACTTTACTTGAGATTCTAAGAAACCTTTAAAGGCACCTAACGCTAACATAGCTCTCTTACTGAGTATCGCATCTTCTCTTCTCTTTACACCAACCGTGTAACCCCTTAGGAAAATTTTCGTTGGACAGTTTTTTACGTTTCGAGATAATATCCTAGGGCAGCCCCCCCCCCCCCCTCCCCAATTGAGTAGTTTGTAGCATCACAGTAACTCTTTGTTTTTCGTTGCCAGTGGGTTCTTAAATGAGATACTTAAAATCTTCTGGCAGCCACTCTGCTAGTGAAATACTTCGTCGGAGACAGAGCTCACTTACACTTATTAACCTCAAGTACCAGAAGATGCTCTCACGGAATTCTGTCTATGCTATGTTTAAGATCTTCGCAATTTCCAAGGCCTATAACTGTATATACGAGGGATGTGTATGTATAATTTTCAACCTCTTGTCGGTAACGAAATGGAAACCATAACGAAAATAAGAAATGCTTTACTTCCAACATTTGGGTACACCTTCAAGTAACTTCTCTACATTTTCCCCTCTCCGACTTGGACATTTGTCGCAGCCCCGTACTAACTTTCCAATACCACACGCCTGAGATTTCCGCCAGTTGCCTACGCTGGCCTGCAGCTCGTTGTCTGTACCAAAATGCTGTCGTAGTCAGCTGTTCACGTGGGTAAAGAGAGAAAAATCAGAGGGAACCAAGTTCGGGCTGTATAGTGGGTGACCAAATACTTCCCATCGAAAACGCTGCAGGAGTTTCTTCGTTGCACCTGCAGTGTTTAGCCGAGAATTGTCATGAAGGAGACGCACGATGATTACGTAATGTGGGCTGCATGAAATCTGGCGGAACTCCTCGATAGTCACTTCACACTTGACGAGAGACACTGCTGTTGTAGCCATCTTTAAGTCCCCACTCTGTGCTCCGAATTAAAAAAACGTCACATTACGTGACGTGATAAGTCGGGCATGCTAGAGACACTGCACAACACGCCTGCGCAAAGCTGCACCGGGTTTTTCACTGTGGTTCTAATTTCGCGATGATCGGATGTTGAAAAGGGGCTAGCCGTCGGAGTTACCCAGTCTTTTAGCCCTCTGTATGACTTCGATGATGAAACGGCAGTTCGCGACTGATTCTCAAGTGCGATCCAACGCCGCACATTAGATTAACCCAAACCACACTATGTGCCAGCATAACAAATAATTGCTAATTTGAAACTGGAATCATAACTGCACGTAATTCCGAAATGTGCTGGTGATTTTCTTTCAACGTTACCACGCATTGGTGAAGGCTAGATTTTCTCTTTCGTCGGAGAAAAACTGTGCCTCTCCTGTTTGTAAAATAACGAAACTGTGTGCACGATAGTAACCGTTACCTAAATGAAACGTTAACAGTCTTCCGCAACGTGGAACGTTTAAGTTCCATAGACTAGCGATAGTGTTGCTCCATTCCCAACTAAAGCGGGCCGTAGACAGTATTATTGCTCAATAAGCCGGGACCTGCGGTAGTACTGAACGTAGGTGGGTTAGGTTAGGAGATTGTGCAGTAATACTCACTCTCTAAAGAGCCGCTTTAGTTGGGATTGGAACTGCTGTATCGCTAGTCTAGGGAAACTGCTCTGAGATAACTGTGCTGTGCGTACTGTGGGCAGTATTGAAATATCTTTCCCAGTCGCTCATCTTTCCGGGCTCCTTTGTTAACTACTAAAATCAGTTCAAAACAAGAAGGTCGTATTAAATAGGGAAAACTAAGAATGGGTTGTTGCTCAGTGTATACGGAAAGCGGTAAACCCCTACAGTTACGAGACTTCTATTCTCTCTAATTTATTTCGTTAAGAACAAAATTCAGTAATAATTGACCTTCACTCTGCGTTCATCTTTCTTTTTTCTTCTCGTTGCGCAACCACCACGGCAGCAGCATCTTACCGGTGCGGCATTTCAAACCAGATTAAATACTGCACAGTCTAAGTGCACGCTTCTGCCAATCATTCTGCAGAGTACACCAGTATTGTGGCACAGTGTAACAGAACAGTGATGCTGTCTGTCTACGGACCACTTCAGTTAAGTCGCGCAGATAAATCGCGCCCTAGTTTTTCGTGGTCAAATTTCGGGGATAAATTGTGTGACTAGTTCTCTGACCAACACGGTATTACATTTATTGTCAACGTGAATATTCCCACAAACATAGCTTCCAAGAAACTCATTCACAAATGAGTGTTTAGTTAAAGTTTATCTTTCCGCGAGCCCATAAATTTAGCACTAGGTTCTATTCCCGGTCCCGAGAGACACGCTTTGTGACTCAGTTAAAACCCAACGGCTGCCTACGGGTGGGCCAACCTGTCTCTGCTTTCTTGGCGGTTTTCCATTCTCATCTAGGCGAATGTTGGGCCAGCTTCCAATTTCCGCGTCACCCTAACTACTCACAACACACGTGTACCACTAAACGGGAGACAAGAGTTCACGTACTGCACCGGCACTTGCTTGCTACCTACAGCTAATCCAGATGACACCAGTTTTAATTTGACTCGGGTTATCTCGTCATCGACTGCGTTTTAAAACTCTAGTTTTGTCTCCTTTTCCATTCCTAAACTAATTACTGTGATGTCACTTAAATGAAACTGTACACAGTCGTTAAAATGGGACCACTATGTGACGCAAGGCAAATTGCTTGATTGTAAGCGGGGTCAGGGATTTTCTCTGCCTCGAGATGACTGGGTGTTGTGTACTGTCCTTAGGTTAGTTAGGTTTAGTGCTCAGAGCCTTGATTGTAAGCACGCTCCAGGGTAATCGCGCGTGTTAACGCGACCGCTTCCGAGACGGGGAGGTGTGCCGACCAGGGATCGGTGTGCTTGCCAGCCTTGGTGTGATTTTTAGGCGTTTTCCCACATCCCATTAAGTGAATATCTAGCTGGTTCCCGTTCAGAAAATTTTCACTTACTTACACATAGAATTTAATACAATGAATGCATTGATTGCATCTGTCCTCGAGGGTGAATAGGACACTGATGACCTTTGCTGCTTGTTCTCCTTAAACGCTTACTCAGTATCAACGTCTTGATAAAGAACGTGTAAACTAGAGACAAACCGGACATTCTCTCAGACTGTGCGAATTTTGTCTGTGTTAATTTTTGTAATTGTATTTATTCACCTAGCAGCTACCAAAACAATCTGTTTCAATATCGATTGAGGTTCGCTAAACCTCCATTTTAACTGCAACAGTTCGTTTAACTGGTCTAGTGTTGTACAAACGCTGTGTCAGAAGACTGGCCGTCGAAAATGAAAGGGATCACACGCGCCCTAGAAAATTGGCGCATGTTGATAAAAGCACATCCAAGACTGTCAAAAAAAAAAAAAAAAAAAAAAAAAATACTGACGTGATGTCTAGTTTCAGAATATGCCAGTTTTCACTTGATCGTGAACTCTCATTGCTGGCGATCAATGCTCAGACTTTCCGTTACGACAACCTAAATTAATGAAACGAATTGTTACATTGCGACTCGGGTTATAACATGCCGAAACAGGCATGGAAATAAATAAACTTTCATATTTGCTTGGTGAAGAAACAAAAATTCCCTTATTCGAGTACAGTGAAGAACGCACCTGCGGATCCAACACACTCCACTGCAGTGTGGAAAACCGGAAAATTTTGTAATGTCCCTGACCTCTTCTTTCAAACCCGCCAATTATTTGTTAACTAGCATCCCCTTTGTTCGAAATTCGACCGATTGAGTCGGCATCATAGAAATACTGTTGCGCATAGCGTGGTGAACGACAATACGTTAAGTCGTCAGATCTGACCTGTGATGAAAAAAAAGTCGTAAAGTGATACAATCCACGTGAAACTGTGTCTAAAATGTTAGCGTCAGAACTGACGGTAGCAAATGCTGAATTGTAGCTATGAAAGTTATTGAAATAATTCTTCGATTTCTCTTTACTTGTTGGATCTTTTGAAGTGACACTCACGTACAGTGCGTTAAAAAATGAATTTTGTTTTAACGGCTGCAAATTAATTTTTGCCGTACCACAACACAATATGAATGCCGTTGTATCACGCAATGTAATGTTAGATGAGAAACGTTTTACATTATAAAATTTGCACTGTAGATTCATCAAACCGCGGTTATAACTCTCAAAATTATTTAGAAATACATTCAGTGCACATTTAAATGATTTTCAAAACAACAATGGAATTATCATTATCAATTTCTACATCATTCCTACTACTTTGTCTGCTCTCTCCCCCCCCCCCCTCCATCTGTCAGTCAGACCCATCAAGTGCTCGTCTTCGAGACAAATATAAATTCCGTATAATAAAGTAAGTCGTAACAATTCGAAGTGAAGAAATCGAACATTCGGAACTTGCTTCAAATTTTGCGGTAACGGCGGCAAATGAACACAAAGTTACTGTCGTTTACGCGTTGAATATCCCACAAATCTGTATATTGCAGGATTCGAGCAGCTGGTTAAGAGACGACTCACCGTGATGCCACTTTCAAACACTGACAGGTGCTGATAACGCTGTCTCACCCGAGTACACGGCATCTCTACGTCCTTCCAGGTGGTCATTCAACATCTGACGCCGTTCACGAACTCTTAAATGTCGTACCAGGTCCGGTAGAGGTGGCTGTTCCATCACAGATAATTGCAACTCAGATTAGTTACACAGCCACTGATGGCGCGCGCGCGTCTCTCTCTCTGTGTGTGTGTGTGTGTGTGTGTGTGTGTGTGTGTGTGTGTGTGTGTGTACACGCAAAAAAAAGACACAACACAAAGGAATTGTCCGAATTAGAAGGAAATTCAGCAAAATTGGATAATGTATTAAAGAGAAACAGCTTCACAAATTGAGAAAGTCAATAACGCGTTAGTCCACATGTGGCCCCTATGCTAGTAGTTATTCGGCTTGGCATTGATTGATGGAGTTAGAGGGTGTCCTCCTGAGGTATATCGTGCCAAATTCTGGCCAATAAGCAAAAAAAAAAAAAAAGAAAAAAGACGCCAATAACATCAAATACTCTTTTTCGTTACCACCATGTTTTATTTTCCATTGCTGACATCATCCACGACCTAGCAGTTGTGACATTGTAGCTGCTTGGTATGAGCGTGTTACTGCAAATCAACCATCTGTAACAATGTAACATGGTCGTCCCTATAATACGGTTTCACGAAACGTTATTTTGGTGTGTCATTTCTACCGTAGCGCCTGATCGATATGCGGTGTAAAACTTGGTAATCGTGTGAGACACATAGGAAAACTTTTCTCAGATGTGTATGTCTGTTTTCTTTTATCTCCCTTAATGGTTGTGTACACACATGTCTTTTTACGCGCATCTACGACAAAGTACCTTTCGAATTATATATATCTTATTGGTTTCACTGTGTAATTAATATTTACAATCGGTAGTTCAATTTACGATGTTCACTTACAAATATTGTGATGTGGAAAACAGCAATTGATATCGGTGTCGAGAGCTCACATTAAGTCTTAGGTATCTCTGTAAGAGACCAAGTAAGTCTGAGCAAACCATGAAGGCTGGGCACGGCGTGCCTAGTAAAGGATTGTGATGCTGAAACCGATGGAAGATAGCTTTAGTTCCCATTACAGTTGGAATACCGTGAAGACGGCATGGAACAAACGTCTAAGTGGCAGTAAGGAGTAGGCCGTACGGCAGTGGGATTTTTATAATTTTTTTTTTTTATATTTGTGGTACTTGAAGTTCATAACACAAATATCAGTTATCCAAAGCATGTCCGTGCAACCCTCAAAAATTCTCGAGAACATCGTCTTTAAAATTTTCCGAGCGTCTTTAATACATTAAAATTAAATCAATTTTTCGGTGGGTTGCGTGGCTCTTTGCTTGCATTCTTGGATAGCATATATTTGATGAATTTTATATTTAAATAATTTAGGCATTCCAAGGTAAGGCAGTCATCTGTCGGAAGATTGTTTCGAACATTAAGTGATTCACTAGGCACGGTGTTGTAGGTGGTATGTAGTTGTCTGTGAATTAACTCACCCATCCGGTTACAGGGTGACCTAGAGTTTAACGTAGTCCGAACCACCGTGCAAGTCGGGATTTTTCGCATCAGCAAAGAAAGAAGTAGTAAGCGACGGATAAAAATCCTAGGATTGAGTGGGGTTTGAATCTGAGGCCTTTACATTTGTAGTCTGGCACTTTGTCACTGAGCCATCGAGCCACATATATTTTGTAATAAAACGTAAGGGGGGAAAACGATAGTGAAACTACCTGGTAGATTAAAACTGTGTGCTGGACTGAGACTCGAACTCGGGACCTTTGTCTTTCGCGGGCAAGTGCTCTACAGACTGAAGTACCCAAGCACACGACTCACGAGCCGCCCTCGCATCTTCAGTTCTGCCAGTACCTCGTCTCCTACCCTCCAAACTTCATAAAAACTTATCTGCGAACCTTGCAGAGCTTCCTGGAAGAAAGGATATTGTGGAGATATGGCTAAGCGACAGCGTGGGGGATATTTCCAGAATGATATTTTCACTCTGCAGCGGAGTGTGCGCTGATATGAAGTTTGGAAGGTAGGAGACGAGGTACTGGCAGAATTGAAGCTGCGAGAGCGGGTCGTTAGTCGTGCTTGGGTAGCACAGTCAGTAGAGCACTTGCCCGCGAAAGGCAAAGGTCCCGAGTTCGAGTCTCGGTCCGGCACACAGTTTTAATCTGTCAGGAAGTTTCATGTCAGCGCACACTCCTGCAGAGTGAAAATCTGATTGTAAAAATAATAATGAACAAGGCTCCAACCAGCGATTACTAGCCTCGAACGCAGGCAGATTTTTCTTTTTTTCGTGTTTGTGTTTTACGCCTAACGGAAATGCTCGTATAATATGCGCCTTTGTTTAAAAACTTAAAATCTTCCAGAAATAGGACGCAGCCGCCCACTTCGCAAGCAAGCATTCTTTCACAGATACGCGCCATCCATCAAAAAATTGCCTTAGATTCAGTGAATTAGTCACTCGAAAAATTTCACAATTGATTTTCTCGAGAGCTTTTTAGAGTTGCATCGAACTACTTTGGGGAACTGATATTTCAGCGGTGAAATTTACGTACCGTAGAGGTAAAAATTACAGAAATCCGACTGGGGCGTGGCCTCGTAAATGCGCTACAAGATTGAAATATGGAAATGGTTTGCATTTTAGAACAGCCGAGCAAGCTCGAAAGGAGCCAGTTTATAGTCGATGGGTTCGCGAGGGCCATACTAGACGCCATAGAGGATGTCAGCGGCCATATCGGGAGTGCTCGTTCCGCCGCCAGTTCGATAAACGGCGAAAGAAAAATAAGTGATAAACTAATTTTATACGTTCAGTGTTGGAGGAGGAAGGATTGACGCGTGTAATCCTGTTAGGAAGATTGTTTAGCATAGATGAAGGGTTGAGGGGGAGGAGGGAACGAGATACGGTTTTGAGAAATAGCAAGGTTGGGGTCATGACCGTGAAGAGAGTGGGTACCTGTTCCAAGCCTGAGGAAATAGTCCTGGCGCCTTCCCAGCCCGCTCCCAGCTCTGTCCTCGTCAACACTCTCGTCTCGTTAGCTAAAACAACGTTAAAAGTCACACTGTGAACTGTAACCTTACAGAAGAAAGTGCCACGATTTAGCTTCATTTCGAAGGTACAGAGCAACTACTGCTTTCTCAATGTTTGCTGCCTTTGTAGGCCCTGCGTGAAAAGGGAAGTAATATATGAAATTTAAACAGTTTTTGTGAATATTAGTGAAAATGTTTAGAGTATCAAAAGCACGACAGAACAACATTTTTTTCCACTTAAAGATATGTCCACCGATACCTCATCCCTTCTGCGCAATCACAGACGCACGGGAATAAAATGGCACGCACAAAAATATGTGGAAATAACGCACGTACGCGCTGGCTGCCTCATGGACTCCCTTCATTTCTTCAGAGCTACTGCTGTGTTTATTGTACTGAAAAGGCGACTGATAAAGGAAACGCAGAAGCGACTGGAGGTAGAGACTGACGTGCGAGAGTATAAAGTGACGACAACGCTTTGTTTGCACATTTCAATCAGCCACAGCGAGGTTCTAGATTTTGTACTTGGGAAACTGCAGCGATAAGGCTGGCGATAACATTTCATTAGCTGGTAGTCGGCGATTTATATGCCGATACCAATCTGACGTAGTTGTTTTGTATTTTGGAACAAAGCATTTCAATGATTATACCTGAAATTGAGATATATCTAAGTGAGGTCTTGCCGTTATGCGAAGGTTAATTAACTTTCAATGCATCATATCTATTGTATTTTTTTAAAAATAGTTGTTTACACAACTTTAATTACGAAGGATTATATGTAGTTTAACATCTTCGGTTTCAACAAATTTGGGAATTTCATAAACGACGAAAAGCACTAGAACGGAGGTTGTGTTTCCCAATTTTGTATTTTCTGCATCATTCCTGTATCAATTAGTTTGTTGAAGAGCTTCACATGTCCCATAATTTCTTTTGTTCAGCCGTCAGGCTCTTCGATTATTGTACTATTAAGTCGCCACAGCACGAATATTCCTCCTCAGCTGTCATGTACAGGTAGCCCATAACTAAAGTTGCAGTTTCAAAACGCTGTAGAAATGGAAACACTCCTGAGAATGACATCAGATTTGAAAAGCATAAGCCGGCCGTTGTAGCCTAGAGGTTCTAGGCGCTTCAGTCCGGAACCGCGCTGCTGCTACGGCCGCAGGTTCGAATCCTGCCTCGGGCATGGATGTGTGTGATGTCCTTAGGTTGGCTAGGTTTAAGTAGTTCTAAGTCTAGGGGACTGATGACCTCAGATGTTAAGTCCCAAAAGTTCTTAGAGCCATTTTTTCAAAAGCCTGTTATTGACACGGGGAAATGTCATGAAACAAAAAGAAATTTAACGAGAATTTTACCACTAGATGGCGCTGTAAGCGTCTTAATATAAATGCGGTCGGCTACAAATTACAGATGAATCGCAAGACGACGGCTATGGTTTGAGTTGCACATTACACCAGCCGTTGCACGTTATACCAGCCGTACTGTTCAGTGTGCATGACGGCACCAGTTCGGCAGTCAACAGTTGTAGTACTGTTAGGTAAGCCCATCCACTACGGCGAGGTCGTACCGCAACAGATGGGGAAAATGGGTTTTTAATTGTCCTGAGGCCAAAATCGCAGAAAAGGCAAAATGCCACCGTTTTGTTGTCTCGGAGCCAAAAATCGCATAAAAAACAAAATGACATCAGTTTCTAATTGTTTTTGTTCAATATGCTGTACACTGTTTCCTGCCACTAGTTGAAATCGAGAAACAGCATGTTCCACGACAGAACGCAGTGACACGGGGATGACATAGAGAATGCGTTGCGGAATGTGGGACTTCAATTCAGCTACGTTCGTAACTGGAGCACTGAACACAACATTTTCAGATAACCCCACAGCTAGAGGTCACACGGACTAAGATCAGGTGGGAAGGGCGACCAGGATGTAGGCTGGTAATGCTAGCATTTTCGGAATGCCTCTACAGCTGCTGTGCACTGGCTGTGCAAAGCGCGAATGAACACCTGTCTTGCATAAAGCTGATCATACCCATCCATCCACGCTGTTGAGGGGCTGGAATGACGTTGGTGCGCAAAAGACCCTCATAGCGTTTACCAGTGACGGTACAGGTAACAGGGCTCGCTGGACTCATTTTCTCGAGAAAATACGGCCCTACGATAAAACATGTCGTCCACCCGCACAACACATTTCCTGACGTCAAAACTTACGGTATCTTATTCTTTACAGTAATATGATCAGCTTAGGGCATCACACCTAAAATTTTTATTCAATCTTTAGAAGCGGCATTCCCTACGACTTTTCGTTGTCTGTAACCATCTCTAAATTTTAGCGCGCTTCCTTTGTACTCACCAGACGTTGTTGCACATAAATCGCTTCATGTCATAACCTCAACACACAACACAATGAAACACATTTGGGCAGCAACTCCCAGTCGTCCGCGGAAAACCGCAAATATTTTCAACGTAGCCGGGAAGCAATGGACGCACGCACGGCCACCATTTCTAGAAAATTACACATGCACAAATGCACCATGTGTAGTTGCGGTGTTGGAAATTTATGCGCTTGCGCAAAGCTGAACAGAAAAAAGGCATCGTGTGCAGGACATGTCACACTGGCTTCCCACGCAGACTGCTGACGTCATTAAAAACAAGAGAAGCGAGAATGGGAGGCGAGAACACTACACGTGCATTGTTGATGCAAGCAAATTCTCAGATCCCTGCGCTAAGATAAATAGTATACAGTTGCTTAGTAGCTATTCTTCTTGATGGTTGTTTTGTATTACTATCAGCAAAATCAGAAATCATTGTGCTTTTTACTGAATGCAAAAATTTTTCATATAAAACTGCGGATGTCGCCTACCATCGATTTCCTAAAGATAAGAGAACTGCAGCGCAAGTAGGTGTCACGCTGTAAAAAAAAAAGATAAAAAATAAAAAAATAAACCGATTCTGTTAATATGAAGAGGATTTGAAGATTATGAGCGGGACTTAAAAATGAGCTTTTGGGGTTTTCTTTGAAAAGAAAATTATAGGGTAACTCTTTACCATCACAAATTCCAAACTGGCCTGGAGATGCATCTAAGGTTGTCGCAAGCACCAGCAAGTACAACGTACGTATCACTGCCAGGTATTCATCCTCGTTAGAAACATGTTTCTGTGTATTCATCTACATCGGTACTCCCCGAGCCACAGTACGGTGCATGGCGGATGGTTCCCTGTACCACCAGTAGTCATTTCCTTTCCTGTTCCACTCGCAAATAGAGCAAGGGAAAGCGACCGTCTATATGCCACCGTCTGAGCCCTAATTCCTTGTATCTTATCTTCGTGGTTCTTACGCGCAATGTATGTTGGCGGCAGTAGAATCGTTTGGCATTCAGCTTCAAAAGCCGGTTCTCTACATTTTCTCAATATTGTTTCTCGAAAAGAACGTCGCCTTTCCTCCAAGGATTCTCAAAATGGTTCAAACGGCTCTGAGCACTATGGAACTTAATTTCTGAGGTCATCAGTCCCCTAGACTTAGAACTACTTAAACCTAACTAACCTAAGGAAATCACACACATCCTTGCCCGAGGCAGGATTCGAACCTGGGACCGTAGCGGTCGCGCAGCTCCGGATTGAAACGCCTAGAACCGCTCGGCCACCCGGCCGGCCAAGGATTCTCATTTGAGTTCCCGAAGCATCTCCATAACATTTGTGTTGTTCGAACCTACCACTAACAAATCTAACAGTCCGCCGCCTCTCAGTTGCTTTATGTCTTCTTTCGCGCCGACCTGGTACGGATCCCAAATACTCGAGCAGTACTCAAGAATAGATCCCACGAGCGTCCTACATGTATTATCGGCTTTGAAATTATTCGTGCATTATTTTTTTTTTTTTAGCACAGATGTAGTTGTTGGTCTAGATGTTGGTAACAGATTAAAAATTAAGATACAATTGTTAAGAAACCTACGGTTTGAAAAGAAGTAACAGGGTCCTGCAAGCCAAGTCCTAAATATATGTGGAAGTTAAAAGATGGACTTCTTCTACATCCACACTACTACTCTGCATTTCGCGATTAAGTGCCCGGTAGAGGGTTCATCGGACCACTTTCAAGCATTTCTCTACCATTCCACTCTCAAACAGCGCACGGGAATAGCGAATATTTAAATCTTTCCGTGCGATCTCAGTTTTCTCTGATTTTATTACGATCATCATTTTCCGTATGTAGGGGGCGCCAAAAAAATATTATAGCATTCGGAGGACAAAGATGGTGATGGAAATTTCATAAGAAGATCCTACCGCAACGAAAAACGGCTTTGTTTTAATGATTGCCACCCTATTTCGCGTATCATACTCGTGGCACTGTATTTCGCGATAATACAGAACGATATGTCCTCCTTTGAGCTTTTGCGATGTCCAATCCTCATGAGGATCACACACTATATAGCAATACTGCAGAAGAGGGAGTGTAAGCAGTCTCTTTATTAGACCTGATGCATTTTCTAAGTGTTTAGTCAATAAACCGCAGTCTGTGGTTCGTTTTCTCCACAACATCGTTATGTAATCGTTGTAATTGAAGTTAGTCGTAACTGTGACCCTTAAGTATTTAGCTGAATTTAGATATGTTTGATTTGTCGTGTAACCGAAATTAAGCGGCTTACATTTAGTAATCATGTTGTTGAATTGACACTTTTCATTATTTAGAGTCAACTGCCAGTTTTCTTCTGCAATAAAAAAAAAAAACAGATTAGAGGAGTGTTTCACACCAGGCCAGATTTCATGTTACATTGACAGTTGCTTAGGTTCAGTCCAAAAGAAACTTCTTTTGGATTCAGATTGAAATCGAATGTCGTGTGACGAGGGCCTCCCGTCGGGTAGACCGCTCCCCTGGTGCAAGTCTTTCGATTTGGCGCCACTTCGGCGACTTGCGCGTCGATGGGGATGAAATGATGATGATTAGGACAACACAACACCCAGTCCCTGAGCGGAGAAAATCTCCGACCCAGCCGGGAATCGAACCCGGGCCCTTTGGATTGACAGTGTGTCGCGCTGACCACTCAGCTACCGGGGGCGGACTGGATTCAGATTACATCACTGGTAATGATGGGTTCTCCGTAGTTTCCAGAGGTGGACTCTCTCCTCCTTCAATTGACTGATTCAATGAAATTAACGGGTCTGAAGTCACATTTTGCAGTTCTCAGGGGCGACATGTTGCTAAGTGTGATTTTTTGGAGCGATGCAAAAGGTAATTTCTACAATAACATCAAAGTTCCCGAAATGCATCACCTAGTGATTTCTCTGTATTCAACAATGGAAAATCCAGGATGGAATGTAACAATATTATGAAAAGGATAGTTGCTACTCACCATATAGTGGAGAACTGAGTCGCAGATAGGCACAACAAAAAGACCGTCAGGAAATGAGCTTTCGGCCAGCAAGCGAGAACGCAACTCACAAGCACATTACCGCAGTCTTCGGCTACTGAGAGGCCACAGTAGCCAGAGTGTGCGGTAATGTGCTTGCGAGTTGCGTTCTCGCTTGCTGGCCGAAAGCTCATTTCCTGACGGTCTTTTTGTTGTGCCTATCTGCGACTCAGCTCTCCACTATATGGTGAGTAGTAACTATCTTTTCACAACATTGTATAATTTCTCTTTTTTTTTTCTTTTAGACAAAGAACCTTCTTTAGAATAAGGCATCTGCACATGCAAGCTAAAACGGAAAACATAAAAAAAAACTAGCCGCGAAGAATGTTTGTATGATGCTACGTGATCTTTCTGAGCTACAGTGAGTATTTATGGATGTTCTAGCACTTAACTCTTTAAAGATGGCTATTATTACAGATAGATAGATACACTATGTGATCAAAAGTATCTGGACACCCCCAAAAACATACGTTTTTAATATAAGGTGCTCTGTGCTGCCACCTACTGCCAGGTACTCCATATCAGCGACCTCAGTGGTCATTAGACATCCAGAGAGAACGTGGCCAGGTGATTGGGTGTCAGTCATACGTCTGTACGCGAGATTTCCACACTTCTAAACATCCCTAGGTTCATTGTTTCCGATGTGATAGTGAAGTGGAAACGTGAAGGGACACGTACAGCACAAAAGCGTACAGGCCGAACTCGTCTGTTGACTGACAGAGACCTCCGACAGTTGAAGAGGGTCGTAATATGTTATAGGCAAACATCTATCCAGACCATCACACAGGAATTACAAACTGCATCAGGATCCACTGCAAGTACTATGACAGTGTGATGTTTATTTTCCACCACCGCGTCGTTGTCGATTTCACAGTCCAGCTGATCCATCTCTGCGTTGCAAATGTTTTGAGTGAAATGCCCATTCGATGCGCTGCTGTTTTCACGTCAATTCTACGAACAGTGAGAGTTATTTAGTTCTCGGGGTTTTGTAAAATTCCTGAATTCATGCCTCGTCGCTGTGCAGCCTATGAAAGGATTGCGGTAGACTCCCTAATAAATTCCAAAGAACAGTGCAGTTTTAATACCATTATATTTCCAGGACTCTGGTGTCCGAGCCTGGTGAACTGTACCGGTTACATCACATGTACACAAAAGTTGACATCAAACGACACAGAGTTCACGCCACAACAGTCAACAAACGAGTGAGCCTACAATACATGTGCTCGCAACCATAGCCAAAAAACGAGTCCTCCAAGGCGCCTGCGCGACCTCTTTTTATACTTTTGTCAACAATTACATACAATGAAAATTACGGTTTTACGTAAAATCACAATTAGAAGTTAAACAGACTATAAGATACGCATTGCTAAAAATTTACAATCTCAGTGCTGAACAAGGTGAACCTATTTTCAACTTAGTTACGAGTTAATATAACATTTTCTGACCAATTATTTTACAGGTAACAACTACATTTCTAAATTTGTTTATAACAAATCAACTAGTGCCTGAATTTTAGTGCTAACATATATCGGAGACTCAATTAACGTTCTTTATTTATATGTCCTATTTAATTTGCTGTAATAATTTTATGATGATAGGCTTACTGGTACATCCTGATCGTGTGCTCGATTTCTTTCGATTAGTTACAGTATTAATTTTACATTTATATTGTGTTTCTCGCATAAGAACAATGTTAAATGCTTTTGGCACATTCAAAATACACACATATGGTTTCAGCAAAGCATGGTTTTCGAATTATATGTATACTGAAATAGAATGCTGTATCTGGCCAATTCTACTTACATTTTGTTCTTTATGACTGCATTTGAAACAGTTATTTAGTTATTCATATAGGACAATTAGGACTGGGGTTTATCTTTTAATGCTCTCCGAGGGATTCTGATAGGTAGCAATGAGATACAGCAATATTTCAACAGTTAGGCGGAGGGTGAGAAAACTTGGATTTCATGGTCGAGCGGCTGCTAACAAGCCACACATCTCGCCGATAAATGCCAAACGACGCCTCGCTTGATGTAAGGAGCGTAAACATTGGACGACTGAACAGTTGAAATACGTTGTGTGGAGTGGCGAATCACGGTACACAATGTGGCGATCCGATGGCAGGGTGTGGATATGGCGAGTGCCCGCTGAACGTCGTCTGCCAGCGTGTGTAGTGCCATCAGTAAAATTCGGAGGCGGTGGTGTCTTGGTGTGGTCGTGTTTCTCATGGAGGGCGCTTGAACCCCTTGTTGTTTTGCGTGGCACTATCACAGCACAGGCCTACATTGATGTTTTAAAAACCTTCTTTCATCCCACTATTGAAGAGCAATTCGGGGATGGCGATTGCATCTTTCAACACGATCGAGCACCTGTTCGTAATGCATGGCTTGTGACGGAGTGGTTACACGACAATAACATCCCTGTAATGAACTATCCTGCACAGAGTCCTGACCTGAATCCTACAGAACGCCTTTGGGATCTTTTGGAAAGCCGACTTCGTGCCAGGCCTCACAGACCGACATTGATACCTCTTCTCAGTGCAGCACTGCGTGAAGAATGGGCTGCCATTCCCCAAGAAACCTTCTAGCACCTGATTGAACGTATTCATGCGAGAGTAGAAGCTGTCATCAAAGCGAGGGGTGGGCGAACACTATATTGAATTCCGGCATTACCGATGGAGGGCACCACGAACTTGTTAAGTCATTTTCAGCCAGGTGTCCGGATACTTTTGATCACATCGTAAATGTTACAGATTTAAGCGATGCTTAATAATATGCATCAGCACTTTACAATACACAGTTCATGAGGCTGGTTTCAAGACCCTCGCGGATAGCGAAGACAGTATTCCGAGGCCCACGAGTAGGAGCGTCGAACAATATTATATTCCCACTGATGTCATAAGCTTTAGCCAATAGTAGCACGATCCCATGGAATGGCCTACCTCATTGTTTCTAATTACCTTGAATCCCTTGATCGTATGGACGCACCTTCACAAATAAAGCTGTGATGCACCCCACCTTCGCACGGTTGGGCTCTCCGTATCTACGACCGAACAACATAGCGGTAATTTTATTTACGGACTACTGAACAGAGTTTGATTAAAGTTAAGAAAACGACTTTAGGCTAAAGAATAACATCACTTTCACGTAACTTTAATTAGTGAGTGCCAGTAAAATTGTCAGGATGCATGAATATTTTGAACAATACAAGTGCATGAATTTCGGCACTACACCACTGCATTGGCAGAAGTGAGTGTGCGGCAGAACTGCATGGACCTTTTGTAGCACATGTATTGAGACTGAGACTGGCAGTCATCGCTTTGAATAATTACTAATGAGCTATGTTGGCATCGTGCGGTGTACGCTATGTATATCCACAACGCAATTTAAAAAAATACTGATAACTTGAATACGCAGTAATAATGTTCCTCAAAAATATGTATTTAATAGTTCGTTATGAACTGGTTTTCGGCTTCTTAGGCCGTCGTCAGATGACTTAATACAAAACACACAAATTCAGCAAGAACTCATAGCTAACAAAGATTGCTGTACAAACATATGTGACATTTTACGACTATATCGATACAAAACACAAGCATATTGTAATACCTAAAGAGACTTTGAACAAATAAATCTTGTACTATAGTATATTCAGATTTTAAAACCACATGAATGCATAGGTCAGAAATGTTGTCCAAGTGGGCAATGACGCAGGCCGCTATATCACACGGACAAACTGGCGAACAGACCGTGCCGGGGAGGGGGGGGGGGGGGGGGGTGGAAGAAAGAAGCCTATGGAATTTGGGTGTGGAACAGTTCTAACAAAGCATATGCATATTATCTAAGAGCAACAGAAATAAGAAATAATAACCGGCTGTTGCTACTTTAATAAGTGTGACGGGACTATGTTTGGTCATTAAGGACTAGGTCAGGATTCTTTGATAGGTGTTTTGTTAAGCGCCAAATGTTAGTTTTCTGGTCAGAATTCTTTGATTGGTGTTTTGTTAACCGCCAGATTTTCAAGTAATGTTAGTTTTCTGCCTTTTGTTCCTTTACAGATCACACCACAATTCACGACACATGAACGACATTGACTTTATATCATCATATTTTATCCATTTTTCACGACATATTTATAAATTGTATATGTACACCTTCCTGCTAATTCAGCGTTTAATTCCACGTATTAATGGTTTACACGGCACGTATTTTCCGTAAGGGACTTTTTATCAAACACTTCTCTCCGACGACATTTTTAAGTGCGTGGTAAGTTATAGCCTAATGAAAGCAAACTAGTTTCGTTGTAAGGAAATTTATACATATTGGAGTTTTGTTGAATGGCACATTGAAATGTCAAAACGGATGTTTATAGTAGGTAAGAACTACCGGTGTTCCTATTGCCTATGTTTCACCGTGAAAATCATGGATTCGAGGCTGACATGGTACCAGTGATGTTATGCTACCTGCGAGGGACATTTATATCTTCATCATTTTGTGTAAAAACCCGATCGCATTATATAGCGTGGTGTGTAGGGCAGATGAACCATTGTAAAACAAAAAACAAATGGATATCGATATACTTAATATCAATTTGTGTGTGGTGGGAAAGGGGAGGAAAACTGATAAGGTTTTGTTACCGCTTTATTTACTCTCGGGTTATGTCGCATTTTGTAAAGAACAAGGCAAGTGCCGGCGGTAACACACAAAGGCTAAAAGATTCATCAGGGACTTTGACCACCTTGTGTAAATTCCACGCGATTACGAGCGTCAGCGATCTGTTCGCGGAAGTGTGCAAGTTCTCATCGTTGATATAAAGTTGACGGATTTCTGTGAGATGCTGATTGTTGATGTTTGCGATCGCATTTTGGTACATTTGTTGGTTAAAGTACACAAGGAATGGGCGAAGCGAATGACAACCCCCTTAGAAGCGAATGACAACCCCCTTACAACGTGCTGGGCAAACATTAAATTAAACGACCTAAGGGGTGGCGACATTAAGGGCGTCCTGCAACCCTCTGCCACGCCAGATAAACGTGCCGACCCCGTCAACGGGATATGGCCATTAAAAAGAATAATAGTGGAATTTACTTGAAATGAAGTTAACGAAATATTTAGACCGTTAACTTGGTTCAAATGGCTCTGAGCACTATGAGACTTAACATCTATGGTCATCAGTCCCCTAGAACTTAGAACTACTTAAACCTAACTAACCTAAGGACATCACACAACACCCAGTCATCACGAGGCAGAGAAAATCCCTGACCCCGCCGGGAATCGAACCGGGGCGCAGGAACCGACAACGCTACCGCACAGACCGTTAACTATTGCACACCATATTACTCTACCTGAAGCAGTTAACTAGAAAAGTTTACATCAGGATTTACGATTGTACAGTTGAAAATAATAGTGAAAGTAATTTACTTGAGTGATCAAAGCACTGTCTAGTGTACGATGATTATTTACTTACTTTAAAATTTATTATGCAAGTAATAAAAATTAAAAAGCAACAATTCGTATCTGATGATGAAGACAAAAATGAAGAAGAGCAAAAAGTTATCGACAGTCCTGTGGTGACGCAACAGCCAAAAGAACCTGACAAACGATTGTATGGGAAAGAGCGAAAACTGTTGATTCAAAGCTAATATACATCTTACATACTGCTTGTCAGCCTGAGGCCCTTGTCATTTACCGTTTAGAAGTAAAAGATAGGATAGAAGTGATCCGTAGAAGAGCAGTGCTTTTCATTGTGGGATTATTTTCTAAGCACGAGAGTGCCACAGAGATGGTCTTCCAATTACAGTTGCAAACGCTACATGACAGATGATGTGCATCGTGAGATGGTTTACTTCGAGAATTGCAAGAGTTTACATTCCAACGCGAGTCAAGGAACTTATTACTTACTCAGGCAAAAATTCAACAATGGAAAATCCAGGATGGAATGTGACAATGGAAAGGAAAGTTGCCACTAACCATATAGCAGAGATGCGTGTGGTTTCAATTGCCTCAGACTGCAGTCGTGTGTGTGTGTGTGTGTGTGTGTGTGTGTGTGTGTGTTGACAAAGGCCTTGCTGGCCAAAGGGTCTATTTGTTGTGCCTATCTGCAACTCAGCATCTTCGCTATATGTTGAGTGGCAACGTTCCTTTTCATAATGGTATTACTTCATCACACGTACACCTGGCAGACTGGCCGTGATGGTAAAATCGAAGAAATTGAAGCTTGGGTGGCTGCTTATCCAGAATTGTTCATCCTGTGCACCACTAACGAATGCAACAGGAAAGATGGGAAATGACTGTACACGAAGTACTCGCCTCATACATTTTAGGGGAGCTCATGTGGTACTGACGTTGAGTGAGAGTAGTTCCGTACTCGAGAATGAGTGTGAGGGAGTAGATGCGAGATACTACGCTGCCATTTTAGATGAGGTATTAGTGGTGGTGGTGTGCCATTGCCTTCTTCTGAACTGTGACAGCATGCCAAGTGTGTACCTGTGTCGTGTCTGTAGCTGTGAACTGTGCACGTACAGTGTAGTGAAGTGGGTGAAGGCAGGGAGAGATCGAAACCCCGTGCCGGCACACTCTCTACCCCTCTCGAATGGCATCGAGGGAACCGAGGAGCTTAACGCCCCTGTCCAACAGACAGATCACTGTTACATGCCCCCACTTCGTAAGACACTGTGAACAGATTTGGAATTTAATCAGGGACGTTCGTGTGCAGCCTGTTGATATAGAACTTAATTGCGCAGCCACTCCTCCCTGTGCTGGCCAAGTACTGGCAGTGAAAATTTCACACAACACTGGAGTTCGAACTGGCGTTCTTCAGTGTCGAGTGTCAGTGCGTAACTGTGCATTTAGCAACATCTGCTACAGAGGTGGGTGACGTTTCTAACAGTCGACGATATTTGTTTGATTGAGAATCCTTTGGCCCAAAGACCTTCCTCTGTATTTTGAGGTTAATTTGTTCACCTGATATGGTTCTTTTCTATTTAAGAAAAATGTCGTGACATCCGTCAAAATTTAAAAGTGTTAATGTGTGACATGCTTACAGATTATACAACAAAGTAATGAGTTTTCCATGTTTCTCTGTGTATGAAACGGGTTGTATCCCCTGCTACACTAGTCCCAAACTGTCTGCTGGTCTTAGTAAGCACTGAAGATACTAAATACTGATTACTGGTATATTTAGTATTGTCCATTATGAACTTCAGAGCTGTCTCCAAAAGTAGATACTAGAAGGAATAAGATCAGTTCCAGCTAGCACTGAAGATACTAAATACTGATTACTGGTATATGTGGTATTGTCCATTATGAACTTCAGAGCTGTCTGCAAAAGTAGATACTAGAAGGAATGAGATCAGTTCCAGCTGCAATTAAGTGTTTCACAGTTTAGCACAAAGAATGGGCTTGACCGCTGGTTGCATGTGGCTGGGATGTGCTTGTTCTGCTAAACAGAGAAAAAGTCAAGTAATTGATTGTACGAATTGGTCTTAAGTTCCATCATGTGTGGAAGGTCTATCTTGAAAATTTAAATAAATGTAATTAAGTGAGGGACATGACATTCATTTCGTCTGTACTCCATTAGTGGTGGGTTACAAAGAAAAAGGTGAATATGCATTTACAAAGTCTGATTGCAGGTGAACATAAATTAATATAAGTGCAGAATTTCTAGGTCATTACTTCCTTTCTGATGACATGCAGATATGTAGTAGTGCAGAGTATAGATTGTTACAGTTAAGTCTGTGCTTCTATACTTATTACTGAAGCAAGAAACCTCTTCTCCTCCTTAGAGCAAGATATACATGACCAGTTCAAATATTGATACTTATATGACAAGAAATAATGAATACATTTGGACTATTGTCTGTTGCCACAAAAGTTTTGTTATGTGTGTATGTTGAATCTGTCAGTGAACAAATACAAAAATAAGTAATATGTGTTGGTATCGGAGAGCTTAAAGGGCCATAAATCCAGTTACTGCAGTTTGATTTGAGACCATATTTGGAATACTGTCACACTCTTTCATTTGTGGAAAAAAATAGCAGTTCTGCATGAACCCGTGACTGATTTAGGCAGTGTGTGGGCGTTACAGACATGGTCTTAAAGCAAAATTGTTGTGGTTATTATGCTATTTGCATTGATTTTTGCCGTATGAAATTTTTATTAAGTTTATTCACATTCCTTAAAGATTAAATTTTTGTTAGCAGAGTTGTATCAAGCGTGCATCCCATTTTTACAACTACATTTTTTTTTTTTTGCATTTTCATCTTTTCTTATACCACACTTCATTTTCTTACAGGAAGCCAGAAACAACACCATTTCATCATGTAGGAGATGAATCCACAGACCAAAACAACAATATCACAATGACAAGTGAAGATCTACTGCAGCCAGGCCATGTGGTCAAGGAGCGCTGGAAAGTGGTGAGTACTCAGTGTGTACTGAGCCCTACTTGTTCGAACCATGATTTTGAGTCCTTTGCAGTCTTTGTTCTGTACGAGGTTCCTGGTTCACTGCTTCATTTGGTTACTCAAGTGACATTGAGGAGTTTATTACCCAGCACAAAATGAAAACATGTATCTACTCCTCTTATAGGCCCATCCTTAGTGTTGCCATCATACTAATTATCAGAATCGAATATACACAGTGTCCTCTGGAGCTGGCAAACCAAACCACTAATTATTGCTTGCATCACTTTGCCAGCAACAGCCAGTAAAATAAAATAAAACAAAATTTTAAAAAAACTGTGCACCACCAACTGAGGCAGCTACTACTATAATGGTGGAATGCAGTGTCTTCTTGATCAACCAAGACACATGTCAGAATTACACAATGTCCTTTGAATCAAATTGCCATTTGCACTGTTGTAAATTATTTTGAGGCCAATTTTATACACAAGATGTGCAAGACACTGGCATACTGGTGAATACTAGACATCTTTTAGATCAGCTAGATGGGAAAAATACCTAAGAAGACAGAAATGCAAAAGAAAGTACATAGTGGAAAGTTTTCATCTATGGTATATTTACAATGAAATGAACACCCTTAGCTGCTTACAGGCGTTGACATATGTAAATGGGCGGGGGTGCTACGAATGTAGTGCGTGACAATACGTTGAGAATGTGGGTTTCGCGGGAGGCGTGCCAGAGATAAATCCCTGCAGTCGCGCTATACTCTGTGTCCTCGGTGGCTCAGATGGATAGAGCGTCTGCCATGTAAGCAGGCGATCCTGGGTTCGAGACCCGGTCGGGGCTCACATTTTCATCTGTCCCCGTTGACGTATGTGAGCACCTGTAAACAGCTAAGGGTGTTCATTTCGTTGTAATTTCATTCTAATGAGCTGCTTGGTCACTGATGGTATCTGATACTATCTTAGTAAATATATGGTATATTTGCCCTATAGACTGAATCCAGAAGCATTATAGGTCATTCCTGTCTATCCTATGTCATTTTTTTCTGCTTTGGAAGGTTGAAGCAGTAAACAGATTTGACACAAAGTTGTAATTACTTGAATTTTTCCAGACTAAAGTGCACACCACTATCTTTAACTGTCTACCTTCTAACCTCATAGAAGAGGAGTTGAACAGCAGGCAGCTACATTTAAAATGCTTAAAAGTGGACCAAGCTATCAGTGAAAGTCCTTCTTCAGAACAAAGCCCTTCTTCAGAGGTAGAAAAAGTGTGCACTTGCGCCCCCCCCCCCCCCCCCCACACACACACACACTTGAGGAAGAATGTAGCAATTCCAGTTCCAAAGAAGGCAGGTGCGAACATTACAGAACTGTCATTTTAATAAGTTGCGGTTGCAAAATACCGACACACATTGTTTACACAAGCTCAGTTTGGGTTCCAGAGAAATGTAGGAACACACGAGACAATACTAACTGTACAACTTATCTTAGGAGATAGATTGAAGCAATGCAAATCTTCATTTATAGCCCATGTAGATTTAGAGACAGCTGTTGACAGTGTTGAAAGAAATACAGTCTTCAAAAATTCTGAAGGTGTTATGGATGAAAAACAGTGAGTGAAAAGTTATCTACAGCTTGTACAGAAACAGTAGTTAAGAAGGGAGTGAGACAGGTTTGTGGTATCCTCTTGATGTTATGTGATTAGTACACTTAGCAAGCGTTAAAGGGACCAAGGAGAAATTTGGAAAAGAAGTTAAAGATCAGTGAGAAGAAATAAAAACTTAGAGGTCTGTCAATGGCAGTGCAATTCTCTGTGAAATGGCAAAGGACTGGGGTTATCGGTTGAATGGAATGGATAATGTATTGAAAACAGGTTACAAGACGAATATCGACAAAAGTAAAACCTGGGTAGTGGAGTGAAGTTGAATTAAATCTAATAATATTGAAGGAATTAGGTAAGGAACTGAGACACTAAAGTAGTAAATGAGTTTTGTTAATTGCATAGCAAAGCAAGATGGATATAAGACACATACTGGCAATAACTTTTGAAGTGTTTATTGAAAAGAGAAGTTTGTTAACACAAAATATAAATTTGTTATGAAGTCTCTTTTGAGGGTATTTGTCTGGTGTGTAATGTTGTACAGAAGTGAAGTGAAATGTGGATGATAAGCAGTTCAGACAGGAAGAAAATAGAAGCTTTTTGAAGTGTGGTACTACAGAAGAATGCTGCAGATTGAATAGGTTTACTGGGTAACTACTGAATCCAACTGGGCATGAAGTTTGTTATCAGCTTGGCTAAAAGAAGGAATCAGGTGATGGGACACATTGTAAGGCATCAAGGAATAGTCAATCTGTTGATGGAGGGAAGTGTGGGGGGGAAAATTGTAGAGGGAGATCAAAGCTTCAATCCAGTTAGCAGATTCAGAAGGATGGTGGTTACCATAGGTATTCAGAGATGAAAAGACTTTCACATGCACAGGGAGCTGCACGATACCAGTCTGTGGACTTCAGACGACAACAACAACAAAAGTGCAGCCACCCACAGTGCCACATTGTAACTAGGTACTATGTTCTCACCGAATGAACCTCTGGCTTTAAATACCATTTATGTTTCATTTACTGCCAACTGCCTGCAGGCTACCACCCTACATCAATGAATGTAGAATTTCTGTCATTGGCTCTACATTGGTCCTGTGTGTTTATCACATGGCATTTTGCGTGTTATTAATCATACCAGTTCCATCTATAGCAGTGGTCATCAGACTGTGGTCCACAGGCTTGAAGCATCCCAAATCAAATATTTGTGCAGCCTGTAGTTCTCAGCCGCATGTGTAATAATATGCATCTAGCAAGTAACAGCTAAATACAAAAAACATCAATTAAAGTCGAGAGCTTCTTAAGAGCATAATATTCCTTCTCAGTAATAAACAAAATATTTACAGAGACAGTTATAGTTTAAGATATGCTTAATTTTAATTAATGTTTGTGAATTCAGCTTTAAGCTAAGTAAAGTTGGCCACTTACCTCAGGGGCAGAGGGCTAAAGTGTGGCCACTGTGGGTTTAGAGAGTGTAAAAGGGAGAACCTTTTCTTGTTTGTCTTCCAGTACCAACTACTCACAGGCATGTCATCAGCTGGTAAGGCAAAGTAACATGGAGTCCTGAGTGTGCATTACAGAGACTGTCACCTTCTAATGCAGTACATCTTTGAGTCAGTGAGGACGGCAGCACCTCAAAGCGGAGAACAGTCGACTTGAAGCATTCCCAAAGGTGCCAACTTTTAATGATTGGTACTTAGGGCCAGTATCCAATTTATCATGCCATTACCATAGTGGTCTATTGGGGACTCATAACATATTCGTTTATGTAGGTTACAAATTAACAATAAGATGGGCATATATGCTGTCAGAGATGCCACTCCACAATGTCAGTATTGGCTCTTGAGCAAAAAAGTTTGTTGGCTGCTGATCTATAGCGTCTCTCCCAATGTCCATTATCTTACACAACTGAACACTTGCCTTTCCGAAACTTGCAACGTCAAACCTCTTTACAACCTTCTTCCTGGTATCCACAATTAACTGTACCTTCTTATTTAAGTACTTCTCTATTTAAAGTATCACCTAAAAAAATAAAAAATAAAAAATTGAAACCGCTGTGATCGACACTCAGATGGTGTCGTCTTTTGCCAAGTTGTTGTTGAGCCATCCCAGCAAAAATCATTAAAAATATTCATCTGATAAGATCCATCAAGGGCATCTTTATCATCTGAACTCCAGTGGAGGACATCCTATCTACAACCTCCAACTCTCAACCTTTTTTTTTTCACCCATTTGTTCCACGTGGTCTTTCTTGGCATAGTGAGGCATTGTCCCTGGATGCCAGACTTCTCTTCGCTGGTTGCTCTGTAACATCAGACTTACAAGTCACTGACAATACCGCTGCTTAGATAGCTCCCACCCATTTCACAGAAAAAGTACCTCCTCCATGGCTTGGCCACTATAGTTGATACATTAGCAGTGACAGTCTCTCTCTCTCTCTCTCTCTCTCTCTCTCTCTCTCTCTCTCTCTCTGTGTGTGTGTGTGTGTGTGTGTGTGTGTGTGTGTGTGTGTGTGTGTGTGTTTGTTTGTTTGTTTTTGCACCATAAATAAACGTCACTGATGAAATTGACATTTTGACCGTGGTTAATTCCCTTCTTCTGGATCTGTTGGTGTATTTTATGTCCAGTGTCACAACTGTTTTACTGAGAATTATATCACAAATTAAGAAAAAAACAGTATTTGTTATTGGCCTCTTGTGGTGGAAGAGGTGAGAGATAATATTGTAATTGGTTTTCTGTGGTTGAAGGGCTGGATATCCTATCATCTATTGCCTCTTACATTGTGTGCCATGAGTCATTGGTTAATGGGGTGTGGACTCCCGTTTTGCTCATGCTGGACACAGGTCACATGGTGGCAGTTCTGGCCAGTAACATTGGCATCTCCGGTTGTTTGTGTGGCCTGTTGTTGGGCTCTGGTGGCTGGCAATCATGATTTTGCAAATCTTAGTTTTCTACCATATTTTGCGTAGGTAGAGGAACAAACGAGCAGTTCCTGTGGTCAATGATGGGATTCACAAAGTGAACGGATAGCGAGAAACAGACTCTAAAACATAGCAAAGTTGTTGTAAATGTGCACAAACAGTCCAGTAAGCACTCTAAACTGAAACATATGACGGGCAAGGAAGGTCACTCTACTAATCGAGTATTTACCGGCACTCTAGAGTTGGTGGGTGGCCCACTGGATATGCCTGTGGCTGCAGCGGTGCCCTCACGGGAGCAAGCAAGCTGTGGCTGGATTATGCAGCTTGAGTATCTGTGATCTGTCTTCCTTACTGATACTCGGGCATGGCAGCAAGTGCAAAACACTGTCGGATACTAAACTCAGGCCATCCGTTCTCTACATGTTGTTGGAATATTTCATTGGCCTCTCTGATCTCGCATTTCATTGTCTGTGGCTGCTCGGCGAGTACACAGCTTTTCCTGAATTTTGTTTTCCTGTCAGAGTCTTACTTCAGATTTCTTGTACTGCCCAAGTTGAATCTCTGTCAGGGCTTTGATTACCTCTTACTGTGGCTTACAATGACGAATACCCTCCCCACTGGCTTCCCACACCTCCTGAAATGGTACACCACTGCCTAACCCACATGATGGAGTGTCCCCCTGTGGGTCCGAGCGTTAGAATAGGCCCGAGGCATTCCTGCCTGTCGTACGAGGCGACTAAAAGGAGTTTCACATGTTTCGTCCTTTATGTGATGGTCCCCTATACAGTTTGACCTCCATTCTTCAAAATTTTCCCAAAGAGTGAGCCAATTGGGGAAGGACACCTTACAAAGTGCATTGTGCCCATCGTGCATTGAGATCTTTAGCCCACTTTCTCGTTGTCACATTGTAGTCCTGCCCATTCTCCATCTCTTGAGTGAGGACACCTTCCTGGGTGCATTTTCCACCAGGCACTATGCAATGTCGATTTGTGTGTCGACGATGACCATGGACTTCTTTGAACCTGATAACCAGCATGATAGCCACTCCGTTGTGGTGGGGACGCCATGTACCCTGTTGGTTGTAGCCCCCCTGACCACACAGGGATCGCTCTGCTGATGCCTGCACCATTAACTCCCCACGTATGCCAAGGGGTAGATGCCCATTCCCCTGGGGCATCAGGACTCCCAGCAATGGCCATCCTGCCAGGTGGCCTTTGCTGCGGCTGGGTGACACCCGCGGGGAGGGCTCCTGGTCGGAGAGGGTGGCATCAGGGCAGATAACACGCGATGAAGCATAGTCCATCATCATCTCTTGCTGGTACTCCCAGAAGTATGACCCCATATCGTTCCCCTTCCTGGCCACACCATGGGAGGAACGTCAGGCTGGCAGCAGATCTTATTCACTCCGGTACCTTGTACGTTCGAGATCTGATGGAGAATCTTTCATGACGATGAAGCCTCAGTTTTTTGTTGAGCATTTAGAGGGCATGTTCGAGGAGGTGGAGGGCTTGTCCAAAATGAGATCTGGGTCAGTCTTGATCAAAACAGCATCCTCTGCTCAGTCACAGGAGTTACTCGCTTGTAACAAACTGGGGAATGTTTATATAACCATCATACCTCATAAGAGCTAAACTATGGTCCAGGGTGTTATATTTCACAGAGACCTGCTTTAGCAGTCCGATGATGAGGTGTGCGCCAATTTAGAGTGGCAAGGCATACATTTCGTCTGGCGTGTCCACCAGGGTCCGAAGGATAATCAGGTTGCCACCTGTGCCTTCATCTTGGCCTTTGAGGGTGATACATTGCCTGAGAAGGTCAAGGTGATGGTCTACCAGTGTGATGTAATACCATATATCCCTCCCCCAATGCAGTGCTACAAGTGCTGGAAGTTAGGCCATATGTCTTCCCGCTGTACTTCCAGTGCCACATGCCGAGATTGCGGACGCCCATCACATCACAATACTCCATGTGCCCCACTTCCCTTTGTGTAAAATGCGGAGAGCACCATTTGCCTCACTCACCAGACTGCAGGATTCTCCAGAAAGAAAGGAAAATCATGGAGTACAAGTCCCTGGACAGGGTGACCTACACCGAGGCTAAGAGAAAATTTGAATGCCTGCATCCTGTGCGTATGACATCGTCTTACGCCGCCGCTACAACAGTTCTGGCACCATCAGCTCCGCCAACACAGGTCACCTCTCAGAGCCGGATGCCCCCTTGATGGTGGAAGGCATTTCCCTCCCTGTTGCTCCTGCACCACCTACTTCAGGAGCAACACCCCCCCCCCCCCCCCCACCCACCCATCCACCCCCCAACCATCAGGGACATCCGTCCCCACTTCTAAGCTGGAGAAACGTAAGTCTTCTTCGGCTTCTTTAGCTAGAGAGGTGTCCCTTGGGTCACTCCCTTCCCAGGTTTCTTCTAGTTGGAAAGATGACACCCACCAGTGGCTGAAGAGCCCAAAAGCAGCTGGTTGTAGGGCTTCACACTCATCCTCGGTCATGGATACTGAGCCAGTGAAGTCCTTCCAGCCAGGAAAACCCAAGGAGCAGCGAGATATATCCAAAAAGAAAACCCCTAAGACCAAGGAAATTGCGGTGGCACTCACACCACCGCTACCTACAAGCTCTGCGGCTGAGGATGTGGTGGAGATTTTGGCATCCACTGAGGACCTAGATCTCGCCAGACCCTCGGACACAATGGAAATAGACTGCTCAGGCAAATCGGTGGCAGCAGGTGACTCAGAGGCGTAAACCTCATTGAATGTTCCAGGCCTTCCCAGTCACACGATGTCATCCTCCAGTGGAATTGCAGTGGTTATTTCCACCACCTGGCAGCTACGGCAACTGTTAAGCTTTACACCTGTTATCTGCATTGCCCTCCAGGAAACCTGGTTCCCAGCAATGCCGACCTCTGCCCTCCACGGCTATATGGGATATTACGGGAACCTTAGCGACTATAATCGAGTGTCAGGGGGAGTTGGCGTTTGTGTCCTAAACTCGGTCTGTAGTGAACATGTGCCACTTCAAACCCCTCTTGAGGCTGTGGCTGTCAGAATAAGGACAACACAGGAAATAAATGTCTGCAACATATATCTCCCTCCAGATGGTGCAGTACCCCTGAATGTATTAGCTGCACTGATTGATCAACTCCCTAAACCTTTCCAACTTCTGGGTGATTTTAATGCCCATAACCCCTTGTGGGGTGGTACCATGCTTACTGGCCGAGGCGGAGATGTCAAAACTTTACTGTCGCAATTCGACCTCTGCATCTTAAATACTGGGGCCACGACACATTTCAGTGTGGCTCACAGTAGTTACTCGGCCATCGATTTATCAATTCGAATCCCAGGACTTCTCCCGTCTATCCACATGATGACATCACATGATGACCTGTGTTGTGGTGACTACTTCTCCATCTTCCTGTCACTGCCCTAGCATCAGGCACACAGACGCCTGCCCAGATGGGCTTTGAACAAGGTGGACTGGGGAAATTTCACCTCTGCTGTCACCACTGGAATCTCCCCCACACGGTAACATTGATGTGACGGGTGAGCAGATAGATGACTAGCACAACTGTTTCTGCGGCAGAAAATGCGATCTGTCGCTCTTTAGGGTGCCCGAGGCATAAGGCAGTCCCATGGTGGTCGCCGGAAGTCGCTGAAGCAATTAAGGAGCGTCCGCAAGCTCTACAGTGGTATAAGCAGCACCCTTCCCTGGAGCACTTCATAGCCTTTAAACAGCTCTGTGCCCGTGTTCGCTACCTGATCAAACAATGGAAGAAGGAGTGTTGGGATAGATACGTCTCCACCATTGGGTGCCATATGTCACCTTCCCAAGTCGGGGCAAAGATCAAACGTCTTTTCGGGTACCAGACTCTGGTGTTACCATAAATGGCGAGTTACGTACTGACGCAAATGCAATTGCTGAGCACTTTGCTCGAGCCTCTTTATCGGAGAATTACCCCTCAGCCTTTCGCACACTCAAATGGTGGCCGGAAGGGAACATCCTCTCATTCACTACACACTCCAGTGAATCCTATAACGCCACATTTACAGTGTGGGAGCTCCTCAGTGCCCTTGCACATTGGCCCGACACAGCTCCTGGGCCTGATTCCATCCACAGCCAGATGATTAAACATCTCTCATCTGACTACAACCAACATCTTCTCATCTTCAACCGGATCTGGTGCAATGGTGTCTTTCCATCGCAGTGGTGGGAGAGCACCATCATTCCAGTGCTCAAACCTGGTAAAAACCTGCTTGATGTGGATAGCTATCAGCCCATCAACCTCACCAACATTCTTTGTAAGCTGCTGGAACTTATGGTATGTCGGCGGTTGGGTTAGGTTCTGGAGTCATGTGGCTTGCTGGCTCCATGTCAGGGTGGCTTCTGCCAGGGTCACTCTACCACTGGTAATCTTGTGTCCATCAAGTCTGCCATCTGAACAGCCTTTTCCATATGGCAACACATGATTGCCGTCTTTTTTGACTTCCGTAAAGCATACGACATTACTTGGCAACGTCATATCCTTGCCACATTGTATGAGTGGGGTCTCCAGGGACCACTCCCGATTTTTATCCAAAACTTTCTGTCGCTCTGTACTTTCCGTGTCGTACAAGTTGGCAACTCCCATAGTTCCATCCACATCCTGGAGAATTAGAGTCTCGCAGGTCTCTGTATTGAGCGTCTCTCTATTTCTAGTGGCCATTAACGGTGTAGCAGCACCTGTCTGGCCCTCCGTCTCACCTCCTCCATATGTAGACAAATTCTGCATTTCGTACTACTGATCCAGTACTGTTGTTGCTGAGTGGCGCCTCCAGAGAGCCATCCACAAGGTACAGTCATGGGCTCTAGTCCATGGCTTCCAGTTTTCATCCGCAAAGTCGTGTGTCATGCACTTCTGTCGGCGTCGTACCGCTCATCCGGAGCCCACACTTTACCTTAATGACAATCCACTCACTGTAGTAGAGACATATGAATTCCTAGGACTGGTTTTTGATGCTTGACTGACTTGGCTCCCTTATCTTCGTCAGCTTAAGCAGAAGTGCTGGCAGCACTTCAATGCCCTCTGTTGCCAGAGCAACACCAATTGGGGTGCAAATCGCTGTACGCTGCTGCAGCTCTACAGAGCCCTTGTCCAATCTCGATTTGACTGTGGGAGTGTGGTTATGGTTCAGCGCCTTCAGCATTGCATTTACTCAACACTGTGCACCACTGTGGGGTTCGATTAGCGACAGGAACTTTTAGGACAAGTCTGATGACCAGCGCACTGGTGGAGGGTGGTGTCCCTCCACTGCAGATCAGACGTGCGCAACTGCTCGCCAGCTACACAGCACACATTCATAGTTCCCCTGAGCATCCGTACTGCCGTCTCCTTTTCCTGCCCGCGACAGTCCATCTCCCGCATCATCGGCCCAGATCGAGGCCAACGATTGTGGTTCGCGAGCAGCCCCTTCTCTCCGAACTGGAGTCCTTCCCTTTACCACCTCTACTTGCGGTCCGTTCACATGTGCCTGCATGGTGTACACCTTGGCCGCAGCTTTGTCTGGACCTTTTGCACAGCCCTAAGGACGCCGTTAACCCTGTCACTCTCCGCTGCCACTTCATCTCGATTCTTGATGTGTTACGAAGCTCTGAAGTGGTTTACACCAATGGATGAATGGCTGATGGTCATGTAGGCTTCACTTATGTTCATGGAGGACATATTGAGCAGCGCTCCTTGCCAGTTGGCTTCAGTGTTTTCACTGCAGAGCTGGTGACCATATGCTTTTGAGTACATCCACTCATGACCTGGTGGGTCATTTCTCCTGTGTACTGACTCATTGAGCAGCCTACAAGCTATCGACAAGTGCTACCCTCACCACCCTCTGGTAGCATCCAATCAGGAGTCCATCTATGCCCTGGAACAGTCCCGCCATTCCGGGGTGTTTGTGTGGACCCCAGGACACGTCAGAATCCCCGGCAACGAACTTGCTGACAGGCTGGCCAAACAGGCGATGCGGAAACCGCTTCTGGAGATAGGCATCTCCGAAGCTGACCTGCGTTCTGTCTTACACTGCAGGGTTTACCGGCTTTGGGAGATGGAATGGCATAACAGCACTCACAACAAACTGCGTGTCATTAAGGAGACTATGAATGTGTGGAAGTCTTCCATGCGGGCCTCTCTCAGGGAATCAGTTGTCTTCTGCCGGCTCCGCATTGGCTATATGTGGGTAACACATGGTTACCTACTCCATCACGAGGACCCAACTCAGTGTCGCTGTGGCTCCCAAATGACAGTTGTCCACCTTTTGTTGGATTGCCCACTTTTAGCCACTCTGCGGCAAACTTTTAACTTTCCCAGCACCCTGCCTTCGTTGTTGGGCGACAATGCCTCCAGCGTTTTATCCATGAGAGTGGGTTTTGTACTCCTATGTAGGTCTTAACGCATGTCCTTTGTCCCTCTGTGTCCTCCACCCTAGTGCTTTTAGGGTAGAGGTTTTAATGTGTTGCAGAGTGCTGGCTTTCCCTTTTTATTCTCGTGGTTGGCCAACCCCTGTAATCTGCTTTCATGTTTTACTCTCTTCTGTTTCTAGGGTCTGTCTGTTGTTTTCTTGTCCTCTTTTGTTCCTTTTAGTGTTCGTTGCCTTCCCTTCATTCCTGTGGCTTTTCCTTTCTTTCTGTTTTGCGTTATATGTTTTGTCCATTTTATTCTCACACTTGTGGCATTGTTTTGTTAGGAACAAGGGACCGATGACCTCATAGTTTGGTCCCTTCTCCCACCTTTAAACCAACCAACCAACCAACCAACCAACCGTGATGGAGTACCTGTTCTTGTTGCTGTATGCCTCTCTTCTTCCAATCCCCTCGCCCCTGCTCTCCAAGTGTAACAGTTTGCTGGGATATGAAATGGTACAATCACATAGTATGAATTGTAGGTTGTAGGTAAGGTGGCTGGCAGTTGTCTGTTCATTTGCAACATACTGGGAAAATGCAGTCAGTTTACAAAGGCGACTGCTTACAAATCACTTTTACATCCAATCTTAGAGTATTATTCAAGTGTGGGGGTCCCATAACAAATAGGACTAATGGGGATATTGAATTTGTACAAAGAAGGGCAGCACAGATGGTCACAAGTTTGTTTGGTTTGGGGGAGCACCACACACACATCAAAAAACCTGAATTGACACACACTTGAAGACAGACATTGGTTATCCCCACAAAATCCTCCTTACAAAATTTTGTGAACTAGTATTATGTGAGGAATTTACAGATGTTCTTTGTTCCCTTTTCATATGTGTCCCATAGAGACTACAGGGACAAGATTAGAATAATTGCAGTGCTTACATAGGCATTTAAGTAGTCATTCTTCCCAGACTCTAGACACTCTTGGAGTGGGGATAACCCTAACATGTGGTACCCTCTGTCACACACTTCACAGTGGTTTGCAGTGTGTGCAGGTGAAGATTTTACACAGTGTGTTTTATTTAATGCATATCTACTTATGGAGCTATGAGGGAGACAGTCTTGTAGCACTTGTACTGTATGAAATTTGCAAGCCAGTTTTTATGCACTTCTTATACACTGGCAGGAACAAAATGTGACACCCTGAAGAATGAGGTGACCGGTAGTTTATCATTCCAGGAGTATATGATAATAAATCCAGACCAAATGAAACATACATCACAGTAAAGGTGCTCAGACAGTCACATCAATACCACCCTCCCCTGCCCCCTTCCCCCCCCCCCCTCCCCCCTCCCCCCAATCACCCTGGCAGCGACACAGGCATGTGTCCTTACATGCAAATCCTCATAAAGGTGCCGAATGACATCTTGCGATAGATTATTGTGGGCAGCTTGTGCCTTTTGATGTAGTTCAGCAATGGTTCTTGCAGGCTGCAGAGAACCAGTAATTTCCCACTTCATCTTGTCCCATGTGTGCTCAATTGCCAAGAGATCTGGTTATCTCACTGGACAGCACAATTGTTATCTACCATAAAGAGCATACTGTGTTGCAGCAGCCGTATGTGGAGCCTGTCCACATGTTATGGGAGGAGGTGTAGCAGGTGGGGGACGGGCTATGATGTAGTGTCACTGATTTCATTGTCTTCCTTCCGTAAATTTAGGTTGTCATCATCCGTAAAAAGAAACACTGCACTACAATCAGCTCATGCTTATACATTGTAATTTTATGCGTGAAACATAAATACTCTCTTTGGAAGGAGCAAGCTGATCAGTATATGGTTGCACTCTTCATGTCTGGTAAACACTTACAGTGGCATGATAAAACACAAAGACTTTTATGTTTGGTTTGGCAAAAAAATTTTAAATCTAATTTCTACATAGTTGTGCTAATGCACGTTAAGGATCTTTCGTCCAATAATTCAGTGCTTAGAGTAACTTTTCTCTTCATCACCTCTTTCTTCACCTTCAATAATTACTACTTGCCTTTCACTCCTGATAAATGAACTTGTTTTGAAATTCGTGTATCTATTAGTCATTCTGCAGTTGTATTTATTTCAGCAGTTTGTGAGCAGGTGTACTCCTTTAATTCACATTACCTCATGATTTATTACTGTATTTTTTGTTAATTAGCATAAAATTTGTTGCTTGCCACAGATGTTTAACCGTGTATAATTTGAATCAGTCTTACCACTGGCAGCGCAGTATTGCGCTCTGGTTTCTGACATTGATGATTTTTTTCTTTTTTCACTTTCTGAATAGGTTCGCAAGATCGGTGGGGGTGGCTTTGGAGAGATTTATGAGGGACTTGATCTAGTTACCAAAGAACAAGTTGCCCTCAAGGTGGAATCTGCCAGGCAACCAAAACAAGTACTAAAAATGGAAGTTGCCGTACTGAAGAAGCTGCAAGGTTTGTATGGAAGTCATAGCAATGGCACTGAGTTTAATGTCTTGTGGAGGACTTAATGATCGTTTAAAGAATTAAAAAAAAGCTGCACATACACAACAATCTCCATCAGTAGTACTTTGTTTTACACTTTCAATGAAGCACTATAGCTGGCCGCTGTGGCTGAGCGGTTCTAAGCGTTTCAGTCTGGAACTGCGCTGCTGCTATGGTCACAGGTTCGAATCCTGCCTCAGGCATGGATGTGTGTGATGTCCTTAGGTTAGTTAGGTTTAAGTAGCTCTAAGTCTAGAGGACTGATGACCTGAGATTTTGAGTCCCATAGTGCTTAGAGCCATTTCAAGCACTTGTTTCGCTCCTTATGCACTTGAGTGAGATTTGTCTTTTCGGCTTCCCCTTCTACTCCCAAAACTTTTTCATTCTTCCTGACCTACCTACCTGTTCTTCATCAGTTATGGTGTGTTGTTTCCATTTGAATGTTCTTTTTTAGTTGTCGTGTCACTGTTACTCAGAAATGTCTTTTCTTCTCTGATTTAAATCCTTTCTTTTTCAATTTGTTGCACTGTTATAATTAACTCTTCTCAATCAACCTGGAGTTCTTTGAACCCTGGTGTTATTTTTCCAAAAGTGGGTGGTGAGCTGTTTCACTAGCCTAGTTTTTGGCTGTCTTGATGTGTGGCAGAAAAAGGCAACATTGATTTATCACATTGTATGTATCAGTGATTCACTTTGCCACTACACCACTTCATCTGGCAGCAATCTTCATTGCTCACTATGCGGACCTACTTTTGAGTGATTCTTCTGTCTACCTTCTGCTGTTTTTCTGTTGTTGATTTGGTGTTCAACTTTAATAGTGCTTTGCCTGCATATATTGCTTCAAGTTTAATAGAGTAATAGTGTTTGGAGCATTTACTATGATATGTTTAACCTAATTTGGAGGAAAAAATGGTATAGAATAGTGTGTTGTATTAGCATTGGTAGTGAAATTAATGTGTGTATTACATTTACCTACATTGTTTCTTCATCCACAGTTGATGCTCTGGGTAAACCACTTTCAGTTTCAGTATACAATAAACGTAATCAGTTAGTATTGTAGCACAGCACTCTTCTAAATATATTGGGTGTAACAAAAGAGTACTGACAGACTATGGAGGGTTTCAGACGGTGTCTCGAAGAACAAATCGAGAACTGGAAACCGCGTTCAGAAACATCAGCCAAAGACACTACAGTGTCAGATCTGCACGGTCCAGCACGCTCAGGTAGGCCATCCTTTTGGTAGAGATCTCGAGTTTGTACACTGATAGATCCCGTGCAGAACTTTTCACAATAAACCTGACATCATTATGCGTGTAAGATGTTATTGAGGAAATTGACACGTGTCATGACGACACTGCAGAGTCCACTAAGTGTTACAACCACAGACACGTCAGCTGTTGCAGGGATGGCCCATCTGAAGGTGTTGGAGCTTGCAAGATTGTCATCAGATGACATTTCCAGGCATGGCTTCCTGTCATCAATTTGCCCCTCAAAACACTTTCTGTGTTCCCTTGAAGTTTGCCTGTTTTGTTTTGTTACACCCTGTATTATCAGTATAAGGAAGTACTGTAACTCGTGCAATTTTTTATTTATTTATTTTAAGGAACAATTTATACTACACCAGTAAATAAGCTTAAATTAAGGGAAGACGTTATCGTGATCATTTACTAAAATTTGTAGATTTTGCATAGTATGCCATTATTTAAGTTTGCAATTAAAGTTGGAAAGCAACAAAAGTGAATGGCTGTGTAGGTGATACACACTAACAGACAGTAGTCCAAGAGCATAATCATAATTTTAGATAAATCAACTTGTATCACGTGCACAGTCACATGTTGAGTGTTTCAGTTAATGTGTCACGGAAGTTATTTGATATGTCACAGTGCATTAGAAAGGACTGCTATCTTTGATTGCAAATCATTATTAAGTGCTGAACAATGTTTCCTACACACACACACACACACACACACACACACACACACACACACGTGAATATGTTGTGAATTTATTTTGTTCTTTCAAATAAACATAACCAATTATTTACTGTTGCATGTGTATGAGTGTTATTAGAACTCGTGGCTTGAACATGTCCTACTAACATGTTTTTGATTGTAACAGAATTCTTTGTGTATTCATCTCTCTTATGCCACAGTGTACTAGAACTCTGTTGTTAGTATATTGCGTAATCAGTGTATAGTATATTCCAATGGTTCCCAAACTTTTTTATAATGCAACCCACTATTTTTCTGGAAACATTTTCGTGACCCAGTATATACATATGTGTACTGTACCACTGCAGTCACTACTCAGTAGTTAATAGTAATATAAAAATTATATATAATATGAAACTGAACTTAGTATTGTATGAAAAAATGTTTTGCTGAGTAATAATTTTGAAAATGGTGAAGGGAACATAATTAATGAAAAGAAACAATATTTTGGTCCATAAGAACTTTATTTCATGCAGATTAAATGGTGAAAGTAATACTATTTGTGGTATTGTTTAGTCTTGGTGTATTGACACTTTCTATATCTGGATTGAAGCTTGTTACTTTGTCATAAATTGTTTTCTGTGCAAAGTTTGTTTCTATATTTGTTTTTTAAAAAATCCAAGCTAGAAAAAGCACATTCACATAAGTAAGTAGTTGTGAATCCCATTAGTTCCTTCAAAGCTGTGTTCGCAAACACTTGACACTCTCCCTTTAATTTGATCCAAAATAGGATTGGGCTTAATTCTTGAATAAAATTTTCAAAGAAGAATCACATGATAGTTCTATCAGGGAGTCTTCCGCAGATGGTGACAGTTTTAACTTTTTAAGATTGTCCTCTTCAAACAGATTTCTTATCCATAGCAGTTCATCAGGAAGTCTTGGAAAGTAATAACTACAACAAGAAATCAATATTAATAACACTCTTGAATAAGCAAACAACTATCAGTGGAATTAACATGAAATTTTGAGTTTGCTTTGTGGGAACAGCCTAACTATCATTTTGAAAGTGGAGGTGGTTGAACTTAATTGTTACTTTTCTGTATTGGGATAAAAACAATTACGTGAAAATTATGAACGTGTTTAATAAGGAATACTTTGAATGTAAGTAATTACTAGTAAAATTATTTCAGAATAAGTATCTGAAACTAGAGGCAAATTCCTCAAGGTGTTGCTTGATGGCAGCTGCTGTTTCCTCGTTAACTTTGATTCCATGTGTTTCTAAAGAATCATTGTGGATTGGGAATGCATCAAAACAGCTCTCTTTCACTTTAGTGGATCATCTTTCAAGTTTTTAAATAGTTGCTTTTATTTTATGTTGACCATAGAACTTCTGAACATCCTTCCCTTGCAGCAATATTGAGGCTATTAAGAGCACTGAATCTGCCACCCAAGTATGAAAGATGTATTAGCCAGTTTTCATCATTTAACATGTCCAAGAAACTGCTCACAGGTTTTGCATTACTTTTGTGCTCCAAGAGGAGATTCTCAGCGCATCTCGAAGCTTAAATACTCTAGATAGCACTTTCTCTCTTGACAACCAACATCCTTCACAGTGCAGGGGAAGTGTTTTGTGCTTGCTGCTCATCTCATCGCACAGTGTGGCAAAGAATCTTGAATTTTTAGGTCTAGATTTAATGAAATTCATGATTTTCACTGCATCATCAATGATTTTCTTTAGGCTTTCAGACAGGCCTTTACATACAAGGGCCTCTTGATGCAGGCTACAGTGAGACCATTGAACAGAAGGGGCAACTGCCCTAACTTTGCCAGTCAAACCCGAATAAATGCCAGACATAGTATGGGCTTCAGTGATCATTGCAACACATTGTGTCCACCCTATTTCATTTTCTACCATAAAGCCATCAAGACATTTAAAAATTTCTTCCCCTGTTGTTGTCATGGTAAACATTTACAAAAGAGCGTTTCTTCTTCTATTCACATCAACTTCAAACCTAACAAAAGCTAAAAGAATAGCCTCGCCAGCTGTATCTGTGCTTTCATCAAACTGAAATGAAAAGTAGTCTCTTTGCTTGAAAACTGCGATCATGGACTGTTTTACAAACTCTGTTATTTCATCAATCCTTCTCGTTACCATTGTGTTTGATAGGGATATTTTGTCAATTAGTCTTGTGTGCTTTTCACTAAATAAAGCATCAGATACTATTTTGGCCACTGGTAAAATAATATCCTCTTGGACGGTGTGACCTGCCCCCTTTTTGGCTGTTGGTAATGGCAGTCGATTGCACTTGCTTATTTTGTTCCCCAGAAATCGATTTTCTCATCACTGATTTCAGCTTTAAAAATATTCATTTTTTGTTGTGGAAAAAATTTATTGACTTATTTACATATTCTGGATGTATCTTTGATAAATGTCTTTTCAGTTTTGAGCAAGTACTTCAAAGCTCACAACGCACTGAGATAGTGGCTCTTGATCTGTGCCAGAAAACACACACACATATTTCAAATAATCACCATTGTATATGCGAAAACAAAATTTTGCCTCCTTCCAGAGGCAAAACCTTTTGGTGTATTACATGATGCAATGGCACCGGATGTGGAAGGTTCATCGTAATTACATGAAATCTGTCTTTTACAGCAAAATCCTGTTTTAAACCACACATTCATAGTGAAATAAAATTAAACAAGCTGCCACAATAAATACGCATGCACACACTATACCAACAAACAAACAAACAAAGTACTCTCACAGTCATTAGTCACATTGTCGCAAATGGAAGGGCAAGCGGTGTTGCATTATCGCAATTATCAATCAGTCCTGCACCTGCGCTGTTCTTGTTTCACTCAGAGCATGTTATTAGGCCACAATAGTTTCTTGCATAGAATAATTTTGTATATAACTGTTCAGATTATGAAACTTACCTCTTGAAATAAGATTTCATATTTTCAGTCAGTAAGATATTTTACTTATATAATGGAAGGAAACATTCCACGTGGGAAAAATTATATATAAAAACAAAGATGAGGTGACTTACCGAACAAAAGCGCTGGCAGGTCGATAGACACACAAACAAACACAAACATGCACACAAAATTCAAGCTTTCGCAACAAACTGTTGCCTCATCAGGAAAGAGGGAAGGAGAGGGGAAGACGAAAGGAAGTGGGTTTTAAAGGAGAGGGTAAGGAGTCATTCCAATTCCGGGAGCGGAAAGACTTACCTTAGGGGGAAAAAAGGACAGGTATACACTCGCACACACGCACATATCCATCCACACATACAGACACAAGCAGACATATTTAAAGACAAAGAGTTTGGGCAGAGATGTCAGTCGAGGCAGAAGTGTAGAGGCAAAGAAGTTGTTGAAAGACAGGTGAGGTATGAGTGGCGGCAACTTGAAATTAGCGGAGATTGAGGCCTGGCGGATGACGAGAAGAGAGGATATATTGAAGGGCAAGTTCCCATCTCCGGAGTTCGGATAGGTTGGTGTTGGTGGGAAGTATCCAGATAACCCGGACGGTGTAACACTGTGCCAAGATGTGCTGGCCGTGCACCAAGGCATGTTTAGCCACAGGGTGATCCTCATTACCAACAAACACTGTCTGCCTGTGTCCATTCATGCGAATGGACAGTTTGTTGCTGGTCATTCCCACATAGAATGCGTCACAGTGTAGGCAGGTCAGTTGGTAAATCACGTGGGTGCTTTCACACGTGGCTCTGCCTTTGATCGTGTGCACCTTCCGGGTTACAGGACTGGAGTAGGTGGTGGTGGGAGGGTGCATGGGACAGGTTTTGCATCGGGGGCGGTTACAAGGATAGGAGCCAGAGGGTAGGGAAGGTGGTTTGGGGATTTCATAGGGATGAACTAACAGGTTATGAAGGTTAGGTGGACGGCGGAAAGACACTCTTGGTGGAGTGGGGAGGATTTCATGAAGGATGGATCTCATTTCAGGGCAGGATTTGAGGAAGTCGTATCCCTGCTGGAGAGCCACATTCAGAGTCTGGTCCAGTCCCGGAAAGTATCCTGTCACAAGTGGGGCACTTTTGTGGTTCTTCTGTGGGGGATTCTGGGTTTGAGGGGACGAGGAAGTGGCTCTGATTATTTGCTTCTGTACCAGGTCGGGAGGGTAGTTGCGGGATGCGAAAGCTGTTTTCAGGTTGTTGGTGTAATGATTCAGGGATTCCGGACTGGAGCAGATTCGTTTGCCACGAAGACCTAGGCTGTAGGGAAGGGACCGTTTGATGTGGAATGGGTGGCAGCTGTCATAATGGAGGTACTGTTGCTTGTTGGTGGGTTTGATGTGGACGGACGTGTGAAGTTGGCCATTGGACAGGTGGAGGTCAACGTCAAGGAAAGTGGCATGGGATTTGGAGTAGGACCAGGTGAAACTGATGGAACCAAAGGAGTTGAGGTTGGAGAGGAAATTCTGGAGTTCTTCTTCACTGTGAGTCCAGATCATGAAGATGTCATCAATAAATCTGTACCAAACTTTGGGTTGGCAGACTTGGGTAACCAAGAAGGCTTCCTCTAAGCGACCCATGAATAGGTTGGCGTACGAGGGGGCCATCCTGGTACCCATGGCTGTTCCCTTTAATTGTTGGTATGTCTGGCCTTCAAAAGTGAAGAAGTTGTGGGTCAGGATGAAGCTGGCTAAGGTGATGAGGAAAGAGGTTTTAGGTAGGGTGGCAGGTGATCGGCGTGAAAGGAAATGCTCCATCGCAGCGAGGCCCTGGACGTGCGGAATATTTGTGTATAAGGACGTGGCATCAATGGTTACAAGGATGGTTTCCGGGGGTAACAGATTGGGTAAGGATTCCAGGCGTTCAAGGAAGTGGTTGGTGTCCTTGATGAAGGATGGGAGACTGCATGTAATGGGTTGAAGGTGTTGATCTACGTAGGCAGAGATACGTTCTGTGGGGGCTTGGTAACCAGCTACAATGGGGCAGCCGGGATGATTGGGTTTGTGGATTTTAGGAAGACAAGGCGGACAAGGGTTCCACGACCGTGGTACTTGATCGTCGGGAGTATGTGGCTGAGGGACTGCGTCAGCTTTCAGACAACACCACATACAAAGTTTGCCAAGGTAACCCCATTCCCGATGTCCAGGCGGAGCTTCAAGGAATCCTCAGAACCTTAGGCCCCCTGCAAAACCTTTCACCTGACTCCATCAACCTCCTGACCCCACCGACACCCCGCACCCCTACCTTCTACCTTCTTCCTTCTTCATCAGTGACAAGAGGATTCATTTCTCCCCAACTAAACCCAAATATGCTTTAAGCTTTTTGCTGTTGAGAGAATTTGTGCCTCACAGCTGCAGCCAAATAATAATAATAATAATAATAATCCCAATACCACAACAGATAAGTGCAGACTTTGCAAACAACAAATAGAAACAGTAGATCACATCACAAGAGGATGTACAATACTAGCAAATACAGAATACCCCAGAAGACATGACAATGTAGCAAAAATAATACATCAACAACTCGCCATACAACATAAACTAATAAAACAACATGTTCCCACATACAAGTATGCACCACAAAATGTACTGGAGAATGATGAATACAAATTATACTGGAACAGAACCATTATAACAGATAAAACAACACCACATAACAAACCTGACATCATACTCACCAATAAAAAGAAAAAATTAACACAACTAATCGAAATATCCGTACCAAATACAACAAATATACAGAAGAAAACAGGAGAAAAAATTGAAAAATACATCCAACTGGTTGAGGAAGTCAAGGACATGTGGCATCAGGATAAAGTTGACATTATACCAATTATACTATCAACTACAGGAGTCATACCACACAATATCCACCAGTACATCAATGCCATACAGCCACATCCAAACTTATATATACAGCTACAGAAATCTGTAATTATTGATACATGTTCAATTACCCGAAAGTTCCTAAATGCAATGTAACATATACCGTACATTTAAAAGGAAGTCACGCTTGATCAAGGTCCGTGTCACTTTCCATTTTTAACCAGACATAACGTCTGAGAACGGAAAGAATAATAATAATAATCCTCTTCTCTTTCTTGTGCTCTGTTCCGCACCTGTACATTGTGTGCACAGTATTAATGCATTTAGCATGGTTAATTTAACTATGTGGTGCAATAGTCCAATGCTGTGGACAGCTGTTAATGTCACTCCTTTGACATTTTTAATCAGTCCTGAGTGTGAAAATACCAGCAGGGCACAGCATCAACAGGGAGCATCCACTGTAGGCAACTGTGTGGATTTTCAGCATCAGGACGGACTAAAAATGCCAAAGGAAGGACATTAACAGTTTTCAACTGCAGTGGACAACTGCACCACAGGATTAAGGGGTGCTCAGATACCCTTCCTGTTGCTACCCCTTTAGTCCCCCATGACAGAATGTGTGTACCTGAACTGTCTGCATGTAGTGTTATTCGTGTGAAAACCTGTTCAAATTTTCTATATGTTTGTAAATCATGCAACTGAGATGGGACTTTGGTACCAGCCTAGTATTCACGTAGTAGAATGTGGGAAACTGCTTAAAAACCACATTCAGGCCGGCCAGCGCACCAATACTCTGGGCTGATACGATCCAGGACTGGTGCATCTCTCCATTCTGGACGCAGTGCTTTAACTTGCTTGGATATCTGGGCAGATGATGACAACAGCAACAGCAGCAGGATAGGCACAACTACTCTTCTGATTCTTGTCGACGTGGCGCCAAAATACAGCAAAAAGGCCAAAGTGGTGGGTGTCTTTGTATCTTCACTCTGCTCCATAGATTGAACTCCCCTAGGCCTGAATGCATTACGTATCTGTCTCTCAGTATAACCGTTTTGTCAGAACACTGTCTTCAAATGTTGTATTTCACTCGACAGGCTCTCAGGGTCAGATACCACATGTGCTCTGTGAACTAACATACATAATGCGCTACCGCATTGTGCAGGATGATGGCAGCTTGTGGCATGCAGATGTAGATCTGTATGCGTTGGCTTGCGGTAGACACTGTGTCCCGAGGTTCCATCTGCTTTTCTTCCTACCAAGACATCAAGAAAACCTGTGAAGACTATTTACAACACATCCACCGGGAAAGCTTGAAGAGTCTCAGCATTCTTGTTGTCAGTTATCTCAGCTATTACAAACTGTGAAACTCTTGACAACAGACCTAATACTTACCTACCATTCAGCAAATGTTCTATTTTCAGCAGTTCTCTATAGATAATGTGCTGCTCAGTGTTCAGACATTTTTCACAACAATAAAGGCATTATTTTTTCTCTGACCAGTCCATCTTCCGGACATCAGGCGTTGAACATTTGTAGTCACTGACCCAACACTCTTAGAGACTGGAAGCAGAATTACACTTAGAGAAGCAATAGAACTAAAGACAACATTTGTTTATATTTCAGGAAAAGAACACGTGTGTCGATTTATTGGGTGTGGACGCAATGATCGTTTCAATTATGTAGTGATGCAGCTGCAGGGTAAAAACTTGGCAGAGTTACGGCGTGCTCAGCCACGAGGGGCATTCTCCCTCTCCACCACATTGCGCCTTGGTTTGCAGATTTTGAAGGCTATTGACAGCATCCACCAGGTCGGATTCCTCCATCGGGACATCAAGCCTGTGAGTAGTTGAACACTGTCATTCAAATAAAGTAATTTTTTATAAGTAATAAGTTGTTATTAGTTATATTTAAGCAAAAAATGATCAAATATGATGGTAAAACTACCACATTATATTTTGTGCATCCAGCTGTAACTGCACGAATGTCAAGAATTTTCATGTGGTATTGAACAGAACTAATTGGTGAATAGAAAACTCTACAATGGTTTCTCAAATCCTGTGATTTTATTTATATCTTGTACAAAGCTGAAAAATGAAGTAAGTTCAGAGCACTAGGGAGAGAAGTTGTGTTCAGTATAGCTTCAAAGAAAGTCACAGCGAGTAATTCACATACACTAGTAACAAGTGTATCCAGAACCATTTCATCATTCACTGATAATCAGGCACATGTTAATATAGACCAAGAAATAAACAATTAAAGAAAATATTAATGAAGTACTTCAATTGGGATGTTGCGCAGTATAGCACCAAAATATGCTCACTATGGTGGAGGGAGAAGAAATGCTTGGAGGCTTTTGAGATGGGAATCTGGAGAAGAATGAAAAGTGTGGAAAGGACATAAAATTCGAAATAAAGTTGAGTGACAAAGACTGAACATGAAAAGACAAATAGAGAAAACAGGAGGAGGAAAATAAATTTACAAGGATGCTGGATGAAAATGGGCTGTGTAAAAAATGATGCACTAGAGAGAATGGTGATTGAGAAGAACACTAGAATAGAAGAAGGTACCAGCCGATTGATAATCTCAAAATAAATGTGTTACATGCAGCTATGTAAAGACTGGTGGAAAACAAGGAGAACTGGAGAATGTTGAACTTGTAGTGATAGACCTGACCAGGGGTGGGACACATCGTCATCTAGTACTTGTTTGTGCTCCTGTTGTCAGCAGAACTTTTCTCAATTAACTTGTAAAATGAACTGTGTAAATCAGATACTGCTGTCATTGAAGAAAATAAACCTATAACAGGGAGGACTCTTGCACACATTCTGGACCAGCCATCCACATTTAATTCCTCATGGTCATTAATTCTGTTTCTGAGTCTACCTCATAAGATTTTTGCCATGCCTTTTGTGTCTGACATTTAAATACTTTGTTACAATAGGAGGGTAGATTACACGAAATAATATATACATGGTGATAGTTGCCTAAGAGCATGTAAAATCTCTTCGTGTCATCTGTTTTTGGTTTTGTTTCAGTCTAATTTTTCGGTGGGTCGCCTTCCATACACTTGCCGAAGAGTGTATATGTTAGATTTTGGTCTGGCACGTCAATACACTACAGCTACTGGGGAGGTCAGAGCTCCACGAGCAGCTGCTGGTTTCCGTGGTACCGTACGCTATGCATCCATCAATGCTCATAAGAATAAAGTAAGTATGTGTTATGTCATGCTGTGTACACTGTTTCAGTTTAACTTGTTGTGACAATGGGAAGTCCTGTGTGGACTGCAAGCTTTAAGAATGAGAAAAGGGACAACACACTGTACAGTGTAAATGTCAAGTAGTCAATAGGCACGTTGAAATGGAAGCTGCACTTTGCTGTTCGGCATCCTATCTTGTCCACACACCCACATGCAAAGGTACAATCATCTAAACACAAGTTTGAGAGTTGAACTGTGATGTCCAACTCTTCAACTTTTTTTTCATACCTGGTAGCTGTTCAGTGTCCCCACTATATAGTTTACTCATTCCATTATCAGTTTAGTTCAGACAGTTTTCAGTTAAGATTCATGTGCATTTTGTATGATACACCATTTTAAAAAATGAAATTTTCATCTTATAAGTTATTGTGTTCACACCAGTATCTTAAATTTTGAATTTTTAGTTTAGTATAAAGTTTCCTCAATCATTCAACCATCTGATCTCTGGTGTTTCTCGGATGACAGCAAAAAATAATGTTCTCAGTTCTCTGTGCATTATTTGTGCATATTTAGCTGTCATTGCCGTCTACTATTCTCCCCTCGCACTTGCAAATAAAACCATGATTTCAAAACTATACAGTGACTATTCCCACTTTTTGAAGTAATTGGCAATGGTAGAAATTGTTACAATAGAGAATGCATTGTGTCTTCTTACAAATGAGAAAGTAGGAGAATGATTCAGTGAGGTTAAGGATTTTGAAGTAGATGGCAATGATGGCTGAAATTTCAAGGTGTTCTGTCTAAACGTATTCATTATGTTAATTTTATTTTCATTTAGTTGTCACTTTTCCCTTTTCCATTGATTGGCTGCCTGTATGTTCTCCAGTCAGAATTTACCACAGGCAAACAATGTCCACCTCATGGTTTGTGTTATGCTGTCTTGATCCGGCAATACTTCCCTTTGAAGTACTGCTTCATATTCTTCCTAGTCATTGTTATGGAACAGTTCCTTACTTACATTTTTACAAGTTTTTGTGCCTTGTGCTCCAGTTGTGACACACCTTCAGGCAGTATGTATTCCTGTGGCCTGAATTTGATCCCACACACGTCTCTGTAGTCCTGGTTCCCAGTCATTTTTCCTCAGTTTTCTGACTTTAAATGTTCCTGTGATGAATGTGTTGTCACAAATGAAAGCTAGTGCCGTAATATCCTTCATATCGCAAGCTGTCCAAATGTCAGGCTGAGTGATCGGTTATCCAGGCCAGACTCAAGTTTTCATTTTCACTGACATTCCGTCTTATTAATTTCCAAGTCTACAGAAAATTTGACTCATTTCTGGAGGTATGCTCAGTAGGACTAAATGGTTAATGTGGCTGTGCACCATATGTAGAAAATATGTATCTGAAGTTGACTTTGCACAAATTTGGATTTGGCATGATATCTGGGAGCTGCCACATCAAAACCAGTGTTGGTACTGGTTTCTCACGTAACAGCAAAAATAGTATTCTCAGTAACATATCTGTTTGTAAATATTTGTCTATGGCTACACATTACTACTCCCTCCCCTCACATTTGTAAATAGAAGAGTCATTGCATAATTTTAAAAATGCTATTTCTTCAACACACTTGCAAATAACAAATCATTATGAACCATTTATTGCGGTTCTCATGTATCTATTGTGTTTGAAGCTCCTTGATGTGTAGAGAATTTTCAGGCTTTTAGAACAAAGTTATTAATCCTGGACACTTTTCTGATCTTTTATTTGTGATTCAATTTTGTTTTTACATATTGTTATGGAGTGAACTGGTGCAGTTGTCAGCACACTGGACTTCCATTCAGGAGGACAATGGTTCAAATCCACATCCTGACATACAGATTTATGCTTTCCATGATTTCCCTAAATCGCTCCAGGCAAATGGCAGGACGGTTTTTTTGAAAGGGCACCGTCGATTGCCTTCTCAGTGCTTACAATATTGCAAGCTTGTGCTCTGTGTCTAATGGCCTATATGTGGATGGGAGATTAAACACTAATTTTCCTTCCTTCATATCTTGTTATTTTCTAGTTGCCATGAAATTTTTTATACATGGTCAGTGACATTTGTAATGTGGTAATATGAACTGTACCCTGTGCTTCTAAATTTGTATTTGTTTTTCTGGTTCTTCCTGAAGGCCTGCTTAGTTTTCTAATCAAATTGGTGCTAAAATTTTGTCATAAAGATTCCTATTTTGGAGTATGTACATTTTCTGACACTTTTTAAGCACTTCTCCATTTCCTCATTGATGTAATTTTGATGTTGTTCTAGGATAATTTCAATTTTCCATGTCATTAACTTTTGATGGATGACTTTGTAATTATGGATTCTAATGCAGTCAGTGGCAGTGAAACTTGTAGACACAGTTTACTCCCCTTTGAAGCATATCTTTATTCAGGGTGTATACGCCCCGGGACAACCAGGAGATCCAGGAAAAACACGGGAATTTTTTAAAACTCCGGGAATTTTTCAGAGTTTTAGTTTTTCAGTTAAATTTTTGTAATTTTGATTGCTAAAAACTGATAGTCTGACAAAGAATATTACTCTACGTCGCTACTGCAGAATTATATTACAGCAATAAAACATAAATGGGAGAAAAAAATTAAGTAAAACTTAAGTTGCAAAGGAAATGCGCCATTTACAAGAAAACAAACTGCACACACAAACGTCTGCCAACAACAAAACGTGTTAAATGCATTAGGACGAAAGACAATGCTATACTTCATAACAGCAAACTGCTTGCGATGATCGTGACGTCACAATTGTTTACGTTAGCTTCGTTAGAGAAGATGCCAGTCGCGTATGAACAGAACATTCTCCCACATCTGGCTACTTGGAAGAGTGGTTGTAGCAAGCAGCCAGGTGCTACCCGGAAAAGTTTTCTGGGACGTAGTGTTTACATTTAATTATTTTGCTGTTTCCTCTTCGTTTACAGATCTCACGTCAAATGAAAACAAAACGGATTTCTCCGGCCGGGAGCCATCAATTCATAGATTTCATAGACTCGTAGATAAAATAAATCACATAATTATGGAAGACTAAAATATGTTATTCGTTTCAGTTTTCTGGTTTTATTTCAATTCCAGGTTTATAACAGTCAAGCATTAATCGCCTTGCAGAATGGTGAAGTTATTTTTGTCGGATTTCTAAAGAAATTTATTTGTTGTTAATCTTTTCCGCTGAGGCAGTCAATTTATTTGAAACGAAGTGTTTCGTCCCATCCCATACTAGTTTCAACTGTTTGCTGGATTACAAGTGCACGTTTTCTTCTTCTGGCACGTATGGCACTATCGATAAAATGAAATGAGCGTATGGCATCGTTGGCTGTGAGGCCCCTATTCGGGGAAGTTCGGCCCCCAGGTGCAAGTCTTTATTTCATTCAGCGCCACGATAATAAAGAACCAAACATGAGATAGTGCAGTATTGATACTCCAATAAAATTTACATCCCGAAAACCACACTGAAAAGCTTAATTTCAGGTTGGGACCTACTTCATTGTGAATCTGGACATACGAATGTACACTTTAAGCGGAATTGGGTATTTTAGTGTGGTTTACGAATTTCCGATGCTCTTGGATTATAACACTCGTAGAAAAAAACCGATTTATATGTGAAACCTTAGCTTTTCTGGTGGCTAATTGATCTTAGAGACCAGTATTATATGTGAAAGCGTAGCTTCCCTTGCAGCCACACTTATATATTAATTTAAACTATTAACTTTTCGTACTCGTGTGTTCGTGCTATTTAACAGTGATGTTGCTGTTGACTGACTACATCACATGTTATAAGCCTTCATTGACTGTAGAGATCACGTGGCATTATGATTGACGTACAAAAGCGCATCACAAACTCGATTTCAATGCTTCGGAAAGTAACTTGCCGAGTTTGGTGGAATTCGAATCTGTACTTTAGTAATATGAAAATATGCAGCACACTTGTGGCTGCACATAATTTTTTTTTCCCGCTCTCGGTCGTTTACTTATGTGCCGGGAATTTCAAGCCGTTGCATGAAACCTTAACCCTTCAAAGGACTGATAAATTTTACAGCTCTGAGGGAAAGTATTCTGTCATTTATCAGGGAAAAAGTGTATTTTCGTCCGGGAGAAAGTGTATTTTTAGCCGGGAAATCCGGGAATTTTTTTTCCTTGTCCGCGTATACACCCTGTTTATTGCATTTAGTGAGTGATGTCATCACAGTCTTCATTCATGCTCCCTGCCTCACTTCAATCCCTCCCCTACCCTTCTCTTCCCTCTCTTTTCTCCACGATCATTTTCTTCTGTAATTGCACCCAGTGTTTGAAGTTTTCTTGAATGTAATATTAGTAATAAAATAATAAAATGCACTACACAATTTTTTATTGGTTTTAGGAAATGGGAAGGCATGATGACTTGTGGTCGTTATTTTACATGCTGGTGGAATTTGTCAATGGGCAGCTCCCATGGCGAAAGATAAAGGACAAAGAACAGGTACGGTAACTAAAATGTTGATAACACCCCAGATGCATACTTGTCTGTTATGTATCCTCGCGTATGTGAGACAATGTTATGTACAGTTGAAACTAAGTTTAATTGTATGCGTAATGATGTACATTATTTCATATCTTTAATGTTCTGTAATGATGAGTCAATTTTTTTGTCATCAGTCAACAAGAAGATGATATAATAATGGGACATAATGACTGAAAATACAGACCATAATTCATCCACCTTTGACAAAATGATGATGGGCACATTTTCACATAAAACACTAGGAGTTTAGTCTCTGATTCTGCTTCAGAGCAGAAAGTTTACTTCTGATACTGTGGGGAGAATGGGGCCTTGGTATAATGTTTTTAAAATATTTTACTTATACTTCATCTAATGCTGCTAATGAACATTCTGTGATGCCAAAATTTCTGCTTTCTGCACAGTTATTTGTGTCTCAGCTACACAGATCACCATTAACATAAAGTTAGCATTGTATTATTTGTGTGAACCAGTGGGAATGTGAACTCATGGGTCCATGTCTCTCAGCTGAATTATGGCTGTAATTGTGTATCCATTATTTATTGCTACAAGTTACAAGTCTTACAGCACTGAGAATATAAGCAATCCGAATGACAAAAATATGTTGTCCTATTGGCTCCCGACAGCCGAATCGGCAGAAATTGTATGACTTCATATTAACACTGTAATCAATCTGGAAAATTGGCAGTTCTATAGAGCAGTGGCAGCTTTAGCATCATTGGCATTTTTTGTCCTCTGTTCCAAGTATTCTGTGCAAATATATTTTTGTTAGCATTAATTTGTGTCCTGGGCTGAAGTGTAGATTGGGGTCACTTCCAGTCACAGCAGCTTGTGTCTAATGATCACAGAACACCAATGTGTCAGTTGTGTGTAGCCAGTGGGATGATAGTTTCACCTAGTGAATTTCACATCTATATTGACCTCAGAATGTAACAGTATCCTTTAGAATAAATCTGCATGTGACCTCAACTGCCAAAACTTCATCTGGGAGTGTAAACAACCCCTGTATTAACGTATTACATGGCATAAAAATGTCAACCTGAGCAGCATTAGTGTAATTGGTGAATATAAGGCAACTTTTTTTTTTTTTGCATTATGAACTTGAGAAAATATCTCTTCTTATAATTGTGTAAATATAGTATTACTAATTTACTCTGTAGTTGCTATGCTAATTTAAGAGCAATTTCTACAATGACATCAGCGTTTTACACATGGATGCAAATGTAGTTGTGTTCTTGCTACATTGTTTTGTAAATGTCTGTTGCAAAGTATAGTGGAGCTTAAGAGTGAGTTAAGAAATGTTGTGTGGGACACATTTTCGTTTCATTGAAGAATATTTTCACAGGGATTCTTTAAATTGATGTATAATTCATTATGAAATTACAGTGATGGACCAGTACCTGCCTCTAGCATGTGAAATTCCAGTACTGCCAATACTCGCTTACTCCATCAATCCAAAAAGTTTAGAGGCTGGATTAATAAAAAATTGAGAAAAGTTAAGGTAGTGGTTTTAATGCTTCAGGTGTTCTATGTAGTCCTCCCCACTGGATTATAGCATATAGCATGTTCATACCACCATATGAATCTATCAGAAAACTCCTTATTTGAGAATTTGTTCAACTCGTGTTGCATTCACTCGAATGCTGATTATGGAATTAAAGCGTTGACCCTTTGCATGAATTTTTATTTCTGGGGATTAAAAAGAAAAAAAAACAACTCACTCGGCACCAAATAGGGTGAATGTGGAGGGCAGTTGAGAACTGATACCTTTGGGTTCCCCCCCCCCCCCCCCCCCCTCCACACACACACACACACACACACACACACACACACACACACACACACACACACACACACACTAGGAACTGCACAACAGCTGTAACCGTGTAAGTGGCTCATTGTCATGCAACGTAAAGAAATCCCTCCCTATCAATTGTTGCAAATGAAGCATTTGATTCCTTTTGCACAACTAATCTGTGACACCTAAATAACACTGGGAATTAACAGTGGTGCCACTGGGAACAAACTCCCCGGGTATAATGTTATGAGCATGCAAATAGTGAGAGACCCATTCTGCACTCTTGTCATTTTGTGGTACATTTGTATTAAGAACAGCAAGGCTTCTCAACTGTGATTAATTTTTTCCAGAAAAGAATGGTCCACATTCTTAGTATCCGTCGAGCTATGGCAGGCACCCACATGTCATCATTTTTGTTCAGGAGTCTCCATTAGGAGATGACATGTTGAGTTGCAGACAGGCACAATGAAAAGACTGTTTTCGTTGTGCCTGTCTGCAACTCAATGTGTCTATGGTCAGTAGCAATCTGTCTCTTCCGTAATTGTTGATGTTCCAACCTTGACCCTCCGTTGTATGATTTTTCCATCAGGAGAACTTGAGGTGTGACACCCTGACCTATCATTGTCCTTGAGTGGCACTTGTCCTTCTTTAAACATTTAAACCACTCAAATACTTGTGCACAACTTAAACAATTATTCCCGTAAGCCTTTTTCGTGGACTCAAAAGTCTCTATAGCCATTTTACCAAGAAAATGTGAAATTGAATTATAGGTCATTTCTTCATTGTAATTAGTCACATAAAGTATTGACAAACTTCAGCCACGTGTCCACTGCTTGCTCTCAGCTGGCTGGTCGTATGCACATCTGTTGTGTTTATAGTTATTAGTTTAAGCTGCCGTGGTGGTTACTGTGCTGACGACACTTGTATACTAGTAATAAAATCAGTCTTGAAACTTTTTGGATAAATGATGTATTAGTGAATTGTCATGCTGTTGGGGACTAGTAGTTTCTCAGGAAGGTGAGAGGGGTACACTATAAAGAAAGGGTGGGTCACTCAGACCTCAGGCTGAGAAAGGATTAGGGCAGGCAATTTGTTTCATATAATTAATTAAGCTTTCATTACAATGCTTTGATTATAATTGGTACTAATGGTTTTATATTATAACAACTCATAATTTTAATCCATTTTCTCATACTAAATGTAGATACTTTCCGTATTTTCTCCAGAGGATCTAAGCTAGGTGGTTGATGGAATGTAGTGTATTACTTATTTTGTACAGCAATGTTTATTGATACAGGTATATACCCACCCTCTGTTGTTGTTATTACTATTATTTCATCTATAATAACTGCTATTTTTGTTGGAAGAAGTAGATTCAGCTCTTTGTCCTGAATATTTTGTCTATGCTATTACTGTTATTTGTTGTTCTCTGCAATGAAAATTGAACAATGTCTGTTTTGTGCTGTAGGTCGGCCTCATGAAGGAGAAGTATGACCACCGTTTGTTGCTGAAGCACCTTCCCTCTGATTTGAGGCAGTTCCTCGACCACATACAATCTCTGACATATGAAGACAAGCCTGACTACCAGGTAACAAGAAGTTAAAACCTCAGTTTTGTAAGCTTTGCTGCTGACTGTAATCACCTACTTCTTTCCTGCTTTTCCATAACATTAACTATATTCTTTATTTCTCATTATTAGCAATTTGGTTCTGAACCCTGAACCCTGAAAAAGTAAAATTCATCTCTACCACACTTTCCTTTACTAAAAGCTACTGGTAGCATACCTTCTTTGCCACATTTTTATTATCTTTGAGCTCACATCACAAATAATCACCATTGCTCTGCACTCCTCTCCTTGCACCTTTAGGTGTGCCCACTGCCCAACCTCTGCACCCACAGACCCTACTTGTAAAACACGGATTTCATTCCTTCCATAAGTGACAGCATGATATCTAACTGAGACTTTGTGGCATACACTCTTCCTGCAGTGCTATCTAGAATACAATGAGGTGACAAAATCCGTGGGATAGTCGAACACATACATATACAGATGGTGGTAGTATTGTGTATACAAGATATAAAAGGATTGTGCATTGGCAGAGCTGTCATTTGTATTCATATAATTTATGTTAAATGGTTTCCAATGCTATTATGGCCACGTGATGGGAATTAACAGACCATAGATCCAGAATGGTAGTTGAGCTAGTCCGCCTGGGACATTCCATTTCGGAAATTGATAGGGAACTCGGTAATCCATAATCCACAGTGTCAAGAGTGTGCTGAGAATACCAAATTTGAGGTGTTACCTCTCACTGTGGACAACGCAGTGGCTGTGATGGCCTTCACTTAATGACCGCATTTGTGTAGAGTTGTCAGTCCTAAGAGACAAGCAATACTGCATGAAATAGCCACAGAAATCAATGTGGGATGTACGACAAATGTCTCCATTAGGACAGTACGGCAAAATTTGTCATTAGTGGTCTATGGCAACAGAAGAACGACGCAAGTGCCTTTGCTAACAGCACATCACCTGCAGTACCTCTCCTGGGCTTGTGACATTATCAGCTGGACCCTAGACAATTGGAAAACTGTGGCCTGGTTGGATGAATCTCAATTTCAGTTGGTGAGAGCTGATGGTAAGGTTCAAGTGTGGTGCACACACTCCATGAAGCCATTGGCTCAGGTTGTCAACAAGGTATTGTGTAAGCTGTTGGTGGCTCCATAAAGGTGTGGGCTGTGTTTACATAATGGACTGGGTCATTGAGTATAAATTGTTATGTTTGGCTACTTGGAGACTGCAGCCGTTCATGAACTTCATGTTCCCAAACAATGATGGAATTTTTATGGATAACAATGTGGCATGTCACCAGGCCACAATTCTTCAGGATTTGTTTGAAAAACACATTCTGGACAGTGTGAATGAATGATTTGGGAGCCCAGATTGCCTGACATAAATCCCGTGAAATATTTATGGCATATAAAAGAGAGGTTATTTCATGCAGGCAACATTTTCACAATTATGGACGGCTATAGAGGCAGCATGGCTCAGTATTTCTGTGAGACACTTCCAACGACGTGTTGAGTTGCTGCACTATGCTGGGCAAAAGGTGGTCTGACATGATATAAGGAGATATCCTGTGACATTTGTCATATCAGTGTGTATGGCTTCCACTTACCTCCCCAGTTGCCTGTATACCAAAATCCACTTCTCTAGCTGTATATCAAAATCCACTTCCCTAGCTGCAGCCTTTATGTTCTCAAAGATATCCAGCTATTAATTTTCCACCAGTCCAGTAATCATTGCTACTCGAACCTTGCATATCCAGATCTCCCAGGCTTCTGTTCCAGAATCGTCTGCTCGTGATCCGAGTAAAAGTGTGCAGTCAATACCAAAAGCGTCAGTGACTGTGTGAGGTCTGTATGTGTTTACTCTCTGATGGAGGACATCATCCGAGACCTCAGTTTGTAGTTGTCCTATTCTGTATGTGTCCACCTCCTGCTAAACATTTGCTTCATTGATATGGTAATGGAAAGTCCTGGCAGAAAGTAAATAATTTAGGGGTAAAGGTAACTACTCATCAAATAGTAAAGGCATTTCAAAATTGTCCCTCGCCGACTGTTGACTGCTTTTTCCCAGATTGGTAATAAACTAAAAAATCGTGTAGAATACCACCAATGAATAGAATACTTACTAATAGTAATAGCTGAGAGAGACCCCCACATATCACATCTAAAGTTTCTAATCTGGGGGCCGTTCAGTAATTTGAGTCCGTTATTTTGAAATAGTCTTCCTGAGCAGTAAGGGAAGGTCAGTAATTTTCAGAATTGGTAGTGATGACTACCACTCTTATCTTGTGGCGAGCCACACTTAAATACTTACAGTAATTGAATACTATGTAATTCAGAGCTTTATTCACTGATTTAGTTCAAGTTTTTGAGAAAGGTTAAAACTGTGATAAACTGCAAGAAACCTGTAAGAAGAAAACTGCCAGTTCTGAAGTGATTATCCTGAAATTATATTGGGCAAAGTAGTAGTTAACACATTCTTCATGTGGAAACCTGTAGTTTCTGTCCTCCAATGTTATTTATAATCCGTCTTGATTGCAAAAAATGTTTATTCAAATGACCAGTTTCAGTTCCTCTAGAACCATCTTCAGATCTGCAATCTTGGTTACAGGAGTAACCTGTCCATAGACAGCAACCTACACATGCTGCGTCATGTTCAGCCATAATGTAGTGTAAGTCCCATCGTAAAAGAGAAGTTGTCATGAACGTGGAACAAATAAGTATATCTAAAAACAAAGATGATGTGACTTACCAAATGAAAGTGCTGGCAGGTCGACAGACACACAAACAAACACAAACATACACACAAAATTCAAGCTTTCGCAACAAACTGTTGCCTCATCAGGAAAGAGGGAAGGAGAGGGAAAGACGAAAGGATGTGGGTTTTAAGGGAGAGGGTAAGGAGTCATTCCAATCCCGGGAGCAGAAAGACTTACCTTAGGGGGAAAAAAGGACGTGTATACACTCGCGCACACACACACATATCCATCCACACATATACAGACACAAGCAGACATCTGCTTGTATCTGTATATGTGTGGATGGATATGTGTGTGTGTGCGAGTGTATACCCGTCCTTTTTTCCCCCTAAGGTAAGTCTTTCTGCTCCCGGGATTGGAATGACTCCTTACCCTCTCCCTTAAAACCCACATCCTTTCGTCTTTCCCTCTCCTTCCCTCTTTCCTGATGAGGCAACAGTTTGTTGCGAAAGCTTGAATTTTGTGTGTATGTTTGTGTTTGTTTGTGTGTCTGCCGACCTGCCAGCACTTTCATTTGGTAAGTCACATCATCTTTGTTTTTAGATATATTTTTCCTACGTGGAATGTTTCCCTCTATTAGAACAAATAAGTATAACATACAGGCAGCTGTTAGAAATGAAAATTATGTATTCTCATTAAACAATGAAAAATCCAGGATGAAATGTAACAATATGAAAAGGATAGTTTCTATTACCCATATAGCGGAGATGCTGAGTTGCAGATAGGTGCAACAAAAAAAGAGTGTCAGAAAGTGAGCTTTCGGCCAGCAAGGCCTTTGTCAGAAATAGACAACTCTCTCTCTCTCTCTCTCTCTCTCTCTCCACTGAAGCAAATGCATCACGTGTGTGTGTGTGTGTGTGTGTGTGTGTGTGTGTGTGTGTGTGTGTGAGAGAGAGAGAGAGAGAGAGAGAGAGAGAGAGAGAATTGTCTATTTCTGACAAAGTCCTTCTTGGCCGAAAGCTCACTTCCTGACAATCTTTTTGTTGCGCCTATTGTGACTCAGCATCTCTGCTATATGGTGAGTACATTCTCATTACATTGATACAAACTATCCCAATTTCTTGCATTATGTCTGATGGATGCTAGAAAACTTTCTTGCACCAGACTGTAGAACCATAATTGTGGCCCTATATGAGGAGACAAAGTCTTCATGAAAATTGTTTTTGTTTCTTGTATTGTAGTTGTAAGATATGTGGTTAGATTGAAATTGATTTTTATACTTTATCAACAACAAAAAAAAAAAAAAAGTACAGTGACTGAGCATATGTTTTGGAAAGTAAGTGCACACACTTACATTCCAAACTGTTTGAAGACACCTCTGCAAGATATGCTTTTATCAAAATAGGCTTATTTTCTGTCTTTCGACACTGTGTTTGTATTGTTTTAAACTGAGTGGTTTTGGGCAATTTCACCCATCTTCGTATCATTTTTTCATAGTTAGAGAGTAATCAGTCTTGAAAGAACTTTGATTTCAACTGGACCTCATGATGTTTTTGTCCTGTGTTAATGAATACCCTGACTAATTTCACATCTCTGAATGTTTCCTATTTGATGGGATCTGCAGAACATGATGAATGAATGAATAAATGAGTGAATGAATGAAAGCCGAATGAGATGAATACTTGAAGTAATGAAGCAATTCAAAGTTGAAATACTATTGATAACTCTATTCTGTACTAGTTTGTTTTTGAATTTTTTGTGTACATTGTATTTATTTTTCAGATGCTGATTGGCCTGTTCGAACGGTGTATGAAGCGTCGTGGAGTGAAGGAAACGGATCCTTATGACTGGGAGAAGGTGCCAGTGCCAGACACGATCCCGCCACAGATATCCAACACGCCGGCAATCGTGTCACGGCCCCAGACGACCGGCCAGACTGCTCCCCGCATTACTGACAACATGCTGGAGGATAACCTCATCACCAGCCTCGACAATAATCAGGAGAACATTGAGCCGGACAACAGGAGGGAGCTTGAGGTGAACATACACCCTTGTGGCCAGCAACTGTGCTCCTACTATTACAGTTTGATCAGTTTAGAGGAGTAGCTAGACCTGTGATATGCTTACGGTTCCTGCTGTGATGACCTTACCTGTAGTTGTGAGGCGTCTTGTGTACTTCCATCTCTGTTTTGAATTTTCCAGTGTTGTTATGTAGTCTATAAATAAATATGAGGGCCTTTCAAATGTGTTTTCCCGGCTTTAGTAGTTGCTTTAATGACTTCTGTTCTTGTGCTTGCAAAATTTGCAAAACTGTAGATCCTGTAGCTATAGTGATGTATATCCATTTCTGGTTGTTTTCTTTTCATAACATGAGTAGTGTTTTCCACCTATGATTATCTGTCTGCAAAACAGTATAGTTATGTCACTGTCAATGTATTATTACTTTCATAACATGTGCACAACCCTTTAACACTTTTTCTCTACTGTCAGATCAGTATACTTTTATTTTTCATCTTAGATCTTTGAAAATGACTTTTTACTGTGCCTGTTTAATGCCATTAGCATTATGTATAGTTTTTTTCCTCCCGTGTTTTTAGGGTTTTAATTACTTTTTGTACCTCCTCTTTTCTTGAAATTCCAGATATCTTTGAGAGCAATTAACTGTCTTCCATCCATTTATTTCTTGTTTCAGTTCTTGTACGCAGAGGGCATTTCTATTCTACTATTATTGAATACACTCTGCTGTATATAAATAACATTGTCCCCATTTATTTTGCATTTCGTTTATTAACCTGCATTTTAAATTGCAGAAGTAGCTAAGATATTAGATTTATTTATTTTTGAGACTGTTTCTACCTTATGTGAATATTTAACTTGCCTAGTCTGCCAAAGATGACCATCCTGAAAGATGTTTTTCAAATATTGTGGTAAGTGTTGTGCACATAAGGAAAGTAAGTTTTCTCACTTGCAAAGAAAAATGTTCAGATTATGAACATGTCTTTTTGTTATCACTTGCTTTGTTCTCATTTGCATTGTTCTCATAAGGCTAGCACGTCACCTACAATATTTTTGATAACTGACCTTTCTTATTTAGGAATTTTGTAACAGCTGTTATATGTGTGTGGAATTCCTGTAATGTGACTGACATCAGAAAGTTATTAGTTGTCTTTCTGCTTTTCAGTGTATTGTTTGTTTACTGTATTACTGCGAAAGAAAGGAGTTGCGTAATGTGATGCTGTAAATGGTTAATGCTTTTGGCTCTTTGTAATGGATGCGCTTTTGGCTCTTTGTAATGGATGTTGTGAAACATGCAGAATGTAGTAGTTAGGAATCATACCGATGCAACGAAAAGCACACCATGCTTTTCAGTTAGCCATTAATTTGTAATTGCTTCTTTGAGGTATAGCATAAATGCTGAAATTTTGGTAGAACATAAAAAGCCGAAGACATACTGCTATCACAGTTTGGGACAATATTGTTTAGTGCTCTTTACATCATCTGGTTTTATTATTATTATTATTATTATTATCATCAAGAGCACATAATGCCTTCAAAGCTGTTTCCATTGTTATGGTAATTTGTTGGTTTTTGTTACTCTCCGAGTTAATGTCAAGTGTCTTTCAAGATGCATATTGGATATTATCATGGCTGAAGAAGAGTAATTGTATGTAATGTAAGTAAATTTGGCATATTTTGTTGATTCAATAAGTGTGTGTCATGCTGCAAGCCTCAAATACTCCATTACTTTCAGTGTGTACAGCTGTGTTATATATTTTCCATAAGACATATTTGAAGAAAAGTTCAGAGAAAGACAGTTGATAATGCATAAAAATCTCATGCTATTCTGAAACAAATTATGAGTTAAATATTGTAAAAAGAAGTTACCATTTTTATCTCCTTGTGAGCAATTACAAGTATGCATATATCCAGGAAATCTTTTGTTTTTGCGCACCTACTTATCAGTTTCGATGTGATAAATGACATATCTGCAGACAGATAAAAGTATATCAGATAATGTAACAATACAAAAGAAGGAAAGTTGCTACTCACCATATAGTGGAGATGCTGAGTTGCGATAGGCAAAATAAAAAGATTCACACAATCATAGCTTTCGGCCATTAAGGCCTTTGTCAGCAGTACACACACACACACACACACACACACACACACACAACTTGCACACACATCTGCAGTCTCAGAGACCTGAAACCACACTGTGAGCAGCAGCATGATGGGAGTGGCAACTGGGTGGGGGTAAGGAGGAGGCTGGGGCAGGGAGGGGGAGGGATAGTATGTTGGGAGTGGCGGACAGTGAAATGTTGACTGCAGACGTGTGTGCAAGTTGCGTTTGCGTGCGTGCGTGCGTGCGTGCGTGCGTGTGTGTGTGTCTACTGCTGACAAAGGCCTTAATGGCCGAAAGCTATAATTGTGTGTGAATCTTTTTGTTGTGCCTATCGCGACTCAGCATCTCCGCTGTATGGTGAGTAGCAACTTTCCTTCTCTAGTATTGTTACATTCCATTCTGGATTTTCCATTGTTTGATATATCAGATAATGTTGAGAGGGGGAAGAGAAGAAAGAACTAAACCAGTGAAAAATAGGCTTGCATATGAGACTTTACTGATAAACTGTGAAAACTACATGTATATCAGAGTTCTTAGTTTTTCATAATTTTCAGGAAGGATTCTAGCAGATCTTGGACATTAACAGAAAAATAAATTTCAGAACAGAAGTTTGGTGATGGTCAGTGTGGCATGCGTACAGATAAGCTGTGAAACACACTCCAAAAGCCATATTATTTTGATATGTCTAGATAGTTTTTAGTTCACATTACATTTCAGTGATGAAAGTAGGATATTTGAATGAAGGATTAAAATTGGGAGCAGTGTTGGTCATTTGAAATAAGTGTGTAAATCTCATATATGAGACAGTCAGGCAGAGAAGAGTAAAAAGAGTTAGTAAGAATTACGTAAACAAGTGCAAACAGACAGATACTTTAATATAATTGCTATATAACACAGAAATACTTATTAAAAAGTAAAAGAACGACACATGATGTATGTTCTGCTAGCCAGTTACACACCAGATATGTTGGTAATGGAGAAAATAATTAATTGAAAGATACAGGAGAGCAATTTGGAACTGATAACAGACTGATTACAAAATGGAGTAACAAATTGTGTACAACAGATACAGTGAAAAGTGTGGATGAGTATATGCCAGAATTGGAAAAATAAAAAAGAAAAAAAAAACGTGGAAAGAGGGAGACAAAAAATAAGATAAACATTAAGTTGAGGCAAGTTCATTCAGGTACTGAAGTGTCGTAGGGGATAGTGGTGACAATGTTTGTCACATAACTTAATAAAGAAAAAATTCACATTGTAACTTAGAAAAAATTTCTTTTAAAACAGTTATGTGCCGATAGGATGATCATATAGAACATGAAAACATGCTCAAACTATAATTACTGTAATTTTAACAGGTAGAAATGTTTCCATAAAAAAAGTCTTTCACCCTAAGAAAGAAAACAGAAAAATAATTAGGAAATTGCTAGGAAGAATTAATGCAAAACAACCTAGGAATCATTACGTACACCAGGGTGGTGCTGTAATATATTTGGTGAAACAAGAATGATATGAGTAAATCAAATAGAGTTACAGCAAACGGTATACTTGGTGGGGACTATTTTGTGCCATTAATTCTCAAAAATACATCATATAAATGTGCTGTGATTACAAACAGCGAGAACTTTAGTACACTATGTAAATATTATACTCTCTATGAGTTTTTCCAAAAGACTATGCAATCACAGTTTCACTTTGTAAATGATTAAACTGTCCAGACTTTATTTGTTGGTGGTTTCGAGAAACTATGCACTTTGAGGTAATTGTGAATTATTGAGAGAATGATATGCCTCCAGGAATTATACTGACAAAATTTATCTTTAAAACAAGACATATTGATGCGTATAGCATGTGACTACATTCATAACCATATCAACCTCTAAAAGACATGTTCTCATTTACAGTACATTAGAAGCAAACTCAGTAAGAAAGCATTAACGTATGCCACACTGTTGATTTGTTCACTATCTCAATAATATCAGAAAATGATAAATTTTATTTTGCAATGACATTGATTAAGCATGATGAAGAGCATAAATTTCCAACACAGACATTCAGACATTGATCCTCTGTAACTAGTTTCCCTTTCTCAGTTGTGTCTCTTAGATTATGTACTCTCACATTTGCAATTTTGATACTGTCTTTCTCTTCTCTGGTTTTGCGACATGAAAAATTACTCACTTATATTCTTTATTAGGCATCTGTGCTCCCACCCTCAATTTGCACCAGGGAAAAAATGCAAGTGTACTCTTGAGGGATATCTTCCCCTGAGTTTTAGTGGAGCACAAGTCCATAGGACTGTGCCCCCAGCATACCTGCAATGTCTTATGATTTGACTACTTGCATACAATTGCCTTCAATCTCACACTGCTAGAAAATAATACAAAAAGCATATCTAATAAATTATGCGACAGAAATCCTGGCCAGTGCTTACCATCAGTAGGCGAAGTGTGTAATACTGCTGATACAGACACCTAAAATCAAAAGTGACACACTACATAGCTTTCGGAACTAGTAATTCTTTTCTCAGGTGGGAGAGAGGTGTAGGTTACTACAGGTTGTAAAGGATGTGCAGATCATTGAGATGCGAGGATGAGAAGAATCCGTCTGCAGTGAGATTAGTGTAGACAGAGATGGAGGAGAGAAGATTGGCCTTCCCTTTCTTTGTAGCCTACAGTAACCTATCCTATTCTGCTACCCAAGGAAGGAACTACTAGATCCAAAAGCTGGACGACGGTGTGCTTCTCTCACTTACTTTTACATGTCTGTCAGTAGTGCTGCACATTTCAGCAATTCTGTCTAATGATTTCTTAAAATACAGTGTGCCCGAGAAGTTCCTAACAGTTTCTTTGAAAGAGCACTTGAATTCGAATGAAGTGTTTACAATATGGATGTAATGTGGAAGGAAACACTATAATTTGATGTAATCACTGCCGTTTAACACAATTGCTCTCTATATCTGAGCAGAATAGGAATTAAACTCCAGGGAGAGGAAATAAACTTTAAAGTTTGAGGTTTGCCGATGACATTTTAATACTGTCAAAGACAGCAAAGGACTTGGAAGAGCAGGTGAACAGAATGGACAGCGTCTTGAAAGGAGGATATAAGATGAACATCAACAAAAGCAAAATGAGGATAATGGAATGTAGTCGAAATTAAGTCTGGTTATGCTTAATAAATTAGATTAGGAAATGAGACACTTCAAGTAGTAGATGAGTTTTGCTATTTGGGAAGCAAAATAACTGATGATGGGCGAAGTAGGGAGGATATAAAATATAGACTGGCAATAGCAAGAAAAATGTTCCTGAAGAAGAGAAATTTGTAAACATAGAGTATAGATTTAAGTGTCATGAGGGCCTTCCCAAAAATATTTGTAAGGAGTGTAGCCATGTGTGGAGGTGAAACATGGATGATAAACATTGTAGACAAGAAGAGAATAGAAGCTTTTGAGATGTGGTGCTACAAAAGAATGCTGAAGATTAGGTGGGTAGATCACGTAAATGAGGAGGTACTAAATAGATACAGTTGGGGAGAAAAGAAATTTTTGGTACAACCCGATGACAAGAAGGGATCGGTTAGTAGGATACATTCTGAGGCATAAAGTGATCATTGATTTAGTACTGCAGGGAAGTGTGTATGTATGTGTGTGTGTGGGGGCGGGGCGGGGGGGGGGGGGTTAAAATCATAGAGAGAGACAAAGAGATGAATACTGTAAGCAGATTCAGAAGGATGCAGGGTGCAGTAGTTACTTGGAGATGAATAGGCTTGCACAGGATAGAGTAGCATGGAGAGCTGCATCAAACCAGTCTTTGTACTGAAGAGGACGACAACAACAACAACATCTGAGCAGACTTCCTTTCTCTCCTCGGTACACCCAAAAATACCGATTTCTGGGGTAGTTGTAAACATCACTGCCAAAATGCATTCATGGGGGTGCTGCAAATCCCTAATCTTCACCATTTACACCTGACTCTTAATGTGACACCTTTTGAAGAAGTCCAAGGATGTGACATCGAGCGAGCGTGCTGCCTGTAACCGTGGCAATCCTTGTCAGATCTGGTATCCTGGAAATGTCTCATCGAAGTAAATATGCACAATGTGTAAGGAGTTTAGTAGGGTTCAGTTCTATTGAAACACCACCAAACCTAGAATGTTGTCAGCAAACCATTTGGACTACGGTAACTGCACGAGCACATCCAGGTGCAATGTTGATGTGACTGTTGCTTTGGCAAAGAAAAATGGATCCTAAACACAGTGTCAGGTGAGGCCCAGCCATACATTTACCTTTCGAGTGTTACATTCCAGTTCTGTGGTGATGTGTGGTTCTGTTGGCCTGTATCCTGCTGTTGTGGTGATTGACGAGGCCGTGGGTGCGAAAGATAGCCCCAGCACTGAACAAACACTCATTGTTTACTATCTCAATTTAGTCGTGGCATGTGGGCATGCATGCCACACAGTGCTTAGGTTTATTTGTGACAAGCCTTTTTGTACTGTATGGTGTGGAAGTTTTGCTAGACAATAGATTTTGGGATGCCACATTCTCAGCTGAGACACCGTGTCATCGCTTTGGTCTCTGCTCGATAGCCTGTTGTATGGTCGCTACAGTTCCCAGTGACACTGCACCACACAGTACATTTATCATCACAAACATTTTCAGTTTGCTGGAACTTACTGACCGAACACTAACGGTTGTTCGTGGTCAGGCTTCTGTGTAGAAATATCGACGAAACCTTCTTGAAGCTGAATATAGGACAGTCCAATGAGTTGCCAAGTATGATGGTGATTCATTATGTGGTCCACAGCTTTTTTAGATTACTTGCAATAAAGAGACAATAACATAGTGTTGTCCCAGTAGCCCTGTATGTGTATACGTGAATGAAAAACAACATTAATTTTCCAATTTCAGGTGTAAGCTCTAAACTACAAAGTATGTGCTGACTGGCAACTGAAATGTCTGTTTTGAGAGGTGCTTAGTCTGTAATGATATTATCCAGAATTATTTGATAGGTGTGTGTTTACTGATAGAAGAGCTAAATCTTTTTGCCTTACCTCCAGTATTTTTCTCAATTTTTAATAACACAGAACATACTATATCAGTTGCGGAAACAGGTTTCCAGAAATTACACAATTAATAATCCACCATGTATACTAAATTACTCAATAAATTTCATACTGCCCATTTGATGACTTATTTATTATGAATACCCAACTGTCAGGTGTTCCCTATAACATGATAAGAATTTTAATATCCTCCTCTCCAAATGTGAAACATTTCACAATGCGCATATGACTTACTGTACCTGTAGGCTATAATATCACTCCATTACTGACATGTGGTACCATGTATATTACAGCTAAACAGTGATGACTAAAATTGTTTGCCAGCTAAAGGAATGAAAATGTATTTATGGAATATTTATAGAATTTGACTCTGCTCAGCTGTGGCTTGTTGTTGTTTAGCATGAGCTTACTGTATCCTCTGTAACACCTATTAATATATTACTTACATTACTTGAAATATGAAAATGATTTTGTGTGCCAGATGGAAGTTATGTGTATTAAATGGACTAAATTATTGTTATAGTTGTCATGACTGTTGAAGCCTTCCAGTGTTAAAACTTTTTCAGTCTAGGACCTTCCTACATAACATACTTCAAAATTTCTTTAAATGTAAAAAAGGTATATATGTTTTCACTTTCAGATGAACATAATTGAATATTTCAGTTTTAAAATCACGTAAGGGAAATGAGTGGGAGAGAAGCTATTGTGTACGGTTTTCTGTAGCTCTGTGGATTTCCCTCTCACATCTTTCAATCTCCTTTGGTTCCTACAATTCATAAAAATCAGATCTAGTGCAAGATATGGCTTATATAGCTTCTTTAGTGGAGAACAAGGTCTCTTGGCCCTAATTACACTCTATTGTCTGCCCATGTGCATTTTGAAGTGTAAATTTCACTTCAAAATCTTTAAGACCTCATAATTTGAGACAAGGAACACCTAGACATATTATAAGGAGGCACACAGTGTGAGCCCATGTCCTAACTTGAATGACTGGTTAATTTTAGTAGTTATGGAAAGTAACTAACTGCATGAAGTAAACTATATATTTGTCTGAATGTTTAATGAACAGCTTACATCAATGAACAAGTATAATAATTTTATTTCTGTCTTTGTTAAACAGGCACAGCTCGATTATGAAGGTGTATGTCGTCGAAGGCGTCACTTGCACGGAGAGCAGACATCTCCTCTAGTAACGGAGACAAATAGAGAGCGTGATAAGTTGGTAATAGACAAGAACTGTAATGCAACATTGGCTGCTAATCAGGCAATGAACCAAGGTGCTGACACAAATATGGCAGTACAAGGTGCGTAACTAATTTGTGCTGAGATATACATTACTGGCCATTAAAATTGCTACACCTAGAAGAAGTGCAGATGATAAATGGGTATTCATTGGACAAATATATTGTACTAGAACTGACATGTGATTACATTTTCACGCAATTTGGGTGCATAGATCCTGAGAAATCAGTACCCAGAACAACCACCTCTGGCCGTAATAATGGCCTTGATACGCCTGGGCATTGAGTCAAACAGAGTTTGGATGGCGTGTACAGGTACTACTGCCCAAGCAGCTTCAACACGATACCACTGTTCATCAAGAGTAGTGACTGGTGTATTGTGACGAGCCAGTTGCTCAGCCACCATTGACCAGACGATTTCAATTGGTGAGAGATCTGGAGAATGTGTTGGCCATGGCAGCAGTCGAACATTTTCTGTATCCAGAAAGGCCCATACAGGACCTGCAACATACGGTCGTACATTATCCTGCTGAAATGTAGGGTTTCGCAGGGATTGAATGAAGGGTAGAGCCACGAGTCGTAACACATCTGAAATGTAATGTCCACTGTTCAAAGTGCCGTCAATGTGAACAAGAAGTGACTGAGATGTGTAACCAATGGTACCCCATACCATCACTCCGGGTGATACACCAGTATGGTGATGATGCATACAGGATTCCAATGTGCGTTAACTGCAATGACACCAAACACGGATGTGACGATCATGATGCTGTAAACAGAACCTGGATTCATCCAAAAAAAATGACGTTTTGCCATTCGTGCATCCAGGTTTGTAGTTGAGTACACCATTGCAGGTGCTCCTGTCTGTGATGCAGTGTCAAGGGTAACCGCAGCCATGGTCTCCGAGCTGATAGTCCATGCCGCTGCAAACGTCGTCGAAATGTTTGTGCAGATGGTTGTTGTCTTGCAAACGTCCCCATCTGTTGACTCAGGGATCGAGATGTGGCTGCACGATCCAATACAGCCATGCGGTTAAGATGCCTGTCATCTCGACTGCTAGTGATACGAGGCCGTTGGGATCCAGCACGGCGTTCCGTATTACCCTCCTGAACCCTCCTATTCCATTGGATCTCGACCAATGCGAGCAGCAATGTCATGATACGATAAACCGCAACTGCAATCGCGATAGGCTACAATCCGACCTTTATCAAAGTTGGAAACGTGATAGTACCCATTTCTCCTCCTTACACGAGGCTTCACAACAACATTTCACCAGGCAACGTTGGTCAACTGCTGTTTGTGTATGAGGAATCGGTTAGAAACTTTCCACATGTCAGTACGTTGTAGGTGCCGCCACCGGCGCCAACCTCGTGTGAATGCTCTGAAGAGCTAATCATTTGCATATCGCAGCATTTTCTTCCTGTCGGTTAAATTACACATCTGTAGCACATATTCGTGGGGTAGGAATTTTAATGGCCAGTAGTGTGTTACTAAGATGCTGAATGTAATAGTTCTGTGCTCAGTTTTATGTCAAAAAACATTGCAATTTAAGAGGAATTTTCCAGGCAGCTGGGCTCTTCTCATTGTAAAATATGATAGTAAGCAGAACAGGCTATGGTTTGTGTATGTCCTTTCTGAAAGAAGTTTCCTCTGGCTCTGGCTCTGTGTGCACAGATGTACTGGACTATCATAAAAGTCCTTCCATTCAACTCAAATAATTTTCCAAACTATTTCCTTCTTCCTCTGCTCACTTCTATTTCCTCAGTTCATAAGTTGCAATGTGGTACAGAGAGAGACATCAATGTTTGAGTTTAATATGGACACATGAACAGAGTTAATGATACTCAGATTGGCCACAGGTGATATTTATAGATTACCCATTGTGTAAACTTAGCCATTTACATTTTCTCAATAATATTTCCTAGCCCATTCAAGAACTTACTCATATATGGGAGGACGATGGCTCAAATCTGCATCTGGCCATCCATATTTAGGTTTTCTGTGATTTGTCTATGTGGCTCCAGGCAAGTGCCCGGATGGATCCTTTAAAAGGGCACAGCCAATTTCGTACCCCATCATTGAAACAGTCTGAGCTTGTGCTCTGCCTCTTATGACCTCAATGTTGAGGTCATTAGACTTTCCTTTAAGATGACAATGACCAAAAACCTAATGCAAATCATAAGTTATTGGCTCGCACTCTCTATATCTTTCAAAAAAACACTAGATGAGATTGTTTTTGATGAATAGCAGCTAAATTTCCTTTCAGACTTTTATGGTAAGAATATTCATATGCATTTTTGGGGGAAATGAGTCAACACCTCGTATAATGTTTTTAAATTGCATTCACAGCATCTCCAAAGAAGCAGCAACAGAGACGCGCTGTTTCTGTGGCTGCAGCTGATGAGAAGGAGAGGAGGAAGCACCAACAGGAACAGCTCAAACCACAGCAGGACCACGGGCAGCAGCCGGATGCCGCAGAGCACGCGGTTGACTACGAGGGAGATGCCGTCATGGCATCTGCTCGTAGCAACTCTGACACTCAGAAACAGCAGAAACAGGCAGTCACGGTTCCTTCTGGTTCCGCCTCACCTGCAGGCTCAGGTCCACGCACGAGTGGTGGCAGAGTCCGTGTCGTGACTGCTCCTGCCACCTGCGTGCAGGACCTGCCTCCACCGCCGCCTCCACTCGTCCAGACTGCACCCGAGCTGCCCAGCCCCCGCATATCCGCGCACCCGACTACTGAGCCTGATGGATCTTATTATGCGTACGACTCGGCTAAAGGTTTGTGTCTACTGCTGTGTTGAAATCTTGCCACCAGTGGAATGTTTAAACATAAACAGATTTTCTCACCAAACTTCTTTCAGCTGTTATGATCAAAGATGTAAACTGACAGAAAATTTGTAATGGAATATACAGGTAAGTAAGACTAACTAGCAGAGCTTTATGCAGAGTTTATTTTGATAGTATCTATCTAATACTTCTAAATAATTTTAACTTTGCACAGACCCCTATCTCCTGTTTATATACTGGATATACTGGGAAAGTTGGGATATATCTACATGGAAGAATTCTACAATGTATTTACAAAAAAATGATGGTACAAAATGTATATCATTTTTCAACGTATTCTCCTTCCTTTCAAAGCACTGGGTACAGTGGTCTTAAGCTTGTGTATTCTTGTCAAGTAGTAGTTTTTTGGTTGGTCACATAGCCACTTTGCCCTGCTTTCTTCTTCTCCAGACCCGAGGAAACTCGGTGACTTCGAAAGTGCAAAGCATTGGAAACTCGATGACCTCGGAAAACAGCCTCAAGTGACTCAAACAAATTGAAGTTGGGGGGGCAGTGAAACTTGGGCTGTATGGAGGGTGTTCCAGCAACTCGCAACCCAATTTCGTGATGGTTTAAATATTCCTGTGAGCCATGTGTGGGTGCACATTGTGACGTTACCACAAAATAGAAAGGTCATTTGAAAAGTAAAGGATGTTTTGTTTTGACATGTGACCACATTCCCACCTCCCCACCACCACCACCACCACCACCACCACTACTGCTGACTAACCACTGACCTTGGTACTCATCCAATTCAGTTTGGCAGGAGCTATGATCTGATATGGTTGATTACTGCTTAGCTTTGCAATTTTAAAATGTGTAACAAAATTGATGATCCTGCCAAGTGTGAGGTACATAGTGTTATAAGCTTTTAATATGCACATAAAGTCCAACCCATTGAAATTTATAAATAGATAGCTGAGGTTTATGGTAAAGCGATGAACAAAGTGTCAGTTCAGAATTTGTGTTTTGTGTTGAACAGTGAGTGGAACAATCTTCGTGACAAATATCACTTGGGCTGGCCCTCGGTGGTGACTGACAGACTCAAAGCGAGAACTGAAACAAAAGTCCAAGAAGATAGGGGTTTCACAATTAGGGGACTGCAGTGGCCTACTTTAGATGCTTCAATAACATTGCAGCACCATTAGAAATAAGTGACACAGAACTCTGACCGTGGGGTCGTCCTTCTTCACAATAATGCACGTCCATGTGCAGCAGGAGTCATACAGGATTTGATTCAGGAGTTTCAATGGGAAGTGATTCAACATCTACCACACAGAAGGGATGTAGTCCCAAGTGATTTTCGCTTATTCTCCAAATTGAAAGTTTTACAACAAGTTACAATGATCAGATATGATGTTGCTCATTTTGAGTGCAACATGGTAGTTCGGTTGTCATTCAGAGTTGGCTGGTCGGTAGTGTAAAGGTACTGTAATATGTGTTTGGTTTCACACTTGAATAATGTTTAGCATTAGCACAAGTGTAGGTAATGTCGCCCAAGAACGAATCATTTGAGAATGCGAGGTGTTATTAAAATCTGGTGACACAATTTTGTTACTTTGATTTCAAAACTGTTGTCTACAAAGGCATTAAATAAGCGGTTCCATCTTAGTCATATTTACTTTCTGTACTTTATCCACCAGCAATTAAATGTTATTAATTACTCAACAAGTTGTTATAAAAAAAGGAGGGGGTGTGTTATCAATTGAGTGAGGCAAAGAAGAGAGGCATGGGGACGGTTCTCACAATGTTGTCATGCAACACTTTCTTTATCAACAGACCTCATTGTTTGCTGTGAATTACTGGCTTTAGGATGTTTCCCAACAATTTGTCGCAAGACTCTTTGTTGATGGTAGTTCCTTTTGTCACAGAGTCTTCCAATACAGAAAATGAGAGCCATAACTTTTCCTGCTGACATTAGATACTTGCATTTTTTCCCTCTTTTTTTTCCCCCTTTGGGGATCCAGAGTATTGCCACTCTATATTCTGGCATTTTGATTATGGGTCATATTTGTAGTGGAAAGCACACACAGTGACCACTACCGTGTGATGGGAACTGTCTTCCCATCAGTCAGGAGGTACTCGAATCCTGACTGGGGTGTCCTGGCTTCAGTTGATAGGGAGACTAGAGGATATTGTGAGGGGCTGCAGCATCATTGAACATAACAGTTCTTTATTATTCTGAGAGACTCGGTGCAGAAGCGAGCACATGGCAGAGGATTGCTGTGCTGGCGAGTCACCGACCGTAGCTGCCGGTACTCTAGATACAGCACTGTCACTGACTGTGGTGTATGCCATTACCTTTTGGTGAACCCACATTTCATCACCAGTTTCGGCAGATGTCAGCAAATTTTATTTCACGTTGTTCAATAAACTGTCTTGTTACTCGTGGCCCAGAAACTTTATGGAAGCCAAATTCATAGTTGATGATTCAGTAGCCAGAATCGTGACTGATGCGTGACCTGTGATGCTCCCATATGGAAAGTAATTCACCTATTTACGACAACCCGTTTATAGTGATGCTTTGACATGCTTAAGGAGAGCACCCATTATAAATATACAAATAATCTTAGTCATCATTGAGTGAGTAGTCTTAAGATAAACTAAAGCATAATACGTCTGAGAGTTATACGCACGGTGCTTTTATTTACAGGTATACTGGGTTCGTCTCCGTCGACAGACCGCGAGCCTTTGCGTGAGCGTGTCAAGGAGCACCGGTCTCGGCGTTTCCACTCTGGCGGCCCCACGAGTCGCCCCCCTAGCTGTCGCATCAACAATCGTGATGCCTCCATCACACAGTTTGCAGTAATTGATGATGACAATGTGTCAGCTTTACAACAGGTCACCCGAGGGGGCGGTGGTGAGTTCCATTTTGTACTTGATGATCCAATAATACTATTGCAAAATATTAAGAATATGGACATTTATAAAGGAATAGCATTGCTGCAGTATACACTGGCTCTGATTTGGGCTTTTAGAATCAGTCTGACAGTTTAGAATCCTATTTAACTGTTGCTGTCCCTCTGAGCTGACATTATTAATTTTAAAACTAGTACTTTATTCATCCAGGGTTGAAAACTTGTCTGTTCTGTTGTGAATTTTGCTAACAAACTTAAAAATAAATTATTGTATGTGCCTTGATGGTCATTGCTGACATCTTCAGTGCAGATGCACACTATGTTCAAACTCGTACAGCAGTTGGGTAAAGCTGTGAGCAATGAGGATAATGGATAGTGGATAGTGGACTACGTACATAGTCTGCAACAAGTTGAAAATTTAGGCTGGACAGAAAACGTGCTTGGATAGCCAAAGCATTTAAGGCGACCACGCATGTAAAGCAAGAAATTTGGGTTCGAGCCCCGGTCCATCACTAATTTTCACTTGTTGCCACTGAATTTATTTCTGTGCCCAATTTAAGCTGGTGTCTGTCTTTCTCTTAAGTTAAATGTTTCCTTTAGGTACATTAGGAAAGGAAATGATTTATCTTCATAAAATCCCAAAGTATTTTCTAAGTTATATTTCAGTGTATCCATTGAATCACTTTTTCCTCCATCTACCTCCCACCCTCACATTATAAAGAAAAAATGAATTTGTACAGAGGTCATTCAGCAAATTTTCTGTTGTGAAAATATAAAATTTTTAGCAAATACAGAGGTATATTTTTATCACATCATATTTTTAACACTCCCATAGATTTAGTGACATTCATTTTGTTCTTACCCATTTTTTTTATTCAAGTTCATGTACAGATGTATACTTTTATATGTGTTTATAAGTGTCTATAGGCGGTTGTTATAAATTTCACTCCTAAAAGATGAGCACCGTCTAGCAGTTCGGCCTCATATTTTATTAATTTTATCGATTGAATTTTACTTTGATGCTATTAGTTTGTGGCAGTTTTACTCAGTTTTTACAAATTCTCTGTAGGATCATATAACTTCAGTAACTAGATCATCAACATTACGGTGTATCTCTGTGTATCCTGGGTGGAAAGTCAAGCACAATCTGACCCCCATTTTGCATGTTGAGAAGCTGGATGGTACTCAAATATAGAGAGCAAGTCTATAAACAGCTGATGTGTTTCAAGTGCCAAAATTGTTTTTTCGAATAGCACAGTAATTAAGAGACACGACAGAAACTTTGGTTACTTCATAGATGTAAGCCCTCAATGACATAAAAGAAGTAATTGAGTATATGAAAGGACAAACGGTTCACTGATGGCACAAAAATATGTTAATGATGAACACACAAAAAAAAACACTATAAAATGATGGTTTCTTTCCCTGCTATTATTTATTAACACCAGCTTCCAACTTTGGGGTTAATATTAACGAAAACATGGGACATTCGTGCATTACAGAAAAAGTCTATGCAGTGAAGGAAGGTCGGACTTCCAATGTTTCATTATAGTCCGGTCTTTAATTACAAAGCACCATATTATATCACAGCCTGGTCAGAGTATGATGATTATGATTATGGACTATGGTGACAGTTACTGAACTACAATTATCTTACGTAATACAAAGGGAGAGGATTTATGATTTCAAATGAGAATAGTTTCATAGCTAAATTTTTATCACAAGAGAGAAGCATTTAACAATTTTGTGGTCTTCTTAAAGATACAGCATTCTTTTGGGAAAATATTTTTCTGGTACACGAACATCTTCAGTACTGTGATGTTGATAATATCTAGCTATTTAAACTGCTTAACACTACAAAAAAATTTGTGAAATATAAGCAAAATTGTCACAAACAAACGGTATCAAAAGAAATACAAGTGAGAAAACTGATAAAGTATCAAAATTATTGGCCAATATTTACCTTCATGTGGTGAAATGTGTAGTACCCAAATTTATTTATTTATTTATTTATTTATTGAGTCATCAGTCTTCTGACTGGTTTGATGTGGCTCACCACAAATTCCTCTCCTCTTCATCTCAGACCTATGTCCTCAATTATTTGCTAGATGTATTCCAATCTCTGCCTTCCTCTGCAGTTTTTGCCCTCTACAGCTCCGTCTAGTACTGTGGAAGTCATTCCCTGATATCTTAACAGATTTCCTATCATCCTGTCCCTTCTCCTTGACAGTGTTTCCTACATATTCCGTTCCTCTTGAATTCTGTGCAGTACTACCTCATTCCTTACCTTATTACTCCACCTAATTTTCAACATTCTTCTCGCCAAATCTCAAATGCTTTGATTCTCTTCCGTTCCAATTTCCCACAGACCATGTTTCAGTACCATACACTGCTGTTCTCCAAACATACATTCTCAAAAATTTCTTCCTCAAATTATGGCCTATGTTTGATACTAATAGACTTCTCTTGACCAGGAGTGCCCTTTCTGCCAATGCTAGTCTGCTTTGGATCTCCTCCTTGCTCTGTCCATCATTGGTTTTATTTAACCACCTAGGGAGCAGAATTCTTTAACTTCTTCTACTTCATGACCATCAATCCTGTTAAGTTTCTCACTGTTCCTTTCTCTGCTACTTTTCATTACCTTTGCCTTTCTTTGATTTACTCTCGTTCATATTTTGTACTCATTAGTCTGTTCATTCCGCTCAGTGGATCATGTAATTATTCTTCACTTTCACTCAGGATAGCAATGTCATCAGCAGATCATATCATTGACAACCTTTCACCTTAAATTCTAATTTCATTCCTGAACCTTTCTTTTATTTCTGTTATTGCTGCTTTGATGTACAGATTGAACAGTAGTAATGCATCCCTGTTACACCCTTTTTAATCTGAGCATTTCCACTCTTATTATTCCCTTTTGGCTCTTGTACATATTGTATATTACCCATCTTTCCCCATAGATTACCTCTATTTTTGTCAGAATTTCAAACCTCTTGCACCAGTTCGCATTGTTGAATGCTTTTCCCAGGTCGACAAATCCTATGAACATGTCTTTATTTATTATAATAGAAGGAAACATTCCACGTGGGAAAAATTATATATAAAAACAAAGATGAGGTGACTTACCGAACGAAAGCGCTGGCAGGTCGATAGACACACAAACAAACACAAACATACACACAAAATTCAAGCTTTCGCAACAAACTGTTGCCTCATCAGGAAAAAGGGAAGGAGAGGGGAAGACGAAAGGATGTGGGTTTTAAGGGAGAGGGTAAGGAGTCATTCCAATCCCGGGAGCAGAAAGACTTACCTTAGGGGGAAAAAAGGACGGGTATACACTCGCACACACACACATATCCATCCACACATATACAGATACAAGCAGACGTCTGCTTGTGTCTGTATATGTGTGGATGTATATGTGCGTGTGTGCGAGTGTATACCTGTCCTTTTTTCCCCCCTAAGGTAAGTCTTTCCGCTCCCGGGATTGGAATGACTCCTTACCCTCTCCCTTAAAACCCACTTCCTTTCGTCTTCCCCTCTCCTTCCCTCTTTCCTGATGAGGCAACAGTTTGTTGAGAAAGCTTGAATTTTGTGTGTATGTTTGTGTTTGTTTGTGTGTCTATCGACCTGCCAGCGCTTTCGTTCGGTAAGTCACCTCATCTTTGTTTTTATATATAATTTGTCTTTATTTATTTTTAGTTTTGCTTCCATTGTTGTTGTTGTTGTTGTTGTTGTTGTGGTCTTCAGTCCTGAGACTGGTTTGATGCAGCTCTCCATGCTACTCTATCCTGTGCAAGCTTCTTCATCTTCCAGTAACTACTGCAACCTACATCCTTCTGAATCTGCTTAGTGTATTTGTCTCTTGGTCTCCCTCTACGATGTTTACCCTCCATGCTGCCCTCCAATACTAAATTGGTGATCCCTTGATGCCTCAGAACATGTCCTACCAACCGATCCCTTCTTCTAGTCAAGTTGTGCCACAAGCCTCTCTTCTCCCCTATCCTATTCAATACCTGCTCATTAGCTATGTGATCTACCCATGTAATCTTCAGCATTCTTTTGTAGCACCACATTTCAAAAGCATCTATTCTCTTCTTGTCCAAACTATTTATCGTCCATGTTTCACTTCCATACATGGCTACACTCCATACAAATACTTTCAGAAACGACTTCCTGACACTTAAATCTATACTCAATGTTAACAAATTTCTCTTCTTCAGAAACACTTTCCTTTCCATTGCCAGTCTACATTTGATATCCTCTCAACTTCGATCATCATCAGTTATTTTGCTCCCCAAATAGCAAAACTCGTTTACTACTTTAAGTGTCTCATTTCCTAATCTAATTCCCTCAGCATCACCCAATTGGACTTCATTCCATTATCCTCATTTTGCTTTTGTTGATGTTCATCTTATATCTTCCTTTCAAGACACTATCCATTCCGTTCAACTGCTCTTCCAAGTCCTTTGCTGTCTCGGGCAGAATTACAATGTCATCGGCGAACCTCAGCGTTTTTATTTCTTCTCCATGGATTTTAATACCTACTCCAAATTTTTCTTTTGTTTCCTTCCCTGCTTGCTCAATATACAGATTGAATAACATCAGGGAGAGGCTACAACCCTGTCTCACTCCCTTCCCAACCACTGCTTCCCTTTCGCATCCCTCGACTCTTGTAACTGCCATCTGGTTTCTGTACAAATTGTAAATAGCCTTTCGCTCCCTGTATTTTACCCCTGCCACCTTCAGAATTTGAAAGAGAGTATTCCAGTCAACATTGTCAAAAGCTTTCTCTAAATCTACAAATGCTAGAAACGTAGGTTTGCCTTTCCTTAATCTAGCTTCTAAGATAAGTCGTAGGGTCAGTATTGCCTCACGTGTTCCGTTATTTCTACGGAATCCAAACTGATCCTCCCCAAGGTTGGCTTCTACTAGTTTTTCCATTCACCTGTAAATAATTCACGTTAGTATTTTGCAGCTGTGACTCATTAAACTGATAGTTTGGTAATTTTCGCATCTGTCAACACCTGCTTTCTTTGGGATTGGAATTATTATATTCTTCTTGAAGTCTGAGGGTATTTTGCCTGTCTCATATATCTTGCTCGCCAGATGGTATTGTTTTGTCAGGACTGGCTCTCCTAAGGCCGTCAGTAGTTCTAATGGAATGTTGTCTACTCCCGGGGCCTTGTTTCGACTCAGGTCTTTCAGTGCTCTGTCAAACTCTTCAAGCAGTATCTTATCTCCCATTTCGTCTTCATCTACATCCTCTTCCATTTCCATAATATTGTCCTCAAGTACATCGCCCTTGTATAAACCCTCTATATACTCCTTCCACCTTTCTGCCTTCCCTTCTTTGCTTAGAACTGGGTTGCCATCTGAGCTCTTGATATTCATACAAGTGGTTCTCTTCTTTCCAAAGGTCTCTTTAATTTTCCTGTAGGCAGTATCTATCTTACCCCTAATGAGACAAGCCTCTACATCCTTACATTTGTCCTCTAGCCATCCCTGCTTAGCCATTTTGCACTTCCTGTCGATCTCATTTTTGAGACGTTTGTATTCCTTTTTGCCTGCTTCATTTACTGCATTTTTATATTTTCTCCTTTCATCAATTAAATTCAATATTTCTTCTGTTACCCAAGGATTTCTATTAGCCCTCGTCTTTTTACCTACTTGATCGTCTGCTGCCTTCACTACTTCATCCCTCAGAGCTGCCCATTCTTCTTCTACTGTATTTCTTTCCCCCATTCCTGTCAATTGTTCCCTTATGCTCTCCCTGAAACTCTGTCAGTTTATCCAGCTCCTTAAATTCCCACCTTTTTGCAGTTTCTTCAGTTTTAATCTACAGTTCATAACCAACAGATTGTGGTCAGAGTTCACATCTGCCCCTGGAAATGTCTTAAAATTTAAAACCTGGTTCCTAAATCTCTGTCTTACCATTATATAATCTATCTGAAACCTGTCAGTATCTCCAGGCTTCTTCCATGTATACAGCCTTCTTTTCCCCCTGCGGGTTCGGGGGTTAGAATAGGCCCGCGGTATTCCTGCCTGTCGTAAGAGGCGACTAAAAGGAGTCTCAAACGTTTCGGCCTTATGTGATGGTCCCCTCTCGGGTTTGACCTCCATCTATCCAAATTATTCCGAAGAGCGAGCCAATTGGGGAAGGGCACCTTACATGGTGCACTGTATCCTTCGTGCAATTAGACCTATTGCCGTCTTTCTCGTCGTTGCGATGGTGTCCCGCTCGTTTTCGATCTCATGGGCGATTACCACGCTGCACTCTGCAGTGTTTCTTTTAACTGTGACGACGACCTTGGCCATTTTTGCACCTAAGATCCAGCACGGTAGCCAGTCCGTTGTGGTGGGGTCGCCATGTACCCTCTTGGTTGTAGCCCCCTGACAACACAGGGATCGCTCTACTGATGCCTGCGCCGTTCACTCCCCACGTATGCCAAGGAGTAGATGCCCATCTCCCTGGGGCATCGGGACTCCCGGCAATGGCCATCCTGCCAGGTGGCCTTTGCTGTGGCTGGGTGGCGCCTGTGGGGAGGGCCCTTGGTCGGAGTAGGTGGCATCAGGGCGGATGACCCGCAATGAAGTGTGGTACATCATCTCTTGCTGGCGGCCAGCCGTCAGCAGTCTCTAAGCGTTCCAAGGCTCAATTCAAGGCTAATGTGTATGACCCCAAATCGTTCCCCTCCCTGGCCACACCATGGGAGGAACGAAGGGCTATGAATGAGTGCGAAAGATACTCGCCCCGGTATCTCGTCTGTACCAGAGCTGACGGGGAATCTTTTATGTCCGTGAAGCCTCAGTTCTTTGTAGAGCATTTAGAGGACAAGTTTGGGGAGGTGGAGGGCTTGTCTAAAATGCGCTCTGGGTCAGTACTGATACAAACGGCATCCTCCGCCCAGTCCCGCAGGTTACTTGCTTGTGACAAGTTGGGGGATGTTAACGTTTCTATTACGCCACATAAGAGTTTAAATATGGTCCAGGGTGTTATTTTCCATAGGGATCTCCTTTTGCAGTCTGATGACGAGCTGCGCGCCAACTTAGAACGTAGAGGTGTTCATTTCGTCCGGCGCGTTCATCGGGGTCCGAGGGACAATCAGGTTGCTACCGGTGCCTTCATCTTGGCCTTCGAGGGTGATACGTTACCGGAAAAGGTCAAGGTGATGGTCTACCGATGTGACGTCAAGCCCTATATCCCTCCCCCGATGCGGTGCTTCAAGTGCTGGAAGTTCGGCCATATGTCTTCCCGCTGCACTTCCAGCCTCACATGTCGAGATTGCAGACGCCCGTCTCATCCCGATACTCCATGTGCCCCGCCTCCCATCTGCGTCAACTGCGGGGAGCACCATTCACCTTGCTCGCCTGACTGCACAGTCTTTCAGAAAGAGCGCAAAATCATGGAATATAAGACCCTGGACCGGCTGACCTATACTGAGGCCAAACGGAAATATGACAGACTCCATCCTGTGAGAATGACATCTTCGTATGCAGCTGCTACAACAACTGTGCTAGCTCCATCAGTTGCGAGACTTCCAGCCAGCTCGATAAGCAGTACGACTCCTTCTGCCCCCTTGCCCGTGGGGGGCTCTCCCCAACCGGTTGCTCCTGCACCACCTACCTCAGGAGCAACCTCCTCCCACCCGTCGGGGACGTCCGTCCCCGCTTCTCAGCCGGAGAAGCGCCTAACTTCTTCGGCTACTCTCGCCCGTAAGAGTTCCCTTGGGACGCTCCCTTCCCAGGGTTCCCCCAGCGGGAAGGATGACGGCCACCAGTGGCATAAGTCCTCACCAGCAGCCGGGCGTAGGGCTTCACGATCCTCCTCTGTCCTGGAGACTGAATCGGTGAAGCCTTCCCAGCCGGTGAAACCCAAGGTTCAGCGAGAGAAGTCCAAGAGAAAGACCTCTAAGGCTAAAGAACTTGCGGTGGCACCAATCCCACCGCACCTTTCGCGCTCTGCGTCTGAGGATGAAGTCGAGATTCTAGCATCCGCTGAGGACCTTGATCTCGCTGGTCCCTCAGACGCCATGGATGCCTCTCGTCCGGGTACTGAATCGGTGGCAGTGAGTGAACAAGCGGCGTAAATTGCCTTCCCAGTCCTTTCACGCCTTTCTCAGCCATGGACAATACCATCCTCCAGTGGAACTGCGGCGGTTTTTTCCACCATTTAGCTGAGCTCCGCCAACTTCTCAGCCTTCGCCCTTTCTTCTGCATTGCTCTCCAGGAAACTTGGTTTCCGGCGATGCGAACCCCCGCCCTCCGTGGCTATCGGGGTTATTACAAGAACCGAGCAGCTTATGAAAGGGTGTCTGGTGGCGTCTGCATTTATGTCCTTCACACTCTGCACAGCGAGTCTGTCCCTCTCCAGACGCCTTTAGAGGCTGTCGCTGTACGCGTGTGGACACCACAGGCTGTTACCGTCTGCAGTCTTTACATTCCACCGGATGGTGATGTCTCGCAGCATGTCCTGGCTGCACTGGTCGCCCAATTGCCGCCACCTTTCTTGCTATTGGGCGACTTCAACGCTCATAACCCTCTGTGGGGTGGGTCAGTGGCAACAGGTTGAGGCGCCATCATTGAGCATTTATTGTCGCAGCTCGATCTCTCGCTGTTAAATGATGGTGCCTTCACACACTTCAGTGTGGCGCATGGCACCTACTCCGCCATTGACCTTTCAATCTGTAGCCATAGCCTCTTACCGTCTGTCCAATGGAGTGTGCATGACGACCTGTGTGGTAGTGACCATTTTCCGATCTTTTTGTCACTACCACAGCGCCACTCTTCTGGGCGCCCTAGCAGATGGGCTATGAATAAGGCTGACTGGGACTTGTTCTCCTCCACTGCCGCTTTTGAGCCTCTCTCTACCGATGACATTGATGCGGTGGTTCAATCGGTCACCACCGGCATCGTTAGTGCCGCCGAATCTGCCATTCCCCATTCCTGTGGGTCTCCTCGGCGGAAGGCTGTGCCTTGGTGGTCGCCTGAGATCGCTGAAGCGATTAAAGATCGCCGGCGGGCGCTCCAGCGTCACAAGCGACACCCCTCCCTCGACCACCTTATCGCCTTCAAACGGCTGCGTGCGCGGGCCCGCCTCCTTATCCGCCAAGGCAAGAAGGAGTGCTGGGAGCGGTATGTGTCCACCATTGGCCTCCATGTCACTCCCTCGCAGGTCTGGGCCAAGATTCGACGCGTCTACGGCTATCGGCCACCTGCCAGCGTCCCTGCGCTCTCACTGAATGGAGCAGTTTGTACTGACTCCGACGTCATTGCCAATCGCTTAGCAGAGCATTTTGCTATGAGTTCCGCTTCTGCGAATTACCCCCAGGCCTTCCGCTCCATTAAAGAGCGGATGGAACGTCGGAGCCTTTCGTTTCGCACCAACCACCCAGAATCTTACAATGCTCCATTTAGTGAGTGGGAATTTCGCAGTGCCCTCGCTGCTTGCCCTGATACCGCTCCTGGGCCAGATGGCATCCACTGTCAGATGCTGAAACACCTTTCAGTGGACTGCCAGCGGCGCCTTCTCGATCTTTACAACCGTCTTTGGGTCGAGGGGGAGTTTCCGTCGCAATGGCGGGAAGGCATTGTCATCCCCGTTTTGAAACCTGGAAAGCACCCTCTGGAGGTGGACAGCTACCGTCCCATTAGCCTCACCAACGTTCTTTGTAAGTTGCTTGAACGGATGGTGAGCCGGCGCTTGCATTGGGTACTGGAGTCTCGGGGCCTTCTGGCTCCATCCCAGGGTGGGTTCCGTAAAGGCCGCTCCGCCGCTGACAATCTGGTGAGCCTGGAGTCGGCCATCCGTACTGCCTTTTCCCGCCGTCAGCACCTGGTCGCTGTCTTTTTCGACATGCGGAAGGCGTACGATACGACGTGGCGTCATCACATTCTTTCTACGCTCCATGGATGGGGTCTTCGGGGTCCTCTGCCGATTTTTATCCGCAATTTTCTGTCGTGTCGTACCTTCCGCGTGCAAGTCGCGGCCTCGTATAGTTCCTCCCACGTCCAGGAGAACGGTGTGCCACAGGGCTCTGTTTTAAGTGTCTGTCTGTTTTTAATAGCCATTAACGGGCTTGCTGCGGCCGTGGGAAATTCTGTCTCCGCTTCCCTGTATGCTGACGACTTCTGCCTTTATTACAGCTCTACTGGCATTGCAGCTGTTGAACGTCAGCTACAGGGCGCTATCCGTAAGGCGCAGTCTTGGGCTGTAGCGCATGGGTTTCAGTTTTCGGCAGCCAAGACCTGCGTTATGCATTTCTGCCGGTGCCGAACAGTCCATCCTGAGCCGCGGCTTTATCTTGCCGACGAACTCCTTGCTGTGGTGGAGACCCACAGGTTTTTGGGGGTGGTTTTCGATGCCCGGTTGACTTGGCTGCCTCATATCCGGCAGCTGAAACAGACGTGTTGGCGGCATCTAAACGCTCTGCGATGCTTGAGCAACACCCACTGGGGCGCCGACCGCTCTACACTGTTGCGGCTCTACCAGGCGTTAATCCAGTCCCGTCTGGATTATGGGAGCCTGGCTTATGGCTCAGCATCCCCATCTGCATTACGGGTGCTGGACCCGATTCTCCACAGCGGGATACGCCTTGCCACTGGTGCTTTCCGCACCAGCCCTGTGGACAGCGTACTAGTGGAGGCAGGTGTACCTCCGCTGCGGTTCCGACGCCAACGTTTGCTGGCCGCTTATGCTGCCCATGTTCTAAGCTCGCCCGGGCATCCAAACTATCGTCTCCTGTTCCCGCGGTCGGTCGTCCGTATGCCAGAACGTCGGCCCCGGTCTGGTTGTACAATAGCGGTCCGCGTCAAGGAGCTTCTCTCTGGGCTCCAGGGTTTCACTGTTCCACCTCCTTTCCGGGCTACTTTGCATACACACCCATGGTGTGTTCGTCGCCCTAGCCTTCGGCTCGACTTGGCACAGGGCCCTAAGGACTCAGTCCCTCCAGAGGCCTTCCGCCGCCGCTTTTATTCTATCCTGGCCACGTATCAGGGCTCTGGTGTTGTTTACACTGACGGTTCGATGGTTGCTGGTCGTGTCGGATATGCGCTCACTCTAGGGGACCTTTCCGAACAACGTTCCTTGCCGGATGGCTGCAGCGTTTACACTGCTGAACTGGTCGCCATCTTTCGTGCCCTAGAGTATATCCGCTCCTGCTCAGGCGAGTCCTTCGTTATCTGTAGCGATTCCCTGAGCGGTTTACGAGCTCTCGACCAGTGTTTCCCTCGTTCTCGTTTGGTAATGGCTATCCACGAGTCTCTGCATACTCTCGCCTGTTGCGGCCGCTCTGTGGTCTTTGTGTGGACCCCCGGTCATGTCGGTATCCCGGGTAACGAACATGTTGACCGCCTGGTGAAAGAGGCCACCAGTCAGCCATCTCTGGACGTTGGCCTCCCAGAGACTGATTTGCGGGCAGTCTTCCGCCGCAAAATCTTGGCGCTATGGGACGATGAATGGCGCGAACTGCCAATGCGCAATAAACTCCGTGCTGTCAAGGAGACGACGGCTGTGTGGCGGTCATCCCTGCGAGCCACTCGCAGGGACTCAGTAGTTCTTTGCCGGCTCCGCATTGGCCACTCCCGGCTGACACACAGTTATTTACTGCGCCGGGAGGACCCTCCTCTCTGTCGCTGTGGGGCAGCTTTGACAGTGGCCCACATTTTGCTGGCCTGCCCCCTTTTAGCAGTGGTCAGGCAGACATTTGCGCTGCCTGCTACGCTCCCTGCCCTTTTAACAGACGACTCCACTATGGCTGACTTAGTTTTACGTTTTCTTCGGGCAGGGGGATTTTATCATTTACTCTGAGTGTTTCTGTTTTATTTTATTGTTTTGTGTTGACTCTGGCCTTTGGCCTATGATTTTCCACTGGTTTTTTAATGTGTTTCTAAGTGGTTGGCTTTTCCTTATTTATTTCTATGGTCGGCCAACCACCGTCACACTCTGTGTGGTTTTAGTTCGTTTTGTCTTGTCCTTGTCTCCGTCTCTCTTGTTCTGTATCGTCTGTGATCTCTTCTGTTCCTCTTTTTTTATTCTCTGTGGGTGTTCTTTGTCTTTGGAAAAAGGGACCGATGACCATGGCAGTCTGGTCCCTTTCATCCCCCAAACCAACCAACCAACAGCCTTCTTTTATGATTCTTGAACCAAGTGTTAGCTATGATTAAGTTGTGCTCTGTGCAAAATTCTACCAGGTGGCTTCCTCTTTCATTTCTTCCCCCCAATCCATATTCACCTATTACGTTTCCTTCTCTCCCTTTTCCTACTGCCAAATTCCCATCACCCATGACTATTAAATTTTCGTCTCCCTTCACTACCTGAATAATTTCTTTTATTTCATCATACATTTCTTCAATTTCTTCGTCATCTGCAGAGCTAGTTGGAATATAAACTTGTACTACTGTAGGAGGCGTGGGCTTCGTGTCTGTCTTGCTCACAATAATGCGTTCACTATGCTGTTTGTAGTAGCTTACCCGCACTCGTATTTTTTTATTCATTATTAAACCTACTCCTGCATTACCACTATTTGATTTTGTATTTATAACCCTGTATTCACCTGACCAAAAGTCTTGTTCCTCCTGCCACCGAACTTCACTAATTCCCGCTATATCTAACTTTAATCTATCCATTTCCCTTTTTAAATTTTCTAACCTACCTGCCTGATTAAGGGATCTGAGATTCCATGCTCCGATCCGTAGAACGCCAGTTTTTTTTCTCCTGAATTATTCCATTATCAATGGCAATGTCAGAATTGTCACTCTGGTGCCTTTACCTTTCCTAAAGTCAAACTGATCGTCATCTAACACATCCTCAATTTTATTTTCCATTCTTCTGTATATTATTTTTGTAGCCACATGGATGCATGCGCTGTTAAGCTGATTGTGCGATAATTCTTGCACTTGTCAGCTCTTGCCGTTTTCGGAATTGTGTGGACAATGTTTTTCCGAATGTCAGAGGGTGTGTAGCCAGACTAATTCATTCTACACACCAACATGAATAGCCTTTTTTTGCCACTTCCCCCCCCTCCCCCCCAGCAATTTTAGAAATTCTGATGGAATGTTATCTATCCCTTCTGCCTTATTTGATCTTAAGTTCTCCAAAACTCTTCTAAATTCTGGTTCTAGTACTGGATCCCCTATCTCCTCTAAACTGTCTTCCTGTTTCTTCTTCTATCACATCAGGCAAATCTTACTCCTCATAGAGGCACCAACATGCTTTATCCACCTATCGATTCTCTCCTCTGCATTTATCAGTGGAATTCCTGTTGCACTCTTAGTGTTACCACATTGCTTTAAATTTTAATGAAGGTTCTTTTGACTTTACTATATGCTGAGTCAGTCCTTCTGACAATCATTTCTTTTTTTGATTTCTTCACATTTTTCATGCAGCCATTTCGTAGTAGCTTCTCTGATCTTCCTATTTATTTAATTCCTAAGTGACTTGTATTTCTGTATTCCTGAATTTCCCTGAACATTTTTGTACTTCCTTCTTTCATCAACTGACTGCAGTATTTCTTCAGTTGCCCATGGTTTTTCACAATTACCTTCTTTGTACCTATGTTTTTCTTTCCAGCTTCTGTGATTGCTCTTTTTAGATATGTCCATTCCTCTTCAACTGTGCTGCCTACTGGGCTATTCCTTATTCCTGTATCTATAGCCTTAGAAAACTTAAAGTGTATCTTGTCATACCTTAATACTTCTGTATCCCATTTCTTTGCATATTGATTCTTCCTGATTAATCTCTTAAACTTCAGCCTAATCTTTATCACTACTACATTGTGATCTGAGTCTATATCTGCTCCTGGTTATGCCTTACAATCCAGTATCTGATTTCAGAATCTCTTTCTGACAATGATGTAATCTAACTGAAATCTTCCCATATAACCCGGCCTTTTCCAAGCATACGTTCTCCTCTTGTGATTCTTGAACAGAATATTCACTATTACTAACTGAAATTTATTACAGAACTCAATTAGTATTTCTCTTCTCTCATTCAGCATCCCAAGCCTGTATTCTCCTGTAACCATTTCTTCTATTCTTTCTCCTACAACTGCATTCCAGTCCCCCATGAGCATCAGATTTTCATCTTCCTTTATGTACGATATTACCCTTTCAGTATCCTCTTATACTCTCTCTCTCTCTCTCTCTCTCTCTCTCTCTCTCTCTCTCCACCTTCACCTTGCAATGTCAGCATGTATACCTGAACTATCATTGTCAGTGTTGGCTCTCTGTTGATTCCGATAAGAACAACCCTTTCACTGAACTGTTCACAATAACATACTCTCTGCCCTACCTTTCTATTCATAATGAATCCTACTCCCATTGTACCATTTTCTGCTACTGTCGATATTACCATATACTCATAGGACCAGAAGTCCTTGTCTTCTTTCCATTTCACTTCACTGACCCCTGCTATATCTATATTGAGCCTTTGCATTTCCCTTTTCGTATTTTCTAGCTTCCCTATTATGTTCAAGCTTCTGACATTCCACACCTCAACCCATAGAACGTTATCCTTTCGCTGGTTATTCAATCTTTTTCTCATGGTCACCACACCGAGGCAGTCCCCTCCTGGAGATCCGAATGGGGGACTATTCCAGAATATTTTGCCAATGGAGAGGTCACCATGACACTTTTCCAATTGCAGGCCACACATTATGTGTCTTTAATGCAGTGGTTTCCTTCTGCATCCTCATGGCATTGATAATTGCTGATTATTCCACCTTTAGGGGCAGTTTCCCACCCCAAGGACAAGAGTGTGCCATGAATCTCTGTCCACTCCTCTGTCCTCCTTAATAAGGCAGTTGGCACAACGAGTGTGACTTCCAGCATAAGAAGTCTTTGGCTGGCAATGCTTGATTACTAATCAAAATTAAGGTGGTGGCGGGCTTTGCACCTGAGACTGAGGACATTTTGATTACTAATCAGACATGCTACCACTAGACCACTGGTGCCCAATAGGCACATATAAAAGTGAACACTATCGAGCTGTCGGAACTATGTAGTTCCTTCTTCAGAGATGATAGAGGGATATCTGGGGAAGGACAGTTCACTCGGACCCCACAAAGACAGTGAGTCAGCTGCGACAAGGACGAGGGTAGACAAAGATGGAAGGGGAGGTATCAGAGGGAGTTGGTCAGAAGTGGCACATTGGTAAACATTCTGTGAATGTAACGTCTGTGACATACATTCTCTGACACCCCTATTACAATCTAACACATACAGTTGTGACACTGCTGTGAAAATTGTTATGTGTGACAGTAGGTACAATACTAGCACCTCTAGAGGCAAAGAAGCCAGCCATTAGATTTATGTTTGTTTTTAATTATTTTTCTACTTAATTGATGAAGCAGTTATATTTTTGCATTCCAGGCTTTAGTAAATTACCAAGAGACTGGATAATTCTGAAGCCCAGTGACATAAGGAACAACTTATTTATGAAGAAATACTTCTGACTGTGTGTATAATTGCAGGTCACTCCAGTAAAAGGAGAATAGATACACCTGCTTCATGCATGAGAAATGTACATTTCTGTTGTTGTCTTTTCTTATTATGATAGGCACTTTTCTCGACACTTAATAATTTTGTATGGAGTCTAATAATTCAAACATTCTTGCACTTCACTTGATTTTCTTATACACAGATATTTTTGTAGATGTACTTGCTTTTGCTTCAAAAGTAAATTTGCTCAAGATTCTTGCCATTTATGGCTAGGATGTAATTGTAATTGTGGGATTGGTTTCTTCTGTGGTGGGGACACTGTTTTATTGGTTTTGACATTTTATTATCATGTCTGTGTAATTTTCCCTTCAGCTACAGTTTGAGGGGCTTATTTCATACCTTAAATAATCAGGGTATTGCATTGCATATGTGTTTCCTACATTCGATACTGACTGATTCAATTGAAAGTGTAGTAAAGAAAGCTTCACCTTTTCGAGTAAATATACATCACCTTCCTGCAGTCAGTCAGATCTTCTGCTATTTACTAGAAGAAAATGACATTGTTTGGCAAATATCTGGTTAGAAGAGAATCATAATAATCGATCAATCAATCAGTCAATCAAACCTGTCCTGTAACATTTCATTTCATACTTCCCAGCATCCTTAGGATACTAAATAAAGACAAATGTGGTGTGATTTTTAGTGAGTGTCAATTTTTATGGCACTGCATATGGTTCCTATCGTAAAAATTGTGTTACAAATCAATTAAATGATACTGTTTTTCTCCACATGGTATCGTATTGAGAAACATAGCTTTCTGTCTGCTCAGAGTACTGCTGTCGCAGTGTATAACAAAAACGAGAGGGATCGTCGTGAGTGTATGTGTTGGACTGTGCCTCTAGATTTGTCCTCACAGCACCTGGGCCTCTGTCATCGTGGGCCTGAGTGACTTGCTCTTCATTTTGACACTTCTGCAATCTATTCTGTATCCTGTTCGATGAAGGAACTATTAGTTCTGAAAACTTGGCAGCATTGACTTTTACTTTTATACCTATGTATCGGTGGTACTATACATTTTGCTTGCTGAAGGCAATTAGCCCAGTTTGCCCATCAGTTCTGCCTTATACTTCACAAACTAATAGTAGCTCATTTAGCCTGATATGCCAGTTTGACATTTAGCTTACTATTTTTTTTTATAAAATTTATGTTTGTAACATTTGTGTGTTTCTTTGCTTTTCAGGTCTAACTTTGGCATCTCAGTGGAAGTCTCAGTTTGACGACTCTGAGGAGACAGATAATGAATGGCGCGGGGAGAACCTACAAAGCCCAGAACACAGGCACCAGGCACAGCTGGCCTCGCAGGTGCGCCAACACCTCTGCGTCTAGTGTGCACTGCTCTGCTTGTGGTTCTGTTGTTGGCACAAACATTCCTTTACTTTTCTTAGACTCCATTTTGATAAGCATTTTGCATTTTCCTTTTCCCCCGTATTGTACGCTTTCGAGATGTATCGGCAGCTTTTCTGCGTTATCAAGTTGTATCCTTTTCCACTGAGGATAGTTCCATTTGGCTGCAATTTTTATCATTCGGCAGTATGCTGAGCCGTAACCTTCATTTTTCGTCATTATTTTTGTCGATTAGCTCGATTTGAAGACAGCTCCCAGTTCCCGGTGACTGTGCACCTCTTGCAACAACATTTGTTTCTTGCCTGTGGTGCTGTTTCACAATCTTAAACATTTGAATCCATATTTTTATATCTTCTGTTTCTTTATTAGTGCAGACTGCTTCATGGACATATGGGTATTCACATAGATGATCACTTAACATCCTGCTGCATTTTGTTGTTACTATATTGTAATAAGAGAGCCCCCTCTATCTCTGAAAGGTAGATGGTTGTTAAAACCAGCATCATCCACATGCACTTGCTGTTAATAAGCTTTTTTAAGTAGCAATGGATTTCTGTTCTTTTTTGTGTAGTCATTTGTTTCCTCTGATTACATTAGCTGATTAAAAATTTCACAATTATATTGCAGCCTGCATGTATGTCGTGTCTTCTTTTTTCTGAGTGCACAATACTGTATAACAAGAATAGGGACTGTGCAAATAATTTTTCTTCTCAGATTTCAGTGTCGTGAATTTTAATTTTAGCACTGACTGCTATGAAGCTGTAATTTGTCATGAGAATCCCTGGGCAGTAATGCAGGGACAATGGGTTGGCTAACTTCTCCAAACATTTCCAAAGTAGTTTATTTACCATACCTTTCTAAAAGCTGCTGTGGACAAGAACGTGACTGAAATGGGAATTTTGCATACTTAAGTTGAGGTACATTTATAAACTTGTTGTATATTTTTGATGGAGATACTTGAGAGATTTTTGTAGGATTATATTATCAAAACCTAAAAAGATCTGAAACATACAGATCACAGTGAAGTTCAAACGATTCATTTCCCTCAAATTAACACGCATAATCGAAGAAAAAAGTCAGTCGGTTCAATGATCGAGAGCAAACACGTGCTAGACATTCGAGGAACAGAATTACGATAGGAGGGAACAATTTCGACCCAGAGGAAGCTGCGAGGTACTATTTTTACAATGTGGCAGCACCACCCCGCATTCCCACCGAGTGCGGACGGCGCGAGCCCGCAGCCGCAGGGCGGGAGCCCAGCCGCGGGCACGGGATCCCCACTGCCGTCGCAGGTGGCGGGGGCTGCGACGCCTCCTCACCCTCACCAGCAAATGGCGCCCCCGCAGCAGCACCAGCCTCAGCCTCAGGGCCTGGTGGCCGAGGCGCCCCAGCTGTCCCGCATCAGTGAGGACTCTCGCCAAGAGAAGAACTCGCCTCAGGTAACTCGTAATAGATGGGCAAGCTCGTAACGATAGTAACTGAATCGTGTGTACTGCTTGTAATCACTAGTGACATTGATTCATTTTGCTAGCTTGTTGACTTGGGTTAGGCAATGTCTAATGTCCCCTGTCATTGCTATTATAGAAAAACAAACTGCCAATGAGATATCCTCTACGGTTGTATTCAGACATTATTAAGAAGTCAGTTTCGTGGAAATGAAGTCTAACATTAAAGTGTACCTGTGCAAAGTCACAACTGAGCGATAAACAAATACGAGGTGGGCAAAAAGTGAAAAAGTTGCATAAGGGGCTATAACTGTGGACAACTTTTTTATTTATTCGTTCCTCCTAACTTTTTTCATTCTTTTCTCCACACCTTCCTGAGATTATGTAAGGGTAAACAATTACCAGTCCTTTGTCTTTTAGGTCCGTGAAATATCAGTGATAAGTAATGATAAATAAAAAAATATTCACAGCTATAATCCCACCCTGTATGTGAGGTTTGAGATCAAGTAGAGGAATGCAAGATGATTTTAAACCAGTAAGCCCATTCTCAAGAATAAATTTAAAAAAATAGAGAATGAGAGAAAGTTGGTGAAGAACTATGACCTATATAGTAAGTTGGTTGGATTTAGAGAAATGTTAATCGAGAGCATGATGCTGGCTATCTGTTGCTTGGTATACAGGACTCACTCCTAATGTTTCCCAGATAGATTTTCTGAGGAACTTCAATAAATATTTGTTATTTTGTTTCTGTGATGTACAGTTCGAATTCATTCAAACAAAGGCTGCTTGTAAGGTACTTCATGTGATGCTCATTGTCAAAAGAAAATGTACGTTCTGCTCTCATTAAAATGTCATTTGAAGAGTAGTTGTTTGTGCCCAGTAGACAGAGAAATTTAAAATTAATGTGGTACTGTATTCATTCCTAGGAAATTGAGAATGACAGCAAAACATAAGGAAAGGTCAATAATTGCAACAGCATCTCAGCAAGGTTTACGCTGTCTTCACGATAGACAGGGGAACCACTTCAAGCGAAAAAAAATAAAATAAAATAAAGTAATAATAATAATAATAATAATAATAATAAATTTGTTCTCTGTAGCCGTGGTATACATTAAAATCCCTATATTACAGTACTGTAGCTCGCTGCTAGAGAAATCGCACAAAGTGGCTCAGGCCTCAGTTATGTGGAGTAGGTATGGTAATTAGTTTTCTGGTGGATATTTTCACTGTGGCCAAACAAATACAAAGAACGGAGTGGCGTACTATCAGTCAGTGAAGAGTGATGGATCACAAAAGAAATGGGGATCCCAGTGCTCGTAGTGTAACACAATTTACAAGATAGTGGAAAAAGTTCGTCAATCTTTTTTGGCATCTGGCACGACATTTCGAACTCTATCGAGGTCGTCAGCCACGAGGGTTAGGACTGTTCACATGCATTCAGAAAGTCTGTCAAACAGATGCAGCAGCTGTGTCAGAACAGTGCAGAGGACTGCTTTAGGTGTCTAATCTCCAGGGATGATTTGAAGAAGCAAATTAGTGGAAACTTGTGGATTCACCTCCACCAGAGAAGGCTAAGAACTGCTGATAATCAGACACTGTTATACTGAGAGTTTTTGAGATTGACATTGTATAGTGCTAACAGATGATGCTCATAAAAAGCAAACTGTCATAAGAGTATATTACTGGAATTCCCTGATAAGATTACAGGAGGAGTCAAGATGAAGTGCCAGGAGAATCTGTCGAAAGGAGTGGCAGCTATACTCCAACTCACTCTGCACGAGACACAGTTATATGTACTGCTTCTTTAGGCTATGAAATTTTGCCTCAGTCCCATACTCTCCTGACACAGTGCCCAGTGACTCCTTTCTCTTTTGTCAGAGGAAGAAATCGTTGCACGAGTGGCATTTTCAGAATGCTGACGAGGTGATTTTTTGAGGTGGTACATTTCTCAAACAGCTAAGTTGCAGACTTCTGCTGCTGAGGTCTCTCCACTGCATCAGCCATTGTTGGGAAGGATGTGTTGCATTGGAGGGCTGATATGTAGAGAAGGAGCAAGTTTCACAATTCGAGCTCAGTTTTGTCTTGGGGATAATTAAAACTTTACGACTACCTGTTGTATTATAGCACACAAATCATGCCATCATAGTTGGAAATGGTTATTGTAGTGTCTTGTTCCGCAAGGGAGAGGATGTTGTTAAAGGTGGGTGGACGGTATCCTCTTTCTACAACACAAATTCACATGTACATCAATACGGTTCTTTTTTTACACGAAGCTGCTACTTAACAGGAATAGAGCCCACATTCGTGGTACGAGCTCATCAGTAATAACCCTGTTGCAGACTATACCGATAATCTTGCTATTACAAACTTTAGACTCATTGCTGGTGCCACTATGGTCACTAATCTGGTCACTAAGTGCTGTCGTAACCTGCAATTTGATTTGAGCCCGCTCTGCGAGTGAATGACAGACGACAAACTGGAAGAGTGAATCAGTCAGACCCTCTGGATAGTAGCGGCACCCCAAATACTTGCTGTTGAGAGGGCGTTGGTGGCATGTTGCTTGTCAGTGTGTCTCTGGCCTCACTCATGATAGGCACTTGATCCGGTGCCTACTATCAATCTTCGTGCTACGTCTTTGCCCATTGGTGTGCTGGCGACAGGTTAACCCGGCGCAGTTATTATTCTTAATGATGTTGAGTAAGTATACTTGGATTGAATATCACATCAGACTACTGTAGGGCTGCTGTACCAAAGTAGCTGAAAATATTAAACTTTAGAGAATTTTGTTAGGAATGAGAACAATGTGCCAATAGCAGCCTTTAAGTTGTTTGACTCCACATACACACCATAAAGATAAGATTGAAAATACCTTCAGGAACAGCAGAGATAAGGCACCAGGTACATTTCTTGTAAAATAAAAATATGTCAAATTTGTATTCCATCACCAACTCTCTTCATTCATTACTGCTGCTGAAGTACAGCTCCTCAATTTTGCAAGTTTAATGTTTGTTCCATTTTCTGTGCAGTGGTCACTGTTCGAGGTAATTATTTGTTTTGCTATTTTGTCAGAAACTGACATTTTGAGCCTGTGGCTGTGCGCAAAGTATAGGTTGACTCTTACACAGAAGATTACAGCAACCAGCCACTTTTTACAATGCTATTTATTTACTTAAACAACACCATTACCGGTTTCAAACCGATAGGTTCATCTTCAGATGGCTAGTTCATGCTTTACATTTATTTCGTGTTTTATATCCCCATGTAATGACAAAATAATATATAATGCAGAGAATAAAAGCAAAGTGGTCTGGGATGTTATAAAAAAGGAAACGGGGAGAGGCAAACAAATGCAGAATAATGTACTGCTAAGGGAGGCCAGTAAGGTAATAAATGATCCACAACACTTAGCAAACTATGTAAACGAGCATTTTTCAGGTACTGCAGAGAAGTTGCAGCAAAAATTCCCCAAAACAAATATAACACCTGTAAATAATGTTGCACTAAATACTATGATGTTACTTCCTACCACAGAGAATGAAGTCAATAAAACCGTTCAGAAACTAAAAAATAAAAAGTCAGTAGGCTTAGATGAAGTACCAATGTGTGTACTGAAACAATGCGTATGGATTATACAAGGCCCCTTAACAAATATAATAAATGAATCCTTCACATCAGGGACATTTCCAGAGCAGTTAAAACAGGCAAGAGTTGTACCTTTGCTTAAGAAAGGTAATGCAGAAGGCATAGAAAATTACTGGCCAATTTCCCTGCTGTCACCATTCTCAAAACTAATAGAAACAATCTTTTAAGCGAATCACAGTTTGGTGGCAAAAATACAGAGTAAGCCATAGTAGAATTCACAAAAGTTGTACTTGATGCTCTTGATACAGATGAGTGTATCACAGGCATATTTTTGGCTCGTTCTAAGGCGTTTGATACAGTTGACCACAAGATTCTTTTAAATAAATTTGAAGCATTGAGAATAAGAGGGGCAGGTAGCTAATTACTGGTTTCAATCATACTTATCAGATAGGGTACAAAGAGTAGAGATAACACATACTTTAAATAGATCTAAACATTCAGAAAAACACTTATCAGAACCAAAATACGTTAATGTAGGGTTTCCGCTAGGTAGCATATTAGGACCAATACTATTCCTCATACATCAATGACTTTCCCAGTAGTGTTACTCATGGTGAAAAAATTCTCTTCGCTGATGACAGCAATATTGTATTCACTGACAAAACAAGAGAACTCCCAGAACTCCCTGCTGAGAAAGCAAATGAAACTCTCAAGGAAGATTATGATTGGTCAATAAGCAATAAAGTGACATTTAATGAAAAAAAAAAAAGCCATGAATTTCAGTTTGAAGAGGAAAAATGACTATGTTAAATTAAATGTAGATGGCACTTCTACAGACTGTGTAACAAATGCAAAATTTCTAGGAATGAATATTGATTCTAAGTTGAAGCGGTGTGAACACACGAAGGTACTTGCAAACAGAATGCCATCAGCACGTTATGCCCTTAGAATCCTATCATCAGTGTGTAACATGCAGTGTCTTTTAGTTACATAATATTCATATATATACACTCAATTCTTAGCTATGGCATTCTTTTTTGGGGAACAAATGCACAAAATGTGAACACGATTTTCAAACTCCAGGAAAGAGCCATAAGAATAATAACCAAAAATACTAGTTGAGCTCATTGTGATGATCTGTTCAAAACGCTGGGGATTTTAACTGCTCCATGTGAACACATTTACCAGTCAGTTATACACATCAAAAATAACATTGGTAATTACTGCACAAACAGCTCTGTCCATGACCATGCAACAAGAGATAGACTCAACTTACATTTGTCAAGAAAAGATAAACATAAAACTCAAAACAGCATTTTCTACCAAGGAGTAAAACTGTACAATAAATTACCAAAAGAGATTAAAGAAATTTCAAAAATACACTTGTTTAAAATGGCAGCTAAAAAGTACCTGTTATGCAATACATTTTATAAATTGAAGGAAGAGAGAGGGGTTTGATAAAAAAAAATGTTATACAAATAAATAATAATAATAATAATAATAATAATAATAATAATAATGATTATAAAACATCCAACATTCCACATAACACCTTTAATTTATGTTTTTTACCTCCTTTTTTCCGTTCTAGAAATACTTACCCCCAAGCTATGCATAGCACAATACTAACACTTCTTCCTCTTTCTAAGCTCAACATCTTACTCATTGTGGAGGGATATGCTGACTCAGTTTTTCAGGATAGGAAATGGGAAGTTGCGGTACAGAAAATGGCCCAGGGATCATCTGTGTGTGTGTGTGTGTGTGTGTGTGTGTGTGTGTGGGGTGAGTGAAGTGTTATGAAACAATGTGTGTATAGTGTGTGCAGTGACTAATAGTGAGATATGAGTGAGCAGTGTGGCATTACATTATTTAATAAGTTATTTGTAAAAAAAGTATTGTAGGCGAGGAGTAAATTTAATAATTGTCTCTAACTAGAAGTCTATAAATATATGTGTATATCCGTTAGCTTATTTTAAATTGGTCTAAACTTGTAAATACTTTGACATGTGCTATATCATTGTAAAAAAAGAGATCTATGGATGAATAAAGCTGCTGCTACTACTACTACTACTACTACTACTACTACCACCACCACCACCACCACCACCACTACACTCGATGAAACTTCCTTGGGGTGGTGATGCACTACAACCAAAACAAAATGTGAGACAATGTCTTTATAATTGTAATTGTGCCTCAAGATGATTTTAAGTGATGTAAACAAATTATTATTATTATTATTAAATGGAAGATATTTCAATTATTTACAATGAAGAATCTGTGCCTTTATGTTCCAGTGTGCGTTCTTCATTGTAAATAATTGAAACATCTTCCATATAATAATAATTATTTGTTTACATCACTTAAAATCATCGTGAGGCACAATGACAATTAAAAAGACGTTGTCTCACATTTTGTTTTGGCTGTAGGGCATCACCACCCCAAGGAAGTTTTGTCAGGTGGGGAAACAAAAAATGAAATCTAAAAGTCTGAAGATGAACCTATCAGTTCAAAAGTGGTAATGGTGCTGTTTAAGTAAATAAATAGCTTTGTAAAAAGTGGCTGGTTGCTTTAGTCTTCTGTGTAAGAGTCAACCTATATAAATATTTGTTTTATTTTTTATTATTTCTTGGTATTGAATAAGAATGACTGCATGATATATTATGGCATCCACAGTCATTGTAATCAATTCAGGCTTGAAATTATCTTAATTGGCTTAGAGTGGAGTACATGTACTTATAATTCTGCTAATAGCATAGCAACACTTTTTATTAAATTGTGTTTTGCTGTGCACTGTTAAGCAAATTTTTTGTATGCCTCTCATGTTTCAGATGCTAACAAAATTAGTATTTTAAGATTCCATTTCATCATTTGATTTGTCCTTTGTGAGCAATCATCTTTTTTTCTTAGTTGTAACACAGTGCAGGAATGACATGCACTGAGACATGTGGAAGCTCTGATAGGTGTGTTTTTTTTTTTTTTTTTTTTAAAAAAAAAAAAAGCTGTATCCTGTAGTTTGAGATTCCACTGCCTTCCAATCTACAGTTGCATTGTGCATTAATTTATGAGTTCTATGTAAAATTTGGCTGTTTTTAAGTCAATAATTATTTGAATTGCTGTTTTGTATTGTAGAAATTGTCTGCAATAGGTAATAGCATATCAGATTTTTATTCCAATTTGCCTGTTATTTCTCCTGTGTAATGTCTTCACCAATTGATAAATGTATATATTTTCCTGCAATTTAAATTTATTCAAGTGCATGATACATTAATGTTATTTAGGAAATAAGCATACCAAAATATTTTTGTTACACAAGACAGTTAGCCCAATAAATCTTTTATCACATGCCATCTTTCCTACTTTCAAAATAAGTTTTCATATAATAATAATAAAATAAGCAGCAGCAGCAACTGTATATAGTTTCATTCATTCTGCTTTACTTCCTAATGTTAATTATGTAGTCTAGTTGTGCACCCATGAGCCTTTGAAATGTGAATGTTGCCTTTGCTTGCATTTGTACCCTAACTTATACTTGTTGTTTTTATCTGTGCCTGTTATATGTTAAGCACTTTCAACCTGAGTTACTTGCTTGTGAAATGCTAGCAGTCCATCCCAATTACTAATATGCATCATTTCTGTTTCAGAATACTGTTTACTTTAGCAAAGCATTTCTGTATGTTTGTCTTCAGTTCAATGTGTTATTAGTTAATTATTTATGCTTATTTAAGAAAGTTATAGCTTAAACAACTGTAGGTGGTTTTGAGATTTTAATTAAGAAACAAAACTGCAGTACTATAGATATTTTCCCAATATTACATTAAGGATACTATTCTGGCTGCATTATCGCTGGTGAAGTATTTTATATTCTCTTTATTGAACATACCAATTACAACTTGGTAGTAGGGCTTGAGCACGTAAAGAAACTTACTCAAGAATTATAAGATTCTTACACTAAGGAAAATCAGCTTGATATGGCAACACTACTAGCAGGCTTCCATAAGCAGAGTGGTACTTGGTCTCTTAAGGTAATACTTATCTTTTTTTTTGGTCTCAGCTAAGGCAAAATTAAGAGTACTGTCATGTAAGCAATATTCCAAATCAGTCAGTTATCCACCTATTAGATTCTAATCAGTTCAAATATTAAGTTTTTTTTCACTCATTTGCCTAAATTGCATAGACAGACACAGAGAGAGATTGTATGAGGGATGTTCGAGAAGTATTCAGCTGAAGACAAAGATGACATTAATGTAGCCAAACTACTGTGATTTTTTAAATGTAAAACTTTAGATGCCAACTGCAAAGTTTCACAGAGGTTCATTTAGCTGTTTGTTTGTAATGATCATGTAAATAATTATGTCAATACTTCTTTGAAAATGGATTACATTCAGTTATGATTTAAGGTAAAGTATCCTATTTTAAAATGTTTTGCCATAACTAATATACAGGATTGGACATTAAACAGTCCTTGCTACATAGTTTCTATAGTAAAGAAATGAGATGCCAAAATTTAAAAATTATTCTGTATCTAATGGAGATAATGAGGGCTCAGAACCTGTATGATCAAAGAGGTTCACTGAATGTCAGTCAAGGATATGCAGGCTTCCTGACACTGCAGTGATCTCAATTGTTCATGGCCATGCTTTACATGAAATCTTGGCCATGGCAAAGCTTTCTGCTCAATGGATGACTGTTGACCAAAGATAAAAAAGTACTATTGCTCAAGGATGTTTGGACTTAGTTAAACCTTATGCGATGGAGTTTCTCTGTTGTTTTACAGTAGATGAATCATAGTGGATGACAAAAGGTCCCACCGAAGAAATAGGGAATGATTCCATCTGCAGAAAAACTTCCAGCAACTTTTTCTGAGAGTGACCACAACAAGGTTGCACCATCACCATGGGAGCGTTAAGTTGACTGTTGGAAAAACTGAAGGATGATATTCAGACTAAATGGCCACATCTTGCAGAGAACAAAAGTTATTTTCCATTATCATAATGCACCTTCACACATCTCAGGTTTTTGCTGCGGAAGATCATGGCCTTCACTGTTGTATGGAGATAACACACACTCATATTTAATTGCTGGCTCATCTTATCCAAGTTTTTGGCATTTACATGTTACTTTTTCAGAGTGGTGAAATGGTTTGGTCAGGGAAGACAGAAAGGTACCAGCAGGACTCAGAGGGTGAGAAAATGAAGCTAAAGATAGGCACTGTGCCAACTTTGGTATAGAGATGACAGAAAGAATAAAGTGTGGAGTAAATATGAATTAAAGATGAAGGGAAAAAATGAATAAACAGGCTGGCAAGATGCAAAGATAAATTAGAGTTTGAGCTCCTATATGTGAAGATAAAAAATTTTGAGCTAATTTGTTCCTTGACAGAGTCATTATAGAGTTATCCCTTTAGGGTGAGCAGACTAAATGTGGCTGTTAAAATTGAAAATGTTAAGTAAAGACTTGAGAGAGAATGGAGGCACAATGCTGGATGTGAGGAACTTCTGAAATGCTGTTGAAGGATGTCTCTGAAGAAGGAATGAGAGAATCCATTGAGATAACCCATGAAACTCTTAACAGCATACGAGGTGTGGCTATAAAATAATGGGACTATTGCCGCAAAACATTTTATTTAAAAAAGATGTACATATTTAGTCATTGTCACCCTTAATATTCTCCCATGTTCTATCCCTACAATGCTCTACGCAAAGTTCCATTGATGGAAACAGTGCTGGAGGTCTTCTTCTATGAGCTCCTCAATCACACATGCCACTTTTTCTTTCACTGCTTCAATTGATTGAAATTCTGTTTCTTTTAATGCAGATTTGACCTTTGGAAATAGATAAGTGTTAGGTCAGGCAAGTAAGGTGGGTGGTCTAACACTCAGAAGCTGTACTTCCTAGAAACCTCTTAGCAGACAGTGCAGTGTGAGCACATAATTGAGCAAGAAGAGATAGTAATGTTGATTAATGATTTGACTTTCAGGAACCCAGTGAAGATACACAATTCCATTAATGTAAAAAAAAAATAATTGTCGTCGCTTTGAACTTGATTTGCTCATTCGAGCTTTTTTCTCTCTCTGTCAATTGAGCTCTTCCAGTGCATGAAGTGGCACTTAATTTCTGGATCATAAGTGAAAAACCAAGATTCATCATATGTTAACACTGTTTATGATCATTTTCGATGGTATTCCAAGTCTCTCTAAAACATTTTCACAAGGTGCTTTTTGCTCAGTCATGAGAATCTTCAGCACCTGTTTCACACACACTTTTCTCATGTTATAATTGTTTTGTAAAATTTGCTTTAAGCTTTCCATGTCAATTCCTACAGTTTCGGCAATCGATCAGATACTCAAGCAGTGATCAGATTGAATCAGATTACCTGTTGTTGTTGTTGTTGTGGTCTTCAGTCCTGAGACTGGTTTGATGCAGCTCTCCATGCTACTCTATCCTGTGCAAGCTTCTTCATCTCCCAGTACCTACTGCAACCTACATCCTTCTGAATCTGCTTAGTGTATTGATCTCTTGGTCTCCCTCTACGATTTTTACCCTCCACGCTGCCCTCCAATGCTAAATTTGTGATCCCTTGATGCCTCAAAACATGACCTACCAACCGATCCCTTCTTCTACTCAAGTTGTGCCACAAACTTCTCTTCTCCCCAATCCTATTCAATACCTCCTCATTAGTTACGTGATCTACCCACCTTATCTTCAGCATTCTTCTGTAGCACCACATTTCGAAAGCTTCTATTCTCTTCTTGTCCAAACTGGTTATCGTCCATGTTTCACTTCCGTACATGGCTACACTCCATACAAATACTTTCAGAAACGACTTCCTGACACTTAAATCTATACTCGATGTTAACAAATTTCTCTTCTTCAGAAACGATTTACTTGCCATTGCCCCCTTTTTCTTTTTCTTTTCTTTTCTTTTTTTTTTAAAAAAAAATTCATTTCTTTCTTGGTCAAATCCTACTACAGATTACCTACTGTTTTGATATTTTCATCTGTTTTTGATACTGAACAGCATCCCAGAGGTAAGTCATCTTCAACATGTTCTCAGCCATTTTGCACTTGATCAACTCAGAAACTTGCAGGAGTGGTAAACAGTCTTCTCTATAAACTTCTGTCAGTAAAAGATAGGTTTCACTAGCAGTTTTTCCAAGTTTGATGTGATACTTCATGACAATTTCTCGCTTTATTTTTACACTTACCATTTTTACAGCAAAGCAAAATAACAGCTGTTACATAAATGAAGTCCATGGCCACACCGGAGATGCTTCATCCCACTATGAAGGCTTCACACTTCACGGCTATCAGTCATTCGTCTTTGGTCCATGCGTACTTTGTGACAGCATCAGTCTCATCATTTTTTGTCCACACCTTGTATGATCTCATTCTATAACAAGCAGACTTTGTAACTGTCTGTCAAAGAATTACTTGGCTATTGTAATATGCCATTAATGAAAACTGGAGGAACACTAGCTGGCGGGAAGGCTGCTGAAATAAATCAGAGATTATGTACAGTATCCTTAATAATATATACTTAATATTGTTGGTTGTAGATTATAACAGATAAATCTCATATAAGACATATTGTCTGATGTATACTTGAGTAGCTTTGTGTTATAAAGGTATAAGGATTTGACCAAGAAAGAAATGAAATTTAAAAAAAAAAAAGAAAAGAAAAAGAAAAGGGGGGAAAACATTGAGGCAGTTCACTTGGTACGGTTTATTAATCTTAAGCAGCCTGTGTATTTGGAATATTCAGATTTTCTTTAACTCTAGTGTCATAGTGGTGAATTTCTTCCCCGACAGCAAATTCTGTAATACTGATCGTGGCAAAGGATGTATAGAAACTAATGCACAGGTTCGTAATTGATGCATTCTTGAATCTAGTGAAGATAGAACAATAGTGCACCACATGACTAACATTTTACATAGTTTTTTAAATGGTAGTGATGTGAGGAAATTGTGTTAATAAACATATTCCATGTACATGACTGGAACATCCTCAAATTTATCATCATAAGATGATGACTATGAAATGAGTATCATAAAGCAAGATAGCAGGGCTAATGGTTCATAGCAAAAATAAGAAGGAGGGCCAGAAGACAGTACTTTCCAGAACATTAGCTCTTTTTGAAGAGTTGTATCCTATGTATATTGTCTTCTGTTATTCAAGTAAGCACCAAGTACTGGTAATGTAACACTATGCACATTTCCAAATTAAAGTTTTCTTGTAAATCTGAAAAAGGATGTGATTAAAGTATTTAGTTGGGCCATGTGAAATGAGAAACCATTCTTTTATTTTCAAAAGCATTAATATGTAACAATAATTTCCATTTTTTTATGGATTACTCCTTATCTCACCATTAGAACAGTTTCAAATTTAACGAACTCTGTAAGTGTGCATTTCTTCCATGTTGTTCAGCACTTCTGTAAATTTCTGTCAGTTCTATTGGCTGGTGACTGGCTTGAGAAACTGGTGTTACACTTTGTGATGTCATACAGGCACACGATGAGACCATCCATGCAGATAACAACACCAGCAATAATGGTGGTATGGGGGCTCATGTTCAGCAGCCTCCTGTAAGTGGTGGTGTCGATGTGAAGGCGGTACCGCCAGAATCCCCTGCTGTTCCTTCTTGTGGAACACCTCAGCCACGCTGCCTTAATATTGCAGGAATAGAAAGTTTTGTTGATCTGCATGGTGGCCTCCCCCATGCTTGGAGTCTTCCCCAGCTCGGGCCACATGTGCGGTACGTATATGCATTGTATTCCAGTTAACAAGTTATTGTGTACTGTATTACACTGTGCATTATACTTCATAGTTACCAGTACCGTAATGTAGTTTCCTGGCATTCTGTGACATATATTAGATGACTGATTGTGAGGAGATTGAGAAAGATGTACACAGCTAACAGTTGTGTGTTTCTTTTTTTAACCACAGAGATGTCTTTTTTTTCTTTTTTAATGGCACTAGCGCATTCTCACTAAACATTTTCTGTAATGTTTGCTATGTAAATTGCTTTTTAATGGCTATAGTAATGTGATATAAATTCAGTGAAAATAAAGTAAGTGCACAGCAGTTATATGTTTACAGTTTTCCTTAAACCTCATCATTTTATGATTTACCTGTGGGAAATGACCATGCCAAAGAGAGACAATATAAAATATTTTATTGCTACTGAAATAAATATGTGATTAATATCTGTCTGAATATTCTCTCTCTCTCTCTCTCTCTCTCTCTCTCTCTCTCTCTCTCTCTCTCTGTGTGTGTGTGTGTGTGTGTGTGTGTGTGTGTGTGTGTGTGTGTGTGTGTGTTTTATTAAAGTGAAAGAAGAAATAAATATTGATGTATTCACCATAAAACATTTGGTCACTGATCCATCACATGGCACAAAAAAGTAGTAGAAAACGAACATTATTATTGAGAGGACTACAACCACAAACTTCAATTGATAAAAGATCGAATGTGGTTAGAGATAATACTGCTTGAGTTGATAAAGATGAAACTAGGCAAAGAAAGGCCTTATTCATGAACAGTAATATGATTTGAGAATGGTAGTCTAGATATACTTAAGGGCCGGCCGCAGTGGCCGTGCGGTTCTGGCACTGCAGTCCAAAACCGCGGGACTGCTACAGTCGCAGGTTCGAATCCTGCCTCGGGCATGGGTATGTGTGATGTCCTTAGGTTAGTTAGGTTTAAGTAGTTCTAAGTTCTAGGGGAGTTAAGACCTACGATGTTGAGTCCCATAGTGCTCAGAGCCATTTTTTATACTTAAGGAGGAGACTGAAAGGTGGAAGGAATATATAAAATAGCTGTACGAAGGAAATGTACTGGAAGACAATATTATGAAAAGGAAGCGGTAGGGGTTGGACAGGGGCTCTGATACTGCGAGAATAATTTGAGAGAGTGCTGAAGAGGCCTAAGTTAAAAAAGGTGCCCCTAGGAGGTGACAGTGACTCTGAACCATGAAGATCCCTGGGAGAACCAACCACAACAAAGCTGTTTCACCTAGTATGTAGAATATATGAGACAGACCAAATATCCTCATGCTTAAAGAAGAATGTAATAATCACAGTACCAAATACAGCAATTGCTGGCAGCTGTGCATATTGTCAAACCATGAATTTAATATTATGTTTGCAGTATATTAACTCAAGTTGTCTACAAAAATATGGATTGACCAGTGTGGCTTCAGTAAAAATGAAGAAACTCACAAAGAAGTGCTAATTTTATGATTTATCTTTGATAAAAATGGAAGCTGAAGTAATGAATTATAATTTACTACACCACATTGTGGCTACCACAGTTGCAAGGACTACCCTAGTCCAGTGCCGTCCCTAACACAAACTTCAGTTCACACCTTTAGCCCATTTTCCCCCTCTTAAATCATCAGTATTGCCCGAACTGTCTGATATTGGAATAGCACACCCAGCTTTGTACCGGGGAAATGCTACCTACACCTCATAGTAAGCAGGAGACCCGGGTTCAAGTCCCGACCAGGGCACAAATTTTAATTCATTGCTTCAGTTTCTATCCGATTAATCTTAAAAGGCAAATTACACTGCCCAATAACAAAAAAATTTTTTGAATGCTTCACAAGTAAGACCTTACTATTTTTGGTTTGAGAAAAATGAATATGACAAAGAAAAAATTTTATTAGTTTTCATTTCTGTGCTATACAGTTGGTGGAAGTCTTTTATTTCAACATATTGAAAGGGAATGATACAATTTAATTGCATAAGGCAACAACATTGGAAGTCCATTTCACATTTTTAATGGCATTTAAATTGTAAGGTTTCTGAATTGATGGAAGTATACCTGACAGCTGGATGTTCTGCAAGAATTGTATGGTGAAAATCAAACAATGGAAAATCCACTAAAGATCCACATTGGACAAATATAGTACACTAGAACTGACATTGATTACATTTTCACGCAATTTGGGTGCATAGATCCTGAGAAATCAGTACCTCTGGCAATAATAACAGCCTTAATACGCCTGGGCATTGAGTCAAACAGAGCTTGGACGGCATGTACAGGTACAGCTGCCCATGCAGCTTCAACACGATACCACAGTTCATCAAGAATAGTGACTGGCGTATTGTGACGAGCCAGTTGCTCAGCCACCATTGACCAGACGTTTTCAATTGGTGAGAGATCTGGAGAATGTGCTGACCAGGGCAGTAGTCGAACATTTTCTATATCCCGAAAGGCCTCTACAGGGCCTGCAACATGCCATCGTGCATTATCCTGCTGAAATGTAGTGTTTCACAGGGATCAAATGAAGGGTGGAGCCACGGGTCGTAACCCATCTGAAATGTAATGTCCACTGTTCAAAGTGCCGTCAATGTGAACAAGAGGTGATGGAGATGTGTAACCAATGGCACCCCATACCATCACGCTGGGTGATATGCCAGTATGGCGATGAGGAATACACGCTTCCAATGTGCGTTCACCGTGATGTCGCCAAACACGGATGCGACAATCATGATGCTGTAAACAGAACATGGATTCATCCGAAAAAATGACGTTTTGCCGGGTTTGTCATTGAGTACACCATCGCAGGTGCTCCTGTCTGTGATGCAGCGTCAAGGGTAACCACAGCCATGGTCTCCGAGCTGATAGTCCATGCTGCTGCAAACGTAGTCGAACTGTTCGTGCAGATGGTTGTTGTCTTGCAAACGTCCCCATCTGTTGACTCAGGGATCGAGACGTGGCTGCACGATCTGTTACAACCATGCGGATAAGATGCTCTGTCATCTCGACTGCTAGTGATACGAGGCCGTTGGGATCCAGCACGGCGTGCCGTATTATCCTCCTGAACATATTCTGCTAACAGTCGTTGGATCTCAACCAACACGAGCAGCAATGCCGCGATACGATAAACCGCAGTTGCAATAGACTTCAATATGACCTTTATCAAAGTTGGAAACGTGATGGTACGTATTTCCCCTCCTTACACGAGGCATCACAACAACGTTTCACCAGGCAACGCCGATCAACTGCTGTTTGTGAATGAGAAATTGGTTGGAAACTTTCCTCATGTCAGCACATTGTAGGTGTCGCCACCGGCGCCAACCTTGTGTGAATGCTCTGAAAAGCTAATCATTTGCATATCACAGCGTCTTCTTCCTGTCAGTTAAATTTCGCACCTGTAGCACGTCATCTTCTTGGTGTAGCAATTTTAATGGCCAATAGTGTATTTTTAAGACTCTGGATAACACTTGTAGAAGTATGTATAGGTACTTTACAAGAGCAGAAACAATGTGACTGCCCACAGGATTTGGTGAGAGAATAACCTTTCTTATTAGCAGTAGGCTGACAGAATTTTAAGATCTGAGGAGGTGGGGGCATGGGGGGAGTGATGAAGAACCATTGTTTTCCTAGCAGTAATTACAAGGGTCATTTTTAAAGTAAGAACCGATTTGTAATGGAGTTGGAGAAATTTTATTTATGAACATAAATTGTACAACAAACATGCACATTTTTTTGCTTTTCAGCGTAGTCACCATGAAAATTTTAAACATTTGTTAAGTCTTGGTACCAGCTTTCGAATCCCAGCATCTAAGAAATCTGCTGCCTGGCTATTAAACCAGTTAGTAACAGTTTCTTTCAATATGTCATCATTTTCTAAGCACTTTCCACCAAGAAATTCCTTCAGTTTTGGAAACAGATGAAAGTCTGATGGGGCTATTTCAGGGCTGTGTGATGGATGATCCAGTAACTCCCAATGAAACTTATCCAGCTGCATTGTTGTTCTTGCCACAATGTGAGGCTGAGCATTTGAAGCAGAATGCCACTGCTAGAGAACAGTACCTGCCGGCAATTTTGAATTGTGTGCCTAAGCTTTATTAATGTTTCGTGGTACATCTCATCATTGATTGTCATTCCTTTTGACAAAAAGTCTACCTGAAGAATGCCTCTCCGGTCCCAAAAAATCATGGCCGTGATTTTCCATGTTGAATGTTCTTGTTGAAGTTTTATGGTTTCATCAGCGAGTTTGAATGACGCCCCTCACTGGACTGACGTGCATTCTCTAGAGTGTATTGTGCAATCCACGTTTCATCACCGGTCACGGTGCGACTTAGGAACTCGTCACCATCCTTGTGGTAGCACTCTAAAACTGACATGAATGCACCATTTGCTTTGTTTTGTGATCTTCTGTCAACATTTTCGGTACCCAGCTCGCACACATTTTTTGTAGCAAATTTTGTCAGTAACAATATGATAAAATACTGATCTTGAAACCTGTGGAAATTTCTGATGCAGCTCGTCAATAATGAAGTGCCTGTTGTGGCTAATTGCCTCATCAACTTTTTATGTCAATTCTTCATTCGTGGCAGTAGGACATCCAGATCATCATGAACATTTGTCCTACTTTCATTAAACAGCCTACACCATTTATGCACATTTCCATCATTCATTACACCTGCACCGTAAACGTCAAGCTGCTGGTGAATTTCAGCAGGATGAATTTGTTTTGCATGTTGTTGTTGTTGTTGTGGTCTTCAGTCCTGAGACTGGTTTGATGCAGCTCTCCATGCTACTCTATGCTGTACAAGCTTCTTCATCTCCCAGTACCTACTGCAACCAACATCCTTCTGAATCTGCTTAGTGTATTCATCTCTTGGTCTCCCTCTACGATTTTTATCCTCCACGCTGCCCTCCAATGCTAAATTTGTGATCCCTTGATGCCTCAAAACATGTCCTACCAACCGATCCCTTCTTCTAGTCAAGTTGTGCCACAAACTTCTCTTCTCCCCTATCCTATTCAATACCTCCTCATTAGTTACGTGATCTACCCACCTTATCTTCAGCATTCTTCTGTAGCACCACATTTCGAAAGCTTCTATTCTCTTCTTGTCCAAACTATTTATCGTCCATGTTTCACTTCCATACATGGCTACACTCCATACAAATACTTTCAGAAACGACTTCCTGACACTTAAATCTATACTCGATGTTAACAAATTTCTCTTCTTGAGAAACGCTTTCCTTGCCATTGCCAGTCTACATTTTATATCCTCTCTACTTCGACCATCATCGGTTATTTTACTCCCTAAATAGCAAAAATCCTTTACTACTTTAAGTGTCTCATTTCCTAATCTAATACCCTCAGCATCACCCGACTTAATTTGACTACATTCCATTATCCTCGTTTTGCTTTTGTTGATGTTCATCTTATATCCTCCTTTCAAGACACTGTCCATTCCATTCAACTGCTCTTCCAAGTCCTTTGCTGTCTCTGACAGAATTACAATGTCATCGGCGAACCTCAGAGTTTTTACTTCTTCTCCATGAATTTTAATACCTACTCCGATTTTTTCTTTTGTTTCCTTTATTGCTTGCTCAATATACAGATTGAATAACATCGGGGAGAGGCTACAACCCTGTCTCACTCCTTTCCCAACCACTGCTTCCCTTTCATGCCCCTCGACTCTTATAACTGCCATCTGGTTTCTGTACAAATTGTAAATAGCCTTTCGCTCCCTGTATTTTACCCCTGCCACCTTCAGAATTTGAAAGAGAGTATTCCAGTTAACATTGTCAAAAGCTTTCTCTAAGTCTACAAATGCTAGAAACGTAGGTTTGCCTTTTCTTAATCTTTCTTCTAAGATAAGTCGTAAGGTCAGTATTGTCACACGTGTTCCAACATTTCTACGGAATCCAAACTGATCTTCCCCGAGGTCGGCTTCTACCAGTTTTTCCATTCGTCTGTAAAGAATTCGCGTTAGTATTTTGCAGCTGTGACTTATTAAACTGATAGTTCGGTAATTTTCACATCTGTCAACACCTGCTTTCTTTGGGATTGGAATTATTATATTCTTCTTGAAGTCTGAGGGTATTTCGCCAGTCTCATACATCGTGCTCACCAGATGGTAGAGTTTTGTCAGGACTGGCTCTCCCGAGGCCATCAGTAGTTCTAATGGAATGTTGTCTACTCCCGGGGCCTTGTTTCGACTCAGGTCTTTCAGTGCTCTGTCAAACTCTTCACGCAGTATCTTATCTCCCATTTCGTCTTCATCTACATCCTCTTCCATTTCCATAATATTGTCCTCAAGTACATCGCCCTTGTATAAACCCTCTATATACTCCTTGCACCTTTCTGCCTTCCCTTCTTTGCTTAGAACTGGGTTGCCATCTGAGCTCTTGATATTCATACAAGTGGTTCTCTTCTTTCCAAAGGTCTCTTTAATTTTCCTGTAGGCAGTATCTATCTTACCCCTAGTGAGACAAGCCTCTACATCCTTACATTTGTCCTCTAGCCATCCCTGCTTAGCCATTTTGCACTTCCTGTCGATCTCATTTTTGAGACGTTTGTATTCCTTTTTGCCTGCTTCATTTACTGCATTTTTATATTTTCTCCTTTCATCAATTAAATTCAATATTTCTTCTGTTACCCAAGGATATCTATTAGCCCTCGTCTTTTTACCTACTTGATCGTCTGCTGCCTTCACTACTTCATCCCTCAGAGCTGCCCATTCTTCTTCTACTGTATTTCTTTCCCCCATTCCTGTCAATTGTTCCCTTATGCTCTCCCTCAAACTCTCTACAACCTCTGGTTCTTTCAGTTTATCCAGGTACCATCTGCTTAACTTCCCACCTTTTTGCAGTTTCTTCAGTTTCAATCTGCAGTTCATAACCAATAGATTGTGGTCAGAATCCACATCTGCCCCAGGAAATGTCTTACAATTTAAAACCTGGTTCCTAAATCTCTGTCTTACCATTATATAATCTATCTGATACCTTTTAGTATCTCCAGGATTCTTCCAGGTATACAACCTTCTTTTATGATTCTTGAACCAAGTGTTAGCTATGATTAGGTTATGCTCTGTGCAAAATTCTACAAGGCGGCTTCCTCTTTCATTCCTTTCCCCCAATCCATATTCACCTACTATGTTTCCTTCTCTCCCTTTTCCTACTGACGAATTCCAGTCACCCATAACTATTAAATTTTCGTCTCCCTTCACTACCTGAATAATTTCTTTTATTTCGTCATACATTTCATCTATTTCTTCATCATCTGCAGAGCTAGTTGGCATATAAACTTGTACTACTGTAGTAGGCATGGGCTTTGTATCTATCTTGGCCACAATAATGCGTTCACTATGCTGTTTGTAGTAGCTAACCCGCACTCCTATTTTTTTATTCATTATTAAACCTACTCCTGCATTACCCCTATTTGATTTTGTATTTATAACCCTGTAATCACCTGACCAAAAGTCTTGTTCCTCCTGCCACCGAACTTCACTAATTCCCACTATATCTAACTTTAACCTATCCATTTCCATTTTTAAATTTTCTAACCTACCTGCCCGATTAAGGGATCTGACATTCCACGCTCCGATCCATAGAACGCCAGTTTTCTTTCTCCTGATAACGACGTCCTCTTGAGTAGTCCCCGCCCGGAGATCCGAATGGGGGACTATTTTACCTCCGGAATATTTTACCCAAGAGGACGCCATCATCATTTAATCATACAGTAGAGCTGCATGTAAGGACCGTATAACAGAGCACACTGCACAGTCAGTGGGATTATTGATTAACATGGTGACAAATGCAGCAGTATAACCATTCAACAAACTCATGCAGAGATGTGAAACTTAATGATGGTGTAGTGAGAGACTGGCCAAGAGTGGCCGACTGGGAACATATGTCACATGTCAGGATGCGTGGACATGATGTGCCATCAGTTCTTACCTTAAAAATGACCCTTGTAAAATGGGACACTGTATGAGAGTCAAGTTTCCTGTTCAAGAAAATTATGTTCTTCAATGGTTATTGCCTACACGTGATGCATGAACATGTTTTGTTAACTTTTGTATGCAATATTTATGTGTTTGCTGTGCTGACATTGGTTTCTGTCTATAAAACTGAATTACGTCTAATACCATCTCAATACTCTGTGTGCATTCTCACATGTTTGCTTCATTTACATGTCAAATCGTTGTATAGCTTAGTAGAAAAGGAAATCTGAAATTTGTGAATCAAAGTAGAATTTAGTCTACATTTCTTTAAATAAGTATCCAGTCCTGTATGATAATTGGCTATAAAATGAACCTGCACTAATGTTTGTGAAAACTGCGACACCGATGAGGAGATTTACGATGGCAGTTAACTGTCCGCAGATCTGGTAAATGATACTGTATAACTGATTAGAGGCACAGAACTGTGCAAGAGCGTACGCAGAATATGAGATGCGGGAAGTGTGCAGGATCAGCTTATGTTAGTTTTGTGGAGGACAACAAAATAGTTATAAGATTTCATGATAAATGACTCTCGATACAGAGTCTTGTTATGAACTTCAGCCACAGTTCCTGTACATGCTCCTGCCCAAAGCAAAATGTTCAAAGTTCCTCATCAGCATATGATACTACTGCCTCTTTATCTAGTTCAACAAAAAAGTAGCTCTTCAACTTTTTATAGTTTCCCATTGTACTTTGGTAATCATTGATGCTTCAACCACCTCATGGTCACTGATATCATTTTCAGTGTTAATATCCTGAAACAGTCCTATTTTTAGCCATTAGGTTCAATTTATTTCTGTCACAAGTGGGGTAGAAATAAACAATACGTACTGTCAGACAACAGTCAACAGTTTTGTGCTTCTTTAAAAGCAGGACCAACTTTTAGGAAACGTCCACCTTTGAGAATATTTGCTTAGTAGGTACCAAAAAGCAACCTATTTTGACAGAAGCTGAATTTGGTCTGAAAGCATATGTAAATTATCACACAAATATTTGTCGTCATTTGTTATGTTTACTGTTGTTGTTGTTGTTGTTGTTGTGGTCTTCAGTCTTGAGACTGGTTTGATGCAGCTCTCCATGCTACTCTATCCTGTGCAAGCTTCTTCATCTCCCAGTACCTACTGCAGCCTACATCCTTCTGAACCTGCTTAGTGTATTCATCTCTTGATTTCCCTTCACAATTTTTACCTTCCACACTGCCCTCCAGTACTAAATTGGTGATCCCTTGATGCCTCAGAACATGTCCTACCAACCTATCCCTTCTTCTAGTCAAGGTGTGCCACAAACTCCTCTTCTCGCCAATTCTATTCAATACCTCCTCATTAGTTATGTGATCAACCCATCTAATATTCAGCATTCTTCTGTAGCACCACATTTCGAAAGCTTCTATTCTCTTCTTGTCCAAACTATTTATTGTCCATGTTTCACTTCCATACATGGCTACACTCCATACAAATACTTTCAGAAACGACTTCCTGACACTTAAATCTATACTCGATGTTAACAAATTTCTCTTCTTCAGAAACGCTTTCCTTGCCATTGCCAGTCTACATTTTATATCCTCTCTACTTCGACCATCATCAGTTATTTTGCTTCCCAAACAGCAAAACTCCGTTACTACTTTGAGTGTGTCATTTCCTAATCCAATTCCCTCAGCATTCACTATTTCTGAATATTTGGAAATGCACAATTTTCTAGAACTGAAATTCTTTATCATGCAAAGAAAGTGATTTACTGCGACATAAATATGACGAATATTATGAAATTATTGTGCTTTTCTGGGTGATGTTTCACTTTATATAAATATATTATCACCTCAGTTTTGCAGATGACTTTCTTAGTTTGTGCAATACCTTTTATACATGGTAACACTTTTCTTTAGTATTGTACAACAAAAGTAGAATCTCTCTTAAGTACCAAAATATGTTTGTGTTACACTAACTTGATGTATACACCTGGGCATGGTTAATTTTAAAATAAAATTGTGGCTAATGTATCTGTTGGTCTTTTAAATATGTTACATCTTCCTTAGTTTTGCCAGGAATAGAGAATACTATGCTTTCTTTCGTTGATAAGACTACTTATGATATCATGTATCGATAGCACTAATGCAGAAAGTATTACTTTTTTCCATTTTCGCTGTGGCCTGTTTAATAACAGTAATTATCTTCAATAATGATTGAATGAATCTCTGCTGTGTTGTGCCGTACAACAATGCTGTACTCAGTTTCACTCCCTGTCTCTACCCTTCCGCTTTTATCTCCTCACCTCCCTCCCCCTGTCTCCCCCCCCACACTGTCTCCCTCCCCCCCCACACCGTCTCCCTCCCCCCCACACCGTCTCCCTCCCTCCCCCCCACACCGTCTCCCTCCCTCCCCCCCACACCGTCTCCCTCCCTCCCCCCCCCACCCCCCCCCCTCCACCCACCCACCCCCCACACCGTCTCCCTCCACCCCCCCCCACCGTCTCCCTCCCCCCCACACCGTCTCCCTCCCCCCCACACCGTCTCCCTCCCCCCCCACACCGTCTCCCTCCCCCCCCACACCGTCTCCCTCCCCCCACACCGTCTCCCTCCCCCCCACACCGTCTCCCTCCCCCTCCTCCCGTCTCCCTCCCCCTCCTCCCGTCTCCCTCCCCCTCCCACCGTCTCCCTCCCCCTCCCACCGTCTCCCTCCCCCTCCCACCGTCTCCCTCCCCCTCCCACCGTCTCCCTCCCCCTCCCACCGTCTCCCTCCCCCTCCACCGTCTCCCTCCCCCCCACCGTCTCCCCCCCCCCACCGTCTCCCTTTCCCAACTGTTCCTCCTATGTGTCCCTCTCCCTCTTTCCATCTCTGATCCTCTTTCCCTTTCCCTCTCCCTCTTTCCATCTCTGATCCTCTTTCCCTTTCCCTCTCCCTCTTTCCATCTCTGATCCTCTTTCCCTCTTTGATTCTTTCCTTCTTTACCTCCCTCTTACCTAACCCTTTCCCCCCTCTTCCCACTCTTTGACCTAATTCTCTCTCCTTCTCATATGACCTATTCTTCGCCCCCCAGTAATGGTTTACCCCTTCCACCTCCACTTTGATCTTTTCCTTTGCTCTTACCACCAGTTTACCTTTTCATCCCCCTCTGTGCTTTTCTCTCCTCATTGTTCCTCCTTCCGCCTTTCTCCTACTCTCCTCCCTATTTCTCATCATTTCTTAGTACACGCAATGAGTTTAATACTGTTTTGGAACAATTTATCAGTTTTCATACTGCTATAATTTATTTTATAGTCATATCTACAACTTTAAGTAACACAATCTTGTTCTCACCTGACAGACCTGAACTGGAGCCACCTTTGCTGCAGCAAGCTGCCTTTGATGATTTGGTGTATGAAGTGGACGTGATGCGCAATGTGGCTGTGCGCTTGACTCAGGAAGACAAAGAATTGGCCGATGCTGAAAGAGATCGTGCCCGAAGGCCAAGTCTGCCGGTGCGTGTGGGGGGCTTCTGTTGTGCTGCCTGCAACTTCGTCCACACAATGCATGTTTCCCATTACACTGCCTTATTCCAGCGTGCCTTCCCGTGTTGTGCTTTAGGGTGTCCATTGTTCAAACATGTAAAATGTGCTGTTGCAAAGTCTGGTGTTGTTACAAGGAATGAATATTGTGCATGATTCTATGTGCTAGGAATATGTGCACTGCAGTTTATAAATAAACAGAGATCATATACGTGAGATAAATAAACAGAGAGCTTGTATGAAAATTAAAATGAAAGATTCAGTTTTAACTTCATCAGTAGTGGAAAGTAAGGAACATAAGAAACAAAATATTTTCAGATTCATTTGGATGCTGTGAGGTCTCCTTTACATGAATAGGGCTCCCAAATTGCAAGAGTTGGAAAAAAGAAATACAAACACCATGGTATAAACACCTCTTTTCTGGATCTTGTTTTGACATATCTGTAACACATTTACATTGTCTCATGTGTTCCACCTGCATAATATTTGTGGAAGTATTCTGTATCATCATTACATCTGTGATCATTTTCGAATTACATTTAATAACTATAATGTTATACCTTCAGACCTCCAGTAAGAGCAAGTTGTTGTTGCCACGCAGTTTGTGAATTGTAAACAACAGATGCAGATTGACTGTGTGTATCCAGAGCTACTGTACTGAACTTGTGACACAAGCATACAGAGTTCATGGGAAACTTTCTACGCTAAACACAATAGTGAAGAATTGACTAAACTTACTGATAAACATCATAATAGTGTATTGTTAATCTAATAAAAGTGACTGCCAAAATTAATAAGTGTCTAAAGATTTAGTGTCAACAAAAGCGTGTGACAAGAATGGCACAAACAATTTCTTAACTGTAGAGTAGCTATAGTCCAAACTAATGTGTATACCTATTTTTAAAAGGATTTGGAGGTGCATGATATGTGTACTACAAGCCAGTGGGGATATGGGTATAGTTTTGTAATATCTTGAGCAGCTGTATTATAGTTTTGATGTATCCTTTGATCAGACTGGAAGGAAACATGCTAGCATAAATAAGATAATTTCCCCACCCAGACAGATGGACACATCAAAGATTCATTTGAACAATTGTGGAAAGGATAGATCAATACTCACCATAAATATGTCACTTTGAGTTGCAGACTGGTGCAACAAAAAGACTGTTACACAGTGAGCTTTCAACTGAAGCCTTCTTCAGAAAAGAGAGGTAAATACACACACATTCACACGTGATCACTATCTCCGGCCACTCCAGCTTGACTGCAGGTGTGACTACTTTTGTGGATGTTTGTGTGTTTAGCTTTATTTTCTGAAGAAGGCTTTGGCTGAAAACTTTGTGTGTAACAGTCTTTCCGTTGTGCCTGTCTGCAAATCAGCATGATGCCATTTGATAAGGCTAGCAGAGGCAGGGAGAGTTTTCCACATAAAAAAGTGTACTTGTGTCAAACATAGGCATTAACATCAGGTAGGGACTTTTGAGAATTTACAGAGGTTGGACAAAAAAATGGAAACACAATGATAAATACATGCCTGAACATAAGTGCAGATGGTAGCCAGTCAGGCAGGTTGTGACGTTGTATTTGACCACGAATGACACATACGCAGTGTCCTCAATGTGTTGAAAGTGTCACTTGTGGTCAGGACAATGTTCTATGTAGTTGTGATTACATTATGACAGAGCTAAGTGAATTTGAACATGGACAAATAGTTGGTGCTCTAAGGTGGGTGCTTCTTTAACCGAGACAGCCAAAGTTTTTAGTGTTTCAAGAGGCGATGATCTATACAGCATACAGGGAAAGCAAAAAACATCATCCACTAAGTCATAACACAGATGAAATTGTGTGCTGAGTAATTGTGACAGATGGTCATTGAGGAGGACAGCTGCAAAAATTGTGGCAGAGCTGAATGTTAGTCACGTACCCATCTGCTTTAAAAAAACACAAAGGGAGCTCCATAAGGAGGAAATACAGGCTGAGCTGGTATTCTAAAATCACTCATCAGTGAGTCTGATGTCTGTAAAGGAAAAACATGATGCCTAAGTCATAAAAGGTGGACCATGAGAAAATTGAAGAATGTTATTTAGTCGGATGAGTCTTGTTTCGTACTGTTTCCAACTTCTGGCTGAGTTTACATTCCGAGATTGAAACGTGGTGGGAGATTGGTGATGATTTGGGCAACCGTATTGTGATATTCTGTGGGTGCTAAGGCTATTCTCTAGGGAGCATTACTGCCAGTGATTCCTTAACCATTTTTGCTGATCAGGTCCATCCCACAGTGCAATGTTGATTACCCTGTGGCGATGCTTTGTTGCGAGACAACCGGACACCTGTTGACACAGCTTGCATCATCTGGGACTAGTTTTGTAAGCATGAGAATGAATTGTTATATCTATCCTCGCCACCAAACCTGTTAAATCTCAGTATTATTGAGCCTTTGTGGCCTACTGTGGAGAGTGGGTTGCATGATCCCTATCCACTTCCATCATCAGTACATAAATTTGCAACTATACTGCAGGAGGAATGATATAAAATTCCCTTGAAAACCACACAGTTTCTATATTTATCCATTCTGAGATCACTGAAAGCTGTTTTGAATGCAACAGGATTCCTACATCTTATTAGGTATAGAAATGTGCTGCGTTTTTGGTGTTTTCAATTTTATGTTCACCCCCTGTATGTCTGGAGCACAACATTGCATGGTAGTTAATTATGGACTGCAGGAAAAGTGGAAAAGAGGGGGGAGAAGTGTATGAGAGTTGGTGTTGCAGAAGACTGCTGAAAATTAAGTCCACTGATAAAATCAACATATGAAGAGGTTCTTTGCAGAATCAGTGAGGAAAGGTATATTTGGAAAATACTAACTAGCTGATGGGACTGAATGATAGGATGTGTGTTAAAATGCTCTTTGGAATCAGAGGGAGCTGTACTGAGCAAAAATTGTAAGACAAGATAGGAACTGGAATATACACAACAACAACTGAAGGTGTTGAGTGTTAAGTGCTACTGTTAAATGATGACATTAGCACAGGAGATTAAATGGTGGAGGGCCACATAGAAGTAGTCAGAAGAATAGCGAAAAAAGAAAAAAAAGAGAGACCGACAGGAGGAAATAAATAATGGCTCTTACCTGACTTCTGTAATCATTTGATAGTGGCATGTGCTGGATACACAGCTAAGAGCCTATTAATCTTCTCCAGGATATTGCAAGGCACACTTTCATCATAAGAATGTGTATTAAATCTCATTGACCACAACTCAGAATTCATGTGCATTGAACTCTAGCAGAATCCAAAGGTGCTTCTGCTCCTTTTAATTGTGCCCATTCCTTGCAGATCACTGGTTTCATTGGGGGTACATTATATGGTAACTGGAATCACTTATAAACAGTTGTAAATTTATCCTAGGTATGTGGAAACCTAACTGAAACAATAATATGTTTTCAGTCATCTGTGAAGTTTTTCCTATACTGAATCTGTATGCAGCATCCAAGTCTGTTGCAAGTGCAAAAGTTGCTAATTTGGCTATTTTCACATTTTCCATGCAATACTATGCATTATCTCTTACATCTCTCTGTTGTCTCCAGTGTTGTCAGAATGTCTCATTTGTATCCCTTTTGATGATGTTCTCTTTCTCTGGATTCACTCTTTCATCAGTTTTCTTTTATTGTAATTCACAGAACAAGCTCAATCCTCGAAAAGTGCAATAAGCCCATTTTTCAAGGCATATTCTTCATGTTCCAGTACTTGTTGCTGGTTGTGCGATTGTTACTGAAAACTGATGGAGAACCTGCCATTGCTGTTCCAACAATATGACAAAGGAATATTTTACCATGATGCGTAGTAATATTTTTTGTGATGTCCTCTCAATTGCCACACTTTGATTTTTTCCAAAGCGGAGTCTAAGGTGGTAACCATATCAGAAGCCAAGAAGCACAACTGAAACCATAGTTATGTGCTATACAGTATTATTACAGAGATAATTTGTTATCATATATCTGTTAGAATAAGTACTTTGTTCATAGAACAGGAATGTAAGAGAGGCACTGTCTCAAACCACCTTAAAATTAATGACTGACATACTCTAGCCATAGTTTCAGTTGTGCCATGGGAGATGAATTGCAACTTATCTGATGAAACATCACTTGACGTATAAGGGGAAAGTAGTTGCAGACACATTGAAAGTGGCAAATGAGGTAATGTACAGGACGGTAATGTACAGGACAAGAAAATTGTAATCTTCAAAAAGTTGAAAAGTTGTTTTAATTTGATGTTTATTCCGGAGTCCCCAGTGCCTTGTTTTATAGCTATCTAAATTATAAGTACAACACTGATAGCAGGGAACCTTTTTTCTGATAATTTTATTGCATCAGTTGCATTACTCTAGCATACAAAATGTTTCATATAATATGAAATCCCTTTATGTGCAGCTTTATTAAAAATAGATATAGATATACTACCAAAAATAGCATCATGCATTTTTATTGTCTTTATTCTGGCTAATATTCATTCTTATTTAGCTTGCTCCATTGTATTAGTTCATAATCACTTATTTATAGAATATTATTGTTATTATTATTATTATTATTATTATTAGTATTATTTGCTATCGCAATTTATTTCACTAGGAGCTTGTTTTGAGAATGAATGTAAATATTCATTAGAGTACATCTCTTATTATGTTGTTGATTATTTATATCAGAATCTGATAAGATGTCAAGCAAAGGCAACAAAAATGAAGGCTCATACTGTGTAATCTGATGCTCTTTCCATTGGTTATTTTGCAGACTGTAAGCTGAATCATAGGCTGTTAATCCAATTGAAAGAGATTACAGAATTTGTGTGTTTCATTAATCACATTAATTGGTGAGATGAAGCAACTATAAATGCAACAAATTTATAATACGCAGCATCAAAGTATAAGATACTATGTACTTAGTGTTTGATAGTTTCAAAATATGTATTGTATAGCTGAGAAACATAACCCTCTTCTCTTTATTTACAGCTTTAAATTTCTGTCTTTCCTATAATAATTGCACTTGTTGTACATCATTGTTTCTTACATTCTGTATTGTTTATCGTTACAGACAATAAAACTCAGTCCGTTTGGAACAAAAGAGAGGAGTCCTCCTCTAAAGTTGGAACAACCACCAACAAAGCAGCAGCAACCACCACCACCTTCAAGTGACATTCAGTATAGACAACAGTGTCAGAAGGGAAATAGTGAAGAAAAATTAGCACAAGCTATGGTGCAGCCAAAAGGTGTTGTGGTGGAGGCAAATGGAATTGCGGGCAGTGAAGAGGTAGAAGAAGAGGAGGTAGAAGAGGAAGAGGAGGAAGGAGAGATGGAGGCAGTGGCCGGGCGGCTGGAGATCAGAGTTGTGGACAAAGCTGGAGGCTCAGCAGTTGTGGAAACGGCAAATTCTCGAGCCAACACACATCTGCAACCTCTGACGAGAAAACCTTCCCCCACGACTAATGGCAGTGCTGCTGTCGGTGGGGACGGCAGCCCAGCAAGTCCCGGCGTTGGCCAGGAGGATCCTTCTGTGTACTTTGACGCTGCCGACGAAAACGTTCAAGCTGCAAATGGTGAACATCTGTCTCCTGTGCCGGGTGCCGTGCCCCCTAATGTTGTTCCAATTACTAATGGAGAAACCCAAGACAAACTGGTGAGTTAGGTTGAAACTCATTTATAAGTCTCCTTTGTGCTAAGTTTACAAACAGATGTGCGATAAGAATTCCTGGAAGAAAAGTAATCAGTTTTTCATCTGACACTGTAAAAGCTTACTTCGCAAATAGAGAGAGAGAGAGAGAGAGAGAGAGAGAGAGAGAGAGAGAGAGTGTGTGTGTGTGTGTGTGTGTGTGTGTGTGTGTGTGTGTGTGTATAGTCATCTCTGAATTTTCCCACATTAAATGCGAAAGTGAATAGCTTACCTCAAACTGAGCCATAATTTATTTTTCACAATCAAAGACCTTTTTAGGTCTTGAGAATAAATTGTACTCTGCACAATCTGTGCTATAAAAACCATCTGAATATAACACATACAGACACAAGCAAACATATTGCTTGTGTCTGTATGTGTGGATGGATATGTGCGTGTGTGCGAGTGTATACCTGTCCTTTTTTCCCCCTAAGGTAAGTCTTTCCACTCCCGGGATTGGAATGACTCCTTACCCTCTCCCTTAAAACCCACTTCCTTTCGTCTTCCCCTCTCCTTCCCTCTTTCCTGATGAGGCAACAGTTTGTTGCGAAAGCTTGAATTTTGTGTGTATGTTTGTGTTTGTTTGTGTGTGTATCGACCTGCCAGCGCTTTCATTCGGTAAGTCACCTCATCTTTGTTTTTATATATAATTTTTCCCACGTGGAATGTTTCCCTCTATTATATATATATATACAAATACAAAATTATATGAGAGTTATGGGACTGTGTATGACTTATTTTATGTGGAACTTGTAAAATTATTTGTTTCCCCCAGTGTCAAGAATTTCTATTCTTCCTCTCTCTTCAGAATGTAAATACATAGACAAGAAAAATTTCAGTGCATCAACGATTTGTATTATCTACCTTCATTGGCCTGTATCTTTTGATTTATTTTTATAGGAACGAAGACACTCTGTGTGCTCAGCATCTACTGTTGAGATGAAATCAACAGAGGATCGTTCCAGGAAAACCGTACCAGTGCAGGCACAGACACCATATGTCCCTGGAGTAAAAAGCAAGATACCAGTGCCCGTCAAGAGCCCGCGTTGCAGTTTCATTGAGCCTGACTCAAACAGGTAATTCATGTACATCTGTAGCGTACACATTGTAATCTTACCCTTCCATACATCACGATTCAGATTCTCTGTCTCTACACAAGTTTTGAAAGTTTCATGAGGCATAAGATATATAAAAGAAACATTTTACTTATCTTCATTTTCTCTTGTTGTCGGCTCCCATTTTTGCATCTAGGGGTACATACTTGGGGCTGAAATTTTGATTTAACTTTGTGGGTTCTTGATAACTAAATAACTGATGATTTGCATGTATTATTCTTGAATTTTATTCTTTGTCACATTTTTCGATATCACACCATCTTTACAATTTCCGCTTAATATTCCAAATTACATTGTTAGTGTTGATCATAAAAAAAAATGTTTTTCTCCATCAGAGGCATGCCCACTACTACCTACATTCTGCAGTACTCACAATATTCCAAAGAGTTTACTAACTTTCTTGACAAAAGAAGAATCTTCCCTAAAATATATCATTATTTTGTAAATTCGTCCAGAAATAAATTTTATAATTTACATTAGACTGTGCAACTAATAATATGAATTTTGATTGTACCGTAATTTTCACATGTTACAAAATAGTGTCCCATTACAACATCCACACAGTGTTCTGTTCAAATATTTTGGAGATGTAGTTCTTCGTGTCCAGGCTATACGTATAGTACTGTGTTCCTGATGATGTACTGTAATTTACATGATAAAAAGCTTTTGTTAAATTAGAAAACGCACCCTGTGGTTACACTTTTGTTTTTCTATGCCTTCAACTTCTCATGCAAGAACAAATACATTTTGTGATTAATTGAAGAGTTGTTCCAAAAAACTAAACTCCAAATTTGTCAGTATGTTGTGTTCAGAGAAATAAGCAACTACTCTGTTGTACGTACATTGCCTACTAGATATGAAATAGAGCACAGATCTTTTAATCAGGTACTTACATTTTCTGAACACACAAATGTGAACAACAGAAAAAAATAAAGGAAAAAGGCAAATATCTAATTCATTGAACATTTTTCGGAGCTGATAAAGTCAGTGAAACTTGGGTGACAGTGTGAAGCACCAAGTTTTTTAAAAAAGCAATGAAACTGCGTTCATCAGAGAATTGAATATTTCAAAGAATTATTTTCTGGATGCCATTTTAGCTGAACAATAGTCATCTTTGAAAATATGGTATGTAAAGTTCTGGCAGACTGTATATAATTTGGGTGTATATAAATTAGGAGTAGAGGAAGCACCACATTGAATAATAGAAGTTCTCGGTCATCGAAAGGTGCACACAAAAAAGAATCAAAACTTCTCTAGCTTTTGGCTGTATCCTTTTATGAGCTAAAGTACATGTACGCACGACTCCTCCTCCTCCTCCTGGGATGAGGGGTTTGTCAGGTGTGGTGGGTGAGAGGAGAAAAGATGTGAGGAGCAGGAGGGAGGGTTGGGGAAGAGTGACTGACAGCTCATAAGTCAGCAGCAGGGACACAGAATAGGAATGCAACATGTGGGCACCAGAACCAGGAAGTTTGTGCAATACATGATAACATTGATGTGCGTGAGTGGATTAAAGGACGCGACTCGAGAGGAAGGAGAGGGGTGGGTACAGGGAGTTAGCAGAGATTGAGGACAGGAGGATTACAGGAATGCCAAATATGTTGCAAGCATAACTCCTTGGTATAGAAAAGATGGTGCTAGTGGAAATGATCTGGAAGCACCTATTGAAGTGGCTTAGTAGTGTGTTCTGCCCCTGGATGGTCAACTCTACTGTCGGCCACAGTTTGGTGGCAGCCATTCTTTCTGACAGACAGTTGGTAGTCGTGCCCACATAAAATGCTGTGCAAAAATTGGTATATGACATGGCTTCTTTCACATGTTGTCCTGTCTTTGATGACTGGACCCCTGCTCCTGCTATCAGCATTAGTTCAGAAAAGTATCCCTGTTGTTATTGTTGTGGTCTTCAGTCTAAAGACTGGTTTGATGCAGCTCTCCATGCTGCTCTATCCTGTGCAATACTGTTCCTCTCCAAATAACTTCTGCAACTTACATCCTTCTGAATCTTCATACAACACTCATCTCCTGGTCTACCTCAGCAGTTTTTACCCTCCACACATCCCTCCAATACTAAACTGGTGATCCCTTTATGTATCAGACAAATTTCTTTGCTTCCCAAATCTATTCAGTATTTCCTCATTAGTTGTATGATCTACCCATCTAATCTTCAGCATTCTTCTGTAGCACCTCATTTCAAAAGCTCCACACAAATACTTTCAGAAAAGATTCCCTGATACTTAAATCTATATTTGGTGTTAACAGGTTTCTCTTCTTCAGAAATGTTTTTCTTGCTATTGCTAGTCTATATTTTATATTCTCTCTGCTCTAGCCATCATTTGTTATTTTACTATTCTAATAGCAAAACTCATCTGCTACTTTAAGCGCCCTCTTTCCTAATTTAATTCCCTCAGCTTCACCAGGTTTAATTTGACTACATTCCATTATCTTTGTTTTGATTTATTGATTTCCGTCTTACTTTTCATCTTACCTTTCAAGGTACTGTCGATTCAGTTTAACTACTCTTAAAAGTCCTTTGCTGTCTGTATCTGACAGAATTACAATGTCATCAATAAACCTCAAAGTTTTTATTTCTTCTCTCCGAACTTTAATTCCTTCCCCAAAGTTTTCTTTGGTTCTCTTTACTACTTGCTCAATGTACAGATCGAATAACATTGGTGATAGGCTACAGCCCTGTCTCACTCCCATCTTAACCACTGCTTCCCTTTCATAACCCTCGACTCCAGTAACTGCTGTTTGTTTTCTGTAAAAGTTGTAAATAGCCTTTCACTTCCTGTATTTTACCCATGCAACCTCCAGAATTTCAAAGAGAGTATTCCAGTCAACAATGTCAAAAGCTGTCTCTAAGTCTACAAATGCTATAAATGTAGGTTTGCCTTTCCTGAATCTATGTTCTAAGGTAAGTTGTAGTGTCAGTCTTGCCTCATGTGTGCTCACATTTCTCCAGGATCCAAACTGATCTTCCCCAAAGTTGGTGTCTACTAGTTTTTCCATTCTTCTGTAAAGAATTCTTGTTAGTATTTTGCAAGTATGACTTATTAAACCAATAATTGGGTAATATTCACACCTGTCAGCATCAGTGATCTTTGGAATTGGGCTGATATATTCTTCTTGAAGGCTGAGGGCATTTCATCTGTCTCATATATCTTGCACACCAAATGGAAGAGTTTTTTTCATGGCTGGCTCCTCCAAGGCTGTCCCTATGCCTAGCTAAAAGCTAATCCCATATCCTATTCCTTAAATACTGCCTGAGTTATGGACTGCCCCCACCTCCCCTTCTTCCCACCCTCCCTTTGGCCATTCCTGAGTTCATGTAGCTACACTAAAAAGGAGGGGGTAGCTGGAAACCTAATACTGTATTTTACGGACTATGGAACGCTATAGACTATAAACCACATCTTAATTTTTAAGCAATTTTTTTTAAATAACTTTTCACCATTTTTATTGTTTTATTGCAAAGTAAACTGAAATGATCTTTAAAATCACTGAAAATTGTCATCAGCACTTTCTTCTCCTTCCTCCTCCTCCTCTTCATTGTTGTCGTTGTCCTTCCTTTCAGTGTGAATTCATGTTGGGTTTCATCCATCATCCATTTGTTCCACTCTTCTCTCATATACACTTTAAATAGTTTTATTCATTGAGACATCAAGAGGTTTCAGTTGTGAATTAATTTCTCCTGGAATGACCGAAAGCTCTGTATTTCTCTGTCTCAATTTTTCTTTCACAGAATTTTTGAAATGACTACTAAACTGATTCAGCACAAGAAGAGAACTCTTCTTCATTAAAACACCTTTCATACCAGCCTCAGTTCTCCAACCCGTGTCATGTACGTGAAAAAACCTGGCAGTATTTCAGAGGATTTTGTAATTGTTTTTTTGCTTGAACATCTTCATTGGATTAGTTATGACATGTAAGGACAACAGTGTAAAACATTTTTTCATGTACACTTTTTTTATAGTTACAGTTTCAGCATCTTTCATGGTAACAGTTCTGTCACTCGACATATCAAATGTCAAAGGAGTTTTGTCCATATTTCTTATTTGGATTAGTTCCACACTGCTTTTATTTTAATGTTGAATAATAAAGTGATGGAAAGATAATACTTTATCTTCATACTCTTGTGGCGTTTTTTGAGATATTTTAGTTTTGATTCACATGCTAGGTCCATGATGCTTAGTATACCTGTAGCATCAACCAGTTCTACACTTAAGTCCATTAAGTTCCACTATGGTGCTAGCGTACAAGCTTGTTTTGAATTATTTTTATATTAATTCCAGTGCCATTTTGACAGTGTCCTTGAATCCTTTTCAAAACATCATCTTCTAGTTTTGGCCAATTTGCGTTCAGTCCTATATTGGCACATTTAGTCTTCCTCATTTTTTTCAGTTCTTTACTAGTCTGCCAGTCGTGAATGGTTTTTTCTGTTGATGGAGGGTTGAAATTCTGCTCAGCTGCACTCTGTTTTATGTTGTTCTGCATATGCTATTACTTTCAATTTATATATATTTATATATATGAATATCTTTTATTTTTTTCTATTATGAAACAAACTACTAACAAAAATATTGTACTGTTACCAATAACACAAATCAGTTTCAATTCAAGTTAAGTGGCACTGTAGACTGCTATGACACATCATAGGATAGGCAGTGTTCTGCGTTTGTGATGGCAGAACGCGAGGGAAACAATGGTAGCAAGCATGTGACACGTGACTCCTGTGACTCCTGACAACTCGTGTTCATCGCATCTGTGAACTGCCACTTGAATTCAGTGTTGCCAGAGAGAGAGAGAGAGAGAGAGAGAGAGAGAGAGAGAGAGAGAGAGAGAGAGAGGGGGGGGGGGGGGGGGGGGGGGGGGAGGTTTCCCATGGCATCGAATATAAGGCCACAGCAAAGTGTATTGTATTATATTATGCACACAAAAGGAAAAAAAACACATCCGAGTCATAATAGTTGGTATAGTTTATTAGTTTTCAAGTGAACACAAAAATATATTGGTGAAAAAAATATTAGCACCAGAAGCCACAAACTTTAACTAAAAGTGTGTCACTACCTAGTGACATGGTGTGCAAGAGCAATTTACATCTGATCTGTAATTTAACACAACATGTATAAGGTACTTCGTAATATTAAATTTCACTCTGTCTTTAACATCGTTATCCTGAAATAAAATGTTCACCTCATCGCTGTCATAGGCCACCAGCATTAAGATTGCTCTGTGTGTGGGTGTGGGGTTCGTCACATGTAGCTGTTAGGTAAGTTTCCATCCTCACAGAAACAACTGTGCGCCCATAAATAAACTGTTTTTACTGGGTTATTTTAACATCTACATCAAGGGTTACTGTCAGAAGCTACACTTTGAGAATTTCTACTCTATTTCTACAGGAAAGCCTCTGGTTAACTTGCAAATGAATGTAGCAAAGCAGGTAGATTGCAGGTTTTCTGTATCATAATGTCAGACTTCTTTCTCCTGATAATGACGTCCTCCTGAGTAGTCCCCGCCCGGAGATCCGAATGGGGGACTATTTTACCTCCGGAATATTTTACCCGAGAGTATGCCATCATCATTAACCATACAGTAAAGCTGCATGCCCTCGGGAAAAATTACAGCTGTAGTTACCCCTTTCTTTCAACTGTCCGCAGTACCAGCACAGCGAGGCTGTTTTGGTTAGTGTTACAAGGCCAGATCAGTCAATCATCCAGACTGTTGCCCCTGCAACTACTGAAAAGGCTGCTGCCCCTCTTCAGGAACCACACGTTTGTCTGGCCTCTCAACAGATACCCCTCCGTTGTGGTTGCACCTACGGTACGGCTGTCTGTATTGCTGAGGCACGCAAGCCTCACCACCAACGGCAAGGTCAGTGGTTCATGGGGGGAGAAAGAAAACTGGCGTTCTACGGATCGCAGTGTGGAATGTCAGATCCCTTAATCGGGGAGGTAGGTTGGAAAATTTAAAAAGGGAAATGGATAGGTTAAAGTTAGATATAGTGGGAATTAGTGAGGTTCGGTGGCAGGAAGAACAAGACTTTTGGTCAGGCGAATACAGGGTTATAAATACAAATAGGGGTAATGCAGGAGTAGGTTTAATAAAGAATAAAAAAATAGGAATGCGGGTAAGCTACTACAAACAGCATAGTGAACACATTATTGTGGCCAAGATAGACACGAAGCCCACGCCTACTACAGTAGTACAAGTTTATATGCCAACTAGCTCTGCAGATAACGAAATAATTGAAGAAATGTATGAGAAATAAAAGAAATTATTCAGATAGTGAAGGGGGACAAAAATTTAATAGGCATGGGTGACTGGAATTCGGTAGTAGGAAAAGGGAGAGAAGGCTTCATGGTAGAATTTTGCACAGAGTACAACTTAATCATACCTAACACTTGGTTCAAGAATCATAAAAGAAGGTTGTATACATGGAAGAAGCCTGGAGATACTGACAGATTTCAGATAGATTATATAATGGTAAGACAGAGATTTAGGAACCAGGTTTTAAATTGTAAGACATTTCCAGGGGCAGATGTGGACTCTGTCCACAATCTGTTGGTTATGAACTGTAGATTGAAACTGAAGAAACTGCAAAAGGTGGGAATTTAAGGAGATGGGACCTGGATAAACTGACTAAACCAGAGGTTTTACAGAGTTTCAGGGAGAGCGTAAGGGAACAAATGGCAGGAATGGGGGGAAAAGAAATACAGTAGTAGAAGAATGGGTAGCTTTGAGGGATGAAGTAGTGAAGGCAGCAGATGATCAGGTAGGTAAAAAGACGAGGGCTAGTAGAAATCCTAGAAATCCTTGGGTAACGGAAGAAATATTGAATTTAATTGATGAAATGAGAAAATATAAAAATGCAGTAAATGAACCAGGCAAAAAGGAATACAAACATCTCAAAAATGAAATCGACAGGAAGTGCAAAATGGCTAAGCAGGGATGGCTAGAGGATAAATGTAAGGATGTAGAGGCTTATCTCACTAGGGGTAAGATAGATACTGCCTACAGGAAAATTAAAGAGACCTTTGGAGAAAAGAGAACCACTTGCATGAATATCAAGAGCTCAGATGGAAACCCAGTTCTAAGCAAAGAAGGGAAAGCAGAAAGGTGGATGTTGTGACTTGGCAAGACAGCCAAGCCACTAGGAGATATTCGAAAGGCACGCGTTTAAGCTCACACAGGCTGGCGTGAGGTCTGGAACAGTTAAGGGAATTTATAGTAGCAAAGAATGTAAGTAACTACTGGAATACTTAACTTTAATTCATAATTGGTGAACATCAGTCTGACAGTACATGTATCACAAGATAAATAGCAAATGATAATGGCGCCTTGCTAGGTCGTAGCAAATGACGTAGCTGAAGGCTATGCTAACTATCGTCTCAGCAAATGAGAGCGTAATTTGTCAGTGAACCATCGCTAGGAAAGTCGGCTGTACAACTGGGGCGAGTGCTAGTAAGTCTGTAACCTCCCCCCTCACTTATCGACCTTAAAGACAGTGAAAAATTAAACCGCGTGTACCTAATGGAAATTTGGGAAAAGCAATCGTCACCGAAGTTAACCTGTCGGTAAAGAGGGAGGAAAGGGTTACATCTAAATGAAAGGAAAAATGCAAATGAAACTGGTGGAAATTAATTTTGAAAAGGGATAAAGTTAATAAAGGAAGTAAATGTGCGGCCGTTACGTTAACAATTAACTAGCGGTAATTAGATATTTGAGATTTGGAGGAAATCACGGTCGCCAGTCCTAAGGACAATTACTATAGTTACTGAAAAAGTAAGGTTATTACACATATAATTAGCACTAGAAGCGTGGCAACTGAAGGTTGACACGTGTAGTGTGAAAACTGAAAGTTTGTCAGAAGTAATAAATTTCGCTACTCTCTGACTTAATTTAGCAGAAGAATTAATAAAACCAGAAAACTGAAAGTTAATTTAGTGACTGAAATTAATAAGAAGCTTTCTTTCTTAAGCACATCGAAATCCAGTAAAATACGGTTAGTCTTGGACTACCTCAACAATCATTTCAAAAGCAACTTGACTCTACGCAATTTAGAAACAAGAGATTTAACTTTGAACTTGAATTAAATGATTCTGAACAATTAACAATAGTAAAATTTAGTACGTACCAAGCTGAGCTGCAGTCACAGGTAAGCTAAAATATGCTAACAAAACTCGCACTCTTAATTTGTGCTCGTGTAACCTAAATATTGTAGCCAGCTGAACTTTGAAATTAAAGCAGTGAAATCGAATGATGCTGGCGTTTGAATTTCAACGACCCTCGGGCTCATTTCGGAAAAGGAAGGGACCCTGCTTGGCAATGCAATTGGGACAATGAGCAACAAAGGTTCATGCTAAGTTGCTGTAATTTTGCGAGGCAAATGGAACAATTTGAAAAGCTGAGGTCTGCCATACAGTTCTGAAACTTTACGTGCTTTTAGTCTTCCTTGTTGGTTGATTGAAGGTTTGAAGCCGTCGATCGAGGAGGTGGCGACAGTCACTCATTGTCGGCCGTCGCTGTTGCAGAAGCTGGATGTTGGCGCGCCTTCTTCTCGACACGGTCACCAGGCGAAACGGGCTCTTGATGTGCGCCAGCTAATGCTTCCCGTCCGCGACGCCATGTCAGAAACTATCATCGCGAGTCGAGCGCAATTACATGCTGCCAAACCCCGAAAGCGCGGCAACTCGCGGGAGCGTCACACAACACACCTGCTCCACTCACTACTCCCGCCAGACTCTCACTGCCCGCGCCCCACACGGCAGAGTTAACACTACCAAAGATCCTACACACTTTGATTCTTCACACAACCTATCGATGTAATCGTTCGATAGCAGTTTTCCCTAGGCAAGACCCAGCATAAAAATACAAATAATCTTTACACAACAAATCAATTATACATCGACATAAATGCATAAATACATATATACAAATAGTAAAACAATTACAATATGTAAAGACACAGCAATGTCATATATTCAGGTAACAAAAATAAGGAAAACAAATTATAGTACAATAGGTGGAAATAGGAGGATATGCATTTCCGGCGTTACAAGTCTCTCTAGACCTGCCGTGTGGCGGCGCTCGGTCTGCAATCACTGACAGTGGCGACACGCGGGTCCGACGTATTCTAACGGACCGCGGCCGATTTAAAGGCTACCACCTAGCAAGTGTCGTGTCTGGCGGTGACACCACATTCCTCCCCCGCAAATCGGCGGACGGTTGTGGCATAAGGCTTCCGCCCGCCGTGGAGAGGACCCCATGTTGACGTATGCAACGAGGTGGGGAGCCTAACAACAGGCGAGGCTGTGCCACCCGCACCCTGCCATTTGGTCCGAGGGGAGCTAGGAAACGCCTGAAAACCTAGTCCAGGGTGCACGCCAACATGCGGTGTATGCGCCCGCAGAGAGACAGGAGGGGCCGAAGGGTCGACCTCCATCGGGTCGGGGCACCCGACGGGCGAAGACGACATATCGTCCGGAGCGGGCTGGAGTTCCGTGGCGGAGGACAACTGGTCACGGGGAGCGATCGGCGGCGTGTGACCCAGGGAGGCGCCCGGCGGTTGTAGCGATGCGTCCACTGCAGTCGTCACCGGCGGGGAGAACATGCGGCGACGGCGGCACGTCGCCATGGGGCAAAATGGAAGGCAGCGTCGGTAACACCTGGGGCTGAGGCGAGCCAGTAGATGGGTCTCCAGGGCACTGACCGGACGGCACCGTCGCTGAAAGCAGACGGGGAGTGGCAGATCCCGTGCGACGACAGAGGCGCAGCTGATTGAAATGCTGACGCACCTCACCAGAGGCCCCCAAACCAAGATACATAGCGTGGCCGAGGCAGCGAAGAATACGCCCTGCGAGCCAATGCCGTGAACCTCGATAGTTGCGGTAGTAGACAAGATCGCCTGTGGCAAAAACAGGTGTCTGCCGCTGCACAGGAACCTGATGCAGCGGATTTAGCAAAGACATCAAGGTTCGATGAGGGCGACCGTGAAGCAACTCAGCCGGCAAGCGACCATCGCGGGGCTGAGAGCGATACGAGGACAAAAAGAGCAATAACGTGTCCTCCCGAGAATGCGACTCTTTCAACTTCAACATCTGTGACTTGAAAGTCCGGACCAAATGTTCAGCGGCACCGTTTGACTGTGGCGAAAACGGCGCGGACGTCAGATGTTGAATACCATTGGCCTTGCAGAATGACTGAAATTCTGCGGACATGAATTGTGGGCCATTGTCGGAAACAATAGTCTGTGGAAGACCTTCAATGCAAAAGATAGCAGATAACGCTTGGATGGTGGCAGATGACGTCGTGGAAGACATACGGACAAGAAAGGGAAAATTACTGAATGAATCGACCAGAACCAACCATCGAGCATTCCAGAAGGGACCAGCAAAATCGATGTGTAAGCGTTGCCAAGGGGAACTGGCTTTTGGCCATGCAAAGAATTTCCACGGTGGTGCGGATTGTTGTTCGGCACACGCCATGCAAGAAGAGCACATATGCGTAATCGCAGCATCGATTCCGAACCAAGTACAGTGCTGACGAGCAAGTTTTTTCGTTCTCACTATACCCCAATGTCCTGGGTGGAGAAGCCGTAAGACAGAGGACTGTAACGAACGTGGGACCACGACGCTGGACTGATCGTTATCAGAACGCAACAGCAAAACACCACGTCGTACAAAAAGTCTCTCCTTGTGAGCAAAAAATGGGCGAACCAACGGATCCCCGATCCGTGACTTTGACAAGGGCCATTGCGGAGCAACAAAATGCAGAACGGTAGCAAGGACAGGGTCTGCAGCTGTGGCTGTAGCTACACGATGAAAATCAATCGGAAACAATTCGACCACGTCATCGGTTTCCGAATCAATGAACATGCAATCAAGTTCGGAGGAATCGAATGCTCTATCCTTAGCAACAGGCATACGGGACAACGCATCGGCGGTTCCGTTCTGAGCAGTGGACCGATACCAGATATCGTAGTGGTACTGCGAGAGGAAAATAGATCAGCGAATGAATTTCTGCGCTGTACATGGAGGTACAGGCTTGTTCGGATGAAAAAGTGATGTCAAAGGTTTGTGGTCTGTGATGATGGTAAAGTGACAACCATACAAGAAATCATGAAACTTTGTAACACCAAATACGAGAGCCAAAGCTTCTTTCTCGATCTGTGAATAATTTCTTTGCGCAGACGAGAGCAATTTGGATGCAAAGGCAATAGGGCGATCGTGCGATCCATCTTTGTGCACAAGCACAGCACCGATCCCGAAATCCTATGCATCCACCATCAACAAAAGGGGTTTCTGGGGATCGAATGGCGTAAGGCAAGTATTGGAAAGCAACGCCGATTTCAACTGGCAAAAGGCGCGTTCGCATTCCGTCGTCCAGACGAACGGAACACCTTTACGGCGTAAGCGATGAAACGGAGCTGAAATGGAAGAGGCGTGGCGCACATAGTTATGGTAGTAATTGATTTTTCCCAGCACACTCTGTAGCTGCTTCAAATTCTGCGGCGAAGGCAAGTCTTGTATGGCACGGAGGTGCTCTGGACTGGGATGTATGCCTTGGGCATTGAGTACATGGCCCAGGTAGGGTAAGTCCCGAGCAAAAAACACACATTTGTCCTTCCGCAAGCAAAGACCATTGTGTCGCAAGACCTGAAATAATGTTCTGAGATTGGCTAAATGTTCTTCTTCCGTCTTTCCGGAGATCACAATATCGTCCAGATAGTTTGCTGCAGTAGGGACCGACGCACAAACAATTTGTAGATATTGCTGAAACAATGCAGGAGCGGATGCACACCCGAATGGCGGTTGTTTGAATCGATACAAACCAAGATGCGTGTTAACCACCAAGACGCGCTGGGACTCTTCGTTCATTGGTATTTGCAAGTACGCATCTACTAGGTCCAACTTCGAAAAATATTTACCCGGGCACAGTTTGTCAAAAAGATCTCCCGGGCGGGGTAAAGGAAAAGTTGCAGTCACTAGCTGGGGATTCACTGTTGCCTTGAAGTCCACGCAAAGTCTCAAGTTTCCGGAAGGTTTTTGCAAAATTACTAAGGGTGAAGCCCAGAGAGAAGCCTGCACACATTCAATTACACCTTGTGATTCCAAATCGTGTAATGTTCTTGTGACCGCATCACGCAATGCGTGGGGAACATTGCGCGCTCTGAAAAATTTGGGTTAATGTCTGCAAACTCTTCACATAGACGAGAAACACTGTCTGAAGGCACAGTCTGGTTCACTGATAGGACCTGATTGACTATAGACAAGTTAAACAACCGAAATAAATCGAAACCAAACAAGTTCACTGCAGAAGAAGAACGAAGGACGTACAATGACACAAGTTTTGTTTGTCCCTTGTATGTTGCAAGAAGGCTGCACTGGCCTAACACAGGGAGCCCGTGACCTGAATATGTAGTTAGCTTAACATTTGCGGCACGCAGCGGAGGTGTGCCCAGCTGTTTGTACGTGTCGTGATTGATCAATGAAACTGCAGCTCCGGTATCGAGCTGGAATGGTATGACATTGCCATTAATATCCAAGTCTACAAAAAGTTTATTGTCCTGCTGACGACAAGAGCGACTGTCTCGTGCAACGTGAACTGACACTGGTACAGAATCACTTGCGACTTGATGTGATTTCTGGCGACGTCGACACACACTATTAGTGGGACAAACACAGTCACTGTTAGAGAGAGTGGCACTGGGTGGAGTGGAATGAACTACATGAATTTCCATAGGCGAAGTGTCGCGAGCCTGAGTATCCTTGGTTCGATTCCGATTCCGGCGCGAAGCAAAGGGCCTGGAATGGATGTGTGTGTCCGATCGGAGCTTTTTCTGACAAACACTCTGAACATGGCCTATTTTATTAGAGAAAAATCAAATAGCTTGGCGTGCCGGGCAGTTCTCACGCGAATGTCTAGTAGCACACCGCAGGCATGATTTCACTGCATTTGCTTGCCGACGCGGGACACGTGGCGGAGAGCCAGGCAGCTTTGGTGCGGCCGGGCACGAGGACTGTTTACTGTTCCGTGCAGCTCGCCCGGCAGGCCGGTTAACCTGACACACGGGTGGCGAAGTTTCAAATGATTCCTGAGCAAAGTCAAGTGTGTTCTGCCGATCCAATATGTCCATCACTTGTTGAAGGGAGGGATTGACTAGTTTCAAAATCTGATCCCTTATACGAACATCAGAAACGTTCTGTGCAATTGCATCACGTACCATAGTATCTGAATAAGGGAGTCTACATTCACACTCAAAAGCACAATCCCTAGTAAGGCCTTGCAAGGTTGCAACCCACTCCCGATTAGTCTGTCCTGCCGTACGTTTGGTACGAAAGAAGGTATACCTTTTTGCAACTACATTGACTGATTCTTTGAAATATGCATCTAATGCAGACAAAATTTCTTCGTAGGACAGAGTTGCTACATCGCATCGGGGAAATAATTTCACTATCACACGGTACGTGGCCACTCCGACACACGATAATAATAAAGGCTGCCGCTCATTACCTTGAATTCTGTAGGCAGCGAGATGGAATCCAAATTGGCGTGACCACTCCGTCCAGCTTTCCAGTGCCGCATCAAAAGGACGAAAAGGTGGTGCAACTGCGTGTTGTGGCTGCGGGAGCGGTGGAGCGGCGGCTGCCGCATCGGTTTGCATTGCACGTTGACCCTGAACGAGCTGTCCAAGGGCATCCAATAATGCCTGCGTCTGCTGATTCTGCAAGCGATAAAATTCGGACAGTACATCTGGAGATTGTGGCGAAGCCATTACACAAGTAAATCAGTCTGTATTGGTACAAACGCGAATTGGCTCGTCGCAAAACTGTTGTGACTTGGCAAGACAGCCAAGCCACTAGGAGATAGCCGAAAGGCACGCGTTTAAGCTCACGCAGGCTGGCGTGAGGTCTGGAACAGTTAAGGGAATTTATAGTAGCAAAGAATGTAAGTAACTACTGGAATACTTAACTTTAATGCATAATTGGTGAACATCGGTCTGACGGTACATGTATCACAAGATAAATAGCAAATGATAATGGCGCCTTGCTAGGTCGTAGCAAATGACGTAGCTGAAGGCTATGCTAACTATTGTCTCGGCAAATGAGAGCGTAATTTGTCAGTGAACCATTGCCAGCAAAGTCGGCTGTACAACTGGGGCGAGTGCTAGTAAGTCTCTCTAGACCTGCCGTGTGGCGGCGCTCGGTCTGCAATCACTGACAGTGGCGACACGCGGGTCCGACATATACTAACGGACCGCGGCCGATTTAAAGGCTACCACCTAGCAAGTGTGGTGTCTGGCGGTCACACCACAGTGGAAGGAGTATATAGAGGGTCTATACAAGGGCGATGTACTTGAGGACAATATTATGGAAATGGAAGAGGATGTAGATGAAGATGAAATGGGAGATATGATACTGCGTGAAGAGTTTGACAGAGCACTGAAAGACCTGAGTCGAAACAAGGCCCCGGGAGTAGACAACATTCCATTAGAACTACTGACGGCCTCGGGAGAGCCAGTCTTGACAAAACTCTACCATCTGGTGAGCAAGATGTATGAGACAGGCGAAATACCCTCAGACTTCAAGAAGAATATAATAATTCCAATCCCAAAGAAAGCAGGTTTAGACAGATGTGAAAATTACCGAACTATCAGTTTAATAAGTCACGGCTGCAAACTACTAACGCGAATTCTTTACAGCCGAATGGAAAAACTAGTAGAAGCTGACCTAGGGGAAGATCAGTTTGGATTCCGTAGAAATAATGGAACACGTGAGGCAATACTGACCCTACGACTTATCTTAGAAGCTGGATTAAGGAAAGACAAACCTACGTTTCTAGCATTTGTAGACTTGGAGAAAGCTTTTGACAATGTTGACTGAAATACTCTCTTTCAAATTCTGAAGGTGGCAGGGGTAAAATACAGGGAGCCAAAGGCTATTTACAATTTGTATAGAAACCAAATGGCAGTTAAAGAGTTGAGGGGCATGAAAGGGAAGCAGTGGTTGAGAAGGGAGTGAGACAGGGTTGTAGCCTCTCCCCGATGTTATTCAATCTGTATATTGAGCAAGCAGTGAAGGAAACAAAAGAAAAATTCGGAGTAGGTATTAAAATCCATGGAGAAGAAATAAAAACTTTGAGGTTCTCCGATTAAGTAATTCTGTCAGAGACAGCAAAGGACTTGGAAGAGCAGTTGAACGGAATGGATAGTGTCTTGAAAGGAGGATATAAGATGAACATCAACAAAAGCAAAACGAGGATAATGGAATGTAGTCGAATTAAGTCGGGTGATGCTGAGGGTATTAGATTAGGAAATGAGACACTTGAAGTAGTAAAGGAGTTTTGTTATTTGGGGAGCAAAATAACTGACGATGGCCAAAGTAGAGAGGATATAAAATGTAGACTGGCAGTGGGAAGGAAAGCGTTTATGAAGAAGAGAAATTTGTTAACATCGAGTATAGATTTAAGTGTCAGGAAGTCGTTTCTGAAAGTATTTGTATGGAGTGTAGCCATGTATGGAAGTGAAACATGGACGATAATTAGTTTAGACCATAAGAGAATAGAAGCTTTCGAATTGTGGTGCTACAGAAGAATTCTGAAGATTAGATGGGTAGATCACATAACTAATGAGGAGATGTTGAATAGGATTGGAGAGAAGAGAAGTTTGTGGCACAACTTGATTAGAGGAAGGGATCGGTTGGTAGGACATGTTCTGAGGCATCAAGGGATCACCAATTTAGTATTGGAGGGCAGCTTAGTATTGGAGGGCAGCGTAGAGGGTAAAAATCGTGAGGGATACCAAGAGATGAATACACCAAACAGATTCAGAAGGATGTAGGTTGCAGTAGGTACTGGGAGATGAAGAAGCTTGCACAGGATAGAGTAGCATGGAGAGCTGCATCAAACCAGTCTCAGGACTGAAGACCACAACAACAACAACAACAACAACAACATTGTCAGACTAGTGACTTGCTTTTCTTTCCTGCATTTGCCGAGAGACTGTATTTCCACAGTACCATTCTTGAAGAAGTAACTATTTGAAAGCTAATAAATGAATAATTAGATCTTTACATTAATTGCAACATGATCTGTCATGTGAAACTATGTTTATCTAGTCATGTATTATCAGTCACTTCCTATTCCACAATTACTGTAGTTATTGACATCTGTGCAGTCACCCCTTTTATGAAGAGAACTATCAACAGTATATTTCAGTCATTGAGGGAGAATGCCATGATTTAACAATGCATTATATAACTAAGAATATTAAATGTTACAGGACCACAACTTTTTAATGTCTTATTGGGGATATTATCCACATCATATGAACTTCTACTTTTTAGGTCATGTTCATCTTTCTTATTTCAGATAGTTGTGTGTGGTTAATTTTTCATTCACTAAATGTCCTCATTGTTGCTTCTTCAGTGTACTGTTTCACTTTTTATTCAGAATCATTTGCACCAGTTTTCTCACCCACTGTTCAGAAAGGAATTATTAAAAATACCTGTCACACAGGAACTTTAAAAACAGTGCTTGCCCCCTTAGCATTGCACCTTTGATAATAGAATGGGATCTTGAATTTTGAAAGCTACAAGTTACCAAAACTATCATAATTCCCCCCAGTTTTCTAATTATTTTGACATTTTGCTCACTGACACCCTTGCAGGAGTAACGAAGAACATGAAGAAGTTGGTGTAGCAATCCCATTACGCAGATGCCAGACTTTGCCAGATGCGCGTCCGAGTGACGAGGACTCCTCGGACGCACGCCTGGCAGCGTGCACGCCTGCACTGCGCAGACGTCGTGAGAGAGAGGCGAAGTATGTGACGGACCAGTCACAGCTGAACCTGCGCTTCCGCCGGCCGGGCCAGCGTAGTCAGCAGCAGCAGTTGCAGCAGCAGCGTCAAAGGTAAGTTTGTCACTTGTTGTTTATCTACCTCTGCATGCCTTTACTCATGTTTGTGTGTCTCTGTACATGTTTTCTTTCTGTTGCCATCTGATACACAATTTTTTTTTCCGTCCTCCACGTTCTTTTGCTTGGATATTTGGCTCTTCCTGTCATACTTTGGTGTGTGCAGCATCGTACATGTTGGAGTGCATGCACTGTCAATGATCGTACAGAAAGCAGAACCCAGCATATTACAGTGATATGTTAGTGTTTCTGTAACATTTATTCTATATGTACACTTCCTGTTTTAATTTCAGTTATCATGTCTCTTAATTCCAATGTTAACCACTATTTTATGCTGTACGTTCTTGAAACAATAGTGAACATCACTCACTGTTATCTAGTAAAACTAGAGTTGCATGTCATACATTGTGATTAGGAGGAGCTAGTTTTTGCAGACTAGTGACGCAGCGTCCCATGCGATTGTTTGGCTTACTTTGTTGCTAATCAGAATTAGTAATTAGACTTTCCTCTGCAGTATGGACTAAATTGTGAGCTGTTACTAATACTGCACAGTCCATTTAGTGGATTTAATTAAACAGCTTTATCAAAGAGGCTTGTAGCATAATTCCCACATTGCATGCCATTTCTGTGAATGCATCTGCTGTAACTTGCTCTGTAAAAGAACTTGTTATGTGTATACTTCTAATTGCTTTTTTAGGAGTCACTGAGGACTTTCTGCTATTAAAATGGCAATGACATATCCAGCAGACACATTAAAATAACACTGTTCTGTTTAAATTTGAAAACCACATTCCACCAGTTATGGAGTAACAATAAAACAGGCAAATGAACTTGAGACTTCTTGGCGGATTAAAACTGTGTGCCAGACTGGAACTCAAACCTGGAACTTCACCTCTTGGCATGAGTATCAAACTGAGCTGTCTATGCATGACTCGTGAGCTGCCTTCACAGATTTAATGTACGTTTTGTACTTTGCAAACTTTTTACAACAATACATACACATGTAACAATAAAACAGGCAAATGAACTTGAGACTTCTTGGCGGATTAAAACTGTGTGCCAGACTGGAACTCAAACCTGGAACTTCACCTCTTGGCATGAGTATCAAACTGAGCTGTCTATGCATGACTCGTGAGCTGCCTTCACAGATTTAATGTACGTTTTGTACTTTGCAAACTTTTTACAACAATACATACACATCACTGCAGAATGAAAGAGTCATTCCCCAACTGAACTTATTTAAACAAATTCAGTTATGAACTAACTGAGTTCCAGAGGAAGGAAAATGTTGACATAAGACAAGGCAATTGCAATGGTTGCCTCCTGCCTTTTACACCTGTTTACCCATCCCTTGTCCTCTGCATTGTATCATCTTTGATTTATGGATGCTCATTAACAGAGCTCAAATCAGTCTTCATTTATGTAGCAGCCACACCTGGATATACATTTTGAAAAGATAATTCTAGCTATAAGTCCTTTATTTATAGGCATGACTGATTTTGCAGCATTTTAGCTGCATCGCCAGGTGCAAGCTGTACAAACTGATAGACAAAGATTCATGTAAGGTAAGAAAAGTATATATGGGAAATGAGTAGTATATATGGGATGAACATACCCACAAAATCAAGTAAAGTTCCAGTCGAGAAAGGAGAATGGGATGACCCAACATACATAGTCAGCAATCTTGCATTGAGTATCAGATGTTTAACATAACATAACATAGAATGCTCCCATGATATCTAGAAAGGATGAACGCTAATAATAAGAAATTTTTATTAAGAGACCATCAAGTAGGAAAAATACTAATAAATTCCACTCACCATGAGTAACAGTATCTGCTGAGCTAACAGCGTCCTGATGTAATGAAATCATAATCAAAGTACAAACTGGTATGATCATATTCGGGATAACGTTAAATTTGAGCAGCTAACTGTCTCTCATTTACTTAAAATGGATTGAAAAATGTACTACTAAAGAAGCAGTTATTCAGTCTTAAATTGTAGTTAATCCTCCAAAAAATTAACTGCAGTTTAGGATTGAATGAAAGTGTCTTTACTTGTGTGTTTTTAATGCATTTTAGATTGGTTGGTGTGGAGAGGAAAGGGACCAAACTGCAGCGTCATCAGTCCCTCCATTTTATGAGGGACTGTTAGCCTCTCAAATTTTACGTCGTCCTGTAGATGATCATATACAACCTGTGTTCTGATCACAATTTCATTATGTAGAGAATCCATTAGCTCACCAGATATTGTTACTCTTGGTGAATGGAAATTTATGTGTTTTACCTGGTGAATGGAAATTTATGTATTTTATCTACATGATGGTCTCTTGAAGGAATTTCTTCTTATTAATTTTTGTTCTTTCTAGCTATCATGGGAGCATTCTATGTTATTGTATGTGAGACATACAATATTTAGCTAAAAATTGCTGACTATGGCTGCTGGGTCATCCCATTCTCTTTCCTCAATCGGAACATGACTTGATTTTGTATGTTCATCCCATACGTACTTTCCATTTTAGTTATGTTACATGAGTCTGTTTGTCAGTTTGTACTGCTTGCACCTGATGATGCAGCTAAAATACTGCAAAATGGGCCATGCCTGTAAATAAAGGACAAAAGTTGTCTTATCTATACCACATAAAGACAAGTCATTGTTTAACATTGTTACCAAAAATTTGGAAAAGTTCATGACTAATTTTTTTCAGACTTTTACACAATACTGTAATAAAGGTAGTCATGGGCTACAAATTTTTAAAATGTTTATCGTATATAAATGTGTATGTACTATATAAAGGGGAAACAATGTTAGCAAAAATCTCAAAAAGTTCTTCACCAATTCACTTCAAATTTTTACATGAAATGCTAGTTAATGTTTGGACAGACATAGGCTACATATTTCTTTTAATATGTACGGTATATGAACATATATACGAGGGTTGCCCTGAAAGTAACGCACTGCATTTTTTTTTTTTCTTCTTCAACAATTCCTTATTGAACATAATGAGAATTACACACACAAAATAATGGTGTTTTATCTACATGCCCTATTTTTCCACGTAATCTCCATCCCATTCTGTGGCCTTCCTCCAGCATGAAACAGGGGCATGTATGCCCTGTCAATACAAATCCTCGTCCTGGTGGTGGAGCCAATGCTTCACTGTGTCATTCATCGTCCTCAAAATGTCTTCCGTGAATGAAATCCTGTAATGGCTCAAACATCAGACTTGCCGCAACATGTCAGCTGTGACAGCCGCGGATGGTCTCCCCAACAGTTGGAAATCATGGAGCTCTGCCAACCCGCCTTCCGATGACCTCACCCTCTGTGCCTTGTGACTGACTGTACTTCTGTTGACAGCAGGTGCTCCATAGACTTTGCACAAGCGTTTGTGAATATTCCCCAGCAGTGAGAAATTCAGTCATGGCATATTGCTTGTAACGTACATCACCTAAGAAAGCCATTTTGAAACTGTTCTGCAGCTACGCTATCTGTCGGAAGGGACGGAAACTTGGCACGCTCACTCAGGAGACTTCAAATAATACATGTGTAACATTTTGCATTCGTAGCACTGTTTTCAGCTGAGAAAAAAATGCAGTGCATTACTTCCTGAGTAACCCTTATATTTAAAGAGGTTGACAAAAATCTGGACGCATTCTTGACCAACTTACTCCAAATTTTTACACAGTAGTCTAATAAATGTTCAGACAGTTATATATTTTTTAAAAAAACAACAATGAACAGAAACTTCCTGGTACATTAAAACTGTGTGCTGGACTGAGACTCAAACTCGGGACCTTTTGCCTTTCACAGACAAGTGCTATACCAACTGAGCTGCCCAAGAACGACTCATGATAGATCCTCACAGCTTTAATTCTGCCAGTATCTTGACTCTTATCTTTCATTCTGGAAACAATGTACAGGTTTTGTGTTATCACACTCACTCTTCTTATGGTTTAAAAAAATACATACACACCTATGTATTGTTTTATTTTCTTCCCTGCAATCCGTTTTAACAGAAACTATGCAAAATACTGACATTGAAACTACTATCCTCGCTGATCTATCAATGATTCAAACCAGTTACCCATTCATTTAAAATGACTTCAGTTCCCAGTCAAGGTTTCATTAGCAATAGCAGTAAGCAAGTGTACCTTTCCACATTCTCCAAACAACAATATGGATTTGGATAGATTGCTGCTCAACACATATCTGCAACAACTTACACACACTGTCCCTCTCCCTCTTGCTTTTCAGTTAATCTGTGCATGTTTTTGATTATTTGAGCAGCCTATGTTTTATGAAATGTAACCTTCTGTAACAAATTTGGCCCATATATTCTCAGTAGCAGACTTAGATTACTTTGTCATCTAATAACCTTGTTGAAGATCACATATGGAATAATTCACCTGTTGAAGCATAAATTTTCCATCAGTTACCCTGTTCCATTTTCTAGTATTTAGAATATAGTTTTCGTGCCTTCTATTTTTTTAAAAATGTTTTTAGTTTAAAAATAGAAGTTATCCACTGAATGTTGTAATCATGACGAAAACTTTGGGTCAGCATTTAATACATGCTTAGTAAAATCCTTTTGTGTTTTAGATGAGAATATATCACAGTTCTGAATGTAATAGATGGAATGCTTTAGATGGTGATGTTACTAAAATACCTCATTATTGACTGAGCTTGGGCAAATAATTTGAAATTCAAGAAATTCACAGTTTTTTAAGAGTACATTTTACTTTCACAACTACTGTATAAGTTGTCGTTTGGTGTCCAGTAACAGTACATGTAATTCAGTTAGCACATTTTAGCAGTTTATAAATATTAAAGGCAGTAATAAACACTATTAACATTTGACAGTACCTTTTGAAACCACACAAATCTGCACTCATTGAATATACTATTTACTACTGAAAATAAATAAAATACAGTCATTTACGTGACTTTTCTGTGTGTTTGTATTAAAGTCAAGATAGATAAAAAATATATCTCCAGTAAGCTAAGACTAATGTAATCAGAATTTGCCATTGTGTCTAAACTTCTGCCTGAAGCGTGCAAATTAGGGGACACACAAATAAAAATCCAACTCATTTCAGACAAGATGCACAAAATTTGATTACCACCACCAAACTTACTATCTATAATTCAAAGTAATTTCTGTATATACTAATGGTGTTTGGTTTAATCATTTTAAGAGAGCAATATAAATGACAGCCAGTGTTAATATAGCTGAAGAATATGTATTCATTAGCAGAGAAAAGTATCTTCTTTAATTTAACAAAAACATTTGATTTTTGGGATCAGTACTTTGTATAAGTTCTAACATTACAAAATTTGAAGATAAATTGAACAGTGGTTCGAGATATAAATTCTTCTCAAATTAGGGCTTAAGACAGATACTATTAGAGTTCATCTAGTGACAAGTACTCTGTTTGTGCTAGTGTACTGGTTATGTGCTCTGTTCTTCGTCTGTCAGGTGTTTTTTTTTTAAATTATTCGAAAGCAGAATAATTCCTTTACTACCTCACTATTTTCATATTTCTATGGTTTACTTTCAGTCCATAATGTTTGCTAACTATGCTGTTCATCCCATTCTTCAGGCCTTGTAATTCTTCCTTACTTTCTCTAAGGATAACAATGTCATCAGTAAATCTTAGTGGTGACAGCCTTTCACTCTGAACTATAATTCCACTCACAAATAATATAAATATATTTAATATATTTCCATCATTGCTTTTCGGTGTGCAGGTTGGACATTAGGAAAGAAGGAAAGAAAGATTGCACTGCCTTTTTTAATCTGGCATTTCTATCTTTATTGCTTGCTCATTATTCTTGTATATACAGGATATTATCTGCCTGCCCCTAGAGGTTTCAAACATCTTGCACAAGTTTATGTTGTCAAATGCTTTTTCTAGGTCAACAAATCCTGAGTGTCTTGATTTTTCTTACATCCTGCCTCCATTATCAAGCACAGTATTGTTACTGACTTTGTGGTGCCTTTACCTTTTCTAATACCAAACTGATTGTCACCCAAAAGTTCCCTAATGTTCTTCTCCATTCTTTTGTATATTACTTTTGTCAGCAACACGATACATGAGGTGTTAAATTTGCATTCCTCTGCTTTTGCTGTTTTTGAGACAGCGTGGTTAATATTCTCCTGAAAGTCAGATACTTAATTTTCACTTAAAATAAGGGAAATCGGAGCTTGTACGGAAAGATATAGGTGTTCATTCTTCCCGCCTGTTATACAAGATTGGAATAATAGAGAATTGTGAAGGTGGTTCGATGAACCCTCTGCCAGGCACTTAAATGTGATTTTTGCAGAGTATCCATGTAGATGTAGATACTGTTTGTATGAAAATAAACTAGAATTTGGTACACACATGTGAAATTCCTTATTCTTATAAAAAACCATTCAAAAGCCATGATTGCGCAAAACTTTTTTTAAATGAAGACAATTGATTTCAACAGTTATCTTCAGGTTTACATATGCTGCATACAGCATACTGCATACAGCATCGTCTTGTTAAATATTTTAGTGATGCCAAATGTTTATAATGTGCTGATTTCTACTCGCTTGACATCATGTGCATGAGGTCAGCCTAAAATGAACATGTTTTACCACAAAAAAAAAGTAATGTTTAAGACCCGAAGATAACAGCTAAGACTGTTGAAACCAGCTGTCTCAAATAAAAAAAATATTTTTTTGTGATCACGGCTTTTTAATGGTTTTTAAACAATTAAAACAGATTGTCCTCCAATACTTTCATAATGAGAAAATTCAGTCCTTATGTATACCAATAATACTGTTCAATCTCCACAAATAAAATATGTACTTTATTTTCTGTTTCATGTATAATATTTTTGTACAAACTTTAGTTGTATTATAAATACTTCCATTTACATGATTCAATATTTGTTACTTGTCACTTGTGTTTGGAATTTAAATAACATTTTAAAATGTTGTAACTTATGAGGTTCAGACCACCAGCATTATGATTGTAAGACTTCTACACTGTGCAATCTGCTGTCGGCAACAATTTTCATAATCCAGAAACCTTTTGTACTTAAGAGTGCAAAGAATCCTTCTAATCTTAAAAGGCAAACTGATGCGATTCATGCAGTAATTTCACCTTAGCTTCCTTGCACTTCCTATTGATTTAATTTCTGAGTGTATCTTACTTTCATCTTTTGTTGTTCAACTGAACTATTCCTTTTGTTATCTTTGCAGTTATCTTTCTGCTATCTGTATTTCCCTGTCTCACTTCTGCAGTGGCCCTTGTTAAGTGGTTTCTGATTCTCTCTCTCTCTCTCCCCCTCTCCCTCCCTCCCTCCCTCCCTCCCTCCCTCCCTCCCCTCCCCTCCCCTCCCCTCCTCTCCCTCCCTCCCCTCCTCTCCCTCCCTCCCTCCCTCCTGCTTCAGATGATGATATGTATAACTAGACTATTACTGTTGGTATATAACCAGCTCCACAAAAGATTTTTGAGAAAGGAAAGGCTTTCTCTCCTACTTATTAGTCAGTGATTCTAAGCTACCTCATGCAATTGTCTCAGCAAATGAGATCAACTATATCATAATGTAGTCTGATAAACTAAAACATTGTGACCACTATCCATCATGAGACCAAATGCTAGCCAGTGGCGTTGCAGGCACATGACCCAGTAAGAAATGTATACAACCAGAGCAGAGAAAATGGCGGGTAATTCTAGTGACGGTACAGACCAACAGTGGGCAATCCACTGGTAAGAGAAATTTTGACAAAGGGCAGATCATTATGGCCTGGTGCCATGCATGTTCATCTCAGCAACAGTGAAGGTTGTTGGTTGGTTGGTTGTGTGCTACTGTTGTGAGCGCTACAGGAAAAGATTAATGGATGGTGAAACCGAGAGAAGTTGAGCATTGTATGTCTCATCGCAGAATGTGGAAGTTGCTGGCTTGCCTGTTGTTAAAGCAAGATAGTCAGTCATCTATGGAAGATAGTAGCAAAGTACAGTGCTTGTGCATGGCATTAAACGTAAGGCTCTGCAGTAGATGACCCCTATAAGTTCCCATGTTGACCCAATATAACCACCAATTCCAGTTGCAATTGGAGTGGGCGTGGGATCCATGTGAAGGGACTACGGATCAATGGAAATGTCACCTGGTCAGATGAATCACTTTTCTTGTTACACCAGGCCAATGGTCATGTCTAGTAATTTTCTCACCTGGGCGAATGGCTGCTGAAAAGAGACACTGCACAACAGATGCAGTACAGTGGGGGCAGTATTATGCTATGGGACATTCACCTCGGCTACCACGGGACCAATGGTGGTAGTGGAAAGCTCCATGACGGCTGTGGACAATGTGAAAATTGTTGTGGACCATCATCATAGCTTCATCTTCGATGTCTTTCCCAATAGCAGTGGCATATTCCAGCTGGATAACTGTTTGAATCAGTGGCTTGAGGAACACAATAATGAACTCAAGTTGATGTTTTGGGAACCAAAACCCGATGGGACACTTCTGTGCCTGCATACCTCCAGGCTGGAATTTAAGGGAATTGTGTAGGTGTCTGGTGCTGCATCTTCAGAAATCTACCAAGAGCTTGTTGAATCTGTTGTTCTGTTACATTTCAGAGGTGGACCAAGACACTATTAAGAAGTGTGTGGTCAGCCCCCCCCCCTTTTTTTACTATAGTTCCACCCTGTATTTATGATAACTGAGAGCAAATATGATGAAAAACTATATGTATGCAGGTCCTTTTAATTAGTGTGTGGTGGTAAATAACATTTATTTTTAAGATACTGTTCTAGGTCTAAATTTTGAGTATGTTACATTGATGAAAGCTTCATTCTCTTCCAGAATTCTATATAAAATTGTCTGCGTGGTATCAGAGGTCATTTATATTGTTTTTACTGAATAACATGGGAGGCCCATGCTCCAAGCTCAGTCAGAAATGTGGTTTGTGTGAATGTATTTTGTGTTGTGCCACTTAGGGGCTACGAATACCCTACCTGGCACTTTGGTTGTTCTCACATGTGTTGCATGCAGGATGTCTGCCCCTGCATCCTCGTGTCAGCTGCGTGGTATCCCTAGCCACTTACTAGCGGCACCTCCAGGGACAGGAGGGGGGGAGGAGAGCAGTGAAGCGGACAGTGACTTGTCAGGAGGCGTCGTGGGTGGACCCGTGCTGCCCCCACACCCACCACCCATCAGCAGTCCAGCAGATCTGCGACTGATCGCCGAGAACAATGCGAGGTGAGGTAACACATGCACAAGTGTGACAGTGTGCTGCCTCTTTCTGGTTCTGCATATAATCCTGAACCATATTTTTAAATGTTGTGTTTCTAGTTGAAATGTCATCCTGTGAGTAAATAAATTACTTTTCGGTCATTCATATTCTATAAACAATTTATAATAATGTCCTGGGCTGTGAAAAATGCTGCCAGAAATGTCTGTCATTACTGAAATTAGCTCTAATGGGCCTAAACAAAATAAGTCCTATTCTAAGCATATCATAACATCAGTGGACCCAAGTGTACAAAGGCATTTCTTATCACTTATTTGTTGTGTGGATGTGTCTTAGTTTTTTTGGGAATGGGGGCATTGAAGAAGTGAGGATAGGTAACATGTGATGCAAGATGAATCCTCAATGCTCTTATTCTTATGGGGTATTATCCTCTAAAACACTCACAAGGATGTAGCTGAGGGAATCTTCGACACTTTCAGATGTTATTGTGAGCCACACTGTTGTCTGTTGACCCCCAAAATGATGATAAAAGAGTGTAATGAAAGTACAAATTTTACATTATTTACATACACCAGCATTAGTTACAAAAGTAAAAAGTACAGGGTGATTACAATTAAACTTCCATTACTTGAGCCAATGTTGATGGAAAACTATTTATCATATGTATGGGTACCCAACTTTACCGAAATGATGTTCATACCATGGCTAGTAGTGTTGGTACCGTGATTGCCTTTAGGCACCGGACCTAGTACGGCAGTGTAGAATTGAAAAACAAGCATCAGTGTGCATTACAGTTGCAGACAGTCAACATGGGCCTGGAGAAATTGAGTGGTAGTTTACCTGTAAAACTGTTTTATTGAAATAATGGCAATAGTGCAGCTGCTCTTCGCAGGTATTGACACATTAAAGGAATACGGAGTGGTCTTTTTTCTGCACTGGTGTTGAAGAACAAGATTCGGAAGTTCGAATTAACTGGCAATTTGAGAAGGTCATGGAAGAGCCCAACGGTCAGTTGTGCCACAGATTGTTGAAGAAGTTACTGTTGCCATGGTTGAGAATGCTGGAGAATGTGCAATCATCAAGCAGTGCATGAGCTGTAACTCAACAACTGAACATTCCGTGATTCACCATTCGACAAGTGCTGCAAACAATTTAGAAATGGTATCTCCAGTGTGGTTCCAGGCTGTCGATGCCAATGGTCACCGCATTGACCGACGTTTGTAACCTGGAACATAAACATCGTATGCAATTAAAAAATGTTAACCTCTCGTGTGGAAATTGAAATCTGTTTCTTTCAGTGATTTATTCATTGCTTCTCTTCCACATGTCCTTAGAAATGTTTCCACGAAATTCCACTTTCCTACAATCACACATTTTTATGGGAGCCCCTCTTAAGTAGCAAAAGTTTAATTATAACCACCACGTATGTCAGTATTAGCTAAAGGTAGAAATATTGCATTAATTTAGTTGTCAGGAAACTACTTAAAATGTGTAACTCATATATGGAGGAGATTGCCTTGGAAACTCTTCCAATGGTTATTTTCTGTTGTTCCTGTATGGTATCCATATGGGGAGAACTGACAAATATACTCAGTGAGCTTCAGTTAGAGGTGAAGAGTGTTACGGAATGCAGTACTTTTAAAGTTTTCAGAATCAACCTACCAATGATCCAAATCATAAAATTGAGAATCACCCTGTTTGTTGTGCTGAAAAAATTGTTATAAATATTTACCAGAATTAATGAAAATTGTCCTCAGAGTGCCAAAGGATGATACAGTTGAAGTAGGCCTAATATATGTATACACACACAGCCAGCAAGTTATTTGTGGAGGTTTTTGTCTGGAATGTGCTTCGTATGTATGACATGGATGATAAATGGTACAGAAAAGAACATAAGGTGGTACAGGATTGAACTGGGGTAAAAATAAATTTATGGCACACCTTGACTGAAAGATAGGATTTGGGAGGGGGGAATAAAATTCTAGAGACCTCGGTTTGAATACAGTCAGCAAGTTCCACTGGATGTAGGCTGCAGTTGTTACGCAGAGCTGAAACAGTTTGCACAGGATAGAGTAGCATGGAGACCTGCATCAAACCAGTCTTCAGTCTGAAAACAACAACATTTTGAACTTCAAGGAAAATTAACATAAATCAAGTTATATGTGTGTGATGATGATGATGTTTGGTTTGGGGGACGCTCAACTGCACGGTCATCAGCACGTGTACGAAGTCTCCATTGTTACACAGTCCAATGTAGCCACTGTCACAAATGATGATGATGAAATGATAAGGACAATGCAAACACCCAGACTCCAGGCAGAGAAAATGCCCAACCCAACCGGGAATTGAAACCGGGACCCCGTGATCCAGAGGCAGCAACGCTAGACAGTAGTCCATGAGTTGTGGATGAGTTATTTGTGTGTGTAACTGTTTGCCTGGTATAGATGTGAATTAACTTCCTTTTCCAATGCTGGAAAGAAGCTGTTACTGAAATAAATTATATTCAGGTCTCGAGCAATGAGGATAGTCGATGAAGAAACTTTGAGCTTTTCCTGTTTGTAATTGAAGAAAAAAGTAATGCAGTGGATAATGGAGAAAGAAAGGATCATTTAATGTTCCTTAATGTCAAACAGAACTATGAAATACAGGAAATAAATGAAACAAAGCACACATTACGTAAAAAATGTGACTGACAGTAAGAGAAGATTATAATGCAATATAGAACAAAAATAATGGAGAGGCTAGACAAATACTTTTGCAACGAGAGAGAGTCTACAATAGCAGACAGGAGAACTGAAGCAAACTAATGACTCTGAAGCAAAATAATGACTGGGAACATATTATTTCACAACTCACTGCTGAAAACAGTTGTCGAAGGGATGGTGGAACTAAAAGAACCATAGGGATACACTTAGACATCAGTATATAAAGCAGATTGTTAATGAGTAATATGCAGCAGTTGGGCTGAAATAAAGTGGATAGGTGGTAGGAGAAAATACTAGACAGATTATGGAAGTATCAAATGATGGAAGCAACAACAGGTACAGGACCAGTAAGAAGCAGAGAAAATAGGGCAGTGAAGCAGAATAAAGGGAAAATGATACAAACTTCCTCAAATAAACATGCCTAGCAGTACCGTATAAGTTCACCAATATGAGTTAACATTTTTGTTTGTCTTCTTCTGACTTCTTGCCTTGTTTGTAGAAGAGGTGTACATCACTCATTTTCTACAGTATGTAATGGCGGTATCACCAAGAAACATAGACCATATTTTGAATTTCACATCTGCCAAATTGTATTGCTAAAGCTCAGAACCTAGTCTTCTGTATACATTTTCCATTGTAGGTTTTTTACTTTTGAAATAACCAATTTATTTCATGATTTAACTATTAGCTTATTTTGGCCTCTTGGGCATTTTCAAGTTACTTCTACTACTGGCATCATAATAAAAAATTGTAATCATATAGAATCTGATATTCCACACATCTGCTCTTTTTTGTTGTTACACCAATGTGTTTGCACGTTGTACACTGGCAGAGTGACAAAATCCACATAAGGGTCAGATGTTTCTCTTCTCACAAACGGACTTTGAGCCTGTGGCAGCTATGCCTGTAACTACCACAGTTGTAAGAAACCGTTATCAACCCATTTCTTCCTAGTGTCATGTACACACAACACAATGTTTAACTTCACAAAAGCAGAATGAACTTATTATATAGCATGTATAAAAAAAAAAGTCATCAAATTTTTTAAAATCATAATTATTATGTTATTTGAGATATGTGTATGAACAGTGTATTGTTTGAAAGAGCAAACAAGGTTTATGTGGTTACCACTAGGTAACAGCAGTATGCACCCACTTCAGTTCTAGTAAAAATAGCGTCTGGACAACAAAAAGTGTTTTGTGTTATATGTTTTGCACAGTGAGGGTCAGCAATAACTGTTCAGCATGAGTTTCGTACTAGATATGATGTGGATCCTTCTACAGCACAGAGCTTTAGATGATGGCATGAACAATTATGAGAAACAGATTGTTTGCTGAAAGGAAAATTGGCAGGCAGTCCCTGAGTGTCGGACACAGACATCGAATGCATCGCCATAGCTTCACAAGGAGTCCGCAGAAATCCATTCACTGTGCAACTCTACAGCTCAACATGCCCCTGATGTCCATCTGGCATGAAACCATACAAAATTCAGCTAGTGCAAGTTCTTTGTGGAGCATTACTGGACAATGGATTGGTTGCACTGGAGCAAATGATTCAGCCTTACATTAATGGCCTCAAAGGCCACCGGACCTGACTGTATGTCGTTATTTCTTGTGGGGTTTTATAAAAGACTCTATTTTTGTGCCTCCATTACCAACAACAATGAATGAACTGAGACATCGCATAACAGGAGATGTGGAAGCTGTAACTCAAAGGCATACTCGCTGCAGTGCGGGAACAATTTGAATATCACATTGACACATGCCTTGCATCTCAAGGGGGGCATACTGAACACCTATGGGGGGGGACCTTTTTGCGTTTCCCGTTCATCAAAAAACATAATTCATTGTATATGTTTATTAGCTTCAGAAATATAGATGTACCACAACGGATGATTCTTTTTCATACACCCTGTATAATAACGTGTCATCATCATCATTATTATTATTATTTTAAAAGGATTCACAGGTTCTCTTGTCTTATGTTTTTTGTATTTCACAATTAGACTAACAGTTTTTGAAAAACAATAAATTCCTGAAAACTTCACATTGTGTGTACATAACATTGGGAAGAAACAGGTTAAGAACACCATCAAATGTTGCTTCCTCTCTCAGATGTGTGGAATGTAAGATGCTGCATTATTACAATAACACTGATAGCTTGAAAATGATCAAAACGGCAGAATTAGGAAGAAGTAAATTATTACACAGGAAAATGGCTTCCCTTAAAATTGAGAACCTAGGCTGAATGTATGTATTAGGTTTGAAATGACAGCTAGCAAGTGACATATTGGCTGATGATTTGTGATCAGTAAATTGTCTTCTTCCCAAAATCAAATAATCAGGAATTTTCCTTTCTTTTAACTGTTACTTACTTACGTGATGATCTGTTAATAATGCACAGCGCAGATCCTTTCATAAGTTGAGAGTAAATTTTTGAGGAATGGAAAAGAAGGGAGGGGTGATAAAAATTGTCAGCTTTAATTTATTAACTGTGACATCAAAGCAGCATGTGGTCCAGTGTAATATTATTTGTATCATCATATCATTTTATACTCCCTCGTGTAACTTATTCTTCTCCTCTCTCTCTGTGTAAGCTGTACTGCAAGTACGAGTAGCAGATGTATCTAATTCAAATTATGCTGACTTTGCAAAATTCTTGCCCATCAGGTGTCGGCGTTTCCATCCTGTGGCGTCAGACGGATCTGCTCGGGAGTCATGAAGACGGATGAGAGTGCAACACAACTTCTTTGCCCTTGTGCTAGTCTGAATTTTGTTCTAATGACAGCAGCCTCATCGAATTGCTGGTTGCCTCTGTCAGAAACATTAACATGGCTTCAAGCTGCTGGAGATTAGCTGAAAATAAGACTATGGTACAGGATACTGAAATTTTGATGACAAAATGATGACTGGTTACATCAAACTTATAGTTACCTGAATGAAGCATGCAGCCTTTTCAACTGCAGTTTTTGTTTAGGTAACATAGTTAGTGGCTAAGCATATTGTTCTGTCCTGTAATAGCATCTGTTGCAGTGGTCTTACCAGCTGAAACAGTAGCTCTGTCATAATTTTGAAGTACTTACGGCAACAGATTTTATTCCCTACACATATTCACTGATTTGTTTTCCTAGTGGAATTCCACAAGATATGAAAATTGAAACTTGCTGTTTATGGGATTGAGCTTTATTTTCTTATTATTTGAACAGAGTCTACTATTTTAACTGCTCTCAGATGAATGGCATTCAAATTCCTCTTTCTGCCAAAAGAAGAATTGAAAAACCGCATCAAATATTGAACAATTCTGAGTGTATTTTGTTACACTTTTCAGCGTGTCTGTCCAAAAATCGATGTCAGAATGTGACAGATTGCAAGATACTGCAGAAATTTTTTTCGCAGGTGTAAAATACTTGGTCAGTCACATTTACAACAGGAATGAAGACAACTTGCAAATAGTTTTGTCACAATTCTTTATCTGAATGTCAGTAAAGAATTGTGGAGTGCTTCAATAAAATGATGTGATTGGAGGTGTGAGAGTACTTTGAGAGAGTGGAATTTGGCTTGATGTCCTACCTACTTGCCCTCGTGTATGAGATTATGTATATATCCTCATGTGGAATTGGAAACAAAAGATCTCTCTTTGTTGTTGAATTATTAATATATTTATATTGTAATTTATTGAAAGTGATGTTAAGTTTATTTGCTCATTTATTCTTTTTTTACTAGTCATGTGATAATTTTATGCAGAAACTTTTGATCCGCCATAATTTATATGAGATTAAGTTGTGAAACCTAGTCACACTTTGTTTCATTAATAGAATGAAACAGATTAGTATAACGATCATGATATTAATGTCATTGTTCCTAATGAGGAAGAAATTCCTGGAGGGAATATGGGTGCTTTGTTGTTTAGAATGAAAGACATTATTTAAGTAATAATTTGCCCATAACTGATGTCCAGCATTAAGAATTTTCCTCTTAACTGGCTACATGGTTTCAGATTCAGAGTGAAGGCTCAGATATTTGACAGACTTCAGAATAATGGTTACTAGTATGCTTTGTCCACTCTCAGTGAAAAACTGTGGAAGTAAAGTCCACTGCAGCAATAATATCCTCAGTTATTAACAACTTGCAGTTATAGCTTTGCTTTTAGTGACGAGGGGATAGAAACAACCCTGGACGAGATAATTGTTTTACATAAAAAATAGTGATTTCTTTCTGAAGTGACAATCTGCATCAAAATTCTTAGCCGGTTAGATGCAGATTAAGTGAGAACTATTTCCATATTCTCAATCACATTTCTTTATATAGTTAGTTACCATAGTTTTACTCATATTCATCAGTTGCTATTAAAATAATGCATTTCCGGATGTGCCATTCAGTACTCACGCACAGCTACTACTGAGAATCTTCTCAGCTGTGAGATTATGAAGTTAAATAGTTAAGAAAATTAATATTAGTTTTGGTGACTTCCTTTGCCATCAAAACTTTAAATATTGTACACACTGTTTCAGAGAAATAAGATAACTCTTTTAATAGCTGATAGCAACTGTGATGAGTCATCAGAATTTATTTAAGAAGTTACTTCTGTAATTGAAGATGATTTAAATTTTTGTCATTATTCAAATGACAGGAGAAAGTATTATCCTATAAATTCTGGAAAAGTCATAAGAGAGGAAGATGGATCTGTTTTGTAGATAGACTTCACTCTAAATGAATAAAAGTGGCCAAACTGTGTAATTGCTCATGTTTCCTTTGAACTCATACAGCCAATAGCTTGTTATCACCAGTGCTGAAATATGTATCTGTCTCTACCCTTCTTTGTTTATTTCTTTTTGTAATAAAACCATAAGTGCAAAGATAAAAACCTTCCATTAACTGTAAATACATTTACAAATAAGACTGAGCACAGCTTATGTGTGAGCAGCTGTAACCCAATGGCAACAGACTGTTTAACTTTGTATAATTGTTTTAAATTTCATTGGTATATAAATTTTTGCTTGCTCAGCAACTGTGGTGTGACATCATTTTTGGGCAGGTGGTACTTAAAACCATATACTGAGAGATTGAAAGGAGCACACATGTGCTCTAAAGCTGTGTCTTTCTAGAAAGGTGTGTCTGAAAATGTCTACACTATCAAAAGTGACTACATTTTCGAGTCAGGCATTGTAAATATTTCTGAAACATTGTATATTTTGTTTGTATTTCATTTTTAAGCCTTGAGATTAAAAGCTTGTAAACAGTATGAAGTAAATAAAATATGTACCCTTACAAATGAAATATCTGTGTGGCACCTTTTGTCTCGGATTTCGGTGATAATGTTAAAATAACACATTTATTGTGGATTCTAAAAATTATGCAGAGATGGGAACATTATTTAAAGACACCTGCAAGTGTTGTACTGTAAATAAGATGAATGAAATCTACTTTTTAAACCAGGCTTTCTTTCATTGGAAAATGTAACTGAAAAGAAACAAACCATAATGATAAAACTGGCATGTGACAGAAATAATTCATTCAGAATCTTGGTACATGCGAGAGTGGAAAAGAAATTTAATATTTCACTCTTCTTTTGCAATTTTTCTTGTGTTTTGCAGCATTTCTCACTATTTCATAAAGAAGGAACAATCTGTGTCAGCTTTTGCCTCTATTCTTACATAGTTGCCTACCTCCTAGACTTATTCTGATCCAGTTTTCAATCCAAATAGAGAATTTTAGGTACTATACCAATCAGAAACAGCTTTGTTTAAAAGTAAGTATTTCCTTGAGATTTCTGGGCTGTAATTCCAAATTTCACTGTATCTGAGATCAGGTGTCAGAGGAGTTGCTATCAGGTGTCAGAGGAGTTGCTGCTGCATCACTTATTGAAAACGATATATATATATATATAAAAGAAAGATGAGGTGACTTACCGAACAAAAGCGCTGGCAGGTCGATAGACACACAAACAAACACAAACATACACACAAAATTCAAGCTTTCGCAACAAACTGTTGCCTCATCAGGAAAGAGGGAAGGAGAGGGGAAGATGAAAGGAAGTGGGTTTTAAGGGAGAGGGTAAGGAGTCATTCCAATCCCGGGAGCGGAAAGACTTACCTTAGGGGGAAAAAAGGACAGGTTGCGAAAGCTTGAATTTTGTGTGTATGTTTGTGTTTGTTTGTGTGTCTATCGACCTGCCAGCGCTTTTGTTCGGTAAGTCACCTCATCTTTCTTTTTTATATATAATTTTTCCCACGTGGAATGTTTCCTTCCATTATATATATATATATATATATATATATATATATATATATATATATATAAACAAAGATGAGGTGACTTACCGAACAAAAGCGCTGGCAGGTCGATTGACACACAAACAATTTTAAGTGTGAGGCCTTTGGGGGTGATGCCAAATGTCAGACAAGCCTGAGAAAATAGAATATGGGAGTGTAATCTGGCTAGGGCGAAGGCATGTTTGCGGAGGGAATGTAAATAAAACTTAATGGGGTCATTGTGGGGGTGTTGTGAGGGTGACATGGTATTAGAAGGTGGAAAGTGTAACATGAGGTGAAATGAAAATGAAAATAAAAATATATGGGGAGAGATAAAGGTGAACCGGAAAGAAACTGGAGATCTGGAATGAAAAAAGGCGAATAGGTGTTGGTTACAGCTGGGCTATGTTGGACTTGGGTTGGTAGACAACGATGTGCATAAAGGTTAGGTGGTTGTGTTGCCGCCAAAACACGTTAAAGGACGGAGAAATTCGGGAAAATTCCGAAAAAACTGCGTGTAGTATATTAAAAGGAGTGGTATTGTGGTGGCAGATTATGAAAATGAGGCTAACAATTGTCTGACGAAGAAATAATCGCGTTAAAACCTGTGGGAAGCGGCTAAAAATGATCAGTGGTGTGGGAAAAACGGAAATGGAAATGAAGCGAAAGTTATTGGAACTGGCCGAAATGGTTGTTTAAAAGGTGAAAGGAGCTGTTTGTGAACTAGAAACGGTGGATATTATAGCGGCGGTAGTGCTGAAAGCGGCAAAAAAATTTTTTTGGTTATGGTTTGGAAGTGGGTTACGTATTATTGAGTATATATATAGGCGGGATAAAATAGTATAGCAGATTACGGTAAAAAGGAGAAGGTGAATACAAAGTGAAACTACTGGCAAAAACAGAAAGAGGAAAATAAGACGACAGAAAAGATTTCGAAATGCAACAGTGACAATAACAAACGTAATTGTTGGATTCAAATTAATGATATCAATATAATGGAAGGAAACATTCCACGTGGGAAAAATTATATATAAAAACAAAGATGAGGTATATATATATATATATATATATATATATTGTTTGTGTGTCTATCGACCTGCCAGCGCTTTTGTTCGGTAAGTCACCTCATCTTTGTTTTTATATATAATTTTTCCCACGTGGAATGTTTCCTTCCATTATATATATATATATATATATATATATATATATATATATATTGTGTGTGTGTCTGTATGTGTGGATGGATATGTGCGTGTGTGCGAGTGTATACCTGTCCTTTTTTCCCCCTAAGGTAAGTCTTTCCGCTCCCGGGATTGGAATGACTCCTTACCCTCTCCCTTAAAACCCACTTCCTTTCGTCTTTCCCTCTCCTTCCCTCTTTCCTGATGAGGCAACAGTTTGTTGCGAAAGCTTGAATTTTGTGTGTTTGTTTGTGTGTCTATCAACCTGCCAGCGCTTTCGTTCGGTAAGTCACCCATCTTTGTTTTTATATATATATATATATATATATATATATATATATATATATATATATATATATATATATAATGGTTGTAATAGAGGGAAACATTCCACGTAGGAAAAATATATCTAAAAACAAAGATGATGTGACTTACCAAATGAAAGTGCTGGCAGGTCGACAGACACACAAACAAACACAAACATACACACAAAATTCAAGCTTTCGCAACAAACTGTTGCCTCATCAGGAAAGAGGGAAGGAGAGGGAAAGACGAAAGGATGTGGGTTTTAAGGGAGAGGGTAAGGAGTCATTCCAATCCCGGGAGTGGAAAGACTTACCTTAGGGGGAAAAAAGGACGGGTATACACACACACACACACACACACACACACACACACACACACACACACACATCCATCCACACATTGGTATATGTATATACAATTAAAGGGAACAGCCATGGGTACCAGGATGGCCACCTCGTATGCCAACCTATTCGTGGATCGCTTAGAGGAAGCCTTCTTGGTTACCCAGGCCTGCCAACCCAAAGTTTGGTACAGATTTATTGATGACATCTTCATGATCTGGACTCACAGTGAAGAACAACTCCAGAATTTCCTCTCCAACCTCAACTCCTTTGGTTCCATCAGATTCACCTGGTCCTACTCCAAATCCCATGCCACTTTCCTTGACATTGACCTCCACCTGTCCAATGGCCAGCTTCACACGTCCGTCCACATCAAACCCACCAACAAGCAACAGTACCTCCATTATGACAGCTGCCACCCATTCCACATCAAACGGTCCCTTCCCTACAGCCTAGGTCTTCGTGGCAAATGAATCTGCTCCAGTCCGGATCCCTGAACCATTACACCAACAACCCGCAACAGCTTTCGCATCCTGCAACTACCCTCCCGACCTGGTACAGAAGCAAATAACCAGAGCCACTTCCTCATCCCCTCAAACCCAGAATCCCCCACAGAAGAACCACAAAAGTGCCCTACTTGTGACAGGATACTTTCCGGGACTGGACCAGACTCTGAATGTGGCTCTCCAGCAGGGATACGACTTCCTCAAATCCTGCCCTGAAATGAGATCCATCCTTCATGAAATCCTCCCCACTCCACCAAGAGTGTCTTTCCGCCGTCCACCTAACCTTCGTAACCTCTTAGTTCATCCCTATGAAATCCCCTAACCACCTTCCCTACCCTCTGGCTCCTATCCTTGTAACCGCCCCCGGTGTAAAACCTGTCCCATGCACCCTCCCACCACCACCTACTCCAGTCGTGTAACCCGGAATGTGTACACGATCAAAGGCAGAGCCACATGTGAAAGCACCCACGTGATTTACCAACTGACCTGCCTAGACTGTGATGCATTCTATGTGGGAATGACCAGCAACAAACTGTCCATTCGCATGAATGGACACAGGCAGACAGTGTTTGTTGGTAATGAGGATCACCCTGTGGCTAAACATGCCTTGGTGCACGGCCAGCACATCTTGGCACAGTGTTACACCGTCCGGGTTATCTGGATACTTCCCACCAACACCAACCTATCCGAACTCCGGAGATGGGAACTTGCTCTTCAATATATCCTCTCTTCCCGTTACCCACCAGGCCTCAATCTCCGCTAATTTCAAGTTGCCGCCACTCATACCTCACCTGTCATTCAACATCATCTTTGCCTCTGCACTTCCGCCTCGACTGACATCTCTGCCCAAACTCTTTGTCTTTAAATGTGTCTGCTTGTGTCTGTATATGTGTGGATGGATATTTGTGTGTGTGCGAGTGTATACCCGTCCTTTTTTCCCCCCTAAGGTAAGTCTTTCCACTCCCAGGATTGGAATGACTCCTTACCCTCTCCCTTAAAACCCACTTCCTTTCGTCTTTCCCTCTCCTTCCCTCTTTCCTGATGAGGCAACAGTTTGTTGCGAAAGCTTGAATTTTGTGTGTATGTTTGTGTTCGTTTGTGTGTCTGTCGACCTGCCAGCACTTTCATTTGGTAAGTCACATCATCTTTGTTTTTAGATATATTTTTCCTACGTGGAATGTTTCCCTCTATTATAACCATATCATATATATATATATATATATATATATATATATATATATATATATATATATATATATATAAAAAACAAAGATGATGTGACTTACCAAATGAAAGCGCTGGCGGGTTGATAGACACACAAACACACACACACATATATGAAATTAATGATTTTGTTGTTGTTCAAGACATGATGTTCAATTAAAATACACAGTTACTAACAATAAATTTGATTTATTACAAATAAAACTAACAAAACTCATACTACACTGTATATACAAGGTGGCACATGTGAAACTGGTCCCAAGTACTAGACTGCTCATTTTCACATACCAGTTGTCATCTAGTGTTTCGAAGTTGTTGCAACTATGTTTTGTATTATCAGTAGGAAAGCTGTTGCAACTTCATTAACATGTGAAGTAAATATCTCGGAAGATCTAGCCTCTTCAAGAAACAATTGCTATACTCAAGGCATACATGTCTACTGATTCATTTAAGGAAACAGTGAACACTGCTTTGCTGTATATGTGAATGTTTGAGGAATTTTATGCATGGGTGCCATCCATGAACATACGTATGCTGTCTTTCAACAGGATGGGGTGACCTGTCACCCTTCATGTCAGTCAATGGTACGAATTCAAGAAAGATTCACAGAAGAAGGGACTCGACGAAGGACTGTGGTAGCCATGTTTGCCAGACCTAGCTATTTGTGGCTGTTATCTGCGGGGCATTCTAAAGGGAAAAGTGTATGCAAACAATCAAATAGTGTTAGGCACTTGGACAATATTCATAATTAGATTTTGAGAACTGATGTGGCAGAGTTGCACAAAATGTATATCACACAAAAGTGCATTGAAGCACAATGAGGTCATTATCAGCACCTAATGTAATGTAATGTAATGTAATGTAAAAGAAAAGGTGTATACAGTCAATATAGATCTTTGCATTAGCTTATTTGTTATTTCTTTATTATCTAGTGTGCAGAATATGAACACCATCTAATCATTACAGCATGGAAATGCTGTAGCAAATTATCTGAAAAGGCCATCTGCACACTCACAGTTTGGGGTCATCTTGGTGCTCAGTTCCTATTTGAGCTAGAAAAAAAACAAGGGATGAAAAGTTTTTCGTTTAGCCCATATCAGCAGCCATTTGTACAGCCATTTGAATATCTGCCTTACTGTAGATATGTTACAGTATATTAAGCAAGGTCTGAACAACAAACCAAAGCTGATGCCCAGGCAAATTGTGTGAATTGATTAATTACTTTTGCAATTGGACTGAAGTTAATGCTCAGCTAATGGCATTATTTGTATGTGCACAGTTCAGATGTTACATGCAAAAAAAAAAGTTGTTCTGGAAGTCTTGAAGCACACCACTTCTGTAATTTAAGTTTGTACAAATCAGTTCACACTTTGCACAAAGGTAGATAAATAGACAAAGCCGATTTCCCCCCCCCCCCCCCCCCCCCCCCAGTAATTTTTAGCCATTGTTTAGATACGATGGTTTAAATTCGAGCTACATGTAGCATGTAAAATTCATTCTTGTGTAAGTTGCATGTTCAGAAACAGTTTAAAATGAACCAGATAAACTTAAATGCCCAGATTGTCAAGCTGCATACATAGGACAGACAGGCATGGCCTTTAAAACTGGATTTCAGGAGCACTTACTCACAATTAAAAATGGAGAGGTGTGAAATTGATCTACCTCTTCTGAACGTCGTAAAGCTAGTAGTCATTCATCCCCCTTGCTTGCTACCCTCAAGGTCCTACACTATGCTCCAGAGGAGAGGAGAGGAGAGAGGGGATATTGAAACTGCCAACACATGTACTTGAAAAAAGATAATTTACTCTGCGATCAAGTGTTTTATGATCAGATGTTGTCCATTTTTAATAAGTTTTAGTTTTTCCTCTTTCACTTCCTATTCTTTATGAGGTTACATGCCTACTTTTATGGTTATTAAGGTCACTTTTAAATGGTTATACTTCAAGTTGTAAAGATCAGACCCACATAGGTGCTTCTACACTCCATTTAAAATTTTTTTTATGCACTCATCAAAAAACGTTTTTGCATCACCTCAGCTCCAAGAGTTCCAGAACCTGCATAGAAAATTAGAATAGAGATGAACGTAAACATCATTTCCGCCCTTTTTGTTGCTTCTGAAAACCACACACTGCATGTTGTACCACCATACAGCCAGACCTTCAGAGGTGGTGGTCCAGATTGCTGTACACCCCAGTACCTCTAATACCCAGTAGCATGTCCTCTTGCGTTGATGCATGCCTGTATTCATCATGGCATACTATCCACAAATTCATCTAGGGACTATTGGTCCAGATTGTCCCACTCCTCAACGGCGATTCGGCATAAATCCGTTAGAGTGGTTGTTGGGTCATGTTGTCCATAAACAGCTCCTTTCAATCTATCCCAGCCATGTTCGATAGGGCTCATGTCTAGAGAACATGCTGGGCACTCAAGTCAAGCAATGTCGTTATCCTAAACGAAGCCATTCACAAGGTGTGCACGATGGCGGTGCAAATTGTCATCCATGAAGACAAATGCCTCGCCAATATGCTGCTGATATGGTTGCACCATTGGTCAGAGGATGGCATTCATATATCGTATGGCCATTACAATGCCTTCCATGACCACCAGCAGTGTATGTTGGCCCCACGTAATGCCACCCCAAAACAGCAGGCAACCTCCACCTTGCTACACTTGCTGGACAGTGTGTCTAAGGCCTCAAAACACGTCTCCGACGACTGTCTGGTTATAGGCATATGTGACACTCATCGGTGAAGAGAACGTGATGCCAGTCCTGAGCGGTTTATTTTGCATGTTGTTAGGCCCATGTGCACTGCGCTGCATGGTTGCAAAGATGGACCTCGCCACGGACGTCAGGAGTGAAGTTGCGCATCATGCAACCTACTGCACACAGTTTGAGTCATAACATGACATCCTGTGGCTGCACAAAAAGCATTATTCAACATGGTGGCATTGCTGTCAGCGTTCCTCCGAGCCATGATCCATAGGTAGCGGTCATCCACTGCAGTAGTAGCCTTTGTGGTAGCCTGAGCGAGGCATGTCATTGACAGTTCCTGTCTCTCTGTGTCTCCTCCATGTCCGAACAACATCGCTTTGGTTCACTCCGAGATGCCTGGACATTTCCCTTGTTGAGAGCACTTCCTGGCACAAAGTAACAGTGTGGAAACGATCGAACTGCGGTATTGACTGTCTAGGCATGGTAGAACTACAGACAACACAAGCCAGGTACCTCCTTCCTGGTGGAATGACTGGAAATGATCAGCTGTCGGACCCCCCTCTGTCTTAGGCACTGCTCATGCACGGTTGGTTATATCTTTGGACAGGTTCAGTGACATCTCTGAACAGTCAAAGGGACTGTGTCAGTGATACAATATCCACAGTCAACGTCTATCTACATGAGTTCTGGGAACCGGGGTGATGCAAAACTTTTTTTAATGTGTGTATATTTGGAACCTTGCACTTGTTCTCCTTTCTGAGTCTGGTTTTTACCATTGGCTAATCTCATTCTTTCGGTTACAGTTACATTTTTATTTTATTTATTTATTTTTTTACTTCTGCTCATCATATTTTAGCATTTTTGCCTCTAGTTTGACTTTAACTACACCCTCTCTCTCTAAGCCCAATATTAACCGTATTGTCCCATAATTAAAATTTATTTAGATTTAATAAATGGATGTATTTTATATATTTAGTATCCCCAGTTTTATGATATCTGGATTTACAGTAGTTTGACTCTGTTCTTTTCTTTTCTCTGTTCAAGCTTAATCACTAACTATGCTTAGCACATCACACTGTGCAGTTTCCTTCTGTGTTAAGTATATGTAGCTGCATTGGTTAGTAAGGTTTTTTTTTTTTTTTTTTTTTTTTTTGCCAGCTATTGACCGCATACAACTTAAGACTTATGGTGTTTCTTTTTCTTCCGTTCTTCCCAGCACTTCTTCAATTTCTCGCCAACTGCTCATCTTTTCGCACTCTCTTGGGTCGAGGTTTTGGCTCATCTTCTTCATAGTTTTCGTTTTCTATCAGTAGCTTGAAGTGATTCCTGTCACGTATTATTTCTTCTGTAACACCTATTTTGGTGGTGTCTTTCTTTACTGCTTCTATCCATCCTACAGTTTTTTTCAGCTTACTAACGTAATTAAAAATTTTCTTTGTAATCCGTGTTTCTTCCATTCTTTTCAAATGTTCATAAAATTTTAGCCGTCTCTTCCGCATTGTATCTGTGATTTTTTTCTGTATAAGTCTTCATTTCTCCTTTTCATCCACCTATTTTCCTTATTTTTCTCAGGGCCTAGTATTTTCCTCTCTGTATTTTCTAGTTCTCTTAATTCGCCTTTCTTATTCAATGTTAGGTACTCTGATCCATACGTTGCTTGTGTCCTAATAACTGAATTATAATGTCTAATCTTCGCTTGTATGGATATTGATTTCTTATTGTAGTAGTTTTGTGTTAATTTATATGCAAATTCTAACTTTTTTATTCTTCTTCATTTGTTGTGTTATCCAGTCTGTTGGCTTGGATTCACTCGCCCAGGTATTTGAATCTATCAACTATCTTAATTTTTCCATACTTTGTTTTCATAAACTTTTCTGTATTATGTTTGTGTTCTATATACTTGGTTTTTTCATAGGACATTTTTAGCCCAGTCTTTTCAGCAGTCTCATGTAACAGATCAAGTATAACTGTTGCGTCTGTTTGGTTTTCAGTTATCAATGCCATATCATCCGCAAAGGCTAAACATTTCACTTCAAATTTGTTCTTTCCTTGGCCCATGCGTATACTCTTTGTGCCTCTGTTTTTTAATGTGCTTTCTGATGATTTTACTATTTTATCTAAAACCAAGTTAAGAGAATTGGGTACAATTCGCTTATTTCAAATTTTGTCACTCTTCCAATAACACTTTGTGAAGATTTACTTATTTAAAATTTGTTAAACGTACAATATTTACATCTGCTGTAACTATCATAAATTTTTATTCATTTTAGGGATCCAGCTCAAACTATCACTTTGTCCTTCATGAAATCTTCCACAGAGTAGTAGCATCTTTCAATTAGAAAATCATGTAACTTGCTTTTTTAAAATATTTATCTTCTTATTCATTATGTCACACCCTTTTATTTTGTTTTGAATTTTCATGGCTATATACTGAGAAGCCTGAGCACACAATTTTAAGTGATGTGAGGTGAGCATAAAGTTTTCTTTATGCCTTGTTTGTATGAGTACTAAAATGTTCTTTTTTGAATAGATCAGCTCTGCTGTGTAGGAAGAACCACCTCGAAGATGTGTAAAGAGGAAACAATTAATATTTTTAGGTCTTAAATAATAATGGTTGACATGATGTCCTCAGCTGTGCAGTGCACACGTTAAGAATGATTTTTTTTTTTTTTTGCGACTTTAAAATTCATGTAACATTTCCTGAGTTTCCCCAAAAAATACGCCATTTCTAATAACAGATTCAAAGTAGCTATAGTATGCTATTTTCCTGGTGTCCGTATGAGTGCACAAACTAAAATTTCCATTGCAAATGCAAGGCTGTTTAATGTTTTTGCTATATATTCTATATGAGAATTCCAACTCAGTTCTGTCTTAGTTTATTCCTAGGAATCTGACTGAGCCTTCTTCCATTTTCTGATTACTGTTACTGATACAAATTTCTTTAGTTTTTTACTGTTTGGTTTCAAAACTCATGTGGATTTTTAAGCCACTGAGATTGAACCATGTTTCCAAGTTACATAACGTGTTCATCATACTCTGTGGTATATTGCCAGAATTTTCATTTTCAATTAGGGCAGAAGTATCATCTGCAAACAAGGTTAAATGAGTATTTATATTGAGAGGAAAGTCATTTACATAGAACAGGAATAAAATTGATCCAAGGACTGAGCCTTGAGAAACACCTCGCGACACAGTTTTCCACTCTGAGAAGTAATCCAGTCCATTTGATGTGATTATTATCCTTTGTTTCCTCTCGATGAGGACATATACTATGGAATATGACCATGCCAGCTATTTATAACTCTGTCCTCCCTATGTACTTTCAAATTATCTTAAGAAACCCTACCTAGAAAAAAACGTGTAATAAATAAATAAATAATTACAAATCTGCACTGTATGACTGCTTTTACTGTTAAAAATATACATTATTAAAACAAAAAATCTAGCTTCATTCAGATTTTAAGTGCAAAAAACATTTTTGTCAGTTTCTTTTATTATTATTTTTTTATCCCTGCCACATCCGTCTTTCAAACTTGTGCAAATTGAATCAGGTTTTGTAAGAAGGTAGACAAATACATGTATCTACTGATTGCCCTGTTTTGTGAAAGCTTTATCCATTGTCACAGTATAAGGAACATGGCTCAAAAGACAATAAAAAAAAAATCTGTTCCGGATCAATGGTAACCTGAGTCATCAAAAATCTACATTGGTTGCCAAGTTGTGACAGTCTAATGTCAAAATAATGATAGGAGCAATTTTCTTTCTGATTCCCAACTTTTGCTCTATCATAGCACAAAGAGGCAAATATGTCCTGGGCAGAGTTAGGGATGTAAATGAAGGGAACTAATTTTTTTACTTATCCAGCAACGTCAAAGATGTTTAAATCGAAACTTCTTGACATATTCACACTTTTTTTACAAGTTTTCCCTACTTCCCCAGAGCAGTGAGCTCTCTTATGTGCAAGGTGTTGGCATACCTGCATCTTGCAATTAATAAGCTAAAGTCTGTGATTAACTGTGCCCAAAATCCAGAAGATGTACCAGCCATAGTAAACAATATGTAATATCATATGACTGAAGAGTGCTCGTACGAGGGTTGTCCAGAAAGTAAGTTCCGATTGGTCACTAAACGGAAACTACAGTGAAAATCAGAAACATTTTTTTGAAAGAATTAGCTAGACTTTCCAGATACTTCTCTACATAGTCGCCGCTCCAACTGAGACATTTGTCAGAATGTTATACTGAATTTCCATCATCATCATCATCATCATCATCATCATCATCATCATAGAAGGCAGCCGCCTGTGCATTCCAATAATTCTCTACGCTGGTCTATAGCATGCAGATTCAGTGTTCTCTTTGTATCCAGTGTTTCATGTGAATAGAGATGATAGGACGAGCCAATTAGGCCTGTGTTGTGGGTGATCGAACACTTCCCATCGAAAAGGCTGCAGGAGCCTCTTCACTGCCCCTGCAGAGTGCGGCTGAGAATTGCCATGAAGAAGGAAGTGCGTGGCAGTTGGTTAGGTGAGCTGCATTCATTAAGGCATAGCCTCTTAGTGGGCTCTCCTACTTGGTGGGGACATCGTTGTTCTAGGCACTTTTACTCAATCACAGTGTGCCCACAACTGAAAAGAGTGTCTTGATGTGATCAACGGTCATACTAGAGACACTACCCAACACATCTGTGCAAAGCTTCATTGGCTTTTCACTGTGGTGTCCATTTCGCGATCGATCGGGACTTACTTTCTGGACAACCCTCATATAGCAGCTAAAAATTTTATCTGGGAGGGTAAAATTTCTGTGGGGAGAGTAAAACAATTTTTTTAAGTTCATGCAGAGGACAGGAGTTGATTTCTTTCCTGAGGGTGTCAATTCTCTCTCAAACCCATCCACTGTTACATGCACGGTGCGGGGTGTAAGAACAAATGTACACAAATTTATGTGCTTCTAGAGAGTGGGATGCATCTACAGTAGGAAGTATCAGTGAGTGGGGGTGCATCTATAACAGGAATTATCCCAGAGAGGGGATGCATGCATCCTATATTTTAATGATGTATCATATGGCATGACATGACAAATGCGTTGAGTGATGTGAAGGCATGAGCCATCTTATACTCCATGGCATCATGTATCACGTTAGTGTATTTGGTGTGACGCATTATATTGCATGACGTGAGTACTAATATTAAGAAGTAAAAAGGTGCGAACATGTCAAAATGTTTAGATTTAAATATCTCTGAGGCCGCCCCATAAATGGAAAAGCTAGTGCACTTCTTTCACATCCCTAACTCCACCCAGGATATATTAACTTTTTTTGTGTTATGATAGGAGCATTTTTCATTCAGGTTAACAGTAAATGAAAAATCAATACAGTAAATGGTTAAGTTGCTAGTCTCCTACCAAGCGTCTCCCCAGGTGGCGGATAGGGGCACGCACACCTGATATAGTGGGTGCCTGGGAAATAAAATACCCAGGGTAGACCAAAACTAGTACCAAGGGCACAACAGTTCCGTATGTCAGTGTCAGTACCCCAATAGCATCTGTTCCATGTGTTAGTGTAGTTGATTAATATCCCTTGTGGCTAACAAACATAGTTGTAACACAGAGCTTGCTCCACTCGAGGTTGATAGCCTTTGACAGTGAATCATGAAAACGTCTTCTAGAGAAAAACTTCCACCTTCCAGTAGGGAAGGAGAAGGTTACATCGGATTCGGTGGGTGACCAACTACAAAACTCAAATTAATTGGAGCGTTTGAAATCACCCAACTCTCACCATGCATGTAATGCCAAAATAAAATAGAAATACATTAACTACATTGCAACATGCAACAAACTCTTGGCTGAAAACTGGAAAGCTCAAAAACTTCACAAATGAAGTGGACAGACAAATCATCATACTAGCAGAACTCCAGTAAATGAGAAATACAACAGAATATCCATTTGAGTCTCAAAAGTTATAGAATTTACAATAGAAAACCAGGACAAGGAGTTATGAAACAGTGCCCACAATTTGCAACCAGATTTATAGTAAATTTGAAAATGATAGATTCAGTAACTGATTTTAAAGCTATTTCTCCACGAATCGCAACTTTAACTCTGAAAACCATAAACAATATCCATACTATCATGAACACCCATGACCCTACCAATTAACAAAAACTACGGTAGAAGCAGAAAAATTCCGGGATCTTTTGAATTTGACAATAAATCAAGTCAATAAAAACAATGTAAATACCTTAACAGTGGATTTTAAAGCCCAACTGGGAAAGGAAAAGAAGTACAGAGACATAAATGGAAAATGAGCGCCACATAAACAAACTAACAGAAATGAACAAAGACTCATTGAAATTTGCAGAACACATGGGCTCATCTCTAAATCAATATCTTTTAAAAGAAAACCAAGCAAACTTATGACATAGAAACATCCTGGATGGACAAGAGGGGAGAGTCAGGTGGACCATGTCTGCATGGACAAATTTTTTCATAAATAAATTCAAAATGTTTAAGTACTGAGAGGAACAGACACAGTTTCAGATCATTATTTGGTCAAAATCAAATCCACTCCATCAAGGAAAAAAGATAGAGAGCAACTGAAGATATAAGAAAATATTGCTCACATAAATTAATCAAAAATGACAAATATCAGAAAAACACACAAAATACAATAATAATGGATAATCTTCAGGAATTAATACAAATTTTAAAACAACATGCTTAAGCATTGCCACCAGTAAATCAATGTGAAAAATGTGCATGTTGCACTACAGGATGTGAAGAAATTCGTGATGAAAGACATCAAACTTGACAAAATTTGAAACTCACAAAACAGAAGAAAATGCCGCTAACCTTAAAAACAAATAATTATGTAATTGCTGAGAGAAAAGATGGAAGAATAACCCATAATAATAAGAAAAATGCAGAAATCATGGCAGAAGACTTCAGCAAGCTCTTAAACTCTGATGAACCTGGAAAGCATTTGACAACAGACACAAGCACCCACGCAAAAACAAACCAGAAAATGTTTGTGAAATGAGGAAGAATGCTGGTAAAACAACTCGGGCATCTTTAAATATTATTTTATGAAAAATTTGGGCAACAGAAAAATTCCAAGAAGAATGTACACAATAATAATTAACCCACTTCATAAGAAAGGAGACAAAAGAGATCCAGACAGCTATAGAGGAATCAGACTCTTTAATTGTAACAACAACTTTTTTTGAAGATTTTACATAATAGGATCAAAGAACAACTGGATAAGGAACTGGGGGAATATTAAGGGGCTTCATCCTTAGAGAAACTGTGATGAACAAATAATTACTCTGAAATTAATCATGGCTTCTTACCGCAAAGAAACAAGCCTCTCTCAATTACATTTATAGATTTTAAGAAAGCATATGATTCTATCCATAGACCCTCATGGTTAAAAATTTTGAGGCACTTTGGAGTCCACCCAAAATTAATTAAGCTGACAGAACTTACCTTAACAAATACAAATTCGAAAATTAAATTGAGAGAGGAACTTTCTGAATCATTCTTGGTAAAAACTGGTTTAAGGCAGGGAGACAGCCTGTCACCACATCTTTTTAATTGTGCCCTTGAATACACAATGAGGGAATGGTACGAGGACAATCCAAAGAACATTTAGGCTAGAACATAAAAAGATGATAAAGTTGAACTATTTAGGATTTGCTGACCACCTCACTCTTCTCGCCAACAACATTCAAGAAACCAAACAACAAATGCACAATCATTGCAGGAAATAGCCCAGAGTATTGACCTTAAGATATCTTCTGAGAAAACAGTAATAGTGCTAACGAAACTGCCACTGGCAAACAAAATTAGAATTGGCTTATTAGAATAAACAAATTGATTAGAACACATCATGTTACCAGAAGACATACCATAATAAATGCCTCCCAATAGGCACAAAACATATGCTAGTGAAACTATATTTAAAACAGCCAACACCATAGCAATAGACAGATTATTCAAAGTAGGCAGTAGAATAGTCAAAACATGTAAAAATAAAAGTAACAAAAAGACAGAGTTTGGAGAATAGCTTAAATTGAAAGATTTTATAAAGAAATAGAAATAGAACCAGTGACAAGTACAATAAAAAAGAAACAGAACTCTTTCTTTGGACTTTAATGACAGCAACAGAAAATAGAATTAGTAGGCGAATAATTGAGAAGTTATGGAATAGTAAGAGGAGCATAGATGGATCACAGAGATCAAGGAGGACATGATGAACTTACCGATAACGGTGGAGGAATTGAAAAGCAAGCACTCGAGATACATCAGGACAAACATATCACACTACCAATAAAAATTAACAAACACAGAATGGGAAGGGTGATTTCAGGTGAGCAGAGAAGGGCATGATCTAAAAGAATGAAAAAATACTAGGCAAAAAAAAAAAAAGAACCTAATTCATAATGTTGATTAAAGTGTTCCAATGTTGGCCATAAAATTATAATAATAATAATAAATGGTTAAACAATTGTAGAACAATATTCATAAACTTCACTGCCTTGTGGCAGATGCTGTGAAGTCTTCAAAAGTACACATAGCAGATGATGTTATCACTTGCAGTGTCCCGAGGTGTACTCCGCCCTATATTCAGACACTACACTAAGGATCTGCCTTACACATTGTCACTGCAGACTAGATAACTGAAGCGGCAAAAATCTTTACAGTATACATAACATTTTGTGCATTCTGGAGAAAATAAACTGAAGGGTAGCACAAATTCAGCATTAATATGAGCTATCAAACACTATACACATTATACAATAAAGGACGTATTACAGAGCAAAAAATAAACATAATAGGATTGAAATAAGACCATAAAAACAAATAAATAAGTTACATGTATCTTTGCAAATAATTTAGGAGTAAAGGAGACCTTTGTTGGCAAAGGTACATGTGGCATGGGCAGGTGTGGAAAATCAAAACGCTAAAGTACAACTATCACAGGAAAGAATATGGGGCATTAGTTGCTGCATCAATGATCCGTGCAGTCATGAGGTCTGTGTTGTGCATGGACAATCATTGATAAACAGTGGCTCAGAAATAGATACGGTTTGGAAGGCAGGGAATAAATTCAGAAAGGAAGGGAAAGAACAGATGCTGAGAAGAGTAATGCTGTGTTGTTGTTGTTGTTGTTGTTGTTGTGGTCTTCAGTCCAGAGACTGGTTTGATGCAGCTCTCCATGCTACTCTATCCTGTGCAAGCTTCTTCATCTCCCAGTACTTACTGCAGCCTACATCCTTCTGAATCTGCTTAGTGTATTCAACTCTTGGTCTCCCTCTACGATTTTTACCATCCACGCTGCCCTCCAATACTAAATTGGTGATCCCTCGATGTCTCAGAACATGTCCTACCAACCGATCCCTTCTTCTAGTCAAGTTGTGCCACAAGCTCCTCTTCTCCCCAATACTATTCAATACCTCCTCATTAGTTATGTGATCTACCCATCTAATCTTCAGCATTCTTCTGTAGCACCACATTTTGAAAGCTTCTATTCTCTTCTTGTCTAAACTATTTATCGTCCATGTTTCACTTCCATACATGGCTACACTCCATACAAATACTTTCAGAAACGACTTCCTGACATTTAAATCTATACTCAATGTTAACAAATTTTTCTTCTTCAGAAACGCTTTCCTTGCCATTGCCAGTCTACATTTTATATCCTCTCTACTTCGACCATCATCAGTTATTTTGCTCCCCAAATAGCAAAATTCCTTTACTACTTTAAGTATCTCATTTCCTAATCTAATTCCCTCAGCATCACCCGACGTAATTCGACTACATTCCATTATCCTCGTTTTGCTTTTGTTGATGTTCATCTTATACTCTCCTTTCAAGACACTGTCCATTCCGTTCAACTGCTCTTCCAAGTCCTTTGCTGTCTCTGACACAATTACAATGTCATCGGCGAACCTCAAAGTTTTTATATCTTCTCCATGGATTTTAATACCTAATCCGAATTTTTCTTTTGGTTCCTTTACTGCTTGCTCAATATACAAATTGAATAACATCGGGGACAGGCTACAACCCTGTCTCACTCCCTTCCCAACCACTGCTTCCCTTTCATACATCATCTGATTTTTGCCGAACAGCTTTCTTCCATTCTATAACCCTGTGATGTTTTCCTTCATTACTGTTGTCTATAGCATAGTAATGCATTAGACAACAGTAATGAAGGAAAACATCACAGGGTTATAGAATGGAAGAAAGCTGTTCAGCAAAAATCAGATGATGGATGAATGTAAAGAAGACATGTCAAGTTGCTGACAGGCACAATTAGACCTCAACATACAGCTTTTGGCCACAGCCTTCATCAGTAGCCTGTCTACCTGGGCATGGCATATTTGCAATGACAAAAACTCCCTTGCTCAGTGTGCTGAGGGTCTTACCAAGGCCTTCAGACAGGCATTATTCCCCAGACCTACTCAGCAAAAAGATCTCCCATGCCATTTACCCTCGCACCACCGATCCTCCCACCACCCACAACAACAGTCACAAAGGTGTGTCCTCTTCATTACCCCATACCGCCACGCTTTCAGCAACTGAGGCACATCCTTCGCCAGGACTTTCACCATCCATCATCGTGCCCTGAAATGAGGGACACCTTACCCGAGATACTTCCCACCCCTCCTAAAGGAGTGTTCTTTCGCATACACAACCTCCACAAAATCCTAGACTATCCTTATGCCACTCACAATACCAACCCCTTGCCACAAGAATCATATCCCTGTGGAAGACTGATGTGCAAACCCTGCCCAGTCTACTCCTGTCACATGTTTATCCTACCCCATCTGGGGGCCTGGCCACCTGTGAAAGTAGCCATATCATTTACCAACTCTGCTGCAATCATTGTGCAGCTTTTTATATTGGTATGACTGCCAACCAGCTGTCCACCAGGATGAACGGCCACTGTCAAACTGTGGCCAAGAGTGAAATAGACCACCCTGTGGCAGAACATGCAGCCAAAAATCACATGCTTTATTTCAATGGCTGCTTCACTACCCGAGCCATCTGGAGCTCTCCCTCTACCACCAGCTTCTCTCAACTGGGCAGATAGGAGTTATCCTTACAACACATTTTCCACTCCCCTAATTATCCTGGCCTCAACCTATGGTAACTTACTGTGCCCACGCCCTCCACCCAACAGTTCCCATCTCATCTGTCATATCATCTCCTCCCGTCTTTCCCCACTCCTCTCCTTCCCCCCCCCCCCCCCCCCTCCCACTTCCCTGCCCCACAACCTCCTGACGCTGTGACTGTTGGCAGTTTAGCCCCTACACACTCCACTAGACAGGGTTCATCTCTCTCCCCACCTATATGCTACTATCCCTCCCCATTCCCCTTCCCCATCCCCTCCAGATTGCTGCTTGCGACCGATGTGATGTTGCATTCAGGCCCGAGATGCTGGAGTTGGCAGTTTCTGTGGTGTGTGTGTGTGTGTGTGTGTGTGTGTGTGTGTGTGTGAGAGAGAGAGAGAGAGAGAGAGAGAGAGAGAAAATGGTGTGTGTGTGTGTGTGTGTGTGTGTGTGTGTGTGTGTGTGTGTGTGTGTGTGTGTCTCTCTCTACTGACACAAGCTGTTACCGAAAGCCGTATGTGGGTGTCTTTTAATTATGCCTGTCTGCAACTTGACATATCTTCTTTACCGTAAGCAGCAGTCTGTCTTTTTCTACATTGTTGATATTCCTACCTGAGTTTCCATTGTTTGATTTAATTTATAATTACAGTAGCCATTGAGTGGGGCTATGTGATCAACGCAGTCAAAGTAAATAACAATATAAAGTCACATAATACATAATTATATGTTGTTGCTATTGATGTGGTCTTCAGGCCAAAGACTGGTTTGATCCAGCTCCCCATGCTACTCCATCCTGTACAAGCCTCATCGTCTTCAGATAACAATTGCAGTGTACATAATACTAAATCTGCTTACTCTCCGTCTACAAGTTTTACACCCCACACTTTCCTCTAGTACTAAATTGGTGATACCTTGATGTCTCAGAATGCATCCTATTAACTGATCCCTTCTTCTAATCAGTTTGTGCCACAGATTATTTTTCTCCACAATTTTGCTCATTATCTCCTCATTAGTTATGTGATCTACCATCTCACCTTCAGCATTCTTCTGTAGCATCACATGTCTAAAACTTCTATTCTCTTTTTGTCTAAACTGTTTATCGTCCATGTTTCACTTCCTTACATGGCTACACTCCATACAAATAGTTTCAGAAAATATTTCCTGATGCTCAAATCAATATTTGATGCTAATAAATGTCTTTTCTTCAGAAATGCTTTTCTTGCTGTTGTCAGTCTACATTTTATATCCTTTCTACTTCAGCCATCATCAGTTATTTTGCTCCCAAAATAGCAAAACTCTTGTACTACTTTAAGTGTCTCCTTTCTCAGCATTATCTGATTTAATTCGACTACATTCCATTATCCTTGTTTTGCTTTTGTTGATGTTCATCTTATATCCTCTTTCAAGATACTGTCCATTCCATTCAACAGTTCTTCCAAGTCCTTTGCTGTCTCTGACAGAATTAAAATGTCATCAGCAAACCTCTAAATTTTTATTTCTTCTTCCTGGACTTCAGTTCCTACTCCAAATTTGTCTTTGGTTTCCTTTACTATTTGCTCATTTTACAGACTGAATAACATTGGGAATAAGCTACAACCCTGTCTCATTTCTTTTGTAATATTTCTGGCTTTGCATCCATCATATTCAGTTACTAGAAGGTCTTCTTAGAATAGTTGACAGGGCAACAGCGGCAAGATGATGTAATTTGGTGTGAGGTAATGATGACGACAGATGGTTTTCTCAGTACAGGTATTGTGAGAAAGACCGCTTAAATTGTGGTCCTCCTCCACGATTGGATGCTGCATTCAGAAGTAGTGCACCAAAATGATAAACTGCTGTTATTAATATTAGAAAAACTAAACAATGTATTTTCTTGCATTTCGTGTTGAGGCACCTCTCAATAGCAGGCTACGATTCCATTATTTCAAAAGTGTTAATAACCAGCAGAATAATACACAACTGCTAAAAGAAAAGGCAGACGAAGCACACCAGAGATCTTCGGATCGAGCCTAACTTGTACGGTACGTGAAGTGTTTCGGCTGTCAGATCAGAGCTGGTTCGGCAGTCTTGGAAGACAGACATGTTGTCTGTCTTAGCTGGCATCTGTAAAGGAATTATCATCAATCTCTTGTTATTTGGATGTGTAATTGAGAACAATTTGATGGTAACTACACAAGTACACAGTTCATTGTTTTGTTTATTTTTTATCAAAGTGTGAAAAATAGAAATTATTTGTGAGTCATAAAGCGGAATTTAATTGTGCAGTTTCTCATACTCTGCTAATGAAGAGAGAGTGGCATTGTGTATAAACAATGTAAGTGAAGATTTAATTATTTATACAATATCAGTTCCTCGCTAAGAGTTTATTACAGCCTCAAGGTAATGTATTCCACACCTATGTGCTGTTTTCTGCACAGGGGACAACTACTACGGAAGACTACAGGTTGGTGAACATTAGTTAGAACTTATGCTCTCTACTCAGGGTGGTGGAAGCAAATACACACTTCATGTGTACTGCGGTCTTAGTACGAATGAGATCAGTGACACATCATCTGTGGTTACACAGAGAAGGTATGAAGCAGAGGTACCCCAAGAGCATACTTCATTTTCTTTTCTTGCTGTTAGTTCTTCCTCTCTTTTCATTCAGAACTATTATCTGTGTTCTTTAATATTCTCCACTATCACGGTTAATGTGAGAAAATTTCCTAACACTTCATGTGACAACAAAGAAACAAGCTATGACACAAAGTAACCCAGCAGAATAAACATCTGCATAGTACAGGTGAAAAACATTATGTGGAAGGCTCGAGTATTAGTAGAATAGGATTACAGATACACTGGAAGGAGAACACAGTATATAGTTACAACAAGACACCAGTGCCGTATTAATGCACATAACAAAAACCAAAATATGTAGTGGACCAATTTTTAAATATTTACAGCAATGATAAACAAACCTTTATGTCTGAAAATAGTTTAAGAACAGGAAAACTACATGAGGGCTATTATATATAACACAGCTCAAATAGGCTGAAGACTGCAGAAGAAGAGGATGATGCTAAAGTTAGGTAAGTGAACATGACAATGTACAATAGAAGAAATTCTGATTGGAAAAATAACGGAAATAACTAAATGTTTTCTTGAGAAAATTTACAGATTGTGTCAAAATAGACATATCAATACTTCTTTTAGTATGAATTGATACACTATAATGATACAATGCTGGGCTAGGAATAGTCCTTCCAAAGAGGTTTATGGTAAATGGAGAGTTATGATTATTGGGCAACAGAAAAGTCTGCCAGTTATTTACACAACAGAAAAGTCTGCCAGTTATTTACACAACAGAAAAGTCTGCCAGTTATTTACACAACAGAAAAGAAGGTCAGTAGTAATAGATGGTGCAAGCAAGCACAAAGTTCTTAAAGAGTGTGAAGGATGATGAGTCGCAGATATTCACAATGAAAAGACTCTCACAATTATAGTTTTTGGTCGTTAAGGCCTTTGTCAACAACACACACACACACACACAAATGCAACTCACATACATTTCTGAAAGCTATAATTGTGAGAGTCTATTTGTTGAGCCTATCTGCAGCTCAGCATCACCACTGGTATGGTGAGTGGCAACTTTCCTTCTCACAATATTGTCACATCCTGGATTTTCCATAATTTGATTTTCAACAGTATATTTACTTGCATATTACACCATCTCTCAATAGCAGACTATCATTTCATTATTTCAAAAGTGTTAATAACCAACAGAACAATAAACAACTGCTAAAAAACAAGGCAGATGAAGCATATCAGAGATCATCGATCGTGCCTAAGGCTACGGTCACAGTGATTACACTGATGGCCGACATCAGCCGGAGACGGCCGATTGTTTCAACGCCACTACATGTGAAGACATTATAGTCAATTTTATTGCCCAAATATACAGACGTCAGATGACAATTGGTGAAATTCAAATCAGTTTGTTTTCTTTGGGCAAATCGACCAACATTCTCGCGCACAAAATATGGAGCATGAGAAACAGGTAAGTACGAAAGAGTGAGTTTGTGGCATCCTGAGGATAAAAGTATCATAATTGGGATATAGAATCAATGGACCGAAATCACAGCTTTATTCAAAATCTCAAATAGGCAAAATCTTTATTGCAAATTTTAGGCATAGATTATAACCTCAAAAAATAATTTGTTCAAGTGTAAAGGGTGGTGTATCTTATATGCTTATAGCTACTGTACTGGATCTGTTTTGTGGTAGGTTGTCATTAGTCGTATACAAATTATTATTGCTGCTTACTGGCATTTGATGCCAGTAGGTTAGTGGTTCTGTTAATATAATGATGTTTGCAAATGTGGTCTATGGTATGTATCTCCACTTGTAAGTATCTCCACTTGTAAGTTTTGTCTTTCGCTCAAGGTCTAAATGACAGTCATCAAATGTTAACTGACATACGTCTGCACAACTTTAAATAAATACAGCTAACCAGTGTTTCTAACTTGCTTTACAACATCAGCATGAATTCTCAAGTGTGTAACAGACTGTTTCTTCCATCATCTCATATATTTGTAAAACATGTCTGGTCATTCTGATAACTGAGGACAGAGTGTATAGTACTCACCATGTTCCTCATGAGACAAGAAAGCTCATTCACATGCATTCAGCGTGTTTCTAATTAGTGGAAGCCACTATGCAACACTCACACCCAAGCACAGAGGTGTTGTGGTATCCACCTCACCATACGAGTTTAAAATCTAACATACTTCATACATAGAATAGATTCTAACCTAGCCTAGCCTAATCTAAAGTTCTTGACTCTGCCAAAAACTGATGAAGGGGATTAGATGCACTATGACTATGCTGGTGGCCGATGTTATCGGGTGACCTCTGGTGATGGTGTTTGATGACCGTTGTCGGTGCCATTTTGACTGAAGCTTAACTTGCCAGTTCAGCAGTCTCAGAAGACAAACACGTCTGCCTTAGTCGGTATTGGTTAAGGAATTAATAGCAATTCCTGGTTATCTGAATGTGTAATTGAGAACAATTTGATGGTAACTATGCAAATATGCAGTTCATTATTTTGTTTATTTTTATGAACATATGAAGAATGGAAATTATTTGTGATTCATAAAGAGGAATATAATTGTGCAGTGTCTCATATCCTGCTAATAAAAAGTGTGTGGCATCTCATATAAACAATCTAATTGCAGATTTAATTATTTATACGATATCAGTTCCTTGCTAAGAGTTTATTACAGTCTAAAAATAACGGATTCAGGACATACGTGCTGTTTCCTGTGCAGCGGCCAAAAACTATAGAAGACTGCAAGTTGGTGAACATTAGTTAGAACTTATGCATTACACTCGGGGCACTGGAGGCAAATACGCACCTCACATGTACTGCAGTCAGTACAAATGAGATCAGTGACACGTCATCTGTGGTAACGCAGAGAGAGAAATTTGCAAGAGAAGGAATTTACATGTTTGTATATGTCTCCCTCTTTCTTTTAACTTACCATACCTTCTCAATCATTGCTTCTCTTTCATGCTCCTCAACTGTTATCAGTGCCATCTCATTCTTATGCACATTGTAAACAGCCTTTTGCTCCCTGTATTTTACCCCTGCTACTTTCAGAATTTCAAAGATAGTATTCCAGTCAACATTGTCAAAACCTTTTTTTCTCGAAGTCTAAATGCTATGAACATAGGTTTACCTTTGCTTGACCTAACTTGTAAGGATCAGTATTAGAATGCTGCAACACACTATGTTTGACAGCTTACAGCTGACCTGTTGAAGTTGGAACCAAGGCACTTGTGTCCGGCCGCACATTTCTGCTTGGTCACATATTTGCGCAATGCTCGCTGCTTGCTCTCCACTCTCCAGACTCCGGATATGCGCAAATACATGGATAACCGAGCAAGACTGGTCTCGCTGACATGTCGCCTCGCTGCACTGCACGCTGCACAAAGCAATCAAACTTCTGATGGAGAAACTTAAAATTAGGTAGCCTATAGAAATATATTATTTCTAGCTTGACCATTTACCTCACTTTTTGGACTAGTGTCTGTGCAGAAAAGAAAAAAAAAAACATCCTGATCATTTCCAGGTGTGGGATTCTTGATGATTAGCTTTAATGTGGGATTCAGCCTTTCTTCTGCCAAGTTGTTTCAATTTTCCACTTTATTACAGTCCTTTTTCACCCATTTATCCATTTATGACTACCTTGTTACTGTATTTGTTGCTTTAAAATTCAGCTCAGCAGGAGTGATACTCTTTCTTGCTTTTTGGTTGTTTCTGCTCACATGCTGGTCCATAACTGTCTGTCTGTTCTTGTTTGCTACTTTCCCTTCAAGACAGTCATTCTTTACCTATCCTTTCACTTCAGGACAGTTGATTTTTAACCACTTGTCCATTTGTATGCTTCATTACTGTACTTGGTTTTTCTATTTTCGCCATATGTATGAAAGAGGGACTCATGTTTCAAATGTGAATCTTTCTTCAGTTGTTTAACTGCAGACCATGTTCTGCACATTCATTTCTTCGCAGTTATCTGAGTTCGAAATTCACTGACCGGCTCTTCCCATAAATATTTGTAGCAGTACTGATTTTTTTCCTGTCCTGAAGTGATGTCTCCTGGGCAGTCACATCCACTGATTTTAGTATCCTGGGCTCTATACTTTAGAAATCATATATACTAGATTAGAGAGGCAAAAAGCAATTAAAGAAGTCCTTTGTATTGATGTTCATCTCCTCACACTGTTTTTGTCGATTTATTTGGAACATTACTACTGCCGGCAACCTTCTGTTTAGTATTTGAACAGAGTTACTCGTAAGGCATGGTTCAGCTGTAGAGCTGTGGGGGGTATTCTGTCTCCCTTTTATAGGTGTAGAGATTGTATCTAGGATTGTCAACAACTTCTGTACTTGTTTTTGGTAATGATAATAGAGAGCATAAATGAAATTTTTAACTTCTACCAGGTAAATAAGCACCAATATAGATATCATCTGGAGATTACGATGCATTAGTTGTCCAGCTACATTATTTATTTAATTTAAAATTGCAATAAGTACACAAATTTGCACATCTGTCTCAATTACTTTGCATTGGATCTCAACCATAAAATTTGCTGCCAGAGCACAAGAAGGCATCTGTAATAAACTGCTTGTCCAGTGTCACAGTGTTGACTGATTTTTCGCAGTCAGTTCCACATTTTAACTAGCACAAAGAATTTTCAAATGTTCCCCTGCACAAAAGTAGGAATTTGAACTGCTTTTTCATGTGAGCCTCAACATTAAGCCTTCTGAATCATGTAGATGGAATTTATGTCAATAAACACCATCACATCATATCTGTTTTCTATTATACACTTATGTTAAAATACAGGGTGCTTTAAAAAGAATATACATATTACAAAGTATTATTTTGTCCAAACTATCGATCGCTGCGCCTCAGCTCGGCTATTGGAGGAACGAATACATAGTCTAGTTTATATTAACAGCCACTAGATGTCACTTGCCTTCTGTTTTGCTTGGTAACTGTTATATGTTTAAAATAGTTACTCCGCAGCAGAAATCATTTTGTGTTCTCGAGTTTGCAGAGTGCAATTCCATGATTACAGTGCAAAGACATTTCAGGTTGAGGTACCAAACTGATCCTCCGAATGGGTGGAACATTCACAGATGGTATCAACAGTTTCTAGATAGAGGACGTGTTTGTAAAGGAAAGAGTCCTGGCCACCTCCGTGTTCCTGAAGAAAATGTTGCACGAATTCAAACTGCTTTCCAACATAGTCCTTCAAAATCAACTCATCATGTCAGTCGGGAGTTACAGCTGCTAACAACAACAATTTGGCGTGTTTTGAGACGTCGATTGGTTATGAAGCCGTACAAGCTACAGCTGTTACAAGCTGTGTGTCCTGATGACAAACGCAAATGTGTGGCATTTTGTAACGAGATTCTTGATGCTATTGACAATGATAACACTTTCACACAAAGCATTGTGTTCAGTGATGAAGCAACTTTTCATGTTACTGGTCAGGTAAACACACACAACGTTCAAATTTGGGGCCTACAGAACCCACATGCAGCCATTGAACATGTACGAGATTCAACCAAAGTCAAAGTGTTTTGTGCGATATCCTAATCATTTGTTTATGACCCATTCATCTTTGATGGAAACACAGTTAATGGTCAGCAGTAGCTCACTACATTATGAAACTGGTTGTTTACGAGGCTGCATGAAGACAACTTCATTTTTCAACAAGACAGGGCGCCTCTCACTGAAGTCGCCAAGTGCGTGAATGTCTGAATGAAATTCTACCGAACCACTGGATTGGTTGTCAAGGAGCTGGCGACTTAGCATGTCTCAGCTGGGCTCCATGGTCACCAGATTTGACACCCTCTGACTTCTTCCTGTGGGGTTTCGTTAAAGACAATGTTTATGTACCACCATTCCCACAGAACCTGGAAGAGTTGAAGAACCGAATCCGTACTGCCATAACATCAGTGATGAAGGACACTCTTCCCCGAGTAGGGGAGGAATTTGAGTGTTGATGTGATATTGTTCGTGTCACTGATGGAGGACATATTCAACACGTGTAATCTGAACTTGATAAGTTTGTAAATATGTGTGTAAAGTTTCATATTCATATATCTTAAAGTTTAATAAATATATGCCTTTGAAATACTTATATTCTTTTTGAAACACCCTGTACTTGTCTTGTGTGTTGTATAATGTCATGTGTATATTTTCTCAACTTTTCATCATCTCTTAACCAGCTGTATGCATATATCATGGGGATGACAAAATGTGAACAGTAGAAAGAGAGACTGTTATATAACTAAACTGACAAAGGAAACTGGCCAGCTGCTAATGCACAAATTTCTTCAGACATTTGGGCATCCACATTTCCACATAACCATTTCAAGCAACAACAAACCATCAAACTAACTCTATGAATTCCATTGGCTGTCAATCACTGTCATGCAAGATTGCAGTAGTGTGTTGAACATCCTGATTTGGGCCAACTGTGCTCACTTACGCATTCCCGTTGATCAGTAACCACAGTGACAGATCATTTGTCCACTGGGAGCATAATGTTGGAATCATCAGTTTACCAGTGTGGTAGATGACCTACTGGTGTATGTAAGTGAGGGTCTATGCTCCTTTTCTCAATGTTGACCTCATCCCTCACTTCTGTTCAGCACTATGCCACAATTCTCACCTTAGCCTTCACTGGACATAATTACCCCACCAGCCTAGTTCAAAAGCAGAATTTCCAGGCCATCACATCCAATCCTAGTACTGATGATCCCTCCAAAAAACAATTCAGGAGTCCACCTCTTGTAACTCAGTACTACCCTGGTCTTGAATTCATTAATCAGCTATTTCGTCAGTGCTATGACAACCTAAAATCATGGCCTGAAATGAGTTATATTCTGTCTGACATTTTGCCCACTACACTTAGAACAATTTCCCATACCTCCCCCCCCCCCCCCCCAACCCCCCAATCTCTGCAGTATCGTTGTCAGACCTCCAAGTGTCGGGAATGCCGACCACCCTCTATCCTCTTGAAAGACTTGTAAAGTGGGCTGCAGACCAAGTAGGGGTCAGCTTTGTTGGTCTTACTGTATATGCAGTCTCTCATTGTCACCCACCAGCTGACCTCACCTGAACCACAAGAGGTCATTGTGTACAAGAACTAGAAATAGTCCGTGACATATCCTGAAGCAAGCATTCTATATAGCCCTGCGCTGAGGCTCAGGCAGGTGCACACAGAGTGAGCCCCCTGGTCCAGAATCTGAGAGCTTATACCTCTTCATCAATCGGGTGCTCATTCCCGTGTCATCATGACAGTCCACCATCAGCATACCACCGAGACGTCGACCCAGATACTCTTCACGTCCTCAGCCACCCATTAAGGTGGTGTGGTCTTTGATGCCACTCAGCAATAAGCGCCAGAGCAACTGTTTTGTTGTATAACAGGAACAATGGAGTTTTTTTCCCTCAGAATTGGACAGTGGATCAGTTACTTTGTATGTCACATGAGACGTTATGTTGGCAGTTTAGAGTTAATAAAATCCTTACAAATGACTTTGAACTTTTTATATCCATAGCCGCAGACACAGCAGACCCTTTGCTCATTCTGCACCCATTGACATAGCATATAGTTACTACCCCTGTGACTGTCCCCACTGCAGGACCTGCCCTACACACACCCTGTCAGCCCCGTACCAGTTAGCATGTAAGCTCTGTTCAGTCTTCTTGGTTAGTATGACTACCACCAAGTTATCTGTTAGGATGAATGGTCATAACAGAGGATATGTACTTGCAACACACAATATTCTGTTACAGAGCATGCTCTACAACATGACTGTTATGATCTCAGCGCGCGTTTCACCATGCGTCATCTGGGTTCTCCCTCGATACCAGTTTCTCAGAACTCCACAGGCTGGAACTGTCGTTACAACATATCCTTGATCCTCATCATTCACCTGGCCTAAATTTACATGAATTTCTTCAGTCTCAGCATTTATTTTCAGTAAGTATTCCTTTTCGTCACTCCCTTTTAGTTTTACACACCTTTTATTTTCTGATCTGACTGTTTTTCACTCCCCCCAACCTTTCTAACATGAATAATGCACTTAGCCTTCTGCTCTTATTAACTCTTACATAATGTTTTTTCAGTAATCTCCATCTTCCTCATTATCCTGTCAAACCTTTAAGCTCATAGGTTTTCAAATCTCATCCAGTGCAGTCCCCAACAATTAGTATTTCCTTCTATCCCATCTGGTGAGACTCCCCTGACCCAGGGTTTTGGGCAAATTTCCACAAATCCTCCTATTTCCTAAACCTCATCAATCCTCTTCCTTCATACCTCATTCTTTCCCTTCAACCCTTCTTCCACAAGAAGGAGCCACTTACTCCAAAATCATGAACATTTTCATAACTTTTAATATATGCTTTCTCCTGCTGTCGCTTGGTGAGCCTATTTTTTACCTATCCAGTTACATTTTCAAACACTGATTATTTTCACTGATATATCAGTTCCTATAGTAGGCTTGAAAAAAAATGGAAATGAAGTCCCATGCTTCTTTACAGAGCGTAGGGGAACGATGCGGGAGACCCGCACCGCCTTACTAGGCAAGGTCCTAATGGAGGTGGTTTGCCGTTGCCTTCCTCCGACCATAATGGGGATGAATGATGATGATGAAGACGACACAACAACACCCAGTCATCTCGAGGCAGGAAAAATCCCTGACCCCGCCGGGAATCGAACCCGGGACCCCGTGCTCGAGAAGTGAGAACGCTACCGCGAGACCACGAGGGGCGGACATAGTATGCTTAGTTGCATTTAAATGTTCATCTGATACCACGCTGTTAGAACTTGGGTTAAAATGTTCTTTATAGCATACATAAAACAATCTTCCTCTCCGGCTGATATACGTCCTTTCCTTGATAACTGATTTTGTATATTCTTGAGTTACTGTATTCATCCCTCAGTAAATTCTCTGTGTTTCAAGTCATGTCTGAGAAAATTATTAATCCAATATGTGACTTGTAAAATTTCGCAGAAAGTAAAGTTTCAATGGAAGTAACTGATGAGAGTTCTCGGAAAGCAGATTAATTACTCATACAAGAAGAATACAAACAAAATATAACTGACTTCAAATTTGTTGTGAGATTATTAACTAAGAAGTGTTCTAAATGATACAAAAACATTGCTGTATTTGTAACATTTACTGCCCTGTGATTCTAACACAAAAAAGATTACTCAAAAACTTACAGAATCTGTAAGTATGAAGATGCTACTGTAAAAGATGCTACTGTAAAAAGATTACTCAAAAACTTACAGAATCTGTAAGTATGAAGATGCTACTGTAAAAGTTTTGGAGTTGTATTCAGATGGGAAATATAAGAATAACATACTTCGTCACAAAGAAATAATCCAACCAGCCTTTTTCATAACAGGAATAATGTGGATTAAGAATATCTACTATCAGAAAGTCTTTTTAATTTGACAATTTAGAATTATCTAATGCTATACACCAATGGTCGGCAACACATCAGTCGCAATCTACTAGTAGATCGTGAGTGCTTATTTGGTAGATCGCATGGGTACTGAGAGTGCAAAAGAAAAATTGTTGAATAATATCATCAATTGTGCATACTCGACACAAGTTGTTTTGTTTGTTAATAACAGTGTAGAAGTGGTACCAACATCTACCTTGAACCTCTAAAATTTTTTGCCACATTAGTTAAATCAGCCACCATCTGCACGCCACTCATTGCTGCACTGTTTCATTCATCTTTGTGAAATGTGTTAGATACGTGAGGAGAAGGCGGCGAGTTCCGTGCTGCGTACCACAAATTTCTGCGGTGTAACAGAGCGTGGAAAGGACATAGGTAGAACTTTTTTGTGCCGTCAGTACTCATCACTGAGCATGCATATTTGCATACCTTGTTGACACTTTTTGAGAACGTATGAGTAGTGCAGCGACTTCACGCATAACGAGTTGTGTATCAAAAAAACATAAAATTTATCATTTTCATTCCGAATGGGAACACAAATTTTTTGTAACAGAAAGAAATGGCACATGCATTTGTTTATTGTGCGGTGCTAAGATTGCATTTGTGAAAAAGACAACGTCAAGAGACATTTCAAAACTGTGCATCCACATGTTAACACCGGGTTTCCTGTAAACTCCTAACTGAGAAAAGAGAAAATCAAGAAAGCACAGATGGAGCCCCAACCTTGAGAGGTTCTAAAAGTGGTTTTATTGCTCTGTGCCAAAGAGATGAAAGTTTTCCAGCATTTTTAACTTATCACTGTATTTTACATCAGCAGTCTCTGTGTGGAAAGTTTTTAAATCAATTAAGTATTCAACAAAGCATGTTCACAAAACCAGTAGACAAAAGTGTTGCTGCCACCATTGCTTCTTATCATGTTTCGAATGTAATGGCGAAAAGGAAGAAACCCTTCAAAGATGGTGAATTCATAGAAGAAGCATTTTGAGAGGCTGCTGACGAGTTGTTTCATAATTTCAAGAACAAGTCTGAAACAGTTGCTGCCATCGAATTCATTCAACTTTCATCAAGAACGGTCACAAGGAGAGTTGAAAAAATGTCTAATGAGGTTTTCTTTCAACTAAAAACAGATTTGGATGAGTGCTGTTATTCTTCAATGCAATTAGATGAGTCCACTGATGCAACAGGTACTGCTCAGTGGCCAGTTTTTGTAAGGATGGTTTTTAATAACTTTACTGTCAAGGAAGAACTTTTGAAAGTAATTTCTTTGAAAGGCCATACAAGAGGAGAAGATATATTTTTTGCCATGGAGCAACTCATTCTATCAAAGAAAATACCTATCCACGAGCTTGTAAGCATTAGCACAGATGGAGCCCCAGCCTTGAGAGGGTCTAAAAGTGGTTTTATTGCTCTGTGCCAAAGAGATGAAAGTTTTCCAGCATTTTTAACTTATCACTGTATTTTACATCAGCAGTCTCTATGTGGAAAGTTTTTAAATTTGAATGAACTTATGAATACTGTTGTAAAGATAGTCGACAAAATTAGTTCTCATTGTCTTCAAAGAAGCAAACAATGGAAAATCCAGGATGGATGTAACAATACCAGAGATGTAAAGCTGCTACTCACCATATAGCGGAAATGCTGAGTCGCAATAGGCACAATAAAAAGATTCGCGCACACACACTCATGCAGTTGCATTTGCGTGAGTGTGTGTGTGTGTGTGTGTGTGTGTGTGTGTGTGTGTGTGTGTGCGCGCGTGTATGTATGTGTGTCTAACGCTGACAAAGGCTTAATGGCCGAAAGCTATGAGTGTGTGAATCTTTTATTGTGCCTATCGCGACTCAGCATCTCCGCTATATGGCGAGTAGCAACTCTACATCTCTTCAAACAAGAGTTTTCAAAGATTTGGCAACTTAACTAGAACTACAGTATGGAGATTTACTGCTCAGCAAGGGAAAAGTGCTGCAACATTTACACAAGCTTTTACCGGCTATCAAATTGGTTTTGCAAGAACAAGATTAGAATAGTCTGTCAGCTTCTATTGAATATCCTCTCTGGCTTATGAATTTTGTTGTCTTAATTGACCTAACAGAAAAGCTTAATGAAGTGATTTTGAAATTTCAAGGCAATGACAAAGATATTGCTGATATGATATCTGAAGTAAATTCTTTTACTGAAAAATTGTTTTTGTGGGAATGCTGCCTTAAGAGAAGTGAATTAAGACATTTTCCAACTCTGAAGACACAAATAGAAGGAAGTGAGATACCTTACAATAGTGAATGTCATGCGATAGTGATCTTCAATTTGAGGGAAGATTTCACTGATCGGTTTTCAGACTTCAATACGATTTCAGTGGTAACCCAGTTTGTATCTTTCCCTTGGGCTAACATTGAACTATTGAATATATCGTCTTCCATTGCAAAAGTTTTTTTCATAGGTAGGGCAGCTCTTGAACTTGAAATAATATCATTAAAAATGATTTGTTTCTCAAAAGTGTTGCAGAACCCTAAACCTGTTGGCCTCTAATTGCAGAGGAGAAATACCCTATCTTAGTTAATGTTGCTGTGTGAATCACTGTTTTCAAATATGACCTTTATTAAAAATAAACACAGAACAAGGTTGACTGATGAACATCTGGACTCATGTATTTGACTAAGTGCACAAGTTATACACCAAATGTCAAGTACATTGTTGACAAAACAGCTTCTCAGATATCACATCAAATGTAAAATAATTCTTGTGTTATTAATGTAAGAATAAACTTGAGAATATTATGAAATAAAATTATTATGTTTCGAATAAATAGTGAAGATTTAAAACTTTTGTTTTAAATAGTTGTTTTACAGTAACGGTATCCAAAAATTAAAAATGTAGCAATCGAATTTTTAAAAGTAGATAACTTTGATATGATGGTACGAAATAGTAGAACGTGAAGGCTTTGTGGTGGCCTACCCCTGCTATGCACTATGCGGAGAAATTATAGCTTGTTTACAGGTCTATATAAATTCTCATGGTTTAAAAATGGCAACTGCAAAGGAATTCATTACATTTTATAAATAAGACTACCTAGTAGTCAAACACAGTGAGAACTCTGGTAATGGACAACACTGAAGAATTTGGCGCAGGCACACACAAGTTAAGGAAAAAAGAAAGAAACAAAAACATTATGGAAAGATCAAACAATGGAAAATCCAGGATGTAATGTAACAATATTATGAAAAGGATAGTTTCTACTCGCCATATAGTGGAGATCCTGAGTCACAGATAGGCACAACAAAAAGACTGTTATAAAATAAGCTTTTGGCCAACACGGCACTTGTCAAAAATAGACGACACACACACACACACACACACACACACACACACACGAGTGCAACTCACACACATGACCACAGTCGGTGGCAGCTGAAGCCACACTACGAGCAGCAGCAGCAACAGCAGCATCAGGAGTGTGTGTAATGGGAGAGACAACTGGCTGGGAATAAGGAAGAGGCTCAGGTGGGGAGGGGGAGGGATAGCGGGGCAGGTGTGGGGGATGGTGAGTGCTACTGGGGAGTGTGCAGGGATGAGATGGAGAGAGGGTAGGGCAGCTAAGTGCAGTTGGGAGCTTGGACAGGACATACATCCTCCCACCACCACCACCACCACCTACTCCAGTTGTCACAAACATCACCCACCCACCAAAGCCAGGGCTACCTTTGAAACCAGTCATGTGATCTACAAGCTAAGCTGCAACCACTGTGCTCATTCTATGTGGGCATGATAACCAACAAGTTGTCTGTCTGCATGGATGACCAGCAACAAACTGTGGACAAGAAATAACTGGACCACTCTGTAGCTGAGTACACCGCCAAACATGACATTCTTCATTTCAATAACTGCTTCACAGCCTGTGCCATATGGATCCTTCCCACCAATGCCAGCTTTTCTGAATTCTGCAGGTGGGATCTCTCCTGCAGTATATCCTACATTTCTGTAACCCCCCTGGCCTCAAACTTCGTTAGTCATTGTCCTCACCCATCAGCCCCTTCCCTGTTCCCATTCCAGCATGACACATTCCTCTATTCCACCCACACACTTTTTGCTTCTCTCCTTTTCCACTATATCCCAACCCTCCCCCACCCTCTGTCTAAACTCCTGATTGCAACTAACTGCCCTACCCTCTTTGCACCTCGTCTCTGCACACTCCACAACAGCACCCACAGCCGCCACTCCTACCCTGCTATTACTCCCCCTTCCTGCCCCAGCCTCCTCCTTACCGCCACCTGCTTACCTCTCGCACCCTGCACTGCTGTTGTTTGCAGTGGAGCCTCAGTTGCCACAGACTGTGGTCATGTGTGTGTGAGTTGCGCTTGTGTGTGTGTGTGTGTGTGTGCCATCTCTTTTTGACATAAGACTTGTTGGCCGAGAGCTTATTTTGTGACAGTGTTTTTGTTGTGCCAATCTGTGACCCAGCATCTCCGCTATTTTTGGAGTAGGAACTATTCTTTTTCACAATAACAACATTATGAAAAGGATAAAGTGCTACTCACCATAAAGATGACACATTCAGTTGCATACAGGTGCAACAAAAAAAAAAATGTTACACATTGAGCTTTTGTCTGAAGCTTTCTCCATAAAGGAAACACACATACACACACACACACACACACACACACACACACACACACACAAAGCACCCATACCTCAAATACACCTGATTTATCTCTGGCCAGGATGCAACTGTGTCGAATGGAAGCACCAATGTGTGTGGAGGGCTTTGGGCTCTTTGGGCTTGGGCTTGGGCCTTGGGCCTTGGGCCTTGGGCCTGGGGCCTGGGGCATGGGGCATGGGGCATGGGGCATGGGGCTTGGGTGGGGGCGAGGGCGAGGGCGAGGGCGGGGGCGGGGGCAGGGGCGAGGGCGGGGGCGGGGGCGGGGGCGAGGGCGGGGGCGGGGGCGGGGGCGAGGCCGGGGGCGAGGCCGGGGGCGAGGCCGGGGGCGAGGCCGGGGGCGAGGCCGGGGGCGAGGCCGGGGGCGAGGCCGGGGGCGAGGCCGGGGGCGAGGCCGGGGGCGAGGCCGGGGGCGAGGCCGGGGGCGAGGCCGGGGGCGAGGCCGGGGGCGAGGCCGGGGGCGAGGGCGGGGGCGGGGGCGAGGGTAGCCAGGTAGGGCTGTAAAAGGGATGGGGATGATGGGAGTCTCCTAGCACTGCACTGGAGAAGACTGGCAGAAAGCTCAATGTCCAGTCTTTTCATTGTACTTCACTCAATGTGTCACCTTCATAGTGAGCAGCAGTCTATCCTTTTCATAAAAGAAAGAAAAGTGGATCTGCGAAGATAGTGGGCAGCTTTGAAATACCATGGAAGTAAATATAGGAGATACTGAAAAGTAACAAATTAACAGGAAGAGATCTGGAAATGGTTTGTCTAAACTATGAAAAAGGGACAGGAGCAAAATACCAAGAGGTGGTGACAACTCTGAGCCATAAACACGAATGTGACGAGTGTTATAATTTTGTAACACCTCTGACTGAAATACTGTAATTCACTACTCAATGATTTGATGCAAGTTGCTGTTGTGGTTTTCAGTCCTGATAATTGTTTGATGTCTCAGAATGTGTCATATCAACTGATCCCTTCTTTTGGTCAAATTATGCCACAGATTTTGTTTTTCATCAGTTCTATTCAGCGCCTTCTCATTAGTTATGTGGTCTACCCATCTAACCTTCAGCATTTTCTGTAGCACCACATTTCAAAAGTTTCTGTTCTCTTCTTGTCTGAACTGCTTATCACCCACTTTCCACTTGCACACCAGGCTACAAATACCTTCGAAAAAGACTTCTTAACACTTAAAATTTTGTTCAATGTTAACAAATTCCTCTTCTTCAGAAATCGTTTTTCTTGCCAGCCAGTTTACACTTTACATTCACTCTGTTTTGGCCATCATAAATTATTCTGCTGCACAAACAGCAAAACTCATCTCTAGTTTTAGTGTTTCATTTCCAAAATTACTATCAGCTGATTTAATTTGGTTACATTACATTACCCTTGTTTTGCTTCCTTTCAAGACACTGTCCATTACGTTCAACTGCTCTTCCAAGTCCCTTGCCGTCTCTGACAGAATTGCAATGTCATCGGCAAACCTCAAAGTTTTATTTTTTCTCCCTGGACTTTAATTCCTACTCTAAATTCTGTTTTGTTTCCTTTACTGCTTGCTCAATATACAGATTGAATAACATTGCGGATAGGTTGTAATCCTGTCTCACTCCTCCTCAACAATTGCTTCCCTTTCATGCACTTCAACTCTTATAACTGCCATCCGGTGTCTGTACAAGTTGTAAGTAGCCTTTTGCTGCCTTTATTTTACCCCCGTTACCTCCACAATTCCAAAGAAAGTAAGCCAGTCAACACTGTCAAAAGCTTTCTCTAAATCCACAAATGCTGCAATCATAGCTTTGCCTGTCTTTATAAGCTCAGCCGTACGGATAGTATTGCCTTGTATGATCATACAGTTCTCCAGAACCCATACTTATCTTTCCTTAAGGTCAGCTCCTACCACTTTTCCATTCGTCTGTAAATAGCTCCTGTGGTATTTTGCAACCAAAACTTATTGAACTGATAGTTCAGTAATAATCACATTTGTTTTCTTTGTAATTGGAATTATTACTCTTACTGTTAACCTTGAAATCCGAGGATATTTACCCTGTCTCATACATCTAGCACACCAGGTGGAATAATTTAGTCATGGCTGGTTCTCCCGAGGGTATCATCAATTCTGAGGTTATGTCGTTTATTCCAACAGCCTAGTTTCAGCTTAGATCTATCAGTGTTTTTCCGAATTCTCACAGTATCGTATCTCCCATCTCTTCTTCACGTGCAAGGGGGCAATAATATGAAAACAGAACAGATGGAAAACTGGTAAAACAAACTTTTCACTTTTTAGAATAAAATTCAGTTGTCTGTTGCAAATATATTTTTATTGCACCTTACCAGTTTCAACAAATTAATTTGTCATCTTCAGGAGCCTAGGAACTTAGTCATATTATAAATCTTTATATCTCAGCTATACATTTATGCGAAGTATAAGATGCATATTACAGAAACTTACTTAGTAATGTGTAATAGAAATATATTTGCAACTGACAACTGAATTGTATCCTGAAAAATATATACTACACTTACTGAAAATTACTGCCATAACTGTTACTACATTTATCCCACTGTGAGAAAAGACAATCAATGCCTTCATGAAAAAAATGTTTGCGGTTTCTGATGGGACCATGTTTGTACCCAGACATGCAGCTCTTAGTCTGATGACTATACTGTAGAAGTTTCACTAGGAAGACCTTACACATCCTCCACACAGTTCTGATCTTTCCCTTTGCGATTTCCATATTTCTGGAGCCCTCAAAAAATACATCCGTGGCTGTGATTTACTTTGATGAAGAGGTGCACACATGGGTACAATCGTGGCTCAGTAGGCAACCACAAACTTTTTCCATGAAGGCCTTGACCACCATGTCTCATAGTGGGATAAATTTATTAACAACTATTGTGATTAGTTTTGAAATAATAAACAGTTTACTTAATTTCTTTCCAATTGTCTGTCCCTTCTACTCTCTCTTCTCATTCTATTATTTTGCCTTCAGTTTCACTCCCCTCATATATAATCCTTCCACCTTTCAGCTTTCCCTTCTTTGCTTAGTACTGGTTTTCCACCTGAGCTCTTGATATTCATACAGATGTCTCCCTTTTCTCCAAAGGTCTCTCTCATTTTCCTCTAGGTGATATTTATCTTTCAGAAAGTTGTACATGCTTCCGTAGACTTGTACTTTTCCTGTAGACATTTCATACTTTTTATCCCTTTCACTTTTTAGGTATCTGTATTCCCTTTTGCATGCTTCATTTCCTGCATTTTGATATTTTCTCATTTTATAAATTAAATTCAATGTTTGATAAGGATAGAAGCTGAAGAAATTAATTAAAATTTGTGTGTCACCCTGGACTTGAATCCGGGTCTCCTGTTTACTAGGCAGATGTGCTAGCCACTACACCATTGTGGCTGCCACAGCTGCATAGACTATCTAAGTCCAATGCCCTCCCTAACACAAACCAATTCAAACCTTCAGCCCATTTTCCCCTTCTCACATCATCACTATTGGCGAGGCTCTCCAACACATTTCATTAGTACCTCCCTGCCCTGCCTGTTTGTATGTAATGGGGAAACTCTACCTGTAACTCAGGCATAGGTGGTCTGTTGGAATAAGATTTTTCCAGAGAAATATGAGTTCAAGTCCCAGCCAGGGCACAAATTTTTATTCAGTGTTCCAGCTTCTTCTATCCTTATCGAAGATAAAGTTGAGACTAATATGTCTCTGGAAAACTGTTATTCCAACACATCAATAAATTTGATGTCTTGTGTGACAGGCCTTGTGTTTTTAACTAAATGATCCTCTGGTACTGTCATTATTTAACATCTTAAACCTATCCATTCGTTCTCTACAGTATTGTCTTCTCCATTTCAGTCAATCATTGCCCAATACTCCCTTCGAAAGTCTCAAAACCTCTGGTTCTTTCGACTTATATAGGTCCCATCTGCTTAATTTCCTACCTTCTTGCAATTTGTTCAGTTTTAATCTACGGTTCATACTCAATAAATTATGATCAGAGTCCACATCTCACCCTGGAAGTGTCTTACAGTATAAAATCTGGTTCTGAAATCTTTGTCTCACCATTACGTAATCAGTCTCAAACCTTCCTGTGTCTCTAGGTCTCTTCCATGTATACAACCTTCTTTCATAATTCTTAGACCAAGTGTTAGCAATGATGACTGTATGTTCTATGCAAAATTCTATCAGGTGGCTGCTTGTTTCATTCCTACCTCAGTACACATTCTCCTACTATTTTTCCTTCTCTTCCTTTTCCTACAACTGAATTCCAGTTCCCCATCATAATTAAATTTTTCTCTTCCATAACTATATGAATAATTCGTTTTATCTCATCATACATTCTTTCGATTTGTTCTTCATTTGTAAAGCTAGCTGACATATAAATTTATACTTGCACTACTGTGGTGAGTGCTGGTTTCATGACTATCTTGGCTATGACAATATGTTTACTATGCTGTCCGTAGTAGCTTCCCTGCATTCCTAGTCTATTATTCACGATTAGACATACTCATGCATTACTTGCATTTGATTCTGTATTTATAACACTGTACTCATCTAACCAGAAGTCCTGCACATCCTGCCAACAAACTTCACTGGTTTCTACTTTATCTACTTCATCCTATCCATTTAAATTTTCTAACTTACCTACCCAATTAAGGGATCTAACATTCCACACTCCTGTCTGTAGAATGCCACCTTCTTTTTCCCTGATGATGTCTTCCTTGTGGGTAATTCCCACCTGGAGATCTGAATGAAGGACTACTTTACTTCTAAAATGTTTTCTCCAAAAGGAAGCCATCATCAATTAGCCATACAGTAGAGCTGTATACCCTCGCAAAAAGTAATAGCTGTAGTTTCCCTTGTTTTCAACTATTCTCAGTACTGGCACAGAAAGACCATATTGGTTGATACTACAAGGCAAGGTCGGACAATCATCCAAATATCCTGCAACTACTGGAAAAGCTGCTGGCCCCCTTCAGGAACCACATGTTTGTTTGGGCCACCACAGGTACTCCTCAATAGTGGTTGCACCTATGATACAGTTATCTGTAATGTTGAAGCAGACAAGGCACCACAACTTGGCAAGGTTTGTGCAGACAGTATGATTTTCAGTTGTTCAAACAATGAAAATCCAGGATGGAATAAAGACAATATTATGAAAAAGATAAGACTGCTACTTACCATAGAGATGAAATGTTGAGTTGTAGACAGGCACAACAAAAAAATTCCTATACGTGTGAGCTTTCAGCCAATGGCCTCCTTCTAATGCAGAAAACACACTCATACTCACACAAGCAGAACTCCCACACATGACCACTATCTCTGGACTGTGAGCAACTGTGCCTGATAGGAGAAGCAATCAGAGTGATGGGGGTAAGGAGGAGTCTGGGACAGGGAGGGGGAAGGATAGCAGGGTGCTATTAGGTGCAGTCAGGTGGTTCTAGTGAAGGCTGAAGCCAGAGGTTATGAGAACACATGATACCTTGCAGGGAGCGTTCTCATCTGTGCAATTCAGAAAAGCTGGAAGGATCCTGATGGAACAGGCTTTGAAGCCGTCGTTGAAGTAAAGTACATTGTGTTGGGCAGCATATTCACCAACTGGGTGGTGCAACTGTCTCCTGGTCACAGTTTGTTGTGCCTATTCATGGGAACAGCCAATTTGTTGGTTGTTACACCCATGTAGAATACAGCACAGAAGTTGTAAGGGATAGTGGATAGGATGTTTCTTACTTAAGGTTTCTACGAGAGGTGGTCAAAACCCTGGTGGAGATTGTGATTCAGTACCACCCAGGACTGGAGTAACTGAGTCACCCTAGTTTGTGGCCGGATGGTGGGAATGTTGGAGGAGGCAGCTGAATAGTGAGTAAGACACACGAGACATGTTTCTGCACAAGGATGGGAGGTTAATACAGTCTGTGAAGGCATCAGATCCTTGATATATCTGGAAAAAGGGACTGTTCATTACTACAGATACAAGTATTATTCTAAAAACCTTTTCTCAGTCTGTGAACTCTTTGCATCCAGTAGCCACCTCCTGAGTCCACTGAAAGGCATCGCCCCTTAAGTGACCCACTACATATGAAATTCGCTCTTGTTCAGTCCAGTGCACAAGGCCAGGATCTTGTATTACCGGATGCCATGGAATTCAGTCCTTTCTTACACTTGATACCCCACATAAAAATAAGCAAGATCATAACCAATTGGTCACAAAGATCATTGGCAGTTAGCAAAAACAGAATTTCCAACAGCAGGACCGAGCACAGCAGCTGACTCACCGTGTTCGATGACTGTCATGTTGTTGTGTGTACTAAGGTTTGCTCAATTAACTATTTGTTTCTACAACTCAGTAATTGTCACATATTAAGATAAACATTCATTCACAGTCAAAATAACTTCACCACCTACGCAAACATTACTTTGTCACGGTCTTATGCAGATTTAGCCTAAAAGCAAAGCTTAGTTGGTAATCTTGTGGGAGCGAAACTGCCGGCCATCTGTACTGCTCCCCGGTCTAACTGCTAGTCCTCAACAATGCCACGATGTGTGCTCCTTCTCCCCCATTAAACCGCTTGTGACATCAGCCACCGTCTCTGCCCTTAAAAAAGACAAATTTTACCTTATACTTTCCCTGTTGCTTTCTGCGCAATTACACTTTTGATTTACACTCTTCTGCAAATTTTACTCTGCCCCTCTGGTCTACTTTAAAGTTTTTTCAAACAAACTACTTTTTTACCCTTCAGCAGCCTCTGGAAGGACCAGTGCACCTTTCCGCCCACAAGGGGTGTCCGCCTGTGGATGCTGTGTCGTATTTCTAAGCTGCCCCTGGCTTTTCTGTGTCCTTCTGCCTTCACATTCTTGCAAGTCACTGTGCTGGTCTACCGCCCCTGACTTGGCTCTTATCGTAACCCTTTGGCACGCTACCTCCACTCTGGCCGTTCATCTGTCTGCCACCCCACAGCATACTAATCAGTTCTTGCTTAATTAAAAAGGCTAGAACTTTAGTTTTATTGCTCATACAACAACCGGGTTTCTTTCTGAAGATACCTCATATTCTTACGTATCATATGAAGTTCTTAGAGCTATTGCTTGTCTGAAGCATGGCCAGTTGTGCACACCACATTGCCACATTTCAACTCATTGAGAAAGGTAGTGTTCAATAATGACAAGGCCATGAGCATGAGGGATGTTAGTATAGAGGGAGCTGGCATCAACAGTAACGAGCAGCGTACTTTGTAGTAAAGAAACAGGAACTGTGGAGAGTCAGTGGAGGAAATAGTCGATGTGTTTGATGTAGGATGGTAGATTATGGGTAGTAGGCTGAAGGTGTTGGTCTATGAGAGCAGAGATTCTCTCAATGGGGGCACTGTAACAGTCATAATGAGGCATCCTGGGTGGTTGGGTCTGTGGATTTAGGAATCGTGTAGAAGGTAGGAGTATGGAGAGTGATAGGGGTTAGAGAGAGAGAGAGAGAGAGAGAGAGAGAGAGAGAGAGAGAGAGACTCAGGTGAGAGGATGTAGGACGGTCCAAAGATTTGAGGAGTGACTGTAGAACATGTTGTGTTTCTGTAATGGGGTCAACTGTGGCAGGGTTTGTAGGTGGACAGTTCTGACAGCTGGCAGAGTACTTATGCAAGGTAATCCCTGCAGTTCAAAACTATAGTGGTCGAGCCTTTGTTGGCAAGTACGATTGTAAGGTCGGGATCAGTTGTTAGGCGGCAGATTGTAGTTCTTTGTTAAGATGTGAAGTTAGTTTCCATGTTGAGGGGGGTTTGGAGAATGAAGGTGAGGCATGGTTTCAGGTTAAGAAATGCTGAAATGTTAATAAAGGGTGATTTGGGGACGATGGGGGTGGATCACTGTGGATGGTGGTGTGATCTGAGTCACTCAGGGTTCAACATTGGCTTTGGATTGAGTCTGATTCATAGGGTTGGTGGCAGAAAAGTGTGAAGGCAAGAAGGTCTTTAGCAAGTACAGCATGATTGAATTTGGGAGTGTCCCATCCTTGTTAATGACTTTCTCTCCCTCGGCAGGTCCATACAGTGGAAACACTTTTTTGACACAACTCTATAAATCAAAGTCAACCAAAAGCCATTGTTCAATCCTGACTGACTCAGTTCATTCCACCATCCACAGTGATCCATCCCCACTGCCCCCAAACCAGTTACCTGAAACCTTGCATCACCGTCATTCCCCAAATTACTCAGCATGGGAGATAGCCTTACATGTGAAGAAAGAACCACAATCCTTGACCTAAAAACTGATCCCAACCATATAATCCTACCTGCCCACAAAGGTTTTGAACCACAGGGATTATCTGGCAGAAGGACTCCGCCAGCTGTCAGATCTGTTCACCTCCAAACCATGCCACAGTGACCCCATTCCAGAGATACAGCTTGATCTACAGTCCCTCCTTAAATCTTTAGGCCCATTTCAGAGCCTCTTCTGTGAGTCATGCTTTCTCCTCACCCCTACCTCGTCCCACACTCCTACCTTCTACACACTTTCTAAAGACTATAAACCCAACCATCAATGACGCCCCATTATGGTCAGTTACCGTGCCCCGAGACTCTCTGGTGTCATGGATGAACACCTTCAACCTATTACCCATAACCTACCCTCCTATATCAAAGACACCAACCATTTATCCACCAACTCTCTACAGCTCCTCTTCCTTTATCATACGACACCCTGTTCATCACTGTTGATGCCAGTTCCCTCTGCACTACAATTTCCATTGACCATGGCATTACTGCTATTGAACACTACCTTTCCCAAAGCATGACTGATTCCATACCTACAACCTGCTTGCTGGTCACCATGACCACATACATCCTCACCCACAATTGCTTCATCTTTGAAGGCATCACTTACTAACAAATCTGTGGTACAGCAGTGGGTACCCGCAGGGCACAATCCTATGCCAACCTATTTATGGACCATCTAGAGCAGTGGTTCCCAACCTTTCTTAGACCATTACCCCCGAGTGCAATCAGACATTAACTAGTACCCCTGCCGCCCCCCCCCCCCCCTGCCATCTGTTGTCTGCCACCCGCTCCACATCATCACTAACTTTAGCCCCTAAATAAACTAGGATGAAAGATGTTTCTTGGAACACTTTTATTTTTAAAATAGTGAAAGATGAATGATGTTTCATTTTTGTGGTGTGTGTGTGTGTGTGTGTGAGAGAGAGAGAGAGAGAGAGAGAGAGAGAGAGAGAGAGAGAGAGAGACGAAGGAATTCGTGGTGCATTGCAAGTGCTACCCACAACCTCTTCCCGGAAAAGAAAGCTAACTATCCAGAGTGAGGTTACACACTTGTTACAAAACATGCTTCCTCTGCATTACTGTCTTCGTTGCTGCACTTGCTGGACATGCACACTGCAACCCCATTTAAAATCAAACAAGTTCAAATCAAGTTCAAATGTGTGCACTCTACTGGATGGTTATGATTAAATTTTCCCTGTTTAACACATTATAACACGGAAACTAATTACCGTATGAGTACCAAACTTGGTAGCATTAATATCCAGAATATGATTTCCATGCATCACAATGCCAATGTATAGTTCGAACTATGGCTACCAGGTGCCATGATCAATCATCGTGATTCATAGTCTCACACACCTGAGCAGCCACCGTGCAGTTGTGTCAGCATGAGCTTGGACAAAAGGAGCAGGGCATTATTGGTGAAGCTCTGTTATCAGAACAACAGAAATGCTGCAGCTGGGCTTCCAGAATATTGCTGGCCGACAGGATTTTGGAAGTGTCCTCTTTCTCCACCTGCTGTTCAAATCAATTGGACAACTGGGTATCGCTCTTGGAAGAGGCTGACAACCGGTTTCCCACAGGTGTTTGATGAAATTGCTGTTGCTATGACAGACAACACTGCACACAATTCCTGATCGTCAAGCAGTACGCATGCTGTATCATGACAGTTGAACATTCCGTGGCCCACTGCACGGAAGGTACATCGAGCCATTCTCAAATGGTATCTGTACAAGATCCATATCATACAGCAGCTTGCACCATATGATGCACAATGATGTGTTGACTTTGCTCTTCACTTTCTTGCAAGGATTGAAGTCGATGAGGGCTAGCCCTGGACCATCCTATGGACAGATGAAGCTCATTATTCACTGATGGATGAGATGAACACACACAATTGTCGAGTGTGGGGATATTCACCTCCAGTCACTGCACATGAAGTTCCTCTGTATGGTGAACGTATCACCATAGGCTGTGACTTCACAGCTACGTTCATCATTGGCCCATTCTTTTCTGAACAGTTTGGCACTCGAAGACTAATGACGTACAGTGTGACTGTCCAGCATTACTGCGATATGCTTTGCCAGCATGTCATACCCACCTTACAGGAGAGAGACGCACTGAACTCAACAGTTTTCATACAAGTTGGGGCCCCATTGAACGTCTTTCGTGAATTTCAACTGCTTCTCTGAAACACATTTGGAAACGATCGAATTATCCGCCTATTGTTTCCAAATGCTTGGCTGTCGTGATCACCTTCTCACACCCTGTGATTGCTGATTGTGGGGCTACCTGAAGGACAGGGTTTACCAGGGGAACATTCCCACATTTGCTGATCTGAAGCACAGCATATAAAGAGAGGTAGCCAACATACCTATGGAAATGCTTTGTTCTGCTGTGTAGGATGCAATCCTGTGCTTTCAGACTCTTCTGGACACTAATGGGCACCATATTGAGCCCCTTCTGCAGCAGTAGTGGTACTGGTATGTAATGGTATGATGCACCATAGCAGCACATTAAAAGGGTTTCAATTTAATTGATTCTGCATTATTTCTCTTCCCCATGTCCTTGAAATTAATGCTGCCAAGTTTGGTACTCGTACAGTAATTAGTTTCCATGTTGTAATGTGTTAAATAGGGAAAGTTTAATTACAACTACACGGTACTTCATTGCTCCATTCCTTTCTTGCGAACTGGCAGAAGTTTGACAACTTAAGGCTGTTAATGATATGTGTCCAACCATACTAATAATAATAATAATAATCATAATAATAATAATAATTAAACTGGGTAAAACACTATAGTAGCCCTTATGTAGGTACTGCTGTGTCATGCTGTCAATTAATTCATTTATCTGTTTCAAAGCGAGTAATGAATCAATTTTTGAACTACTGCAGGTACTATCTACAACTTGGAAAAAACATTTTTGTGAGATATTTAGCATTTATTACCTGTATGTCTCACTTTTATCATCAGTGATGTACAGGACAAAGCACAACATATGTGGGTAATGGGTGGACTACTGTTGGGAACCACTGATTTAGAGGAATCCTTCCTAACCACCCAGAATCCCAAATCCCACAACTGGTTCAGATTCACTGATAATGTCTTTGTGATCTGTGGATACCCTATCCACATTCCCCCAGAACCTGAACACCGTCTCTTGCATTTGCTTCACCTGATCCTTCTCAACCCAACAAACTGCTTTCCTCTTCTCAACCCAACAAACTGCTTTCCTCAATCACCTGTATGTGATGAGTAACAAATCTATTCTTTTCATGATACATTCAATTGTTCCTCCTTTGTGGTGCTATCAACATGTGGATGATGCAGTCTTCTTCATCTGCCTGCCAATAAATAATAAGGTTTAAGACAGCTCTTTCTTTCCTTTATCTGTTCCATATGGGTCAGTGTAACTGTGTAGTAACCACACTCATTAGTATTGAGAACAGTCTAAAATATGATTTTTACTGTGAAATAACAACTGTAGTCCAAATATACAGTAAGTTTTATTTAGTCAGCAACAAACATACAAATAAATAAATAAGAATGTACATGACACTTATATAAGATGTTCTTCAGTGGTCAGTGGCTGTATCTTGTATCACATTCTTTTACGATAGCTTACACTGCTGAGGGCATTTTCTGCAAATTCAGTTGCCACCTGCATAGCTATATTGATTGCAGCATCCTGTTTGTTGAGAGGAATATTTTTTCCTTTCATATTGTATACATTACTTGGATTTTGTCCACGGGGGACAAAGCCTTGACCTTTCAAAGTAGCCATAACGGGTTGCATCCACAGCTGAGCATTGAATTTTTCACTTGCCACACCCTGAGGAAGAAAAAGAAAGACCAATAATGATTTTGAAATTAAAACTTTCATAGTAGTCTCTACAGCGAATGTCTTACAAGAGTATTAAGTCGTCGTCATCATCATCATCATCATCATCATCATTAACTTACGGTTCTATTGCTATAGTTGAGAATTGCTATTATTTGAATGCTACAAATGTCTGGGAAGTTTGTGTGTCAATGATGCATGAAATCCCATCACATAAATAACATCATTGTATAATGATTTGAATACCTGAAAGAGGCTTCATAGAAAATTATTGTCCTTTCAGTTAAGTCTTCATACATGGATGCAATGCAGGCACAAGAGCAAGATTAAGGTAGGGAGGACGGTGCTCAAGAACTTTGTACACTGCCATACCTGTCCACAATAAACCTACTAATGAACAACAGTACTTACATTTTGACAGATGCTGCCCTTTCCATGTCAAACATTCCCTCCCATACAGGCTTGGTATTCAAGGGCAAACATATAGGTTTGGATGCAGATTATTTACAACAATACACCACAATTTGGAATATTATTACAAGGGAGACAGGGCAACCAAGAGTACAGGATGATGGCATCACCATCAAAGCGAATGGAAACTTGATAAACAACAAGCCGGAAGTCGAAAACATTTTGAATAATCATTTTTCAAATGTTATAGAGAAAATAGGATCTAAATGTTCATTAGAAGAAGCAAGGCAGGTAATGGAAGAGGCCTTACCCACACCATTTGATACAATTGAAATTCCACCCACCTATCCTGCTGAAATTAAGAAGATAATAAACTCTCTCAAGAATTAAAGCTCACATGGAATTGATAGCATTTCCAGCAGGATAATAAAAGCTTGTGCCCAAGAAATAAGTGGGATTCTTAGCCACATATGTAATAGCTCTCTGAAGCAGGGTATGTTCCCAGATAGACTGAAGTATGTCACCGTTAAACCACTGCATAAAAAAGGGGATATGTCTGATGTCAACAACTACCGCCCAATCTCTCTTCTGACTGCCTTATCCATAATTTTTGAAAAAGTAAGGTATTGTAGAGTAGCTTCACACCTTTGTAAAAGTAAAGTTTTAACAAAATGTCAGTTTGGTTTCCAAAAGGGTTTTTCAATGGAAAATGCTATATATACTTTCACTAATGAAATATTAAATGCCCTAAGTAACCGGAAGTCACCCGTTGGGATTTTTTGTGATCTATCAAAGGCTTTTGATAGTGTAAATCATAGAATACTTCTAGATAAGCTCCAGTACCGTGGTATGAATGGGACAGTGCTCCAATAGTTTAAATCATACCTAACTGGAAGAGTGCAGAAACTTGAAATAAGCAGTTCACATAATATGCAAAAAACTGGTGATTTCTCAAACTGGGGAATAATCAAGAATGGGGTGCCACAAGGTTCGGTCTTGGGTCCTCAGCTGTTCTTAATATATATTAATGACTTGCCATTCTATATTCACGAAGATGCAAAGCTGGTACTTTTTGCTGATGATACAAGTATAGCTATCACACCCAACAGACAAGAATTAAATGGTGAAATTGTAAACGATGTTTTTCAGAAAATCATTAAGTGGTTCTCTGCAAATGGGCTCTCATTAAACTTTGAAAAAACACAGTATATACCGTTCCACACAGTAAATGGAATGTAACCATTGATAAGTATAGACTTCGATCAGAAATCGGTAGCTAAGGTAGAATATTCAAAATTTCTAGGTGTATGCATTGATGAGGGGTTGAACTGGAAAAAACACATTGAGGATCTGCTGAAATGTTTGAGTTCAGCTACTTATGCTATTAGGGTCATTGCAAATTTTGGCGATATACGTCTGAGTAAATTAGCTTACCATGACTATTTTCATTCTCTGCTTTCCTATGGCATCATATTCTGGCGTAACTCATCATTGAGTAAAAGAGTGTTCATTGCACAAAAGCGTGTAATCAGAATAATTGCTGGAGCTCATCCAAGATCATCCTGCAGACACTTATTTAAACAGCTAGAGATCTTCACAATATATATATTCACTTATGAAATTTGTTATTAACAATCCGAACGAACTCAAAAGTAATAGCAGTGTACATGGCTACAACACTAGGAGGAAGGATGATCTTCACTACTAAAGGTTAAATCTAACTTTGGTTCAGAAGGGTGTAAATTATGCTGCCACAAAAGTCTTTGGTCACTTACCTAATAGCATCAAAAGTCTGACAGATAGCCATATGGCATTTAAAAGGAAATTAAAAGAATTTCTTAATGGCAAGTCCTTCTTCTCATTAGATGCATTTTTTGATATAATAAGTGGGTAATTTCCTCAACCCCCACAAAAAATATTAAGTGTTGTGTAATATTTTGTGTAATGTATTATCTTGTATAGACACCTTTTATGAACCTGACACGCTCCACATCATTACGAAGTGTCGTATTCATGATCTATGGAACAGGTACTAATCTAATCTAATCTTCTCACCTCAGCCTTCACTGTATGTAGTTACCCCACCAGCCTAGTACAAAAGCAGATTTCTGGGTCATTACAACCAATCCTGATACTGCTGATCCCTCCAAAAACCAACTTCAGAGTACACCACTTGTCAATCACTATTATCTGGGTCTTGAATGTATTAATCAGCTATTTTGACATGGCCATGCCTTCCTAAAATCATACTCTGAAATGAGATACATTCTGTCTTGAGGTTTTGCTGACCACACCTAGAATAGCTATCAGTTGCCCTCCTAATCTCTGCAATATCATTGTCAGATCCTATGTTCCTTCTGAGCCCATCTCCCTATCCTATGGCTTCTACTCCTGTGACCACCCCTGCTGCAAGACTTGCCTTATGAACCCTCCTAACATCACCTATAACAGCCCTATAACTGACAAAAATATATTATCAAAGGAAGAGCCACCTGTGAAATGACACATCATAAACCAGCTGTTATGCAAAAACTGTTTGGCCTTTTACATCAGCATGATTATCACACAGTTATCAGTTAGGATAAATGGCTCAGAGCCTGTACACTAGCAACACACAATATCCTGTCACAGAGCATGCTCTGCAGCATGACAGTCGTGACCTCAGTCCCTCCTTCACCACACACACCATCTGGATTCTTCCCCCAGACACCAGTTTTTCTGTACTCTGCGGGCGGGAACAAGCGCTACAACATGTCCTTGGTTCTCACCAGCCACCTGGCCTTCATTTACGTTAATTCCTTCCATCTCGGCATTTCTTCACAGTAGCTACTCCTTCCTTCACTCCATTTTAGTTTTCTACATCTTTCACTTTCTGACCTACCTATTTTTCGCTGTCCCCCCTCTCACCTCTGTTACGTACAACATGCTTAGCTTTTCACTCTTATTAACTAGTACACAATTTTTTTAACAGTAATCTCTGTCTTGCATATTACCCTGTCTTCCACCTTTAAGCTCACGTTTTCAAATCTTGTCCCGAGCAGTCCCCCAAAAATCAGTCTTCCCTTCTCATCCCATACAGTAAGTCTCCCCTGACATGGGGTTCAGGGTGACTTTTGCGAACTGTGCCCCTTTGCCCAAAACTCTCCAGTCCTTTTCCTTCACCCCTCTCCCTTTCCCTTCAACTCTTCTGCCGGAATGGAGGAGCCACTGGCTCCGAAAGCTTGCGTAAGTTAAACCTCTTTGTGTGTGTTTTCTCCTGCCGCCGCTTTGTGTGTAGATTTTATTATCTATCCAATCACATAAAATAAATGATGTGCTATATACTCATATATAAAGGCATGTCACACCCTCAAATAACACAGCTTTGTTACTTTAATTATGTAAGTTGCAAATGACTGCAGGTCTAAGAATCCTTTTATATCATGGTACAACACACGTCAGTCACGATTCATCCCTGAAGCACATAATATGGCAAGGCAATGTGGAGGGTCTCTTTCAAAGATTGGAGGCATTTACTTTCAGAGAAAGTGTATTGCAGAACTACTCATTTTTCTTCTTTATTTCACTGAAATGTCTTGTGTTCACTGAACAACAGCCATGAAGAAACTAGTTGGGGCAGCTCAAGTGAACTACACATATGGGCAGATCTAGGAAGGGACACTGCAAAGTGTAGTTAGCCCACCAAAGCTTCAAATGCAGTAAAATTCCTTCCATCCTGTGAATTTTACTCCATAATGCTGAATTGGTGCAAGCTGCTTACACTGCAGTGTCAGTACTGTCCTTTAATAGGACCATTTAATAGTACCATCTACTGAATGTCATTGAAATGACATGCATGAAAATGCTCCTCAGAAAATGTTCAGATCTCCACAATATAACAAAATCTGGTCCAATTTATTTTCAATCACATTAGTTTCCCACTTTCTCCAATTGAAAGGCAGTTACTTAAACCAGAGACTTTTTAAATAACTGTTGCAAATAGTTATTTAAAGTCAACATAAATTATAGGTTTGGTAATTGCTTTAGTTGTCCTATGAACTGTTTTGGAGATCTGCAATTATCAATAAAATAGATGCATAATATTGGCCATGTCTAATATGGGAGTTGACAATAGAGAAGTATGTTATTAGTATGGGAACTCCAGTGGCAACATTAATTTTTATTAAACACATTCAGTTTTAATCATTTATTATGTCTAACAGCTGGAACATACAGTCTTTCAGAATTTGATCCCTCAGTTTCTGGACACTTTGTCATGTGATGCCAGTTCACGGTCAACCAGAGCGGTTGCTGTCCTCACCATCATCATCAGTTGATGATTGTCCATTTCTGAAATGCTTATACCAGTCATGTTTGTGTCTGGCCTACAGCTAGGTCTTCAAACGCTTGCTGCAGCATTTGGTGCTTTTCTCAAGTTTACAACAAAACTTTGTGAAGACACACTGCTATTTCAGGTCAGTCACTGAAAGCCCACAAACTCACGGAAAGACACGAATGGAAATATACTCACTAACAACAAATCAAAATGTCTGGCTTGCAGTCAGTGGCGAAAAGGATTCAAGAACGATATATGGGGAGACTCACTGCAGTACTTCAATGTGCCCATAACCATTTGCATGCAAAATTCCAGTTTTAGGAACTTTTGGAAAGCAGCTCATATATAACAGCTGTTAGGACTACTTAATTAACTACTTCCATAAATATATATACTCATGAGTAAATGAATTAAAAGTAGCTACACGTGCAATATGTCGTAAGACCTGCTGTTGGGCAGCATACTGTGTTGTAGTTGCGAGCCAAGACATGAAAGTGTCTCCACGCTTCATTGGCTTATCTCAGCATGGGCTTGTATGGTAGTACTGCTTTTCCTGGTTTCTGCTAGAAAGGAAAAGACAGACTCCAATGGGGCTGACAGCAGACTTGAATAAATTAATGGCATCCTTTAAAAGACTTTATGTACTCATTACAGGAAAAGTAGACCTACACATTTCTCATTCCAGTGCCAAATCATAAACAGAAACTCAACTGTGTGTGGTCTTCTGTTAGGGGGACATCACCTATAGAAGATACAAAGTGAGCAATTAGAATTCTGGTCACATGTACCTGATGCAACTCTCATGTTGTTAAAGTAGAAGTGTGGCAACAGGACACTCCATGTCTGAGACTGTGCAAGCACTGGGTTTTACATGTGCTGTAAGGTGTACCATAACTGTATTTGGGCAAAATGCAACTGCAGGCAATTACTTCCATGTATACTAACAAGCTGAAAGCAATCTGCTATCCACTGCGGAAAGACTGTGGCCAGTGCAGGAAATCACATACCAACTAAATTCTAACAAACAACTGGCAAGCAATTAATAGTTCAAGCCAACTCCGCCCTATCTGCTGAAAAAGCGACTGTGTCACTCGTGTACCTCTGCTCACTACATGTCAGCACAGGGCAAAGGGATAAGCCCCAGCCGAGAACATCACTATCTGACACTTGACTTATCAAAAATGTCACATAGACTGATAGGACACACTGGTACATGCCAAATATGTGAAAAACCACAAAGGGTGGTGCAGCTTGCTTACTGACAGGCACTGTTCTGCAAAGTGATGGAGGTATTCTCACAAGCAAGGTGTAAACACACAAAAAGTTGGTCCCTGTTACATCTGCAGAGAACTTCATTTCTGAACATATGCATATATTTTTTAGTTGGATGACTTAAATAAAACAGTGCACCACTCCCATCACTCCTGAATTGAATCTGAATGGTTTGAAAAAAAAAACCACTCCACACAGCTCTTGTGGTGCCCCCTGCCCCCTTTCACACAGGCTGCTCATTTTAGTTCAGTGCTATTGAGTACATTTGGGACACCAATGAGTGACACACACACACACACACACACACACACACACACACACACACACACACACACCTTCACCTTTGACCCACATTCAATCAACCTCTTGGACGCACTTTCAACTAATCTCCACAAGTTCTAAAGAACAGTTCAACACTTTTGATGTCTCGTGGAGACTATCACATACACATCACCATCACCATCATGTCATCATCATGATGACAGGTCTTGCTACAAGCCATTATGCAGGTGTTCTGCACACGACCATTTGAAACGTGGCAATGGTATGTCTGTCCACCATGCATGCTCTTCTCCCTCCTCATCAACAAATTAATAAAATAATCAGGTATAAAAACTCATACAGGGCACAGTGAGTGTGGGCCACCATTGTCAAGTAGCAGGGCAGTGTAGAGCAGAAAAATGCAAGTTACATTTGACGTGTGCTCAGTCCTTGCTGTCACGAATTTTCGAAAGTTGGTGTAGTTATACTAACTGTACGTTAAGGAAAAAATATGTTGTTTGCCCAAGTGGAGGCAGTGTAAAATGACAGAAGCAAAGCAGTGCATGACACAGTTATGAATTGTTATCATTAGGGAACTGGAGAAATTCTGCCAGATACAGGTCAGAGTGTGTCTCCCATGGAGCAATCAATGCAATTTATTAGAATATTACCCGTATTAACAATTCTTGAAGTCGGCGGTGTGACATCACTGAAGCCCAGGAGGAGCAGCAGTTAAGGAAGAACGCAACTGAGAGTTGGAGCAGTCAGACACCTACACAGTTGTGGCACAATAAGCTTTGTTTTTGAGCATATTACGTCAATATCTCAGCAAGTTATGCTGTGAATTTGCTTTGTGTTGCCAAAGTACCTTTTGATTTGTGACAACTTATGTAGACTTAGATGATATCCAACAATACACGAAGCTTATGCCAGTCGTAATGCCATCACTACAAGTCATGTCGGTAAGTTGGATGCTTCCACTATTCTAGTGTTTATTGCCTCAGTGTTGTGATTTTATTCGTGGTGTTGACCACTTGGCTGTGACAGGGAGATTATTTTATAATTTTTGTTTTGGGAGAATATCGGATTCTTAAATGCCATCAATTCCTATACTATCCTGTCATTAGAAGTCCAATGTGAGAGGTAGCAAATGCTATATGCTGCAAATCACAGTAGAGTTGTGGCACGTTAATGGTGTAAATTCATGCACAAATAACTCTCTCTCTCTAGAGTATCAGTACTGTCAGGTCGAGAGTACAAAGTTACAGCTGCATGAACTCTACGAATTCTGATCAAAGCATTTGTAACTTTGTGCAATTGCTGTAACTCATGTACACCTACAAAACTGGATGACACCAAGCCTTGACAACATACACTGAAACTTTGATTTTACGAGTACATTAACGGATTTTATTTTTTTCATGATTCTACATCATAAACTTGTAGCCCTCGTAGAAAACTCACAACATCAATGCTAAGAGTTCTCCAATTCTACATTTCTTACTAGTAACACTTAGTTCGATTCTAAGTTCTTACTCAATGTACTGCTTAACTTCATCCCATTTTCTTCCTATTGATATTTGATGTCACTGAAGAAGTTATATGAGGCTCAAAAGATGGTTTGCACCTCAGGTGTTGGCAGAATTAACAGAATATTTTAGGCTGTAGTGGAGAGGGGAGACAAGCAAGAAGAAATGCTGATGTAATCCACGATCGGTGTTGCCAACACAACTTGCAACATTTAGCTTCACTGCGTGTTGCGGGAGCACCGCAGGCTGCAGGTAAAATCAGATGAGTTTAACAGGTCAAGGATGCACGATTGGACTTCTACGATGCAGAAACAACAGGTCGGTCTGCTATTCAGTAAAGCCATGCATTCCAGTTAGACTTCTGGCACATGTTACAGGCAGTTTCTTTAAGGAGCATTGTTGGTTAGGGTTTGGACATCAGTTATTTTCTCTCATGATCAACTGATGTATTTTGTTTCGTTTGACACAAAAAAAAAAAAAAATAAATAAATAAATAAATAAAAACAAGTCAAATTAATGCAAAATGGAAAAGGGACTAGCAGAGAATGTTTCACATCGACCTGGCATAATAAGTCAACACATTTCCATACACCCTCTGTCCAATTTTGAAGATCCCAAGCCCCCTGAAATTGTAATTTAAATTGTCTTTATGTCAATAAGGGGAATAATCAGGGGTCATCTGCTCCAAATTCTCACATTCAAGCCTGTTTATGAATGGTGTGCTCCAAATCCCTTGTGCCTGCTCCAGCATTGTGCTTTGTCATTAGATTTGCTACAGATTACTGCCCGTCCTCCTCAGTAGAGCCAAGTGGACAAGACTCAAACTTTTATGTTCTGTGACGAGGTGAAGACATCCAACATCTTTTTGCCTACTTGGGGTTTCACACTCTTCAACCTCTTTCCATAAATGCTCATGTCAGAGGCACACAATCAGCCAACCAGCTACGCCATTTCTGAGATGCTCAATTCGCATGTCATGTTGTTCTTAGAATGACTCCTCATTCACCTCTGCTCTGCTTATATATGAGGTGACCAGAAGTCCATTAACATTAGAAAATCAGTACTTCACAGAGTAATGTAGGTAGAGAGGTAAAAAATTGACACACATGCTTACAGTGACATGATATTTTACACAAACTAAAAAAGGGCACAAAATGACGAACAGCACTATACAGCATATCAGTAGGTATGGTGAGAAATTACCATTGGATGTTGTCTTCTAGAATCCCTAATCAGGTCAAACGATCATGGTAGACTTGCTACTTCAGGTAACCCCATAGGAGACTTGCGACTTCAGGTAACCCCACAACCAATCACATGGACTGAGGTCTGGGGAACAGAGGCCAAGCACAATGGAAGTGGCAGCTCAGCACATGATCCTCACCAAATGATGTGCACAAGATATCTTTCACATTTGTAGCAAAAGGGTCCAATCACAAGTGATGTGATACATACACACCACACAGCAACTTTCTCATCATATAATGGTGTTTCCACAACAGTTCTGGGATTTCCAGCAGACCAGATTCTGTACTGTGGTGTTGACAGACCTCAGAGTGTCAAATGGGCTTTGTCGGTCCACAATATGTTAGACAACCAATTGTCATCTTCTCCCATTTTCTGAAGTGCTCAAACTGCAAACGCTCTGCACGTCACACACTGATGGCTGACAATTCATGACAACCCTGGATTTCGTGCAGATAGTGTTGGAGGGTATACCTTAGTGCTCTCCAAACGGTAGTGCTAGGAATTCCAGGGCGACATGCGACTTCGCGAGTGATGACTTCACCGTACAGAGATGAACATGCTTATGTCTACATTTTGGTCTGAACTGAATGAGCAGCAATATAACTTGTGTCTGTTCGCCCACTATGGGGCCGATCATCTAAACAACCCTTGGGTTCCATTTTGTGATCATTTTCTTCATAGTAGCTCTTGTCACAGGACCTTTACCAACTCAAATCTCCTTCTTACAGTGAAAGGACTGTAAGATTCCTGTATTGGATTCTCTGGTCTGGTAGCGAAGGTTAACTAACAGTGCGTTTTCTGGTAAAGTCAACATGCCGTAACTGCTGGTGCACCTGCCACTCTGTCTCACTACAGCTCATAATATACAAGGTTCTCGTGTGGCATCATTGATGTGTTGCTGTTCAGTGCCATCTGTTGACCAATTTTTGCACTCGTTTTCAGTTCCAATAAAACCTCAACTCATATCAGACATATGTGTCAATTTTCATCTCTCTACCTGTATTATTCTGTGAATTAGTGCCTCTTCAAATGTTAATGGACTTTTGGGTCACCCTGTCCTTTCCTTAGCTCGTCAGGAGGCTGCAGTCAAACATACATTGGAGAGTGGTCACAATGTTTAGCCTCGTCATTGTATATCTGACAAGCAGACAAAAGCTCAATAATGTTAAAAGATGTATTCTGCTTAAAACATGGTAACACATCTCAAAGTACATTGTTCATCAACTATGTGATGAATAATGAATTGCTAAGGTATGCCATCCATATTCCACCATTATCTCCACCGATGCCACAAATGTGAAAAAGAGTACACTGACCTCAGGAACACAACACCTGGCTTTAATCATGCCCTCACTTCTTGCGAGCAGGAGCACTGGAATGCTGCTGCACAGCTTCGTTGCCTTCTGGAGAGGAATGTCCTCTTGAAATGAAGAGCACTGCAGAAAATGCACTATGAAAGGAACGGCTGTTCTGCCAGGACTGCTGTTAAGCTTTCTGAGGACATCTTGCATTTCGGTTCTCATCTGTTCCCTGTAATGAAAAATAAAGTTTCACTGAATAAAACATGGAAATAACAAAAAACATACATACAAAACTGTCATATAGTTCCCAAACCACAATTTCATATAAAAATTTAGTCACAACTTTAATTTCAGGAATTCCTCAAAACTTTGTGAAACAAACATTATTTACAAATGCTCATTTTGTCAAACAACACTAGGAATCTTTTCATGAAGAGATATTTGTATGACCATAATTTTGCTTTCATTTCATTCTGAAATGGCTTTCTCTTACCATCAATGTGATCACGCAATGGGGAAAAAAATGATATTTCAGTTGAAGCTTCCTAGCACATTAAAACTGTGTGGAAGATTGGAATTCCAATCGGTTTTCTATCTGGAAACAATCCCCTCAGTTATGGCTAAGCCGTCTCTATTAAGTTTGTACAAGATAATGATGAACTTACAGCAATTAATAGAGACATTTATAATTACAATACATGAACCAGATGTCATCATCATCGGGTACTGATGACTAATACAGGAGCTAGAAATCTCAATCCACTTGAAGCTGGAAGACAATTCTACAACAGGTTGCCAAATAATATAATGGAAATTCAGGGAAATCTTTTTTAAGGCAAAATGAAGCAGCTGTTAAACGAAAAACGTTTACATTCACTCAAAGATTTCTGAACACCATTATTGACGATTCTAATTTTTTATACCTCATTATATTAATGGGGGTAAATGTTAATATAATAGTATATAATGTGCTACTTGTTGTCTGTATTCATTATATGTATGGGTAGATATTTTTGTAAATTTACACAAACTGACAATGTTCAAGACTGTAAAGTTATTATGGACAAATATAGATTAAAATATCTTACCTCGAGGAGTGCTAATCTTCCACGGTATGCAGGAGAAATTCTATGAAATCTGGAACATTGGCGGAAGTGGAGCTGTGAGAACCAGTTGTGTCACACTTGGATAGCTCAGTTGGAAGGGCACTTGCCCATGAAAGGAAAAAGTCCCTGGTTTGAGGCCCAGACCAACACACTGTTTTAATATAGCAGGAAGTTTCAAATCAGTTCACCTCTGCTGCAGAATGAAATTTCATTCTGGATATTTCTGGTAGTAATAAGGGCAAAGGAGACCGCAATTATATGAATGTATGTAAACAACACTTCATCCTGCCAGACTAGAAAGAATTATACGAGTGATTTGAAAGGAAGAGCAGAAACAAACCCTATTCAGTCACGAGATTGTAAGGTAACTACAAGATGACCATTAACGGAACTGCTTTTGCAACCACAGGCACAGACTCCATAGGGCCTGTGGTGGCCCGAGCCCCTCAGAGGACATGGAAGAGCAGTTGAACAGAATGGACAGTGTTCTCAAAGTAGGGTATAAAATGAACATCCACAAAAGCCAAACAAGGATAATGGAATGTAGTCGAATTAAGTCGAGTGATGCTGAGGGAATTAGATTAGGAAATGAGACACTTAAAGTAGTAAAGGAGTTTTGCAATTTGGGGAGCAAAATAACTGATGATCGTCGAAGTAGAGAGGATATAAAATGTAGACTGGCAATGGCAAGGAAAGCATTTCTGAAGAAGAAAAATTTGTTAACATCGAGTATAGATTTAAATGTCAGGAAGTCGTTTCTGAAAGTATTTGTATGGAGTGTAGCCATGTATGGAAGTGAAACATGGACGATAAATAGTTTAGACAAGAAGAGAATAGAAGCTTTCAAAATGTGGTGCTACAGAAGAATGCTGAAGATTAGATGGGTAGGTCACATAACTAATGAGGAGGTATTAAATAGAATTGGGGAGAAGAGGAGCTTGTGGCACAGCTTGACTGGAAGAAGGGATCGGTTGGTAGGACATATTCTGAGACATCAAGGGATCACCAATTTAGTATTGGAGGGCAGCGTGAAGGGTAAAAATCGTAGAGGGAGACCAAGAAATGAATACACTAAGCAGATTTGGAAGGATGTAGGCTGCAGTAGGTACTGGGAGGTGAAGAAGCTTGCACAGGATAGAGTAGCATGGAGAGCTGCATCAAACCAGTCTCAGGACTGAAGACCACAACAACAACAACAACAACAACAACCGAAGTGTGGCCTCCCAATTGAATAAACAGTTAGATAGTGATATGAAAAAGGCTGTTTAGCTATTGAGACAATTTTTACTACCGTGCAACTTCTATGTCGACATGGACTAGCAATTAGAGGGCACGAATATGTAAACTCAAATTTTTTTCAATTGTTGGAACTTCGAAAGAATGGCACACCTGAGTTTAAAGATTGGTTAGGGCGTTCGGGGTATAAGTGGATGTCCCATGATATTCAAAATGAGATCATTGATCTACTAGGAAAGTATGTGTTGAGAAAGGTATTGGTTTCAATGAAGAAGACTGAACATTTTTCTATTATGGTTGACGAAACAAGTGATTCTTCGATTCACGAATAAGTGTCATTTTGCATTCATACTGTCGATGATGCCATAATCATCAACAAAGACTTTATTGGCTTATACGAGACCCCCAACACTGAATCACAAACTCTGTTTAGTATTTTAAAAGAAGTTTTTACTCATCTTAATTTGTCAATGGATAACTTAAGAGGACAGTGCTCTGATGGTGCCTCGAATATGAGAGGTAATTTCAAAGGACTAAAAAAGTTAGTTTTGGATATACAAGCAAAAGCACGTTATGTGCACAGCACTGCTCACAGTTTAGACTTGGCAGTTGTAGACACTCTCTGCCATCTTACATTTATGAGAGATATTGTGGCTTTAGCCAAGGACTCAATAAACACCGTAAGGGAATCCAACAAAAGGATGGAACTTTTCAGAAGCATACGCTGTGAGAGCGCCAGCAACAAAGCTGGTCTTCGACCCCTTTGCCCGACTCTATGGACTATGCGAGCTTCTAGTATCTTGAGAATATTGAAAAACTTTGAAGATCTTCTAGTGTGTTTTGAAACATTTTCTGTGGAGGACAAAACAGAGGCATGTCACAAATGTGCAGGCTACCTTGAGTCAATGTTACAATTCAAGACTTATTTCTTTTTACATCTTTATTGCCATGCAATGAACCCAGTAGAGGATGTCAATGAAAAAATTCAATGTCCTCATCTAAGTCTTGCTGATCTGGAAAAAATACATGAGGACTTGATTTGTATATCGAATAGAAGGTGTGATAGTTTTTAACACTTCTGGGAATTGTGTTTGAGCTGTGGTAAAAATTGCTGTTTTAAAGAGCATGCCGCAGCGCGTAGTGTGAAGCAGTCACCCTCCATTTCTGGCGGTGGCGCCGCTGTGGCAGTCGCAGCTTTGGTGTCTCCCTCTGGTGGGAAAGAGGAAAGGTTGACTGTTGACGTGCATTTAAGGGGCGCTATGGACTCGCCGGTTGGTCAGTCTGGGTCAGTCTTGTCCCCAGCCTGCTAGTCTGTTTCTCGTCTGCATTTGTTAGGCAGTTAGTGTCTGTCTGTCGTTCGGAGTGCTAGTATGTCTGTTCCTGCATCTGAGTCTGTGCGTTAGGCCGCCAGTCTGCTCGAGTTTGTTCAGCCAATGGTCATTGGCGGTTGGATCAATCAGTTGGTCGGTCGTGCACTGAGACACAAGATGACTTGTCCATCTTGAGTGTCGACGCATGTGAGGCCGCCATGTGAGTCCAGTGGACTGCGGCGTATAGCGAGGGGTAGTGACTTCGCGGTCGACACGAGAGCAACAGGAGACAACCCGTATCATCAGTCTGGCCAGTGCGAGGTGTGACGCCGTGACACGGGAGATCGGTGTGCCTTCCTGCATCTGTTGAAGTGGCTGGCAGTGGACGGTTCAGGAGAGCGACTTGGGGTTCCTGTGCCAGGTCTTCTCAAGTAATCGCAGCTTATTAGAAGTTAAGAGATTGGTGATATCTTGCTTGATTTACTCTTGTTAAATTCTACTTGTTTTCTTGGTGAGGTCCCCAGCCGTTTTGCTTTGGGGCCATCCCACCATTCTTCTCTGTTTGCACACCCGTGGGAAGGTAGTAGTTTATAAATTGGGTGGTCTGTTTTTCCCTTGTGGAGTAGGGTGCGGGTTAGAGCAACCTGCGGTTCGGGTTGTTCGGTAATCTCCCTATCAATCTACCGTACGTTAGTAGCTGCCTCTGTCATATTAGTCAGATTTGGTACGTTAACGAATTTATTGCTTGGAGTGTAATGGCCTAATACCTGAAATATGTTTTGCTCTTTGGAAACTTTGATATTATTGCCTATGACCTTGAGAGACGGTATCTGTGTACTGTAGAGCATCTTAACTGTTGTTTGGCCAACCTTGTAGAATTTTACATAAGATTGCATTTCATGGGCTTTTACTTAAATGATCACTTTAGTATATAAAGTTGCCACCCTTTCACCGTAAGACTTTTCTTAGAAGTTAAAATCAAGTTGCACCTTCGGTGGCAAGGTTACGGAATCTAGGTGCTGATTATCTTTCATATTCAAGTTAATCCACGTATGATATTAACAGTTCTAATTCACAGTCAGGTTTTATATAAAGTTAAACACATTACTGCACAAGTAAATTACGACTGTTTTGACTGACACAGGTTTCACATTTGAAATCTTCGAACAGACTGACTTGAAATGGCTTCAGGTCCAGTGCTTAAACAGTTTTGCAAAAATGGCTAATAAAGTTTCACATTGTTAAATACATAATTTTGATAATTCACAATTAGAATTTTACACCTCAAATTAAGTGAATAGTGCAGAAAAATTAGTTCTGGTCTGAACTTTATGTTACAATAAGTGTTTTGACTGAAATAAGCCTCCTTGATGACAAAACAGCTGAATAAGCAATACCATACAGGAAAGTGTTAATTACCTATAAAATAATTAGGTGCTGACTGTCCTACCATGTTTTGGAAATTAGCTACATGAATACTTTAAGGATTTCTATGGATCATTTTCCTAACTTCATCAGTAATATAGTAATTACATCTGTTTACATGACAACAATGTGACTGGAAGAGGGAATAATTACTGTTGGCTAACTGAACTGAGCTTCAGCAAAACTAGTTGCTTGAAACAGTTCAAATTAATGTAATTTAGCGAAGTGGGGCACAGACTTATACTCGGAATTACAGAACGACAGCTTTATCTTATGGCATGTGTCTCATTAACACTAATGATAATTAAGAAAGCAAGAAAAATATCATTTAAGGAGACAAATAATAGAACAAAATGGGAATGTGTCCCAGCTTGCTTTGCTACAAAATGTCATTTTGTACACACCAAATGGCAGTAATTCAGATTTTCACAAATTCATCTGCACCCATTTGCAGGTGGTCGCTCATGTCAGCACCAATGAAGTGTGTCGCTATGGATTGGAGGAAATCCTCTCTGGCTTCCGGCGGCTATCTGATTTGGTGAAGACTGCCAGTCTCGCTAGCGGGATGAAAGCAGAGCTCACCATCTGCAGCATCATCGACAGGACTGACTGCGGACCTTTGGTACAGAGCCGAGTGGAGGGTCTGAATCAGAGGCTGAGACGGTTCTGCGACCGTGTGGGCTGCAGATTCCTCGACTTGCGCCATAGGGTGGTGGGGTTTCGGGTTCCGCTGGATAGGTCAGGAGTCCACTACACGCAGCAAGCGGCTACACGGGTAGCAGGGGTTGTGTGGCGTGGACTGGGCGGTTTTATAGGTTAGATGGCCTCGGGCAAGTACAGAAAGGGCAACAGCCTCAAAGGGTGCGGGGCCAAGTCAGGACATGCGGGGACCAAGCAGCAATCGGTATTGTAATTGTAAACTGTCAAAGCTGCTTTGGTAAAGTACCGGAACTTCAAGCGCTGATAGAAAGCACCGAAGCTGAAATCGTTATAGGTACAGAAAGCTGGCTGAAGCCAGAGATAAATTCAGCCGAAATTTTTACAAAGGTACAGACAGTGTTTAGAAAGGATAGATTGCATGCAACCAGTGGTGGCGTGTTTGTCGCTGTTAGTAGTAGTTTATCCTGTAATGAAGTAGAAGTGGATAGTTCCTGTGAATTATTATGGGTGGAGGTTACACTCGACAACCGAGCTAGGTTAATAATTGGCTCCTTTTACCGACCTCCCGACTCAGCGGCATTAGTGGCAGAACAACTGAGAGAAAATTTGGAATACATTTCACATAAATTTTCTCAGCATGTTATAGTCTTAGGTGGGGATTTCAATATACCAGATATAGACTGGGACACTCAGATGTTTAGGACAGGTGGTAGGGACAGAGCATCGAGTGACATTATACTGCGTGCACTATCCGAAAATTACCTCGAGCAATTAAACAGAGAACCGACTCATGGAGATAAAATCTTGGACCTACTGATAACAAACAGACCCAAACTTTTCGACTCTGTAAGTGCAGAACAGTGAATCAGTGATCATAAGGCCGTTACAGCATCTCTGAGTATGGAAGTTAATAGGAATATAAAAAAGGGAGGAAGGTTTATCTGTTTGGCAAGAGTAACAGAAGGCAGATTTCAGACTACCTAACAGATCAAAACGAAAATTTCTGTTCCGACACTGACAATGTTGAATGTTTATGGAAAAAGTTTAAGGCAATTGTAAAATGTGTTTTAGACAGGTACGTGCCGAGTAAAACTGTGAGGGACGGGAAAAACCCACCGTGGTTCAACAACAAAGTTAGGAAACTACTGCGAAAGCAAAGAGAGCTTCACTCCAAGTTTAAACGCAGCCAAAACCTCTCAGACAAACAGAACCTAAACGATGTCAAAGTTAGCGTAAGGAGGGCTATGCGTGAAGCGTTCAGTGAATTCGAAAGTAAAATTCTATGTACCAACTTGACAGAAAATCCTAGGAAGTTCTGGTCTTACGTTAAATCAGTAAGTGGCTCGAAACAGCAGATCCAGACACTCCGGGATGATGATGGCATTGAAACAGAGGATGACACGCGTAAAGCTGAAATACTAAACACCTTTTTCCAAAGCTGTTTCACAGAGGAAGACCGCACTGCAGTTCCTTCTCTAAATCCTCGCACAAACGAAAAAATTGCTGACATCGAAATAAGTGTCCAAGGAATAGAAAAGCAACTGGAATCACTCAACAGAGGAAAGTCCACTGGACCTGACGGGATACCAATTTGTTTCTACACAGAGTACGCGAAAGAACTTGCCCCCCTTCTAACAGCCGTGTACCGCAAGTCTCTAGAGGAACGGAAGGTTCCAAATGACTGGAAAAGAGCACAGGTAGTCCCAGTCTTCAAGAAGGGTCGTCGAGCAGATGCTCAAAACTATAGACCTATATCTCTGACGTCGATCTGTTGTAGAATTTTAGAACATGTTTTTTGCTCGAGTATCATGTCGTTTTTGGAAACCCAGAATCTACTCTGTAGGAATCAACATGGATTCCGGAAACAGCGATCGTGTGAGACCCAACTAGCTTTATTTGTTCATGAGACCCAGAAAATATTAGATACAGGCTCCCAGGTAGAAGCTATTTTCCTTGACTTCCGGAAGGCGTTCAATACAGTTCCGCACTGTCGCCTGATAAACAAAGTAAGAGCTTACGGAATATCAGACCAGCTGTGTGGCTGGATTGAAGAGTTTTTAGTAAACAGAACACAGCATGTTGTTATCAATGGAGAGACATCTACAGACGTTAAAGTAACCTCTGGCGTGCCACAGGGGAGTGTTATGGGACCATTGCTTTTCACAATATATATAAATGACCTAGTAGATGGTGTCAGAAGTTCCATGCGGCTTTTCGCGGATGATGCTGTAGTATACAGAGAAGTTGCAGCATTAGAAAATTGTAGCGAAATGCAGGAAGATCTGCAGCGGATAGGCACTTGGTGCAGGGAGTGGCAACTGACCCTTAACATAGACAAATGTAATGTATTGCGAATACATAGAAAGAAGGATCCTTTAATGTATGATTATATGATAGCGGAACAAACACTGATAGCAGTTACTTCCGTAAAATATCTGGGAGTATGCGTGCGGAACGATTTGAAGTGGAATGATCATATAAAATTAATTGTTGGTAAGGCAGGTACCAGGTTGAGATTCATTGGGAGAGTCCTTCGAAAATGTAGTCCATCAACAAAGGAGGTGGCTTACAAAACACTCGTTTGACCTATACTTGAGTATTGCTCGTCAGTGTGGGATCCATACCAGATCGGGTTGACGGAGGAGATAGAGAAGATCCAAAGAAGAGCGGCGCGTTTCATCACAGGGTGATTTGGTAACCGTGATAGCGTTACGGAGATGTTTAGCAAACTCAAGTGGCAGACTCTGCAAGAGAGGCGCTCTGCATCGCGGAGTAGCTTGCTCGCCAGGTTTTGAGAGGGTGCGTTTCTGGATGAGGTATCGAATGTATTGCTTCCCCCTACTTATACCTCCTGAGGAGATCACGAATGTAAAATTAGAGAGATTCGAGTGCGCACAGAGGCTTTCAGACAGTCGTTCTTCCCGCGAACCACACGCGACTGGAACAGAAAAGGGAGGTAATGACAGTGGCACGTAAAGTGCCCTCCGCCACACACCGTTGGGTGGCTTGCGGAGTATAAATGTAGATGTAGATGTAATAGCTGCTTGTTGACTACTCACAAAATTTCATTCTATTGTAGCCTAGCAACAGCACAAAGCATGGTGTAAGTTACAACACCAACAAAGAGACATATGATTACAATGAAGTTTATGTCACTGATTAGGGATGGGGTAATACATACGAATTACAGAACTGTACATATACTCGAGTCAGAATTCAGTACTATGTAAAGTTGCCACTTGCTGCAATCAGATCCTCTAAATGTCGTAGCATGGAATTGAAGAGGGCCTGGATATGCTGCTGGGGAACACCTTAGCATGTGGTCTGTAGGTGCTTCCATGAAGAATTGAGAGCAGTTGCAGGAACAGGTTACCAAAATACCATATCCCAAACATGTTCAACAGATGACCCATCAGGTAAATGTGCAGGCCAGGAAAGCAGGCATAAACATTATTTTTCGAAGAAGACTTGCAAATTCTTTGCCCTGTGTGGCCAGGCTTAGTCATTTTGAATGGTGGCATGTGGAGCTGCCTGCAACAGGCATAGTGTCTTAGGCTCTAAAACTTCCCTGATGTAGTGAATGCTATTCAGACTGCCCTCAGTATGTAGAAGGCAAGACTGCACGTTATAGCTAACAGTCACATTTGGCATTTTTCCCCTACGTCACTCTCAACAATGAAATGTGGTCCACTGCATTCACTATGGCAGCATGTAACATGTACATGGCAATCGCAGTAGGACGAGTTCAAGTGGGACTCTTCCACAAATGCTGCATTCTGCCACTCAGCATGTCAGTGACAGTGATCCCATGCCCGTTAGTCTGAGGTGCTAGTGGTTCCTGGTCAGTGTAGCTGACACAATGGCTCATGTGCCACCAGTCCAGCCCTCAGCAGACAGCATTGTTTCATCAGTGCAGACATGCCTATACATGTGCAGTAATCCAACATCGAGCTGGCACTGTCAACAGAGCTGTTACATCAGTTAAGGCAGTGCGGATGTGATTAGTAGTCATTCTGTTCTGTGATCACACTGTGTACCAATTGGCACTTGTCGACAGTTAGCGCGTTCTCAGGGTATGCCACCTAAATTTTCCTCACGGTGCAGATAACTATCTTCAAAGAGAGAAAACTTGAGCTGTTCCTTCCTCTATTTTCTTATGATACAATCACAAAAGTGTTTCACAATGCTGTAAATAATTTCAATCAGCCAGTGATCACCATCAGACTAAAAGCTCATACGGCAAATGGTGGTGTGACATTCCTATTACGTTGTCAACATAAGTTTATTTGATATAGTATGCTGATAATGCTATGGAAACATTAAGTTACCATTTGCAGTATAATATTTTAGTTTGATACTGATTACTGACTAGCTGAAACCATTTACAGCACTGAGAAACACTTTTGTGATTTCATCATAAGAAATTAAAAGAAAAAAAAAAAAAAAAATCAACTGATCACTTAATCTACACCTACAATGCGTCACCATTTTCCATTTTGTTCATCTTCTGTTCCTTACAGCATTATCCCTCATTTTTTATGCTCTGTACTAATAATTATTTCGAAGACTTACGTTAATAGTTGCCTCGATTGTTGTTTCATTCTCGTTTTCAGGGTCTCTAAAATTTCTGAACATTTAACATGTGTAGTATACGGCATACACCTGTTAGCTTCATTTCTAAGCTTGTGTATAATAACTTGCAAACTAGAACTGAGGCTTTCCTGAAAATAAAAACAATAATCACAATATTTATGCAAAACATACAGCATTTACATTAGTGACAGCAATATGTGAAAGGCAAAGGAAAAAAAGAAAAAATAATTGATATACAATGTCAAACTGTCCCTCTGAGCTTTTTCCCTTGTTCTCATCTTTCCTAAAACCAATAAAATGTTCAACTTAGTTGGGATACACACAGTGCTTACAAACTTATCAACACACAATTAAATCCTTTCCTTTTATTCAAGCATCTGAAATATGCACCCCATTAAGTAGTAAACAAACCAATAAAACTTTTTTTTTTTTTTTTGGCAAATTTTGAGTCATATTACAAGGATTTTAAAGCATTAAGTCTCTAATTATAATTTCTTCGGTTTTGATATCACATACAATTGGTTCAAGCTCTGCAGATATAATAGACAATTTGTTACTTATATGCAATCAAATTCATGGATAATACTAAAAATTTTTGTACAATAAATTTAATTAATTAGATTAAAAAAAATGAAAAGTCCAGGCTGGAATAATGGTACGGAAAGCAATGGTCACGACCCACATACAGAAAAGGCATTGAGTCACAGACAGGCACAGTGAAACAGACTGCTAGAATATAAAAGTCCTCCCTCCTGCACTGGAAAATGACTGTCTCTGAATGGGCAGCAGTCTGGTGGGATGGGTGGTGGGGCTAATGAGGAAGCACGAGGTGTGGAGCTGGGGGAACAGAGGGAGGAGATGCTGGCACTGCCTGGAAGATCCTGCAGGGCTCTGTGGGGCTGATGGAGGGGCAGCGTTTCTTCTAGAAAGAGCAGACAAGTGGTCATTAGCATCTCACTTAGGCAATGGATTAACATCAGTACAATGGACGTAGAGGAATTAAGAGCAAAGTTTAAACAGATTGTAAATTGTTGTCTCGAGATATATGTGCCTGGTAAGTGTTTGAAGAAAGAGAAAGACATGCTTAAAAACTAAACTCAGGAAACATTTGAGGAAGCAAAGGCTGCTGCACTCTCAGTTCAGAAGAGAACGCATAAATGATGACGGGCAAAGCTTATTAGAGATTTGATTGTCTGTGAAAAAATCTATGTGCGAAGTGTATGACAACTACCACCATCACACCTCAGCAAAAGATCTGGCTGAGAACCTGAGAAAATTCTGGTCTTGTGTAAAATCATAAAGTGGCTCTAATACTTCCATCCAGTCACTCGTCAATCAGTCTGGTGCGGCAGCTGATGATACCAAAACTAAAGCCACATTAGGAAATCGTTCATGCAGGACAATCATACAAATATAACATCATTTGACTGCTGAATAGACTCCTGTGTGGATGCCATAGTAATAAACACCCCTGGTGTAGAGAAACAACTGAAAGAGTTGAAAACAAGCAAGTCTCCATGTCTGGATGGAACCCCAATTTGATTTTACAAAAAGTACTCAACAGTGTTGGCCTGGCGCCTTACTTAGATTGCATTTGTCACAAATCTCTCGCCCACAACACAGTCCCAAGTGACGGGGAAAAAGCAGAGGCGACTCCTGTATATAAGGTTGCAAAATTACAGACCAACATCCCTAACAACAGTTTGCTGTAGGATTCTTGAACATATTCTCAGTTTGAACATAATAAATTTACTTGACGAGGAATGACTTATGCCCACAAATCAGCTTGGTTTTAGAAAGCATTGTTCACGTGAAACTCAAGTTTGTCCCTTTCTCACATGATATACTGTGAACTACAGATTAAGGGCAACAGGCATATTACACATTTATAGATTTACAAAAAGCATTTGACAATGTACCCCACTGCAGACTGTCGACAAAGATCTGAGCTTATGGAACAGTTTCCAATATATGAGTGGCTCAAAGACTTTTTAAGTAACAGAATCAGTCTGTTGTCTTTGATGGTAAGTGTTCATCAGAGACTGAGGTATCGTTACGGGGTGCCCTATGGAATTGTGATAGGAGCACTATTACTTTCTATAGACATAAATGATTTGGTAGACAGGGTAGACAGCAATCTGCAGTTGTTTGCTGACAATGCTGTAGTGTACAGGAAGTTGTTGAAGTTTAGTGACTGTGGGAGAATACAAGATGACTTGGACAAAATTTTCAGTTGGTGTGATGCATGAAAGTTAGCTCTAAATAATAGTAAAATGTAAGTTAATGCGAATGAGTAGGAAAAATAAATGTGTAATGTTCAGACAGAGCAATAGCAGTGCCCTGCTTGGCACAGTAACATCATTAAAATACCTGGGCACAATATTGCAAAGCAATACAAAATTTAACAAATATGTGAGGAACACGGTAGGGAAGGAGAATGATCGACTCTGGTTTACTGGAAGAATTTTAGGAAAGTGTGGTTTATCTGTGAAGGAGACCACATAAAGGCAACTAGCACAATCTTTTCTTGAGTACTGCTCGAGAGTTTGGGATCCACACCAGGTCAGACTTAAGGAAGACTTCGAGGCAATTCAGAGGTGGGCTGCTAGGTTTGTTACCAGTACGTTCAAACAACATGCACGAATTAGAGAGATGCTTTGGGAACGCAAATGGGAATCCTGGGAGGCAAAGCAACATTCTTTTTGAGGAACACTACAGAGAAATTTTAGAGAAATAACATTTGAAGCTGACTGCAGAATGCTTCTACTGTCGTCAACAAACATTTCGCCTAAGGACTACAAATGTAAGGTACATGAAATTAGGGCTCATACAGAAGCATATAGACAGTTGTTTTTCCTTTGCTCTATTTGCGAGTGGAACAGGAAAGGAAATGACAATCAGTGGTACGGGGCACCCTCCACCACTCATCCTATGGTGACTTGCGGAGTATGCACTCAGATGCAGATGTAGAAAAGGGAGAGAAGAGAAATAGGGAAGGGGAAAGTACTTGTAGGTGCATTGGCAGGAAAGACGGCATGTTTAGTACTGGAGTGGTAGCAAGGAAGGCAATAAGTAGGTAGGAGACAGGAACAAGAGAAGGTCTGGCTGGGAGGGGGAAAAAGTTCATAAAATCTGATGATGATAGGAAGAATCCAGATGACAAGGGCTGTGAAACGATCATTACAGTAAAGCACATCATGCTGGGCAACACGTTCAGCAAATAGGTCTCTAGGCCACAGTTTGGCGATGACCATTAATGTGAATAGAGAGCTTGTTAACGGTTAAAAGTGACATAGTGGTTGCCGCTTAGTTGGTAGATCACATGGTTGCTTTCACAGGTGGACTTGCCTTTGATGGTGCAGGAGATGCCAGTGATCACTGGAGTAGGTGGCAGTCAAAGGATCTATGGGACAGGTCTTGCATTGGATCTATTGCAGGGATGCGAGAAATGAGGCAAGGGGTTGGGAGCAGGGCTAGAGTAGGGAAAGGTAAGCATATTGTGTAGGTTTGGTGGGTGGCAGAATACCACTGTGGAAAGGGTGGGAAAGATGGTGGGTAGGACATTCTTAATTTCTGGGCACGATGATAGGTAGTTGAAACCATGGTGGAGAATGTGATTCAGTTGGATCAGTCTTGGGTGGTACTGAGTCACGAAAGGAGTGCTCCTTTGGGGCTGGACAGTGGCCTTTGTGTTACTTACTGTAGAAAAAGAACTTTGCCTAAAAGCTTTAATACTTGAGCAGTCTTTTTTGTAGTACCTTTCTGTGACTGTGTGCCTGCTCTACGTGGTGACTAGCAATCTACACTTTCCATATTGTTGTAGTTAATCAGATTTCTTTTTCATAAATAATTTAGGGGACACACACACACACACACACACACACACACACACACACACACACACACACACACAGTGTGCACCTATGCACCTATATTGTGTTGGCTTGACACACAATGAGCACTGTGTACCCAATCAGGACAATATACGAGGGTGGTTTGAAAAGTTCTCAGAATTACCACGAGAGGTCAGTGCTGGCGCAACGAGTTGTTCACGTGATATTCATTGGCCTGTTGCCTGTAAACACGTGCCATGTCAGTGCTCTTCGAAGAGAGCTGTGATGGTGACGTCGCTCTGTTGTTATTCCTGCATAGTTATTTGCGAAGATGGAGAAAATTGAGATCTGAGCAGTGATTAAGTACTTCGTAAAGAAAGGTATGAAAGCAAAGAAATTCATGCTGATTTTCCAGAATACACTGGGGGCTCTGCTCCTTCATATTCAACTGTTGCCAAGTGGACAAATGAATTCAAATTTGGTCGGGATAGCTCAGATGATGATCCATGCAGCGGTCGGCCAAGATGTGTTACTACTCCAGAAATCATAGCAAAAGTGCACAAAATGGTCATGAAGGATCGCCGACAAAGTGCGTGAAATTGCTCACGCTTGCCAGATGTCATCTGAAAGGGTGTATCACATTTTAACTGAAGAATTAGAAATGAAAAATTATCTGTAAGATGGGTGCCATGATTCTTGTCGCTGGATCAGAAACGCATGAGAATGGGTATATCAGAACAATGTTTGGCCCATTTTAGGAGAAACGGACAAGATTTTTTTGCGCCAGTTTGCAACCACAGATGAAACTTGGGTTCACTACTATACCCCAGAGACAAAACAAGTCAAATCAGTGGAAACCTGCTAATTCCCTGGCACCAAATAAACCAAAGACAATTCCTTCGTTGGGAAAGGTCATGACATCACTGTTCTGGGATGCGAAGGGGATTCTGTTTGTAGATTATCTCCCCACTGGGCAGACAATTACTGGAGAATACTATGCTAACTTTCTGGATAAATTGCAACAAAAGATATGCAAAAAAGGTCAAGTTTAGCAAGAAAGAAAGTCATCTTCCATCAAGGCAATGCACTCCCAGCCACATGTGCCGCCACCATGGCAAAATCACATGAACTAAGGCGTTCACCGGATATTGCTCCATCAGACTTACATCTCTTCCCAAAACTGAACATTTTTCTTGGAGGACGAAAATTCACTTCAAACAAAGAACTGATAGCTGGAGTTGACAACTATTTTGTAGGCCTGGAGGAAACTCATTTTCTAGATGGAATCAGGGCACTGGAACATCACTAGACAAAGTGCATTAATCTACAAGGAGACTACACTGAAAATTAAAAAGTTTCAGTGATGTAAGTACTTTTTTTCTATTCCATTCTGAGAACTTTTCAAACCAACCTCATATGTGTTTTTGTGTGTTTATTTGTACTCTAGCTTTTCAAAGAATTTTTTTCCAAAAGCTAGAAAAGATTTCATTCTTTTTCGTGTGTGTAGTTGAGAACTAAATGCTTCTGCTATTGGGTGAGTGGTAAGTACAACATTACTTACTTTCAACTAAAACCTTCCTTACAGATTTCTTTTTCACTGTTTTCAAATGACAATCTATGTAATAATGGCCAGAGTGACCAATATAACTTCAGTAAAAAACATTCAGGGACAGCTAATAACTACACAACAAAGAGTTGTGACATACCAAGAGACAGTGTTACTTGGTAGCAACAATGTTTAGACTGTTAAAATGAGACATTCTGAAGTATATACACAGTCAGATAGCCTAATATTTTATTTTACTTTACTTAAGTTTTATTCAAGATTGCTTCTGTGCCACAACACAAGATAATATAATACAACTGAGAAATTTTAAAGAGGAAAGAAAAAAAAAGAGTAACAACAAAATGTTGAATTATGATGTTTCAGAATTAAAATAAAAATAATAACAATATTTAGCATACAAATTTATTTCAGTTTACAAATCTTAATAATGAGCGAGGAAAGGGGGAGGTAATGGCCATGGGTTATTAGTAGGAATCGAATAATATCACTTGGCAAAAATGACTTGGGAACTGTAACTATAAACCATTGACTGGATAGTAAAAAAAAAAAACGGGGAAGATGCGTCTCTGTTAAAATCAACTTTTGTTCTGTAACAGTCACACACGAATGATATGAAACAGAATACAAAGAGACATGAAGTTCCCAGATGACTATTTTCATCAATAAACATAAGCCATAAATTACTGACTGAACATTGCACTTATTAGTTTTCAAGAGTCTTGATGTAAAGGACACTTTGTGGAGTAATGTGACCACACGTCGAACAACAGATATAAACAAATTATTACACAATATGGAACATAAGTCTCAGATTTTTGAACTGATGCCTTCCTTGGGTGAAATGCTATTTAAGGATATGAAGACTGCTGTTACAATAAAAGTTCTTATACAGGTTCTCAATTTCTGGTAAAATTATCCTCTTTCTCTTCCTCAAACTGACATTAAATCAAGTTACAACATAATCATTCACAATTTAGGAGACAGGTGTGGTTTGACTTGGGTTTTTACAGTCAGCAGTGGATATGAAGGATGAATTCACGAATACTTCCTTAGTCAATGCACAGCACGTAAATAAATACACGCTATAGCTACAGTAATAATATACTTTCTGAAAGATTTTATTGTGTTGAATCTCCAGCAGCAATGGCAACAATTTGGAATGCCAAAGTGCCACAACACTGATGACTAAAGAATGAGGGGGTATACTAAAACACAAGAAGTGTGCAGGATATAGGATCTGCATGACTGGAGACTGAAACACAGTCATGGTAGTAATTATGTTCACATTGGTTGAGAAATGGGAAAGAGAACGATGGTCTGACAACAGTATACTGCAGGAGACTGCCGTCAGGTTGTTGTATTGTGTGTTCTGTGATGGATAGATGGTTGCCCTTCATTTGCGCAATTCGGCCATTTGTGCATTGTTAAGATTCTGGGAGCGATGCCTCCCTGCTAGATTACACCTGGTACAAGTGTTATAAGCAGTTAGCCCACTTGCTGGAATTGAAGGTAATTAAGTGTACTATGCTGCTGATGCTCACTAATCAACCCCTCAAGACTGTTGGCCAGGCTCAGTTTGGGAGTAGCATACAGGATTTTTCTTGGCCAAATGTGCGTATAGTTGTTAAAAATCTAGCCGTAAGGTGTATTCTGGGCTGTGATTTTTTGCAGTTGAGCCAATGCTTACTGGATTATGCCTGTGGTCACTTCAGTTTTCAATTTAGCCAGAGGAAAGCTTTCAGTTCCGTGTTCATGGTGTTGGGGCGAAAGTCTGTAGGGGCAGCGTGCCACAGACGAGTGTCAATGTTAGACACCTGTTGGCAGATCAAGCTATGCACATTGAACGAGGTGATAGGTAACGTTCCTGAAGTATTAACCAACAAGTTTGGCGTAAATAATAAAACCGAATATCACATCCAGCTCATTAATCAGCAAGCAGTGAGTCAAACCCCTTATCAATTATATCCACCTAAAATGCAAGAACTACATGAAATAATTGACAAATTACTTGTTGATGGTGCAATTCGCCCTTCTATCTTGCCTTATGCAGCACCCATTTTCCTGGTACCTAAGCTGGACTTGAACCAGGCTCATTATCAAATTCCCTCAGCCAAGGGTTCAAAGTCAGTGACAGGATTCTGTACTGGCTATAATCTTTTTTAATTTAATAGAGTACCTTTTGGGCTAGCTACGAGTGCAGTTGTTTAGTCATGTCTGTTGGATTCGGTTCTGGGGGCTTTTAAGTCAAAGTTCATCTATAATTACAATTACCTTGATGATGTAGTCATATAAAGTGCCAGTTTTCAGGAGCGCCTTGATCATCTCCATCATGTGTTTGGACATCTGAGGGAAGCTAGTTTGACTGTATAACCCTCCAAAGTATCCATGGCTCAGAGCAATATATGTTTTTTAGGACACATTTTGTCTCTTAAAGGCATAGCCACTGACCACAGTCAAACCCAGTCCATTCATTCATTTCCAGTCCCCAGAGAGACGAAAACCATTGCTCTTTTTATTGGAATGGTTAATTTTTTTCACAAATTCATTCCGAATTTTGCCCAGATGGCTGTTCCTATCAACCAACTCCTTAGGGCAAGAGTGAAATTTATGTGGGGTGAATCGCAGCAAGCCACCTTTGATGCTGGCTGTAAGTCCGGCTCTGGTGTTGGGAATTCCTGATTTTAATGCTCCATTCATTGTTCAAACAGATGCCTCCAATGTTGGGGTGGCTGTGGGCCTGTTACAAGAACAGGATAGGGAGAGGAGGCGCCTCGTATATTCCTCAAGGGTGTTGTCACCAGCTGAGAGTAAGTAGTCGGTGTACGAATTAGAAGCATTGGCCATCATGTTCGCCTTAGAAAAATACAAGTTTTACCTAGAGCATCGTCGGTTCCATCTCGAAAAAGACAATCAGGCCTTGAGCTGAGTGCTGGCTTGACCTCGCAAGACAGAGTGTATAGCACAGGGGGCTCTAAGGATTTCTGCATTTCAATTTGATGTTTGTCTTATCAGACAGCAACAGAATCAGACAGCTGACGCATTGAGTCAAATATTTCAGGTTGATGATGTGAGTGAAGAGCCGGAGGCCAATGCACAGCTTGTGTGACACAAAGGTGTTTTGACAGATTCCGTACTTGTTCGCCAACTTGAAAACAGAGCAACAGCAAGACCCCGAAGTGCAGCCGATATATGATAAATTGAATGTAGGAAAAATAGTTCTGGGATAGAGAAGGATTTCTTGTGTTTCTGCCCAAATAGGAGTGGGGGGCCAAGTTATGCATCCCACGGAGCTTAATTCCTGGAGTCTAAAGATTTTCATTATGTGGAGGTCACCTGGGGTACCATAAGATGTGACTTAAGATCAAAGAGAAGTTTACTTGGAGAGGGCTGGACCAGGACATTCGAAAGTTGGTCACAGAGTGTGATTGGTGCAAAGCAGCTATGGCCAATACAGCTCCCAGGAAAGGGTTTTTCCAATAGACTCGCGAATTTCAACCAATGGACCAACCTCTTATTGATTATCTAGATCCATTGCCCAAGACCAAGAGGGGAAATCATTTTGTCTTCATTCTAGTTGCTCCATTCATTGTTCAAACAGATGCCTCCAATGTTGGGGTGGCTGTGGGCCTGTTACAAGAACAGGATAGGGAGAGGAACTGGTGTTCCAAGTGCCACAATTATTCAACATCTTGAGAAGATATTCACCACTTTTTGCCCCCCCTAAAACCATGGTGAGTGATAATGCACCTGCATTAAAAGTCCAAAGACTTTAGGCAATTCTGCTTTGACCACAGAATAATGCATGTTACTACAATGCCTTATTATCCGCAATCATATTTCACAGAAAGGATAAACTGGAACCTGAAGTCCACCCGCATCACTTACCATTCAGAATCAGAGAAGCAATGGGATTTGCCCCTAAATTGGCTGTCCTTTGCCTTTAATACCACCCACCATGAAACTCTTATAACCACTCCTATCAAAATAATGTTGTTGTTCTGATTGAACTCTCCGTTAGCCAATTTATGGTCACTGAATGATATGTTGCCAGCGCGAAGATGCGAAGGGGATAAAGATAAAATGGGAGATGCAGCTAGGAACAACATCAAGCTGGTACATCATTGGGAGAAAGCCAGATATAACAAGGGTAGGCGAGCAGATCTATTAAGGTACAACGTGAAGTGTTCTTCAAAAACTTTTGTTTTGGGTGCCAAGTCAAGGAAGTCAAGGCATCACAGAAAAATTGTTACCATGTTTTGTAGATCTTGTGTGGTGGTTAAGGGGCTTTGGCCGGTGAACTTCCTGCTGAGAGGCAGGGCGAAGAACTAGAGCGCAACTGAGCAAGGTGAAGGGTCGAGCAGGTACACCTCGATTCTAGAGCCTTAAGCAAGGGAGATTCCGAGAAGTTACGGCTCAGCCTCCCCCCCACCCCCCACCCCCAGTTCTGCTTTAACAGGGGGGGGGGGGGAGGCTGAGCCGTAACTTCTCTCTGGAGTGGTTAGTGTCTCAGCTCTTTCTTGTGCCCATGCTCTGCCATGGTGCGACTGGTTGTGATCACCTTTTGGGATGTGTGCAAAACGATTCAAAGGAAGTCAGCATAGCAGCAAGATGCAGTGGAAGTTACACTGGTTAGGGAGAGAGGGCAGTGACCCAGTCAGTCAATCGGTCAGTCAGTCATAGTCATTGCAGTAGTGGTCGCGGCCTGGTCAGTGGTGGGTCATGCGAGCCCAGAGTTTTGTTTTGGCCATGTATGGAAGCAATGCTTGTGAGTGGACAACCTAGCATGAGACTTCACGCTAATAGTAGAACTGGGGCCTTGCTATATCTGGAGGACAGTGTGGCCATGAAAAGGCCTGAATACAACCATCTACATCCTACACCATACCAAGACTTCTGTCAGCTGCTGCCATCTTCAGCTGTGTTAATTCTGGTGGGTAAGCTATTTTCTCATCCAGGATCATTCTTGCACGATTAACTGTTGGGTGGCCCTTATGACTTTCACACTGAGCTGCGGTACCTCAAATGTGCTGTTGCATTTGTGTATGGGAGCTCCTCGCCCTGTAGGTGCCATTGTGGTTACAAGCACTATCTGTGTCTATTGTGTAATTTACTGGGTGTTACAAAAGCTGTGCAAATTGTTCAAATTGTAAAGAGCTTGATCTCAGAGAAATTTTGTTGGAGTAATATCTGTTTGTTTAAAGCCCAATGCCTGGTAAGTTCTATAAGTGTGACAGTGGCAAACTGTTATGTTGTTTGAAGTACATTGTGTTGAATAGCACCTTGAGTAGTCTTAATTGTGAGTCAGTCAAATTAATGATAATTGTTGCTCTGGCAGTACTGGTTACAGCTCCTCAACTATGTGCACAAGCAGCTCAAATTAAGCAATGCCATTTTAGTTGTAATTTTAAAGGTGTAATTTTATCTTAACCCTATAATGAGATGTGCTTTTATTGCTTTGCACACTGCTAGAGTATTTCAATAAGCCTCCTACTGAAATCATTTGATGGTTGAAGTTGCAATGAAAGTGTTTTACACGCTTTAAAGTATTGCAATTTGCTTTAAGAAGTTCAGACTTATTGACTATTTGCAAGATTAATATCAGATTTAACATCTTGCATGCAAAAGATTGGCTGGCATCACAGTTGGCATAAAACGAGCCATGTTCTAATAGTTGTTTGTTGTGTTATAGAAGGAACGTCTTGTTTTATAAGCTGACTGTGATGTGACTCACGTGTTGCTGCATGACCAGTACAGCTAAAGGGTCTACGATCATGGAAGGCTGCTAAGTTTGAGCAGCACTGTAATTGATGTATATATTCTACCTTTAAGATATTGTTTTCCGATTTAAAACTGAAGCTTGTAAATGATTTTTTTGGTGTTTTAAACTATTCAAAACATTACAAACCCTTTTGGAGCCACAAGGCACAAGCCTTGTTAGTCCTCCGTCAAATAATGTTGTCGAAAGTATTTGCATTGAACAAGTAAAATATCGGTAAAGTCTTTTCTTAAATCATCTTGTTCTTGCTTTAAAAAAAAAAAAAAAGAGGTAAACCTATATTTTGCAACTAAATTTTGTCACAAGCAAAGAAGTAAGTTCCAAGTATCTAAAAAAAAACAAGAAAAAGAAAGAAAGGTCTTTCACTGAAGGAAGTTACTGCATTTGTCTTAAATTAACATATGTATTCTTAAGCAATAGGCCTCTTGCAAGAGTTTTCTGAATTTTTGACTTTATGCATTATTTGAACAAGTTGTAAGTTATAATATTTGTGTGTGTGTGTGTGTGTGTGTGTGTGTGTGTGTGTGTGTGTGTGTGTGTGTGTGTGCGCGCGCGCGCGCGCGCGCGCGCGCGCGCGAGATCGCGCGCGAGCGCACAGTGTTGGTTGTTTCAATACCTAGTGAATAAAGTTTTTTGTTGGGAATCCTCTACGCAGTTGGTGCTTTCAACTCCCTGCAGCCTTGAGACCTGCTAGTAACATACCACATGGTTTGAGTCTCAGCACTGAATTCATTAAAATCTTGCATCACCTGATCCAGCAGAGTCAAAAACATTGGTGTAACACGAATTTCAGAGAATGCAAAATGAGAATAGAAAACAATCAAATGCAAAATAAAACATGACCAGTACCAGGAATTGAGGTCACATATAAATAGTAACACAAATGCCAATAACACTCACAGATTCGGTCAGAGGTGAATAGGACAACAATAGAAATTTTGTGAGGAAAAATATGTAACTAGGGACAGAAAAATTTTGCAGGAATGATAAAACGAAAAATAACACAAAATTATCAATTGTTAGTGAAATAATGCAGAATTGGTATTTTTACAAGATACTGGAGAAATAAACACCTGAATATGGCAAAATAAACAACACCAAATTACATAAAAAAGACACTGAATCTGGCAAAAAATGACACTGAAATTGGAAAAAAAGACACCAAAGCAAGGGAAAAAATTACAACGTAACTGGAAAAAAATTACACAAGTTTTGTCACCAAATTTGGCAAAAAACATGACACCAAATTTGGTGAAATGCTGATTCCAAATCTGGCAAAAGCATGACACCAAATTAAGCAAGCCAAATATGGAAAAAAATAACATTGAATTTCGCAACAAGTAATTTCAAAAGTGGCACACAATAACACTGAATTTATCCAAAAAAATTCTATACTTGACAAAAACAACATCTATCTTAACAGAAAATGATATCAAGTGTGGCAAAAAATACACAGAATTTGGCAAAAGTACAGCGAATTTGGCATATAAATAATAACAAATCTGGCAAAAATAATAATGATTTTCAGCAAATAATAACACAGATTTTGGCACTACAATAAAATTACGTTTTCCTTTTCCTATATATAACCATTTTACACTGCACCTCCATAGGGTCTCATTCTGGCCAATTACTCACCGAAAAGATAGTACAGGGAAACTATATTTAATTTAATGTAATTCAAACCTTGCAAACTGACATGGCAGTTCTCTATTAAGTTTTACATAAAATAAGCACAAAACAAAAAAGAAGAACTGAAGAAATGAATGACACGAGGTGTTCAGATTGGACCTTCAAAATGGAAGGACAGCTTGGGCAAGGCTGGTCAAGATATACTGTCTGCCAAGCTAGTGAGAAATTTCTGCATTAAAGTAGTACTATGAATAAGATCCATGGCACTTACCCCAGAAAGTCCATCCAGACTACGGACTTCCTTCTCCAATTCCAGACCATTTTCCAAAATGGATAATGCTGTGGGACCAGTCACTGCACGCAAGCAACGAGACCCTGATCCGGATGATTGGAGTGAAACTACAGAAATGGCTTCTAAATCAGCTGTATTCAGGACATGTGTCCCACAGCATGGTTCCCTGGAGTGATGTAAGAGCACATGTACTAAACACAAAATTATTTACATGAAGTTGCAAAGTGATGATGATATAAAGATAACCACAATATACATGCAAGGTAAGGAGTATTTTCAAACCTTTTTCTCTTTTTTTCCTTTTTCCTGGATCAAAACTTATGTGAAAATAAGTCTCGATTGGTTTACCATGACTGAAGATTACAGTATAGTCATGTCTTTATGTATGTGCAATAATCAAATCCTGACAACTATTGATCTCATAACATTAATTAATTTGGGACACATTTCAAGCTACTAGTGGCTAATCTCCAGTCATCAAGGCAAATAAATCACTTAAACACAGGATGAGGATTCATCATGTTTTGACATCTTATAGTGGCAAATGTATACTGCAAAACAATTTGTAATGATATTCAATGAAAAGAGCACATTTAAAAGTTTTGTTTACTTCATTGCAGGTTTCATTATGATTAAACATATGGCAGGACAGCATACAACCATCAACCCAGCAAAACATTCTGCGATGGTACCAACATTTGAAAAACACAGGTCACCTCTGTAAAGGAAAAAGCTCTGGACAACCAGGTACTGCAGTTGAAACAGTGGAGAGTATTCATGGGACACTCCTTCATAGTCCAATGAAACCTACATGTTGTGCAAGTCACAAACAAGACATTGCACAGCCAACTGCGCAGAAGATTCTGTGCAACCAATTACAACAGAAACCATATCATATACAGCTACCGCAACGTTTGCAGCCAAGTGACTGCATCATCAGATGTGAAATTTTGTCCAGGAAGTAATGAAATGTGTTGAATTTGCCATCTGATTCGTGTTTAGCGATTTGAGGTGGTGATCCACATAATTGGTCAAATGAATTGTTGCAATGCCCACATGTGGGGCATGGCAAATGCCATTGTGACAGTGGAGGCTGCAGAGATTCTCAAAAGTAAATGTCTTCTGTGGTGTTACATGTACCAAAGTGTATGAGCCCTACTTTTTCCCTGAGAAAATTGTGATGTACAAGTCTGGTTGTTTCCTAAACTGATATCTAATATCCTAAACCTCATATTCCAAGAGCTCCCTCTCATTGGTATACAGTATCTTTTTGCAATCCGAATGAGGAACTTCCAAACTAGCAGACTATGAGTGCATTCAGTGAAATTTGGCACTCTTCAGGTGGCCCCCAAGGTCTCATAACCTTACTGTTTGTCATTTGTTTTCCTTTGGAAACAGGCGAAAGACAATGTTCACCACCTCTCTTTGGCAACAACAATAACTCAACTCCATGATCGCATCACTGCTACGTTGGTGAACACTGACAGGTAATGCTCGAAAATACATGGTGGATGCAAAACAGTTTGTCTATATTGACAGTAGTAGTCAACATAGTGGTGCAGTTAGGGTCATGCACAAAACATCAGGTCATACAGTTTCTAACTGTTTGCGGAAAGACTTTTTGATGCAGAGAAAAAATAACCAACACGCTGACATGTGTACATATTAAGGTATTAACTGTTACACCCTGTATCCTGGTCAAACTTGAGTAATTCACAGATGTTTGTCATGTATCATTTGAAATGTGTAAGAAACTCAAAAATTGCTTTTTCATACACTGTACCTTTTATGTCCTACTTTTTGAAATACAATCATCCAAAACACAATGAATCTTCTGTAATGATCCTTTATATTTTATGTTAAATAAAATATTAACTGAATTATCTCTAGTTTGATGAGTCTAGGTCTTTATCAGATCTGGATCGCATGCCTCTTGCACGTACATCCACTGGTGAGTCTGGGGATCAAGTATCTATCCTCACTCTGTACAAGTTTTCTGTGCTGTTTTTAGTCATGCTTCACTATGGACCATCTTTATAACCTGAAGCCTCTATGCCACAATGTACTCTTAATAACATCTCAGCATATATGTATAACTTAGGAAGCTTAATTCATCAGACTCACTCAAACCATCACAGCACAACACAAACCAACTCTTACAATACTTGGGACTCGTTTCATAAGTTTGGTTAAAAGGAACAGCAGCAGCCACTTAGCGTAAAGAAGAACAATTATGTTGCAAGCACTCTCTGAAAAAGTGTTGAGCACTCTGCAAAATACATTATCAACAATCTTGCACAAGAGTTGAACGTTATTGGTGATAGAAAGTAGGCTTCCAAACACAGGTTACATGTTTTTCCTAGCATATTATTAGCCCTGAGGAATATGTTACATCCACTCCATTGTATTACTGATATGTAATTATTGTAATGAATGGAAATTAAGAGCGCCGCCCCCCCCCCCCCTCGCGCACGCGCGCGCACACACACACACACACACACACACACACAGACAGAGAGAGAGAGAGAAAGAGTATGTTGTCCCAGCTAACTGCACTGTGTCAGAACTGCAGCTCAACTACGGTGAGAGGCTGTGTCAGGTGGATCGGTTGAAGATAGAGACAAGGTAATGACCACGAGGGAGGGTTGGTGAATGGTGGCTGACAGGTGGGAGCGAGAGGCAGCAGGTGCACTGGAGAGGAATGCTGTTGGTTCACAATTTTAACATGATTTTAAGTAGCATGTTACTTCATTTTACCTCCAAATCTATCCAACACTCTTTCACACACTGCTCCTGTAAAACACACACACACACACACACACACACACACACACACCTCTGACCGCCGCCTCCGCAAAGTAGCATTCTGGTAATCACACAGTACCATCCCAGACTGGAACAAATGAATCATATCCATTGACAAAATTTCGACTGATTGTTGTTTCAGGTGAAAGCATCTCACCATATACCAGCTCTGCTGCAATTTTTGTACAGCATTTTAAGTGGTTACAACCATCACCCAGCTGTCCCCTCGAACAACTGGGCAGCGCCAAACTGTGGCCGAGAGCAGAGTTGACCATCCAGTGTCAGAATGTGCTGCTATGTACATGTATATGTACGTCTATACCTACATCTACATCTATTCTCCACAATCGCTGTGAAGTGCTTGGTGAGAATACATCTCTAGTACCAGTTACTACAGCTTTTTCTCATTCCATTCATGAATGGAACACATGAAAACTGTTTGTGCAAGCTGTGATTAATCTAATCTTATCCCCAAGATTCCTATGGGAGGAATATGTAGAGTCATAATTTAACCCTTTAGCTGCTCCGGACGCGTTAACGCGCACGTCTTTGTATCTGACCCTACGTGCTTCGAATGTTGTTACGTGCGCCACCAGTCCTTCTACCTGGTACTCCAAACGTGCATAAACACGTTCAGAGCACACAGGTACAAAGGCGTGTGCCTTAACAAGTCCAGAACAGTTAAAGGGTTAAGGTTGCTGTTGAAACACTATTATTACACTTTCTTGGTATAGTTTCCGTCTATCTTCAAGAGTCTGCAAGTTCAGATTTCAACAGCTCCTTGACACTCTCCTGTGGGTCAAACAAACCCGTGACCATTCGTGCTGCCCTTCTCTGTATACGTTCAATATCCCCTGCCATTCCTATTTGGTATAGTCCCACACACTTCAGCAATATTCTAGGATGGGTTGCATGAGTAATTTGTATGCAATTCTTCTTTGTAGACTGATTACATTTCCTTAGTATACTACCAATAAACCAAAGCAGGCTACATGCTTTGCCTATGACTGAGCCTACGTGATCATTCGCGTTCGTGTCCCTACAAAGTGTTATACCCAAGTATTTGTATGAGTGTAATGATTCAACTATGACTCACTAATATTATATTCAGTAGATACTATGTTTTAATTGTTTTGTGAAGTACACAGTTTCACATTTTTTAACATTTAAAGCAAGCTGCCAATAATTGCACCATTTTGAAATCTTATCAAGGTCGGACTGAATATATGCATAGCTTTGTTCACACTGTATTTCACTGTAAATAACAGCATTATCTGTGAAAACTCTGAGGTTTTATTAATATTGTCCACAAGTTAATTAATATAGAAAATAAACAGCAAAGGACCCAGCACACTTCCCTGGGGTACACCTGATGTTACATCTACATCCGTCGATTGCTCTCCATCCAAGATATTACGCTAAATCTTCCCTACCGAGAAATTCTCAATCCAGTCACATATTCTTTCTGATACCTCATATGATCATATTTCTGACAATCAACAGATGCAGTACCAAGTCAAATGCTTTTCATTAATTGAGAAATACTGCATCTCCAGATTGCCTTGATCTGTGGCTTTCAGGATGTCATGCAAGAAAAGTGAATGATGGGTTTCACATGATGTGCTTTCACAATCCATGCTGGTTGGCATGGAGAGTCATTCTGCTCCAGATACCTCAGCATGTTTGTGCTCACAACATATTCTAAGATTCTACAACAAATGGATGTAAAGGACACTGAACAGTAATTTTCTGTATAACTTCTGCTACCCTTCTTGTAGATAGGTGCAACCTGTGCTTTCTTCCAACTAATGGGCACTTTTTTTGTTTGAGGGATCTGCAATAGACAGTTAAGAGGGGACTAATGCATCTGGGTATAGAATCTAATAAGGATTCCTTTTGCCCTTGGGCTTTATTTGATTTTGATGATTTTATCTGTTACTCAACACCACTCATACTAATATCTACTTCACTCATCTTTCCAGTGGTACGAGAATTAAGTTGTGGCAATACTCTTGCATTTTCCTTTGTAAAGGAACATTTGAAAACCGAGATTTCTGCTTTTGCTTTGTTACTCTCAACTTCAGTTCCGGTCTCATCCAAGTGACTAGGCGCTAACTTTGGTGCCACTAACAGCCTTTGTATATGGCCAGAATTTCTTTGGATTTTGTGAAAGATCGTTTAATAATATTCTGCTACAGTAATTACTGAAGGCTTCACACATTGTTCTCTTGACTGCCAAACACATTTCATTATGCTTTGTTTTATACCTATTATGCAATAGTCTGTTTCTTTAGAATTTTCTTTACAGTAACTGTAGACCAAAGATGATCTCTCCCATGATGAACTGTCTTACTAGATACATATCTATCCTGTGCATGGTCAATTATTCCTTTAAAGTTGAGCCATAGTTCCTCTACATGCACTTGTCCTGAGCTAAAAGTTTCAAGTTCCTCACTGAGGTCTGATACTATTACTTCTCTGTCTAGTTTGTTGAATATATAAATCTCTCTGCTTTTTTTTAGTTGCCCTTCGTATTTTGATATTCATTGTTGCTATAGCTCCCTCATGGTCACTAATACCGGTTTTAATGTGGACTTCCCGAAAAAGGTTAGGTCTGTTTGTTGCCTTAGACCTCGTATATTTCAGTCATGGGTGGGGTTCTGAACTATCTGTTCTAGTAGTTTTCAAGAGAAGGCATTTAATGTTTCACAGGACATCTTGTTGTACCCATCATTAACAAAACTATAATGATGCGAGTTGATTGTTGTATGATTGAAGTCTCCTCCAATGCTTATGGTATCATTAGGGAACTCATGTGTAAGTGAACTACAGTTTTTAGTTACATCAAGAGGAGAATCTGGAGGTCAATAAAAGGGCCCTATTACCATTTTTTGCCCACCATTGATACTGAGTCTTGTCCAAATACTCTCACATGCTGCTTCAATTTCCATCTCAGTGGATTTGAATTTCTTGTCTATTGCAACAAATACATCACCTCCAGTTCCCCTTTGCCTATCCTTTCGATATTTACTTAAAATTTCCCCAAACATCTCAGTCCTGTCAATTTCAGGTTTTAACCGGTTTTCCATAACTAGAACCATGTGAGGTTCACTGCTCTTCAGGAGCCCTTCAAATTCTGACACACTGTTGCAAATGCTTTGGCACTTAACCACTAGGATTTTAATACCCTCGCCTGTTGGAGGCATTTCTTTCAATCTTGGACTGATACTCCTGGGTTTCCTACAGCTGTTATCTGGATTTGGAGGAGAGTTGCCTACACTAAAACACCTTTTGTGCACTCCACACAGTCAGCTACCTCAGTAGCAGCCTCTGAAGCAGGGGGATCCCACAGTTCTCAACCTTATCATGTGCGTCCAGGAAGTCGCAGTCTACCTTGTCACAGAAACCTGGGAGTGTCTTGTTCAAATGAAAAGCAGGGGGCCACAATCTGTTCTGGGAACAATGCTGAAGATTGTGAGCTTCGTTGAAACTCCATGAGCAGGGCTGGTTTTCTCAACTCTCTCTGCTGGTTGCTGGAATGATCCAAATTCGACCTCACAGCCCAGATGACAGGCACTGTTTGTCCCAACATGCATCACAATCTGTAGTTGGTTGAACCCTGTTCCCTCAATAGCTGCCAGAATAGTCTCATCAACATGCTGAATGAGTCCACATGCATACACACTGAGTGTATCTGGTGCTGCTTCCCACCCCCTGATTCGATTTCCCTAAGCAGTACCATTATTCACTTTACATCTGAACTGTCGACAATTAATTAACCACTACCCTTTTTTCGTTTGCCTCCTTTTGACATGTGACAAAGCAGGTTTCTCCAAAGCAGGTGAAGTTTCACTGAAATACAGCACCTCAAACTTGCCTGTTACAGGAATCGGTACAACACCCTGAGTCCTCCTTGGTCCCTGTCTAGCCAGTATGGGTCATCACAGTCAAGTGGATGGGTAGCAAAGTGGCTTGTATTTCCTGCAGATAAGACAGTATCCACAGAAGAGGGAAGTACTTTAGGTATCTTTGGTACCCCTGATACACAACTCTTGTTAGCCCTCCCAACTCACCCATTTGTGGCAGCTTCCAATAACTTAACAGTCGACAGGGCAATGTCCAGCTGCTTACAAATAGTAACCATTTCATCCCCTACCTGAGAACAGCAAACGCAGTGGGGCTGCATTATGCCTGGTACACTATTTTACAGAACAGCAAACAATTTATGGCTGGTGCAGTATTTTACAAACAGTAAACAATTTATGGCTGGTGCAGTATTTTATGCTAAGCTTCTTGATACTCTTTTAATTTATGAGTTTCACAAGCTATAAAAATTATCAGCAGTCTTTTGGAATTTAAGTAATTTATAGCCAAAAATGAAATCTATTATGACAACAGGAACCTCGAGATAAGTCTTGCTAATTCTCTGAAGTGTTTTTCAGGTTATAGTTACTAAGAAAGTTTGACAGAACCATTTTTTATGATAAATGTAGGCAATATATACTCCTACAAAAAGAGAGAACTAATATGACACGATACGTTACTTATTGACAGTGACTGTAAATCGCAACACTGATTTATTACAAAATAAGTTATACAAAATACTTGTAAATCGCAAAAATCTTTGCAAGCATTTGAAATTTCACAAATTACACTTTTCTCACATAAACATACAACAAAATTTGGGAACAATTATTTGTGAATGAGCACAGTTAACCTTACAGCTGACAAATTAATGCTATATAATATAATATCTTCCTGAAGATCATAGGTTACATTTACAATTGATGATTCAATACTACACAATATATCTCGACACCTGCACAAGTTTTGATAAAATCAGCAAGCAAACACATTTAAATTTTACACCAGGTTTTTGTATCTAAGTTTTTGAAGTGAATTTATGTAATGCACGTGATTTTACTCTAAGACAAAGGAAATGCTGGTAGTTGGCTTACATACATAACTGTAGGCAAATAAATGTGCGAACTGCATAGATTTTGCCACTAAGCTTACGTTGCACCCCATTTCACACTAGTGTGCCAACTTCAGTATATCTTACAAAAACAATGTGAAATGTCACAGCACAACAGACACACATATGCTCAGGGTGGCTATAACTGGCTCGATTTCAACAGCTGCTTCACGCACGTACCATCTTGATCCTTCCACCTAACACCAGTTTCTCTGAATTACTTAGACAGAAATAGCCCTTAAGACACATTCACTGATCTTGTAAGCACTCCCAGCACCAGCCCCTGCTCTCCCTTGCCCACGCCCACATCCACCCCTGCACCATGACCCTAATTTCACTCATCCTGCACCCACCTCATCTTCGCTACAGTCTTTCTCTAGCCCTGCTCCATTACCATCTGTCAACTAACTCCTCAACGTCTTCATGCACGAAGCAGAACAAGCTCACTGCATTCCTATCCTGTGTAACTCCTGCTTCTCACTCCCAGTTGTGAGCCACCCTTCCCCAATCCTCCCTCTTCCTCCCTTCTCTTCTCTCCCTTTTCTTTCTCCACCTGACACAACCTATCAGTCCATTCAATTTACAGTGTCAGATGTGCGCGCACGTGCGTGTGCGTGCGCACACACATGGGTGGGGGGGAGAGAAAGACAGACTGACAGAGAGAGAGAGAGAGAGAGAGAGAGAGAGAGAGAGAGAGAGAGAGAGAGAGAGAGATTGTGTAAATGTCAGCAAAGTTCCAAGTCTTGATTATCGACAACTAATTGTCTCAAGTGTTAAGTGAATTTTTGCCCTTGCCGCTTGAATGGATAAAAGTGAAAACTGTTTATGTTGAGATGGTTCATTCCTTCGTTCTCCCAAAATATTCCAAGCAAATTCTAGAATGGTGCTTACTGAGTGGAGTCATAGCGGCTGCTCTGTTCGCAACCACCATCTACCATTGTGGTGTGAGGTCTGAAGATGGTCTAAATCAGACCAAAACTAACAACCTCATAAAAAAAAGAAGTTTCTTGCAGTTGTGATGGTTCATGTTCATTTCTAAGTAACATAAAAAATAATAAAATAAAAAACGTTGCACTCAGAGAGAAATGTTCTCAAAAATTAAAGTATCGAGATGCGAGTATTAGCCTTTCTTTGTGCAAGACCCCATTACAAACTTAATGAAAATGATAGGATCTAAAGTAATACCTGCAAACAACTTATTTGATGAGATGGAGCAGTGTGTTGCAGTCTGCTGTGCTTTGTTGAGACAGTTTCCAAATGTAGTGTCTCCCTTGAGAGAGTTATTTTCCGACAAATGTGCGATATAGTTCAGATCACAAAAGAGGAATGTGGATTTTTGGCCTACAGAAAATTCTCCTTATTTGCGAGAGCTGCAAAGGAACCTGTTTCATGTTACGATATGAACCAAGGTGTCGTCATGAGTCCTGCCCAGACCTTACCATGACAGACTACTCATTTTGGGGAATGTCATAGTCCTCTGTGGCTCACTGTCATTATGGGACTTCTGAGGGAATATGCAAAATTGTTGAGGAAGCCTTTCAAAGCGTGACTCCTGAGATGTGCCACAAGGATGACACAAAGGCACACAGATGTCTTTGTAAGGCGAGATCGTGCACATACTCATCTGGCAGATGCATTGTTGTTATATGTCAATACTTCAATGTACAACACGGAGGTTACCTAGGCTATGGGGAGCGTTTTGAACATGCTGTACTTAAAAATGCCAACAGTGAAGAAGATGGTAAAGGTAAAGGTAAAAGTGAACGTAAAGGTGCAGTCTGCAGTGCAAGCCTGTCACTGGGCTATTGGCTTGTTGGCCTGGCTGCTGGTAGAGTAAAACCCTTTCTTCGTCACAGCACTTGGAATAGGAGGTTGCCAGGTCCATCGGCCTCTCACCTCCAGGAAAGATTACTGGTTCCTTTGCTAGTAGGCAGAGTGGATGTGAGGCCATCCTGGAGGGACTGGAACAATGAAAAATATCCACCCCTACCCAAAACTGGACCTAGGACATTAAGCATCAGACCCTAGTGCTCTACCTGCTGGACCACTACAGTCACAATATGGAAGATAATTCACAAGTAAATGTACTGTATTTCATAGAAACCACAATTGGTGCACAAACTTCAACTTAATGCTTCTATAGAGTGGCATGCATTTCATGAGAATTCTATGGTCATTACCAAACAGGCTAAAGAACAGGAACAGTGCCAACTGCGGTATTTTTTCTGTGGTATAAAGTTTGGCAACGTGTCTATTTACCACAGTGAACTGGAGGGTAGTTTAAGGGAACCAGTGACGCAAGAAATGAGATTATGTAATTTGAGTGCAAAAACTGAAATCATTCAGTATTTTTCATAGATTATTTATAGTTACTTTGGGCCAGGAAAGTTTGCTTTAAATTGCTCCTGTCACAGATTTCATAATTTTTTGCTATTGTCTTGGGGTGAGGGTTGTGATGATCTACAGCAAAGTTGATCTACAGCACAGCCTTAGATTTACATTAGGCTGAAAGGTGATTGTTCGTTTATGAACAGGCCCACACCACAAATATTTAAAATAAAGGTTTTCATTTCAATACTGTGATGTGGGACAACTTAACAATATTTTTCCCTCTTAGGGCTCACAGCACAGATATAGCCTCAGGGTGTATAGGTATAAAATGCAACCTTGCCAGTAGTGATTATTAAATTGTCAAATAATTTGTAAAGACTGGGCACACGGATGATAGTAAACACTTTTCATATCTACTATGACAGAACAATGTTCTATATGGTATTAGGAGAAAAATTCATTACATAAAATTCTGACAATACCTAAGGCAAATAATACTTGACACAAGTATTAACAATGTAAGGAAAAATATAGATTGCTGCTCACCATGAAGATGACATGTCGAGTAGCAGAGAGGCACAATGAAAAGACATTCATACAAGCAAGCTCACCTCACGCACACGGTCGCCACCTCCGGCAGCTCAGAACGGAAGCATTCCAGTCCGAGCTGCCAGAGATGGTAGTCATGTGTGCACTAAATGTGCTTGCTTGAGTGAAGCCAAAAGTGAAATTGTAACAGAATTTGCATTGTGCCTATCTACAACTCGATGTGTCATCTTTGTGGTGAGTAGTAATCTATTTCTTTATACTTTTGATATTCCAGTCTGGAGTTGCCATTATCTGACATTAGTATTACCTGGACACAATTCCATCTTCTGATTCCACCTCTATGAGATAGATGCCCTGTTCTGGATAAACTTCTCCAGGCACACACGTAACATTTCCAAGCATCAGAAGCTCATTTTCAGAAACAGACCTACGCTTCACCGGTAATTTACTGCTGATAAGCTCTCTAAGTGCTTTCTCCAGGATCTTCACTTGTTGTGTTCCAAATTGCTCTCCATAAACTGAGAAATCAAAAAATAGGTCCTTGCTGGTCACACGGCTTGAGTTCTGACATGTCACTGTCAAAATTCTTCTTAGAGCAGCATTTATTAGGTGAGTCGCAGTGTGATTTCGCATGTTAGCAAGTCTTTTGTCACAATCAATGCACAAGGTAATTTCATCACCGACAGAGACAGACATATCTGTAAAATATGAGCAAACAGATAGACAGTTATGCACCATTCTCCCCTATAAAAGCAATGAAAAGTGCACAGCATACTATGACTATCTTGCACTCAATTGTGAAAAATTGACAAATAACAAACAGAAAAACATATCTGCCATTAGCTAGCACATGTGTAGGATGAAGAAAAAACTAAATAGAAGTTTTCCACTTCACTGTCTAAAAATTTGCTGTTATGAAACCTTTCATTAATACTTTGAGCAGAATGAATCGCCATGTCATACACGCTATATTTAATAAAATTTATTCACTCAAAGTCTTATGTGAAGGAAAACTACTTTTATTTCTCTGCATTGTTGATCACAATGTGTGTCATATTGTTTTTATTTTGCTGTTTATTAATAAACACATTAGTTGCCATTTTAAGTCAGAAGAAAATTATAAATTATACCTACATAATTTAGTAAAGTGGTTATTTTCTAAACAAGGCTTGTGACATGTGAATCAATTTATGAGAATGGCGACAGAAACGAAACTTCATTTATTCAGTACACAGTGTTATGCAGACATCATTACGGAGAACTCACAGGAAGTTAATACGATAAACTGCTTCTTAATGCTCCATAAGTAACTTTTTGTCATTAATAATAAGTAGCTTCAGATGTTTATCAAGGACACACACACACACACACACACACACACACACACACACACACACACAATTTATTTAGATTTAAAAAGACTGAAAATTACAATTTTACATAATACACAGAGAATGTGCTACTTTGCAAAAGACCTCAGGTTTCTACAGTTACACTATTCAGTTGGTGTCCATCTGTTACCACAGACTTAATGATTACACGAGTACATCTGCAGAGCAACAGTTGTTCCATGTCTAAAATGAACTGGTTCTTTTTCCCAAATGTCTGAATAATGTTAGTGTGTCGATACAGTTCACTGTGGAGGAGGTGCATATTAAGCTTTCTTTGTAAGCTGTTCTTCAAGAAAGAAAATGGTAGCATTGGTCAAAGAGTTTAAAACTTTTAGCATAAAATAATAATAATGTCGTGTGACGAGGGCCTCTTGTCGGGTAGACCGTTCGCCTGGTGCAAGTCTTTCGATTTGACGCCACTTCGGCGACTTGCGGGTTGATGGGGATGAAATGATGATGATTAGGACAACACAACACCCAGTCCCTGAGCAGAGAAAATCTCCGACCCAGTCGGGAATCGAACCCGGGCCCTTAGGATTAACATTCCGTCACGCTGACCACTCAGCTACCAGGGGCGGACTACTTTTAGCAGAAAGAGCAAGAAAAATCTGGATCAGGGTTGCTCTGAGAAGAGCTGGAGTATCTCAGTAACACTTCTGTAAAGAGCATATACTCGTTCTCTGACACAGGAAGTTACACAGTCATGACTATATTGATGTATAGGCAGTGGAATCCATGATCTTTATACTCTTCATGAAAAAGTCCACATAGGAAACATCGCGGAAAAACAGAATATCTGTGTACTCTATAGACACTCATGTCCAAGGGTGACAACATGTTCCCCAACTACTAGGAAGAGCAGAATGTATGGAAAACTGAGTAGTTAGGAAATGGTGCACTTCGGTCATATTAAGAAAACAATGGAGCAAACTTGTTAATGGCCTCTCAGTTTGGCTTTTTAGGGGATTATCCATAAAGGAAGTCATACTAGATCTCACAAATGAAGCCCTGGCAGAGCTTAACAAGAAAAATTATTACATTGGTGTATTTTGTAACCTTTCCAAAGCCTTTGATTGTATGCATCACAACATCAATTGATTCCCCTTGCACAGAACGAGCCTTACCTTCCTAACAGAAAGCAGAGGGTCTCTCAGACAGACTGTTGCAGGTAAGAAGCTAACCACACATTTGAAGGACATAATATGGGTCCCACAAGGATTGACATTGAGAAAACTCTTGTTAATGTACATGAAAGATCTTCCATGGACTTCAAAGGCTGATTAAAAAACTTCAATGTTCTCTTACCATAAATGCAGCCTAAACGCAGGGTCTGAATTCGATCTTACCAGACACAGCTCAAATGAAAGCTGAATAGGCCTACAATTATTGGTTTACAGCTAAAAGTTTAAGCACTCATCTCACAAAGGCTAATGTTATGAAATAGATGTAATCCTTAACTGTGGTCCTGAAAAGGGCTCAGATGTAGCATCCCATCAAGAAAGTCTCCCCTGACCCGGGACCCTGGTCGAATTTTCCAAACCCTCCCAATTTCCTAAACTTCACCAGTTCTTTTCCTTCCCACGTCTTCCTTCCCCTTCAACCCTTATCACAGAAGGTGGAACCACTAGCTCTGAAAGCTTGCAAATTTAAATACCATTATATATATGTCTTCTTGCCACCGCTTGGTTAGTAGATTTTTTTATCAATCCAATTACATTATATGAATATAATAGAGGGAAACATTCCACGTGGGAAAAATATATCTAAAAACAAAGATCCTGTAACTTACCAAACGAAAGCATTGGTACGTTGATAGAGACAATAACAAACGCAAACACACACACAAATTTCAAGCTTTCACAACCCACGGTTGCTTCATCAGGAAAGAGGGAAGGAAAGGTAAAGACGAAAGGATGTGGGTTTTAAGGGAGAGGGTAAGGAGTCATTCCAATCCCGGGAGCGGAAAGACTTACCTTGGGGGGAAAAAGGGACAGGTATACATTCGCGCGCGCACACACACACACACACACACACACACACACACACACACACACATCCATCCACACATATACAGACACAAGCAGATATATATATTCCGTCAACCCTCGACGCTCGTGTAACTGCTCACGAGCATCAAGGGTCGACGGAACTCATCTAGCAGTGTTCATCCACCACTCTGGAGTCTGAAGATGACTCTTTCATAGAGTCGAAACCAGTCACCCACTCCAATAAAAAAATATTTTAACAAGATTGCGATCAAGACTGTTTTAAATTTTAATTTTAATAAATATAGTATGGTAGGGAAAATGAAGAAATGAAGGATGGAAGTTGTAATGGAAAAATGATGAAAGACAAAGATGCATTCAAGTACCTAAGAAGTAAATTAAACAAGAAAAGAAACATCAAGGGTGAAATTTTGGACAGAATACAAAATTGTTCAAAATTTTATTATCACCTGTCAGAGATAATTAGAAACTGGAAAATACCTACCAAAGCAAAGAGCATAATATACAAGTCATATTATCTGCCAATTTTGACCTACAGATCAAAATGTTGAACTGGAACGAAGAAAGACCTGAGCAGAATACAAGCAAAAGAGATGCATTTTCTATGAGGGATTCCAGAAGAATGAGTAGGGACAGGATAAGAAACAAAACAATACAAAACACCCTGTAGGTCAAGCCCATCGAAGAAACTATGGAGAGGAACGAGCTTAAAATGGTTTGGCCATATTAAAAGAATGGGGCCAGAAACAACTACAAGAAGAGCCCTAGAACGGGCAGAATCTGGACGAAGACCAACTGGAAGACCACGGATAAGATGGACAGACCAGGTGAAGGATGATGTGGACCCAAGAGGACTGGAATGGGAGGAGATGCTGAATGATAAGACTATGGGAGGAAACAGAAGCTTAGAATAGGCTCTGTGAACAACCTGCATTAAGCAGAAATGTTTCAGGAAGAAGAAGAAGATGAAGAATGCATATCTTGTTTGATATAATTCAACATATTCTAAAGCAGGTGGACATAGCTCTCAGTGAAGCCTTCAAGGTTGCTCAAAGAGAAATAGCTGGGAATGAACAAATAAAGACAGTGTAGCAGGAGAGAAGCCATCCTCCGTATGGGCACGAATCACAACCGCAACATCTGAAATCGAGGAGGCCTTTTCTCAGAACATTGAAGGTACTTAGAAATGCTGCTGAAAAAGCTAGGCTGTAACTGAGGAGGGCTTTTGACCTACCATCCCTGGCTATAAGAGTGTTTCTGCAACTTTACCTCCCAACTACGGTGAGAAATGGATGACTCCAAAGTCTCAGAGTACACTGAGATGTGAGCTGGCAGATCAAAGGTTTACATGAATACAAAATGAAGGAAAGGAGACAAAAGGGGAAGGACGGGTGGGAAATTATGACGACTAGCTCCACAGGGCGCTGTCGTGGTGCAATGGTAAAAGCTTAAAATTTGTGCTACACTGAGACCGGAACCGGATATAGGGCTTCTAATGAGCAGTCTCTTAACACTTCAGCTACTAAATATGTCGGCCAAAAGTCATGTGTGCAGACTGACTTTGCATATTTTCACTCCTTGCTGCCTTACAGAATTACCTTCTGAAGCAGTGCACCTGAAGTAAACACAGTGTTTATTCAGCAGTATGATTAGTGTATGTTTAGGAAATAACCATAACTCTAGAAGAAGTATCTCTAAGGATCTAAGAATGTTCACACTCACTTCAAATTTACTTTCTCCTTAACAGAAGTGGGAGGACTGCCCACTCCATAAAGCAGGTACGTAGCAATCTCTGGTAGAATTCGTGGCAAGAGTACAAGGCTGGCATGGGTACGAGTGTTTTGGAGTACATCATTCGGCACATTTTATCGAACACGAGAGCCCACAGCAGACAATTCCTTTTATATTCCCACATTGACCCCAAGACGACATCAATTGTTGATGCAGTGGACATTGGATCACTGAGATTGGATTGTGGATTTATGAACATATGATGGCTGGTTGGATGAAGCAGGTTTCTTTGTTAACCCAGGTCAACTGATGTGTCAGGATACACAATCACCAAGTGAACAGCTGCCCTGCCTCACATATACAGGTCACAGTGGCAGTATTATGTTATGGGGGACATTCACCTGAGCTTCTGTGGGACTTGTGGCAGCAATCTAAGGCACCGTAACACCTGTGGACTGTGAACATTGTGTGCACCACACACATCCCTGCACAGGTGACAGTATCTTGTGGCAGGGTAACTGTCTGTGTCGTAAGACCAGTATCGTGCTACAGTGGTTTGATGAGCACAATACTGAATTCGCATTGATGTTATTTTCATCAAATTCATCTGATCTGATCCCTATGGAACACATCTGGGTTGCTATATGTGATCTATTTAACACACCTGCAATGTGAAATATAAATTTAAGCTTTTATACAAATATTTTGCCACCTTTCTGACGTGTGGAACAGCAGATAAATTCATAGCACAACATGCAACTGCTCTAACACAGCATTTCACAGCTCTGTATTATATAGTGTGTCACAACATCTGACAATGCTTGAAAATGACCATATGTCTGAATTGATACTGCAATATATAATGTTTTAAGAGCCAAAAGCAAAATTATTTCATTTAAAATTTTCATGGGTATCGTGGACCCAGTTGTCATTGAACTTCTCAATGAAAAAATACTAGATTTTTCGAGAAAAATTTATCTTTTACTTCATGCCGAACTAACTTTGCGATCTGCTTATCAACCTGTTGATTTCATTAGAATCTGCTCTCCATCTAGGTACAAAAGAAATTTTGTGTACTAAGTGACCAACGACAACTATGGATGGACCATGAATGTTTCTGCTATTAATATGAAATGACGTGAACGTAATTTCTGTTGGTCAAAATCAGGAGTAGGCCATGGGATGGGATGCCATTTTTAATTTTTATACAATTCAGGAAAGAGTAAGTAGCTTACACAGTGTTTCTCACTGAAACCAGCAAACAGCATATACAGCTGTGAAAGGTTTTATACAAAGGAAGATTAATTTTACATATTACAATGATTTGTAACTAAAGAATTATACTATAGCAACACTTATAGTTTCCTGTGGTTTATGTCCGTGATTCTAAATAACCTTTCCTTCAAATCAGCACATGTACATGTTAATCTTTTGTTTTTCCTAACTCCTATCTGTCTAATTAAGAAGGAAATTTTAAAATCAATTTTACTAAAAGTTTGAGTCATTCTTATTCTGTTTCAATGGCTCCTTTGCTTCCTCACTTTATTTCAGAAAATAATTTCTTCTTCTATTATGTCAATGAAAATGTTCCAAGACTGACAACTGATATGTCGAACCAGTTTATTTTTCTTGGATGACCCGCAACCATTTTCCATGTACAGCAACGGAAAAAAAAGTGGTTACCAGTACTAAACGATCACATGATGGTTCTTTGCAGTACTAGTACTTCAGAAGGAGGATGGCTTTTAAAAGACTATGTTACACTCCCACACCATTTTCAAAGATGTTACAGACATCAGGGATCTTGAAAGAGACTGCTACCTGTACTACAGTACAGTTGGGAATGTTGTCATGCAACAGACAGCATTGGCTTTCCCTTTACTCAGTTGGTTACGTGTTATCAGCTTCAGAGAAGGGTGGGTAGGTGGGTGGGTGGGGGGGTGGGGGGGAGTGGGGGGGCGGGGGGGAGAGAGAGAGAGAGAGAGAGAGAGAGAGAGAGTCTTTTGTCTATCAGAGTTAACATTTTACTGCCTAAACTGACCTACTGCAATGCTTAGGTAAGTTTGTAGACTTCCACAGCCAATGCCAGTTTGAGTAAACTAATTTTAGGTATTAGGCTGCCTCATTATGAAACACTAAAACAACTAAAATTCTGACAATTCAACCAACTTTGCAGCTGTCCTCTTCACGGTGACTAACTTGCTCTGGAGAGGATTGCTGCAAAGTCAGTCAAAACATGGGCATTTCAGTTGTTTTAGTGTTTCATAATGACACGGCCTAATAAGTAAAATTATTCTTTTCTGATTAATCCTCGATGTGGAACACATTGTATTATATTTGTGTTACACACTCTACAGCACAATAACACTATTAAGGAGCATAAATAACCAGAGTTTTGCATCTGCTTTCAAGTCTAATGGATACAAATTGAACGAAGATGTTTGCTCTTGGATTAGATAAGGTGCACTTTTTGTTTCATAGATCCATATTGAGGAGATGCTCAAGAATTTAGAACATGTCATAAAACAAAAATGCACGATACATATTTACAATGAAAAACAGATATGCTAATGTATCTTTCACAGATCCCAAGCAAAATGGTCCTCATGGATACAGAGTTAGTCAAATAATACACTCACATGCACATGATAATTCTTAGGTTATTGTAGTAACACATCATCAGAGATAAAACTCAGTTTACAAGATATACAAATGACAGATTTTATGTAAAACTCACATAGTTTGATATTACTAATAATATATATGCATCAGTTGGTTCTACTGAGAAATTTGTCAATGAAGTAGGAGGAGTTGGCCACCAATAAATCCAAAGCTCCTCTTAAACTGAACTTTATTAGTTTTCGTGGCTGCTGGCAAGTTATTGGAAATGTGTTCCTGAATAAGGGATACATTTCTGACCCAAAGTGACTGACTTTAAATATTTGTGTAGTACTGATTTCATGAACTGAGATGTCAGTTTGGAAAAAGTAGATATATTATTTATGACAAATTTTTATTCCGGAATAAATATACTGAGAAGCAGCAGTTAGTATTCTCAGTCCTAAAGCAGACTTCTGCTAAACATTCTTGAGTACAAGAATAACTCATCCACATGTTTTAGGCCCTGAAAACTTTACCTTGGCTTCATGAGTTTCCAAAAAATTCCATTATGAGCCTCTACGAAGAGGAGGTTGGGACACGTTTTGTAGGCATATACAGCCAAAAGGAGGGACTCAAAAAGATGTCAACAAACGCACCCTCCCCTCCCCCAGCACCACCACTGTTAGAAAAAGAGTTAAATGTATGTCAAAAAGAACACATACAAGGGGGTGAATTCAGAATACCTTAAGAAATGTTTGAATTTGGGGCACCACATGATGGAATAACACCCCATGCAAATACATTCACAGAAACTTCTCTTATATTAAGTTGTAAACTATGAGAAGACATACACCTCTATATTACCTTGGGGTTGCCACCCAATTTTATTTAAATACAATTCTGAAATGGCTCCAACCACAGCACAAGTGACAAACGCCCTCTGCCATCCACTTCGCAAAGGTTTGTAGAATATCATGTAGATGCAGGAATACAGTGAAACACCTATTTTACGTTTTCGTGCAGACCAGACTTACAAAACACAAAATTGAGGAAACCTGCTGAATTGAGGGAAATGTTAAAATTCCCCAAAATATGAGCAAAAACACAGGTACGTGGCATTTATGATTAAAAATTGCAGTCCTCTCCAATACTTTGTACAGAATCTGTTTAAGTGAAGGAAATTAATTGTAAAATACAATCTTTACACAATAATTCGTGGTAAAGAATTTCATCAGTTCTTAAAAAATCACAAATGTGTAACAGCAAGTAAAATGTCATCAAAAATTGAAACTGGAATCTGGGTACAAGGTAATCGAGCTATTTTCCTACATGCTATGACCACAAATAGTATGTTCAAAACACAAGTTTTCAGAATTCTTTGTGCTCACCCAGAAAAAGGCAAAAATTATGAACACGTTGAATTAAACTGAAAACATCACAGCAACTAGGTGGTTAAACCGTAAGCATAAACGCGGACATCTGCTTAATGACAAACTTTGTCACCACTTTTGTTATTGTTTAATGCACTTCATATGCTCACCATTGTTAAAGTGTTATTTTAGGCTTGATGTGAGAAACAGACTCTTGAAAAAATGAATTTATTTCCCCTATTGAAGTCAGAGGCTTATTAGAAGTCAGCTGAGTGAATTTCCGTACGCTGTGTAAAATGTAAATTTGAAAGAAAGTTCAGTTGCTATAGTTTTGCTTCATGACTTCTATCACTGCTTCCAACCTGTACGATCTATAGTGTGTGGTGCAAAGCACATACATGAGTAGTGTATGCAGTTGTAGCAATTGTATCGTGTCAGATTTGAAGTTGAAAGACTTTAAAAACTATTGCAAAACCCTTGTTTTATTTCTGTGTGACATCTCTGTCATAGCACATCTGCACGAAAAATATATTTTCAGCATTTCACAAAATGCTTTCACGCCTACCTGCACTCCTGCCATTGAGGGACTACTCCCCCTTTCCACTCATACAGTAGGCAAGTTTATGCTACATGTTTTAGCGTGGTGTGGTGGCTGCCCTGGCTATTGGGTGATTAACGAGTCGCCAGCCAATAAGAGTTCATTAGCCGGAAATGAGTGATGTTTCCTCGATTATGACTGAGCATATTCTTCAAGACCCAGTGTTGAATTTAAAAGGTCGATGATTGATACTGTTGCTGAATACAGTACATTGGAAATACGTGCAAAAAGATGAGACTGTGTTATAAGTGGCGCAAGAAAAGTTGGTGGCTGAGCCCCTTTGTCACATATTGGCTCGGTCCGTAACACTTCACATCGATTATCTTGTTTTTTCCATTACCTCTGCAACCTAGCAGTGGTTGTAACATAATTGCACAGTTAAGCTAAATGTTACAAGTGATGTTGACAACACTGATCGTGGATTATGTCAGCATTTCCTCCCTCACTTCTGCCCTCTACACAACGACCTAAAATATTCCCTTAATTCTACCACCACCTGTGGTGTGAACCATCTGTCTTTTGTGCCACTCATAACACATTCAGTCACATCAAATGTCAATAGGAAGAAAATAGTATGAAAATGAGTGAGACATCGAGTAAGAACTTAGAACTGAGGTAAACCTTATAAAATTGGAGAATTTTTAGTACTGATCTTATGGGTTTTTCAAAGAGGCTACAAATTTATGGTGTAGAATTGTGAAAAATGTAAAATCGGAGAATGTAAAATCAAACTTTCACTGTATCTTCTATTTGCAGAAACCCTTTTCGATCTTCTTAGAAGATGATCACAGAAAGAAACTGGATATATCAACAGCTTTGTCTATGTCAAATTGGTATGGCCATGTTTTGTAACCAGTTGCATTAAATACTTATTCTGAACAGGTGCAGTTAAACCTAACAAGCATCCACTGATGTAATTCCAAAGACAGAGCATTCTATTCCAAGGCTACATGGTGAAGTATCAACAGATTGTAAATTATACTTATAAAAACACTCTTACAAAACATCTTTATAATAACTGCTGATCCACTCTCAAGAGGAAATGACAGGAAGTACTGACAGATGCAACAGGTGCAACCATTCTTCAAACCACAATGCATTTTTTTCTGCACTGGAAGTTTATAAGCGAAATGAGCTGTTCGTGGTGTGCACATTGTTCGACAATCCAGAAATGTCTAAAACCTAGTTGCCTGTGCAATGCTGTTTCTGTGTTTCTCTGTAATGTTTTATCTAGCTATGCAAGGGAACTAACTATGGTAGGAGGAAACAGTTAATCACAAACCACTAAGTATTATTTAAAAAAAGAAAGAAAGAAAGAAAACAAACACACGTTTACCATTATTTAAAAGTCCTATAAATTAAATAAAAGTCATGCAATAGTTTCAAAGGATATCTGGAGCGACATATAAACAGGAAGTATACATGGACAAGAAAAAAAAGTTCCCGGATTTCCCGTTTGAAAATACACTTTCTCCTGGGTGAAAATACACTTTTTCCTCGGCGCTGTAAAACTTATCAATCCCTAGTATGTTTATGGTTTTCTACACAGGCGTAGAATTTTCCGGCACTTTAGAAACGAAACCCAGGGGGTGAGGGGGTGGGGGAAACAGGTTTTGGAAACATCTTTGATGTGCAGCAACATGTACACTACATTTTTTCGTGTTACGGAGGTATAAATTCAAATTCCACCAAACACCGCATTTTACTTTCCAAAGCAATGAATTCGAGACTGCGACGCACTTTTGTAAGCCAGTCATAGCTCACGTCACGTGATCTCGCCAGCTGATGACAGCACAGGACACGTGATGTCGTCAACCGATAGCAAGATTACTCTTAAGTAGCGTGAACGCACAAAAAAGAAAAGTTAATGGTTTAAATTAATATAAATAGTGTTGCTACAAGAAAGACAAAGCTTTCACAAATAATATTGGTCTCGAAGATTAATAAGCTGCAAGAGAAGCTAAGCTTCCACATATAATGCTGATCTTTTTGCGCGTGTTACACTTTAAGATACATCACACAAACGTACCAGTAAAATTTTTAATAATTACGTAAATGTCTGATCTGGGCTCGAAATTCTTCTAGATGGTCGTCCTCAAAGAGTTGATTTTTAAATGAGAGTCAAACGCTCTGTGATTTAAGATATCAATTGTACATTCTCACACACTGTTCAACTTGTGTCAAACGAAATTTACTTTGAAAGTAACACTTTTCAAACAACATTCGCAATATTTTCCCATGACCTGTTAGAAATTGATTCGTTGCAGCAGTTGCCAGAGAGCCCCAGGTAACAGGCGTCGTGAACCATACTAAAAAGCATAATTCGGCATAAAGTGCACAATCCTATGTCCAGATTCGGATGTAAATTTTCTTGAGTACCAGCACTGTATATCATGTTTGGTTCTTTATTATGGCACTGTTGTTGTTGTTGTGGCATTCAGTCTGAAGACCAATTAGATGCAAGTCTCAATCCTAGTCTATCCTGTGCAAGCCTCTTCATCTCCGCACACCTACAGTAACCAACATCCTTTTGAATCTGCTTACTGTATTGGTGCCTCAGTCCCACATTACCAAACTGACTATACATTTATGCCTCTTTTAGTCAAGTTGTCCCACTAGTTTCTTTCCTCCCAAAATCAAATTAGTAAATCCACATTAGTTAGTGATGATGTCAACTTAGCGAATCATAGCAGACTGACAAAGATATGCAGACACCGTTGAAGTCATTAGCGTTTGGAACAACAGTCACAGAATGAAACACGAAAGCATTGACAGAAATGGGTATTAACAATGAATAGGCAGGAAAATCGTAGTTCCTATTTCTTCTGTTGACCAAAGAGATCTATATTTGTTGAAGATGTCGAATATAGACATCGACAGTCTGCTGTTGCAAAGTAAGGAGACATTCTGGTGGTCTGTTTTAGTTCAGTTTTAGGCTGTTCAGTTGATAAAATTACTTAAATAAAAGTAACAGTATTTTTGTGAACTACATCATCATGTGAATTTAAAAATATATTTCATATAAAAACAAAGATGAGGTGACTTACCGAACAAAAGCGCTGGCAGGTCGATAGACACACAAACAAACACAAACATACACACAAAATTCAAGCTTTCGCAACAAACTGTTGCCTCATCAGGAAAGAGGGAAGGAGAGGGGAAGACGAAAGGAAGTGGGTTTTAAAGGAGAGGGTAAGGAGTCATTCCAATCCCGGGAGCGGAAAGACTTACCTTAGGGGGAAAAAAGGACAGGTATACACTCGCACACACGCACATATCCATCCACACATACAGACACAAGCAGACATATTTAAAGACAAAGAGTTTGGGCAGAGATGTCAGTCGAGGCAGAAGTGTAGAGGCAAAGAAGTTGTTGAAAGACAGGTGAGGTATGAGTGGCGGCAACTTGAAATTAGCGGAGATTGAGGCCTGGCGGATGACGAGAAGAGAGGATATACTGAAGGGCAAGTTCCCATCTCCGGAGTTCGGATAGGTTGGTGTTGGTGGGAAGTATCCAGATAACCCGGACGGTGTAACACTGTGCCAAGATGTGCTGGCCGTGCACCAAGGCATGTTTAGCCACAGGGTGATCCTCATTACCAACAAACACTGTCTGCCTGTGTCCATTCATGCGAATGGACAGTTTGTTGCTGGTCATTCCCACATAGAATGCGTCACAGTGTAGGCAGGTCAGTTGGTAAATCACGTGGGTGCTTTCACACGTGGCTCTGCCTTTGATCGTGTACACCTTCCGGGTTACAGGACTGGAGTAGGTGGCGGTGGGAGGGTGCATGGGACAGGTTTTGCATCGGGGGCGGTTACAAGGATAGGAGCCAGAGGGTAGGGAAGGTGGTTTGGGGATTTCATAGGGATGAACTAACAGGTTACGAAGGTTAGGTGGACGGCGGAAAGACACTCTTGGCGGAGTGGGGAGGATTTCATGAAGGATGGATCTCATTTCAGGGCAGGATTTGAGGAAGTCGTATCCCTGCTGGAGAGCCACATTCAGAGTCTGGTCCAGTCCCGGAAAGTATCCTGTCACAAGTGGGGCACTTTTGTGGTTCTTCTGGGATTGAGGGGACGAGGAAGTGGCTCTGGTTATTTGCTTCTGTACCAGGTCGAGAGGGTAGTTGCGGGATGCGAAAGCTGTTTTCAGGTTGTTGGTGTAATGATTCAGGGATTCCGGACTGGAGCAGATTCGTTTGCCACGAAGACCTAGGCTGTAGGGAAGGGACCGTTTGATGTGGAATGGGTGGCAGCTGTCATAATGGAGGTACTGTTGCTTGTTGGTGGGTTTGATGTGGACGGACGTGTGAAGTTGGCCATTGGACAGGTGGAGGTCAACGTCAAGGAAAGTGGCATGGGATTTGGAGTAGGACCAGGTGAAACTGATGGAACCCAAGGAGTTGAGGTTGGAGAGGAAATTCTGGAGTTCTTCTTCACTGTGAGTCCAGATCATGAAGATGTCATCAATAAATCTGTACCAAACTTTGGGTTGGCAGACTTGGGTAACCAAGAAGGCTTCCTCTAAGCGACCCATGAATAGGTTGGCGTACGAGGGGGCCATCCTGGTACCCATGGCTGTTCCCTTTAATTGTTGGTATGTCTGGCCTTCAAAAGTGAAGAAGTTGTGGGTCAGGATGAAGCTGGCTAAGGTGATGAGGAAAGAGGTTTTAGGTAGGGTGGCAGGTGATCGGCGTGAAAGGAAATGCTCCATCGCAGCGAGGCCCTGGACATGCGGAATATTTGTGTATAAGGACGTGGCATCAATGGTTACAAGGATGGTTTCCGGGGGTAACAGATTGGGTAAGGATTCCAGGCGTTCAAGGAAGTGGTTGGTGTCCTTGATGAAGGATGGGAGACTGCATGTAATGGGTTGAAGGTGTTGATCTACGTAGGCAGAGATACGTTCTGTGGGGGCTTGGTAACCAGCTACAATGGGGCGGCCGGGATGATTGGGTTTGTGGATTTTAGGAAGAAGGTAGAAGGTAGGGGTGCGGGGTGTCGGTGGGGTCAGGAGGTTGATGGAGTCAGGTGAAAGGTTTTGCAGGGGGCCTAAGGTTCTGAGGATTCCTTGAAGCTCCGCCTGGACATCGGGAATGGGGTTACCTTGGCAAACTTTGTATGTGGTGTTGTCTGAAAGCTGACGCAGTCCCTCAGCCACATACTCCCGACGATCAAGTACCACGGTCGTGGAACCCTTGTCCGCCGGAAGAATGACGATGGATCGGTCAGCCTTCAGATCACGGATAGCCTGGGCTTCAGCAGTGGTGATGTTGGGTGTAGGATTAAGGTTTTTTAGGAGGATTGAGATGCAAGGCTGGAAGTCAGAAATTCCTGGAAGGTTTGGAGAGGGTGATTTTGAGGAAGAGGAGGTGGGTCCCGCTGTGACGGAGGACGGAACTGTTCCAGGCAGGGTTCAATTTGGATGGTGTCTTGAGGAGTCGGATCATTAGGAGTAGGATTAGGATCATTTTTCTTCGTGGCAAAGTGATACTTCCAGCAGAGAGTACGAGTGTAGGACAGTAAATCTTTGACGAGGGCTGTTTGGTTGAATCTGGGAGTGGGGCTGAAGGTGAGGCCTTTGGATAGGACAGAGGTTTCGGATTGGGAGAGAGGTTTGGAGGAAAGGTTAACTACTGAATTAGGGTGTTGTGGTTCCAGATTGTGTTGATCGGAATTTTGAGGTTTTGGAGGGAGTGGAGCTGGAAGTGGGAGATTGAGTAGATGGGAGAGACTGGGTTTGTGTGCAATGAGAGGAGGTTGAGGTTTGCTGGAAAGGTTGTGAAGGGTGAGTGAGTTGCCTTTCCGGAGGTGGGAAACCAGGAGATTGGATAGTTTTTTGAGGTGGAGGGTGGCATGCTGTTCTAATTTACGGTTGGCCTGTAGGAGGATGCTCTGAACAGCCGGTGTGGATGTGGGAGAGGAAAGATTAAGGACTTTTATTAAGGATAGGAGTTGACGGGTGTGTTCATTGGCTGAGTTGATGTGTAGGTGAAGGATTAGGTGGGTGAGGGCAATGGATTGTTCAGTTTGGAACTGGTATAGGGACTGATGGAAGGAAGGGTTGCAGCCAGAGATGGGAACTTTAAGTGTGAGGCCTTTGGGGGTGATGCCAAATGTCAGACAAGCCTGAGAAAATAGAATATGGGAGTGTAATCTGGCTAGGGCGAAGGCATGTTTGCGGAGGGAATGTAAATAAAACTTAATGGGGTCATTGTGGGGGTGTTGTGAGGGTGACATGGTATTAGAAGGTGGAAAGTGTAACATGAGGTGAAATGAAAATGAAAATAAAAATATATGGGGAGAGATAAAGGTGAAACGGAAAGAAACTGGAGATCTGGAATGAAAAAAGGCGAATAGGTGTTGGTTACAGCTGGGCTATGTTGGACTTGGGTTGGTAGACAACGATGTGCATAAAGGTTAGGTGGTTGTGTTGCCGCCAAAACACGTTAAAGGACGGAGAAATTCGCGAAAATTTCGAAAAAACTGCGTGTAGTATATTAAAAGGAGTGGTATTGTGGTGGCAGATTATGAAAATGAGGCTAACAATTGTCTGACGAAGAAATAATCGCGTTAAGACCTGTGGGAAGCGGCTAAAAATGATCAGTGGTGTGGGAAAAACGGATATGGAAATAAAGCGAAAGTTCTTAGAACTGGCCGAAATAGTTGTTTAAAAGGTGAAAGGAGCTGTTTGTGAACTAGAAACGGTGGATATTATAGCGGCGGTAGTGCTGAAAGCGGCAAAAAAAATTTTTTTGGTTATGGTTTGGAAGTGGGTTACGTATTATTGAGTATATATATATAGGTGGGATAAAATAGTATAGCAGATTACAGCAAAAAGGAGAAGGTGAATACAAAGTGAAACTACTGGCAAAAACAGAAAGAGGAAAATAAGACGACAGAAAAGATTTCGAAATGCAACAGTGACAATAACAAACGTAATTGTTGGATTCAAATTAATGATATCAATATATGGAAGGAAACATTCCACGTGGGAAAAATTATATATAAAAACAAAGATGAGGTGACTTACCGAACAAAAGCGCTGGCAGGTCGATAGACACACAAACAAACACAAACATACACACAAAATTCAAGCTTTCGCAACAAACTGTTGCCTCATCAGGAAAGAGGGAAGGAGAGGGGAAGACGAAAGGAAGTGGGTTTTAAAGGAGAGGGTAAGGAGTCATTCCAATCCCGGGAGCGGAAAGACTTACCTTAGGGGGAAAAAAGGACAGGTATACACTCGCACACACGCACATATCCATCCACACATACAGACACAAGCAGACATATTTAAAGACAAAGAGTTTGGGCAGAGATGTCAGTCGAGGCAGAAGTGTAGAGGCAAAGAAGTTGTTGAAAGACAGGTGAGGTATGAGTGGCGGCAACTTGAAATTAGCGGAGATTGAGGCCTGGCGGATGACGAGAAGAGAGGATATACTGAAGGGCAAGTTCCCATCTCCGGAGTTCGGATAGGTTGGTGTTGGTGGGAAGTATCCAGATAACCCGGACGGTGTAACACTGTGCCAAGATGTGCTGGCCGTGCACCAAGGCATGTTTAGCCACAGGGTGATCCTCATTACCAACAAACACTGTCTGCCTGTGTCCATTCATGCGAATGGACAGTTTGTTGCTGGTCATTCCCACATAGAATGCGTCACAGTGTAGGCAGGTCAGTTGGTAAATCACGTGGGTGCTTTCACACGTGGCTCTGCCTTTGATCGTGTACACCTTCCGGGTTACAGGACTGGAGTAGGTGGCGGTGGGAGGGTGCATGGGACAGGTTTTGCATCGGGGGCGGTTACAAGGATAGGAGCCAGAGGGTAGGGAAGGTGGTTTGGGGATTTCATAGGGATGAACTAACAGGTTACGAAGGTTAGGTGGACGGCGGAAAGACACTCTTGGCGGAGTGGGGAGGATTTCATGAAGGATGGATCTCATTTCAGGGCAGGATTTGAGGAAGTCGTATCCCTGCTGGAGAGCCACATTCAGAGTCTGGTCCAGTCCCGGAAAGTATCCTGTCACAAGTGGGGCACTTTTGTGGTTCTTCTGTGGGGGATTCTGGGATTGAGGGGACGAGGAAGTGGCTCTGGTTATTTGCTTCTGTACCAGGTCGAGAGGGTAGTTGCGGGATGCGAAAGCTGTTTTCAGGTTGTTGGTGTAATGATTCAGGGATTCCGGACTGGAGCAGATTCGTTTGCCACGAAGACCTAGGCTGTAGGGAAGGGACCGTTTGATGTGGAATGGGTGGCAGCTGTCATAATGGAGGTACTGTTGCTTGTTGGTGGGTTTGATGTGGACGGACGTGTGAAGTTGGCCATTGGACAGGTGGAGGTCAACGTCAAGGAAAGTGGCATGGGATTTGGAGTAGGACCAGGTGAAACTGATGGAACCCAAGGAGTTGAGGTTGGAGAGGAAATTCTGGAGTTCTTCTTCACTGTGAGTCCAGATCATGAAGATGTCATCAATAAATCTGTACCAAACTTTGGGTTGGCAGATGGAGCATTTCCTTTCACGCCGATCACCTGCCACCCTACCTAAAACCTCTTTCCTCATCACCTTAGCCAGCTTCATCCTGACCCACAACTTCTTCACTTTTGAAGGCCAGACATACCAACAATTAAAGGGAACAGCCATGGGTACCAGGATGGCCCCCTCGTACGCCAACCTATTCATGGGTCGCTTAGAGGAAGCCTTCTTGGTTACCCAAGTCTGCCAACCCAAAGTTTGGTACAGATTTATTGATGACATCTTCATGATCTGGACTCACAGTGAAGAAGAACTCCAGAATTTCCTCTCCAACCTCAACTCCTTGGGTTCCATCAGTTTCACCTGGTCCTACTCCAAATCCCATGCCACTTTCCTTGACGTTGACCTCCACCTGTCCAATGGCCAACTTCACACGTCCGTCCACATCAAACCCACCAACAAGCAACAGTACCTCCATTATGACAGCTGCCACCCATTCCACATCAAACGGTCCCTTCCCTACAGCCTAGGTCTTCGTGGCAAACGAATCTGCTCCAGTCCGGAATCCCTGAATCATTACACCAACAACCTGAAAACAGCTTTCGCATCCCGCAACTACCCTCTCGACCTGGTACAGAAGCAAATAACCAGAGCCACTTCCTCGTCCCCTCAATCCCAGAATCCCCCACAGAAGAACCACAAAAGTGCCCCACTTGTGACAGGATACTTTCCGGGACTGGACCAGACTCTGAATGTGGCTCTCCAGCAGGGATACGACTTCCTCAAATCCTGCCCTGAAATGAGATCCATCCTTCATGAAATCCTCCCCACTCCGCCAAGAGTGTCTTTCCGCCGTCCACCTAACCTTCGTAACCTGTTAGTTCATCCCTATGAAATCCCCAAACCACCTTCCCTACCCTCTGGCTCCTATCCTTGTAACCGCCCCCGATGCAAAACCTGTCCCATGCACCCTCCCACCGCCACCTACTCCAGTCCTGTAACCCGGAAGGTGTACACGATCAAAGGCAGAGCCACGTGTGAAAGCACCCACGTGATTTACCAACTGACCTGCCTACACTGAGACGCATTCTATGTGGGAATGACCAGCAACAAACTGTCCATTCGCATGAATGGACACAGGCAGACAGTGTTTGTTGGTAATGAGGATCACCCTGTGGCTAAACATGCCTTGGTGCACGGCCAGCACATCTTGGCACAGTGTTACACCGTCCGGGTTATCTGGATACTTCCCACCAACACCAACCTATCCGAACTCCGGAGATGGGAACTTGCCCTTCAGTATATCCTCTCTTCTCGTCATCCGCCAGGCCTCAATCTCCGCTAATTTCAAGTTGCCGCCACTCATACCTCACCTGTCTTTCAACAACTTCTTTGCCTCTACACTTCTGCCTCGACTGACATCTCTGCCCAAACTCTTTGTCTTTAAATATGTCTGCTTGTGTCTGTATGTGTGGATGGATATGTGCGTGTGTGCGAGTGTATACCTGTCCTTTTTTCCCCCTAAGGTAAGTCTTTCCGCTCCCGGGATTGGAATGACTCCTTACCCTCTCCTTTAAAACCCACTTCCTTTCGTCTTCCCCTCTCCTTCCCTCTTTCCTGATGAGGCAACAGTTTGTTGCGAAAGCTTGAATTTTGTGTGTATGTTTGTGTTTGTTTGTGTGTCTATCGACCTGCCAGCGCTTTTGTTCGGTAAGTCACCTCATCTTTGTTTTTATATATAATTTTTCCCACGTGGAATGTTTCCTTCCATATATTAAAAATATATTTCCATAGAAATTACTGAAAAATTAACAGGTACTTTTAGAAGTTGTCAACTTTAGTTTGGCTACATCTGCAAGAGAACATGATAGAACTGATACTTTCAGTAACTAACATTTTTACTGCAGACTTTACACAAAAACACTACTGTACCAAGAGTTTCAAAGAACAGTGGTAACATACATGAAACAATGATAAAGTCTCCTTTGTTTTGTCAGATAAACTGCAGAAGTAAGATAATGAGTCACATATGAAACAGTGAAGTAAAACACAACTTACCACTGTTTGTATCCATTACAATTTTGTGCAGAATGTAGCCTTGGCAGTTTGTTACACTGTTAACAGCTACTTTCAAACCATTTTGCAGTTCCATATAGCCACTATCACTTTCCTGGCCACCAGCTTCATGATAAAAGTTAGACTTGTTTAAAATTATCTTGGATTCTATTCCTGGCTGTGTTCTTTCTACACACTTCCCATCTACTACAATTGCTTGCACACTGCACTTCAAATAAGGAAACATATACACACCATTTTCTTTAGAATACATATATTTATATTGATCTTCTGTAGCATAAATTCCATTCTCCCTTAACTGAAGTATGGTGTCATAATTCAATTCATTTTCTGTTGCAACAGTGAAACCTTTTTTAGTCCTTAACTTAGCATTGTCAAGTTGCACATGAAAACCTTCCATATCTACACTGATTCCTTCTGCATCTGCTAATTCTCTGATATGTTTCTCATCTAGACCATATGTGTCATACAATTTAAAGACAACACTGCCTGGTAAAACAGGCTTTTTTCGTATCCCAGCTTCCCCCTCTAAATCTTTCATCAGGTTTTCTGCAGCAGTTTGGAGCTCTTGGTACCCTAACACCAGCCCTGGCATTTCAGTAATGTCCAAAGAACTCAAGTGTGGCTTAGCATTAACAATCTTTTTCCATTCCACTGCAGCATTGTTTTCCAAATCAACAAGAAGCTGTTCTTCATGCCCAATGATTAACTGCACCTGCAGTTAAATATAAGAAAGCAAACGAAAAATTTCATTTACACTGGTAATCATTACAAATAATGATGATTACATTCATTTATATTAGCAATACCTGTTTCAGATTACTTGGGATTTCTGGATAAGCATCAGCAAGTGTCTCTGCAACATAATTACTCAGTTCACTCAATAAGGATTTTCTTGCATGAAAGTATCTTTCACCCACATGTATAGCTTTCCTGATGACACGCCTTAACTTCAGGCTGTGAACAACAACATTAATTATTCAATAATACCATTCTCTGTGAAAAATGTATGCAACAACAATACCTAAAAGTCACTGAACATTTTAATTGTAAACCAGTTGCTTAAATCTGCTACATTACAGTCTTTTTATAAAGAGAGAGACATTTATTCCAAGACATCCAGAAAAACCTACATAATCAGCTCTGTTTGCATAAGTACAAATTACTCATCTACTGTTAACTATTTTTTAAATCACCTTATATATTTGATTTATACAGTTGCTCACATAAGGTACTATGAAACTGTGTAGACATAGTACTGCAACAGGTTGTGTGTCACAGGTTGTTTTTCCCAAAATATAGTTCAGTGAAAACATTGTGACTACGAAAATGACTGAAAACAAATGTCAGGTATGATGGCCACATGGTCCTGATGAAAGATGGATTTGTCCAAAGAAATATCTAAGAATTCAGACTATTAATGTTATATCCTTAGAAAAGGAGTCAAGAATCCATTAAATAATAAGAGAGGAACATACCAATGATGGGACTAAGCGAGATATGAAGGAAAGGATATAAGATATGGCACATACGAAATAAGAAATGGTGTTGCAATAACAGTAGCTAAAGAACTGATGCACAATATTATGAGAAGGAAAGTTGCTACTCACCATATAGCGGATATGCTGAGTCGCAGATAGGCACAACAAAAAGATTTTCACACCAACACCAACAATGGACACGCATAAGCGCGCACATACACACTTACGCAAACGCAACTCACAGACACATCGTGGATTTTCCATTGTTTGAATTGATGAACAAAGCACTTAAGGTGGAAAATGTATGTAACAGATGATAATGGAAGGAATAATAGGATGATTCACAATGAATGGGACAAAATGAAAATATTCCTCTGATTACGGTAATGACCTCAGTTCAGAAATACAAATATAGACTGAAAGGTTAACTCCCACTGTTGCTATGGACATTCACAGACATTCAATGTGGGCTCCATTTGTGACACAGCAGACGTCTATCCAGTACTGCTTTTCTGACGTAGCCCGAAGAATGGAGTTAATAGTGCTAACTGTTTGATACCTTACTGCTGTGAGTCCCGCAGAAATAGGGTGGCTGTGGTGTCGCTTTACCAAACTGCGTTAAAAACTAAAACTATCTTTTAACACTTGTTATTGATTTTTTTGTGTTTTCTGCAACACAATACACCTTTTCTATCAGGGATCTCACAGCATTGAATGACAATGGTGACTTTCCATTGTTTCATTGTTGCCAACCTAAACTGTGAGAGTTAACCTTTCAGTCTACATGTGTATTTCTGAAATAAAGTAGTTACTGTAGCCACAGAAATACTTTCCTTTTGTCCCATTCATTTTGAATCACACTGTATTCTTTCTATGACTCAGGATTATGCTCCTCAAACAGGATGCAAAACAGATGAACAGGATGAGTTTGTCACTAAACTGTAGGGTACTGTAACATATATAAAGACTGTGATTATAAAAGACCTTAATGCTACAGCTGGGAATAATAGAAGAGGATATTAAACAGCCATAGAAAGCCACAGAATACCACAGAAATGAGGAAGGGGACGCATTACAACGAACATTTCTGAGAAATAAGTGCACAATTGAAACTTCCTGGCAGATTAAAACTGTGTACCCGACCAAGACTCGAACTCGGGACCTTTGCCTTTCGCGGGCAAGTGCTCTGGTAGAGCACTTGCCCGCGAAAGGCAAAGGTCCCGAGTTCGAGTCTTGGTCGGGCACACAGTTTTAATCTGCCAGGAAGTTTCATATCAGCGCACACTCCGCTGCAGAGTGAAAATCTCATTCTAAAACATCCCCCAGGCTGTGGCTAAGCCATGTCTCTGCAGTAACCTTTCTTTCAGGAGTGCTAGTTCTGCAAGGTTCGCAGGAGAGCTTCTGTAAAGTTTGGAAGGTAGGAGACGAGATACTGGCAGAAGTAAAGCTGTGAGGACCGGGCGTGAGTCGTGCTTCGGTACCTCAGATGGTAGAGCACTTGCCCGCGAAAGGCAAAGGTCCCGAGTTCGAGTCTCGGTCGGGCACACAGTTTTAATCTGCCAGGAAGTTTCATATCAGCACACACTCCGTTGCAGAGTGAAAATCTCATTCTGGAAACATTCCCCAGGCTGTGGCTAAGCCATGTCTCCGCAGTATCCTTTCTTTCAGGAGTGCTAGTTCTGCAAGGTTCGCAGGAGAGCTTCTGTAAAGTTTGGAAAGAAGGAGACGAGATACTGGCAGAAGTAAAGCTGTGAGGACCGGGCGTGAGTCGTGCTTCGGTAGCTCAGATGGTAGAGCACTTGCCCGCGAAAGGCAAAGGTCCCGAGTTCGAGTCTCGGTCGGGCACACAGTTTTAATCTGCCAGGAAGTTTCATATCAGCACACACTCCGTTGCAGAGTGAAAATCTCATTCTGGAAACATTCCCCAGGCTGTGGCTAAGCCATGTCTCCGCAGTATCCTTTCTTTCAGGAGTGCTAGTTCTGCAAGGTTCGCAGGAGAGCTTCTGTAAAGTTTGGAAAGAAGGAGACGAGATACTGGCAGAAGTAAAGCTGTGAGGACCGGGCGTGAGTCGTGCTTCGGTAGCTCAGATGGTAGAGCACTTGCCCGCGAAAGGCAAAGGTCCCGAGTTCGAGTCTCGGTCGGGCACACAGTTTTAATCTGCCAGGAAGTTTCATATCAGCGCACACTCCGCTGCAGAGTGAAAATCTCATTCTGGAAACATCCCCCAGGCTGTGGCTAAGCCATGTCTCCGCAGTATCCTTTCTTTCAGGAGTGCTAGTTCTGCAAGGTTCGCAGGAGAGCTTCTGTAAAGTTTGGAAGGTAGGAGACGAGATACTGGCAGAAGTAAAGCTGTGAGGACCGGGCATGAGTCGTGCTTCGGTAGCTCAGATGGTAGAGCACTTGCCCGCGAAAGGCAAAGGTCCCGAGTTTCATATCAGCGCACACTTCGCTGCAGAGTGAAAATCTCATTCTGGAAGTGCACAATTGGTATAGGATACAAGAAGAAAAAAGATAGTCACACGTTTAACAGATATAGTTGGAATTTGAAACAGAAATCGATAACAGACTGTATAATGATAACTGAAGAAACCAGAAGATGCCTCACAGAAGAGAAAGTGACTTTCTTATATCCATCTCCTATACAAAATGGGATGATGATTGGTCAGTATGTTCTCTTTTAATACATTTTATGTTTGCTCCCCACAGCCTTTCTATCATTAGCAATGATATTATGAAAAGCATCTATTGCTACTCACTTTATAAAGAAGACACCGAGTCACAGACAAGCACAACAAAAAGACTGTTGTACGTATAAGTTTTCTTCAGAAATAGAAAACACACACGTTCACACAACTCACACACATATGACCACCGTCTCCGGCTGCTACAGCTATTATTAGTCCATTTTTAAGTTAGGTCATTAATCCACCAAACTGAAAAGTAATCGTAATTGTTCCAGAGACTTGTATGATCATGCAAGGTAATACTGACTCTATGACTTAGAAGATTAAGGAAAGGTAAACCTAGGTTTATATCATTTGTAGACTGAGAGAAAAAAACTTTTAACAGACGGAGCATCAGGAGGTTGTGGGACAGGGTGGTGGGGGAAAAAAGGAACAAAAAAGCAGAGGACGAGGAAAGAAAGGAGGATACATTTGCAGAGGGCTGCAAATAAACAGGGTAAGACAAGAATGTGGAGGAGATGATAGGACAGAAGGGATCAAAACTGTTGAGTGAAGGATGTGGGGACAGCAACTGTTACTGTAGGTTGAAGCCGGGATAATTACAGGAGCGGAGGTAGCTCCCATCTGCGCAATTCACAAAAGCTGGTGGAGGAGGGAAGGTTCCAGTGAATTTCATGTGGACAGAGATGCGGATGGAGCCATCAAAGAGGAGGTGGTCAACATCTGGGAAGGTGACGCGATGAGTTGAGGAGGACTACATGAAGGGGATGGGAGAGAAGGTGTTGAGGTTGTCAAGGAACAAAGACAGGGTGTCTTGGCCCTGGGTCCAGATCATGAAGATGTGATCAATGAACTTGAACCAGACTAGAGGTTTGGTGTTTTGAGAGGTTGGGAAGGTCTCCTCTAGATGGCCCATAAAAAGATTGGTATAGAAGGGTGCCATGCAGATGCCCATGGCTGTGCCGCAGATTTGTTTATGTACTTTTCCTTCAAATGAGAAGTAGTTGCAGGTTAGGATAAAGTTAGTAAGGTGTACGAAGAATGAGGTAATGGGTATGGAGTCTGAAGGACATTGGGAGAGGTAGTGTTCAATGGTGGTAAGATCACGGGCACAAGGGATCGAGAGATGTTGGTGTATGGGGAGGTGGCGTCAGCAATGACAAGCAAGGATCCAGAAGGTAAAGGGGTGCGGATGGCACAGACTCGGTGGAGGAAGTGGTTGGTGTCTCTGACGTGGGAGGCGAGATTACAGGCAACTGATTGGAGGTATTGGTCACCGAGTGCCAAAATTATTTCTGTGGGGCACAATAACCAGCCTCAATGGGGCATCCAGGATTGCTTGTTTGTGGACATAGGGGAGCATGTAGAAGGTAGGTGTGCGGGATATCATTGGAGTGAGGAGGGAAATGAATTCAGAGGAGATGTTCTGGAAAGGGCCTAAGGCTTGTAGTAGGGATTGGAGTTTGTGTTGCACTTTTGGGATGGGATCACTCTGGGAAACTTTATATATGGAGGAGTCAGACAATTGGCAGAGGCCTTCTGGCAGGTAGTCACTGTGATTCATGACAACAGTGGTGGAACCTTTGTCTGCAGGTAGGATGATTAGGTCAGGACTTGTTTTGAGGTTGTGTATTATTGTTCTTTCTTCTACTGAGAGGTTGGTGTTCTGAGGAAGGGACCTGGGGAAGAATGGTAAGGCTAAGTTGGAGGTGAGGACTTCCTGAAAGATGACCATCAGGTGATTAGGTGGGAGGGGTGGGAAGATTACGGTTGGATGGTGGCACAAACTGGAAGAGGCAGGGTTCGGCACTGTAATTAGGACGGTATTGATTGGATGGATTGGTGGCAAAGAAGTGCTTCCATTGCAGAGAAGGAGAGTAAGTCTTTGACAAGTCCAGCATGATTACAGGGTGTACATGTGGACAAGGGAAAAAATTCCTGGATTTTTTCTGGATTTCCCGGTTAAAAATATGCTATTTCCCAGGTGAAAATCCAATTTTCCTGTGTTGACAGTATATTTTCCCTCGGAACTGTAAAACTTATCAATCCTTTGAATGGTTATGGTTTTATACACGGCCGTAGAATTTCCTGGCACTTTGGAAAATGAAACTCAGGAAAAAAAATACATTTGGAAAGATCACTGAGGTGCAGAAACATGTACACTGCATATTTTCATATTAAGAAAGTATAAATTTGAATTTCACCAAACACCGCATCTTACTTTCGGAAGCATTGAAATCGAGATTGTGATGCGATTTTGTAAGCCAGTTATAGCTCATGTCAAGTGATCTCGCCAGCCAATGACAGTGGATATTCAGAGCGTAGGACACGTGATGTAGTCAGCCAACAGCAACATCACTGTTAAGTAGCACGAACACACAAACAGGAAAAGTTAATGGTTTAAATTCAAATACAAAGTGTTGTTACAAGAAAAGCAAAGCTTTCACATAAGATATTGGTGTCTATGGTTAATACGCTAACCTTTCACATATGATGCCAATATTTTTTGTGCATATTAGACTTTTAAGATATATCACACACAAACATGACAGTAAAATTTTTAATAATGACATAAATGTCTGATCTTCTGGGCTTGAAATTCTTCTAAATGGCTTGTCATCAAAGAATTGATTTTTAAATAAGAGTCAAACACTTTGTGATTTAAGAAACCAATTGTAGATTCTCACCCATTGTTCAACTTGCGTAAAAGGAAGTTTACTTTGAAATTAATGCTTTTCCAACCACCATTTGCAATATTTCCCCATAACCTGTTAGAGATGGCTCATTTCAGCTGTTGCCAGAAAGTGCCAGATAACACGTGCCAATGCGCTTGCACAGCTAGAATAAGGGAGGGAGGGAGGGAACACAGCCACATATCTGACATTATTTCCTCCTTTATATAACTTCACAATCCTGCCAAGGTTCTTCAGTTTTTGCCTTTATTTGTATTTTATTTTGTTATTTATAAGTTAATAAATTTAAGAAGTCATGGCTGGAAAATAGTGACACAAACTGTTTACCATTAGCATGGAAAAACTGGTAGAAACAGATCTCAAGGAAGATTAGTTTGGGTTTCAGACAAATATAGGAACATGTGGGGCAATACTGCACCTACAAGTCAGAAGATACAGTAAAGAAAGCACAAACCTAATTTTAAAGCATTTGAAGATTTAGAAAAAGCTTTTGGCAATAATGACTGGAACATACTTTTTGAAGAAATGAAGGTAGCAGGGGAAAAATTCAGGGATCAGAAAGTTGTATAAATCGCACAAAAACTGGACTGCAGTTATACGAGTTGAATGACATAAAAGGGCAGCAGTGTCAAGAAGGGAGTGAGACTGGATTGTAATCTGTCCCTGATGTAATTCAGTCTCTCCACTGAGCAAGCATCAAAAGAAGTCAGAGAAATATATGAGAAGAGAATAGAAGTTCAGGGACAATAAGTAAAAACTTTCATGTTTACCAATAACTGTAATTCTGTCGGAGATAGCAAAATACTAGGAAGAGCAGTTAAAATGAATGTTTAGTATCTTGAAAAGAACTCATGAGATGAACATCAACAAAAGTAAAACTATGGTGGCAGAATGAAGCTGAATTAAATCAGACAATTTTGAGGGAATTAAATTAGTAAATCAGACACTAACAGTAGCAAGTCAGTTTTCCTATTTGAACAGTACAACAACTTACGATGGTCAAAGTAGAAAAGTATATAAAATTCAGACTGGAAACGGCAAGAAAATCACGACTGAAAAAGAGAAAATTGTTAACATCTAATATTTAATTGTTAACAAGTCTTTTTTGACAGTATTCATCTGCATGGAAGTGAAATGTGGTCATACAGCAGTTCACACAGGAATAAAGTAGAAGTTTTTGAAATGTAGTGTTACAGAAGATGCATCAAGAATGCTGAAGACCTGATGAGTAGATCAAGTAATTAATAAAAAGGTACTGAACTGAATTAGGGAAAAAAGAAATTTATGGCACAATGTGATTAAAAGAAATGATTGGTTAATAGGGCACAAACTGAGACAGCATGGAATCATCATGCCAATAAAACAGATAGAAGTGTGAGGCATAAAAATTGTAGAGAGGGACCAACAGATGAATACTGTAAACAGGTTCAAATTGATGTAGGCTGTAGTAGATATTCTGAGACGAAGAAGCTTACTCAGGACAGGCTAGCATGGAGAGATGCATCAAACCAGTCACTGGACTGACCACCACCAACAGCAACAACAACAAACAAACAGCGGCAGCAGGAGCAGCAGCAACAATAACATCAATGACATTTATAGAAAGAATTACTTTACCTGAATGACAACATGAAAAATCCTTACTTTTGTTATTCAATAATAAATGTGGAATACATCAAATCAAGTAATATCTACATTATGCCTTACTTGTGATGAGGAAACACACCATCTGCAATGGCAACTGTCGCCATTCGACAGTGATCAGCGATGATACGATATGCAGTATCAATACCAGAAATGTCATCTACACCGAACAAGCCACGGTATGCGGGTGCTCCAGTTATCTGCAAAGACACACTATCTTGAAAACCAATAGAGTCTGTCTCAGATTACAGTCATTTGGTATCTAGGAAAATATAATTTATTTATATAAAACTATGGTTTCAGATTTTTTTTACCTTCTGGATAGCAGAAAATAGAGGCAGAAATATATCAGTATCATAGTTTGAACTTTTATTCTGAAGTACTGCAACAAGCCGTTCAAAACCCATACCAGTGTCCACATGGTGTGTAGGTAACTTTTCTAACGTACCATCTGATTTCCTGCAGAAGAAACGTTACTGAAATAATTTCAATGTAAAATTTTCTGTCACATCATAATCAAATTATTATCTGAGGTTGTAAATGTGCAATTTTTTTTAGGGTTTCATACCTCAACACAGGTAAAAATGGTACCCTTACAGCAGCGCTTCCCAACCTTTTCATCTGGCGGACCCCTTCTACAGTCGAAAATACATGGCAGACCCCTAGTCAGTCAAGAGCATAGTAACTTTAAATTTCAGAGCGAAACCCATGGGAACTGAACTGAAAGCTTCTTAATGCAAGTGCCACGTTTCCAATGACCCCCCGCCCCCCCAAAGTATCAATAGTCTTTGGAACTTCTTGTGATTGTTCTTCCTGTGGTCATCCTCCCTCCTCATTCATTTCAACTGGAAACTTCCCTTGTTGTGAAGACGATGGAGAAACCGCACCCTTCTTCAATGATCCCGACTTCAGCCACGGATCCGTGTTAGAAGTAATAAACTGGTCAAAAATCGACTTATAAAATAGGTAGTGCACTGGCAAAGCAAGTTTAACATTTAACAATGCCTGGGGCTGCATACGTGCCAGCGAGCGCTATGATTGGTCTACAAAGCTCGCTCCGCGCATGCGTAAAAGGTTTCAGCGCATCTAGTGTCGTGAGCTGGGGCACAAACGACCCCCATATTGCTGCGAAACAGTCTATCAGAGAAGCCGCATTCTCTGGCACTAAACTGTGTAAGCGTTCTCACTTAGGAACCGCAAAGGCTGCTGGGGAATACGACCTGAAGTAAAAGTGCACATTTTTCACACGAAAAAAAAGTGATGAATTTGATTTTCACATCTTTATTCAATAAGTTTAATCATTATTTTACACGATTTTTGAAAGGTGGCCGTGGACCCCCTAGAAAGAGCCGGCGGACCCCTAAGGGGTCCGTGGACCACAAAGTTGGGAAGCCCTGCCTTACAGGATCACTTTATTGCCTGTTCATATCTGTCTGTCTATCCGTCCGACTGTTCAAAATCATCTTTCTCAGGAACAGAGAGACATATCAAATTCAAATGTATGTCACATATTAAAATCTACAATCCCCTGACGATGTAAAAAAACTGAAGCTTCTTAGTCAATGCAATCAAAAGATGTGGCGATTTATTCCACACATTTCGATATTCTCAAATACGTTCATCAAAACCTAAAGGATACTTACCATTGGTGTAAGAATCATGAAATCTGGCAAGAAGGTTTCGCAGTATAAGTGGAGGGAAAAATCAAAAAATTGTTAATCTGTAATTATATTAAATGGAAAAATATTTCTTTTGTCATTTGTTATACTGTGCAAAAACTCTCACCTTGTGTCATGCAAATTAAAGAAATCATAATCATCTCAAAGAATACTGACTGCAGCAACTTCAGTTTTCAAAGCATGTCATATAGGGCCATTATTATATAGTACTGTGAGAGCAAAAAATCTGTAATGGTACCAAATTTTCTAGAAACAAATTCTCTATTTTTTATGAGAAAGAGTAAAGTTGTTAATTGATAGGGACCAGACAGAAGTACCTCTTAATAGGCTATTTTCCTCTGTTAAAAAAAATATGGTTCATATTGTTGTTATCTGGGTGTTTATAACATTCAAATCGCATTAATAGCCAATATTCTCATAAAATATACCTTATTTTTATGTAATTACAGATTAAAAATCATTAAATTTCAAGATACGGTCACATGATCAAAAATGCTCTGTGATTGGCTGAAGCTTTGGTGATGTCACAGATTAGGAGTAACACTAAGCTGTACGTGTGTTAAGGACTGTTAGCCAAAGTTACTAGGATTTTACATACTTTTTCTGCAAATAGTTTAGCTATTTAGTGATGGAAAACACATTTACAACTTTTAAGTAACAATAGAAAGGAATTTTGTGAATGCTGACAATGGAAAGCTTACAAAAATTGATGCATTTATGCTCCACTCATTTAGAGTGGCAATATGTGCAACAACAGACATTGTTTTCCAGGAATTGTGGAACTTTTGCAAGTGGGTCTGTATCTTATACCTAGATCGTCAATTATCAGTCATGAAATATGACACAAGGCACAATACAGTTGTTCTTGTGGCAAAGCTTAGGGCTGACCTCCAGTATACAAGGTATACAGCAGAGATACCCCCAAGCAGCAAGCACTCTGTGGCCAAAGTTGCCACAAGTTTCCCTGATTTCCAGACAAGTTTTAGTATTTTTCCCTGACAAATTCTGAGATCTAAAAAATATGCAAGGTCTTCTGTATTTTTTCCCCCATGTGAGCAAGAATTTTAAGTACTAATATCAACATCTTTCGTAATGAACTCTTTTTCGATGGAGAAAACATGCCAAATGGTACATGTGTTTCATTAAGACCACTGTTGTTTTATTTCAATCAAATGAAACACATTTGGTGACAGAAACAAACCTTTCCCTGGAGTCACAATACAGATTTAAAATACCTTCACCATTTTCAGAAATAACCTCAGAAAAAAGTAGGTCTCTTGAAAGAAGTGTATAAGGCAGGGAAGAGGTGCAGAAATCAACACCACAGATGAATGCCATTAAAATATTGGTTCTACCAAGTTCATTATTACCCACTGTGTTATGTCTCTTATTTACAGATATTGTGTGATTTTTCTTTCGAGAAGTATACGAGTACATAGCATACAAACTATCAGCAACTGCCAAAATTTTCTTCTTCTTGTCGTCCATACTTTCTAAAACTCATATAAACTATAACGAAGAGGCACAGAAACTGGTACATCTGCCTAATATCATGTAGGGCCACCACGAGCACGCAGAAGTGTCACAATGCAACACAACTCAACTAGTGTCTGAAATAGTGCTGGAGGGAACTGACACCATGAATCCTGCAGAGCTGTCCAGAAATCCATACGAGCATGAGGGGCTGGAGATTTCTGACCAGCAAGTTGCAAAGCATCCCAGATATGCTCAATACTGTTCATGTCTCGGGAGTTTGGTGGCCAGTGGAAGTGTTGAAACTCAGAAGAGTGTTCCTGGAGCAACTCTGTAGCAATTCTGGACGTGTGGGGTATTGCATTGTCCTGCTAGAATTGCCCAAGTCCATTGTAACACACAATGGACCCAAGTGGATGCAGATGATCAGACAGGATGCTTACATACATGTCATCTATCAGAGTCGTATCTAGACTTTGAGGGTCCAATATCACTCCAACAGCACACACCTCACACCATTACAGAGCCTCCACCATCTTGAACAGCAGTCCCCCTGCTGACATGCAGAGTCCATGGATTCATGAGATTGTCATTGTCAGAGTCGTATCTAGGCGTATTAGGGATCCCATATCACTCCAACTGCACACTCCCCACACTATTGCAGAGCCTCCATCAGCTCAAACAGTGTTCTGCATACATGCAGGATCCACGAACTCATGAGGTTGTCTCCATACCCGTACATGTCCATCTGCTCGATATAATTTCACACGAGACTTGTCTGACCAGGCAACAAGTTTCCAGTCATCAACAGTCCAATGTCGGTGTTGACAGGCCTAGGCAAGGCGTAAAGCTTCTTTGTGTTGTACACGAGTGGGCCTTCGGTTCCGAAAGCCCATACCGATGACGGTTTGTTGAATTGTTCACACGCCGACACTTGTTGATGGCCCAGCAACGAAATCTGCAGCAACCTGCAGAAGGTTTGCACTTCTGCCGCATTGAACGATTCTCTTCAGTCATCATTGGTCCCATTCTTGCAGGATCTATTTCCATCCTCAGTGAAGTCAGGGATTTGATGTTTTACCAGATTCCTGATATTCACGGTACACTCATGAAATGTTTGTACGGGACAATCCCCACTTCATCGCTAACTCGGAAATGCTGTGTCCCATCGCTCATGCACAGACTATAACACCACATTCAAATTCACTTACATCTTGATAACCTGCCACAGTAGCAGCAGTAACCGATCTAACAACTGTGCCAGACATTTATTGTCTTACATAGGCATTGCTGACTGCAGCACTGTATTCTGCCAGTTTACATAACTCTGTATTTGAATACACATCCCTATACCTGTTTCTTCAACCTCTGAAAATCAGATCCAACCAAATCACTCCTCACGCCTACCTGCCTCTCGTCAGCAGCTGCTAGGCTAGCGGCAAGCAGTGACAGCACTGACTACAAGCTGAGGGGAGTGGTAGGAAGGGGAGAAGCAGTAGGAATGAGGGAGTAGGGAAGTGGTGCACATAATCAGCTGTGCCCAGCCAGTGACAATGCATGACATCTCGGTAACAAACCATTTCATCTATTATACTTTTTTTTTTTTTTGTCCCTCTGATTTCCCTGACACTTTTGAAAATCCCTGATTTCCAGAACTGGTGGTGCAATGGATAGCATACGTGACTACGGACGAGAAGAATACAGACACGAATCTTGGAGGGATCGTAAATTTTACACAAAATATGAAAATAGCATTAGTGAAAACTCATTGTAGCAGTTCTTTCGATGGACATAACTTCACATTATTCTTAGTCGAGAAATGGACAACTGAGGATAAATGCATCTACTCTGCTTACAAACAATTACCTTTTCTGGAAAGCACTGCCAATAGTGAAGATATCACCATATTCCCACAGTACAATGAAGTATAGAACAATGAGGACAGATACAAAGCATGTACAACATGCAGGCAACACAAATGTGAGGACTGTGCTGTTAGTGTGTGTAAACTAACATCATGTCTGAAGCAGACTTTAACTTCATTTTATGTAAGATGGATCTTAGCTGGGCAGAAAAAAAAAAGGCATTGTTTCTGATAAAGTAAAAAGTGTGTGGTCACATTAACTAGAAAATATCTTTTTGAATGTGACGTGTGAACAGCTATGTAAGCACATGTAAACACCAAGAAAAACACAATAATAGTCTGTTTGTAATCGGTGTGGTGAAGTTTTGTAACTGCGATTTGGTTTTCGTGTGAAAGGCCTGTTGATCTGTTCTGTAAATAAGTGAGAATACTGTTGTAGGCTAGATTTGAACCAGCAACCTATGGATATAATCTTTTTAGATTCAACAATCCACCACTTTACCAACTGAGCTACCAATGGTGTGTAAGGAAGCAGCTATAATGATAATTTTTACTCAGAGTTTAATTTCGTCGACTAACGCTATCCTTCTTTGTAACAGTGGGAAAGCATATCTCGGGGGTAAATTAATGTTAATTCCAAAGTTTAATACATTTTTAATTGAGTAAGTGAACTTTGGCATCAAAGTGGTGGCAATTTGCCGGCACAGTGCAACCAATTCTTACACACCTCCTCATTCTCTTAAACATACAAAAACAATTTTTAATAGTTTTTATGGGTGTATTTGTACAATGTGGTACTACACATCATTTGCAATCCATTTTCCAAAATGTAAACTCCGAAACAAGACATCACTGTGCATTAGATTTATGATACTAGTAGTAGCAAGCTTGCCAGTGACGTCTCAGGCATCACAAGACTCGTATGGAGTGTTTTAGTGGGCTTTCAAATTATTTGAATTTAACTTCCATTTTTATAAAAGAATATTGAAATTCAAGAGGGGAAAAAAGTGCGTTATGAGCATAAAATGAGATAATTAATGGTTTAAGAAGATTTCCAGAAAACAGCCAAACACCCCATTTCACATAAATGAGAGTATCTCAATATCTGCATTAAACATAGCAAAATAAATAGAAAAAGGTCTACTTAGGATCAATTTTTAATGCCACTTTTGTATTCTGTCAGGAACAAAACTGAGTTTCCTTATAATTACCTTGCAGAAGACAGTGATAAAGCTCGTCTCACCTATTGTATTGTATAAACACCAAATTCCATAACTCTGTCACATCAGAAAAGCCTTTATTAACACGGTTTTGCACGTCTTTTCTGCCATTTACATGATCAATATGAATCTCAGTGCATGGACCACATGGTCCAACTGAGCCCATCTCCCAAAAATTATCTGTTGTCCCAAATGGTAAAATTCGATTTGCAGGTATTCTGAAACAATAAAGGACATTTGCATTACATATAAACATATACTATCAAGAGCATATGGCCTTAACATAAATGTCACTCATCAAAAAAACTGACAATTAAATTTCAAAATTATTACCATCTGATCTACATATTACTATAACAGTAACGCTATGTAGGGTTTAAAATGAACTTGTAATAAACTAAATTTCTTGAAAGCAGGCTGCAAAATGTTGGAGATTCATTGATAAAACTAGATGTAACTTCACATGTGACCCAGAGAAGTTTGTTGGAACCCTTTTTGCTCGTGTGGTATGTTAATGAATACATTATCATGACAGTGATCTTACATATGGTATAATGTAAATTTATGACTAAACTGGGCATTTCTTCATAAAGAGGATGTAGCATGTTATTTCAGACGGAGAGTCACTGATAGATGTACATATAGCTTCAGGCGTCTCCTAGAAAGAAGTTTGTTGGCACCCTTGTACATGGCAGACAACTTTAACAGTAATCTCAGACTTTCTGCAGATGGGATACTACCTGAAAAAAGCTACAAAACATCCCATCAGAATTTGATACAATTTCAAAGCCATACAAAGATTGGCAATTTGGTGGAATGCAAAACTATGCACCTCACAAACCACAGGGTAGTAATACCTTATGACAAAACATCAATGACCCAAAATTGGAATCAACCAACTCAAACAAATACAAAGGATGAAACAATTTTTATGGATATGAAATGGAACGATCACATAGGCTCAATAGGCTGTTACTCAGGTAGACGGGTGTGTGTGGACTGCACACAATCCAAGCCAGGTAATGACAGCTGTAGGAAACCCAGAAGTATCAGTGTAAGATCAAAAGGAATGCCTCCTACAGGTGAAAGCATTAAAATCCTAATGGTCAACTGCTGACACATTCGCAACAAAGCGCCAGAGTTTGAAGTACTCATGAAAAGCAGTGAAGTTCACATAATACTAGATACAGAAAGCTGGTTGAAATCTGAAATTGATAGCAGTGAGATTTTCGGAGAAAATCTAAGTAAGTATAGAAGGGATAGGCAAAGGGGAAATGGAGGTGGTGGATTTGTCGCAGTAGACAAAAAACTCAAATCCACCGAGATATAGAAACTGATGCCGCATGTGAGACTGACTGGGCAAGACTCAGTATCAAGGGCAAGCAAAAAATTATAATAGGGCTCTTTCACTGACCGCCAGATTTTCCTCCTGATGTAACTGAAAACTTTAGAGAAAACTGTAGTTTGCTTGTACGTTAGTTCCCTAATTATATGTTGACATTGGAGGACACTTGAATCATCCAACAACCAACTGGCATAATCATAGTTCTGTTTCTGACAGGCATGATAAGACGGCCTGTGAAACATGATTAAACGCCTTCTCTGAAGACTACTAGAACAGATAGTTCAGAACCCCACCCATGATTGGATCCTTCTATCGCCCACAAGACTCGCCTCCTGATGTAACCAAAAACTGTAGAGAAAACTTCAGTTCACTTGTAAGTTCCTCAATCGTAATGTAACACTGATGGAGTTTTTAATAATCCAACAATTAATTGGGAAAATTACAATTTTGTTAGCGGTGGCTGTGATAAGACATTCTTCGAAACAGTAAATGCCTTCTCTGAAAATTACCTAGACTAGAAGGTTAGGTACTTCACTCATGATGGAAACACACTGGATCTAATGGCAAGATGCAGATCTTATCTATTTGAGGATGTTCACATCAAAATTGGTATCTGTGGCCATGACGTGGCTGTGGCAACAATGATTACCAAAGTACAAAAGACAACTAAACTAAGCAGAAGATATGTATGTTGATTAAACTAGATAAAAAGTGAGTAGCGTCATCTCAGTGAGGAACTTGAAACTTTCACCATAGGGCAGGAGCATGTAGAGGAACTTGGGCTCAAGTTTAAAAGAACAGTTAACCATGCACTGGCTAGATATGTACCATGTAGAACGGTCCATAATGGGAGGGAACCTCCATGGTATACAGCATTGTAAAGAACCTTCTAAAGAAACAGAAATTACTGCGTAATAGGTGTAAAACAAAGCGTAGGGCATAGATAGAAAGATGCTGTGTGAAACGTGTTTGGATGTCAAGAGAGCAATAGACGATGCCTTCAATGACCATTGCAGTAGAATATTGTCAAACGATCTTGAACAGAAGTCAATGAAATTCTGACCATATGTAAAGGCTGTTAGTGGGACCAAAGTTAGGATCCAGCCCCTAGCGAGTGTGACAGGAACTGAAAATGAGTGTAACAAATTTCAATTTGAAAGGCTTAACTCCATTTTCAAAGTTTCCTTTACAAAGGAAATCCAGGAGAACTGCCCCAATTTAATGCTTGTACCAAAGAAAAGATAAATGAAATAATTAAACAATGGGAAATCCAGGCTGAAATGTACCAATATCGTGAAAAGGAAAGTTGCTACTACCCATACAGCAAAAATGCCGAGTTGCAGATAGGCACAACAAAAAGACTGTCACAAATATAGCTTTAGCCCAGTGGGGCCTTTGTCAAAAATTAGACACACACACACACACACACACACACACACACACACACACACACACACACGACTGCTGTCTCAGGCAACTGAGGCCACACTGCAGTGCATTGAAACACTGCAAAAAAGGGGAGGGAAATTATTAAAAACAATACAAAAAGAATGTAGAGTAGCATTACCTTAATTAGGAGTATAAGAATAAAAAAATCTCAAGTTAACCAGTGGACTCCCCTATTCATGGAAGTGTGACAATAACTTCACCAGGTATTGCAATGTTCTCATAATTACATAAACTGAATCAGTTAGTACATCAATCAGTATATGCACTGTAGAGGGATTGTTGGTAAAACTTGTAGTACCAATATGCAGTACTACCACAAGAAGCAAAAGAATTGTTCTCCTCTACTATATACACTGTGTCCCATTTATCTTGACCACCACAAAACTTATCCAGAAGCAAAGCAAAAAACATATCAGGCAAATGTCATTTAAGTAGCACCCTGTATTTTTTAATTGGTGATCTACTTCCTCTTCTCCTCAAGACCTGCTCAATAATGTAAACATGACGCTATTACAAAAGTAACACAAAACTAACTTCGACTCTCCTGTACTTGCACACAGTACTGGTAGCCCTGGCAATTAACTCGCCCACTTGCTGGAGTTGTAAACGAGTAAACAAATGAAAATGCAAGCAAAATGCACATGGGTCATTCAGCCAACTGTCTTCAGCTGATGGTTTGTGTGAGAATAATGTACATCAACAAGAAGAAGATAGAAATCATTATACATTCTTTAAAAGTCGTATGGTACAGTACTACACGTATTTATTCTAAATAAGAAAACATTAGAGCAATTATTGTTCTGCTAACGTATATTCTCCATAGATGTATAACAGTTCCACCTTGTCTTTGTTGGTGAACACTGTACGCATAAATCTTCAACTGAAGACCCTTGACTGAATGACTAATTTATATTTTGCTTGTGTTGACTTGACTTGTAAGAAGTTGAAATATCTATGCAGTATTAGCAAAGACCCACAGACATGACAATTTTGATGAATACAAAAAGACTTACGGTAAGATTGGTCCCCCCCCCCCCCTCCCCCCATGAAAACATTATTGCTCAGTTATCAAATGAAATCAGGAGAAGATAATAAATGAAGAAGCAGGAAAATCATCAAATAATAAGTTTAAAGTAAATAGTAGAGTAATATGAGGTCCTGTTAACATTACTTTCAACAAATATTTGACTGGCGTATGCCAGAGGTTTACACGAAATAACGTGACCTTCTGCAAGCTCAGCAGCTGCTTAAAAGTAAGCAAGACTCCACCATTAACTTGTGTTATTTGTAGCCTACAACACAAGAGACAGTAAAAGTAATAAAAGAAATATAATAATAAAAACTCCACTGGCATAAATGGGTGTTCAAATAAAATTTTAAAGTTAACAACAAATGAAATGGCCAAATCACTCTGCCATTTAGTTAATTCATGTCTGACAGAAGGTAGTTTTCTAGGTAGCACAAACATAGCCAAGAGTTTTACATGTGTACAAAAACTGGAGATCCAATGTGCTCTGCCAACTACAGACCAGTTAGCCTACTCCAAACCTCCAAAAAAGTTTTCAAAAAAAATAATACACATTCCATTCATTTCATATTTTGAAAGAAATAGCATAAAAAGCCAAATGTGTAACAGTCTTTTTGTTGTGCCCGTCTGCAACTCAACATATCACCTTTACAGTGAGTAGCAATCTATCCTTTTCCTGATATTAGTAAGTAAGCTGTTTAGTATTTCAAAAGCAATTGCCATAGCTGTTAATACATTTATTCCACTATGAAATAAGATGGTCAGTGCCTTCATGAAAAAATGTTTACAGCTGCCAATGAATGAATAAGTAAATAAATAAACTCCAGCAAGTAGTTAACTTATACTACTCCAAGTAGTGTGTAAGTACAACAGAATCAAAGTAAATTTTGTATCATGTTTTTAATAATGACGTGCCAATTTTAGTCTAGTACAAAATGGGGTACACTACTCGAGCACAAAGGTGTTTAATGCACTGCCATTGGATTTAAGAAATCTTACCAATGTAATGCCGTAATTTCAGAATAAACTCGAGGATTATCTTCTGCAAAACTCTTTTTATTCTGTTGATGAATTCTTTAATGTAAACATTTCTACACTGTAACTTAGATATGAACATTGTACTTGTAATATTTGCTACTACGACTTTGTCACAGAATACAATAACCTGTCAGCATGGAAACTTTTGTTCAGGCTAAAGTTGTACTTCAACTCAAGCAAATTTATATCTTGTGATGTGGAATTGTAGTTTAATTGTTTTACACCTCTTTTCACTGTAGGAAATGGCTAAGCTCATAATTATTAGCATATTTTGTACCTATACACATATTACAATTTGTATCCATTAGCATCTTGAAGTACTGTCCTCTTGTGTAATTATGACTCTTTCCATACTCCTGCAATTCTCTCTAATACTAGATCAATGGAACACAAATAAATAAATAATGTGGATTCATTTCCAAGTGAAGAGTACTCAGAGATGATCTGAGTAAGATAGCTGCAAAACAACCAAATTTATTTTTTACTTATAGCAAACTGTTATAACACATGGTATACAACTCTGTTTCAGCAAGGACTGCTAAGGGGGTCTGGATTAGGATATCAACTCACAGTATCTGCAATCATAGTCACCACACCCACAGTCACACAAGTGTGCCCCATTAACAATACATTAGGCCCCAAGTATAAAAGATAGAACAACACTGCAGGTATTCCTAATGAAATAGTGTTTGTACTCCAACAAGTTGAGATTTAGAGTCACTTCCAACAATTGAAAAATTGGCATATGGAGAGATGTAGTTAACTCCATATTTGTGCATGAAATATTATATTACAGTGGTGGACAGAAGGTGTGGGCAAAAATCAGGACAGGCAGGCACAAAATAATTCTTCAATGGCTCGAAAGGTACGACATTGAGTTCCTCAACCTTCTGCACTATTATTATCAGTTTTTTTTTTCTTTTCTTTTTTTTCCACTGATGACAACACCCGCTTCCATATACCTCACACCACACTGCCGGTGACATGTTACAAGGTGACGATGCAATTAAAACTCTGGGACTAGTAAGTGCTCTATGGCTGAATACTATTGCACATATGACTTAAAAAGGCATAACATGTTTCGTGTGGTTCCTTCTGTGATTGTTCTAAGCACGAAGAGTGCTGCTCTTATTGAATTGCACATTGTCCACAACTTATCTATATCATCAATGGAGCCAGTCCATTGGAATGCTGATTTTTTGTAGTATACCGGTATTGCAGATTATCTGAAAGTATACACTCCTATGAACATCAGGATGAATCAAAAGTTTAACTTTACGTAATGTGCTAGATGTTTGGACCTGTGTACAAAATCGTACTGAGTACAGTCGTTCACAAAACATTTAATACTAGGCTTATTTTCATGAATATAAGATGAAATTTTTAGAAAAGAAAATCTGCCTTAAGCAGCTAGGTTGTTTTGTTGCTCAGAAGCAAACATGGTCCAAAAAATGTTTGCCCAGATATATTACACACAGCTAACTTAAAAACTATGTATTCTACATATTGAGCCATACCCCAATTTCCTCCATATTTCATAACTTTCTGTATCAGCACTCAGCCCCAATTCCTCACTTCCACCGAAGTAAGTAACATACAACTGGTCACGACTTATGCCATAAGGGCCAGTCAGAAGCTTCCACGCTAGTTCGCATGCTGTTTCCTGGGATACAGAAGGAGTTACAATTAATTAAACTGCAGCATACAAATAATGTTATAATTACAATATTTTACATGTAAGAGGTACCTTGAAATAATCACCAAATGACCAGTTTCCAAGCATTTCAAAAAAAGTATGATGATGTCCATCAGCACCAACTGCATGCAAATCATTGTGTTTTCCACCAACACGTATACACTTTTGACTATTAGCTGCCCTTAAGCAAGGAGGTGCAATCTGGCCCAAGAATATTCCTTTGAACTATAAAGGAAAGAGGAACATGAATATTGCATTGTGGTGTTCATTTGGTGAATGGGGTAGAAAAAAGTGTTACTAGTAAATGCAATTAGGTTTGGGAGCTCAAGGAATGTTCTGTTTAGTTGGACAATGAACCATATCTTACACTTCAACAGTAGATTTAGATGTTTATGAATAATTTAAGCTCGCTGCTACAGTAGGTAAATGAATTGCTCCCACATACATTCATATTTGTCCAAAGTAAGTCAGAGAGAGAGAACAAAATTTTTAGACTCATACAATGAATAATGTATCACTTAAATTATGACAATGTGGTGAAGTGTGGAAATATGCACTGTTGAAATTCAATCATGGTTTCTTACTGTAGTGAAAGGAGTTACACGAACCATTTAAAAGGATGAAATTGAAGAGACCAGCCACACACGATTATTAACATTTTGTTTTTAAATACAGTATCATTGTGGGTTTGCAATGCTATTTTCCTGCACTATGACTGTCGTCTAAAATAGTGACCAGAGTTGGTATACGGTACACATTTATCTTAAGAATTTTCCACAATGAGGTTTGACAGAAATGGGATGTATTCAGACCCAGAATGAGATCAGTTTGTTACAGTACAGTTTGCTGGTTCAAATGGCTCTGAGCACTATGGGACTTAACTTCTTTGGTCATCAGTCCCCTAGGACTTAGAACTACTTAAACCTAACTAACCTAAGGACATCACACACATCCATGCCGGACGCAGGATTCGAACCTGCGACCGTTGCGGTCACGCGGTTCCAAATTGAAGCGCCTAGAACCGCACGCCCATAATGGCCGGCTACAGTTTGTTGGAATTAACATATCTAAGACTATTTATGTTTAACTGCATTAATGAAGTGTGTGCTACTGGTCATCAGCTTAGACTCATGATGAAAAGATTTCATGGAACGTGACACCATATATGGACAGTGTATTTGAGTTTTGGTGTACTACTTTGAGGATTTTGGAGTAAGCATGTTGCTTGAGATCCACCCTGTTGTGGTGAATATCGATAACAGAAGAGTCTGTTATTTATAAAAGGTCACTGCATGTATTGGTTGTGCAACGGATCCAATAGTGAAGTTTTTACAGTCACCACTGATGAAAGAGATGCATGGCATTCTGAGCATAACAACTTTTCTTCAGAAGTATGTGTTGGTGGAATGTGCTAAAACTGAAGAAAGTGGAAAGCCCTATGAAAATGGCTGCAGCATAGCAGTGATAATTTCATCAAATTCTGTAGAGATGACAGGTTATGACAACTGATTCGACAGGGAATCTGGTCCAATAAATCTCAGCAGGCGATTTCTGATATAATTCATTTCATCTCTTATTTTTGTTATCGCTCACCTGTGTTGATTAGTGCCCCGGAAACGGGTGTCAGTGACTGTTCTGTTAGTGACTGATTGGGAGAGAGAGGGTAAGAAGTATTACATTCTTAAACATTTTTCTGTTTGTTATGGTTTATATCTAGGAGCAGATGTTTTGGAGACAGTAGGAGGGATAGCTATTTTGTTTGGTTGTATTCATTTTTTGTGTAGTTTGACTCTTATAACGAATGGTGTTTCAATTTTTGCTTTTTGTTTTTCACTAATCTAGATGTTTCAAAAAGATAACCAAGTCAGGTGAACTGATGTCAGCAGAAGTCTGTGGGCTCTTAACGACTTTTTCAATAGAAGAAATATATGACTAATTTCAAGGATAACTACTTGAAATTTCAGTATTGCTATTTCGTAAGACAAAAATCCGAAATAAAAGACGTTCTAAAACATGTTCTTTAACTTACAGAGACACTGAACCATCGAAATGACAATTGTGGAGAATTCTGTAGCAGGAAATTTAGGATACACTGTATGTAACAGTTGTTACTCAGAGGCTAATAGCAACCTACAGAGGAAAACAGACTGAGCGAGTTGGTGCAGTGGTTAGCACATTGGACTCGCATTCGGGACGACAATGGTTTAAACCCGCTCCGGCCATCTTGACTTAAGTTTTCTGTGATTTTCCCAAAATCACTCGAGGCACATGCCAGGATGGTTCCTTTGAAAGGGCACGGCCAACTTCCTTCCCCGTCCTTTCCTAATCCCATGAGATCGACGCCCTCACTGGTCCCTTCCCCCAAATCAACCAACCAACCAAAACAGAATGGTGAAAATGTTAGTGAGATGTGAACTATAGTGGAAATGGCAATAACTTGCAAGTTCTCAAATAAAAAAGCTTATGTTGTTGTGACTATGGGGGCAGAATCGTTTGGGGTGTCATTGTATATCCTAAATCCAACTGAAAAAATATCTGTGGACGGAAGTAATCATTTTGAGTTGTGGTTGAGTAAGAACAAAACATTTTTGAGAATGGGATCCATATGCAATACCCGCATCCCAGTTCAAAGAACACAGAAAATGGATAAGAAAGCTATAAAGTTATATCTTGTGGGATATGATGATGATGAGAGTTACAGAATCACAATAGAAGAAAACAAAGTTATTTTGACCAGAGATATAATCTTTTGCGAAAGGCCAGGAAGCTGTGTCAAGAACAAGTCAAATTACCATTGTGAGATGTTAAGTAAAATAACCACGGAAAGTAAGCATCTCAAGAAGTTAGAGATGAGATGAACTCAGGCAAAGAAAAGTTCGATAAATCTGAGACTGAAGACGACAGTGCTGGTAACACAAAAGAGCAACTGTTTATTCACCCTAACAACTGTGAAATCTTTCCACATTAATGAAGTCTTCATTACTTTATAATAGTTGTGTTGGGTTGTTTGGGGGAAGGAGACCAGACAGCGAGGTCATCGATCTCATCAGATTAGGGAAGGACGGGGAAGAAAGTCGGCCGTGCCCTTTGAAAGGAACTATCCCAGCATTTGCCTGGAACGATTTAGGGAAATCACAGAAAACCTAAATCAGGATGGCCGGATGTGGGACTGAACCATCATCCTCCCGAAAGCGAGTCCAGTGTCTAACCACTACGCCACCTCGCTCAGTTTTGTAATAGTTAACCGAATGGCACTGGTAATGTAATGGGTAACAGAACAAAATGAAATCTTGAGTTATATGAAAAAAGCTGTCCATAATACATGAAGTATTTATTGGAAGCAAGCTATGGCAAATGAAATGAAGTCACTACAATAATATAAGACATGGAAATTAATTTGCTACCAAAATGAGTAAGAGACATACCATCCCAGTAAGTATTTTGTGTAAGGATTAATCCTGATGGGAATGCTGAAAGAAGACTTTTCATTAAGGGGTTTAATCAACACTGTGGTGTATACTCTTTCAGTCCAGTAGTTAAGATGAGCACAATGTGTTCAATATTAAGTGTTTCCGCAACTGAGAAGATGCATCTGATATAAACTGATGTGTCTGATGATTTCTTGTGTGGAAAGTATAAAGTAATCTATATACAACAACCAGGAGGTTAAGATGATGCCACCTGGAGAATTTGCAAATTAGGTGAATTTGTATGGACATAGGGAAGCACCAAGATGGTGGAATACACGTTTTGGAACATCTCTATCACCAACAGGTTTCAGGGCAAACGATACGGATCCATACCTACATTTTAAGGAAGAAAGCGACACAGCACCATTGATCATTTTTTATGCAGATAGTACATTGGTTATGGTAAGTGATCACCGAGATGGCTGAGAGTTCAATGAAGAGCTGAAAACAGAATTCAAGATCATCATGTAACCTGTGTCGTATTTCCTCGGATTTGAGACTAAACACTTTGATGCTTGAGCAGTCAAGATAAATCCACAAGCTTATGCAAGCAATGTTCTAGAGAGTTTGAATTCTCACGAATCTGTTTCAACACCTATTGAAACCAGAAAAAAACAAAATAATAACTTTCCCTATGGAACAGTAGTTGGAGATCAATGTGCCTGATGATTGGAACGAGAACCAATTTCACTCCCAGTGTGTTTCCCATCTCTAGCACTTGACTTAATATGAATGGAAAATGTAGCAAGACTACAACGAATATTCTCCCATGTCGCTGTTATATGTGAGCTGGATATAATCTGTCATCCAGATCTGGGTTGTAGTATACTAGATAGCTACATTTATGTGAACTTTGGAGGATGTGCAACAAAACTGGTCGCTCAACATCTATACATGAAGGTGAAGCTATATTCTGGCTCACCCAAAAGCAGTTAATGATGCCATATCTTCAACTGATGAGTTTGTAACTGCAACTGAAGCTCCTAACAAAATAATTTATCTACCTAGACTGTCTAGATGAATGAGAAATCTGACAAATTCCAGTCCTCAAGGTTGATAATACAGCAATAGTGAGACTTACACAGAATCCTGAATTCCAACAGCGCACAAAACATAATGTGTATTTTCGTTTTTTTTCCCTTTTTTTTATCCGAGGAAAAAATTAGACATTCAGCATATTTCAACTGAAGCTCAGCTAGCAGCTATACTGACGAAGCACCTGACAACACCACGACTGTGTATTACACATCTTCAAGTATGGTCTTCAACTGTTTTAAAACAATGAATGATAAACTTCAGTGCAAAATAATCTGCAAGTACAACTTACTCTGAAAAAAATAATTTATTCAAAATACAAGTTAAATTAAAAAAAATATATAATTTTACAATTACCACATCGTCCAGGTATAGTACAAGAAAATACCAAAATGATTATTTCATTTTCTTGACATGCAAAGTGTTCCAGTTGCAAGAAAAGAAGCTGTTCAATAAGGTCACAGAAATAGTGCATTTAATTGTATTCAGTCGTAGGATAAGGATGCTAAAGTCATGACAAGGGCAACAAAAAGAGCAATTATAGGAAGAGCAGAGTAAACTACGCTACCTGATTCATGCCTGCGTTCACAAATGGAACAGTTGGATCACAAAAAGGTACAACAGGACTAGACCTTATGTGCTTATGATCATGACCCCTGACAAAGTAGTTTATAAACATTTCTCTCGCAGTCTTGCAGCTGGGCAAGCTGCTGTAACAGCGACTGTGTGAAATCATTGCACGAAATGTCTGGGAAAACTTTCAAGTAGACTCGCGAGATAGACTATCAAAATTATTTCGAACACTTTGCGTCTTTAGTGATATTATCCGGAATCCCTCATCTTGAATGTGAGGCATCAGCATTCTCTGCGCAATAGTTTACTACTGTTAACATCTAAGATCATTTCTTCTGCAAATCCATTACAAAACTACATCTGGCGCCTACGTTCCTTTCTACTTCTCTAGATCCCTACGAACAACTTTAAAAACACCAACAAGAAACAAACAATAATACACCAAAGTACTTAACTACCAACAAAACCAGCGATCATTGAGCAACGCCAACAGCGGGAAAAGAGACAAAACAAGTTACTGCATCTACAAACTGTTGTCACACGTACAGAAACATTCCTCGCGCATCCACAAGCTCATGCATGCTTCTCCAAGCATCAGTTTCTTTATACCACAGGATGTCGAACTCAGGCGACGACGTGGTGACTGGCAGCCTTTTGCCTCTATTTTATGGAAAGCAGAAGAGGAAACATGATACGTGGAGTAAAGAGTGGTTAAAAAAACGAAAATAGTATTTGCCATACTAAATGAGGTGTAACCTCGTGACTGGGTTGATTATCTAAGGATAAATGAAGAAACGTATTTGAATCTTCTGTCACTCGTTACTGCTTTGATTAAGAAGTAAGATACAGTCATAGAAGAGGCTGTAATATCACATGAAAGACTAAAGGCAGGTCCACACACGCAACAAAAGTGTCGCCACAGCTAGTGGCATACTGCAGTTGCAAGTGCGAACGTCCAGTTTTTAGTGACGCAACTTTTGTCACACCACAAGAAGTTCAGCTTGGTTGTACTTCGTTGCGCCACTTTCCTACAACCACTGCTCCCTGGTGGCAGTATTTCGAAACACGATCATTCTGTTGCAGCTATGATGGTGTAATTGCTGCCGAATAACATTCGATTTCAGGGCTCTTTTTATTTCATTTCTGAAATGAGTGAAAAGAAGGTTGGGCAGGTGCACTTTCGCAGCTACTAGAACTACAAGGCTAGCAACGTATGTTTCATTTATGCAGCACTGTGTGTGCGTGTGTGTGTGTGTGTGTGTGATGTATCCTACAACCTTAAAAGATTATTGAATAAATAAAGAAACGTAATATATTTAGCTAAAAAAGCGAGTCGTATATCCTTCGTAATTTTTGAGACCAAGCATTATATAAATTGTGGGTTAAACGCAGGAAATAGTTAAAGATTATGATGTGGCAGCTGTTATATTAAAAATAAGTATTCGAAACGCCTGTTTCAACGAATATAATGAGATTCTAAAATCTTGGAAGAATGACGTTTCTGTCGATGATATTTACATTCCATTATATGCCAGTTGTTCGTTGATTTTCCACTGCTGACAGCATTTTCGTCTCTGAGTGTTATTTCTTTTATAAATGTGTTTGTTTCCCCTGATTTATCCATGTGCGAAGTCTATTGTAGGATGCAGAACTTGGGTCTCGTCTGCCTCGTATTTAACTCTTGTCACAGCTCTAGGGTCATAACTTGCACTATAACATTTATAACAGCCCATTTGATTTCAATTGACACCATATTGAAAGCTGTGCAACTACATAGAATTTATGGGGTCCTGCCTGAACGGTAGCCACGATGCCACTATAGCAAGCCACAAGCTGTAGCACCACATTAGATCCCTGTGTGAACTTGGCTTAACGACAGGTTCACACGTGCAACACAAGTATCGCCACAGGTAATGGCATACAGCAATTGCAATGCAGTTGTAAGAGGTCCGAGCAGATGTAATTTCGATGTATTGCTCATGCGCTGCCTGTGATATGCAAGGTCTCTGACCAGAGAGCAGTGTTGACTGCAGTAGGAACTGTGTAGCTGTAGCAGTAAGTTGTTGCTAGTCTGGAGTCTGCTCTGGTCTGGTATGGTGTATCGTGCTGGCTGGCCCGTTCGCGGTGCAGCGACGTCGGAGTCTGAGTATTATTGTATAAGGTAAAAAGCAGCCTCACGCATATGTAGTAATGTTATCTCGAGTCGCATGTAAATGTTTTAAAACTCTCGTAATTATAATCTTCCTCATAAAAAGTAACTTTTAACAACCATTCATTTCAATATAAAGAATTTACTAATTTCTCCCATCCATGAACATCCCGATTATTGCAATAGAAAAATCGGTTGCTTCCTTTCATAAATGACAGATAGGTCGGCCGGCATTGCACAGAGCTGTGCCGGAAAAATTTATTGTAAGAGCAGATATATCCGGTGACTTCATTGAGGTAAGAATTTTTCCTTTTTTTATTCAGAATGATCTTTCAGGGCCATGATGCAGCACTGCTGTCGTCCAAAATTTACAAGGTTATATTCACAGTGAATTATTGAAAAATCATAAGTGAGCGACAATTTAATTGAGAGGTTAGTTACATTGTTTTATTACCAGGTCACTGAATTTATTTTTTATTGGGACATTACACTGAATGTGAACGACATAATTATAATTTTTACTGTTGAGAGGTTTAGGAATTTTTCTGTTTTGAGGTTACGCTAAATGTGAATGAATTTCGAGCTTAGATTAAATCAGAAAGAATTTTGTGTGGAGGTTAATGTGAAAAGAATTTTGTGTGGAGGTTAATGTGAAAAGAATTTTGTAGGGAGATTAAATGTAAATAAATTTTGTGGGGAGTTTACACTAAATTAAAATCATTATTCATATTATTTATTTTATTTTTGTGGGGAGGTTACACAGTTACATATGTGAACTCCCAGTTTTAGTGGCTCAACTTAAGAGCAGCAACTTTTGTCATGCGAAGAAAAGTGCAGCTTGGATTTACTTTGTTGTGGCAGTTTCTTACCACCATTGCGCCCAGGACTGTATTTCGAAAAACGACCATTCTGTCGCAGTTATCAGGAGCAATTCTTGCTGTGTTCTAAACTATTTCAACGTGTTCTCATTTTATTACTGAAAAAAAATGAAAGCCGTGGTCGGCAGGTACATTTTTGCAGCTTCTGTAACAACAAGAACAGAATAACAAACTCTGTTTAATTTTCTGCAATAGTGTGCGCATGCAGGGGGGGGGGAGGGGGGCAATATTTGCAAATCAATAACAAATCCCAAACCTTGCAAGGTTTTTGGATGAATAAATAAATAAACTTAATATATGTAACAAAAAAAGCAACTCGCATAATTTGTGATATTAGGCATTGTATAAATTGTGGATTATGTGCAAGAAATAGCTCTCGCAGTTGTTGAACTAAAAATTAGGTATTCGAAATGCCTGTGCCAAAGAATACAATAAGATTCTACAGTCTTGGAAGAGTGACATGTCTGCAGATGATATTTACAGATCAGCTGTTGATTAGTTTGTCATTGCACACATCGTTTACATCTCTTGGTGTTATTTCTTACATGAATGTTTTTCTGGAATCTGATTTATCCCTGTGCGAAATCTACTATCTGAACCAACATTTCAGTTCTGTCTTCCTTGTATTTAACTCTCGTTACAACTCCAATGCCATAACCTGCACTCTAATCTTCACACCTGCCCATATGATTTCCATTCTGCTATGGGAGTTCTACAGTGATGCAGAGAAAGTTTTCAGTTAATAGCGAGTAAATACCCAGATCATGTGATACTAGTTGAAGGCGATTTCAACCTATCGACTAAGACTGGGATGTCTGCGGATTCACTGGGGGGGGGGGGGGGGGGGGGGGAAGACTGGCAGTCATGTGAAATACCTTTCAACACGAGGTCTATGTTTATGAAAATTCAGGTGCAGAGAGGATATTTTTTTTAATTTTCAGATTTAAAACCAAGATATTTGTTTTTTGTTTCGCCTATTTGAAAATTTACATCTCCAAACAAAATTTTCATTTAAATAAAAAATTAAAAAATACAAAAAATCTAACATTATTCAACTTCAATAACATTCATTTTGTTTTACACCTTGATAAACTAATTTTAGTCCAGTAATTTTCTATAATTTATCAATGTCTTCTGAAAAGATTTTAATATAACGATTGGCAGGAGTAATTTTATATTTATCACCTAAGAGTACTAAAACTTTTTCACCATATTTAGTTACTAAAATATTTCACCTTTTGAAGTACTATAAAATATTTTTTTCTAAGTTCTGAGAATGTGGTGAACACTTCTGTACAACCATTACTACCACTGTGATGTCCACTTTCTTCATCGTTTTCTTTTGCTTTTATACATAAAAAATTAGGTTAACGAAAATTAAAACGTTTATCAAACGTTTTTGAAAATCTAAAATTATTCACTTTTTATATTCACGATCTTTCTGAAAATATTTCAAAAGGAATGTAAAAACAGGGATAACACTTTTATATCGTCTTAAATTTCTTGTTTATTCATGTAATTAAAAAATTTCAGTTAAAATTCTATGTTGTGAGTCATAATTTAAATTCTTTTTACCATACATAATTACATACACAATTGTATCATTTGGTATATTTTTATTAAAAATGCACATAATTTCGTCCGCAGCTCGTGGTCGTGCGGCAGCGTTCTCGCTTCCCGCGCCCAGGTTCCCAGGCTCGATTCCCAGTGGGGTCAGTGATTTTCTCTGCCTCGTAATGACTAGGTATTGTGTGATGTCCTTAGGTTAGTTAGGTTTAAGTAGTTCTAGGGGACTAATGACCATAGATGTGAAGTCCCATAGTGCTCAGAGCCATTTGAACCTTTTTTGAACCACTTGCACATAATTTCACTGTTGTTTTTTGAATAGATGAGATACTTATTAATGTAGTCATACTCATGACATACATAAGCTAATTTTGAATAAAATTGAATGGATTTACATTTACATTGTTATTTGATTGTGTTAGTCTTTTAAAACTTCTAAGAGCATCATAAGCCTTAAAAAGATATTCAGTGAATCAAGATTCCATAGTTCTTGAAGAAATACTTCATTTCTTCCATTTTTCACATAGGTATTTTGCAATTTAACATGATGGAATAAATAATAATTTAATTGATTATTTTTTCGATTAGTTTGGAAAACAGTGAAATTAATGTAAGGCTTACCAAATTTAGTAGAATTACAATAATTAGTATTATCGATTGAAAAATTTCTTTCTCCATTTAATCCAGCAAATTCAGTTGTATGTAATTCGAAGAAAGATATTGGAGTTTTTGGATTTTTCAGACTTCCTTGGCCTACTTCAAACGAGTATTCTGCTTCATCTTTAACATCAGGAACACGAATTTCTAAACTTTATACAACAGTTTTTCCTTCTTTTCGAAGTGTACTATTATCACTATTACTAGTCCATCGAAGAATAGAAGCTTGTTGATCTTTTCTATTCCAAGTCAAAACTATTGTTGAGATTATTATAATGGGCAAAGTACTTCATTTTGTTTGTTTTTAATTTTATAATTTTTAAGAAAATGTCCTTCCATAGTTATTTCATTTGATAGAGATGAGTTGATGTTCTATTCTAGATAAAGTATTGTTTCCTTTTTTAATTGTAAGAACATCAAACAATTTTAAATCATAATTATCAATTAGTTTGATATTCGATTTACCATCACATGCTGAAAAATCGGTTCCATCTTTACGAGTAACATCAATGTCCATGCCTGCTGAAGTGGCTGTGCGGTTCTAGTTGCTGAAGTCTGGAACCGTGAGACCGCTATGGTCGCAGGTTCGAAACCTGCTTCGGGTATGGATGTGTGTGATGTCCTTAGGTTAGTTAGGTTTAACTAGTTCTAAGTTCTAGGGGACTAATTACCTCAGAAGTTGAGTTCTATAGTGCTCAGAGCCATTTGAACCACCAATGTCACATAAAGTTATAAACACTTAGGATGTATCCATCCATCACCAATATTAATATTTATTACTGTTTCTTTGTTACGAAAATGTAAATTATCTTTTGCTTTCTCATCATCAGGAAATGAGTAAAATTGATAATTCTCGATTTTGTTTGTGATTTTTTAAGGAAAAGATGTACTAATTTATCTCTAAAATTACTGTTACAAAGCACCATTGAAGTCAAACAAATTAACATTTTCATGTGTGACAGCAATATTTAATTTTGAACAGAATCAAAAATTGGAATATTTATAGGATAATTTCATTCATAAATTAATGATACTCGAAATAAAGTGTTTGCTTTAAATGAAGCAGTAATATTAGTTAAATAGGACTATAATTAAAATTTCATCTTCTTTAAAGTGTACAGTAGGTTTTTGCGATTGAATATATTTTTATAAATTTTCCAAACTATATTAACCAACAGGAATTTCTGTCATTCCTTCATTAGTGTATAATTTATTATTAGTTGATGAAATATTTATAATTAAAAACGTTGAATAAAATGTAACTAATGAAACATTTTTATAAGATTCTTTTATTGGAATAGTTAAACTTTTTTCAGAAGAGATGAATTATAGCACAATTGAAATAACCTACTCATTTATATTAATAAAAATTATGTAAATAAATGAAAGTTTAGCAACAAAAGTAAAATTTAGTGAAAAAATTAAAAAATAAGCATGGTAAACCATTACGAAATTCTATTCAATGTTCAATAATAGGACCAAGTAGTTGTGGAAAAATAACATTATTTACTTATAATGTTAAATATGGAGAAAGGTTAGGAATTTTGTAAACATTACATGTTAAACATTAAAATGTTGAACATCAAAACGTTAAACATACTGTAACGACAACTGTACATATAATAATTTTTTTCTTTATGAATTTAGATAAATTAATGTAAACAATGTTTTGAACTTTTTTTTTGGTTCGTATTGTTAGGTTAAAGAGACTGTGAGCAACTTTTGAAATTAATATTATTATTTATGTTAGATTTCAAATAATGTGGTAATCAAAGGAAAGTGTATTTAATGTTAAAACTATTGTAAGATGTGAAAATTGTAATTTATACACTTGGTCCATACGTAGGTAATGCATTAGGATATGTGTAGTAGAAAACCTGTGGTGAATACCCTACCTGTAGGGGGAGCGGGAAAAGGTGGAGGCAGGCGAGGCGGGAAAACGCACACTGGCGTGGTTCGGCACAACGGGCACAGTATAACAGTCGGAGGCGAGCAACAGTCGGAAGTACACGTACTGTACCGAGGAGGCTACCCAGGAAAAGTGGATCCCATTGAGCCACGGATGAACCGATTCCGACAACTACTTGGCACGGCTATATTCTGAGGCACAAAATTGGAAAGATTACGACGCTAAGAAGATGGAAAGTGCCGATGTTGTGTGAGCCTTAGCCGTGCTCGTATGTGTGCCGTGCTGCCCGCTATCTCGCTGCCCGCCATCCGCCGCACCAACTTGCACAGGTCAAACATTTATTTCATCTTTAGAAGTGTATCTGTGTGGACCAGTGTCGAAACTGTTTCTAACTGTTCAATAACAACGTGACTTTTACCAGAATTGCCTTAGCCATTACTGATCCTGATCACTGTCCTAGACAGTGTCCTTACCTCGTATTGTGCAACCTGAGTATCCTGAACTGAAAGTTTAATGTTAGTGTTAATGAAAATTATCAGCAGATTAATCTATGCCATAAAGGAATCTAAAGTGCTGTGTGTTATTGCAAATGTTGGTAAAGAACAAAAGCATGACTAAATTGGAAGAGAGTTTTTTTGAATTGAGTTAGCGATGTTATTTAATTAATTTGAGACAGAAATAATGACAGTTAAATTATTCAGAAGTAAGACAAAAGAGTAGTTATCCATAGATTGCTAAATTTGAGTGTAAATTTGCCTTCAGTACTTAATAGTTTCAGTATAACGAACATAACAGTTTCAGGCCCCCCCCCCTTCTCTTGTCCATTCTTTCAAACCTTGAAATGTGTTGATGAGATTTGACCAGTAAAGCAAAGTTCTATATTAATCCTAAGTGTATTAGTGTTTTTCCATCATTAATAGTGATCTTGTGTGTGTACTTTCAAGATTGTCGATGCTAGGGCAATCTATGCCCGATTTCGGTCTGATCAATATACAAAATGCAGTTCGTAGTAATCATTACTTTGTGGTGTTGTGTAAATTTAGTTCATCCAAATTAGTACAAAGGGAGAAAACTTTAGTTCAGTGGATTTTTCCGGTTTCAAACTTTGCCATATAACGCAACATTACTACGTGTACTATGCTTGTACATGCACCCACTTGTACAAGGAAAAACTCTCTCATTGCCTAAGTAGGCTGGCGACCGAATTATTAATTATAGGTGACATCTACTGTGTGTACTTCTCGTCCATGCGAACGAGTAGTTATACTTTACATTTGCTTGATGCACCACTGTAGTTATTGACTGAATATAAGTCCAATCTTGCTTCTATTAGGTACACGCGGTCAACTAATGTACTAAAATCCTTGTTTATAAGGTGAAGCCCGTGAACTTATTGCAGTACAGGCTTTATAGAGCTAACGTACGTCCGAGTAGGGCGGTAGCATTACAATACAAATGTTAAACATAAACGTTGAATGTAAAATAAAAATGATTATTGTACTTTTTATCCTTAGCAATAGTTTTTAAAAATACGAAACAGAAGTTATAATAAAAGCGAAGCGAAATAGAAACATGAAAGAAGAATTAAAAGAAGAGTTTAAAAGATGGAAAAAAAAAACAGATTATGAAAAATTTAAAAAAGAAGACCAACCAATCATTGATGCAACTGAACAAGTTAAACAAGGAATCGAATGCTTAAGTCACAATATTTAAAAGCTACTGAAGAACATAGAGTAGCAGAAAGTTGAAGTGAATATTCGGATGGCTGTCGACATGGAAGGATGACCGGGATATCCCTATGATTGTTTGCGTGTAGTGTTATCGTAATGAGTCTGTGGCTACAATGCGATGTAGAAATCCCTTCCGTTTTTGCATCTGAATCAACTGTTCACAAACACACAAACGCCGTTCAATGTCTCTTGGTTTCAGCTCACAAGGGACATGAGTTCCTTCTTTGTCAATCAGCCCATAGTCTTGAGACGTTTTGAAATGGCTTGCTGTGTCATTCCCACTAATTGTGCCAATTCTTCTTGAGTTTGACGTGAGTCTTCACTCAGCAATGTCTCCAATTCTGCATCTTCGAAAACATTCTCTCTTCCACTACTATGCTGGTCTAGGACGTTAAAATCATAGTTATTGAAGCTTTGAAACTACTCACGACACGTTCTTTCACTAATAGCATCATTACCATACGTACTTGAGAGCATTTGATGAGACCCAGCTGCTGTTTTCTTCATACTGAAACAAAACAGTAACACCTACCACAAATCACAAGAATTAGGCTTGTAGGCTTGTAAACTGACATTTTCAATCAAGAACAACGTTATGATGCAGCCACAAATCGACTAATGTTTGAATGAGGTTATGTTGACCAAGGTCCAAGTTAACTGCCTGACGTCTGCAATTTGTTTCTTTCGACCGAAACTTACCGTTGTCGGCACCTATAGGCTAACACCTGAAGCAACGTTGTACACCTTGTATTATGTTTGAATTATACGTACACTAATGGTTTTAATTTAAAGAATGGACATTTTTGGAAATAAGTTATATACTAAATTCAATAACGATTTAGAATAATTAAAGTAATTTCAGTCATTAGAACCAAAAATTAATAATGAATTAAATTCAAATTTGAAGATTTTACATCAAGAAAAAAAATTGTCAATCAAAAATTAGAAATATTCCACAAACAATACATCAAAAAATTCAGGAAAACTAGTATCAATATTAAAAATATAAAACCATCATTACAATTGTTAGAAACAAACTATAAAGATATTCAATCATCTGTAGACACAAAATTGATAATTTAACTAAACAGTTTCAGAATTAAATGTCTCCTTTACAGTAACTAGATGAAACGTTACTTTTAAAGTTAGAAAAACTGTGACGATAAATGATCCAAATGACGTAAAAGAAGATGTAAACAAACAATATTTAGTTAATGAATTAAAGATTCTTGTTACTAAACCAGAATATATGAGTAATTCAATACAGTTGAATCATTATGTCAGTCAAACAGATTTTAATCAACTTAATAAAACTAATCCAACTAATTACTTTACATAAAGAAAATAGTTAAAATTTTCAGACTATTTCTCAAAAACAATTTTAACTCCGTATTTAAAGGATAAAGTGTTTGATAAACCAATAACTGAATTTGCTTTTCTGACTTGGATGAACAAAAATTCACAATTTCAATGACTATCATTTTATTCTAAAAAATTGTTGTTGTTGGCAAACATGTTAAAAGAAATTTAACAACTACTGATTCGATCTTTTGATGAATGTTTTTGACAAACTTTTGGAAGTAACTAATTCTGTCCATACAATAAAAATAGTGTGTAAATAAAAATTTCTAACTGTAAATTTAAAAGATTCAGTTAAAACTGTTCCTGTCGATATAAAGATAATTATTTTGGTTAAAAGAATACTAATTATTTTTTATTTTTTATAAATACAGAATCATAATTTTGACCAGCGGCTATCCAATCTCTCTACAGACGCCACTGCCTTCAGATCAGACCATTCCTGACATATTTTGTCAATTGTGGGAACTCTCCGATCTGAAGGCAGAGGCGTCCGTCCACAGACTGGATAGCCACCAAGATCGATGCCTGTCCACGCCGCAGCCCATCTCACCACCACCGACGTGGTACCCCCTTCTGGAGGAACGTGATCGGCCGGACTACAGTAGCGGATGACGGCCAACTAGTTTTATAGATATGCAGAACACAGCATCCCGACTCTTCACCAGAAGATAATGGATACGAATTTCTTTGAAACATTGTGATAAGACGACGCCACCATTCGGCTGATAACCCGAGAAGAATTCATCAGTGGAATACGCTGATAAAGACTGAAATTGCATACATAGATTGTTATTTTCGTCAATAATTATGAAAACCTATTTATCGTCATATGTAAGTTTGTTATTTTCGGTTCAAAATATGACTCCATTTTTACGTAACAGAATGTATTAACATGCTGTAGCAGAGGCAATGGAAAAAGCATGCGAAGTTCAGAAGAACACGAAATTCCGAAGATTGGCTAAATTTTACAGACGCGCGAAATTTGGCATGGACTTCAATGTGAGATGCCTCTAATAGGTTCCACAACGAAACATTGTCTCGAAATTTGGTAGAAAATCCGAAGAAATTCTGGTCATAGGTAAAGTACACAAGTGGCAAGATGCAGTCAATACCTTCGCTGCACAGTGCCGATGGTACTGTTACCAACGACTGTGCTGCTAAAGCGGAATTATTGAACACAGTTTTCCGAAATTCCTTCACCAGGGAAGACGAATGGAATATTCCAGAATTTGAAACACGAACAGCTGCTAGCGTGAGTTTCTTAGAAGTAGATACCTTCGAGGTTGCAAAGCAAGTCAAATCGCTTGATACGGGCAAGTCTTGAAGTCCAGATTGTATACCGATTAGGTTCCTTTCAGATTATGCTGATACAATAGCTCCCTAGTTAGCAATCATATACAACCGCTCGCTCATCGATAGATCTGAACCTACAGGTTGGAAAATTGCGCAGATCGCACCAGTGTTTAAGAGGGGTAGTAGGAGTAATACATCGAACTACGGACCTACATCATTGACGTCGGTTTGCAGTAGGGTTTTTGGAGCATATACTGTATTCAAACATTATGAATCACCTCGAAGGGAACGATCTTTTGATACGTAATCAGCATGGTTTCAGAAAACATCGTTCTTGTGCAACGCAGCTAGCTCTTTACTCGCACGAAGCAATGGCCGCTATCGACAGGGGATCTCAAGTTGATTCTGTATTTCTAGATTTCCGGAAAGCTTTTGACACCGTTCCTCACAAGCCATTTCTAATCAAGCTGCGGGCCTATGGGGTATCGTCTCAGTTGTGCGACTGGATTCGTGATTTCTTGTCAGGAAGGTCGCAGTTCGTAGTAATAGATGGCAAATCATCGAGTAAAACTCAAGTGATATCAGGTGTTCCCCAGGGAAGCGTCCTGGGACCTCTGCTGTTCCTGATCTATATAAAAGACCTGGGTGACAATCTGAGCAGTTCTCTTAGGTTGTTCGCAGATGATGCTGTAATTTACCATCTAGGAAGGGCATCCGAAGACCAGTATCAGTTGCAAAGCGATTTAGAAAAGATTGCTGTACGGTGTGGCAGGTGGCAGTTGACACTAAATAACGAAAAGTGTGAGCTGATCCACACGAGTTCCAAAAGACATCCGTTGGAATTCGATTACTCGATAAATAGTCAATCTCAAGGCTGTCAATTCAACTAAGTACCTGGGTGTTAAAATTACGAACAACTTCAGTTGGAAAGACCACATAGATAATATTGTGGAGAAGGCGAGCCAAAGGTTGCGTTTCATTGGTAGGACACTTAGAAGACACAAGAAGTCCACTAAAGAGACAGCTAACACTACACTCGTTCGTCCTCTGTTAGAATATTGCCACACGGTGTGGGATCCTTACCAGGTGGGATTGACGGAAGACATCGAAAGGGTGCAAAAAATGGCAGCTCGTTTTGTATTATCACGTAATAGGGGAGAGAGTGTGGCAGATATGATACGCGAGTTGGGATGGAAGTCATTAAAGCAAAGACGTTTTTCGTCGTGGCGAGATCTATTTACCAAATTTCAGTCACCAACTTTCTCTTCCGAATGCAAAAATATTTTGTTGAGCCCAACCTACATAGGTAGGAATGATCATCAAAATAAAATAAGAGAAATCAGAGCTCGAACAGAAAGGTTTAGGTGTTCGTTTTCCCGCGAGCTGTTCGGGAGTGGAATGGTAGAGAGATAGTATGATTGTGGTTCGATGAACCCTCTGCCAAGCACTTAAATGTGATTTGCAGAATAGTCATGTAGATGTAGATGTAGATGCATGAACATCTAAAAAAATTTGTTAATGGGGGTTGGTGTGCCCTATATCGACAATGTTAAATTTAGTGATTTGGCTGCCATGTATTTCAGGAACCACTGGAGCCATTGACACGAAACTTTTGCAGGACATTAAGCTGTAAGTTCTGAGTCTACTGAACTACAATAATTGCACTTCAGCCACTGCTTTGGGAAATACAATTTTTTGATTACATGGATAAAATTTTGTGTACATTTTTTATGTTATCCTCAACAATATTAATTATACATAACATTATGTTTTTAGTTCAGTAGACTCAGGATATGTATGTTATTACTCCCTGAAAATTTGAATACAGTACACGAAGTGGTTTCTGAGATTTAGGGAAAAATGCAACAGAAAAAGTAAATTTTGAGAAACAGCTGTAATTCACTTAATATATGCTTAATTTATTATTTTCAGTCACCCAGAAGCACACTGTACCATACTACATGTCATCCTCTTGATCATTTTCCAAGTTTTTTCTTCTTTCTGAACTCCTTAGTGACCAGCTGTGCTGCATACTTTGTTTTATCAATTCGAACCTTGTCTATCCATTCCAGTTCTCTAATGCAGTTTGCTCTAAATTAATTCCTATATGCTGAAGCACTTTCACCCTACCAATGTTGCCAACATTAAAAACAATAACAGCATCAGTGATTCCACACTTTAATGTCTTCATTCCAACAAACACATTTTTTGGTAAGGTAGTCTATATAAGATTATTAAACTACACATTGGGATTTCGAGTCTGATCGTGCAGACACTTCTCATTAATTCAGAATTTGCTAGGTCTCTGTAAACAGGTTTTTATGATATCCATGGCTGCTGCTGGGATGGAATGTTTACAGCTGTATGTGTACTGGTCATTGCAGTGAATGCACCATGAATCAGGTGCAGGACGGCAAAGGTGGTGTACTGGTGTTTCATCAGTTGACAGTCTGTGGAAGAATGAAGCCCATATGGCCTGCTTCATTTTCAACAAATTCTCAGTATTATTTCTAATGGCCGTCCCATAATACTGCTGTAGTTCATCAATCATTTTGTCTGTCAGCCTTCCTCTTAAGGTTCGACATGCAATGCTTGTTTATACTATGAAGTGATACGATACTGTTTCTGACAGTGCTACCAATACAAACACGTAATTTTGCCTTTATAACACAGCAAACCACAGCCTTCTATGTAAAAAATTAGCCATTATATTAGACCTTGAAGTAATGCAAGTAAAAAGTTTAACATTTTCAACTGGTGTAAATTATATTCAAAAAGTAAAATAAAATACTTCACATGTTAGTTTGTAAGTGATATATATATCATATTATTTTGAAAATTGCAAATTTTATAACGAAACAAAAATCCGAAAATGTGAAAACAAATTTCCAGTCTAACTTCCATCAATAACTGGAAGAAAAACATTAACTTAGGAGAATTGTAAAAAAGGAATAAAACTTTTTTACATATAGTTATATCTGTAACGAACCAGAAATATAAAGAAAGGTATAATCAAACAGATGAATGTTTTGTGGAGAATTTCCTTGAAAAGGATATATGAAAACATATAAAAAATTACTGTATCATGAAAAACATAAAAAACTTATTAATTTTTTATTTTATTATTTATTTTGGATTAATCATGTATGCCTTGCTTAATTCCTGCAATAATCAATGTTATAATTTCATTTCAGTCGAATTTATAATGTTCATTTGGTGAATTGTTAATTCCATCTTGTAATATAATACATCTATCATCACTACTTAAAACAGTATTATAGCATTCTACTGTATAGAATTTCTTTTTAAATGATCTATTTAAATTCATTACTCTATACTGTTTCATTTTGTTACCTAAACAATTTTTGTAATCATAAAGAGTGATTTAATTTTTTAACAGATTTTTTAATTCCATTAGAGTTTCTGTCTTTTATTTACTTATGGAGTTCCATAAATATCATCTTTTGAATAATCATTTGTATCAAATTCGTTTATCATCAATCTCATACTTTACAAAAATATTCAGTTCTTATGTCTTAAATAAAAGAAAGAGTGCCTATGTAATATAAATCAATGTTTCTCCATCTTTTGGTTTTATAATATTATGTTGAAAACCATACATTTTAATTTTTTAGATAACTGGAAAACTCATTTCCATATGAATTGGTTTATTAAATGTTACTATTGTTTTTTATGTGAACTGCAACTACAATTTCTGAAAATACAGTAGTATGTTCATAATTTGGCTTTGAAACATATCTCATATAGTTTTCTGGATCTGTTATTATTTTCATAGTTTGTCTATTTCTAATATTTTCCAACGTTTTTATGAGCGCTAAATTCTTCATTAACTTACAGAAATTTTTTTCAGTATTATTTTTGGCTTCAGTTCTCAATTTGATATTAAAATCAATGTGTTTTTTAACCAATCTAATTTTTGAAATGGTAAGATTCCATGAATTTGCATTAATTTTAAACAAAGATCTAAACATGGGGTATGATGTCTATTATGGAAAACATTTTTGTCTTTAGTATTCAATGTTGCTTAAAATTTATTGCATGCTTCTGGTGCTAATGTTTAAATTTTTATGTAACTTGTGTATTTTTTAGACATTCTGTATATAACAATATTTATTTTTATAATATATTTTAAGCATTTTTCAGATTTAGTAGATTTTGGATTTAACCAACTGAAATCGCTGAATGGTAAAAGTTGATACATTGCCCAACCATATAAATTATTACATGTAAATGTGATATACAATTTGATTGTTTTTCTGGCTCAAAATTGTTCCTATATATATTATCTGATTTGCATATCTTTTATATTTTCAGAAGTTCCTTATTTCGGAAATAAAATCAAATCATCGATCAATCTAATCTAATCTAATCTAATTTAATTTTTGTCACTTTTAACATAGAACCCCTGCTAATCCAGGAGCTGTAAAATACCAAAATGGTTGGATTTCATAACATTTAATACATATGTCTCTTAAAGTTTTGAAAATATGACGCTAAAATTGAAACAGATTCATTATATAATCTTGTAAATTCATTTAAATTATTAATGTCAGATTTTTTTGCACAATTATAATCTGCAGCAAACATATTTTCTTTATTAGGTCTCGAATCAGAAAACTTTCATTTTAGGCAGTTTTGTTGTTTTGTAGTTTCCCTTCAGAATCCATATATATGTAAGGATAAACTCCATTCCTAATTGTTGAGTCTAATCACTCACCTTTAAAATATTTTGGTGTTTATCAATACTTGAAGCCATAAATTTAATTCTATCCAAATATCGCAATGTTAATGCACCTACAGACTCTTTACCAAGATATATATATATTTTTCCAATATTTTGAATGGTATTAATATCTTCTCGAAACATTGCTACTTATTTAGTAAACAAATGAACATCATAATTTAATAAATTATTCATATAAACCAGACTAAATTTAGTATTTTGATAATTAAGGTTGCAATCTTCATGAGCACTGTCTCGATAATATGTTGTTAAATGACAGTGATCTTCTACTTTATTCTGCACAAATAAAACTAATTTTTGAAATTTAAAAATTTATATTATCTTCATATTTCATTATCACTGACACATTTGGATCTTAAACTTTACCAATATCTCTAGGTTCTTTTTTTAAGAGTTCAACGAATTTTTTACTACATCTTAACCAATATATTAACAAAATTTTTGTAATTGCTGCTAGAATATTTAAAATAACAACTAAATAAATCTGTAATTAATTTTTATATTAATTAATATAAGCTTTTCCAGGTCTTTGTTGACTCGTATTAGCATCTTTTCAAATGACATTCGAAATATGCATAAATACAAAATAAAATGATAGAGATTTATTAAGATCTTTAAGTTTAGTTTTTTACCTTCTACAGCCAGATCTATTTTTACTTTCTTATGTTCTGTGCAACCGCTCTTGTGGTGTTTTAATTATTCTTGTGAATGAAAGTATCTTTATCCAACAATAATGTGAATAATTTTAAATCTCAAATTAAAAGATTAACGTGTTTTTCTTGTTTTCATATATATGCCTGGATATATATGGATATGCAACAAATTTGTCATCACAAATGAAAACATTATTTGTAATATTTAACTTCTTCACAAATTTTGGAATTTGTATTAATTGAACAGGTAAGATTATTTTCTGTTTTTCACAAATTTCACTCAATTCACTTATAATATTTTTATGTTTGCTTAGTCTTTCTCAGTCATGAACTACTGGATATGCAGCTGATTTTGTTGAATAAAGAACACTTGTTTGATTTGTGTTTTTTACATTAGTTTCACCTTTTTATCTTTCATTTTTTTTGTAAATCGATATAACAAGAACCAACTATCAATATTTAGTTCTAAATTATTTATATGAAATAAAGACCAAACAGATATTTTCCTTTGCATTCCTTCCATTTCATTTCATCGTTTACTTACTGCTTTTTATGACAGTCTTCTAAATTAGTTGTTCTAAATTAACTTCCTTACTTTTTTTAAAATTAGGATCTTGTATTTTGTCCTGTCTTTTAAAATTAGTAGACAATGTCATATTAGCTTTTTTGTATTAAAATAAACTTAAATTTAGTGATTACTTCTTCTTTAATTAGATTAGTAAATTCTTGTACTCCAACAATATTATCACACTATTAATTTCAAAGATATTATTCTCAATTTAAAAGCAGCACCTTTTCTAGTCATTAGCTTAGGTGATTTTAAAAATTTGTCATCATCTAAGAAATTGTAACCTGACAAACGTTTTAGAGGTTTTTATTTACTTTCCTGATATTTATTTGCAAGAGGCCTTTGAAAATAATTCTGACTATTGATATTATTAATATTATCCACAGATCTATTGATAAGATCGATTAATTGTTGAATATGTAATTTAAAATAATTTTTCAAATTTCTCCTGATTTCAAATTTGATGAAGTTCTGTTAACGATATTTTATTCAAATTTTCATCATTATAATTAATATTGTTCTCAGATTTTTTCAAGACACCAATTAATTTGTTTTTCTTAAGTTGTAAGTCATTGTTGAAATTTTCTTCTTGTAGATTTTATGAAGTTCTTTTAAAAAATTTTTATTCAATCCGTTCTTGTTATTATTAATATTGTCAATAGTATTCAGAATACGTTTGATTAATTTAACTTTATTAAGTTTACTATTATTGTATAAATTTATCATTTTCCAAATTGGTCGAAGTTCTTTTATATTTTTATACCTTAGTTCTCTCTTCTGCATCACTTTCATGTCAAAAAAATGAATGAATTCTTCTAGCTCTCGGTTAGTTACATCCGAATAACCATTTTCTTTATTAATATGTTTGTAAATTAGCATAACTTATTCACATTTTTCCTTACAAAAATAGCTCAGCTTTGTTGTTTTTCTTTTAGTTATATAGAAAAATTTATATTTTTAAAAATTAAAAAGTTAATAGTTGAATTGAACTTTGAATTTTTTAAATTAAAATGTCAATCGATGGTATAGATAGACGATGTTTGACAGAGCTTATTTAGAAAAAGAAAATATTATTAGATTTTTATTTTTTAAATAAATGTACATTTGGTTCATGGATATAGAGAAACACGATCTTGGAGGGCCTATTTATAAAGAAAAAATGTATTTGATTTTTATTTTTTAAAGAAATGAAAATATCGCTCATAGATATAAATAAACACAATCTCAGAGAACTTATTTATAAAGAAAAAGTGTATCAGTTTGTATTTTTTAATTAAATGAAAATTTCATTCATGGATGTAGATAAATTTTTAAATGGAGGAAATAGCAAACAAAAATCTTAATTTTAAATCAGAGAATTTAAAAAAATATATGCTCTTTGCACCAGAACTCACATAAATATACTACCAACAGGTTTTATGAAATCTGTCATGAGCAGCTAGTTTGGCATCCAACAAGCAATGAAAGTATCTCAGTCCTTGTAACTACAGATAGGCTGGACCTTATCAACAATGTAAGTATACAAATGTGGATTACTGATCATGATGTCATTATAGCAACTATGATTATGAAAGATATCAAATTAGTCAAGAACACTAGGAATGTGTTTCTGCTAGATAGAGCAGATAAGCAGTTATTAGCATCTCACTTAAGCAGTGAATTGACATCATTTAGTTCCCATAAGATGGATGAAGAGGAATTATGGGCATAGTTTAAGTAGACTGTAAATCATGGTCTGGAGAGTTATGTGCCTAGTAAGTGGAAAAGGATGTAAAAGACCCACCATGTTTTAATAACGAAATTCAGAGAATGCTGAGGAAGTAGAGGCTGTTCCACTCTCAGTTCAAAAGGGAATGTACAACTGGTGACAAGCAAAGCTTAGTATGGATTCGTGCAACTGTGAAAAGAGCTATGCACGAAGTACACAACAGTTATCACTGTCACATTTTAGTAAAAGATCCGGCAGAGAAACTGTGAAAATTCTGGTCCTATCTCAAATTCCTAAGCGGGCTTATACCTTACGTATAGTCACTTGTTACCCAGTCTGGTGTGGCAGCTGTAGATAGCAAAACGAAAGTCCTAGCTTTAAATTTCATGTTCAATAATTCGTTCACAAAGGAGAATCGAGCAAACATACCTTCCTTTGACCATCAGACAGGCTCCAATATGTCTGACATAATAGTAATCATCCCTTGCATAGAGAAACAACTAAAAGACTTGAAATCAAATAATCACCAGCTCTGGATGGAACCACAGCTCGATTTTACAAAGAGTGTTCTATGGCATTGGCCCCTTGCCTAACTGAATTTATCACAAATCTCTCGCCCAGCAGAAAGTCCCAGGTGACTAGAAAAAAGTGCATGTGACTCCAGTATATAAGAAGGGTAAAACACAGGCCCGCAAAATTACAAACCAATATCCCTAACCTCAGATTTCTGCAGAATCCTTTCTTATGGTCTCACTTCGAATACAATAGACTTCCTTTTGAGACTGAGAAGCTTATATCCATGAATGAGTGTGGTTTTAGAAAGCACCAATTGTGCGAAACTCAGCTTGCCCTTTTCTTGCACGATATTCTGTGAACTATAGGTGAAGGGAAACAGGCAGATTTCATATTTCTAGACGGTATTTGGCATGGTACCCCCTATAGGCTGTTAATGAAAGTACAAGCATATGTAATAAGTTCACAGATATGTGAATGGCTCAAAGACTTCTTAAATAATACAACAAAGTACGTTGTACTCAACAAGGCGTCGGGAGTGCCACACAGAAGTGTGATAAGAGCGCAATTGTTCTCTATATACATAAATAATATGGCAGACAGGGTGGGCAGCAGTCTGCAGTTGTTTGCTAATGGTGTCGTGGTGTACGGTAAAGATATCGAAAATCAGTGATTGTAGGAAGATACAAGACGACTTAAACAAAAACGTTTCAAGTTGAAGTCATGAATGGCAGCTAGCTCTAATTGTGGAAAAATGTAAATTAATGCTGATGAATAGGGAGATCAAACATGTAAAATTTGAATAGAGTAGTACTAGTGTCCTGCTTGACACAGTCAAGTCATTTAAATATATGGGCATAACATTGCAAATATGAGATGGAACGAGCATGTGAGAACTGTGGTAGGAGAGGAGAATGGTCGACTTTGGTTTACTGGGAGAATTTTAGGAAAGTGTGGTTCACCTGTAAAGGAGACCACATATAGAACACTGATGCGACCTATTCTTGAGTACTGCTTGAGTGTTTTGCGATCCATACATCATCAGATTGAAGGAAGACGTCAAAACAATTAAGAGGCGGGCTGGTAGATTCGTTACCAATAAGTTTCGACAACACACAAGTGTTAAGGAGATGCTGCAGGAACTCAACTTTTCGAGAAACACTATTGAGGAAATTAGAGAATCGGCATTTGAAGCTCATTGCCTGCGAGTCTACTCCCGCTAACATACATTGTGAATGAGGACCACGAGGATAAGAGAAGAGAAATTGTGGATCATATGAAGGCATGTAGATAAACTTTCTCCTTCATTCTACTTGTGAGTGGTACAGGAAAGGAATCTTCTAATAGTGGTACAGGGTACTGTCTGCCATGCACTGTACAGTGTATCTATATAGATGTAGAATTGATGCCATATTGAAAGCCGTGCAGCTACATAGAATTTGTGGCGATCTGTGTGAATGATAGCTCACGATGCCACTACGGAAAGCCACAAGTTACGGTGCCATATTAGTTGCATGTGTAAACCTGGCTTAACTTCTTAAAGATAAGCCAATGCATTTTTCACATTATTAAATTGTTCTCTGGTAGAAAAAAAGACAATAGCCGTATTTTTTGTTTTAATTAATTTAATAATACTCTACTGAGCACTTAGTATTTAAAGACCCGAAACTCTGTATGTACTTAAGTACTTATGCATGCTAAACAGAATGTCCACATGTATGAATGGGAGGGCTAAGTTGGAATATAGCATCTGAATTTCCTCTTAGTCCTGAAAGTACAGCAAATGTGCACTTATATGAAACTAGAAACATGAACTTGTTGCACATTCCTCAGACTCGATTAGGTGAAGTAAGAAATTACATTTTACATAGTGACAAATTATTTTTCAATAGTATATAGTCAGGATAACTTTTTACCAGTCAGGGCAACATTTTACAAATCAGGATATCTTATACCACTTACTACATTTGCTCGCTGCAATGTCTTGTATTCCATGTAATTGTATTTCTTCCCAAAAATAACAGTTTATTGCATCTGTGATGTCTATCTTGTACTTCTTATGAACAACTGAGTTCCTTTTTGCAAAGTCCAGAGTTAACCCAAATGGCAGTATAACTTTGTAACAGTGTAAAAATTGAAATTTTGCACTAATGGGACATAATTAGCATGCATTTTCACTCTCCCTGGGACTCATAAAGTATATATGTAAATTGTTATATTCTATGTTGCGTGTGTAATTTGTTTTGTGTCCAGTATTTTCCAAAAAAATGAAGAGACGTGATACAGAATTACCCAAATTGATTATACCATGTGACACAAGGGCACTGCATGAAAATGAATGAGGTTGGGTATGTCACAACTGACGTGTTATGAAGTGCTGATTATTGAATGTCATTGTTGCCACACAAATCTAACTGCCACAGTCGCTGGAGGTAAGGGAGAAGAGGCAAGATGCAGAGTTAAGTAAATTGTGGCACCAGTGTCAGAGGGAGACACAGGTGTGCAAAGGTGGCCAGTATATGTCACACTATTGCGCTGTCAGCAAGTTTATGAGTTATACAGTTATTTATAGCATTCTTCGATTTATTTTTAGATTTTATATTTCTCAAGATGTCTTATGAAGAAAATTAATGTCAGCTACAAGAACTACTAGAAGAAGTTTAAGAAATTACAGTGTCACTGCAGAGGTTTTACTTTCTCTAAAATTGTTGATTCGAATATAACAACCGGGATGAAAGAAAAAAGACTGACAATCTGGCTGCAATAAGAAATATTTTTCATAATTTTGTTGAAAATATTCAACAACACTATATGCTGTCTTTTTTGAGGGAGGTGTCCTTTCCATATATACATGCCAAACAAACCATCCAAATACAGCACAAAAATATATGCTCTTGTAGATGCGGAGACATTCTATATCCTCATATTGGAAGTATATTCTGGAAAACAACCACCAGGACCTTACCAGCTTAGTAATAAACCATATGATATAGTAAATCTTTTAGTGGAGCCAATAACAAAAACACATAGGAATCTGACGTTCGATAATTGGCTTACTAGTTACCCCCTTATGATCCACCTCTTGAGAGAACATTCATTGACTACTGTTGGCACAGTCTGTAAAAACAAGGCAAGTGTACCTGGGATTTTCAAAAAAGGAACAGAAATGTATAGTTCTCGATTTGGGTTCCAGAATGACATTACATTGGTGTCCTACATACCTAAAAAAATTAAGTTGTGCTGAGTGTCACTTATGATGTTGCCCACAACAGCAAACGTTGGGCTATGACAATTTTTATGGAATACTCAATATGGCTGCCATAAATGCCACCACAGTCTAGAGCGGAAACAATAAAAATGACAAATCATGCATGAAGCAATAAGATTTCATTTGTAACTTAGGTCTTCTCATTAGACAAGAAAATGTACATCTTCCAAGGGAAATTCGAAAGAGGATTGCTGATCAACTGGTGAAACTTCATTGCCAGTTTCAAACAAAATGACAGGTGTGGCGACTGTACTGAAAAAAAAGACAGGAAAAAGAAACATTGTTATTCAATGTGTAAGAAACCAATATGTATGGAGCAAGCGTTTTTTTTTGTGTGGAGAATGTGCTGATTTGTAGGTGTAATGTTGGTGATGAGCTAATTGATCTCATAAGAACTTTAATTTTCTTTTCGTGTTTTATAATTAGAAGATAATATCATCATGTTAATTTATTAAAGAAACTGTAATTTTTTCGAATTTAATATCAAAAAATGTTAAATTTCTGAAACTTGCACGTTTTATCAGAAGATATAGAAACTTCATTATTTCACCCCCACCCCAAAAAAAGGTTTTATATCTTAAACATAGTATTTTACTTAATCATCTTGTTTAATAGACACCATTATTAATATCCCAGGTTCAAAAATACTTAATATACAATTATAGTCTCAAAAATTCGTCATCAGATTTTAGGGTAACTCATACCCAACACATAGTTGCTCACCTAATTCAAGCCGGGTCAAAACAGTGGTGGACATGTTACTGAAAGAAAAAGCATTCAATAACACAAATGAATTTATATTTAATGAAAAAATGATGACCACAAACAAAATTGTTACTTACGACATGTAACCCAAATTGTAGTGACGTTAGTTTACAGGCCAAAAACTTCAATTCAATTCCTGATTAAATGCATACTAATATTCACTAAAATTTGACACAAATAATGAATGTGACTCATATGAGTTCCTGCTGCCCACAGGTTCAACAGCTTGTAGTAATCACTGTACGGCACACTAGATGCAGCTCTTACATCACATACAATGTGTGTGGGCCTTAAGTGACCCATTTCTGCTATGAAAAAACTATCATTTATTATTTTCTTTGCCACCAGTCTTTGCTTGAGGTCAGAAATATCCCTCATTTTGGTAGCAACAGATATTCCAAAAACTTCACAGCTGTCTTCTTCTTTCTTCTGTTTGCCTTTTTTTAATGGTCACAGATAATTCTAGCACTGACACTGTCAGTGTGCTTATTTTTGTACTGTATCTTCTTTTGTTTGTTTTCATTATTATTATTTCTGGACACTCCTGTACTTGAACCTTGTACATTGGAAACCTTGCATGTCTGCAACAGTGTATCAAATTCCAGACTCACCTCGAACTCTTTTCTTCAGACTGTTAAACAGCTACGCTCACTTTGGCAACTTCATTCTGCAAATAAGATTGAACACTCCTGAATACTGAGAATGCAAACAAGTATGTAATATAAAATAATCTCTTTCTAAAACAGTCTAAAACAGTCAAAAAGAATTAAAATTACAATGTGAATATTAAAAAATAGACGCCATGAAGTATGCAGTACTATACAGTTGGGTTTGAAACATAGCAAGGGTCTTACAAAAATAATTACGAGTTAGTTAGCATTGAAGTTAGCTAATCAGGTTGTTGTGTGCGGAAAATTCAAGTGTTCCAACAGAGATGTCGCCAAATGTGTTCTACGGTTGGTTTCGTAGGACTGAACAAGAAAGCAATACAAAAATTGGATATGGAACGTTAGTAAGGATCAATCATGAGCCAAAGGCTGAGCAGTCTTGTGTGCTAGCATCTATCCTATGAGAACAACTGATACTAATCTGAATTTGCACACACAATGGCATGGTTTACTTCAGTGCCGATTAACTCGGAAATGCACAGGGTACCAATTTTTTTGTTAACAATTATTTCTCTATACAACCTACCCTGCAGCACCCTTACAAGTTCTTCAGACTTTTTCTGTCCAGCTTGTATATTTAGCATATATTATAGATAAATATTTTACATATGAGGAGGACATTGATATGTTGTGTAAAAATATAAACACACCGATTTTCCTCATTTTCAAAACAGCAAAGCAGAAGTTGTGGAACATATAATTCTCAAAAATAAGAACTGTGGCACACATCCACATAGATATGTAATACCTGTGATGGTAACATACTATTCTCTCCATAATCATGTTCATACGTAATTTTTAGGTAACATGTTTAACATTACGATTATTCATTTTACAGGTTCCTCAAACGGAACATAGGTGGTCGAGTATTGCCAATTATTTTGAAAAGAAGTCGAATTTTTCACACTGTCTTGGGATTGTTAATGGAAAAATAGTAATGAGCATGGCTCTAGGTGGAAGTGGATCACTGTATTTTAACTATGGACAGTGTGATTCTACTTGGCACAGCTGATGCAAATTACAGTTTTATTCTGTTCGATTTTGGCATAAGTGGCAAAATATTGGATGGAAGTGTTCCTCAGAATACTGAATATTTTAGGTGGCTACAAAGTAATTCGCTGATCGTTTCAAAAAAATCAAAAGTAGCAAACAGTTTATGAAAACTGTCCTATTGTTTATAGGGTACTACACATTTCCATTGCGGGTGGATATCCTGAATCCATTCTGATGGAGTGTCTTGTAATGCATGGAAAAATAGGCTGTTGTATTTATTATATGGTTAAAGGAGCAGTTGCCTACTTAATTTCGTAATGTCCACTAAGGGTCAAACCAATGCTCCATGTGATTCTCTCGATTGTGAGGACATGACTGTGGCCATAAGTCAACTTGTAAATCCAAGTCTTCTTCCTCAGGCTGGTACTTTGGTAACTTCATTCTGCAAATAATATTTAACAACAATTCAGACAAGTATGAACTATAACATAATTATTTTATAAAACAGTCAAAAAATCAAAAAGAATTAAAATTATTATGTAAATGTTATTATAAATAGTGTCAATGAAATATGCAGAACCATAGATTTAGGAACTACTGTAGATAAACTTTTTACATGTGGGGAGTGCATAGATATGCAGTGTAAAAATATAAACAGACAGATTTTCCTCATTTGAAAAACAGCAAAAATTATAGAACATAAAATTTTCAGGATACTGTACTATGGACTGTCATTTTCACATATATGTAACAGATGTAAAAATTTTATACTGTACTTTTCATAATCATGTCGATAAGTTATTTTTATGTATTATACTCACCATTATGATTATTCATTTTTCATATTCCTAGAACAGAGCATAAATGGTCCAGTATTGTCAGTGATTTTGAAAAGAGGTGGAATTTTCCACACTGTCTTGGATGCATTGATGGCAACATGTAGAGAGTATGCATCCAGCTAGAAGTGGGCAGAGTGCCCCATTTTCCATAGCTGATGCAGGTTACAGAATCAACATTTGTATTTTTTCTTGTGATGTATTGCTTTTGTTGATGAAACTATTATTTTGTGTATGTACAAAGCTGGAAAACTCAATATTTGTAGATTACTGAAAACAGTTTTGTACGGGTATATTTGTTTATTTATTCAAAACAGTCGTAATGGCCTTTCTCTGCAGCACAAAAACTATGTTTGTATTATTGCTGCTGGAAATTTCCCAAACAGTAATTCCATACTGTAAGTATGGTTCAGGTAGAGTATCGTAGACTATACACAGAAGTTTTTTGTTAGCCTAATGTGCAAGCCATTTCATAATAAATATTGTGGCGTTTAATATGCAACAGACATTGTCTATATTTTGTCTCCATTGGAGCTTATTGCCAACTTTAATTCCCCAAAATTTTATAGGGTTAACTTCTTCCTGTCTTGTTTCATCTATGAATAGATCTATGTAATCTTCCTTTTCTCTATTTGTGAACACTATGAACATCGTTTTTTCTATATTTGTAATTATGTCTTTCTATATGAGCCATTGCATTGCTTCAATGTTTCCAAACTTTCTTCTAGATTCACTAATGTCTTGTCATTAGCATACAATATTTCTGTATCTTTCTCACTGGCTTCAATATTGTTTAGAAATATGTTGAACGAAAGCAGGCCAAGTTCAGATCCTGGAGGTGCACCTTATCTAATATCCAACATTTCAGATTTGCATCCAGATTCTGTAGTTACATACGACTTTCTGTTACTGACAGCCAATTTTAGTCCTTTCACTGCGTGGACTGCATGCCATGTGTGGGAACATTAGTGTCACTGGCCAGAGAAAACGAATTGCGGTGTTATATCTGATGCCTGACTGTGGCAGTTCAATTTGCTCTGTGACTCGAGTGTGGTATATCATGTATTATTGTATGCACCGAGTTTCTATAAAATAAAGCGTGCTGTGTACTCTGTAACACTGTCTTGTGTATCATTCGCTATCGGTACATACCAGAATTCTAATTGGTGACCCCAACTACCAGGTCACACAATATTTTCTCGCTTTACTACCGAGACTGTTACCGTGCAATGACAATGTAACACTCCGCCGCTACGTATTTCTTGTGAATTAACATTAATTTTCCTGCATATTTGTTTCATGTGCCACACTACGACATAGAATTTCATGCGAAATGCCTCAACCTGTGTTCCGATCTAAAACATCGATGCAACTGTCAGGTGTAGCGTCTGCCCACTGCATCTATAATGTTCCACCTTCCACCAGTAGGCAAGAGATGGCTCATTTGTTCATAGATTATATGAACGACATGTTTGGTGCTAAACAATGACGTATCCAATGGTCTCCAAGAGACTTAAATGCAAATACGAAGTGTCATTACAGAGCTGGACAACAAAAGGCATTTCAACTAGCTAGGCAACATGCTCCTATCGATACTATTGATTCGACTGTGCCGCGTTTGGACGTTTTCACGATTCTGACTTTCCAACACTTGAAGAGTGCTTGGACGTTATTTTTCGCCCTACTATTTTGTGCAATCGAAAATGTGTAGATGACAACAATGGCAGCCATCTTGCCTCGCCGGAACCTCCACTTGCCTCGCTATGGCAGGAACCTGGACTCGCACGAATTCAACCGAATATCACCAAGCACGACACCAACGTCCCATGTCATCTCAGCTGGCTAAGGCCGCTTTCACACTATACAGTTTTGACTGTGCGGCAAAATGCCGGACGAGTTTTAGCTGTGACTGTGGTGCTTCCACATTACACGGTTTTTTGACGTAACCAGTTGTTGGTGTCTATTCAGTTTGCTTAATGTGTTTGTGAAGATGAACCGTAAACGAATTGTTGCTTTGTGGTTGCTTCATCGTCGCAAAAGAAAACGTCGCCTTTTGTAGGTACTTCCCATTAACCATAGAAGAGAGGAAGTGAGTTTATTTCATACACTATTTGAAGATTTGAGGAAAGACGGAAATAAATTCTTTAACTATTTCCGAATGCCTATTACCTATATTGACAAATTACATAGAAAACGTAAGGATGTGTTACAACGACAAAACACACAATTCCGCAATTGCAGCCAACCTGTTCAAATGCTGGCTATCACGTTAAGGTAAGTTAATACATAAAAACTAGTTCTGTTTATTTGCTTATTTATTTGTGTCTTATGTTTTGATTACGCTCAGATTATGAGGTAGAAAAGTCAATATCATAATCAGCATTTGAAACCAAAGAGTTTGTAGCAGGACTTACTGTACTGTCAGTTTGTGGCGACAGGCTCTCTGCGAAAAGGTTGTAGAACTGCGTTATTGTGGTGGGCCTTTATGGCTATTAGTGGAATGTGAAGGGTATGGTGACGGCCCTTTATTTCTTTGTTGATAAGGACTGCAACCTTGAGAAGTCTGTAATGGTTGATCCAGAAAAGACGATGGGTTTGGTGCAGCTGGAGGAGGACGAATCTGATGCGCATGGTAAGAGGATATTGGAGCAGAATTTTGAAAGTATTTGTGTGGAGTGTAACCATGTATGGAAGTGAAACGTGGACGATAAAGAGTTTAGACAAGAAGAGAATAGAAGCTTTCGAAATGTGATGCTACAGAAGAATGCTGAAGGTTAAATGGGTAGATCACATAACTAATGAGGCAGTACTGAAAATAATTGTAGAGAAGAGAAATTTGTGGCACAACTTGACCTAGAAGAAGGGATCGGTTGGTAGGGCATATTCTGAGGTATCAAGGGATCACCCATTTAGTATTGGAGGGCAGCGTAGAGGGTAAAAATCGTAGAGGGAGACCAAGAGATGAATACACTAAGCAGATTCAGAAGGATGTAGGCTGCAGTAGGTACTGGGAGATGAAGAATCTTGCACAGGATAGAGTAGCATGGAGAGCTGCATAAAACCAGTCTCTGGACTGAAGACCACAACAACATTTCCATAGGTGAATAAGAATAAGCTTGAAATCGATTATTGTAGGGCATGGAAGGTGTATGATAGGTAAATGGAGGAGGTTGAGCTGTCAATATATTCCTCCTTTCATATATATTTTCTATAACTTTGAATACTCCCATCTGAAACTGAAGATAATCCTGTTCATCAAATTTTTCCAGGTGAGGCTTCAGACTAAGTAAAAATGACATTTTGCTGCAAGGTTTGTCTTCTTCCAGAGCTCTTAATATTTTCATTTCGATTGCATCAGGTTTTCTTTGTTTTCTGTTTGTATGGTGCTCGCTTTTGGATGTTTGTTGTGTGGGTGGTGTATCAAATTGCTCAGAAACATCCTCAGTATTTCTGACGGAGCCTTGCATTTCTATATCTCCTTCCAGTCTGGTAGTGCATTTCGATTGAAAACTGTCCTCCGTCTCTCGAGCATAACACATTTTTTTTAAAAACTACAGCTGATCAGAATATATATACTTTTTCACTTTCTTTGCTGCTGAGCCACTTTTTTTCGTAGCTTGAATTTTTACGTTTGATTTCACAAAGGAGTCACACAGATTGGTCCGCCTCCGTATTACTTCTTTATCTACATCAAAAGAAAACAAAACTGTAAGAAAACATTTTAATTTTCTATAGAAAAAAGCAAAAGTGTAGCAAAAATGTCCACTGCAAACGAAATGTCACTGTTTTTTTTTGTTTTGGCCGCTTTCACACTATACGGTTTTGACCGAGCAGCAAAAAGCCGTATGCCTGTAGGTGTGATGAAATGTATGGTACCTTTCACATTATATGACGACGGTAAAATGCCGCTGCCATGCCGTACTGCAGCCGTGTCTTGCCGCTACAACTGAAGGTCGCCGTATGGCAAGTTCGACACAGTGGCCTACGTGACTAAGTGCGTGCTTTCACATTGGACAGTTTTGAGTCGTACGGCGTCGACTAGTTCGTTGTAGTGTCGTGTTATTCATTTGTGTTTATTCTTGTTTCTGAAAAGTATAGAAAAATGGATGAAATTGATACTGTAGTTTTGATAACCTTAGTGGAAGTAAGACCTGTTCTGTGGGACAAAACTCTAGATGCGTATGAAGATCATATTGCTACAGAGAATGCTTGAGGGGAAGTTTGCGTAGCACTGAAGCAAGATTTTGATGAGATGAAAGACAAAGATAAAAATGCATTTGGTAAGTATTTATTTAATATCAAATTTTATACGTTTTAAACAGTATTTATTTAACGCTATAAATTTTATTCTGAAAGTAAAAGGTTTGTTTATAAATAAATTAATGCTACCAGTCATGCTTTTTCTCTACGTTGTCATCATGTGTGATGTCTTTTTATGTGTCAGGTCTTGCATTCTGTTTTCTTTACTGTAATATATAAGAGAAACACGCGCAAGACCTCACACATGAAAAAAACACCGCACATAATGACAACTTAGAAAAAAAACGCACTTGAAGGTGGGAATTATTTCCCGAAAAGAGTCGTGCAAAATATAAACAAAACGACTAAAAACGTGAGTGGCAGCAGTAATTTATTTATAAACAAAACTATTGATTACACAGTAGAAAGGCTTTAACAAACCATCTACAAAAAGTAAAAGGCTTGGTAATTTATATTTTTGACATCTCCCATGACACGCTTCCAGCATTTGTCATAAAATATTTACAAAGAGTGTTCCTTATGGCATTGGCTGTCAGTCCTCCTCTTATGATAGCATCTTGGGGCAAGTCTTTCAAACCAGTGTGGATGTGGTATCTTCAATTATAAATCCATCTCTCTGACGTACAAAATTGTGTAAAAGAATGCAAGCTTTAACGATTTTTACTGCAAAATCTGGATGAACATTTAAAGGTCGGTGAAACACCCGCCACTTGCTGGTGAGGATGCCCAAAGCTCATTCCACATACCTCCCTGCTCTGCACAAACGGTAATGAAATACACGTTTCTCAACTGTCAAGTTTGTTCCTCCAAAAGACCGGAGCAAATGTGTGTGTAGGCCAAATGCTGCGTCTCCCACGAAAAAGTAGGGTACTTTTGGACCTTCCAAACCAGGCAGATATTTGACGTCTGGAAATTCCAGGGAATTACTTTCTATTGACTTCCATAAACTGGATTGTCTGAACACTGAAGAGTCACAATCGTTTCCATAACTTCCTACGTCGACATAAATAAACCTGTAGTTGGAATCAGCTACAGCCGTCAGAACCACAGAAAAGTATTCCTTATAATTGAAGTACATTGATCCGTTATTAAATGGGGCAGGAAGACGGTTTTGTTTTCCATCCACCGCTCCTAAGCTGTGGGGAAATTAGAAGTACGTTCAAATCCAGCCACTATTGATTCCCATACCTCTTTGGTCGGTCTTTGTATACATTCTTCCTGTAGTGAGGCCCAAATTGCTGTGCATACATCATTAACCACTTTACTTGCTGTAGAAATCCCAATTCTGTACGAGAAATGTAAGTCAGTGAAGGCATAACCGCTTGCGAGATACATGAACAAAAAAAAAAAAAAAAAAAAAAAAAAACAGTGACATTTAGTTTGCAGTGGACATTTTTTGTTACTCTTTTGCTTTTTTCTATAGAAAATTAAAATGTTTTTGTGCAGTTTGGTTTTCTCTTGATGTAGGTAAAGAAGTAATAAGAAGGCGGACCAATCTACGAGACTCCTTTGTGAAATCAAACGTAAAAATTCAAGCTACGAAAAAAAGTGGCTCAGCAAAGAAAGTGAAAAAGTATATATATTCTGATCAGCTGTAGTTTTTAAAAAAACTGTGTTATGCTCGAGAGACGGAAGACAGTTTTCAATCGGAACGCACTGCCAGACTGGAAGGAGATATAGAAACGCAGGGCTCCGTCGATTATACTGAGAATGTTTCTGAGCAATTTGATACACCACCCACACAACAAACATCCAAAAGCGAGCGCCATACAAACAGAAAACAAAGAAAACCTGATGCAATCGAAATGAAAATATTAAGAGCTCTGGAAGAAGACAAACTTTGCAGCAAAATGTCATTTTTATTTAGTCTGAAGCCTCACCTGGAAAAATTTGATGAACAGGATTATCTTCAGTTTCAGATGGGAGTACTCAAAGTTACTCTATCCTGTGCAAGATTCTTCATCTCCCAGTACCTATTGCAGCCTACATCCCTCTGAATCAGCTTAGTGTATCCATCTCTTGGTCTCCCTCTACGATTTTTACCCTCCACACTGCCTTCCAATACTAAATTGGTGATCCCTTGATGCCTCAGAACATGTCCTACCAACCGATCCCTTCTTCTAATCAAGTTGTGCCACAAATTTCTCTTCTCTCCAATTCTATTCAATACCTCCTCATTAGTTATGTGATCTACCCATCTAATCTTCAGCATTCTTCTGTAGCATCACATTTCGAAAGCTTCTATTCTTTTCTTGTCTCAACTATTTATCGTCCATGTTTCACTTCCATACACGGCTACTTTCAAAATGCTGCTCCAATATCCTCTTACCATGGGCATCAGATTCGTCCTCCTCCAGCTGCACCAAACCCAACGTCTTTTCTGGATAAACCATTACAGACTTTTCAAGGTCGCAGTTCTTATCAACAAAGAAATAAAGGGTCGTCACCATACACTTCGCCTTCCACTAGTAACCATGAAGGCCCACCACAACAACGCAGATCTACAACCTTTTCCCAGAGAGCCTGTCGCCACAAACTGACAGTACAGTTAAGTCCTGCTACAAACTCTTTGGTTTCAACTGCTTGAACCAGTGAGTATGGAGATTACTGGCTTGAACCGTATCATCTTCATCTTTGCCTAGGTGTGGTGTGTCGTCTTCCGGAGCCTTGGCTTTGCTCTGCCGCGATTGGTTCGATTGCTTCTAAATATCGGAGGGCGCTGCGTTCTAGAGAGGGCCTGGCTGACGACGAGAATATCGAGTGCTGTTGCTGGAGTGAGACGGGGAGTTTAGTTTGCGGTTGTGTGGCAGCGCAATGTTGCGGGAAAGGTGGTATAACTTCCTGTGAACGAATGTGATTGCTACGAGCGTGTGTACTTGGGACAGCGGCAGTCGTTCTGGACGGGCTCTGTTATAAGGAAGCTCAGTGTGGCTGTTGACACGGCTTGTCTGCGTTGCTATGGCGGAACTGGGGCGATTGACATAACTCGAGTTGGTGCTGGTTGCAACCTGTCGCCGAATGCTTGTCTGCCTTCTGGACTAACAGTGAGATTATCTTGACCTGATGTGTCTCACTCAATTTCTGCCCATGTGTTATGCTCTAAGGTCGTGCGCCATGGTGTTTTGCAATTTTAGTAGGCTCAGGCGTGCCAGAAATCCCAATTCAATGATCTGCTGTTATACTGTCAAGTGTAACTATCACTAGAAAAGAGTGTTAACTCTCTGCGCCTTAATAACTGAACCTAAAATGTTATCTGTGATTGAAAATTTATTCTGACACAAGTGCGATAACGATCTTGTATTTTACAATATGTTGAGCGGTATTAGTATTTAGTACTGGCCGTCACATTTACTAAGTCGAAGATTTACGAAGGCCAGTGGGTGTCATTAACAGTTCCTGCCTAGGCAGGCGTTATACTTTGAAGCATGTGTTTCAATGTTTAGTAATTTTTATTTTATGTGTTATAGAGAGTTGCTGTCATGCCCTATGTGGACGATTCGCCATGTTGGTGAAGTTCGTAGTTGTTCTGCTAGTCTGCACCATATTGCTAAAGCAGGCAGTCCTAGCACAGCTGATTGTAAATTTTTCCTAATGGTGAGGAGCACGGGCTGGTTTTAAGTGCTAACTCACTAACTTCAACCACTCTCAAATATTTATTACTTCTGATATTCAGGCCCTTCAGGCCGAGTGGCGACGTCACTACCCCTTTTTGGTTATTAATTTTATCTTGTGAGCTTGTTACATTAAAAAAACCTTTGGTATATGAATCTGTCTTTTGGTCTATACTGCTCCTTTGGACGAAGTTAATTGACTGTTGGCTTTGCATTCTTGTAACATTATCAAAACAGCATTTGTGGTTATATTTGATTGCCCCTTCTGGCCGAATGATTAAAGTCATTCCTTTCAGTAACTTACTGTATTGGTCAATAATTAATCAAAGGTTCTGGGTACTTCAGACCGTGATTATCTCCTTATGTTGAATCTTAAGGTTGTCATTCTGATATTACAGTTGTGAATGTTCAGTGGCCCTTCAGGCCTGGAGCTTAAAAAATTTTATTGTGTTTTGTGATATATATATATTTGTACCAGTGAACAAGTGTTTTTTTTAATGTTTAATAAAATTAAATTTTGTTTGAAACTGAAACCTCATTTGGGTCTACGCTTTCACTCCCTGCAGCCTTTGAGCTCTGCTTACCTTTCGTTTTGGTTAAGTTTTCCCATACCATGACGTGTCACTGCTGATTATGATATTGACTTTTCTACCTCATAATCTGAGTGTAATCAAAATGTAAAACACAAATAAATAAGTAAATAAACAGAACTAGTTTTCTATGTATAGCCAGCATTTGAACAGGTTGGATGCAATTGCGGAATTGTGTGTTTTGTCATTGTACACATCCTTAAGTTTTCTATGTAATTCGTCAAAAGAGATAATAGACTTTCGGAAATAGTTAAAGAATTTATTTCCGTCTTTCCTCAAATATTCAAAGAGTGTATGAAATAAACCCACTTCCTCTCTTCTCTAGTTAATGGGAAGTACCCATAAAAGGCGACGTTTTCTTTTGCGGCGATGAAGCAACCACAAAGCAACAATTCGTTTACGGTTCATCTTCACACACACAATAAGCAAACTGAATAGACACCAACAACTGGTCACGTCAAAAAACCGTGTAATGTGGAAGCAACACAGTCATGGCTAAAACTCCTACGGCTTTTTGCCGCACAGTCAAAACCGTATAGTGTGAAAGCGGCCTAAGGCATCACGATTTTGCCCGACCGTCGCTGGGGACGCCATTGTCCCCTCCCTGCAACAGTAGTCAGTAGTTACGTCACGCCTCCTTTCGAACGACACCGAGACGACGCGACTCAGTCCGCGAGTGGACATATCTCTCTACAGCGGCTGCTGGAGAATAAAAATAAACTTGTCGAGCGGCGGACGCCAATCTCCGTCCAAGCGCCAGACGTCTCCGACGTTTGTTCAAAAAGTTTCAGAATATTCGTAATTTCGCGCCAATGGTGTGTTGGTGCGAAATGTGGTTAGCATTCCTGCAAACGCCAGCGTTTAAAGAGTATCTGCCGGAAGTTTCATTGTTGTACGTCTGCTGTATTGAGTAGAACGTTGTGTCTCACAGGTTGCGAATTTCAGGTTGGCAGAGTTAGAAGAGCAACGCGTCTGTATTAAATTTCGCTTGAAACTCAAGAAAACCTTTACAGACACACATCAAATATGCAGGAAGCCTGTGGTAATGAGTGCTCAAGCCGTACTCGGTGTTACGAATGGTTCACACGGTTTAAAAATGGCTGGACGGAAGTTAAAGATGAACCTCATTCCGGACGCCCTTCGACGTCTACCGGAAACGTTCATATCAGGAAGGCCAACTAAATTATGTGTGCCAATCAAAGACAAACTGTCTGAGAGACTGCAGAAAAGTGTAACATTTCTTTTGGATCATGTCATGAAATCCTGACACAGCATCTTGGAATGCATCATGGTGCCACCAAGTTCGTCAAATGGCTGATGAGTCAAGATCAGAAAGACCTTCGCCTCACAATCTGTGAAGAGCTTTTGAATCGCACAAATGATATTGAGAGAATCTTAACTGGTGATGAGAAGTGGGTCTGTAGTTATGTTGCTGAGACCAAGGTTCAATCTTCACAATGGTGCAGGAAAGCTTCTCCAAGACCAAAAGAAGCACATCAGATCAGATCAAATGTCGAAGCCATGCTGATAATTTTGCTTGACTTTCAAGGATTAGTTCGTTAATTCGTGCCACAGGGACAAACGTTTGTACTATCAGAACGTGTTGCGACACCAGCAAGAAAATGTGATAAGGAAACGCCTGAAATGCAGCGAGACAATTCATGGACCCTGCATCACGATGACGGAATAGCACATTCATCTCAGTTGGTGCGTGAATATTGCACAAAAAACAAAATCCCTGTGCTGTCTCATCTGTATTCTCCAGACCTGCTCCGGTGGATATGTTTTTATTTCCAAAGTTGAAACGACGAAGATTTGCAACGATATACGAGATAAAAGAACACTGGCAGACGGTGCTTTGCACGATCCAACAAGAGGCATACCAAGACTGCTTCCAGAAGTGGAAACGGCGTTGGGAGTAGTGTATCAATTGTGGAGGAGAGTATTTCGAAGGAGATCATGCACAATAAGTAAAAGTTAAACGTAGAAAAAATTTGTAGACAAAGTTCGGAATTTTTTGAACAGACCTTGTATGCTGGCTTCACTGGCGTTTCAGCTCTTCCGCACACAAGTGTCAATTGCCATGCACACTTCCCCACACTGTGCATGCTGAATCACAGGTGCCACCCAAGGCGACTATCTACTGGAAAAGACGACGTCCTCAACGACATCATACTGCAGCGTTGCGCCGCCAGGAGAACAACGTTCCTGCACTGAACAAAGCATTTGCACAACATCTGTTCCTTCCTGAATGTCTGCTGCTTCCGCCCAGAGGATTTAGCCTCACGGTTATAGACAATGAACTGGTAGTCGCAGGGACCCATGATGACTGCACGGTATCACCTGAGTCCCTGGTACACCATTTCTGGGAAGTTCTCATGTTTCCTGATAATGTAGACACCGCATTTCTGCACGCACATTTCACCAATGACAGCTGCCTGGCCATCTCCACTACTCGCTCACACCCTCGTGTCCTCCAGACAGAGAGTTCCTCATGGACTCACCTGACACACACATACCAGGGGTACATCTTCTGAATCTGCTCCTCCCAAGTATAGTGGTGTGGACTGTAGCATCCGAGCTCCCATCCATTTCTATGACTAGCACCTCTACACCCTACAAGAGACCACCCTCGCCGGCACATCCGTCCCACCGCCCTTGGTAGCCTCCACACCATGCTCTACACTACAGTGGGGGGGGGATAGGAAGGTTATATTAGCACTGCTGGCCAGAGAAAAAGACTCATGACCTTATCTCCGACTGTTAATGGTGGCAGTTCAGTCTACTCTGTGACTTGAGTGTATCTTTGTATGTACTGAGTTTCTACCACTCTTCCACTGTGTCATCTATCATTCACTATGCCATATCCTTCAAGTTCTTCAGTTAGTGCTGCATGGGTGATTGTACAAAAGATTTAGACAATCCTGAAACAAAGCAGATATAGAGTTTCTTTTGTCTACTATACCTCTAACAGACTGTGTTAGGCTTGAGATACAAGTTCCTGTAGATTACCCTTTTTGGAAACTACGCTGTGCTGGAACCAGAACCCTAGGCTTCTCTAGGAATTTGGTCACCCTAGTATACAAGAGTTTCTGTAGTATTTTTGAGAAACAAGAGAGTAAAGTTCCCGGTCTATAGTTGGGTCATCTTTGTCTTCTTTCTTACGTACTGCTTGGATTACATTTTTCCTGAAATTACTTCTTCTGTGTATGAGCAGCTTGCTAGACTCAAAAGATGTTCGATTATTAATTCATTCACATACTTGACTAGATGAGTCTCCTGCAGACTTCATGGATTTTAGCTTCCGAAGGAGGTTTGTGAGTTGTGTTTTCCTTACTGGTTCCAGGAAAATTGAGTGAGATTGTTGCCCAAGTGTTTTAGGACACTTTGAATCCTGATGATTCCTTCACCCCTTTAAATTCTGTACAGCATCTATAAAATTGTTGTTGAGTATACCATCAGTTTTTTGTATGTAACTTTGCTGTTGTCACTTTCCATTGACATAATCAGATTTATGTTCTTTACACTTTTTTGGCTACATCCTTCAGTGTTGATTACATCCCGTGATGTTTTACTTTTGATTTGAATCTGCTAAGCCTCCGTTTATTGAATTGGCTTTTCTCTTATTGATAGCCTGTACTACCTTTGATGTTCTCTGCTTGAATTCCTTCCCTCCGTATCATCGCTGGTTAAGAGCAAGCGAATTACAAATTAACCACCATAAAACTGTAAATATTCTTTGCTGTCTGTGGAACAATAACAAATGTAGTGCCTCAGTTAATCTTCTTGGCATTCATCTTGATTCAAAATTAACTTGCAAAACTTACACTAATTATGTACGCAAAAAGTTTGCCCGAGTCACCTATCTGCTAACTGAACTTAGGACTTGCGTGAAGGACAAGCTACTGCTGCTGATCTCATGTTATGCCTTATTCAGGCGAGATTTACGAGACAACTTTAAAAGATGCGAGGTCAAAGTCAGCAGAGCTAGGAAAGTGAAAAGATATCCCCATAAACTATAGTATTGATAGAACTTGGCATCTCTGCAAGATGGGTAGGGTATTTTATTAACAGATATGTAGCCAAATACAATAATAATAATAAAGCACTGTCGCCATTCAATTTTTTAAAATGTTTTTAAATGTTATTATTAGATTGCTAAGTTCTGTTTCATTTAGCCCATCCTGACTGAGGCAAAATACATGTGGTTATGTTTCACTGGATGCACTTCTAGTTTTTCATTGCCTAGGTACTGAATATTTTAGTGCAGGACTTTAATATTAAGTTCCTTTTCATGATTACTCAGTTGTTGAAATCTGTTGTAGTTGGAGACTGACAAGTGACCACATTGTATTCATTCTTATTTATCATGCCCCTTTTCTCTTTCGTTGACTGTGGAATGAAAAATTCTTTTGCTATGTAGTGGGGACCTGCTTCTTCTCTTGGAAAGTACTCATTGATTTCCTTTCTATTTGTGCAACTTTTGAAGTTGCTGATTGTTACGTTTTTGTACTTTGATTATTTTCTATTCTTTTTGTGGTGTTTTGTACCTTTTGACACATTGTGATCCACCAGTTTATTTGCAACCTGATGGTTCCAACACTACAACACTACACTCAATGCTGAATCTTCTTCTTGTGCCGTTGGATCACTGTCGCCTTCCTCATTTTTGGAGTGTGATGATCCAGTTGTGACATCTTTCTGTTTTTTTTATTTTGTAGGGGATATTTATTTGTGTTACTGAAAGTAAATATTTATGAGAACATATCTCAATTACCTCTGATCCTTCTAGATTACTTGAAGAACATCTGGCAGTCTCCTGCTCATTTAAGAAGTGGAACAACACGAAATACCACAAACCAGTTTTATTGACATTGTCAGCACTAGCCCCTGATTTGAAATTGCTCTCTAGTTTCTTCTTCTTTCTCCTGCAGTTTGCTCTTAAAGAATTAATCTGCTTTATAACAGGTTCTTTTGTTGCTGACATATCTAATTCTTTGTACTTGTCAAGAAGTACCTCATATTTGGCGTCCCTCATTCTTTTTTTATAATACTGGAGTTATTACTTTTTACGTTCCATGAACATGGATGTCTTTCACAAAGCTGAATAGCTTCCTCCAACAGTTTGCAATTAATTTGTCTGAGCTCAAACAGAGTGGTCATGAAACGAAAACAAACAAGATACGACACTCACACTATGCACATTGCTCAGAACTGATGAACGTTTGTACAAGACTTCGCAATCTTGGTACGCAGACTCAGCCATGCATACCAGCTGTAGAAGTATGAAACCAGAATTTCCCTATAGATTGTGCTAACCGTCTAGGGCCCATGAGACCGCGTTTGCTGCGCCATCTGCTTCCTGTAATGGCTGACGACAAATGTCAGCACACAAAAACCCAAGTTCCATACATCGGTATCTGTTTCAAACCATTAAACATGAAACCACCGAAAAAGTTCGAAGACAACGAATTGCAGGCCTTATTGGATGAAAATCATACTCAAACTCAACAGGAACTCGAGGAACAATTGAATTTGACGCAGAAAGCCGTTTCTCTTCGGTTCAAAGCTGTGAGAAAGGCGAAGAAAGTGGAAAAATGGGTTCCGCATAAACTGAATGAAAGACAGCAAGCAGCTCGAAGGACCACTTGTCAAATGTTGATCGCCAGATACAAAAGAAAGTTGTTTCTCCATCGAATACGGAATGAAAAAGGGATATGTTTTGAGAATCCTAAGCGTCGTAAATCATGAGTGAATCCAGGCAACCCATCGACATCCACTGCAAGACGAAATCGTTTTGCGAAGAAAACACTGCTCTGTGTTTGGTGGTATCAGAAAGGTGTCACCTATTATGAGCAGCTAAAACCTGGCGAAATCGTTAACACTGGTCGCTACCAACAGCAAATGATCGATTTAAATCGAGCATTTCGTGAGAAACGACAGGAATATGGAAAAAGGCGACTCAAAGTCATATTGCTCCATGACAACACTCCATCACGCAGCGAAACAGATCAGGGAAACGATCGAGGCGTTCTGTTGGAAAATACGAGGGCATGCAGCTTATTCTCCAGATTTGGCTCCATCCGATTATCATCCATTTGCATCATTGGGACACGCTCTCACTGAACAACGCTTCAATTCGTATGAAAATGTACGAAAAGAACTGTGTTTTTGGCGTGCCATTCATGGCCTGCCAGAGAGGTGGGAGAAATGTATAAATAGCAATGGAGACTGTTTTGAATAAAATATTGTTTATCATTTTCAAACAACAGACGTGTAATTAACGCAACCAAAGTCCAGTTTCATACTCCTACACCTGGTACATATGAACGACTGCAGAAGCACGCAGAGTCCAAATTCCATCAAGGTTAAAGGTGGTTGTACAGTCCTGATGCTTGTGCAGTTATACTATGCATGCTTGCTTAAGCGGGCACACTTGCATAGGAGTGCTTCTCAAGGATGGAATAACGCGTGAATTAAAGTAGCTCTGCGTGATAGGGTGGTGGGGTTTCGGGTTCCGCTGGATAGGTCAGGAGTCCACTACACGCAACAAGCGGCTACATGGGTAGCAGTGGTTGTGTGGCGTGGGCTGGGCGGTTTTTTAGGTTAGATGGCCTTGGGCAAGTACAGAAAGGGCAACGGCTTCAACGGGTGCGGGGCAAAGTCAGGACATGCGGGGACCAAGCAGCAATCGGTATTGTAATTGTCAACTGTCGAAGCTACGTTGGTAAAGTACCAGAACTTCAAGCGCTGATAGAAAGCACCGAAGCTGAAATCGTTATAGGTACAGAAAGCTGGCTTAAGCCAGAGATAAATTCTGCCGAAATTTTTACAAAGGTACAGACGGTGTTTAGAAAGGATAGATTGTATGCAACCGGTGGTGGAGTGTTCGTCGCTGTTAGTAGTAGTTTATCCTGTAGTGAAGTAGAAGTGGATAGTTCCTGTGAATTATTATGGGTGGAGGTTACACTCAACAACCGAGCTAGATTAATAATTGGCTCCTTTTACCGACCTCCCGACTCACCAGCATTAGTGGCAGAACAACTGAGAGAAAATTTGGAATACATTTCACATAAATTTTCTCAGGATGTTACAGTCTTAGGTGGAGATTTCAATTTAACAGATATAGACTGGGACACTCAGATGTTTAGGACAGGTGGTAGGGACAGAGCATCGAGTGACATTATACTGCGTGCACTATCCTAAAATTACCTCGAGCAATTAGACAGAGAACTGACTCGTGGAGATAACATCTTGGACCTACTGATAACAAACAGACCCGAAGTTTTCGACTCTGTATGTACAGAACAGGGAATCAGTGATCATAAGGCCGTTGCAGCATCCCTGAATATGGAAGGTAATAGGAATATAAAAAAAGGGAGGAAGGTTTATCTGTTTAGCAAGAGTAATAGAAGGCAGATTTCAGACTACCTAACAGAACAAAACGAAAATTTCTGTTCCGACACTGACAATGTTCAGTGTTCATGGAAAAAGTTCAAGGCAATCGTAAAATGCGTTTTAGACAGGTGCGTGCCGAGTAAAACTGTGAGGGACGGGAAAAACCCACCGTGGTACAACAACAAAGTTAGGAAACTACTGCGAAAGCAAAGAGAGCTTCACTCCAAGTTTAAACGCAGCCAAAACCTCTCAGACAAACAGAAGCTAAACGATGTCAAAGTTAGCGTAAGGAGGGCTATGCGTGAAGCGTTCAGTGAATTCGAAAGTAAAACTCTATGTACCGACTTGACAGAAAATCCTAGGAAGTTCTGGTCTTATGTTAAATCAGTAAGTGGCTCGAAACAGCATATCCAGACACTCCGGGATGATGATGGCATTGAAACAGAGGATGACACGTGTAAAGCTGAAATACTAAACACCTTTTTCCAAAGCTGTTTCACAGAGGAAGACTGCACTGCAGTTCCTTCTCTAAATCCTCGCACAAACGAAAAAATGGCTGACATCGAAATAAGTGTCCAAGGAATAGAAAACCAACTGGAATCACTCAATAGAGGAAAGTCCACTGGACCTGACGGGATACCAATTCGATTCTACACAGAGTACGCGAAAGAACTTGGCCCCCTTCTAACAGCCATGTACCGCAAGTCTCTAGAGGAATGGAGGGTTCCAAATGATTGGAAAAGAGCACAGGTAGTCCCAGTCTTCAAGAAGGGTCGTCGAGCAGATGCGCAAAACTTTAGACCTATATCTCTGACGTCGATCTGTTGTAGAATTTTAGAACATGTTTTTTGCTCGAGTATCATGTCGTTTTTGGAAACCCAGAATCTACTCTGTAGGAATCAACATGGATTCCGGAAACAGCGATCGTGTGAGACCCAACTCGCTTTATTTGTTCATGAGACCCAGAAAATATTAGATACAGGCTCCCAGGTAGATGCTATTTTTCTTGACTTCCGGAAGGCGTTCGATACAGTTCCGCACTGTCGCCTGATAAACAAAGTAAGAGCCTACGGAATATCAGACCAGCTGTGTGGCTGGATTGAAGAGTTTTTAGCAAACAGAACACAGCATGTTGTTATCAATGGAGAGACATCTACAGACGTTAAAGTAACCTCTGGCGTGCCACAGGGGAGTGTTATGGGAGCATTGCTTTTCACAATATATATAAATGACCTAGTAGATAGTGTCGGAAGTTCCATGCAGCTTTTCGCGGATGATGCTGTAGTATACAGAGAAGTTGCAGCATTAGAAAATTGTAGCGAAATGCAGGAAGATCTGCAGCAGACAGGCACTTAGTGCAGGGAGTGGCAACTGTCCCTTAACATAGACAAATGTAATGTATTGCGAATACATAGAAAGAAGGATCCTTTATTGTATGATTATATGATAGCAGAACAAACACTGGTAGCAGTTACTTCTGTAAAATATCTGGGAGTATGCGTGCAGAGCGATTTGAAGTGGAATGATCATATAAAATTAATTGTTAGTAAGGTGGGTACCAGGTTGAGGTTCATTGAGAGAGTGCTAGGAAAATGTGGTCCATCAACAAAGGAGGTGGCTTACAAAACACTCGTTCGACCTACACTTGAGTATTGCTCATCAGTGTGCGATCCGTACCAGATCGGTTTGACGGAGGAGATAGAGAAGATCCAAAGAAGAGCGGCGCGTTTCGTCACAGGGTTATTTGGTAACCGTGATAGCGTTACGGAGATGTTTAATAAACTCAAGTGGCAGACTCTGCAAGAGAGGCGCTCTGCATCACGGTGTAGATTGCTCGCCAGGTTTCGAGAGGGTGCGTTTCTGGATGAGGTATCGAATATATTGCTTCCCCCTACTTATACCTCCCGAGGAGATCACGAATGTAAAATTAGAGAGATTAGAGCACGCACGGAGGCTTTCAGACAGTCGTTCTTCCCGTGAACCATACGCGACTGGAACAGGAAAGGGAGGTAATGACAGTGGCACGTAAAGTGCCCTCCGCCACACACCGTTGGGTGGCTTGCGGAGTATAAATGTAGATGTAAATGTAGATGATCTTCAGCTGCCTCCTGGTATGGATGAGTTGTTAAAAAAGAAAACCATGAACAAAGGTTTTTCAGATCAAGAAGTTCAGGTGTTAACGAGATGTACGAGCTGAAAGAAATAGAAAATTGAAGGAAAAGAAGACGAAAGCAACATAAAAAAAGCAAATGACTTTAATATCAGGAAATTATGAAGACAGAAATGAAACTGAAGATAATGACCCAGTATCAATGAAAATTCTTTAAGTTAATGCAGCTGATGGGGATGGGTACAATACGACTTACAATGGCAGGAAGGGAAACGTATCTAGTACCCTTAAAAAGTAGGTCAATGAGAGGTAAAAATGTCAGGAGCTTTCGATAAGCGGAGATTCAAAAGCGTTTCGCCAATAAGGATAAAGAGGAGATTGATTGTGTAGCAGTCTTGATTGTTTTAATCACTGGCGAGGCGGGTTCCAAGGGCACACTTTAAACTAATAAAAGGTTTTTATTGTCACATAAAATAAATGTAATTACATTACTTTTGTTGTATTCCACGGATCCCATGGAGAGTGATCTCTTGGACATGGAAAGATGTCAAGGATGTATATTTAATTTAACTTAGAGCAAAAAATGAAACGTCATTACGAAACCATATCACAGTGCTACCAGAAATTTATTTTACACTATCCAAAAACATTGAATTAAGGATTTCAGTGAAGATACTCTTCTGTGGAGTAGAAGGGGTTGCCAAATAGAAAGTTCTTTAATTCAGTCTTAAATTTCATTACATTGTCTAAAATGAGATTTAACTTGTATTCGTAGATTGTGGAATACATGCATACTTATGTATCTGACTATTTTCTGTTCTAATCTTAACCCCCTGAGGTCTTTGTAGATAATGCTTTTGCCCCGTTCATGCATTTTACTACTTTTTGAAAAGAGACACGTTGGGAATGACAGAGGACATCAATGAACACACTGACTGATCAAAACTATTCGGACACCCTTATTTAACGTGGAATTGTTACTTGATGTCACAAGTGGTGCAACTCTCAGTATGAAAACACGGAAAAGAGTATTGTGTTGTCAGTAGAGAAACGGTAACAGCAGAATCGGTCTGTCAGAAAGCTAAGCTACTTCAAGTGGGATCTATAGTCTGCTCATCGTAAGAACAATCCTGATGCAAACATTATGCTGCGTGTTCTTCAGCTGTGTATAATAGGGTACAATAATAAACTTCTGTTTTATGGGGTGGTGCAGCTCGCCCACACTACTCAGTGAAGATAACTCAATGCACTACGCTTTCCTGGTGCAATTAAACAGGGAAGCCAGTCCATCAAACCATAGTGATGTAAACGGCTGCAGATAATGATGTGGAAGCTTATTTGTTTCCGTTCCACATTCCACAACAATTTTAATGTTAATGAAGTATGCTAACCTCTTTCCAGTAGTTTTATTTTGACATTTTTCACAGCTGGGTATTTAGAAAATGGTGGAACACTGAAATCATTTGCATCAAAAGTATTAAAATAAGACATTCAGAAGTAGATTAGACCAAACATTACACCTACAGATAATTAACAAAATAGACAAACAATAAAACTTGAAATGCCAGTTAAATTTTAAGAGTAATAAATTAATATACACTAATACTCTAGTAATACACATCTTAAGGCTAGTTGTACAATCTCATTATAAATCCAGGGATAGTTAAATGAGAAATAGACTAACTGTGGCTTAATTTGGGGTGCGCGTTGTACAACGCCATTTTATTCCCCATTGAGTTATTCCCTGAATAGCGTTCCTGTCCAGTTAAGTTGGCAATAAATGATGAGCAGGTTGGATATTTTCATGTACATCATTTCATATTTAATATTTGTACAAACTAAGTTGACAGTTGTCGCAGTAGCTGATGGGAAATGCCTTTGCAGTCACTACCATTAGCCACCGTGCCTCCTGTCGACAGAGATTGCGCCTATAGTAGTTTGTTGTCGTCTGCAAAAATAGGGTGTCTAACATGAGTGATAAACGTTCCAGGTCACGAAAGTATTCGCTTGAGGATACTTTGAGGCTGATTTGATAGTGATACAGTAAATGAGTTCAAGGGTGTATCAGAAAACACAAAAACTGCTACGGTTTCGTTCAGTGAAAATATTAGATCAAAACATTTAACTAAGTTTGTTGGGTACTTATATTTGTAACAATATATTTTGAAATTAGTTAAAGGATCAGGTATTAGTTGTTTGACCAGTAAGAGATCTTTCTAGATTTCTGAATAGAGTATGGGAAAAAATACACAAAACTTTCCATTCACAAACAACTTCATATAGATGGACAGAGCAGCTACAGCAGATGTACAATTTGTTCCACCAGAAAAGGTAGGAGAGGCTAAAGACTGGTAGTGCATCACATGTTGAATGTAAATTCCAAGTTGCGTAGAATTAATTATACAACTTGGTAAAGTAAAGTCAGTCCAATTGAGCTACAACATTTCTAGAAACGATGGTACTCCCTCAAATGTAGCTGTGTGCTAGACCGAGAATTGTAAGTAGGCACATAATATAGAATCTCCTGTGAAATGCAGTCTGCTTTGTGAAACAGTTGATCTTTTCAGAGACTGCAACAAATTGCGACATCAAGGAGATTGATTTTAATGAAAATTATGAGAGGTATTACTGGCAAGCTTGTTGTAGAATGGTTAATTCATTACAGCAGCAATGGTCATTTTACAGAAAGAACCTTTGCTGAATTTTTGAACAATATTTGTGGACCCACATTTGCCATTTCTTAATAACCACATTGAGTGTATATATGTAGAATAAGACGCCAACATTTTTGTGGACAACCATCAATTTTAATGCCTTTACAGTCGCTCCCAGCAGCCACCATGCCACATGTCAACTTACTTTGCAGTTTTAGTACCTAAATGTTTGAGGAACAGTAACTACTTAATAGTTAATTTTGGCTTGTGCAATCATCTCTTGCAGCTGTATGTAAACTGGGTGGAAAGGGGAAGTAGTTGGGGATGTGGCACCTTCACTCTGTTCTTCCTTCTGTTCTGCAGTCATCTCAACTTAAAACTGTCAGTTTTATTTCCAGACTAAAAATACTGTTCTCAAGTGTGAAAGATTTAGCAGAGTTGCAGATAGTGCTGCATCAAAAGTGGCAAGGAAAGAGCCAGAGAAGGGCAAAAGAACTGTGCTGGTTAAAAAAAAATAGACCACGAAGCTCAAAATTAGGATGAGAAAATAAAAATTAAAAGAAATTATTTCAGAATGAAAATATATTAATCCATATAAATTGTTTATTTTATTTTCAGTTAATTACATCAGAGAACTGAAAAAATTAACAAAACTCTCACTTGTGCATGTTGTCTAACGTCATACGCGTCCTTTTAATAATCCTGTTGGCTGGACACTTGCCAATACCAATGAAGTCTCCATTAATAGACTGAGGAAAATCAACAGAGGCAAAATACTTGAGTTTCAGTGGTAGCTAGTTCATTTGTGGAACAAAGTCATTTCTGAAAGAAAGAAAAGAATAACATTATACAATTTGTGTGACAATTCAAGAGCCATTTAAAAGCATAATTTTCCAGCCACTCCTTCCACTGTTATAATTATGTCGATTCAATGACTAAAGACTCCTGTTAGCTGAATGAGAAATCCCTATGTTCTTACAACATGGATAACAATAGCTTTATGATAAATGTGGATGTGGTTATGCAGATAACATGACCAACTGAGAAACACAACAGTTATATTCTATAGCTTTTTTTAATGACTTTCCTGTTGATCTTATAATGTTAAACTTAACTCGAGTAAGCTCAAACAGTTCATAGGCTTCAGTGAATAATGGTAGGTGGGAGACAATGTTGTTGCTCTGGAGTATTAATGTGCCTATGATCATTATGTTTTCACTAAAAGGCGTAAAGTTGTTCTGACACTATGGTGTTTATAAAAAGATCACTCCAAAAAGAAGACAGAATGGAACAATACTTTCTGATGTTGATGTAATGTGGCTGAGTGAAACTGGAACACAACTATTTTATCAAAATGTTTTGCTACATGATATGTCATAACATTCTTTCTGAAACTGGAAAAGCAGTTAATACAAATAGTACTCATAACAGGTGTGGCTTTTTCATTTGGTTGAGTGTATTACGGTGTGGCGGCCGCATCGTTCAAACACGCGAAGGGCTGAACTACGGCACAGTCGACACAAGTAAGCGACGACCGGCATTCACGAGTGCAGCTATACCGCTACGCCAAATTTTGGGAATGGTGCGTCGCACACCGGACGCACGGAACAAAGCAAGTGGACTAGAGGTGGGCCAAACGGTTATTCTGGAGTAACCGTTATCACATTCCAGTTATTCTTTGATAACCGTTATCGTTAACGGTTATTAATAACTGCCAAGTTATTTTTCGCTAGCGAATACCGAATACTCCGACAGTTAAATAACGACATAGTTGGAATACATCAGTTTAGTTATCAGTATAACTGCGAGCAGTGTGAAATAGCAGGAATGTCGTATGAGTCGTGTCATAACCTTAGCTTATTAACTCCGGGTACATTTTAGTTGATATTAGAACGATTATTAGTGTTTCATATTATATGTTTGTAGGTTATCGGTCGCTATTAGAAATATTATCTTCGCAGCTGCGACAGAAAGTACGCGGAACTTCGCCAAAGCACTGTTTAAGTAAAATGTTAACAATGTGCGTTTTTAAGTATGAAGTAATATGTAAACTGAGTACTGTAGGTCAAATTCGAAGCTTAATTTCTTGTGCTGCTCACATAATAGAATAAAGTGTACAGCCTTGTAATACAACAAAAAATATACGTAATGTGACAGATTCGTTTACTCCTGTGCTGTAAAAGCTAGTCCTATTGGGGAAAGTGTGAGTACGCTAATCCAAGTTTTATGTCAGATTTGGAAACTGCTCGATTTCTCCAGCTACATCATGTTTATAACATATGAAGACATGCAGATCGAAAAGGTTGACAGTGTTACATTTCTGGGGCTACAACTCGATGATAAATGCAGTTGGGAAGGGCATACCACATTTTTTCATTCTATTATTTCATAAGGGAGCATATTCTGTGGTAACTTATCACACTAGCAAAAGTTTTTTGTATGTAAAAGCGTGTAATAAAAATCGTTTGTGGTATCAATTCAAGAACATCATGTAGGAACCTGTTTAAGGAACTTTGTATTCTAACCACTGCTTCCTAGTATATTTATTCCTTAATGAAATTTGTTACAAGTATTTCCAACCAGTAGCTTAATACATAATATCAGTACTAGAAATGGGAACAGCAATCTACATAAAGACCTAAAATCACTTACCTTGGTCCAAAAGGGGTCCAATATTCAGGAACATGCATTTTCAATAAACTGCCAGCAAGTCAGCAACCATTAAAAACTTGGTTTCAGATAAAGCACGGTTTACAGTGTGTTTTAAAGACTATTTGATACAGAAGTGTCTGATTCCACCCATCATCAATATGCCGGAAATGGCTATTTTAAGTGTGTGTATGACGTCACTACATACACATGGCAACAAATGCGAAGATACATATAAATAACACAATAACATTTCCCACCAAAAATACAATCAAACCAACGGGACAACTGCGGGAAGTTGGGGGTTTTAGGGTGAGGACAAGCTAGTAAAAAAAACACACCATGATCCCAAAACACAAAATGAAGAACAAAAAGAAAAAAAAATACAGCATTCTGCTACACCAACAAAAATCTGCAGGAATCGGGCACTTCCCTTGAACAATATAGGTCAACTATAGGTGACCATACCAAAACACCAATACCCACAACTAAAAGTACGAAAATTGGAATCAGACATTTCCCTTGACCTATATAGGTCAACCTCAGATGACGATACTAAAACATCAACACACACAACTATGAAAATGGGAATCGGTCATTTCCGGTGACCTATATAGGTCCACCACAGCTACTGATGCCAAAAAACCAACACCTACAACTGCGAAAAATAAAACCACAATCCCAAAAGTCCACAAATCAATCATCCCTACATAAATTAAATCACATTCAATACTTCATAAATACACAAAACATCACAGCTAGAAAAAAAAAAAAGAATTACCACCAGCAAATTCCGGCACTGCAACCTAGATCGACAGCCCCCCCCCCCCCTCACACACACACAAAAACCAACTCATAAACACCGTGCCGTAATGACATTCACACACCACAACACCTTTACGTCGAAGCAGACGGGTGGAATCAGACGCTTCCATTGACCCCTCCTTCTACTCTGTAGATGAATATCGTGACAGAGACTGATAGACCAGCTTAGGTAAAAATTCTGCTATATTTCAGTTTTGACAGCACTTGGTTGCAACAGTCAAGATCGGGTATTCTGTGTACGATAAATTTATTAAAAGTACGTAACTGTGTTTTATTCTGTCAGTGTACCAATACTGTAAATATTAGCAGTTACTGTGATATATTCACATATTTTGACAATCTCCTGACAAATGATGAGGATAATAATTATTATATTCCACTGTATTATGTTATACTTTCTGACATGTTATTTGTCATTCGTGATGGCCAGCGGCTATTTCCGAAGAAGTACGTAAATATTTGTTCACTCCAGTAACTATCGTCTCTATAATATCACCGGGGTCTAAGACTGGAGTCACTGTATCAGGAACACAGACACACAGTTATTCCGTTACCAACTTCCAGGTTACTTGTAATGGTAGTCCGATAACTGCCGGAGAGCGAGAACTGTGAGCCAATAACGATAACTGCCAGAGGAAAATACCGATCTCTGACAGTTATTTCCATAGTCGCTCGAATTCCTTATGGTACCTCTCTTTATACAACCCCTCCAAGCTAAATTGACATATGAGGCGGTGGCTTAAGGGAACGACCGTAGTTGTTAATCCCTGTACTGCAGCTCCTGTCAGCCACCGCTCGGACATTAACCTTATCTAATTGTTTGTGCTAAAAGCAACGAAGGCGCACGATATAGTACACAGTTCTTATCAACAGATGGCGCGCAGTCTCACAGTTATTCCCATGGCCTATAGAACGCCCTCCAAATGGTCTACCCTCTCCCTAGTTCCTAGCCAGATCTCCGATGAGTTGACGGGAAAGCGTAGTACGATCTTCGGTCAACAGATGGCGGGAGGCACTGTTGACATTAGACAGTTATTGAAATAACTGCCTGTATCAGAGGAACGGTTATCGCAGTAACCGTTACTTTTCAGTAACCAGTTATATCTATCAGTTACGTTATTTTTTGCCACCTCTAAAGTGGACAGTGTGAGCTGGTCAACGAAAGGCGACACACGTCTCCGCACCACCGACTTCGCCTTCGCGGACCACGTGCGTCCAGTCAACGCGACTCCCCCGCGAACGCGTATGCACAGTCTGAAACGCAGTCGCTCGTTTCGCGGAGTGCACCCTTCCGTCTGACAGTGCCTTCCACCCTTCCGCGGACATCGCGGCGCTTCCGCTCCCACCAGGGGCTGGACACTGGGCGACGCGGCCTTTATCTCGCTCGGTCCACGTGGCCGCGCCACAGCTCATCACTAGAGTGTACATCCTCTGGGATCTGGCAACACGCCTGCACGGACCAACGTCAATGGTGCATTGCATTTGTACCGTAGTGTAAGTCTTCCAAAGAATAAATGTGTCACGACAAAACTGCTGTAGTCATTCCATCACCAAGCCTCTCCCTTGAACATAGTGTGTGGGCACGGCAATAAAGTCGGTTCACCGCACATTAACGACTGTAAGCGGTGATACCACACGTCCCCGCTTCAATGGCACTGTATGCTAATTAAACAAAACAGTCGTGTCCACTAAGGTAGCAATTGCAACACACACGAGGTAAAGAAGACTATTTTTGCATTAATTTACGTAAATACCACGATTGAATTCACTACGTACTGAAATGAAATGTATATTACGACAAATAAACAGTATCCCACACAACAAAAACTCCTCAAAATTACAAAGAGAGTTTATTAAACCGTTAAGGAACATGCACATAATGTCAGAAATCAGTACTTCCGACAACAGACAACGACTGTATGGAATGTAGTGAAATGAGAGACAGGATAGCCAGCCACAGAACAAGACAACATAACTATTGAACTAAATGGAAGAGATATAAATGAGGAGTCATAGGTAGCAAACGCATTTAATAATCGTTTCTTAAATATAGTAGAAGGCATAGTGACAAACAGTTCAAGAGAAAAATCACAGCAGTACGTTGGAAATGTAACATTCACAAAATTGAATCATATAAATGTATCACCAACTTCTCCTTCTGAAATTAAGAAAATTACACATTCTCTCAAAAATAAAAGCTTACCTGATTTTGATGGTGTTTCCAATAGAGCACTAAAGATTTGTTCCCATGTAATAAGCCCAGTGTTTTCCGAAATATGTAATGCATCACTGACTCGAGGCATTTTTGCAGAGAGATTGAAACATGCCACTGTTAAACCCCTGACAAGAGAAATGTCAATAATTATTGACCTGTTTCACTGCTGCCATCACTCTCCAAAATTTTTGAGAAGACATATTCTAGAATAGTAACTCGCATTAGCAACAACAGCATCCTTAGCAAATCACATTTTGTGTTTCAGAAGTATTGCTCTACTGAGAATGCCATTTACACATTCACTCACTATGTTTTACAAGCATTAGATAATAAAATAGCGCCAACTGCTGTTCTGCAAACTCTCTAAGACATTTGACTCTGTCAATCACAATATTCTCCTAGATAATAGGGAATTTTATGGGATTGATAGTGTAGTCAAGTAATAGATAATGTCATATCTAATGAAAAGAATGTGGAAAGTTGCACTTAGTAATCCAAGCAATATAGTCCAGGGCCATAATTCTGACTGGGGAGAAATCATGGAAGGGGTTCCCAAGGTTCAATCATAGGTCTCCTACTGTTCCTCATACATGTAAACGAACTTCCATCTAGTAGACAACAAGCAGAATTAGTTCTTTTTGCAGATGACCCTATGACACTAGCACTGTAATCAATCCAAGTGTAAATACAGAAACAGAAGTAATGAAAAACGGAGTTCTTACATGTATTATTGACTGGTATCCTTTGAATGGTCTCACCCACTATTTTAAAAAGACACAACATATTCAGTTCTGCACATTGATTTATTGATCCATTTTCATCTACAGCTGCACAATGTGGAAGAGATATTTGGATTTTTATGTTAATATTAACAGTTTTACATATAATATACCTTTGTACATAATAACACACATTAATATATCAATTAATGATGAATTCTTAAATAAATTTTGTTACGCTATATACAGAGAGATAAAATGCAAATGTTCTTCTGAATGAGACTACATTGGGTTAACATAGAAAAATTTAGTTTTGTAGATATTCATTTACTATGTAAAAGAAGTGATCAACCAAGTAGGATTTCAATTTAGATTTGAAGTGACCAATGTTTTGTATGTGTTTAATGGTATCTGGTAAGGCTTTGTACAGTTTGATACTAGGATGGATAAGGCTGTTTTGAAATAACTTTGTGTTGGCACTTTGAATGCGTACATCCAATTTTTGTCTTGTATCATAGCATCTAGAGATGCTACACATATGTTAAGCATAACAAATGGCGAGGAAATAATACATAGGGTGGAAAATTCAAAATTCTTAGGGGTCCACAACGAGGTAAATTTAATTCTGAAAAAAAAGGAACACATTTTTGAATTCCCAAAACACTTTAGTTCAGCCAAATTTGTGCTTTGAATCATTGTAAATCTTGGGGAGAGACAATTTTTCACATTTTCATTCACTAATGTCATATGGAATAATGTTTTGGGGTAGCTCATCTTTAAGAAAGAAAGTCCTTATTGCGCAAAAGCCAGCTGTAAGAATGATATGTGGTTCTCACCCACCATCTGTTTAAGGAGATGGCTTGGGTTGTTTTGGGGGAAGAGACCAAACTGCGAGGTCATCGGTCTCATCGGTTTAGGGATGGACGGGGAAGGAGGTCGGCCGTGCCCTTTCAAAGGAACCATCCTGGCATTTACCTGGAGCGATTTAGGGAAATCACAGAAAACCTAAATCAGGATGGCCGGACGCGGGATTAAACCGTCGTCCTCCCGAATGCGAGTCCAGTGTGCTAACCACTGTGCCACCTCGCTCGGTTTTAAGGAGTGGACAGTCTGACAAATGCTGCACAGTGTATTTATTCCCTCATGAAGTCTGTTGTAAATAATCCACTACAGTTCAAAAGGGACAATGAGGTACACAATTACAATACCAGAAGGAAAAATGACATTCATTACTCCACATTAAGGTTGTTTTTAGCACATAATGGGCGTGCACTATGCTGGAGCAAAAAATTTTGATCACTTATCCAGTGATGCAAAGTGTCTGACAGATGACAAGACAAAGATGGCGGCTAGAATAAAAGTTAAGCACGTGTCCTTCCAGAAAAACGTAAACTTTGCAGTAAAAAAGTTATCGTAAGAAAATTATAATGACGAAATTACGAAACTGAATGAACGCATAACTAGCTTACAGCTCATAATTGGTATTCTGAAAACGGATATTTCGAAAATACAACAATGAAATAGTCAGCTGGACACGCTAAAACTTGTGCGAGATAGTTCGTCCATTACGGAAAAGTGGTCAAATGTGAAGTGCTATAACAGCAAGACCAAAGTGCTTTGTGCACGAAAACTCATTTCAAGTGCTTTCAACCTCCGATAGTGAAAATGCAACATATACAGTTAAAATGCAACAAATAAGTGGTGTTCAAGAAGTCTTTCCGCAGTGCCGTATGATTGTTAGCCGCGCGTGCCGTATGATTGTTCGCCTGCTTTGGTTACTTCCCTTCCGGAGGACTCTCCCAACATTCCACTGTTTCGTTTATCTCAGCCAGCGTCAGTAGTATCGTTGGTGTGTGTCGTTACGTGTTGACCTGAAAGTTTAGGTCCTTTGTTCGTTTGTTTCGTTTTTGTCACTGTTAAAATGCTAACCATCGAAGAACGTGTGTTTGAGGCGAACAAGTGTTCAAAACTGGCGGTAAATAATTTAATTCAGTTTTCCCGGAGACAACACTCCCACATCGCGATACTGTGTGAGATTTGATTATTAAATTTCAAAGTTCGGGTTCAGTGACAGATGCACCGAGAAGTGGTCGTCCTAGCGTTTTGTCTGAGGATAAACTACTCGATATTTCCTATAAAATGTCCATGAGTCCGAATAAGTCAGTAAGAAAACTCGCCAAGGAAATCGATGTTAGTGTCGAAACGGCGCACACAGCTGTAAGGTAAAAAATTAGAACTTGTTCCATACAAAGTGCCAGTCGTGCGAGAACTGAAAAATACTGATCATGGCAAGAGACTGCATTATTGTCAATGCTTCAAAAATTTCATTCAACAAAATGGAAGGAAACTTATTTCACTGATGAGGCGTGGTTTCATTTATCCGGGTACATGAACTCGCAAAATTCTCGTATGTGGACTATTGCATATCCATTGTGTATTCATGAGGAACCACTTCATTCTGTGAAAATAGGAGTTTGGATTGCAATTTCTAGACGTCGAATTGTGGGTCCCATATTTTTCAGCGAAACAATAAACGCACAACGATACTGCAGTGATATTCTGTGCCCATTCATAGGAGAACGTGTGTGTTAAGTGAAATACTGAACGGTATTTTCAACAAGATGTGCAACCGCGCATACAGCTCGCGTTTCCATGTCAGTGTTTGCTGATGTTTTTGGTGATAGCATAATTTCACAGGGACTTAAGTCTCCACGATCACCTGGCCTAACACCACCTGACTTTTTCTTCTGGGGTGCAGCGAAAGCAACTGTCTATAAGAACCGTCCAAAATCATCGATGAATTGAAAACTGCAATATCCACTTGTTACAGCTTGTGTTTGGAAACATGATTAGACGAATTTAATTGTGTATTCAACAACAGGGGGGACACTTTCAACATTTAATGTGGAAATTTGTAAGTAAAAATGAATATTCAATAAATTAATAACTAGTATTTCACTGAATTTTCTGTATATTCACTGCGACATACGGCACGCGCGGCTAACAATCATACGGCACTGCGGAGAGACATTTTGAACACCCCGTAGTTCGCATGACGATGAGAAAAGCAAAAAGGCACTGTGAATAAGGTAGGAGAAGAAAATTTACTGACTCAAACAAGCGTGAACGAGGTCAATGTAAGTGTGCCGACCAAAAATTGTGCCGAAATGTTTAGTAAAAAAATACAAAACGATTCCCACATTGTGAACTCCAATAACCAAACTGTTTGTGCTTTCAGATGGCCATGGTCGTGGACTTGTGAGTAAGCTAAAAGAAACAACTAAAACGTATTTGTGTGGTATAGTGAAACCGGGAGCCCCACATAGCGAAATTAAAAAAAAAATTACAGCATCCGCAGAGGTAAAAAATCTGCACCGATGAAGACTGTTGTACTTCTGGGAGGCGCAAACAGCGTCTACAAAAATGAAACAGCGAGTGCTATGCGCGATCTTAAAACAGTGTCTGAGAAAATCTCACTCAGTCATACATATGTAGTAATGGTCAATATTTCGCATCTCTTTGACCTTGTAAGATGGTCATGTGTTCATTCGGAAATAAAAAGTGCCAACAGTCAGTTTGCAAAAATTCGCAGACATTTTAAAAACATGAAATGTGTTGCTATAAGCAACATTGGGAGTAAATTCTACACACAACAAGGACTTCACCTGAATGGCTTGGGAAAAGAATATCTGACAAACCTGATAACCAAGGGAAGAAAAACTATCAAAATAAATTCAAAACCAAAATGATAATTGGATCACTATCGCCAGACTCCACAATGAAAGCACATGAAAAAGAGGTAAAAGCATTAGAACCATCATCAACACAAGACTGAAAATCCACAAGAAAGCACAGCAGTAGTGGCAAAACAAACATTTGAAGTGTCAGAAACAGCAACAACAACAGAAATGACAATATTAAGCACATTAGCAGCAGCACCAATAATAGCAAAAAGCAACTCGCCACAGCCCAATGGACAGGTACAATCTGAGAGGTGCAGGAAACCTGTCCTTCTCAATGATTTTTGGTATCTAAAAAAAAATGGCTCTGAGCACTATGGGACTCAACTGCTGAGGTCATTAGTCCCCTAGAACTTAGACCTAGTTAAACCTAACTAACCTAAGGACATCACAAACATCCATGCCCGAGGCAGGATTCGAACCTGCGTCCGTAGCGGTCTTGCGGTTCCAGACTGCAGCGCCTTTAACCGCACGGCCACTTCGGCCGGCTGGTATCTCACCAGGACACAGGAACGAATATGACAACACAAAATGTGAATAAAACTGTAACCAGTTCTCATCCTAGTCATCTGCAGATTTTAACCCTAAATATTCAGTGCCTTAGAAATAAATCACGAAAACCGGAGGTAGCAATGATTGGTGCAAACACTGACTGCATGCGCATCATGGGGTATTGGTGCAGACGTTTCGAACTAAGTAGCATTTATATTCACCCATATAATTCGGCAAGTCAGTATTGTACAACAAATGCCAAAAACAGAGGTGTATGTATCTTTACTAAATCAAGTATCAGGTACAAAAAAGGTGTGAAGCTGAATCATTGAGTGTGGGAAATCATTTTGAAGCAGCAGCTATGCAGTTGTATGAAATACAGGGATAAGTCACAGTCATAGCAATATACAGACCACCTACTGGGGTTACAGACATACTCATTAATCAATTAAAAACACTGCTTAGCATTCTTTTTACTGAAAGAGCCACTGTAGTTGTCTGTGGGGAATTCAACATAAATCTTATGAATGAAGGTAGACCAAAAATCAATTCCTAAATTTGTTATGTAGTTTCAATTTGTTTCCACACATACACAAACCCACAAGAATAACATATAATATAGTCTTATAGATAATACATTTTCAGTTGTACGATCAACAGAAGTAGAAGTAACAAATACTGATTTGGGATTACCAAACCGTAATGCTCTTATCCTCAAAATTCCTTCAGTGCAACTGCAAGGAAAAAAAAGAGTACTTCAAGTATAAAAGAAGATTTTCCACTGACTACTGTGTAGAATTTACAAATATCCTAACTACTGAGTCCTGGGCACAAGTGCTGCCCCTAACAAATACGAACGATGCACACTTTTTTGTCAATCTACAAGGTATGCTTTAAAATGTGCTTTCTAAAGAAGCTGTCAAGAATCACATCACAATACAAAGCCAAGTTCTTAATATGTTAAGAATTACAAAAGGGTACATTGAAAAGTAATTGCCAAGAAAAATAAATGGGGAATGACAACTCAATAAGACAGTCTGATAACAAATCAAAAGCCATATGGGGTATTACTTCCAAGGTATTCTTCAACTGAGTAGTATGCTTTATTTTTGAGCCATGTGTCTAATACCTCCTTAAATTTAATACAGGGTGAGTATTTTCACGGTATATTCTAGGCTGTCACTGAGACACAACAGTCACAAAGACCTATGTCTCAAGTTATATAATAATCTGGCACAATCCATCAAAACACTCACCTTCTTTTAAATTTAAGGAGGCATTAGACACGGGACTCAAAAATAAAGCATACTACTCAATTGAAGAATGTTTTTTTTACCCTCCACGCTGCCCTCCAATACTAAATTGGTGATCCCTTGATGCCTCAGAATATGCCCTATCAACCAATCCTTTCTTCTAGTCAAGTTGTGCCACAAACCCCTCTTCTCCCCAATTCTATTCAATACCGCCTCATTAGTTATGTGATCTACCCATCTAATCTTCAGAATTCTTCTGTAGCACCGCATTTCGAAAGATTCTATTCTCTTCTTGTCTAAACTATTTATCATCCATGTTTAACTTCCATATATGGCTACACTCCATACAAATACTTTCAGAAACGACTTCCTGTCCCTCAAATCTATACTCAATGTTAACAAATTTCTCTTCTTCAGAAACACTTTCCTTGCCATTGCCAGTCTACATTTTATATCTTCTCTACTTCGACCATCATCAGTTATTTTGCTCCCCAAATAGCAAAACTCATTTACTACTTTAAGCATCTCATTTCCTAATCTAATTCCCACAGCATCACCCAGTTTAATTCGACTACATTCCACTATCCTCGTTTTGCTTCTGTTGATGTTCATATTATGACCTCCTTTCAAGACACTGTTCATTCCGTTCAGTGCTCTTCTAGATCCTTTGCTGTCTCTGACAGAATTACTATGTCATTGGCGAACCTCAAAGTTTTTATTTCTTCTCCATGGATTTTAATTCCTACTCCGAATTTTTCTTTTGTTTCATTTACTGCTTGCTCAATATACAGATTGAATAACATCGGGGATAGGCTACAACCCTGTCTCACTCCCTTCCCAACCACTGCTTCCCTTTCATGCCCCTCACTCTTATAACTGTCATCTGGTTTCTGTACAAATTGTTAATAGCCTTTCGCTCCCTGTATTTTACCCCTGCCACCTTCAGAATTTGAAAGAGAGTATTCCAGTCAACATTGTCAAAAGCTTTCTCTAAGTCTACAAATGCTAAAAACATAGGTTTGCCTTTCCTTAATCTATTTTCTAAGATAAGTTGTAGGGTCAGTATTTCCTCATGTGTTCCAACATTTCTACGGAATCCAAACTGATCTTCCCTGAGGTCGGCTTCTACCAGTTTTTCCATTCATCTGTAAAGAATTCGTGTTAGTATTTTGCAGCCATGGCTAATTAAACTGATAGTTCGGTAATTTTCACATCTGTCAACACCTGCTTTCTTTGGGATTGGAATTATTGTATTCTTCTTGAAGTCTTAGAGTATTTCGCCTGTCTCATACATCTTGCTCACTAGATGGTAGAGTTTTGTTAGGCCTGGCAGTTGTTTTGACTTAGGTCTTTCAGTGCTCTGTCAAACTGTTTACACAGTATCATATCTCCTGTTTCATGTTCATCTACATTCTCTTCCATTTCCATAATATTGTCCTCAAGAACATCGCTCTTGTATAGCCCCTGTATATACACCTTCCACCTTTCTGCTTTACCTTCTTTGCTTAGAACTGGGTTTCCATCTGAGCTCTTGATATTCATACAAGTGGTTCTCTTTTCTCCAAAGGTCTCTTTAATTTTCCTGTAGGCAGTATCTATCTTACCCCCTTCTGAGATAAGCCTCTACATCCTTACAATTGTCCTCTAGCCATCCCTGCGTAGCCATTTTGCACTTCCTGTCGATCTCATTTTTGAGACGGTTGTATTCCTTTTTGCCTGCTTCATTTACTGCATTTTTATATTTTCTCCTTTCATCAATTAAATGTAATATTTCTTCTGTTACCCAAGGATTTCCATTAGCCCTCGTCTTTTTACCTACTTGATCCTCTGCTACCTTCACTATTTCGTCTCTCAAAGCTACCCATTCTTCCTCTACTGTATTTCTTTCCCCCATTCATGTCAATTGTTCTCTTATGCTCTCCCTGAAACTCTGTACAACCTCTGGTTTAGTCAGTTGGTTTGTCCAGGTCCCATCTCCTCAGATTCCCACCTTTTTGCAGTTTCTTCAGTTTTAATATATAGTTCATAACCAATAGATTGTGGTCAGAGTCGACATCTGCCCCTGGAAATGTCTTACAATTTAAAACCTGGTTCCTGAATCTCCGTTTTATTATTATATAATCTATCTGATACCTTCTAGTATCTCCAGGGTTCTTCCATGTATACAACCTTCTTTCATGATTCTTGAACCAAGTGTTATCTAAGATTAAGTTATGCTCTGTGCAAAATTCTACCAGGCGGCCTCCTCTTTCATTCCCCCCCCTCCCTCCATATTCACCTACTACGTTTCCTTCTCTCCCTTTTCCTACTTTTGAATTCCAGTCACCCACGACTATTAAATTTTCGCCTCCCTTCACTATTCTTTTATCTCATCATACATTTCACCAATATCTTCGTCATCTGCGGAGCTAGTTGCCATATAAAGTTGTACTACTGTGGTAGGCGTGGGCTTCGTATCTATCTTGGCCACAATAATGCCTTCATTATGCTGTTTGTAGTAGCTTACCCGCATTCCTATCTTCCTATTCATTATTAAACCTACTCGTGCATTACCCCTATTTCATTTCATATTTATAACCCTGTAGTCACCTGACCAGACGTCTTGTTCCTCCTGCCACCGAACTTCACTAATTCCCACTATATCTAACTTTAACCTATCCATTTCCATTTTTAAATTTTCTAACCTATCTGCCCGATTAAGGGATCTGACATTCCACGCTCCGATCCGTAGAACGCCAGGTTCCTCTCTCCTGATAACAACGTCCTACTGAGTAGTCCCCACCCGGAGATCCAAATGGGGTACTATTTTACCTCCGGAATATTTTGGTCAAGAGGACGCCATCATCGTTTAACCATACAGTAAAGCTGCATGCCCTTGGGAAAAATTACGGCTGTAGTTTCCCCTTGCTTTCAGCCGTTTGCAGTACCAGCACAGCAAGGCTGTTTTGGTTATTGTTACAAGGCCAGATCAGTCAATCATCCAGACTGTTGCCCCTGCAACTACTGAAAAGGCTGCTGCCCCTCTTCAGGAACCACACGTTTGTCTGGGCTCTCAACAGATACCCCTCCGTTGTGGTTGCACGTATGGTACGGGTATCTGTATTGCTGAGGCACACAAGCCTCCCCACCCCAACAGCTAGGTCCATGGTTCATGGGGGGGGGGGGGGGGTGAAGAATATCTTGGAAGTAATTTGGAAGGAATGTATAAACAATGAAGTAATGTAACTATCATTAAGTAAATGTGTAAAACCATATAATTAATTCTTGAATGTAAACTGTATAATGGTTATTGCTGAAACTGTCTGATTAGTAAGAAGTTTATGTATTAATATGTACTTATGTATATGTAAATGATGATGTGAGTAAAATGGACAAATTACCAACTACTAAAAAGATGTGTGTATATGTATGCATAATGTATAATGTAAAAAGTACCAACAACTATATTTTTGTGAAATATGTAAAATGTATTTTGACGAAGCCAATTGCATGGTAACCATGCTCAACGGCCAATAAATGCACATATGAAACATATGTGAAGACTGAAATAGGAAAGAGATGCGAAGACCAGGATATCATTCCACAAACACAGAAAATGTCAATATTAAAAACAACATTTGCCAAATTACATCAACAATTACTTCATAAATGCAACATCTTCATTAAGGTCAGAATTTACAAACCAAGGAAAACCAGAATTTCCAAAAGCTGCTTGTAGCATGAGTATAGATCCAACAGATGAATATGAAGTGTTCAAAGCAATAAAAAGCTCGAAACCTAAAATGTCAGCAGGAGTAGATGAGGTGCCTACGTGTTTATATCATAACAATGGCAGCTGCACAAATCACAAGGCCTATGGTATACATAGCCAACTTATCATTTAGTGAAGGATGAAAATGTCAAAAGTGAAGCCATTATTCAAAGACAGTGACAAGCATAAGGTAGAAAACTATTGACCAGTATCCCTCCTTCCGGCATTTTCCAAAATAATAGTAAAATTAATGAAGCACAGAATCAACAAATACCTAAACGACCATAAGTTACTAAATAGAAATCAGCATGGCTTCCAGGCAGGTAAAAATACAGAAACAGCACTAATGTGCTACACTGTACAAATAATCAAAAATCCAGAAAAAGACAATAGCGTGGTAAGAATAAATTTAGATATCTCCAATAAACTATTTCATATTATAAATTATGTTTTGCATTATTATAACCAGTAGTACATTGTAGGAAGAGTATAAATACTCGGCCTCGAGTATTGTTAGGGCAGATGAGTGTTAGACTCACTAAAGGACAAATCTGTGCGGACAGTTGAGATAAGTTCTTGGTGCATGATTCAGGTTTGGATTTACAATAGAGCAACTCATGTGTTGGACATTGTCTATAACAGCATATTAGAACAGTGCAGAGACAGATTTTTTTGGAGTGTTAACCAGTTTCACTTAATATCGCAAAAGGCAGAATGATATGTGACTTTATATTCGTACTTTGTTGAATATTAGTGTTCAACAATGCAATGGACCTCATATATGCATTTCTATCAAATTACTGCATCTGGACTATTTAATATCGCCTTTGTAGTATGTGCTACCATTTGTTAGCTGTAGCAGTAACAACGAGTCTTATTACACTGAAGATTGATCATAAGCTCTTAAGATACAGGTTTTGAAGTGAATAAATCTACATACTAACTTCACTTCAGTTGTGGCCTACATCATTGTAGTGAAATCCATTATGGTATCCTGTATTTATTTAACAAGCATATTTTAGCTCATGTATGCATTCGTGTGTGGTTCCTGAAGAGGGGCAGCAGCCTTTTCAGTAGTTGCAGGGGCAACAGTCTGGATGATTGACTGATCTGGCCTTGGAACAATAACCAAAACGGCCTTGCTGTGCTGGTACTGCGAATGGCTGAAAGCAAGGGGGAAACTACAGCCGTAATTTTTCCCGAGGGCATGCAGCTTTACTGTATGGTTAAATGATGATGGCGTCCTCTTGGGTAAAATATTCCGGAGGTAAAATAGTCCCCCATTCGGATCTCCGGGCAGGGACTACTCAGTAGGACGTCGTTATCAGGAGAAAGAAAACTGGCGTTCTACGGATCGGAGCGTGGAATGTCAGATCCCTTAATCGAGCAGGCAGGTTAGAAAATTTAAAAAGGGAAATGGATAGGTTAAAGTTAGATATAGTGGGAATTAGTGAAGTTCGGTGGCAGGAGGAACAAGACTTTTGGTCAGGTGAGTACAGGGTTATAAATACAAAATCAAATAGGGGTAATGCAGGAGTAGGTTTAATAATGAATAAAAAAATAGGCGTGCGGATAAGCTACTACAAACAGCATAGTGAACGCATTATTGTGGCCAAGATAGACACAAAGCCCACGCCTACCACAGTAGTACAAGTTTATATGCCAACTAGCTCTGCAGATGATGAAGAAATTGATGAAATGTATGATGAGATAAAAGAAATTATTCAGATAGTGAAGGGAGACGAAAATTTAATAGTCGTGGGTGACTGGAATTCGAGTGTAGGAAAAGGGAGAGAAGGAAAAATAGTAGGTGAATATGGATTGGGGCTAAGACATGAAAGAGGAAGCCGTCTGGTAGAATTTTGCACAGAGCATAACTTAATCATAGCTAACACTTGGTTCAAGAATCATAATAGAAAGTTGTATACATGGAAGAATCCCGGAGATACTAAAAGGTATGGTAAGACAGAGATTTAGGAACCAGGTTTTAAATTGTAAGACATTTCCAGGGGCAGATGTGGACTCTGACCACAATCTATTGGTTATGAACTGCAGATTAAAATTGAAGAAACTGCAAAAAGGTGCGAATTTAAGGAGATGGGACCTGGATAAACTGACTACACCAGAGGTTGTACAGAGTTTCAGGGAGAGCATAAGGGAACAATTGACAGCAGTGAGGGAAAGAAGTACAGTAGAAGAAGAATGGGTAGCTCTGAGGGATGAAGTGGTGAAGGCAGCAGAGGATAAAGTAGGTAAAAAGACGAGGGCTAGTAGAAATCCTTGGGTAACAGAAGAAATATTGAATTTAATTGATGAAAGGAGAAAATATAAAAGTGCAGTAAATGAAGCAGGCAAAAAGGAATACAAATGTCTCAAAAATGAGATCGACAGGAAGTGCAAAATGGCTACGCAGGGATGGCTAGAGGATAAATGTAAGGATGTAGAGGCTTATCTCACTAGGGGTAAGATAGATACTGCTTACAGGAAAATTAAAGAGACCTTTGGAGAAAAGAGAACCACTTGTATGAATATCAAGAGCTCAGATGGAAACCCAGTTCTAAGCAAAGAAGGGAAAGCAGAAAGGTGGAAGGAGTATATACAGGGGCTATACAAGAGCGATGTTCTTGAGGACAATATTATAGAAATGGAAGAGAATGTAGATGAACATGAAACAGGAGATATGATATTGTGTAAACAGTTTGACAGAGCACTGAAAGACCTTGTAGTGGTTAATAAAAAAAGAAAATAGAGAAGAAAAGAAAAAGAAAAAGGTTGAAAATGTGGGAAGAAATCGTAAGTGAAAATGGGTTTTTTAAAATTGTTAATGACTGTGAAAAAAAGGGAAAGAATGAAAAGCAAATCGGACTTTGTATTACAGAAAAGCTATCGGACTTTGTTATTTGGAAAAGCTATTGTTGGGGTGGTCCTTGTGGCGTTTTTGAGCAAAAGTTAAACCAATTTCCACTACAATAATTTTTGAAAAAGAATAGAGAATAACAAAATGTAACTGACAGGGGGAAATGGCGTAGCTTTGAGTTCATTCTTTACCAGGTTAACATGTCTTCTTTCGTGCGGGGTCCAGGTCTTCAAAAATCTCCTTCAATTCTGCATGAAAAGTCTGCTCCGAAATCTTGCAATCGTCCAGGAATCACTAATTTATATCAATTAAAATCATCTTGATACTGTATGCAATTTAATTTACTTTGCTACTTCCATCCTCCGAATTTCTTAACAACTTCCACAATATGTCTACACATTAAAATCAGATCAAGACTAGCTAATAAGTTTTTTTTAACGTCTTCATCAGATCACGTCTGCCTTAAGCTTCGGCTATCAAGAGACAAACAAGAAATGAATAGAAAAAACAAAAAAGAGTTACAATTTTAGTATTTTCTCTGCCGTCGAGCGCTCATACCGCTGCGACGGCACAATTCATGTCTGAGGGAACGAGTACAGCGCGGTGAAATTCAAAGTCCCGCTACAACCTGAGCCGAAACAAGGCCCCGGGAGTAGACAACATTCCATTAGAACTACTGACGGCCTTGGGAAAGCCAGTCCTGACAAAACTCTACCATCTGGTGAGGAAGATGTATGAGACAGGCGAAGTACCCTCAGACTTCAAGAAGAGTATAATAATTCCAATCCCAAAGAAAGCAGGTGTTGACAGATGTGAAAATTACCGAACTATCATTTTAATAAGTCACAGCTGCAAAATACTAACGTGAATTCTTTACAGACGAATGGAAAAACTAGTAGAAGCCGACCTCGGGGAAGATCAGTTTGGATTCCGTAGAAATATTGGAACACATGAGGCAATACTGACCCTACAACTTATCTTAAGGAAAGGCAAACCTACGTTTCTAGCATTTGTAGACTTAGAGAAATCTTTTGACAAACTTGACTGGAATACTCTCTTTCAAATTATGAAGGTGGCAGGGGTAAAATAAAGGGAGCGAAAGGCTATTAACAATTTGTACAGAAACCAGATGACAGTTATAAGAGTGAGGGGCATGAAGGGGAAGCAGTGGTTGGGAAGGGAGTGAGACAGGGTTGTAGCCTATCCCCGATGTTATTCAATCTGTATATTTAGCAAGCAATGAAGGAAACAAAAGAAAAATTCGGAGTAGGTATTAAGATCCATGGAGAAGATAAAAATGCTGAGGTTCGCCGATGACATTGTAATTCTGTCAGAGACAGCAAGGGACTTGGAAGAGCAGTTGAATAGAATGAACAGTGTCTTGAAAGGGGGATATAAGATGAACATCTACAAAAGCAAAACGAGGATAATGGAATGTAGTCAAATTAAGTCGGGTGATGCTGAGGGAATTAGATTAGGAAATGAGACACTTAAAGTAGTAAAGGATTTTTGCTATATGGGGAGCAAAATAACTGATGATGGTCAAAGTAGAGAAGATATAAAACGTAGACTGGCAATGACAAGGAAAGTGTTTCTGAAGAAGATAAATTTGTCAACATCGAGTATAGATTTAAGTGTCAGGAAGTCGTTTCTGAAAGTATTTGTATGGAGTGTAGCCATGTATGAGAGTGAAACATGGACGATTAATAGTTTGGACAGGAAGAGAATAGAAGCTTTCGAAATGTGGTGCTACAGAAGAATGCTGAAGATTAGATAAGTAGATCACATAAATAATGAGGAGGTATTGAATAGAATTGGGGAAAAGAGGAGTTTGTGGCACAACTTCACGAGAACAAGGGACCGGTTGGTAGGACATGTTCTGAGGCATCAAGGGATCACAAATTTAGCATTGGAGGGCAGCATGGAGGGTAAAAATTGTAGAGGGAGACCAAGAGATGACTACATTAAGCAGATTCAGAAGGATGTAGGTTGCAGTAGGTACTGGGAGATGATGAAACTTGCACAGGATAGGGTAGCATGGAGAGCTGCATCAAACCAGTCTCAGGAATGAAGACCACAACAACAACAATGCATTTGTTGAGGGACACCGAAGGCAAAATATACACAGGTATTTCAACCATTTTTAACTACTCACTAACCGGTGGCACATTACAAACTGAACTATTCCAAGCACAACTCGTGACCCACTCTCACTGCTTTTGTAGCTTTTCACAAGAGGTACTGGCAATTAAAGCTGTGGGGGCAGGTTCTGTGTCATCCTTGGATAGCTCAGCTGCCAGAGCACTTGCCCATGAAAAGCAATGGTGCCAAGTTCTAGTTCCAGTCCAACACACAGTTTTAATGCACCAGCAACTCTCACTGGTAAAGTTTTTCTTATTTCAGTAACTCTTATAGGATCGATGTTTTTGTTCCTAATAGTGATCATATGGACAGAAATTTTAAGATATTATAGACAGGGAAGAGGACATTAATGAGAATGAGATGACAGATGCGATACTACAAGAAGAATTTACTAAACATTGAAAGAGCTAAGTCAAAACAAGGCCCCTGTGGTATATGGCATTCCCTCAGTATTATTGAGATTCTTGGGAGACCTACCTATGACAAAACTATTTCATTTGGTGTGCAAGATGTATGAGACATGTGAAATACCCTCGGATTTCAAGAGAAATATAATAATTTCACATAAAAAAAGGAGGTTGTGACAGGTGTGAATATTACTGAACTACCAGTTTAGTAAGTCATGGTTGCAAAATACTGACACAAATTATTTACAGAAGTGTGGAAAAATTGCTAGATACTAACACCATGGAAAATCAGTTTGCATTTTAGAGGAATGTAGAAACACGCAAGGCAGTACTGATCCTATGAATTTTCTTAGAAGACAGGTTAAAGAAAGGTAAACTTCAGATTACAGCATTTGCAGATTTAGCAGGGATAAAATACAGGGAGTGAAAGGTCATTTCACCATTTGTGTAGCAACCAGACTGGAGCGACAAGAGTCAAAGACCATGAAAGGGTAACAATAGTTGAGAAGGGAGTAAGACACGATTGTGGCCCATCCATGTGTTATTCAGTTTGTGTACTAAGTAAATTTGAAATCCTGCCAGAACATAAGATGTGAAGAAAAAACAGTCCACTGAGTGGAAAATAAAATGTTCTTCTTAACTTACTTGTCATGAAATAGAACCTAGGAAAAGTGGGTCAGCGGGTAATGAAGAATGTACCACACTTAGGTACATGATTTATAATCAGACACAAGATACTGGATGCAGTGATTGACTTTGCCCCCCCCCCCCCCCCCCCCCAAGCAGTCATGTATCCATCCTATCCCTCAAATGTGCTAACAAGGGCTACAATGTAATCAATGTACATGCCCCAACCAACCAGGACAACGGACACAATCCAGACAGAACTGACAAATTCTGGGAAGACTTAGAAGATATTCTCTCTGAAGTTCCAGAGACACACACCATCATACTGCTTGGTTACTTCAATGCTTAACTGGGAAGAGAGAAAAAGTACAGAAATATAGTGGGCAACTACCCGACACATTCAAGAACCAACTGCAATGGGGAATGATTGGTGGATCTGTGTAGGACTTTTGGGTTGGTCATGAAGTCTACAGCCTTCAAACACCTGCCAAGGAAGTAGAAGACTTGGGTTTCACCTAACACCAACTTGGGTGAATTCCAAATAGATCATGTGGCAATTTCAAGAAAATCTCAAAAGGAAATACAGGCAGTGCCAATCTGGACTAAGACCACTATCTCTCAAAGATCAAAATGAGACTCTAGTCTAGAAACACTAGAGTACACAGAACCTCCAAGGTGGTAAGATTTGATGTACAGCGACTTAAGAACAGACAAGAAGTAAGCCAGAGACTGAACAGTACAGATTTCAACAGCTGGGACCAAGTGAAGGAGACTCTTGTGAAGACGGCCAATGAACTCAGCCCCCCTCATGAGAAGAAGGAAGCATCTTTGACGGAATGAAGACTGTGACAATGCAATAGCCCAAAGACAGACACTCTGGGGGAAGTGGAATTGTAATAAAACCAATAAAATTTAGGAGAACTCTTTGGAACAAAGAAGGCTTACAGGTAAGATAATTTGAGGAACCAAACGGGCCTTCACATGAAACCAAATAACCCGAATCGAAGGGAGCTTTGCTAAGAATAACTCCAGAGATTTCTACAGAACCTTCAAGCAGACACTCAGAAAATTCAATCTGCCAAGCCTCCACTTTAGAGACTTGGAGGGCAAACTCGTTTTTAACAACAAGGACAACTGGCACCTATTAGCTCAGTGATTTAAAAACCCATTCAACTGTGATCCACCCATTGAACACTTCGACTACAAACAAATCACACCAAACCCAGACTCACTGCCTCTGTCATTGGCAGAAGTTGGACAAACCATTCAACCTCTAAAGAATAATAAGGCAGCTGGAGAGGACTCTATCATTGCTGAACTCTGGAAATGTGCTGGAAGCAATGCCATAGGCAAGTTGACTGAGATCATCCAGGACATCTGGAAAACAGAGAAATTACCACCTGATTGGAACATGGCTCTGATCCATCCGCTTCACAAAAAGGGAGATTTTACAGATCTGAACAACTATTGTGGAATTTCTGTTGTCCCAGTAACATACAAGATTCTCTCCAAGCCATTACTAACAAGGACAGAAGATCAACTGGGAGAATATCAGTGAGGTTTCAGGAAGACCAGATCCTGTACTGAACAGATCCTCAACCTTAAAACTGCACTGGCATACTTCAAGATGAGAAACCACAAGGTGGTCGTCACCTTTGTTGATTTCTGGAAGGCCTACGACTCTGTTGACAGAGAAAGGCTTAACAAAATACTCCAGGAGTTACGACTCGACAACAAAACCTGCAGACTCATTCTAGAAACCTTGACCAACACCCATGCCAAGGTCAAATTTAGAGGTGAGATCTCGGAAAGCTTCGAGATAAAAACTGGAGTGAAACAAGGGGATGGACTCTCCCCACTTCTCTTCAACTGTGTCCTTGAAAAGGTTGTGAGAGAATGGTGCAAGGAACTGGCCAATTTGGGTGTTCAGAGTGGCGTCTACCTGGGCCGTAAGAAAGAAGGACTGATTGTAGATTGCCTGGCTTTTGCAGATGACATGGCACTTATTGCTGATTGGCTTGATTTGGCAGCCAAAGTGGGTCTTCAAGTGTTGCTGGAGAAAACAGAGTTCTTCACCAACATCAAAGATGCTAACAGAGATGTTACTAGACCAGGGAAACACCAAAAGGACTGAGAAGTTTCAGTATCTTGGCGAATGTATTGAACTCAACTTATCAGAAAAAACGTCATAATCCATGAGAGTCAACAACATGGGGAATTCAGAAGGTGACATAACTCGGAGCTTTACAAACATATCGAGCGGCTCTCTGACTGTGCAAGAAAATGAAGGGTAGCTTTCTATAGTCCAGACAGATTGACCAACCGTCTCTTCACCTTCTGGCAAAACAAGAAGGTTCACACAACTTGGCTGACAGAAACTGAAAAGGACATTAAGGAACTGGGAATAACTGATCTTCAGAAGAGACAGTCTGTGAGACGTACCCTGACAGAAGCCCGAGTATTTCAGGAAAAGCCCCGAAGGAAACGAGTTACATCGGCAGCAGATGCAACAGTACTGGACAAAGATCAAAGCTAAACAGTTCAACAAGCATAGTCCAAAATAGGCCCATTCAAAACGAAAAGAACAACAACCTAGGTTAACACATTCACTGCAAATGGCACTTGTATACCTGTCTGTGAACTAAGAGCTTGGGTGGAAGATGCTTACAAGCAGGACTGACCACAGGTCTACTGTTCAGTCTAATTTTGGAACTGTATGTGTGTTCATATGAGCATCAAAGCTTCACAGTACATTTTCCTGGCTATAGTTTTGCTTTCTTCTTCTTGGTTGTTTTGTGTGCGCTTTCTGGAATGACAGCTCATTAACCAATACTTGGGTCTTTTAGGTGAAAAAGAATAGTAAGTGAAAAATTTTGTTAGTGTTATTTACTGAACATATTAGCATATCGTGATTATGTGCTCAGAGATAACCAGCCGGAGGAGGATACTTAGTATTTTGAGATTTCAGGAGCCTCGTATAATGATGATATTGTGAATAAAACTGGACATTGTCTCACATTTGTTTTGATGAAGAATACGCTCCACCCAGTCAGATTTTAGTCTCTTGTTACTAGCAAGTTATTCCCCCCCCCCTCCCCCCCCCCCCCCCCCACCAGAGTTTTTGGGGAGCTTGACCCCATGCAAAAGCAGATCCTTGCAGAGATGAGGGGGATGCATACTCACTCTTGGGTCATCAGATTCATAAAATGTGCAATAGATGGAACAAAGATGATGAAACAAAAGCACTCAGGCAACCCAAGGTGTGATGAGATCCATGCCAATGGATATGTCAGGATTACCAGGCAACCCCCCTAATTAAATTATTCTTACCCAAGTGTGACACTCCTCTGGTGGAGACATATACCCCCAATGCTCATGGGATCAAGAAAATAAAACAATCTGAGGAACTTCGTGTACAAGATACATCAAACACTTAGACATCAGGTGTTGGAGCAATGGAAGCATTTGTGCAAATGGATTGGGGGATGGATCAGTCCTAGAAGTGGACAATGTTACTGAAAAGTTGGACCAGAGCCTTATTTGAGGCACACTGTGGGAAACTTCTCAGCGAACAAAGAAAAAAGAAATGTAAAGAATGACTTTCTAAGAACAAATGAATGGAAATATCTCCAAGAAAAGACTTGTTCAAATTGAAGGGGCGAGGGGCTCTGTAAACAAACCCCTTCTGCTTCTAAGACGGATAATAAGGGAATGAGGGAGGAGTCCAGTACTCCCAATTTGCAGGAGTAACAATTCCAGAGAAAGCCGAGGCAGGAAACAAGAGTATCAGATCTATGTTACTGCAGTCTAAGGTTTGAGGGTGGCAGTAATCCAACAAGGACATCCTCTCGTTAGCACCACCCAGCAGGAAACGGAGATAGTCAGATAGTTCTCTGTGGAAAAATTGGGGAGGCTGAAAGTCGACACCCCAAATTCAGGAGGGTCTATCTGGTTAAAGATGGTCTAATCTTAGTGTGTCAGCTTGGTGTTCCTGAACAGGGTCTTCTTCCCATAGGTTATCTTTCCAACATGTTGTAGTTTCTGCAGCTGTCAGCACCTGTCTGTATGCTTTTGTTGGTCTATAACTTGCCAGTTCTGCTTTCTGTAATCGAATTTAATCAAAGTGTTGAATTCAAAATTATTTTTTGTTCATAAGATTACAAATTACTCTGGAGTCAACTAGTATTTATGCCATCTGGGCATATAATTTTATGCCAAATAATAATTTATACAGACAAAACTAATATGTTAATTATGGTTGGTGACCAAACAGCAAGGTCATTGGTCCCATCGGATTAGAGGAGGATGGGGAAGAAATTCGGCTGTGCCCTTTCAAAGGAACTAGACCGCCATTTGCCTGAAGCGCTTTAGGTAAATCACATAAAACCTAAATCAGGAGGGCCAGATGCAGGCTTGAACAGTCGTCCTCCCGAATGCAAGTCCAGTGTGTTGATTAATAATGATATGTATTTTACATTAGGCCTAAAAAATACTTGTGTTATCAGATACTCAATGACTTCAGTGTCGTCTCTGAAGACTCACCATATACAATTCTTTTGTTCAAGCTGATTTTGGTTATGTTACTAACGTAGTGCCTGTTTACTAATGGAGATGGAAACAACAACAACAAATATTCACAGGAGTGAGTGAAGAAGTATTAGTTTTATTACAGTAAGTTGATAATTTTTACTTATGGACTGAAACACGATTTTCATGCCATATGCATTTTGGCTTTATTATTTGCAAGATATCTTCAGTGGCACGTTCTGTGTATGTTGTGTCTTTGTTCAATTTTTGACACTGTTGTTCATCTTATTAACTGCCATTTGAAATTTTGTTTTTAACACTTCACAGCTCTAGGAACTGAATACTTAGTTTGATAATGAGATAAACCACTGATTACTGGTTTAATGGAATGAACTGTCAATGGCTGCTGCACTATATCCTTCGATCGTGGTAACAATTTTACAGTGACAAGTAATCCAAAGCAGAACACAAGCAACTCTAGCTCAAATTAAATCTGCATAATCTTATTAAAACTGTTTCTAGCTGCTTCATGATGAAGCACAAGATACTTCTTGCAAGTGGCTTGTAGACTGTCAGCACTACAAGTTTGTTTGTTTCCTGATACACTATTGTGATAAGCTTTCAAAAAGCTGCCCCAACACATTATTCAGTAGCCTGAAGAGGCTGGGACTTAAATCTACCTTTTGCACTTATCTACTTTGCCTTTCTTGTTTCTGGTTCTACAGCAGTGTGACATTGCATGCATCAAGATGGATCAACAAAGCTCATCCCATTTATTAATGAGGTTTATGATGACAAGTGATTTAGGGTAATTGACAGCATGGTCAACCTTACCACATATCAACATACACATTTTATGGTTCCAATGACATCTGTTCACACAAGTGAAATTGCTGGGACGAATATCCAGGAAAACACATTGGCAGATTTCTTGAGATTGATTGACTGATGGAGAGGGGGAGAGGAGGGGGTTATGAGACCAAACAGTGTGGTCATCAGTCCCGCGATGACAAAGTTACTTGCGGAAGAGAGAGAGTCTGCTATAAGTGGACGGATCCAGTCAAAAGGGTTGAACTATAAAAATGAGGAAGTTAAAACACAAACAGTAGAAGACATGACAGGGTGAACCAAATCTAAAAACTGAAAAAAATAGAGAGATAAAAGAGCGGTCTTTGAATGGAGGACTAGTCCATGAAGAGAGGCCTCAACCACAACCACCATACCCCTGCTCCAGGAATAAAGCAAAATCTTATATCTGAAAATAAAAACCACTTTCACATAAAAAACTGAGGACAGTTCAAATGCCAGCTAACATTAAAGCACTTAGTGCAAAGGGCAAAAAGAAGGGGACATCCCACTAACGTATGAGATACCTTCAGTCTGACTCCACAGCCACATTTTTGGGGGGGGGGGGGGGGGGGGGACTTGTTACATAAGAGAAAACAATCGGTAACGGTAAGCCTAGTATGGCCAATGCACATACAACATGAGACAGTTGACTCCTTCCAAGAGGAGCAAAAGGAAAAGTACCAAACTGTAGTAGTCTCTTTGATTGTACGGAGTTTATTACTGGGAGCAGTAACAAACCAAATGTCATTTCACTTTTGGGCAAAGAGAGATTTGATGTGGATCCACATATCTGCACTTGAAGTGGGGCATGCATATCTGCCTCTCTAGCCAAACGACCAACAAGTTCATTCCCTGGGATCCCCATATGACTTGGGGCTCACAGAAAGACAACTGTGCAGGTGGTACGACCTACGACCAAGGGCAGAGAGGATGTTATGGATAGCAGAGACCAAAGGTGATGAGAGTAGCATTGGTCTATAGCCTGCACGCTGCTCATTGAATTGGTATATACAAACACTGTGGAAGGAGATTGGAGTAACAAAACGGAGGGCCCTGATGATGGCTAGCAGCTCTGCTATGAACACACTACACGATCCCGGCAGTAAAAGGCATTCCATGCCAGTGGAGAAGTAAAAGCATATCCCACCTTATCTATCATTTTAGAACCATCAGTGTAGAAGATGGTAGCACCCTGCAAGGGTGGACGTACAAGACGCCGAAGACTATGGGGTCTCAAGAGGGAGACATCCATAATTTTCGAAGAGGACAAGGTACACAGGATGGTCAGGAATCGTCAAATGGCAATTGCATAAGTAACCAGGAGTTGGCTCCATCATATTTGTAGAGGGGGAATTACCATTTCCTGCGAGACTATTGGCAGGACTAGTGCAAAAGGCACCAATAGCCAGATGTACCCCACAATGATGAATAGGGTCAAGTGGTTTCTGAGTAGGAGGAGGTGCCGAGCAATAAACCTGACTACCACAGTAGAAACTGGACAAAACCAGAGCATGATAAAGATGCAGAAGAGTAGCACTCCAAGACGTGTGGGCCAGGAGGCAGAGAGCATTAAGCTTCTGCATGCATCGAGTCTTCAGATGGCGAATATGGGTCAGCCATGTCAGCTTTTTATAAAAAATAAGGCCCAAAGTAACGGGACTGTGCTATATCTATGTACTGGTCGTCTAAATAAAGTTCTGGATTGGGGTGAACTAATGCAAAACCCGCATTTTAGAGGGAGAAAGCTGGAAGGCATGGGGGAGGGCCTACACAGAGGTATGTCGAATGGCACCTTGGAGCTGTTTAGCAGATGCTACCGAGTGGGAGCTACAGAAGATGCACAGATCATTGACATACAATGCCGGTGTAACTAGAGGCCCAACAGAGATTACAAGTCAATTGATGTGTATAAGGAAGAGTGTGACACTCAACATAGAACCGTGTGAGATACCATTTTCTTGAATCCGAGGTGTGCTGAGTGAAGTGCCAACTTAAGTTCCATGGCTTAGCCATGTCTCCGCAATATCCTTTCTTTCAGGAGTGCTAGTTCTGCAAGGTTTGCAGGAGAGCCTCTGTAAAGTTTGGAAGGTAGGAGACGAGATACTGGCAGAAGTAAAGCTGTGAGGATGGGGCGTGAGCCATGCTTGGGTAGCTCAGTTGGTAGAGCACTTGCCCGCAAAAGGCAAAGGTCCTGAGTTCGAGTCTCGGTCCGGCACACAGTTTTAATCTGCCAGGAAGTTTCATATCAGTGCACACTCCGCTGCAGAGTGAAAATCTCATTCTGAGAACAGCGCATGTGTATCAAATTCTGTGCAAATCTCGGGAAAAGTGCTACAGAGATCCTTGCAATGATTTGCCAAGTGTTTGAGGGACAGAGCATGAGCTGTACGCGTGTGTTTGAGTGGCATGCTTGGTTCAGGGGCGGACATACAGACGTTGAAGATGATGCTCACACTGGAAGGCCGTTAGCTGCACAATGCCAGACATTGTTGCCAAACTTCAACAATTGGCTCGTGCAGGTCGATTTCAAACCATTCAAGACCTTGCAGAAGAAGTGGGTTTTGGTTATGGGACATGTCAACGAATGTTGACTGATGAATTGGGCATGCTTTGTGTCAGTGCAAAATTTGTGCCAAGGATCTTGACTGCCGATCAGAAGACACAACTTGTTGAAGTGTGCATGGACCTTCGTCAGATTGCATCTGATGATCCAACCTTCTTGTTATGGGTTATCACCGGCAACGAGAGCTAGATTTATGGTTATGATCCAGAAACAAAGCAACAATCGTCCCAGTTGAAGAGCCCGGGCTCTCCAAGACCCAAAAATGCAAGACAGTTGAAGAGCAAAGTGAAGAGGATGATCATTGTTTTCTTTGATACCAAGGGAATTGTACACAAAGAATTCATCCCAACCAACCAAACAGTGAATTTCGTGTACTACTGTGACGTTTTGCGACGGTTCCATGAAAACGTGTAGCGATGACGTCCCGAACTTTGGCATCAAGGGAAGTGGCTGCTGCATCATGACAATGCGCCCTGTCACAAGTCTTTGGTCACCAGGACCTTTCTAGCAAAAAAACAACAAGGTGGTTGTACCCCACCCACCATACTTGCGAGATTTGACACCTTGCGACTTCGTGCTATTCCCAAAACTGAAATTCAAGTTGAAAGGCCGTTGGTCTGACACTCTAGAGAGGATTCAAGAAGCATCACTGGCAGTGATAAACACCCTCAAAGAACAGGACTTCCAGAAAACATTTGACCAGTGGCAGAAGTGCTGGGACTGGTGTGTACGTGCGGATGGGAACTACTTTGAGGGTGATGGTGAACATTAGTCCAAAGGTAAGGTTTTCAACAGATGGCAGCACCAGTCCCGAAAATTTTGGATAGCACCTCGTAGATATGTGGTTCGTATGTATTAAAATCCTCCAGTTTTCTGGAGAAACATCTTAATGACGCACAGCATGTGATAAGGATGGCTGATTACCTACACAAAAAACACAGGTTTTAGAGCTAATTGGCTTCCCATCCACAGCATATTTGGTGGGAGACCTGACACTTCACTTCACAGAAGTTTATAATGCATTTACACAGTTGCAATTGTCTGATAGTATGGTGGTCATGACTCCACACAAGCAGAGGTTTGTCCTTATGGCAGCATATGAAACACTTCATTAAAATATGTTGTACTGAAAAGTGGTACCACACAGATTTCACATGATGGTGAACCATTCCTTTGGAAAGAGACACTGCATTTATGGTGTGTGTTGTATTCTTAATCCTTCCATTGGTGTTGTCAGCACAAGGTTTGCCAAGTGTTGGTGGCTGATCAGGCTGACCACAGTTCATTGTTTATCAACCACCACCACTCACCTTCCCACTGACCTGCTCCTTCTGTCCAATAACAAGACTATAGTGTGCAAGGATAAGGAAAACAACCACAGTGCCTCCTTTATATGATTCTTTGGGTGTTTTGTTCCCCTATATCCCAACATGTCCCGGTACTGAGCAGAATATCATCTTGTTTTTCGGATCTGCTTGGGGCAGCATGAATCTTTTTTTTTCTCTCCTGAATTAATTTGTTGCATTGATTACAAGGCACTGAGAGAGCCAGCTCAGATGAGAAACTTCCTGCTAAGTTACAATGGCATCTCCAGTCCCTTTAGGACTTTGAGTACTTTGGCATCATAATCTGTTATTTGTTCTGGAAGGCGAACTATCAGAGTAGGCAAATGAACAACCAAGTGTATTCTCCTACTTTTAGGCGGATCTGTATATCTCATGGTAAAACTCTTTATGCCCTTTAAAAGTGAATAAAACAAACTTCAGAAAATAAATCTGCTGGACATTATTTCATGCACTCTTTCGAGCTTTAAATAACTTTAGTATTTGAATATGCCAAAGCAGCAGTTTGTTCCATTACAGTCTCCTTATCCTGAGGTTTGATAACTCCAGATCCACGAGACATTGTCCAGCTTTGACCAAGAACAGCTTGGTCACAGGTCATCCATAGTTTGTATGGCCCACTACTCTAAATGTCAATGACTGAGCCAGTGTTAATATTTGCTGGGTCTCTCTTCCCACAAGGAGGCACATCATATTCTTAGTGATGGTTCATCAGCCTCTGCATAGAAACTAAAAACTGGGCTGGTCTAATAAGAGTCTGTTAATAGCATGCTACTGCATTTTCTTTAATAGCCATGATTTTTGATAACACGATTGGAAATCAGTGTTCTAAATTCAGTTTTAATAAAGTAATTAGTCTTGATCGTAAAATATTTTATTCATGGTAGTCAGTTTCAAACTCTGAAGATCATCTTCAGATCATCAAGTGTCTCCCTTGGTGACCTGCAGAGACAATGAGAGGAGCAAAACATATATCAAAAGGCACATTCGTCAACAAATGCAGATCCCTAAAGGAGACATTTAATGGTCTGAAGATGGTCTAAAAAGATTGAAACCAGTTATCAAGGATAAAATGATCTGCGATCCAAGACTGATTTTGTCCAAGCTGCGATATTTTATTCTACTAGTACTTGATTCAACTGTAACTTGTATTTATTCTGTAGCTCTTTATTCTGTGTGAATGTACCCTAATAAAAGATCAAGGGGAAACATTGGGAATCACTGGAATAGTGTGGAAACCTAATCAGACTGGATGCTTCTGGCAATTATTCATGCAGTAGTGTCTTATCAGAAGCTTTCTGAAGTACACTGCTCTGTTGTTTTCTTAGAACAGGTGGATATTTTGGACAAAGTTAGGTCAATTACTGTTTCAGGGCTAAGGTGCACAGTGGAAGTGAGACATGGCAAAAGTTTGAACAGAAAATCCTTGGAAAATAAAAGTTACATTTGCTACCTGGAGAAGCTGGAATCTAAAGAATGAAAATGCAAATGTCTGAATTACAAAGCATGGTAATATCTGTGAGGAACTGAATATTTCTAATAATGAGCTTGTCAGTTGGTAACCAAACAGTAAACGGACTGTGCTCTGGATGGGAGGCAGCAGCCAACTGTGTAACATCAGGGATTGTAAGATATCAGGGTAAGTATTCACTTAGAGAAGAGTTTATTGGAGGAAGGGAGATAGTGAATGGGTAAAGGTTATGTTTGTTTCTAAGGATGAAATAAAAGTTAACCCTCAAAAATGCTCTGATTGTCTTCCTTAGAACAACTGTATCTCCTTATTTAGCTTCAGACCAGCAGAATGAATACAATCATCAACATGTATAACAAACAAACAAAACACTACCAAATCTTAACATTGCACTTTGGCAGCAATAAAAATGTGTAGGAGTTACTGCAAATTATGCGAAGGAAGAAAGAATAGAATTTTACATTTCATTGACGAATAGGTCAGTAGGGATGGAACACAACCTCAAGCAGGGCAAGGCTGGTAAGGAAATCTATGGCGTCTTTTCTAGCCCACGTGCCCCCATCCCCCCCCCCCCCCCCCCCCCACACACACACACACACACACTCTCTCTCTCTCTCTCTCTCTCTCTCTCTCTCTCTCTACCAGTGGATAGACAGTGCTGGGACTGCATTTTGGCAGTTGGACTTGGGTGGGGTGGGATTGAGCCCATCACCCACCCAACCTACACAACATCCTACTGCAGCCTTACACTACTTCCACTCCCTGGCCACAAGGGTCATATCCCTGTAGAAGATACAGGTGCAAGACTTTCCCAATCTGCCCACCGAGCACTTCCTACCACAGTCCTGTCATAGGGTTATCCTATCCCATCAGAGGTAGGGTCACCTATGAAAGCAGCCATGACATCTACAAACTGTGCTGCAATCACCGCCAAGCTATTTATGTTGGTGTGACAACCAACCAGTTGTCCACAATAATGAATGGTCACTGCCAAAATGAGACCAATAACAAAGTTGACCAAAAAGTGGCACAACATAGACATGAGCACAAAATGGTCAATTTCAATGGCTGCTGCACAAACCAAACCATCTGTATTCTTTCCTCTGCCGTTACAATTTCTGAATTACACAGATGGAAGTTACCCTTGCAACACATCCTTCACTCCCCTAACCCTCCTGGCCTCAAGTTCCAACAACCCATTGTCCCCGCACTGTCCACCCAACAGTTTACACCTTTCACTGCCTTGTCACCCCCTCCCAATCCACACTATCATGTCACCTTGATCGTGCGCAGCACCTCACCAACTTCCCATACCTGTGCATCATATGCACACCTGCCACCCCTCCCTCCCACATTCCTGGCCAGCAAATCTGTCACTTCCTTCTGAACTGCTAGCAACCCATCCCCAACCATTCTTCCCACCTCCTCCGTCTTGTGTGTGTGTGTGTGTGTGTGTGTGTGTGTGTGTGTGTGTGTGTGTGTGTGTGTCAAAACTATGGAAATTCAGTATCAGCACAGTCTTTTTGTTGTAGTTTATATAACTTGTTAAGATAAATGACTTGCAGGCAACAAGAATTTACTTTTTAAATCACTGCCTTCACATTCAGTTGTACTATATACTTTTTTTCCCCACACTGAACATTTTTTTAGATGTGTGTCCATTTTCAGTATTCCTAAGAGATTTTACATGAAGACTGTCGTATGGACAATAGAAGCACACAGAGCAGCTGAAATTTTTAAGATAGTGTACATATTGAGGGTGTATACGCGGACAAGGAAAAAAAATTCCCGTATATTCCGGTTTAAGATACACTTTCTCCTGGGCGAAAATACACTTTTTCCGTATTAAGTGACAGTATATTTTCCCTCAGAACTACAAAACTTATCAATCCTTTGAATGGTTATGGTTTTACACACGGGCGTAGAATATCCCGGCACTTTAGAAAACGAAACTTGGGAAAAAAGACACATTTTGGAAATATCTTTGATGTGCAGCAACATGTAAGCTGCGTATTTTCGTATGACAAAAAGTATACATTTGAATTCCACCAAACACCGCATGTTACTTTCCGAATTATTGAAATCAAGATTGCGATGCACTTTTGTAAGCCAGTCATAGCTCTTGTCACTTGATCTCACCAGCCGACGACAGCAGATATGGACACGTGATGCAACATCACTGTTACGTAGCATGAACACACAAACAGGGAAAGTAAATAATTAAATTAATATACATAGTGTTGCTACAAGAGAAGCTAAGTTTTCGCATATAATGTTGATTTTTTTTTGCATGCATTACACTTTTTTAAGATATATCATGCAAATGTCGCAGTAAAATTTTTAATAATGACATAAATGTCTGATCTTCAGGGTTCTAAATTATTCTAAATGGCTAATCATCAAAGAGTTGATTTTTAAATGAGAGTCAAACGCTCTGTGATTTAAGAAATTCGTGGTACATTCTCATACATAGTTCAACTTACATAAAAGGATATTTACTTTGAAAGTAACGCTTTTCAAACCACCATTCACAATATTTTCCTGCAACCTGCTAGAAATAGGCTCGTTTCAGCAGTTGCCAGAGAGCGCAGATAACAGGTGACACTGCGCTTATGCAGCTACCATGAGTAGGAAGCCCATATGTACGTATGTGTAAAACATTAAAAGATCATACATTATGCTATACAAGAAACAAGATATCAGAGGATACCCCAAGAGCATCGGAATTTCATGAACCATACTAAAATGTGCACATTTAAAGTATATACTTAAAGTGCACATTTATATGTCTAGATTCCCAATGAAGTAGACCTCGACCTGATATTAGGCTTTCCAGTGTGGTTTTCAGGATGTAAATTTTTTTGAAGCACCAGTACTGTACTATATCATGTTTAGTTCTTTATTATGACATAATGCCATACATGCTAGAAGTTGAAAACGTGTGCTATAAATTGAAAAAAAAAAAATGCACTTGAAATGCAGCAAGCAGTTGAAACCAGCCAGTACTGTGGAATTAAACATTTAGTTTCAAGTACATTGACTGCCTCTGCGGAAAGGGTTAATAAAAGTCAAATTTCTATAGGAAACAGACAAAAACAACTTCATTGTTCTGCAAGGCGATTAATTCTTAACTGTCTGAAACTAACAACATATTTTAGCCTTCCGTTCTGTTTTCATTTGATACGAGAGTAAAATCGCTAAATGTAAACATGGGTCATGTGGAGTCTCCCCTTTATAATTCAGACTGCTCTGAGCATCAGACCCGGATCTATGGTATTTGCAAAAATAAAGAAAAAAAATAATAACAACATCGAATTTTCAAAAATATGTTCATCTTGTAGCGCACATCTTTCTGAAGATGCTGAAACATAAATTATATGTGTTCGAGGTAATGTAAGACATGTTATTTGGTCTTAAAGTTACGTTGTGCAAGACGCTACAGTTGGCTGCGACTGCGACGCTGCCCCCTCCTCTTTTCCCACCCTGGCAGACGGCGACACGGCCGCAACACGACTGGAGTCGTCGCTGTTTCCCAAGCTCCGGTCGGCGGCGGCGGATTCAAATACATAAGAAACATAAGAATTCCGATTTTCTTGCTGCAAAAAATACTGTATGTTAATGCAACAAAGTTACATCGGCTCCCAGAGTTAGTTTTTGGAAACAGATTCTCCTTTTACTTTAAAAAATGGAAAAGTATCTCTTCCGGTTTTGCGTGTTTTTTTCGCTGTATATTACTTCTCTATCAATTGTGAGGAAAGTAAAAGGCACAAAAAATTGATGTTTGCGTATCTTACAATTTCACATCACAGCTTGATAATGAGGTGTCTATTTTTCCGATATTCGTCACAATTATTCCGATACTTAATTTACGAGTAACCTACTGCATAAAATTTGAATTGTGTACAGTGAAAAATGTGGTCTCTGGCTACTTTACGTATCGTTCACGTTAGGTCATACATCGTTGCCGATGAAAAGAAGCTAACATATCGAAATTATTTTTAAAGTTGAGATCAGAATGATGTCGATCTCCGTTTCCGAGATTTGGGCTCATATATTTCCGGGAGCGTCGCGACTAGCCGCCAGTCCTGTCGACGCGCAACGAGAATCGTGTGGTCATCACACGATAGAGAATGCATTTGTTTTGTTTCGCTGACACATTTGGACCTAATGAAACCATTTTATGTCATATATTTCTCCGGCATGAGTTACTAATATTTCTCCATATGCTCTTGACAATTTCATTTAAAATGCCACGAAATGTAGGTTTCTTAAAGCCAAGTGATCAAGCAAAACCCATTTTCTTGGTTTTGCTGAGGTATCTGAACCTGTTCCAAGCTTTCTTTCTCGTTTATTTCTCTGATACGAGTCCCGAATATTCCTCCATCTGTTTTTGCACATTTCACCTAAAATTCCAATGAAAGATAAGTTTATTAACAATAAGCGCACGCTAGCGTCATTGCATTGTTTCGAGTTCTTGACAACAAGATAGGGTTACACCTTAAACATCTCTAGAATTTTCATTCTGAACGTCTACAGTATACACTGGCAGAAATGTGGAAGAAATAATGTCCGTGCTTGTTCACAAAATTTCCCCAAATTATACTTGTCAGTTTCTCCCATGCAGAAACTTTTGGAACAAGCTAAGACAACTTTCATAGCCGACTGACTCTTTATTCCCATCCAAATGAACTTCCATATTCTTATATTCTGACAGCATACATCGTTATGGATGACATGAACATTTAATCTTGCCAAGCTGCACTCAAAAGATGACTCCAGGATTTACAAAAGACGAATTTCAATTGTGAACTGTGTCAGAAGGGCCTTGTAAAACAGTAGTGCACTTTTGGCACAAGTTTTTTGAGCACCATCTTCTACCAATGAATTGAAGTGAATGTGACAAATTACTTATTGCAGCATACTGTTTGCACAATCTGTTGTGAAACGCCTTCCGCAAAAACGAACATCTATTGATTACAGAAAGCTGTACAACAATCTGGTGCTGGTTTTTCACAACTAGAAGGTATCATCAAGACACCAATCTACCTTTTACATTCAAAGTGAAGGTATTGTAAAATGTAACTTTCTCGTTGTACTTTAGATTGTTCATTTTATAATGTACTTGCCGTTTTCAATTTTTATCGTCACAGAAAAGAGTAATGCGAAAATTGACCTTCAAGTTCATTTTCATCATTCTAATTCTACATCTGCATGGATTGTACTGATTTTCATAACAGGCCTGAAAAATTTGCATTTATGGGAAAATATATATTTCACTCACCTGCCAGTGTCAACTGTGCACCAATTTCTTCCCAAATTCTGTCTCTGAACATAGAGTCTCTATATTTAGGGTTCTTCAAATCGTAAAGGCAAGGATGTTGCGAGACCAGCTCATAGAGCATCACATCCTGTGAGTGGCTCATTTCAGTTTTCCTTGACTGGCTCGACATCTTTCTGGCAGCCGTACGTCTTTGTGTCGTCCGATTTCCGTCGCAACACTGCTCACTGGTGGAGTGCTGCGGCAGCTGCCGCCAACAGTCGCGCGTCGCATCCCAAACTCGAACTGCGCATGCGCCAGCAGGCGACTTCTGACGTCACGTAGCGACCCCGTCGCAGTCGCTAGCGTGCGTCGCGTCTTGGACAACGTACCTTAAGAGTGCCAAAGTGCAGTGCCACGCCTCTTCATACAGCATTCTTCTATAGCACATCACTGTATTTTATTCTGTGGAATTGAAACATGTATACTTTGTAATGGATGCCACCAAACCTACACAGGGCAGTGGAAATTGAAATGTCCTGTGGTGCCTCTCCTGCTCGCAGTCGGCCTGTTTGACAGCCTGCCCCTCTTCAGAAAATTTGCACTCTTTATTGCCTATTAGCTAATAACTTGCTGTTATGTGTGACATAAAATTAAATATAGGATACATAAAACCAATAAAGACAAGAGACAAGCAAGAAAGCACACAATTATTCAATCCTTAGCTCCTAGCATTTTTTCTCTCTAATCTTGCTACAGCTTTACATGGCGTGCTTTCCTTTCTGCGAAAGACTATTACCTCATCAAAATTCGTCAAACGTTTTGCTACATGAAAAATGGAAATGTCTTTATCTAATACTGAAAAAGCTGTTAATACAAATAATACCCAAGACTGGTGTGGTTTCTCGATCTGATTACATCTATTTTTTCACTGTCTGCTAGATAAAACGAAATAGACCTTTCTAATATTGCAGCACTTTTGTAACACACACGAAATAAAAGAGACTGTTTTGGAAGAAATGGTTATTTATAACACGACAGAATATAATTCATGAAGTACCAATATCAAGTGCCTCTTAGGCCTACTACAAGCAAAAAGCTTTATGTCAGCAAACAGTTTCACATTTCATTCATACGTACCAGTTTCTCAAGCATGTGATTGAAAAGTAGTATTATGAAATTTTTATATAAATTTGGAATCGTCTTATTCTTCCATAATTTGTGTGATGTCCCTGTTTCTTCTCCTTCCTCGTTCTAACAAACAATCCTGTCAACAATTCTGTAGCTGTTCCTGCCATTGTCAAAATTTGTTCGCCGATTAACTTCACTAACCCTGCCGGAATCACAGGTTTAGTTATCCCGCAACTATTCTCCTGTTAGGTGTTGTTACATGTTTGTACAACACGTTTTCCGCGTTACTTCCAGAATAGAACTTAAGTGGCTGCAAGCCGGGGACTGTACAACTGGTCCTTACTAGTGTAGCGATCTGGCCAAACATTTTCGGTCAAAATTTCAATTTTTTGGGTACTCTGAGAAGATAATACATAATCTTTCTCACCTGTCATTCATGTTAGTGGTTTATTTCCATTCTGGTAGTCTGAATCTATGGATTTCACTAGAAATTATAACAATGCTGGTCATTCACAAACCCAATCAACTACATAATCAGACAGCGATTGGCATTCATCCGTTCGGCTTTACTCCACTCAGCTCCTATAGCCCCGTCGCCTTTTGTCTGCGGAAAGTTTATTTCTAAGTGCGATGAGGATTCTCCTGACAGAGACATCACGTACACTATGCATGCATTCAAAAATCAACTTAAAATTTGTTCAAAAACCTACAGGGATGTGTTTCAAAATCATATGAATAATCGATAGACCAACGTGCGCTGGATGCTAGGCGCTTTGTGAAACAAGTTTGTTTGCCTCAAGAATATGAATTTGGCGTCCGCTTTTCCTAATAGCATCTAGCTGCTTGCTGCAACTGCTTGCACAGCCAACAGCCACATTCTTGTAGCCAGAAGTGGGAGAATCTACTACTCAAATGTGACTCAACTGTGTATGCCCATGAGCCTTCACATAACTGCTAAAACGAATCTAATGTAAACAGTTGTGACTTCATGCTCATTGGAGGCAATTTGTTGTTATGAAGCATTGCATAGTCTTCCTAAAGTCTATGACACATTTTGCTGTTGGCAGATGCTTGCATGAGCACTGTGTGTCGTCGTCGTATATGGCGCATTTCCTTTGCAATTTAAGTTATTTTCTTTTTTTCTCTCTTGTTTATGTTTTATTGTTGAAGTATAATTCTGCAGTACCGGGATACAGTAATATCCTTTGGTAGAGTATCGGTTCTTACCAGTCAAAATTAAAAAAAAAAAAAAAAAATAAATAAATTAACAGAAAACTAAGACAATGAAAAATTCCCGGGTTTTTCCTGGTTTTCTCCCAGATGAAAAAATTCCTGGGTTTTCCCGGATCTCCCAGTTGTCCTTGGTCGTATACACCCTGATATTGCAACACCAAGGAGGAGATGTGTGATTACAATGAAATTTATTCCAAATATTAGGGATATGACAATCCACAAATGATTAGAATTACAGAACTGTACATGCACTTTGATTGTGAAATGTGGCAGTTGTACTAAATTCTAAGTCAGAGTCTCTAGATATTGAGGCACGGAATCAAAGAGGGCCTGGATACGCTGCTAGGAAACACATTGTAACACTGTTTGTAGCTGTGTCTACAAAGCACTGACAGTGCTTGCAGGAAGATCAGAACAAACAAGATGCTGACCACCCATATCTCAGACATGCTTAACAGGGCATGTCAGGTGAACATGCAGCCAAGGGAAGCAGTGGTACCTCTTGTTTTTTGAAGTAGGCTTGCACATCCCTCCCCATGTGTTTCCAAAAAACTGCTGAAACATGACATGCATGAGGGGGCAGTTCCTTCAGCTCTAAAACCTGCATGCTGTAGCATTTGCTTTTCATACTGTGCAGCGTATCCAGCACATTGTAGCCAATGATACCCCAAACTATCGCTCTTGGCATTTGCTGCTCAACAATGCAGTCTCCCCAACTGTGTTCACCACAGTACTGTGAAACACATTATGTGATCATTGGTGTACGTCAAGTTGAAGGGGGACTCATCCAGGAACAGCATATTTCACAACTCAACACAACAGTGACAAGAGTTCACAGGCCCACTGCAGTCTGCAGTGTATGGTGAACAGAAGTTAATGGGATGGCACATGTGCCACCAGTTCAGCCCTGAGTAGATGGCACAAGCTGCATACACATATATCTTCACACCCATTTTAGTACTCCTTTTATCCAGCCAACACTGTGGATGACTCCATTCTATCACTTACTACTATACAGACAAGGTGGTGGTCATTCTGCATTCTGGTCACATTATGTGATCCAGTATTCACTTGTAGTTGTATATGAACCTCTGGTTCCACACATGCATCACTCTTGTAGCAACATACTCTGTATGAGCCACAATGTCACTGTCTGATAAACATGTTTCTGTAAACTAATCATTCCACCCTGCTCGAACTCTCTCATTCGCTGATATTGCACCCCTTGGCATCAACAAGGCATACCGGCGCTTGCTTGCATGTTTCCACTTCATTTGACAACTGTCTACCGACAGAGTGGCATAACACTGACCTGTCTATTCACACAAAAGAGGGCTTTGATGGGCATATGTGCATGTAATCTCTCTGCAATCCTAATCACATATTATGGTTCCATTGTTCTACACTTCCTCTGGTTTCTGGAACGATTCAGACTATTTCTTCTGGGTGTTGCAATTTTGAGAAACAGTAGTATATATCCATGATACACAATGTTTAATACTATATTCTTTCAAAACAACACATTATGTTTCTTTATAGCCAGCATAAGGACACTATATTCTTTCAAAAAAAAAAAAAAATGTACAAGATAGAAACAGACATTACATTACATCACAAATATCTCTGTATGTTCACAAATATCTCTGTGTGTCAACTTTTCATACATGTGCACGCAAAAGTACAATAGAAATTATGGTCAAGGAATGACATTCACAGCCAGTTAATTTCTGGATGTCATTTGTTGTCGACACCAAATCTCATTTGTCCTATTCTCTTCATATGGGTCATCCCTCTGATTTTTCCTTGTACGAAATGACTCCTTTCTCAATCATATCTGGAATCTCCACTGCCAACCATGGTCCCAACTGCAACAATAATGTCATATATGCTTACTTTTTCTGTAAACAGATGTTATTTCCAAAACATGGCAGCATATTTGTTTCTTTTAAGGTCCAATTTTGCAAGTAATTTAATGAGACAGGTGAGAACATATTATTTTATAACAATGAACAATACATAAGGTAAAGCTATTTTCAATCTGAAAGTTGGTTTGAACATCATAGTGTCATACTAGGCATGGTCCTGTTAGAGGTCACAAATATGTGCGAATCAGTTACCAAACAATAAATGGATAAATAAAATTCACTAGGTTTTCCTGAAAAAACAGGCAGTTACATTTAAACAACTCCATCTCTCAGCTATTTCCTCTACCACTGGAATAATATAGAGCAGTATGAGGTGTGATCAAAAAGTAATAGGTATTTTGTAATTACACAGACTTTATACGTATAATTTTCAGTTTATTTTCTAACTTGTTGCTACACATGTTCCTGATGTATGCTTCCATTTTGAGCCGTTTTGAATATTTAGTTTATTGCTAACAATTGAAAAGGTTATATGTCAAAATATCCACGGGTGTGCTGCCGGTCTACAGTGTCCAACGGGCACAATATTTCGGCGATCTAACTGGTGCCCGTTGGACACTGTAGACCGGCAGCACACCCGTGGATATTTTGACTATCAAATACGCCGGGAGAAACTCAAGAATCACAAGGTTATATGTGTTTTCAAGTGCTCTGTGGATTTTTACTTTCAAAAAAGATGGATCAAAGAATATGCATTCAATTATAATTGAAAAATGGAATAAAGTTAAGCACTGAATTCAAAATGTTGACTGTGGATTTTGGTGTGAGTAAGACAAAGAGTTTACGAGTTTCAAAGAGGGTGGAGAAGACGTTGAAGACAATGACCACCCTGGATGCCCTAGACATCAAGTACTGATGACAATGTGGAAGAAGTAAAGAAAATGGATTTGGGGAAAAAAAGAGGAGAAAATCACCAAATCACCAACACAGAGGCTGCTGCTGATGTCGGCATATTCTTTGGCTCATACCAAGCAATTTTTTTTGGTGGTTTTGGGTATGAAACATGTAGCAGTAAAGTTTGTTCCGAAATATTGAATTTCAACCAAAAACAATGTCTCTTAGACATTGCTCAGGAATTACCAAATGAAGTCTACAATGATCCAGAAATTCTAGAGAAGGTTATAACAGATGATGAAACATGGGTATATGGGTATGACATCAAAACCAAGTCCTATTTGTCCCAATGAAAACTGCCTGAAGAGCCAAGACTGAAAAAAATTGGAGGTACTTCTCACTGCTTTCTTTGATTAAAATGGGACACTGGATCATGAGTTCCTGTCTTGGAGTCATAATATTGTCAATAAGGAATACTACCTGGAAGTTATGTGCCATCTGCGTGAAACAATCCAAAGAAAACAACCAGAATTGTGGCAAAACCAATCTTTGAAATTGCATCACACTAATGCTTCTGCTAACTTCTCAATACTTGTTCATGGTTTTCTGGCAAAAAATGAAACAATTATGTTGCCTCAGCCCCCACATTGAAAAGCAAGTCCCCTAAGTCCTCCTGCGATTGGAAAAAGCACTGGCCCAAGTGTATTAGTACTTTGAAGGGGACAAAGCTAATGTCAATGAATAGATAAAGATTATTTAAGAAAAACAGAAATTCCTATTACCTTTTGATCATACCTCATATTGTGTGATGTCACCATACCACTGTCTGCTGACTGTCGCATGTAAAATATCACCTATAGTATTACTTATGAGTCACTTCTTGACAATGATGACGGATGAGTCATCAAAAACTTTTTTTAAAGAAAAATCCTTTGCAAAAGGACTTTTCAATATATCAGCAAATTCCAGATATCTGTGGTTAACAAATGAAATGTGACAATACAACTGCTATACACGTGTGCACACGCATGCGCTCTCTCTCTCTCTCTCTCTCTCTCTCTCTCTCTCTCTCTCTCTCACACACACACACACACACACACACACGGAAAACACATGGGAACACCCCCACCCCATTGTGCCTACACTTTCCATTCTTGTTCCAAAATAAAAATTCAGAATTTAATTATGTATGATACTGCAATAGAACTTGGCATGTAGCAGGAAATGCAGAACATGTGAAAGTGTACCATGTGAGTCTCACAATCTATGACCAATATAATTATACTGTATTTTGTATCACTGATAGCACTCTACAGTGTAACCCAAGCAGAAAAATATTTATACTTGGTAAAATGAAGAAGTAACTTAATTCAGCATCAAACGGTACAGTTTGTGAACTTTCCTTGAGAGCTAACCAAATATTAATGATTTGCCCAAGACCAACAACATCACGTGTTGTGGGCCAAATCGCTAAACATGGCACATACAAAGAAGCATGTCACGAAAACTGCTTCAGTATAGTGATGCGTTTCTCAGACATGTTCCACATTCACAAGAGATCACACATTATAAGGAACTAAAAGACACTGTGCTGATATTGTAATTTTGAGCATAATTGAGGGAGTTACACCTTACTGACAAGAAAATCTGCTCCATGTCACTCCTATGATTTGGACTTATGGTGGTGCAGTGGAGCCAAGGATACAACAACAATAGTAAAATACAGTGACTGCTGAGTTCGGTGGAGTAGTCTGCAGACTGTCAAATAACTGCACAACAGCAGGATTCATTTCAGACCCTTCTTTCAGTGATTATTTTTGTTTTATTTTGTTAATTTGTATCACCTATAGGAAACATTAAATCAACAGAACAAACAGTTAATAAGATCTTTTTGGTCCTCACAAGAGCACAGCACTTATTATCCTGTGCGACGGCTTTTCATGTCAATGACCATCTGTATTCTGCAAAGAAGAGAGAGTATGATTTCAGAATCCTATATCCTCACACAGAATATTACTTACTAGTTTTTGGCATTTTTAAAGCTTATTCTTTAGTAGAAAGGACATTTGTAACAATGTAAACTACTGTTTAATTTATTCTTTAATGTGCGATTGATTTTGGTCAAAGACCATTATATACAGCACCTGTTGTACAAATGTCATAGATAATCAGCAGCTTATGGTATTGCATCATGCCATTTTGGCAATTTATCAAATCTGTGGAAAACAACCAATAAAAATACTTTATCCTTCAGTGTGGCTGCATACTGAGTATCTATAATCATGCAACAACAGCTAGGTAAACTGTATCCAGAAGTAAAACTTAATATTTGCCTGCGATAATGTTTTATGAATTACTGTTGTTTGCGACATACACATGTTGGGTGTTATTGTCCGACTCGTAGTTGGTTGGCAATGCTCACAAGATGCAGCAGTATTGATGTGTGTGTTCTGGTACAACAGTGATGAAGTTGCATTCATCTTGAGATTATGTTCAGTTCATTTTTTTCACCATGTTCGTAGTCCACTTTACATTTTGTGATTCATACGTAGTTTTTGCCAAGCAAAACCTTATTCTTTATATCATAATCCACTCCTGAAGGAGCACTTCAACACATATTATACTGAATTGGTAAATTATGTGAACTACTAGTTATGACTGGCCTACTGGGAAATAATAATGAAGAAACATATTAAGAGAGGAGGAGTAATGTAGCTGTGTCACTAATGTTGCAGTCAGCATTACTAATGGTGCTGTGAAGATGTTACAATGTGGATAGTAATAAATGTCTTATTTTCTGCCACCTTCTCTGAGGCAGCTATGGTGATGTTCTAAATCCCCAGCACAAGTTTTTGGTGAGGGGAGAGGCCTATTTTCTTGCATAGACCATTTTATCTCTGGCCAAATATTTTCAATGCGCCTGAGGCCTGCAGCACAAGGAGGCCAGTTGAGAAGAGAACCTTGTTCTATTCTGCAAATCATTCCTGCACTGCAGGTGACAACTATATGGGAGACTGATCTTGTAAGAAACATATGAGTCCCCCAAAATATACTTGTCATACTAACTGGATCATAGCATTACTTATAAGATGAATACACTGGGTGACGAAACAGATCCTTGCTGCTTTAAGATTGTCAGTCAACGCAGCAAAATACTACCATCACTTGTGGGCATAATGTTTAACGTCATAAATTACAAATGACATTACCCTTTACCTGAGATGGTTCTGCAAAAGTAAGGTAAGCAGTTTAGCCTCTCTAAATCACTAGAACTTAAGTTTTTGGGAAGAAAAAGCTTCAAGAGACATCACAACCAGCCAGGACATCGTGTGTTCAAATCACCACAATCACGTTTTTATTTTTCCACCTGAGTAATTAAATATATTTAATAAAACTGAAGATTAACTTTACTACCGCAATAATTACAGAATAACATAATATAGACAAGATCAAACAATGGAAAATCCAGGATGGAATAATGACAATATTATGAAAAGGACATATCGGTATTCGCCATATAGCGGAGTGTTGAGTTGCAGACAGGTACAATAAAAGATTTACTGGACACGTAAGCTTTTGGCCAGAAGGCTGCCTCCTGAAATAGACATTCACTGGAACACAGCTGACACACACATGACCACTGTCTCTGACTGTCGAGGCCAGACCAGCAGTTTTTTTGCTGTGACTGACTGTGACGCACCATCTCCGCTATACGGTTAGTAGCAATCTATCTTTTTCATAATATTTTTTATAATACAGGGCAGAATAATAGAATATGGCACATCAGATAATCACAGCACATTTTGTTTGTATCATTACTCACACAGTCTCTTACCATTAACTGGACACACAGATACATTTCATAAATATAATCGAAGTTTCTTTTCCAATTACTATTAGACCAAAGAAATGTGCATGTCTCAGTGTCTTTTATTCAACATGCATGGTGCAGAAGAAGTGTATTTTGAAAGGTTTTATGAGATTTATCATGACATATTGTTAAGGTGAACTTTGGGAAGGGACTGCCAGAACAATAATATTAAATGATGTGTGTTATGATTACATACTTTTTCAAAAAGGAAGGTGTAGTGAACTGAATCATCTTTACAAGATTTACTGTTGATTGGGCCCTATTTGGGGTGTCAAAGCACACCAAAATAAGTAGGTAAGTTAGTGCAGCCTCCCCTTGCCACAATTCAGCAATATGATCATAAGAACATCTATGTTTTGTGCTGGTGTTGTATACGCTGAATAATCACTTTTTATCGTACTTGCCACCAGAAGTGACCCTAATTGACCAAGTCTAAAAACTGTTACATCTACTGTGGAAAATTAATTGTACATCACTGGAATAGAGGGATATTTTCCAGATGGTACGTAAATCTTAATACAAAAAACCTGTTGCAACCTAACATGAAATTAAATCTCTGCCTTCGTAGAAAGCCTACAGGTTGGTCATTCAGTTACAGTGATACCCAGCAAAAATTTTCCTGTTAAGGGTCCATGTAGAGTAACTTTACATAATAACTGAGAATTTTATTTACAAAAAATTTTTTGTGCCTTCTTGGAATAGGTCAAGAAACAGACAGGGCCATTTTTACATAATATTTCAAGTAATAATTTCTCTACAGTGTGCTCCCAACAAAATCCAGAAAATGGTGTATTAGACTGACTGACTATGGTCTTCAATGACCACTTTTGTGCTGACAAGTGTATGTAATTTTTCCCAGCATGTTCGCAGAGATACTGGTCAATGATTACAGTCTTATTGTCTTTGTTTGTAAAGGCATACTAATGTTCAGTACAGGTTTTACGGATCAGACTACACAACAAATTTATTGACTAAAAGGCTATATCCAGCTTTTAAAATAACCTGCAAGACTATTTTTAGAAGTTACAGTGAACAAAATGACTAGAGAAACATGGGAGGAAGTTCATGAAAAGACACACCAATGGAATTGGCAATGCACTTTTAAATATCTTCTGCTATTAATTTGAATTGTATTTCCGTACTACAATACTGGAACTTAAGGCACAGAAGCTGGAAAAGGTGCAATGACTCAAGTTAATGGAGTTTTTCTGCACTGTTACACTAACATGTGGTGCCTGTTGACTTTATCTCATAATTTTTATTTAAAGGTTTCTGTGTGACCTATTATGCTGATCAGAAACACCATTGTGTTCTCAAGGTTATTTTAAAAGGAACAAGGAAATTCTAAGTGAAGAAATTCTAAGTAATGTCCAAAACATTAACAATTACATAAAATAAATATGAAGCAAAGAAAAATTACAGTATAATCTTTAAAAAAAATCACACAAAATTGCAGAGTTCAATACCAGTATCTAAGAAGCAGCTAAAACCCGCAAAGTGCATTCAACAAGTACTTGGAGAATCCAAGCAAGAAATAGTGTGAACAAACGACCATTCAACTTTTGCATCCAAAAACTGAAACTCAAACATTGACTAAAAATAAACTAAAACAATCAAAGACTAGGACAAAAGATTTCATCTGGCCAAAAAAAAAAAAAAAAAAAAAAATGTGCAACAAAAATAGAATAAATGTGTTTTGTTGATGTTTGTAGGTCTTCGCCATATACTTATATATCCCGAAAAACAATGTGGCAAGAGTAAATTCCTGCATCAAGGGGGGCGGGGGGGGGGGGGGGGGGGGGGGGGGGGGGGGGGGGGGGGGATACTGCACGTTTTGCTTCCAGTGCTGAAAAACATCACCAATGACTGGCAGAATTTAACAGAGCAAATTTAAAAGTAGGCTTAAAATCAATTACAATGAGATTAAAATAATATGTAACCAACACACAAAAAGTACGGATTGACAACGTAGTGTATTAACATCAGTTGGATATAACAACACAGTAAAGGAAATAATTGTATAAGTAGGCTAAATAGTGTTTTCAAAACAGAGTACTCAACATGTCTCTGCAAAGTTTACAATAATTGTTCGTTGCCTATTTTGACTTATGGCAGCAAGACAGATTTCTAATCTCAAAACCATTCACAAATGATGATTTATCAGGGAAGAATTGAGAGATGCATGCTGCCCATGGGGAGGGGGGGGGGGGAGAATGGACTGGGGGGAACAGACTAGCGCAGATGACTTAATATGACTTAATATGACTTTAATGCAAATGACATGAGGATGGTCAGAGCCTGCAGTCAGGTAAATGGATTTTTGAAGTATCTCTGGTGGATTCCAAAAGGTACGAAAACTCTGAAATGATGCACTAATGGAAGTGGGTATGTGGCATTATAAAATGTGTGAAACATAAATGAACACACAGAAAGCCCCGGAGGTGGCACTACCTGTAGACTTCATATGATTGATTAATCCCCTGCACACATTGCCAGTCATAGTCTTTTTTTTTCATTAGCTTGTTAATGACAATTCTGATTATACCAATAACACCAGCAATTCAGCTACATCAATAACTCAAAATACTGTGACCACCTGCTTAGAGGTTTGTTGGTTAAACCTGTCGATTGCAATATAACATTGATTACACTACTCAACAACTGTTTTGCATCTGGGTTGTGATACATCAATTAATATGTAGTTTGGTCTGTAGAATCTGAATCTACTTTTCAAAGTGTTCTAGCAAGTAAGATTTCTGAGTTTTTAAGTTATTTTTTTACTATTGGGCCTTCAATAATTTGATAGAAAAGATTCCTAAATTGAGTGAAACAAAGCTGCAGGACATTAAAAAAAATGGATGAAAAGTCCAACCTTTGACATCGAATTAGATGCTCATCTCCTTTAAAGCAATTGTGATGGGGTTTTTGGGCAACAGAAGAGATGATGACCATGTTTCCATTATGAACTATCTGTTTGACACATGCAAGAACATGAGGTGCAGAATGTCATTAAAAATTCACTTTTATACTCCTACCTGGATATCTTTCCGGAAAATTTTGGAGTCATAAGCAACTAACAAGGTGAGCACTTTCACTGAGAAATTTGTATGATGAAATGCTATTATCAAGGTCATTGGAACCCTCTGATGATGAGCAACCACTGTTGGGGTCTTGTTACTGAGAGTGAAAAAATGGCAGACAAAAGAAGAGCATTTTTCAAACAGCACAGAAAGTTAAAAGTTGAAAATATGTTGTGAATTAATTTAGATCTCTTATTGTTGTCAGGTACATACATAAATATTTAACTGTATTGAGTTTTAAAGTTCTGAATGAATATTTCTTGTTTGTTTGTTTCTGTTTTTATTCTGCTGCCTATCAAGGAAATGCGATGTGATAGAGAAAAACTGATTTTACCAGTAGAATTCAGCACCCTAAAATTATGTAAATTCATCCATTCACAAACAAGGTGCAGAAAAAAAGTTTAAACTTGTTGACCTGTTAACAGGTGGTGTGCATTCAACAAGTACTTATTAGGCTTCCCGAGATATGTGCCACTAGTTGTCTGCGCAGATCACGCAAGTCCTGTAAATGTGAAACCCAACTCACACCTTTCTCATGTGACATCTGAAATGCTATTGAGACACTCACGTGGCCTTCCAAAAGGTATTTCACTCAGTACCACTCATAAGCTTGATACTGAAAGTACAACAGTATGGCGTACCAACCAATGATTGAGCAACTCTTGCTGGGGAGAACACAGCACGTTATACTGAATGGAGAGTCATAGACATGTGTCTTCAAGTGTGTCACATGGAGGTGTGTTGGAATCTTACCTGTTCATATTGTATATTAATGACTTTTCAGACAATATTAATAGTAAACTCAGACTTTTTGTAGGTTATGCAATTATAGATAAAGTAGTATCTTTTTTAATTTTTATTCAGTGAACTTATAGGATTTCAAAGTAGTAAAAAGATTGGTAATTTGCTTTAAATGTCTAGAAATGTATTGGTAGTTAATAAAATGCAGAATTGAAGTACACTATGGCTAAAATGTCTGTCACAACTGGAATCTGTCTACTCATACAGATACCAGGCTGTAATAATCTATAGGGACATGAAAAGGCACTACCACGTAGGCTCAGCCACACAATTAAAGCAGATGGCAAACTTTGGTTTATCAGTGGTGTACTACAATGAAGATTGCTTACAAGTCACTCGTGAGAGTGAGCCATCCTAGAAAATTACTCAAGTGTGTAGGGATCCACACAAAATGAGACTTACAGGAGGTAATGCACATATAAACGAAAGGGACAGTCACAGAGATGCTGAAAGAACAGAACTGGCAAATGTTAAATGACAGAAGCAAATTGTTCTATGGTAAGGTCTTATGGGACCAAAATAATTGTTCTATGAAAGCCTGTTTAGTTTCAAGAAGCAAATTTAAGTGATAAATCTAGGACCGTAGGGACCATGAAGACAATGTTAGACTATTTACAGTGCACACAGGTGATTAAGAAATTATTCTTCCTGCACTCCACAAGTGAATGAGGTAAAATTGCCCAATAACTAGTAAATGGGAGGTAGCCTCAGCCACACACTTCACAGTGATTTGCAGAGTATGGTCGATCGCCTTAGCTGAATGGTCAGCACATTTCACTGCCATGCAGCAATCCCAGGTTTGATTCACGACCGGGTTGAAATCTCTGCTCAGGGATGGATGTCGTATCGTCCTGGTCGTCATTTCGTCACCATCGACACGCAAATTGCCTGACACAGCATCAACTGGAAAGACTTGCAACTCGGTGGCAGAACTTCCCCAGGTTGGGACTCCAGCCGTTGATGCTGTACAATCGTTTCATATTTTCAAGAGTATGGATGTATATGTAGATCAATTACAGACCATATAGCGGAGATGCACAACAAAGAGACTGTCACAAATATAGCTTTTGGCCAGTAAGGCCTTCGTCAGTGCCCTGCTCGTCACTATTGATACTACCTCCCTTTACACTAACATCTCTAATGCCCATGGCCTTACCGCTATTGAACACTACCTTTCCCAACGTCCGACATATTCCAAACCGACAACCACAATTACTTCTCATTTGAAGGTATTACCTACAAAATGACAAAGACCTTACTGGTCGAAAGCTATATTTGTGACCGTCTTTTTGTTGTGCCTATCTGCGACTCAGTATCTCCGCTATATGGAGAGTAGCAATTTTCCTTTTCACAATATTGTTACATTCCATCCTGGATTTTCCACTGTTCAATTACACACCAGTGGCTTGTGATTTCATAGCTGGTGCCTGATGTGTCCCACCAGTTTCCAATCAGGATCATTTGGTGGTCAAGATGTAAACATTAGTTCCATAATTATAATTTTTATTTTGGGGAGCCACAGTCATGGTAAATGTTTCAAACGATGCTGCTGCTATTTGACTGTAATAAGTGTTATTGTTTTGTCTTTAGGCCATTTTCAAGTACAAAAACTTAAATAAGTCATAAGACATCATACTGGCATGAAATACAAGTCCTTGTTAAAAAAAGTACTTCTAGTCATATTGGCCAGATATGTCATTAGTAAAAGTGAAGATATCTTTAAAACAATTAAATTTTACGAACGACAAATCTGGCCTGTATGACCAGATACGCTTTTTCAAAAAGGACTTTTATTTTATACCAGTCTGATGATTTTTGACATATAAATGTGTTTCTGTACTTTAAAATGGTCTAAGGCCGAAACAATAACAATAAAATAAAAATCATTTCAGTCAAATGGTGAGAGCATCATTCACAAAATTAGTTCCCTGCTCTCCAAAAACCACTGTGGTACTGTCCTGGCCTTGTGAATCTGAAAGTTATCCTTCTGGAAGATACCACTGCTGTTGCAGAAGACATCAAGAATGAAGGGTCTATGATAATGTTCATAAAGTTGGTAACAGTGCCTTCAACTACTATCACAAGCCCTATCAAAGCACAAGTGAAGGCCTCCATAGCATAATGCAGCTCCCACAGGCCTGTGTCCACAGCACGGTGCACTTTTTGAGCAGATATTTGTCTGTATGATGCCATTTTTAGACACAATTGTCAACCTGTTGTAACAACAAAAACAGCTCATCCAACAAGGCGACACATTTATGTTCACTTATGGTCAGATCTCAATGATTCTGTGTCCACTGCAATATTGTGGGACCAAGAAGAAAATATGTAGAGGTCATATGCTGTGGGTTCCCATGTTTAAAAACATGCTCAAAATGGTCTGCTCTGAAACATTTGTGTCTGCACCAGCACTGCAGTTTGCCATCAGATTACAGCTCAGCCTGGTTTACAGAGCAGGCAGACATTCTCTGATGAGGTGTGGACTTTCAACACCTTATCACCTTCTCATGGATTCACCATCTAACTACTTTACATAGAAGCTCATGACGACAGGACACAAACAGCTCGCCATCTTCTCTGCTTCAGTGCTGTTCGATTCCAGATGTTGGGCCATAACAACATGCCTTTTCTGAAAATCAATTGTGTCAGGGAATTTCCCCATCCGTGGCCCACACAGTCACTACGAAGATTACCTAGTTTGTCTCTGCTCTGGTTGTACACTTTACTTATCACATTACATGCTCGCACCTTCACCAGGAGGCATTCAGTCTTATGGTGGGCAGAGCTCATAAGGTTTTGTTCATCAGTGTATATTACTCTTGCACCTCATTCTTTGTTGTGGCAAATAGCAGCTTCCTCTGTGATAATCAATGAATGCTATCTTTGTAATAAGAAGACTGAGTTCAGTTTTATTATGATACGGTCTGTTTGGATTATTCTACTATATCTTTGTGCACTTTTATGCTCAAGAGTTCAGTCATGTAAAGTTGTGTTTTTCTCTGATCTCTTAATTCTGCCTTTCTGTATTTTCTTTTCTGTTTTTCCCTCAGTGGCAGGACATGTACTCAGTTTCTACCAACAACAGTGTTAGCAAGAACAATACTACCAAGACTTTCGTGGTTTGGCAATGGGATGTTCTCATCAAGGAGGGAGATTGTCATCAAGGAACCTTGCTTTTATCACCACCTGATTATTCTTTTAATTGACTTCTTTATTACACAAAATTAATGGATTACTTTCTGGTAACAATTATAACTACTGTCATACTGCAATATATCACAAACTGAACTGAGCCCTCAATGTATTGTAGGACCTCCAATACCCCTTCAGATAACAGCTGAGTAGAGATTAGAAACCTGTCCACATCTGACCTAGCTTTCGCAAGTCTTCACATTGTAGTGGGGAACAACCATTCAGGCTTTGGTGGCAAGCTAATGTTAAGCACAAAAGTTAAGGATGAAATATGGTAGGAATACTTAGCTGGGTCATACAAATGAAACTGACTTTAAGAGAATATTACGGAACAGAAAGAGGAAGTAGATGGAGATGAGATAGGAGACTTGATACTGTGGAGAAAAAATAAATAAATAAATAAATTCAAAGCACTGGAGAAAAAATTGCAGAGGCACCAGGAGTAGATGGCAGTGCCCCAGAATTATTCAGATCCTGGGGAGATGAACTGATGAAACTATTCCACCTGATGTGGAAGATATAAGAGACAGGCAAAATATCCTCAGACTTCATGAGGCATATAATAATTCTAGTTCCGAAGGCGGCAGGGGTGAATACAGAACCATCAGTTAAAGAAGACAGTTGCAAAATACTGACATGAATTGTTTGCAGAAGAGTAGAAAGGTTGGTTGAAGCCAAATTTGGGAAATTTTTTTTTTTATTTATTTATTTTTTTTTTTTTTTGAGTCTGGAGAAACGCGAGAATATGTAAAGACTGAAGCCTGACAAATCTGTGTGTACTGTGTTTTTAGATTTAGAGAAAGTTTTGACAGTGTTCACTTGAATATTCTGAAGGCAGCAAGGACAAAATACAGGGAGTGAAAGGTTATCTGCAACATTTACAGGAATCAGACTAGCCATAAAAGTCACAAGACACAAAAGGAAGAGCTGAGAATGGAGTGAGGCAGGAACTATTTCCAATATATTTAAATATACACAGTGAACAAGCAGTGAAGCAAACTGGGAAGAAATTTAAGAAGTTGGCAAGAAGAAATTAAAGTCTTAAATTTTTTGCGAACATTGTAATTCTGTCAGCGACTGCAAAGGACTTGGAAATGTAACTGAATGAAAAGACACTGTCTTGAAAAAGAGTTTCAAGATGAATATCAACAAGGGTAATGGAATATACTCAATTTAAATCAGATAATACTTAGTGAGTTAGATAAGACAATTAAGTATTAAAAATTTCTACTGTCTGGACAGAAAATAACTAACACCAGCCGAAGTAGAAAATGTGGACTAGAAAAAAAGAATGTGTCACAAAAAAGTGGAATATGTTAAAATCAAATACAAATTTATGTGTGAGAAAGTACTTTCTGAAGCTATTTGTTGAGGTGTATCCTTGTAATGGCCGACAAACAGTTCAGACAAGAAGAGAATTTTAGCTTTTCAAATGCAATGCTAAAGAAGAAACCTGAAGATTAATATAACAAGATACTTGTGGAAGAACCCAAAAACCATAAACGCAACAAACCTGGACATCCCTCAGTAATAAATTATCATGCTCCAACCAAAACAATTTCCACTCTTGTTGACCAACAACTCCAATCAGTTGCATAAAACCTAGCTTCTCACATCCAAGATACTTCTTTCAGCGACTCTCCATCATCTCAACCCCTTTACCTCTTGGATCCCTACTAGTCACTGTTGATGCCACCTACCTATACACCAACATTTCTCATGCCCTTCACACTCCAAACCCACCGCCTCATTCCTCATACACCCTAGCAACTATATCCTGACACACAACTATTACTTCTTTGAAGGCAAGTATACAATTAAAACTGTGGCACGGCCAAGGGCACCTGCATGGCACCCTCTTATTCCAATCAATTTATGGGACATCTAGAGGAATCGGGTTCGATTCCCGGTTGGGTTGGGGATTTTCTCTGCCGTGCAACAGGGTGTTCGTGTTGTCCTTATCATTTCATCATCATCATGATCATCATTCGTGACAGTGGCTAGATTGGACTGAGTAAAAATTGGGAGTGTACAAAAAATTGGGACTTTTTATGGGTGCCGATGACCGCGCAGCTGAATGCCCCACAAACCAATCATCATCATCTAGAGGAATCCTTTCTAGCCTCACAAAACCCCAAACCCCTTCTCTGGCTCAGGTCTTCATTATTTGGTCTAAGGACCAAGACATCCTACCCTCATTCCTCCATAGCCTCAACACCTTTCTCCCATCTGCCCCATCTGCTCTCCTTCAACCCAAACTTCCTGGACACTGACCTCCACCTCTCTGATGGCTCCATCTACACTTCTGTCCATATTAAACCTATTAATCTTCTGCAGTGCCTGCATTTTGACAGCTGTCATCCCTTCCACGCCAAAAAGTGCCTCCCATACAGCCTTATCACCTGTTGTGGTTGTGTTTTGCTGCAAGGTGCAGAAAACGACTGGGCTCATACGCACCCAAGTCAAAACAATAAAACACGAAGACGGAGAGGAGTTAAGAATTGACTATATGTCAATCCCAATTGACATAAGAGAAGGCAGCTAAAAAAGGGATGGGGAGAAAGGGTTACAAAAGACACCATACAGAAATGGAGGGTGCCTTCGCCATATTGCTTTGATGGATAAAAAGGAAAACATGGTCAACAGCCCGTGTGGCATTTGCTAAAACATCTGATAACTAAGATGGCAAACCCAAGTGGGAACGTAAACGGTCCATCAGGAGGTGGACAGTTAAAACTTGGGCGCAATGTGTACAAAGTGGTGGGGGAGCACCACTTATCAAATTACGATGACTAAAAAGGCAGTGCACAATATGTAGCCTAGTTAAAATGACCTCCTCCTAGTGGGAGGGTTCAAATGACTCTGAGCTCTAAGGGACTTAACATCTGAGGTCATCAGCCCGTAGAACTTAGAACATCACACAATCTATGCCTGAGGCAGGATTCGAACCTGCGACCATAGCGGTCGCATGGTTCTGGAGTGAAGCACCTATAACCGCTCGGATACAGCGGCCAGCACTGGTGGGAGGGCCGAGAGGTTGGTAGGTTTCAAAGGGGGAGAAGCGAGGTCGTTGGTCCCTTGTTCCCAGTAGAAAAATTACCCAAGGGAAAGAAGAAAACAAAGAAGATGTACAGCACAATAACAGGAGAAAGGAAGAACCAGATGAATGACACAAGGACAACAAACACTACAATGGACAAAACAGGACAAGAAAAACACAGAGAGATGCAAGAAACAGGGAGAGGCGATTAAAAACAAGAAAGCAGATTACCATGGCTGGGTGACCATGAGAATAAAAAAGGAGAAGCCAGCCACTCTGCAACACATTAAAAACTCCACCCTAAAAGCCCTAGGGTGCAGGACAAGAGGGACAAAGGACATGTGCTAAAACTCAGATCAAATGATAAAACCCCTCCTTCACGAATAAAATGTAAAACTAAAGCTGCTGTTGAGGCATTGTCACCCAACACAGAAGGTAGGGTGCTGGGAAAGTTAAGTCAATTGCAGAGTGGCTAAATGTGGTCAGTCCAGCAAGAGGTGGACGACCATCATTTGTGAGCCTCAGCAACACTGAGGTGGGTCCTCGTGATGTAGGAGGTAACCATGCGTTAGCCATGTATGGCCAATGTGGAGCCGGCATAGGACAACTGATTCCCTGCTAGAGGACTGCATGGAAGACTTCCACACATTTGCAGTCTACTTAATGACACACAGTTTATTCCGTATACTATTACGCCATTCTCCTGAATATGGGGGGGGGGGGGGGCACTATGACAAGGATATGATGCCGCCAGACCGTGTCATATGCTTTACGTAAGTAAAAAAGACGGCAACCACAAGTTGGCATCTGGAAAAGGCTGTTCGGATGGCAGACTCGGCAGACACAAGATTATCAGCGGTAGAACGACCCTGGCGGAAGCCACCTTGACCTGGAGCCAGTAGGTCACGTGACTCCAGAACCCAACACAACCACCGACACACCATACGTTCCAGCAGCTTACAGAGAATATTGGTGAGGCTGATGGGATGATAGCTATCCACATCAAGCAGATTTTTACCGGAATGATGGTGCTCTCCTGCCATTGTGATGGAAGGATGCCATCACACCAGATCCAATTGAAGATGACAAGGAGATATTGCTTGTAGTCAGACGAGATATGTTTCATCATCTGACTGTGGATCCGATCCGGCCCAGGAGCTGTGTCAGGACAATGTGCAAGGGCGCTGAGGAGCTCCTACTCTGTAAATGTGGTGTTATAGGGTTCACTGTGCCATGTAGTGAACGTGAGGACTTCCCATTCCATCCGCCATTTGAGGGTGTGAAAGGTTGGGGGGTAGATCTCCGACGCAGACGCTCGAGCATAGTGCTCGGCAATTGCATTTGCTTCGGTAGAGCGCCCACCATTGATGTCAATGCCAGGGACACCTGTTGGGGCCTGGTACCCAAAAAGACATCTGATCTTTGTCCAGACTTGGGAAGGTGATGTATGGCACCCAACGGTCAACACGTAACTCTCCAAACACTACTGTTTCCGGATTTTATAAGCAGGCAAATGCGTGCACAGAGCCGCTTAAAGGCTATTAGGTGCTCTAGGGAAGGGTGCCGCTTATGTTTGTGCAGAGCTCGCCGACACTCTTAATTGCCTCAGCGACTTCCAGTGACCACCAAGGGATAGTCTTTCGCCAGGGGCGCCCTTGAGAACGAGGGATCGCATTTTTCGCCACAGAAATTATTGTTGTAGTGACCTGCTCAATCACAACATCAATGACACCATGTGGGGGAGATTCAACGGCGACAGCAGAGGTGAAGGCTACCCAGTGTGCCTTGTTTGAAGCCCATCTGGGTAGGCATCCATAGGCATGACGCCAGGGGATTGACAAGAGATAGGAGGAGTTCTGGGTTGCAAATTGACAAATCAATGGCCGAGTAACTACCATGACCCACACTGAAATGTGTGGCATCCCCAGTATTTAAGAGGCTGAGGTCGAGTTCGGCCAGTAAACTGTCGACATCTCTGCCGCGGACAGTAAGCGTGGTGCTACCCCACAAGGGGTTATGGGTGTTAAAATCTCCCGAAAGTAGGAAAGGTTTAGGGAGTTGATCAATCAGTGCAGCCAATACATTCAGGGGTACCGCACCATCTGGAGGGAGATATATGTTGCAAACAGTTATTTCCCGCGCCATCCGTATCCTGACAACCAGCGCTTCCAGAGGAGTTTGAAAGGGCACAGGTTCACTAGAGTTCAGGACATAAACGCAAACTCCACCTGACACTATTATATTCACTACGGTTCTTGTAATATCTCCTGTAGCCGCGAAGAGCAGAGGTCTGCATTGCCGGGGACCAGGTTTCCTGGAGAGCAATGCAGAAAGCAGGTGTAAAACTTAACAGTTGCCGTAGCTCAGCCAGGTAGAGAGGGGGGGGGGGGGGGGGGGGGCAAAATCGCTGCAACTCCACTGGAGGATGACATGATTGTGAGACTGGGAAGGCATGAAACACTATGAGGTAGTCTATACCTCAGGGTCACCTGCTACCACCAACTTATTTCCTGAACAGGCTATATCCATTGCATCTGAGGGTCTGGCGAGATCTAGGTCCTCAGCAGACGCCAGAATTTTCGCCTCATCCACAGACGCAGAGCTTGTAGGCAGCGGCCATGTGGGTGCCACTGCAATTCCCTTGGTCTTGGGGGTCTTCTTTCTGGATTTCTCTCACTGATCCTTGGGTTCCTCTGGCTGGGAGGGCCCCACTGATTCAGTCTCTGGGAATGAGGATGATTGTGGAGCCGTACGACCAGTTGCTTTCGGGCACTTCAGCCACTGGTGGGTGTCATCTTTCCCACTAGCAGAAACCTGGGAAGGGAGTGGCCCAAGGGACTTTTTCCTAGCGAGAGGAGCCAAAGAAGACTAACACTTCTCTGGCTGAGAAGTAGGTCTGGTGTCCCCGATGGTTGGTGTTGGGGAGCAACAGGGAGGGAAGTGCCCCCCCACCACCAAAGGGGCAGGTGTAGTCTTCCAGCTCTGAGAGCCGACTGGAACTCGCGGAACTGATGGGGCTACAACTGTTCTCGTAGCGGTGGCATAAGAGGTCATAGCCACAGGATGTAGGCGCTCAAATTCCCTCTTGGCCTCAGTGTAGATCAGTTGGTCCACAGTTTTGTATTCGATGATTTTCCTTTCTTGCTGTAAAATCCTGCAGTCTGGAGAGCAAGGGGAATGATGCTCTCTGCAGATGACACAGATAGGAGGCAGGGCCCATCAGCGGGAACATAGGAACTAGCGGGCTGAGGTTCAAGGACTGCAGCTTTGGCAGCAGCGTCAGCAGCTGCGTTTCCTGGCAGACTGACATGACCAGGAACCTGCAGGAACATCACACTGGCTCCACCAAGAGTGAGCAAGTGACAGTTTTCCTGGATCTGTTGCACTAAGGGATGGGTGGTGTACAACGCACATGGACTTTGAAGGGCGCTGAGTGAGTCTGAGCAGAGGACAACTGAAAAGTCTGTGTCGCCAGATGTACTCCATGGCCTGATACAAGGCAAAGAGCTCGGCTTCTTTGTTTTTTTTATATATATATATATATATATATATATATATATATATATATATATATATATATATATATATATATATATATATATATATATATATATATATATATATATATATATATATATATATAAAAATAGAGGGAAACATTCCACGTGGGAAAAATATATCTAAAAAGAAAGATGATGAAACTTACCAGACAAAAGCGCTGGCAGGTCGATAGACACACAAACAAACACAAACATACACACAAAATTCTAGCTTTCGCAACCAATGGTTGCCTCGTCAGGAAAGAGGGAAGGAGAAGGAAAGACAAAAGGATATGGGTTTTAAGGGAGAGGGTAAGGAGTCATTCCAATCCCGGGAGCGGAAAGACTTACCTTAGGGGGAAAAAGGACGGGTATACACTCGCACACACACACATATCCATCCACACATACACAGACACAAGCAGACATTTATAAAGGCAAAGAGTTTGGGCAGAGATGTCAGTCGGGGCAGATGTACAGAGGCAAAGATGAAGTTGAAAGACAGGTGAGGTATGAGCGGCGGCAAATTGAAATTAGAAATTAGCGGAGATTGAGGCCTGGCGGATAGCGAGAAGAAAGGATATGCTGAAGGGCAAGTTCCCATCTCCGGAGTTCTGACAGGTTGGTGTTAGTGGGAAGTATCCAGATAACCCGGACGGTGTAACACTGTGCCAAGATGTGCTGGCCGTGCACCAAGGCATGTTTAGCCACAGGATGATCCTCATTACCAACGAACACTGTCTGCCTGTGTCCATTCATGCGAATGGACAGTTTGTTGCTGGTCATTCCCACATAGAACGCTTCACAGTGTAGGCAGGTCAGTTGGTAAATCACGTGGGTGCTTTCACACGTGGCTCTGCCTTTGATCGTGTACACCTTCCGGGTTACAGGACTGGAATAGGTGGTGGTGGGAGGGTGCATGGGACAGGTTTTACACCGGGGGCGGTTACAGGGGTAGGAGCCAGAGGGTAGGGAAGGTGGTTTGGGGATTTCATAGGGATGAACTAAGAGGTTGCGCAGGTTAGGTGGACGGCGGAAAGACACTCTTGGTGGAGTGGGGAGGATTTCATGAAGGATGGATCTCATTTCAGGGCAGGATTTGAGGAAGTCGTATCCCTGCTGGAGAGCCACATTCAGAATCTGATCCAGTCCCGGAAAGTATCCCGTCACAAGTGGGGCACTTTTGGGGTTCTTCTGTGGAAGGTTCCGGGTTTGAGGAGATGAGGATGTGGCTCTGGTTATTTGCTTCTGTACCAGGTCGGGAGGGTAGTTACGGGATGCAAAAGCTGTTTTCAGGTTGTTGGTGTAATGGTTCAAGGATTCCGGACTGGAGCAGATTCGTTTGCCACGAAGACCAAGGCTGTAGGGAAGGGACCGTTTGATGTGGAATGGGTGGCAGCTGTCATAATGGAGGTACTGTTGCTTGTTGGTGGGTTTAATGTGGACGGACGTGTGAAGCTGGATCATGATCCTAATCCTACTCCTAATGATCCAATTCCCCAAGACACTATCCAAATTGAACCATGCCTGGAACAGTTCCGTCCTCCGTCACAGCGGGACCCACCTCCTCTTCCTCAAAATCACCCTCTCCTAACCTTCCAGGAATTTCTGACTTCCAGCCTTGCCTCTCAATCCTCCTTAAAAAACCTTAATCCTACTCCCAACATCACCACTGCTGAAGCCCAGGCTATCCGTGATCTGAAGGCTGACCGATCCATCGTCATTCTTCCGGCGGACAAGGGTTCCACAACTGTGGTACTTGATCGTCGGGAGTATGTGGCTGAGGGGCTGCGTCAGCTTTCAGACAACACTACTTACAAAGTTTGCCAAGGCAATCCCATTCCTGATGTCCAGGCGGAGCTTCAAGGAATCCTCAGAACCTTAGGCCCCCTACAAAACCTTTCACCCGACTCCATCAACCTCCTGACCCCACCAACACCCCGCACCCCTACCTTCTACCTTCCTCCCAAAATTCACAAACCCAATCATCCCGGCCGTCCCATTGTAGCTGGTTACCAAGCCCCCACCGAACGCATCTCTGCCTACGTAGATCAACACCTTCAACCCATTACATGCAGTCTCCCATCCTTCATCAAAGACACCAACCACTTTCTCAAACGCCTGGAATCCCTACCCAGTCTGTTACCCCCGGAAACCATCCTTGTAACCATTGATGCCACTTCCTCATACACAAATATTCCGCATGTCCAGGGCCTCGCTGCGATGGAGCACTTCCTTTCACGCCGATCACCTGCCGCCCTACCTAAAACCTCTTTCCTCATTACCTTAGCCAGCTTCATCCTGACCCACAACTTCTTCACTTTTGAAGGCCAGACATACCAACAATTAAAGGGAACAGCCATGGGTACCAGGATGGCCCCCTCGTATGCCAACCTATTCATGTGTCGCTTAGAGGAAGCCTTCCTGGTTACCCAGGCCTGCCAACCCGAAGTTTGGTACAGATTTATTGATGACATTTTCGTGATCTGGACTCACAGTGAAGAAGAACTCCAGAATTTCCTCTCCAACCTTAACTCCTTTGGTTCCATCAGATTCACCTGGTCCTACTCCAAATCCCATGCCACTTTCCTTGACGTTGACCTCCACCTGTCCAATGGCCAGCTTCACACGTCCGTCCACATTAAACCCACCAACAAGCAACAGTACCTCCATTATGACAGCTGCCACCCATTCCACATCAAACGGTCCCTTCCCTACAGCCTTGGTCTTCGTGGCAAACGAATCTGCTCCAGTCCGGAATCCTTGAACCATTACACCAACAACCTGAAAACAGCTTTTGCATCCCGTAACTACCCTCCCGACCTGGTACAGAAGCAAATAACCAGAGCCACATCCTCATCTCCTCAAACCCGGAACCTTCCACAGAAGAACCCCAAAAGTGCCCCACTTGTGACGGGATACTTTCCGGGACTGGATCAGATTCTGAATGTGGCTCTCCAGCAGGGATACGACTTCCTCAAATCCTGCCCTGAAATGAGATCCATCCTTCATGAAATCCTCCCCACTCCACCAAGAGTGTCTTTCCGCCGTCCACCTAACCTGCGCAACCTCTTAGTTCATCCCTATGAAATCCCCAAACCACCTTCCCTACCCTCTGGCTCCTACCCCTGTAACCGCCCCCGGTGTAAAACCTGTCCCATGCACCCTCCCACCACCACCTATTCCAGTCCTGTAACCCGGAAGGTGTACACGATCAAAGGCAGAGCCACGTGTGAAAGCACCCACGTGATTTACCAACTGACCTGCCTACACTGTGAAGCGTTCTATGTGGGAATGACCAGCAACAAACTGTCCATTCGCATGAATGGACACAGGCAGACAGTGTTTGTTGGTAATGAGGATCACCCTGTGGCTAAACATGCCTTGGTGCACGGCCAGCACATCTTGGCACAGTGTTACACCGTCCGGGTTACCTGGATACTTCCCACTAACACCAACCTGTCAGAACTCCGGAGATGGGAACTTGCCCTTCAGCATATCCTTTCTTCTCGCTATCCGCCAGGCCTCAATCTCCGCTAATTTCTAATTTCAATTTGCCGCCGCTCATACCTCACCTGTCTTTCAACTTCATCTTTGCCTCTGTACATCTGCCCCGACTGACATCTCTGCCCAAACTCTTTGCCTTTACAAATGTCCGCTTGTGTCTGTGTATGTGTGGATGGATATGTGTGTGTGTGCGAGTGTATACCTGTCCTTTTTTCCCCCTAAGGTAAGTCTTTCCGCTCCCGGGATTGGAATGACTCCTTACCCTCTCCCTTAAAACCCATATCCTTTTGTCTTTCCTTCTCCTTCCCTCTTTCCTGACGAGGCAACCATTGGTTGCGAAAGCTAGAATTTTGTGTGTATGTTTGTGTGTCTATCGACCTGCCAGCGCTTTCGTTTGGTAAGTCACATCATCTTTGTTTTTTATATATATATATATATATATATATAAAAAAAGAAAGATGATGAAACTTACCAGACAAAAGCGCTGGCAGGTCGATAGACACACAAACAAACACAAACATACACACAGTGTTACACCGTCCGGGTTGTGCACGGCCAGCACATCTTGGCACAGTGTTACACCGTCTGGGTTGTGCACGGCCAGCACATCTTGGCACAGTGTTACACCGTCCGGGTTATCTGGATACTTCCCACTAACACCAACCTATCCGAACTCCGGAGATGGGAACTTGCTCTTCAATATATCCTCTCTTCCCGTTATCCACCAGGCCTCAATCTCCGCTAATTTCAAGTTGCCGCCACTCATACCTCACCTGTCATTCAACAACATCTTTGCCTCTGTACTTCCACCTCGACTGACATCTCTGCCCAAACTCTTTGCCTTTACAAATGTCTGCTTGTGTCTGTGTATGTGCGGATGGATATGAGTGTGTGGGCGCGAGTGTATACCTGTCCTTTTTTCCCCCTAAGGTAAGTCTTTCCGCTCCCGGGATTGGAATGACTCCTTACCCTCTCCCTTAAAACCCACATCCTTTCGTCTTTCCCTCTCCTTCCCTCTTTCCTGATGAGGCAACAGTTTGTTGTGAAAGCTTGAATTTTGTGTGTATGTTTGTGTGTCTATCGATGTGCTTTCGTTTGGTAAGTCACATCATCTTTGTTTTTAGGTATATTTTTCCCATGTGGAATGTTTCCCTCTATTAATATATATATATATATATATATATAAAGGTGGGGGTGGGGGGTGGGGGAGACAGGCCATTATATGGTTAATGACGATAGAGGTGTCTGACAAGGCAGAACAACACACATCTTGAAAAGTCTGTCTTCTAAAAATTCCTGAAGGAAACAGGGCAGGCACCCACAGAAGCCCCACATGTAAAGTGTAAGGAGGGTAACAGTTCTCCAGCAGGTGTTGTAGGCCTTCTCCAAATCGAAGAACATGACCACAGTCTGGGATTTCTGCAGAAAACCGTTCATGACAGTGGTGGACAAAATAACGAGATGGTCTACTGCAGAATGCCATGCTTGAAATCCACACTGCGCATTCGTTGGTTGGTTGGGATTGAATGGACCAAACAGCAAGGTAATCAGTCCCTTGTATTAAAGTTGGTCCATTCAGATGGATTTACATCTCACAAGGGTCATAACAGGGGGGGGAAAAAAAAACAGTAAAGGTGCAGTCATGTTGTCAATGGTGAAAACAAAAGGAGGGAAGTCAGCAAGTGGGCAATCTCAAGGCTATGCTAGAGGCAGGAAATATCCCACCCCTGATGCAGTACAGGCAAGACCACCTGCTATTTAAAAGCATTCAACAACTAGAATGTAAAAGTGCATATTGTAAAAGGAGACTAACCAAATCTAAAAAGTGATAAAAACAGAGTAAAAAGGAGAGAAAAGAGGATCTTGGCCAGGGAGTCAGGAATCTCCAAACACAGCTTACAGTGGGAGACACTCCAACCCTCACCGCCCTGCCTCTACTCCTCAGGGAGATTAAAAACCTGAAAACTGAAAATAAAAACAACTATGACGGAGGAAACTGAGAACCAGTTCCACTATCCGGGAATCGTCTGCCAATATTAAAGGTAAAGTGCGGGGAAGTCTGTACTTAGTATGCCGAGCCAAAAGATGGGAGCATTCCACCAAAATATGGGCTACTGACTGGAAGGCCCCACAACCACAAAGTGAAGGTGGCTCATTAAACAAAAGAAAACCATGGGTCAGCCGGGTATGGCCGATGCAGAGATGACACAAGGTGGTCGAGTCCTTTCAGAAGAGGCAGAAGTAAGAACGCCATGGGACAGGTGTCACCTTAATTGCACGAAGTTTATTAGACAGGGAGGTAGCTTCCCCAAGAGTTGGCCCATGACTGCGCGAACTGGGATTTGATATGAAGCCGTAAATCTGCCGCAGGAGGGGTTGCAGGGAATGGGGGGTAAGTGACTGCTCCCCCAGCCAACGATCTGCAAGCTCATTACCTGGAATACCCACATGGCCAGGGACCCAAAGGAAGTCAACGGAGCAAGCAGCATGGTGAAGATCAGCAAGACAGTCATGGATGGCTGAGACCAAGGAATGGCGTGAAAAACACCAGTCAATAGCCTGAAGGCCACTCATTGAGTCCGTACATAACAAAACACGGTGGAGTTGGGACTGTTTAATACAGGTAAGGGCCTGGGAAATTGCCATCAATTCTGCAGTAAACACCCCACATGCAACTGGCAAGAGATGATTTTCCATGCCAACAGAGGACATGAAGGCATATCCCACATGATCAGCACATTTAGAGCCATCAGTGTAAGAAACCACAGCATCCCGAAACTCCCATAAAATTCGGCAGAAAAAACAACGGAGCACCATCGGAGGAACAGAATCTTTCGGACCTTGGTGGAGATCCATCCGAATCTGGGGCCGAGGAACTGACCAACGGGGGGGTGTTGGGGAGGGAACGTAGGAGACAGGACAAAGAAGGAAGCTGAAAATCACAGCGAAGAGACACGAGGCGGAGCCCAACCGGTAAACCCGCCCGAGGGTGAGAATCAGGTGGGTGACGTTCTTGGTCTGGGAACAGGATAGAATAGGAAGGATGAGTGGGAGAGGAATGGACACCGATTGCATAAGAAACCAGAAGCTGGGACCACCGAACAGAAGGGGGGGTGGGGATTCCAGCTTCAACCAGGAGACTATCAACAGGGCTAGTAGGGAAAGCACTGGTGGCCAAACGGATACCGCGATGGTGGACCGGATCCAGGAGGTGGAGTGAGGAACGGGCAGCCAAACCACAAACTTGACAACCATAGTCCAAATGAGACAGCACTAAAGCACGATAAAGGTGGAGAAGAGTGGAATGAACCGCACCCCAAGAGGTGTGGGCAAGGAAGCGAAGGACATTGAGTTTATGGGAGCATCCTATCTTCAGAAGTCTAATATGAGGCAGCCAAGTGAGCTTGTTGTCGAAACGAAGACACAGGAAACAAAACTGTGAGACCACAGATAATCATTGTGCATCGAGGTAAGCTCCGGATTGGGCTGGACCGTAGTACGGCGACAGAAGTGGACCACCTGCGATTTTAAATGAGAGAAGTGAAACCAGTGTGAGAGGGTCCATGCAGAGGCATGCCGTATAGCACCCAGGAATTGCCACTCTGCAGAGGCCATTGAAGAGGAAGTAACCCAAATGCAGAAATCATGCACATACAGAGCAGGTTTGACCAAAGGACCGATGGAGCCCACAAGTCCACCTATAGTAATGAGGAAAAGAAGAGTACACTCAATATGGAACCCTGTGGGATGCCATTCTCCTGGGTATGTGGAGCACTAAAAACAGTACCAACCCGAACCCTAAACAACCGACGGAACAGGAACTGATGGATAAAAATTGAGAGTGGGGCACGAAGACCCCCACTCATGAAGCGTAAGAAAGATATGATGGTGCCAAGCTGTGTCACAGGACTTGCGAAGGTCCAAAAATACTGCAACCAAATGGTGGCGGTAGGAAAAAGCCTGCCAAACTACGGATTCCAAGCAAAGTAAATGATCGATCGGAGACTGTCCCTCTCAGAAGCCACATTGGTAAGGGAACAATAGATCCTGAGATTCGAGGACCCAATGGAGCTGACGGGCTACCATCCATTCAACTTGCAAACAATGTTTGTCAGACTAACTGGCTCGTAGCTTTTGACAAACAAGGGGTTCTTACCAGGCTTAAGGACAGGATCCATGATGCTATCCCTCCATTGAGAAGGGAAGTCACCCTGGAGCAAAATACAGTTAAACACCCGGAGAAGAAGTTGTCGTTGGGGAGCACTGGGATGTTGAAGTAATTGGTTATGAATGGAGTCTGGGCCAGAAGAAGAAAAGGCGGAATGAAGTTCCCATTCAGTAGAAGATTTGTTGGAAGATTCTGACTGTCAAGGGGTAAAATGTAAGGTGGAAGCTTCAGCCTGCTGTTTCTAGTGAAGGAAAGTAGCCGGATAGGAGGTTGATGCCGATGCTGTTACAAAATGGGGTGCAAGATGTTCCGCGAGAATCAACAGGTCCGTGCAAAGGCTTTCTGGGAGGGCAAGGTCTGGGAGGGTAGACTGCCGATGGCAACCTTGGAGAGACCGAAGTGTAGTCCATACCCATGACAAAGGGACAATAGAACCAAGGGAAGAAACAAAGCATTCCCAACACACCTGTTTGCTCTGTTTAATTAAGTAATGGGCTTTGGCACGAAGGCGTTTAAAGGTAATAAGATTGACAGTGGATGGGTGCCTCTCAAGGTGTTGCAAAGCTCGAGGGTGATCACGGATGGCAATGGCTATGGCCGTACTCCACCACATCAACGTAAAATGACAGTATTCCCAAAACAAACAAAATTGTAACTAAATTGTGGATAATAATTGACTTACCCTCGTATATCAGGATATTTCAATAACTGCTTTCCACTGCAGATGCAGTGTCCATGAGTGGCAAGGCTACAGAAGACTTTTCAGTGAGGAACAGGGACAGCTGTCAAACTGGAGATACTATTGATGGTGCTGCACTTGATATGGACCAACATATCTATAGAGCTATCTTAGAGGTTGAGATCAATATCTAAGAGGGTGGCTTAATGAGTTGAGGAGGGCCAAATGAAGTACCACTACAAGTCATTTCCTTTCCTGTTCCACTTGCAAAAAGAGTGAGCAGAGAACAACTCTGTATGTGCTTAGATACATGCTCTAATTTCTCTTATCCTATCTTAGGGGTCCTTGTGCAAATTCTCTCTGAGCTCCACACATTGGTCCACTAGAGCTGAGTTGTACCCTTTCCCTTACGTACTGCTCCACTCAGGAATTTCCATTATTGTCATACATAGTTGATTCAGTTCTCTTCCTTCCCATACCCTGTTACTGTCTCTCTTTAGTTAAGTAAACTCTTTCTCCATTCTTTATTGCTTAATATGTCTATACTTCCTTCTCCTCTACTGTATCAGCCTTCAAAACACACACCAGCCAACTTCTACCATTGCATTTTGAATATCTGCTACCATAATGGCCCACCATACACAACGTGCCATGCTAGAATTCTCTGCTTTTGTTGCGACAGCCCCTTTTCGAACATATTATTCCAGTGAAGTTTTTAACATATTCTCCTCTAACAACTCATGCTGCCCAACTTGCCCATTAGCCGACTGAGCATGTTTATTTAAGATGTCATAGTACACTGGCATGTGTTTATTCATGCTTTCATCATACAATCTAGCATGTTTGTTTATGACCACGTGTGTTTTTACCGTAGCGTACGTCAGTTTGTGATTATTTACAACCACACCCACTACTTCCGGCTTCCTTAAATGTTTCCCTACTTTCCTTCTAATTTCCTACTAGCTGTCTATACTTCAAAAATCTTTGGTCGTAAGTTTTCAATTTATTTTTTCAGTTACTTCCTTTTGTCTCCCATCCAACTAAGCCTTCGATCATTCTACTTTCACTGATTATGAGAACTCTCTTTGCCCTCGCAAAACTAGAATCTCATACCCTCATCCTGCAATCTTCACTGGCAGATGGTGTCTTATCTAATCAGCTTACCTTTAAAATTGGCATCTCAGACTGTTACCCTTCCCACTGCAAGACCCCTCACCTTCTCCAATTCTATCAGTCCCTCATCCTCATCAATCCAGTCCTCCATTATCACACTATCTGAGCTCAAACCATAATTGACAGCCTCTACACCTTCCAGAAAATCTGTTTACTCTGTGCCCACTACTTCTGCCAGCACTGCAATAGAAACTCTAGCCTTTCAACAGCCGGAACAGCTTTTCCAGCCACATCTGAGGAAGCTGCCAACAACAACTCCTGTCCTGTGCCCACATGGGATTACCTATTGCCAAGAAAAAGTCCACCACTCTGATCCAACCTCCCCCGGTCAACTATTCATAGCTTCCTGACCATGTCTTGCTGAATTACTACATCTTCCACATTCCTAAAAAACTTCCTCCACTCTCCATGAAACACACTGCTCCTGAACACCCATCCTACAACTCTGTTATCAATCTTTTGTCAAAACTTTGACCCTTGCAGAAGTCCCAGCCCTTTAGCCTCAAACCTAATTTCAACCATGCTGGACTTGTAAAGGACCTTATTTCCTTTACTTGTTCTTTCCTGTGGAAAGATTTCTTCACCACTGACAACAGTCAACCAAAGCTTGTTTAAAAAGGTTCCAGCCCCTCTCCAACTATGATTCCCTTCCCCTTCCAACAAGTAATTCCTTGGCAATCTTTTAGGAATTCCTCAATTCTAACATGGCCTCGCCTTCTTTTGCTAAATGCTTCCCAGTTTGAGTCCTATGTAACACTCTGCAATCCATAACCAGAAAACCAATCCAACCTAATCCTTCCCACAGCCAAGGTTCCACCACAGTGGTCCAGAATCGTAGACTATGTGACTGATGGTCTCCGCTAACTTTTCAGCACCTATGCGTACGAACCTTACAACCATGATCCCATCCAGTAGGTCCAACATGACTTCAAGCAGCTCCTCAAGGTCTTTTAGGTCCATCCCAAAAACTGACAAGTGAACCTTTCTCCCTCCTCACACCACCAGCTCGTCATACTCCTTTTGTTTACCTATTCGCAAATTCCTCAAAACCAACGCCACGTTTCCTTACAGGTTGTCCCATTGTATTTGGGTGCAATGCTCCCGGAGAACGAATCTCTGCCTTTATTCACTAACTTCTCCAAATTATAGCCTGCAATCAACTTTCCTACATTTAATGCACAGCTACTTCATTCATCTCCCCTCTATAGTTCCCCATTATGTTAACCCCAGACTCCTTGTCATAGTCACTGCGGATTGGGTCCTTGTACAACACCCCCAACCGCCTCCAGATACCAAACCCACTATCTCTTTCCTAATTCTCATAGTTAATCATACCCTGACACAGAATTTTTCACTTTCAAATACCAAATCTGTAAACAAATCTGTGATACTGCCATAGGTATCGTATTACCCTACGGCAACTCATTTATGGGCCATATGGAAGAATTCTTCCTATCCAGTCAACACCAGAAACCTCTTGTCAGGTTCAGATTTACTGATGGCATTTTCATGCTCTGGATTCATGACAACGATAAGCTTTCTTCTTTCTTCCATAACCTCAACACCTCCCAAATCTGCCTCACTTGGCCCCTCTCAACTTAATGAGCCATCTTCCTAGCTGTCGATCTCCACCTCTCAGATGACTCCATTGATATATCTGTCCATATCAAGCACACCTCAACTCTGACAGCTGCCACCCTATTGACATCAAAAAGGCTTCCTTCTAGCCTCAACATCTGTGAACTGCATCTGCAGTGGAAAACAGGAGTTGTTGGAACATACTAACAGCCTTATTACAGCCTTTACTGACGGACAATATCCTAGTCAGCTCATCCATAAACAAATATCCCACGTCATCTGCTCCTCTGACACCAGTAAACATGTAAACCACCCATTGACATGCACTTGTCTGATCACCTAGTATTACCCTGACCTTGAAAATTTCAACCACTATCTCCACCTGGACTTGAACTACATTTTTTATTGTGCCCTGGGATAGGGGATATACAGTATACCCTGGTCATCCCTATTCCAATCCTCCTCTCAATATTACACTCCATGGCTCATCCTGTTGTGGTTTACCCAGGTGCAAGACCTGTCCCACAAACCTGCTTCCTACCCAATAAAAGGCAGTGTCACATGTGAAACACTGTTATATATCAGCTATGCTGCAATTACTGTACAGCATTCAACATGGGCATGACAAGTCACCAACTGCCTACTCGCATACATGGCAACCCGCAAACCGAAGGAAACAACAAACTTGACCATCCAGTGGCTGAAGACGCTGCATACCACACCACAAATTATCAGAACATTGTGTGGGCCATTTGGATACCCCCTCCCAGCACAAGTTTCCCTGAACTACACAGATGAGAATTATATCTCCAGCATATCCTGCATTCTCGCAATCCCCCTGGCCTAAACCCCTGCTCACCTGTTCCCACTGCCGCACCTTACCTTTTTCCTTCCCTCTTTGGTTCACACCATTCCTTCCTCATCCAGATTGTGCACTGCCTCCTCCCACTATCACTGTCATCCCCCCTCTCCCATGCTGGCACACAAGATGCAATATCTGAGAATTTCATCGTAAAAATCAGAAAACGGTCTTACATCCTAATGTCCTCAGCCACTTTCAAAGTAGTCAACTTGGACATAAATGCAACACTCTCAGTCTTGTCCCCCTTTCTGGGAGCACTCGTGGATGTCTGCAGGGTGAAGGGTGTTCAAGACTCGATGCGATTCCACTTGGTTGTCTTCAGTCTAGTCAAACATTGCTTCTTCACCCCAATTTTTATCTTCGGGAACAGGTAGAAGTTTCAAGGGGTTAAGTCTGGAAAGTAGGGAGGGTAGGGAACTGTTGCTAACTTGTTTCCGGCCAGTAATTCCTTCATAATGAGTGAGGTGTGCACGGGAGCGTTGTCACGATGCACCAATCAGTCTTCCTTCTTCCACAGCTCTGGCTGTTTGCACCGACCATTTTACCTTACTTGCCTCCAAACCCTGCAGTAAAACTGCCCACTGACAGTATGACCACGTGGGACAAACTTCTTATGCACTGTTCCCTGAGTGAAAAAAAAAATAATAATAAATAAATAAATAAATAAATAAAAAACCAACTTGTTGAGCTTTTTTCGGCTTTGTAGAAAATGACATTTTCCATTGTGACCATTGTTGCTTCATTTCAGTGTCATAATCGCTGATCCAAAATTAACCACCTGTTATGACACTGAATAAGAATTTTGAAACAATGGAAAATTCAGGATGGAATGTAACAATATTATGAGAAAAGGAAAGTTGCTACTCATCATATAGCAGAGATGCTGAGTTGCAGATAGGCACAACAAAAAGGCTATCACAAATAAAGCTTTCAGCCATTATGGCCATCATCAACAATAAAGAAAAACACACACACACACACACACACACACACACACACGCACACACGCACACACGCGCGCGCTCGCGCGCACGCAATGTGACACACACGACTGGACTCTCAGGGAGTGTGGTTTCATTAGTCTGCGACTGCAGTCGTGTGTGTGTGTGTGTGTGTGTGTGTGTGTGTGTGTGTGTGTGTGTGTGTCTTGTTGACAAAGGCCATAATGGCGGAAGGCTTCATCTGTGACAGCCTTTTCTGCAACTCAGCATCTCCGCTATATGGCAAGTAGCAACTTCCCCTTTCATAATATTGAATCAGAATTCTGGATACATTCTAACTCTTTGTTGCAGCTCAGGGCACATCTGATTCCTGAGGTTTCATTGGTTGATGCTGAGAATGTGAGGGACAAACTTCACTGCAATTCATCTCACCATCAGTTCATCGGCTAGAATTTGTTGACATGTACCCTATCACAGCCCAAGTCTGTTACAAACATTGTGAATTGTCTGTCTTCAGTCTTCATGAATCATGTCAACACTTTCATGATCATTTCTGGTGTTGTAACTGTTCACGGTAGACTAGAATGTTTGTCATCTTCCACAGATTCTCAGCTTACCTCGAAGCACTTTGACCACTCAAATATTGTTGCTTGATTCAGTGCACTCTCATAAAATGCCTCTGTCAACATGTGGTGGGTTTCAGGTACAGGTTTTCTTCAACTCTCAACAGAATTTGATGTACACCTGTTGCTCCATCACACTGTCCTATTCACAATTCGTAGAACTACTGAAACACATCCTGACAAGCATCACTAGAACTCACAATTGCATGCATCAAAGATGATGCAACTTTGTGCTGCAGTAACTAAGACGTGTACCTTGAGAAATCTAGCAGCAGAAAGTCATACTGCTACTGGTTTGATCGGTACAATGAAATTCTCCGGTAGTTTTTACCCTTCTCCTTTCCCTGCCTTCTTCCATTTTCATTTCCACCTCGTTCTCTCTTTTCACTCTCTTCCCTCTGCCCCTCTCTCTTTCCACATCTTTTTCATTACTATCATCCATACTCCTTTCGAATTCTTGTGTGGCTGCAGAGCCATGTGTCCAGGGACCTTCCTCTTTCTTGCTAACTCCTCCTTGTGTCCTTCCCTACTCCGTTCCAACCTCCACCAGCTCACACAACTACTCTCAATAATTGCGTATGAATAATCAGTCTTGCTGTGGCGTGTTGGGTCTTAGTGTTGTTTTGTGTGTAATTTTGCTAGAAAAAGAGCAAGAGCTCGAAAGCTAGTGTAAATGCTGTTTCTTTTTGGTGTCTCTGCACTCCACACACCAGTTCATTATAGGGCTTTTTCCGATGCCATTCACACCAGCAGTACGGGAAGAATGACTGTTTGAATGCTTGTGTGTAAGCTATAACTAGTCAACAACAAGAAGTTCGAGACTTAATAGCAGTTTGACAATGGGAAACTGTGGAAGATAATGAAATAGCAAACAGTATGATTATGCAAGAAAAATGTGTAAGCTTTTTAATTCCATATTCTTAAATCTGTAGTCAAGACTGACTCTCACTCTTTCAGTGAAAGGTAGCAGTAGGATAGTTAAACGTATTCAGTGTGATAACAAAATATGCCTTCTTAGGTGCATTACGTCTACATCTATACTCTGCAAACCACAGTTTACTACATGGCAGAGAGTATGTACCAGTTATAAGGGTTTCTTCAAATTCCTTTCACATACGGAGCATGGGAAGAATAATTATTTCCAATGCCTTTGTGAGTTCTGTAAGCATTCTCATCTTACCCTAAGAGAGTAATACATAGGGGGTTATAGTACATTCCAGAGTAATCATTTAAAGTCAGTTCTTGAAACTTTGTTAATAGATCTTCTCAGGGTAGTTTATGTCCATCTTCAAGTGCCTTGAAGTTCAGTTCCTTCAGTATCTCTGCGACTCTCGCACGGACCAAACAAACCTGCCCTTCTCTGTATAGGTTCAATAATCTCTGTTAGTCCTATATGGTACTGGTCCCACGCACCTGAGCAATAGTCTAGAACCTGTTGCACGAGTGATTTGTAAGCAGTCTCCTCTGTAGACTGGTTGCACTTCCTAGTATTCTACTAATAAACTGAAGTCTACCACTTGCTTTACCCACGGCTGAGCCTATGTGATAATTCCATTTCACATCTACATAGATACTCCACAAGCCACCATATGGTGCACGGTGAGGGGTACTCTGGACCACTACTTGTCACCCCCCCCCCCCCCACCCCTTCTTTTCCACTCACAAATTGAGCAAGGAAAAAACAACTGTCTGTGGAATTTTGATGTGGACTTCCTCAAAGATGTCAGATCTCTTTGTCGCCATTAGATCTATTTAATTATATTTCCATCATGAATGGGTTCTGAACTATTTGTTCTTGGTAGTTTTCAGAGAAGACATTTAGTAATGTTTCTCATTATGTCTTATAATACTGACCACTAACAAAACTGTAATTTTCCCAATTGATTGTTGGATGAGTCTCCACTGATAATTACAGCATCTTTGGGGAACTTATGCACAATCTAACTGAAGTTTTCTCTAAACTTTTTGGTTACATTGGGAGATGGGTCTGGTGCATGACAGAAGGATCATTTTATATACACTCTTGATACTGCTTCTAGCCCAAACAATCCCACATGCAGCTTCAATTTCTATCTCGGTGAATTTGAGTTTCCTTTCTACTGCGACAAATACACAACCTCCATTTCCCCTTTGCCTATGCCTTCAATATATATTAAAATGCGTAGTGCATCCCTGGTCCATTTAGGGAGACTCTGCAGTTCTCAACCACATGGCGCAAGTCCAGAAAGTCACAGCCTAGCTTGTAACAGAACCTCTGAAGTCTCTGGTTCAGTCCTTCCACTCACCTCAGAAACAAAGAGTCGTGATCAGTTCTGAGGACATTGTTGCAAATTGTGAGCTTCTCAACCTTCCCTGCCAGTCGCTGAAATGACCCAAGTATGACCTCAGAGCCCAGATGAAAGGCATTTGTTCTAACGTACAACACAATTTGCAGTTAATTGCACTCTGTTCCCTCAATGGCTGCTGGAATAGCCTCTTCATCATGTTGAGTGCACCTGATGTCTTTCCCTGTCCCTTGCTGCCATTTCCTTAAGGTGTACCATCAGTCACCACATGTTGGAACTGCCAATGATTAATATACCCCTACCATTTAGTGTTTGCCTCCTCTTCACACTGATCAAAACAGGCTTCCTCAAAAAAGTGAAGAGAGCTTCAATGGCTATCCCTAACATGTTGGTTTGGGGGATTAGTACAACACCCTGAGTCCTCTCTGACCCCCATACACCCTGTACAGGACACCTCATAGCCAATTGGATAAGTAATGATGGATTCTGTACTTTCTGCATCGGGGACAGGATCCACAGGAGAGGATAGTACTTTTAAGTACCTCTGGTACAGGTATCACAGGTACACGGCTCTTGGGAGCTCTTCCAACATTCCGATTCACAGCTGCTGCTTCAACAGTAGTCAGCGAAATTTCCAGCTGCTTACGAAGGTTAACCAACTCGTCCTGTGTTCGAGAACAGCGTTCACAGTTGAACTGCATTTTGGCTGGCATAACGTATTACACACAGTGAAGAAATAACTTTAATTAAGTCTGCTGATTGTCTTTTAATCTGTTGAGCTCAAACTTTGCTAATTCCCTTTATGAACTGAAGCAAATACATAAGCCAATACAAAAACCTGTGGTAAAAATTACTATTTTTCTAAATCATTTTGAGGTTAATTATGGTTGTTAGCAAACTCAAAAACAGAGTTAATTTATGAAAATTGTAAAGAATATATAGGGCTGATCATCTTTAAGGGAAAACTAGAGGTAGCACAATATGTTAATTAGAATACATACTACAATAACTAAATCACAATTACTACAACTGAAAAACTAATATTATGAATGTGCTAAGTGCCATTTTTTTAAAAAATTGACTTTATTCACTCTAAAGGAGATACATCCATGCAAGTACATTATACTAGAAGCGCTTCATTATATGACAAAGGTAAGAAGTTGTAACTGTGACCAACAGATGGTATTGCTCTTAGCTCCACGGCCTTCTTCATTCGTCGATCACTGTTTAATTATATTACATCAGTTTTACACGCCTACTTAACGCTGCCATGTTGTTGTTGTGTTGTGGTCATATTTCTGCCATGGAAAAACAAAATGATGCTAGTAACGTCCCAAAACATTGCTTATCTGTGAAAGTTCAATGGCATGGAAAACAATTCCAGCAAAATACATAAAGAAAGCAGGTAGGTATTTGATTTATACACTGTCTTGTTCCATTTTTGTCAGAACTAGGTTTGACTAATGTGATGGGGAACAGTGTACAATGAATTCATGTAAGTACTTATTTTGTGAAACACATGGAATGGAAATATACCTAGTGTAATCAGAACATGTTTTGAATATACTGAAACTTGAGTAAGTAATCTTTCCCTTTTCAGCTGAAATGTAAATGTAGCCATCATTTGAGTCTTCGTTGAACGAATTAAGAACAAATTTATTTCACAACTTCTATAAGCAAAATGAAACTGGCACAACCCTAATGGGTTTAATGAAAATACTACCAGTCTCCAGGTGGTACAGGGATGAATATGTCAAACCAAAGAACAGCCATCATCAATCAAGTGTAGTGTATAGGGTTCCCGATGGAAAAGATTGTCATTTCAGAGTCTGCTGTAAAACATTCAGGGATGTACTTTGTGTTTCAAAGAGGAGGATTGCGACATTAACCAATACACTGAAGATGGGCCAAGTGTTGCACCATGACAACAGAGGTGGTGCACACAACAGCAAATATACTAAGGATGATGCTCTACTGATAAAGCAACACATATTGTCAATTCCAAGAGAGGAAACTCATTATTGCTGAAGGAAGTCTTCTAAATACCTCAGCCGCGATCTTAATATTAGTCGCTTATGCAAAGCATTTAAAGTCAAATTTCCAGAGACCAAAGTTTATGAAATACAGTATAGGCAGATATTTCTTAAATACTTTCCAGATCTATCATTTGGAAGACTAGGGTCATATACTTGTGACTCGTTGCACCTTGACAGGAAAGGGTACTCACCAGAGAACACAAGAAAATCAGAAAGCACTAGAACTGCACCATAGAAAGGCAGAAAGTGCAATGACAAACATGAAGAATGATGCAAAGTCTTCAACTAAGCCTGGAGCTAACACTTTTACATTGGCAATCGATCTGTAGCAAGTATTGTTTGTTCCAACTCTTACACACTCACATATGTTCTACTTATGCCAGATTTTGTGTTATGACTTCTGTGTTCCTGTTCATGACAACAGTGAGGGAATAATGTGTTTGTGGCATGAAGGTGAAGGGACTCTGGGAGCTAACAACAAAGCATCCTGTCTGTTTCATGTCCTGAATTGCACTAAAAATACTGTCAGCATAACTGGTAACAAAACAAAACTTGTGATTTGGAGTGACAACTGCAAGGATTTTATTGACTTCAAGACTGCTGCTGGTAAAGTCATCAACACAACAATGCTACACATCAGCTCTGCCACACAAATTAAAATCACCTCACCTGAACAGGTGATTATAGAAGTATCCGATTCCACCCATCTGCTTTGACCCATAATGTCATCAATATGGTGGAAATGGCTATTCTAAGCTTCTCCAATATGGTGCCTATGATTTCCCCCCCCCCCCCCCCCCCACGCACACGCGCGCACACACACACACACACACACACACACACACACAAAAGTACATATAAGTACGGCAGTAATATCTCCCTCCAAAAATACAATCACACTAATGGGACAACCAAGGGAAATTGAGGGTTTTCTGGGTGGGGACAAGCTTTTTTTCTTTTAAACCTTACAACATGATCCCAAAACACACAAAGCGACAAAAAAATTACAAAATTCTGCTACACCAAAAAAATCTACAGGAATCTGACACTTCCCTTGACCTATATAGATCAACCACACCTGACAATATCACAACACCAACACCTACCACTTAAACTACAAAAATTGGAATCGGTCACTTTTCTTGACTTATATAGGTCAACCATGATTATTGGTACAAAAAAAAACCAACACCTACAACTACAAAAAATAGAACAAAAACCACAACACCTTAAAAGCCCAAGAATCTAACATCTCTACATAAATTAAAACACATTCAGTATACCATAAACACACAAAACTTTACAACTTGAATAGCTAAAAAACAGAAACAAACAATTACCTATCACCAACAAATTCCAGTGCTGTAAACTAGGTCCCCCCCCCCCCACCCACACACACACCAGACGACAGCCTCAAACACAACAAGACATCTATAAACACAAGCAACGCATGAACTCCGCACCATAATAAAGTCACACACCGCAACACCCTTACGGCTTGGTGAGAGCAGACAGGTGGAATCTGACACTTCCATTGACATTGGAGTAGTACTTTTTTTTTTAGGGTGCAAAACTGCTACGGTCATTAGCACTCGGTCTATGACTTAGGAAAAGGTAAAAAAACGAAACTGGAAACCAACAGCAATGGGAGCGAAACTCAAAAAAGTGGGGAAACTAATACCAGAAGGAAAGCTTAAAAAACCACTATGGAAGGGGGGTTGTTTGTCCCCAAAAAGAGCTTTAAATGACTGACATCATCTCACTGGCACTAATAAACTCGAGAACGCGATCGGCTGAGCGCGTGTCATCTGCTAAAATGGAAGATATATATCAGGCGACAGCTGTAGACGGGCGCGTAACAGAGTAAAATAAGGGCACTCGAGTAAAAGGTGTCTGACCATCCACAGTTGAGAGCAGTGGGGACAGAGTGGGGGAGGATTGCCACTTAAAAGATGTCGATGGCTAAAAAGACAATGCCCTATCCGGAGTCTAGTTAAAAATACCTCCTTCCGACGATGAGTTCGGGAGGAAGAAGTCCAAGCACAGGGAAGAGTTTTCACGTCCTGCAATTTATTATTGGGAAGTGTCGGCCAATGTGCGTGCCATAGAAGAGCAACACGACATAAAAAAACTCCACAGATTGGCGAAGGGAATCACGTGAATAGCAGGCTGAAGAAGAGAGACTGCAGCCTTGGCTGCTATATTGGCCACCTCATTTCCACAGATACCAACACGACCTGGGATCCAGAGGAATGCCACAGAGACGTCCCCCAAGTGGAGCAAGTGGAGGCAGTCCTGAATGCGGTCACTGGTCGGGAAGCCGAAATCGATTTGGGGTGTCGCCAACAATATAGGCACTCCCAACACCAAACAATGTTTTTGAGCCATCAGTGTAAATAAATGTGACATCCTTCATTTGTGCGCATAGAGCAGCAAATGCCCGACGATAAACAAGAGAAGGGGTACCTTCCTTGGGAAACTGACAAAGGTCACGGAGCAGGCAGGTCAGGGGCCGGAGTCAAGGTGGTGCTGTACCCCAAGTTGTCAAGAAAGGCTTAGGAAAGTGGAAGGAAAGAGAATGTAGCAGTTGACGGAAGCGGACTCCAGGTGGTAGTAGGGAGGAAGGGCGGCCTGCATAACCTAAATCCAAGGAGGTGTCAAAAAAAATGTTATGGGCCGGATTAGCAGGCATGGAAGACAAATGGCTAGCATAAAGACTCAGAAGGACAGCTCGCCAATTGGACAGCAGAGGTTCAGCAGTCTCAGCATAAAGGCTTTCAACAGGGCTGGTGTAAAAACCTCCAGACACTAAACGTAATCCACGGTGGTGGACAGAGTCGAGACGCCGAAGAATAGATGGCCGAGCAGAAGAGTAAACTATGCTTCCATAGTCCAATTTCGAGTACACTAAGGCGCGATAGAGGCAGAGAAGGACCACTCCGTCTGCTCCCCAGGAGGTACCATTCAGGACACGGAGGGTGTTAAGGGGGCGCAGACAGCGAGCCGAAAGATAGGAAACGTGGGAGGACCAGCACAGTTTTCTGTAAAACATAAGACCCAAGAACTTAGTGATGTCCGCGAACGGAAGGCTGACAGAGGCTAGATGTAAGGAAGGCGGAAGAAACTCGTACCACGCCAAAAATTGACACAAATGATCTTACTGGGAGACAAGCGGAAGCCGGTTTCGATGCTCCAAGAGTGGAGGCGATTGAGACATCCTTGAAGACGTCGTTCAAGAAGGCTGGTCCGTTGAGAGCTGTAGTAGATCGCAAAATCGTCCACAAAGAGGGAGCCTGAGACATCAGGAAGGAGACAACCCATAATTGGACTTATGGCAATGGCACACAGTAAAACACTCAGCACAGAGCCCTGGGGTACCTCGTTTTCTTGGGAGAAAGTACGGGAGAAGGTAGTGTTCACCCGCACTTTTAATGTGTGCTCTGCCATAAATTCACAAACAAAAAGGGGCAGCCGACCTCGAAAGCCCCAAGAGAACAGCGTGCGAAGAATGCCTGTCCTCCAACAGGTATCGTATGCTCTCTCCAGATCAAAAAATATTGCTACTGTTTGGCGTTTCGTGAGAAAATTGTTCATGATATAAGTGGAGAGAGCAACAAGATGGTCAACGGAAGAACGATGCTTTCAGAAACCGCATTGGGCAGGTGTTAAAAGACTTCAGGACTCCAGCCACCAGGCTAAACGGCAATTCACCATACGCTCCAAAATCTTACATACACTACTCTTGAGAGAAATGGGGCAATAGCTAGAGGGGAGATGTTTGTCCTTTCCAGGTTTCGGAACAGGAACGACGATAGCTTCCCGCCATCTTCTGGGAAAAGTACTGTCGGTCCAAATTCGATTATAAAGGCGAAGGAGGCAACGCAGACTATGGTACGATAAATGCAGCAACATTTGGATGTTGATACCATCTGATCCTGGGGCGGAAGAGTGAGAGGAAGAGAGTGCATGTTGGAGTTCCCGCATGGAGAAAACAGTACTATAGCTTTCGCGATTTTGAGAGGAGAAAGCAAGAGGTTGCACTTCCCCCGCACGTTTCTTCGGGAGAGAAGCTGGCGGGTAATTTGAAGAGCTCGAAATCTCAGCAAAGCGTTGACCCAATGAGTTAGAAATTGCGACGGGGTCCACTAATGTATCATGTGTGACAGTGAGCCCAGAGACCGGGGAGAAACTAGGCGCGCCTGATAACCATCGAATCCGACTCCAAACTTCCGAGGAGGGAGTGAAGGTGTTAAATGAGCTAGTAAAGAAGTCCCAGCTGGCCTTCTTGCTATCGCGGATGACACGACGGCATCGTGCACGGAACTGCTTATAGCGGATACAGTTGGCCAAGTAGGATGGTGGCGGAAAACGCGAAGAGCATGTCGCCGCTCATGTATTGCATCACAGCATGCCTCATTCCACCAAGGAACTGGGGGGTGCCGAGGCAATTCGGAGGTGCGTGGTATTGAACGTTCCACAGCCGTAAGAATAGCTTCTGTAATATGAGTGACCTCATCGTCGACGCTAGGAAAGTGACGGTCATCGAATGTCGCTAGAGACGAAAAAAGTGTCCAATCAGCTTGGGCAAACTTCCAGCGTCTCGGGCGCATATACGGCAGTTGTGGCTGCAATCTAAGGACGCATGGAAAGTGGTCACTCGAGTGTGAATCAGCAAGAGCGAACCATTCGAAGCGCCGAGCTAGCGGAACAGTACTGACCAAAAGGTCCAAATGAGAGAAATTTGCCGTAGAGGCAGACAAAAATGTAGGGTCCCCAGTGTTGAGGCAAACAAGATCCGCGTGGTGGAAGATGTCTATCAATAGTGAGCCCCGCGGACAAGGACGCGGAGATCCCCAAAGCGGGTGGTGGGCATTGAAGTCCCCAACCAGCAAATAGGGGGACAGAAGCTGAACAAGTAGATGAAGGAGATCAGCTCTTGCCATTGGTGTGGATGATGGAATGTATACAGTACAAAGAAAGAAGATGTATCCAGAAAGGGAAAGACGGACAGCGACAGCTTGGAAGGAACTGTTTAAGGGGATTGGGTGATAATGGAGAATATCATGGAGAAGAATCATGAGTCCTCCATGTGCTGGAGTGCCTTCAACTGAGGGGAGATCAAATCGGACTGATTGAAAATGGGGGTAAACAAAGCGATCGTGGGGACTCAGCTTTGTTTCCTGAAGACAGAAGATGACCGGTGAGTATGATCGTAAGAGGATCGACAATTCATCCCGATTGGCTCTAATGCCGCAGATATTCCAATGGATAATGGACATAGGGTGGACAGAAAAGGGAAATGTGACCAAGGTTGCCCTCAACTCAACGATTGCTCAGAGCCGGCGACCGACAGCATGGAACAGCATTCTGCCGAAGGCAGAAGATCCTGATCCATAGGTTGTTCGGGAGCAGCTTCTGCCACCACCGATCGGCCGGTTGATCGGCCACCAGCAGTGTGCCTCGGTGACACAGAAGAGGCCGAGGGCGATTACCACCAGGTGGTGCTGTAGATGAGACACGCTGTGGCAGAGGAGAGGAACTGGGTTTCTTATTAGCCTTCTTGGAAACAGGACATTGAGAGGAAGGAGGAATCGATGGTTGCGAAGTCGGGGTACGTAAAAAATCTTCACGAGTAGGCTCTTTTTTGGAAGTCCGAGAGTGCAATTTTGGGGCTCGGGATTTAGCAGAACCCGATGAAGGGTGAGCCATAGAGGGAGGAGGTGAGAGTGGGGAGGTTGAACGGGCGATCTTTGCACTGGCTGATCTGACGATCGTGGCACTAAAGGTGAGATCACACGTCTGTGTGGCTGCCTCCTTTGTTGGCCGAGGAGAGGCAAGGACAGTGCTGTATGTACCTCTGTGAGGCACAGTGGGCCTTCGACTGGCGAATAACTTTTGAGCAGCAAAGGTAGACACCTTTTCCTTCACTCTGATTTCCTGAATGAGCCGTTTGTCTTTAAAAATGGGGCAATCTCTAGAGGAAGCAGCGTGGACACCCATACAGTTGATGCAATGAGGGGATGGAGGTGGACAAGCACCCTCATGGCCATCCTTGCCACACGTAACGCATTTGGCCGGATTGGAACATGACTGGCTGGTATGATTGAACCGCTGACACCGATAGCAACGCGTAGGGTTTAGGGTGTAAGGGCGAACAGAAATTATCTCATAGCCCGCTTTTTTGGTCGATGGAAGTTGAAGTCTGTCAAATGTCAAGAAGACAGCACGGGTTGGAACGATGTTCTTGTCAACCCTTTTCATGACTCGATGAACAGCTGTTATGCTCTGGTCAGACAGGTAGTTTTGAATTTCCTCTTCGGACAATCCATCGAGGGAGCGTGTGTAAACGACCCCACGTGATGAATTTAAAGTGCGGTGCGCTTCCACCCAGACAGGGAAGGTGTGTAGCAGTGAAGTACGCAGCAATTTTTGTGCCTGGAGGGCAGTGACTGTTTCTAACAACAAGGTGCCATTTCGTAATCAGGAACAAGACTTTACAGGACCTACAATTGCATCGACACCTTTCTGAATAATGAAGGGGTTGACTGTGGAGAAGTCTTGGCCTTTGTCCGACCGAGAAACAACAAGGAACTGTGGCAACAATGGAAGAATTGTCTGTGACTGAGACTCATTTAACTTTCGCTTGTGAGCAGACATAGTAGATGATGAGGAAACCATTGCGGAAGTATCCCCCATGATTACCGGCATCTCCGATGGCCCGCTCCTTCCTTGTGGGGGCCCTCTCTGAGGGCACTCCCGCCTTACGTGATTGTTCACACCTCACGTCACACCTTCCGAGAAACGGACGGAGGGACCAATCGGCACGTTCGGAAGGTATCAGCTTGGGTAATCACCCCTCCCTGGGCCTAGCCGTTACGAGGGGGTACATACGTGTCCTACCTGTCTACCCGGGGTGGGGAATTATGCTTTACCCCGTCACCGGATATGCATGGGGATATGTGGGTCGGCCTTCAGACATGCACAGTGAGGAAAAAAGAAAAAGGGAGGAACAAAGAAAAGGGAAGGAAAGAAGAGAGGTCTCAAACACCGCAGCGGAGTACATGGTAAAGAGAAGAGGTAAGGAAAAGAGGACAAAGACTTGCCAGCAGAGAAAGAGAAGAAGAGAGACTGTTTTACAGTTTCGAGCGTCTGTCTGTGGACGTAGGCGCTAAACATACTCCCAGAGGGGGAGAAAGGGAAGGGAAGGGAAGAGGCGGAGGTGAGGGAGGGGGGGGGGATGGGGGATGGGGAAGGATGTAGAAAAGGAAGGTATGCAGCCCGGAAAGGAAGGAGGGCCACACTAGCTCGGGGTCCCGTATTCGCTACGCACGTATCCACAAAAGAGTTGTGGACCCCCTGGGGTGACCCTTTGAGTAGTGTACATCAAAAGGACATTCAGTGACATTCAACAATGGGAAAGTGTAAACATCCTAAAGAAAGGCAATTGCCTCAATTCCATGACTGTATACTGAAAAACGAAGTAGCAGCTTGCTATGGAACCTTTATACATTACCATTGGCAGTTTTTTACCGATTTGTGTAATGCACCTCACAGTGGTTTGCAGAGTATCGATACAGATAGATGATACTGCAAACCTAAGATATTTGTTGCATATCGTTTACATCTCTTGTATTTAGGCACATCTTGTCAGCCATTACAGCTTGATATCTCTATTGAACTTAGCCCATTTAGCTTGAATAAGGCAATGTGAAGGACACCTTCTGCTTTCAAGTTTTTAATTTTCTTTTTTTGGACAACTCAATGCAATTTTCTCTGGACTTGCATTATAGTTTATACTTCCTGGATATTAATGAATGTATTAATGCAATGGAATGTGTGTGTGCTAATTTTGTATGTCATACAATTCTGGTCTTGTTATACTTAAAAATATTAATTTTGGTTCCTAGCATGTTCAGAATGGTAGGTCTTCAATTATATACCATGTATTCTTTAATGAGGCTAATAGATTCCCTTATGACTAACAAACAGATATTCGTTCTTTAACTTACAAAAGCTGCAGAGACCGTTTCAAGATTCTGCCACTTCATTTACAAGGACTGTCCCACTTAAGGCCAGACTTGCCAGGAAATTAGTTGTCTGTCATCTAATATACGCACAGGAGCGGGTAGAGTGATTGAAAAGCAACTTTCAGAGGCATATACATACCCCTAAGGCCATCGCATGTGCAATTCCAAACTTCGGAACATTTCTGGCCCATAATGGTTTGAAATGATCTGTTAAACAAATTTTTCCACCTCTGTACATTTTTGCTGTCTTTCCATCAAGTTCTGGAAGAGCAATTTCCGGCGCCGTCGTCGGATAGGTAACTGGTATCTGCAAAATGCAAAACAGCAGTTAATTCTGTTTCTTTCTTTCTTTGGAGGCACATATTCATGATCATGAACACTTACATCGAACTCGACATCAAACTCGTATTTCAGAAGGTTATGGATATACCAGCACTTCCCAAACCATCTTGTCCCTTCTTTGTTAGATTCTAGTCGAAACCAATCGTTATCAGCAGCCTTATTATTTTGTACGTACTGAAATAGACAGAAACATAATTTGTTTTCTGCTGGTAAGGTTACGTTCCATATGGTGCACCCACATATATAGTAGCTTGCTATATTACATACCTTAATAAGGCACTGGTACTCTTCCTTTAATCTTTGTACCCATAATTCTTTCTCTCTTGGTCCTGCTTTAGTTTTAAGTAACGGAATACCGCTTAATGTAGATTTTGTAGCTTCGTCAACCATACTTCAAACTCATACGACAGTTTTTACATCGCTTATGTTGGGCACACTGCTTTTGATTTTGCATGGTTAATCTACACTACTTCTCACTAATAAGTTACGATATTTATGGATATACTCACTCTAAACCACGATCGTAAAAATGTTTATGTTTCTCAAATACTCGGCAAGGAGTAAATATTAGCCACTGGCACCACAGAATAAATTATTTAACTCCCATCAAGTTGAGTTCTTATGGCTCTCGATACTACTATCGATTTTCGTCTGACACGGAGAGGGGCGTGATTATATTGTTAAGCAGATGTCTCGTGCCTAAGCTATTCAGCCGGCTCTGTCCGTGAATCAGTTGTGTGGGAAGTAGGCGTTGATGTGAAACGAATTTGTGAGGATGGGAGCCCATGTTTCGCGGACAGATTTTGAATGGTCTTACACTGAAGAACCACATGCTAGTAGAAGAAAAGAAATTTTGGGTAAGCTGAACTGCATTTGTTATTTGATTTGCAAGAGTTGGCTATTTTAGTAGGTTCTCAATTTTCGAATGTTTTATGATTAAGTATGGACTCGGTTTAAGCGTGAAGACTTTAGGAAGTTGTTTTACAATCATTGAAAACGCGCATTATGTGTACATCGTCGGATTATACGCCTCCGTTCTTGTGACTCGCTGCTGCTCAAAGAGTATGGGTGTAACTAAATATGAGGTCACTCGCGTGTTACATCACGTACCTCGTAACTAGACTGTGTACAGGTCTTTGAGTCGAGATATCGTTTGTACACAGTTTTATACCAGCGGAACGGTTCTGTCGCAGTTTCTTCTGAAGACGCTTGCTACCGTATGTTCGTAGTGTTGGAAATGCCTTTTCTTGCTCGAATGCGTTAGTTCATTGGTTTGCCAATGTGTTCGCAATGGGTGACGGTGTGTTTTGCGTGTTTACATTGTGAAGGTGTACGTTCGTGTTCCTCGTCGTAAAGTTAACCGTATGTGACTAATAAAATTGCTGGAAGTGATATTTGAACTAATAAATTATTTCGCATAGTCCTACGCCATTCAGCTAACCAATCTGAAATTATGAACGCCAGGTCTCAGACACTAGAACTGACTGTAGAACCCAGGCAGGTAAAGGAAGCTGTAGCTAGTTTATTTCATACAGTTCTTTTTCACCGAACAGTGGGAAAGTTTGAATTCATTCCTGAAACACCACGCTATACAGTTGGAACTATTGGATTCTGTGATGTGGATTGTGATTTTATAGATCTTACCTATGTTTGTTGTGATTCCGAGGATTTAGATCGCAATTTGAAGAAAGAAATTTCGGCGTTTTCGGACTCACTACATAGGAGTGCACAGCAGACCACTGGGCAAATATCATTGGAATTTTTCCAGCGGAAGAAAAACAGGTGGCCATTTCCTATAGAAAGTACTTGGGAAGTGTGGACGGTACGTGTGGAAATTATTAGGTTGAACAGTGAATACGAAAGAGAACTATCAAGAGAGAAAGTTGGTGATATGTTGACCGAAAAAATACTCTATATTGTCGAAGTAATGAATAGAAACTCATATATTCCAGAATTTCCTGTTGAGGCAGAAGTGGATCTTGTTTTTGATACAACGTATGAGGGGATACAGCCATACTTATTTAAGTTATCACATACATTAGCAGGTCCCCCGAACAATACTGTTGGTTTAACAATGAAGAAACTGTGGAAAGAAACTCTTACCTATTGAATTTTTGTGTATTAGGTATTTTTATTCAGCTCGATTTTAGTAAACTTCTTTGGCAACTACTGAAATATCACTTTTGTATAAACACTGTTTTATTTATTACACGTTTAGTATGTTTGTATAAAACTCGTGGACTTTTTGCTGTTATGTCAAAGTTTATACTTGTCAAAATTCCAGTGTTTAAAACTCTTGTTATATCAGGTAGGTGCAGTTAACAGTAAGTAATAAATAGTGAATTTCAAAATAGCTAAGTTTGTGTTGCTCTTTGTTTGTAAGCTTGTCTAAACATTAAACTACTTTCAAAAGTTGAATCAACACAGTAATGAGATGCTGCAGATCTACAGTATATGGTTTATTCAATGGAAGTTACATTGCAATAGATGTAAAGGACTCTGTATCATAAGTAGACCTAGAACAAGTAGATTTCTGTATTGGTTGTGGTAATTGGTGTAATGGAATATTTCAATTCAGTTCCACGTAAATTGGAACTCTGTTTTGGTAGAGTTGTCACATAAGGATTTGATTTGTTTGTATAAACCATAATGAAAGGATCAGTAAAGATTGACTTTTACTTTTTCAGCAAAATACCCACAGATAAAGAAGTTATTTGGTTATGATCCTAATTTCAAGTGGGTTGTAACAGGCATGGTACTTGTGCAGTTCATGATGTTATTTGTCATGAAAGATCAGTCATGGCCAATGATATTTTTGGTTGCATATGTTTTTGGTGGTGTGATAAACCATTCATTAATGCTTGGTGAGTAGGTTTCTCAGATATACTAACCTTATTGCCAAGTTATTGCTTGTCATTAGTTAGATAATGACATTGGAAAATCCTGTTATAATATAAATAATTTATGTACATAGGTGACAACTTGCAGGTGCATGTGTGCCACTGCCCCCCCCCCCCCCCTACCTGTGGACTCTCTCTCTCTCTCTCTCTCTCTCTCTCTCTCTCTTTCTTTCTGGTACCTCTTCCAAAAGCCAGTGATATTTGCAGTCATTTTTGTGCCTGTAAATGTCTCAGCAGCATAACTATTTCGCAATTTGGTACCTTTACTGCTAATTTATTTACACAATGCCTAATATAATTTCTGGTTATGAAACGATGTTAACACACAGTGAACTATATTGCCATTTTGAGGTATGCTTATTCTTAAGTATGCAGATTCAGCCTTTTAATAATTGTTCACTACGTTTCTCGGCTAGGAGATTTTTTTTTTTGCGTTCTGTCAAAACGAAAGTTTGGAGGAAAAAATACCCTAAGACGAGGTGGAATGACTGATCATTACTTAGTTTCAGAAGACAAAATTCTAAGTATCCTAGCTGTAATAGGAATTGCTAGTGTCTTCCTCATGGAGGAAAGAGAAATATGATGGACAGGCAGATCACTTGGACCCAAGTATTAGAGGGAAACACGTGTAGATTGTCCTGTGCCTCTCTTTGAATGCTCCCCAGCCTATCCCTGCAATAGTTACGAAAGTTAATTGTTACATAATTAGTTGGTTGTTACTTAATGTTTGAGTTCCTTAATATGACTTTAGATTATAACTGTGTTGAATTGCTATTTTCGTCTTTAACTTGAAATACTTGTAAGCTGCCAGTCTATACTATTTAATTTTTACTTGAATATTACTTGCTATAGTCCGGCTGGTTGGAAAATTAGGAATTGGACATTCATAAACAGCCAGATTTTGACAGCAAACTGAACTTCCAAGGTTAGTGGTCCGACCACTAAAATTCTGACTGTGACACTACAACACATGCTTTAGCTGCTCTCCCATACTATTAGTCATTCCCTTTCAAAATATGGTGATGGTGGTGGTGTAAGAGGTTGGCGCATATTGTCACTTTGGTATCTTAGTTACAATTCATTTCACTTTATGTTAAAGAACCATGGCCATACTTGTTTTGATTGCACTCAGACTCCAGTTAGTCACTCACTTATGATTAGCTTATTAGATTGCCATTGCCTTACTGTAGGATTGTCTTTCAATTATATAGAAAGCCCGCGATAGGAAAAGAATCCTGAGATTCATAATTATTATTTTAACCACAATTACTTTCCCCTCAAATATATGTCCTAATCATACGATGGCTCAGGTATGACTCACTCCTTCTCGCTAAATGGTCTCAAAGCTCCAGTCTGTACCTTCAAGAATGATTGGGCATCCCAGTCACCGATGCCACTGTGCTTTAGCAAAGGAGCATAAGGGTACATACATTCATCAAGTACTGGATCGATATCTGTATCCTTACAGGCTCATTCATGTAGAAGAGATCATGCTAAATTCAATAAGACCTGTTGTCTTGTATGTAGGATGCCTAGGTATCGATAAAAATTTTAGGTATCGATAAAAATGAATTTTCTCTGTTATGAATTTCAGTAAACTGGAAAAATTGCATATTTGTAAAAAAAATTTTAGTGTTTTGCCACTTCCTGGAGAAAATGTTGGGATGGATTTTGAAGTTGGATGGGAGTGAGCGCATGTTTACTGTGATCTGTGTTGCGAGAAGTAACATTTTTTTTGGGTTACTGTAATGCATTTAAAATAATTTCGTTTTGTCCTTTTTGCTTCCTTTACAGCTATTCATGAAATTTCACATAATTTGGCTTTTGGACATGCACGACCATTAGCTAATAAAGCGTTTGGGATATTCACAAACTTGCCTATTGGTATACCATTTTCAATCAGTTTTAAGAAGTATCACCTGGAGCATCATAGGGTGAGTGTTTTTTATTTTTTAAAATGCATACTCAGTTGAAAGTTGTAGGATAATTAAATTACACTACCATTTTAGATTTTTATGATGGAAATAAGTGGTATAGGTAAGTAGGAGTAATGTTGTTAAATGATTTTTTTTCCCTCTCCATGTTTGCAATGCATTTTGGATAGTGTGCCAATTTTACAGGCGTTTGACATTAGTTTTGGTTTTAGTGAAGCTCTGACAGCTTTATTTTTACTTTTTATGTACGGCAGTTTGATTTTATTCATATCTTCTCTGCTCAGTACCAGGGTGATGAAATGAAGGACACTGACATACCAACCTACTTGGAGGCGAAGCTGTTCTGCAATACTTTTGGAAAATTTTGCTGGTTGTGTTTGCAACCATTTTTCTATGCTTTGAGGCCAGTTATTATTTACCCAAAGTCGCCAACAACTTTGGAAATAGTTAATGTCATTATCCAGCTAATCTTTGATGTCTTCGTTTATTACTATTTTGGTACGTAAAGTTTTGATATTCAGATTCATATTGAAAATGTAAACTGCTTTGATGGCTCATCTTTCCCATTTAGAGAAAATTTGAACTGTGTTGATTTCTAGGAAATGTAAGTTGTATTAAAAATAAGTGCAATAATGCTATTTCTAATACAGTATTGTTGGCCTGTTTGTACACTTCTTAATTGAGGAATAATATTTATACTTCTGTAACTTGTTGCTAATGTTTTCTCTCTTTTTAGGGGGCAAAGTACTAGTGTACTTAATTGCTGGATCATTATTGGCAATGGGGCTGCATCCAGTTGCTGGGCATTTCATTTCCGAACATTACATGTTTCGAAAAGGTTACGAGACATACTCGTATTATGGGTGTCTTAATTGGATAACATTCAATGTTGGCTATCACAATGAGCATCATGATTTTCCTGCAGTTCCTGGATCACGTCTTCCTGAGGTAAGGTTCTGTTAATTGTTAGAAAGAAGTAATTGATAACTTGTCAAATATGCAGGTAGTGATTGGTGAGGTGGGTGGAACAATGTTACAGCTTCTTTGCATGTAGGCATTGTGTCTGATGTGTTAATGGTGACATTATTGTTTTGTTATGAAATATATCTGGTTCAACAATAATATCTACTGTGGAATACTTCGTCCATGGATTTCCACATACTCCAATATGTTAGTCTTTTGGAGTAACAATATCACCTAAAATACACCATAAAAATGGACAGTCATTCCCATGTTTTTGCAGTAAGAACTGTGATACTTGCATTGTTCTTGAAGTATGGTGGTCTTGGTAGCCATCAGAGGTCAGAAGATGGCACGTATCTCTAGATCAGGGATCCCCAAACTATTTTGGACAAGTGACCCCTTTTCCAAAATGAACTGTTATCTCAGACCCCCATGGCCAAATTACCCACTTTTATGATCAACCCCCTTATTCATAATGGCCCGCTAACTTAAAACAGCTGCTACAGAGTGTTATTTTTTCATTCTGACTTAGGTCAATAGAAGACAGAGTGAGAATTAGCAATGCTTTAAGTTAGCAGACTATTATGAATAAGGGGGCCTATCTTGAAAGTTTTAAATAAGAACTTGTGTTAATTTAATAGGAGTCAATTTTTAGACCTCGTCGACCCCCAAAATCAGTTTTCGTTTGTCAACCCCTAGGAAACTGATATTGACCACTATGGGAATCCCTGCTCTAGATCTTCATTGTTCTCTGTTGTGATTTAAAGAAAGTTACTATAAACTCAAATTGAGTTTGGAAGTATTCTGTTTAAATTAGGTTTCGGTTGTGGCTTTCTCTTTATTTGGTAAGCCGGGTGACTGATAGATCTCATCCTTTTTTAGTATTGGCGATCTGTCCCCCAGTGGAAATAACTTGTGCTGTTATCAGCTTGGCTACTGAGAATTTTACCTGCCTAACACAGTTATGTTTGTTCATTTGCTTTAAATTGAGGCCTTCAATTACCCTGCTCCCATTGAGTTGGTTTCTGTTTTCCGTAATTGTTAGGGGGTCACTCGTGGTAATGTTTCATACTCCAGCTCTTGCAGCAACCAGCATTTTTCACTACTAAATGTGGTAGATGCTACATATTATCAGAATGGTCTCATAAGTAATTAAAGGTGATTAATGTTTGAAGTGTCTTCCTACCAAAATGCAGTTAGATGTAATATTTAAACTTTAAGATCACAGATTTTTGTGGGTAAGGAAGTTATTTTCTGTTGACTAAAGGCCTGTGTCCACTAGCAAGTCACTTCAGCAAGTAACTTCTGGATCCACTTGGTGAGATGTTTACATTGGAATGAAAACTTGCACAAGTTTACTTCCGCAATTCATTTGAACAAGTTAATTTCAGCAACTGTTGTTGTTGTTGTTTGTTGAAAAAGAAGAAAAATAGTGAGAAAAATAAAAATGTCGAGGAAAAACAGAAATGTTTGGGTGAAGCAATGGATACAGAAACATACATATTTATCAAGAGACACTATTGAATGGATTTAAATAGGACTTTACTCAACTTAAAAACCTTGTGAATGTCAAATGTAGTTTTTAAAAATCTCTAATCTTTTACACAATAAAAAATATTGAAATACATGATACAAAGATACTGCAAGTTGTATTGCCAAGAGATCACCTTTTCAATATTCTTAGACTTTTGCAAACACTATTTATAACAAATGTAAGATGTTTGTTTTTAAAATGTTTGACACCCTAAACGGTCGTCAAGCCAGTCACTAAAACAATAACATTTTTAAAAGGTTGTATTTATAGATTTGATGCACTGAGTCGTCGTTTTCGTATTTAATCACAAACCTGGTAAACTGCATTAATAATTGCAACCACATTTCTGCCAAATATTACGAAAAAAATACTAAAACCAGTAAACTGAAGCAAAGGGAGCAGAAACGTGTCTCAAGACGTCATGACCATTGCACACCTTAATGCAATGTACATGAAAACTGCATCTCGTTAGAAGGTACAAGGGTCATTTCTTTCCACCTGCTAATAGGCTATAAATAAGACAAGTTCATAGAAAACACTTATTTTATTACCAAAAGTTTTGTATACTTGTGACTTTTGTGGACATCCGTCAACATTTTTGGAACCCAATGAGCACCAAGCTTTCTGTAGCCGTAACGATAGAGAGTAATACTGATCTTGAAACTTCCGTAATTTCCATAGGCAGTGCAGTTATGAACTATGATTTTCGCTAACCATTCTGTCAACTCATTCAACAAAGTCGTCTGTAACAACAGATGGTAGCCATCATTGTGCAACACAGACTGATGCCTTGAGGTCGCCAATGATGGAGTGTGTAGTGAGAGAGTTGCGCAATAGCCTACAGTGCGTGTCCACTTTCTACTGCTTGCGGAGCTTCTATACTAAGTGATCGGAGATTGGAAGAAAAAAAAAAAAAAAAGACCCTCCTATTATATAATCTTGCATTACGTCTGGCAGTGATGCAGCGCTTGTTTTGGAACAAAGGCTCACACATCTGAAAATTAAAAAAATATGTGCATTCAACTAACATCATGGCAAAAGTTGCCATGAGGCAAGCAGTTATTGCCTCACTGTAATCTTGTAATGTGCAGCAAGTCCAAAACTAGAACGAAGCATGCAATCATACTGTGTTCTGTTGACAAAATCGTACAAAGACGGCACACTCCCATTTGGGACTAACACAAGCCTGACATAACATCAGTTGCATGGTTGCACATCAAATCACTAGAGAGCATATGTGTAGCATACAGACACAAAAGACAAAAAAGGATCTAAATAGTTTCTAGTACCAAGCACTAGAAGGGGCCACTGTCAAAATTCTGCAAACATGTCTCGTGCTAAAATGTAAACACTAACAAAACATGTGGTGCATGGTAGAAATCATCTCAGTGACAAATTTAAAGTGTTCAGTGAGAACTATTTACATGTCAACAACAAGGATGGAGTGGGAATGCATTTACATCTGTTGGACGAATGTTATGAAAACACACTCAAACGATGTTTCACGACAATCTGTAAAAAAAAAAAACAACAAAAAAAAACACACCACATGTCATAAAGAAAGCGTGTAAACTGTCTGAGGATGAATCACAACGATTCAAAACCGGTAACTGTATCCTTTGAATAAAGGAACTGAAAGTAAATTTGTGGCTGGTTAACAAGTGATTCAGACTTGATATTTCTCTCTCTCTCTCTCTCTCTCTCTCTCTCTCTCTCTCTCTCTTTCTTTTTCTCTTTTATTCAAGATCCATGGAACAAATGTTAATGTAAAAGAATGCGTCACCTTAAGGATGGAAGACTGTTTGTAATTGCGCTTATTAAAGAAGTCTCCGTATGAATGATTTTGATAAAAAGACAACTTACTGTCATTAGGATTTTCCTCATTTAGAACATTATGAAAATGATCTGGTTTTTCATTTGCACATAATCAAATCTATCTTAGAAATTGTGTGTAAAATATTTCTTAAAATATACAGTCAAAACATTTGTGCTTTATGCTTTTCATTTTATTTTGTAGGTGAAACGGATAGCAGCGGAATATTATGATAACCTACCACAGCACAATTCTTGGGTTAGTGTTTTGTATGACTTCGTCATGGACCCTGATATTGGACCTTATGCACGCATAAAAAGGAAAAACAGAGGCTTGAAATCATAAGTTGTATTACTTTGATGCTTTATTCTTGAATAAATATGTTATCAGTGTTTTCAGCTGAAAAGTCATAGACTGTTGGAAATTTTTTTGATGAGATTAATTTGTTATTTCATATTGTGAAATGTGTGGTGAATGACCTGTGCGAATTGGAAAACTGTATTGACCTGGACTAAATGTTGATTATTACAGATACTGTGATGCACGTTACAATTATTGACGGGATCTGTTATGCTGTTCAACTAGGTCTTGCCAAAATCGTCTATGGTGTACAGTGCATGTTAGGCTTCATGTTCGTATGTGAAAATTTAGAACAAAATCACTGTTTTAAATAATAAAATATTGTATGGTAACTAACATTTTTTGCTGCTTTGGGAACTTATGTCAGCAAAAGTTATTTGTAACTTGCAGGGTTGATATCTTCAAATTTGTTTTAACAATAACTTGTTAAGATGTGTAAATACTGTATTTTTATGATCATACATCATTTTTGGGTTTTAATTTTTCCTTTCAATTTTTTAAACTGATCATTTGTAATATGCCAGTAATGTTTTCCACTGTTACCAAGTTATGCCTTGAAAAGCACAAATCTCTATTTTTTATTGTGTGTGTGTGTGTGTGTGTGTGTGTGTGTGTGTGTGTGTGTGTGTGTGTGTGTGTGTGTGTGTGTGTGTGTGTGTATATATATATATATATATATAAAGCAGACAGAAATCTGTGAACTGACATTTTTCTAATGTAAGAGATAAATCCATTAGTTGCTCACTGTCAAAAATGTATTTATTGCTGGTTTACAATGTTAATTTCTAAGATTTGAATGTAAGTTAATTAGCCCTTACATGTAAGCTGAAAAGGCTGGTATCTTTTCTAGTCACATGTTGATCAGTGAGGGCAGGAAATGAATCTGAAGCATGAGCTGCATTTAGTATTGTCTTTGTCATAAATATTTGTTTGCATCAAAGTATATGAAATTGCGTCTATATAAAATTAGTTATGCTGTGGCTTATTCAAAGTTACATGTTTAGCTCAGTAGTAGTTGTACTCTTATTGTAACTTTCTTACAGGTATTTATATTCTGGTATGCATTTTAATTGGTATTTTGACCTGTTTAGAGCTTTAATTTTTGCTACTTATAGCCATGACTGCTGTATGTGAGCTATTTTTGACATTAAAAACGTACAAATAAATCTTCTTTTTTTAAATTACTTACTGTAGTACACTGTAAACCTATTTGGTATACTGGAGCTGTAGGCCTGCCCAGAGCTTGAATTTTTGTCTCCTGTTAATGGACATTACAATTTACATTGCATAAAGTTATAACAGAGGCCAATCATGACAACACAATCTTAATATGTTCCGTGTTACAGCTTTCTGTTGTAATTACTGAAACAGATTTTGTGAATTTTTTTCCTCAACGTAAAGTTGTGTTGGCACATATTGCATACTTTTGTTAATAATATAATCCATTAATCAAATTTGTATTGCTTAACAGTAACATTGAATGTAAATTGCTTATAAATACAATTCAGAGAAGCGTTGGTAGATTTAATGACTTCATACTAAATGTTGGCATGTGATGCACAAACTGAAGTTCAGGTATGAAATGAAAATTTCAATGGCTGGAGTGACCTAGAAGAGTATTCATAGTGCCGTTTTAGGTTTTCCTAATTACATAACTGGCCTATTAATTAAAACGAAACATTAACCAAGATGTAAGATGGCTGCTGTTAGAATGATGTAGAATCTACATGTAATCCTGTGTAAAACTATGAAGATTGATAAGACACCACCTGTAGTCCTTGCAAATGTCAACAATGCAGCTAACATCTCACACTGCAAAACAAGTCTTTACCAAATAGCATTAAGTCTGACAGATAGCCAATCAACCAATATTTAAAAACAAATTAAGACTTTCTAAATGACGGCTCATATTCAGTAGATGAATTTTAAGTATATAGTACAAGATGGTGCCCGATAGTCACCCGATTGAATTTTGATCTAAGTATACTATTGGGGCAATAGCTTTGAAATTGTGTGATCAACTTGGTGCAGTTCATGGCAATTATGCCAGGTGTCATTGAGAGTTCATTGCTTCCATGGTGAGTCCAAGGACGGTTGACTGCACAAAAGACGAAGATTGTGTTACTGTTCGCAGTGACGAACAGTGTTACATTGACACACAGTGTTCGTGCTCATTTCGGCACTCGGGTTTCCAGCTCAGACAATACACAGGTTACATAAAAAATTCGAAGCTACTGGATCTATTTTGGAGTATCAGCGGCTACATGCACGTATCGTACATTCACCGTAAAACATCGAAGCAGTTTGAGTGGCTTTGACTCTTAATCAGAGTACATCAACAAGAAGAGCCAGTGCTGAGTTGGGTTTTTTATGCTGATCTGTAAAAAGAATTATTCAATCTGACCTTTGCTTGTATCCATACAAAATGACTGGCACATAAGCTTACTGCAAGAGATAAGGAGCAGAGACTGCAGTTTGCATTATTCAATGCTACAGTAACGGGGGAACGCTATTTATACATGCCACGAAACTAATTATTTAAACTCAAGGCCTCATGTCTTCCATTGCAGACACAATGGTTCATGCAGGATGGAGCACGCCCCCATACTGCCAGCATTGTGCTTGATTTCCTACATTAAGGGCTTGGCCCCACAGCCCAGACATTAACCCATGTGACTTCTTCCTTTGGAGGTTCTTTAAAGAGGTGTACCACAGAAAACCTGAAAATGCAGTGCAACTTAAGGCTATCATTGTTTAGTTAACGCTGTGCCATTCCAGGAGATTTGTCGTAGATTCGTCACAAATGCACGCACATGTGCGACTTGAAGTTGTAAACAAAACGAGAGTAATATTGTACGTGTGATTCGTTAGCTTGTATTTCCAAGCTGTACTCTTTACTTCTACATCAATAAATTACAAATATTGTCAACAAGAAATGTGTTATTCATGAGAAAAATCAGGTGACTTGTCATGCACCACCCTGTAATTGCAAAAAAAAGAATAAACTATAAAGAAACCTTATGTTAAACTGACACATTCCATGTCATAATGAAATGTTGTATTTGTGATCTATGGAACAAGTGATAATGTAATACAGGCTTTTATCTGAAAGCAAAATACTAGTGCAAATATTCCTACATGGGCAGACTCTCTCTCTCTCTCTCTCTCTCTCTCTCTCTCTCTCTCTCTCTCTCTCTCTCTCTCTCTCTAATGGTTGAGTCTTACAAACCAGTGAATATAATAGAGGGAAACATTCCACATGGGAAAAATATATCTAAAAACAAAGATGATGTGACTTACCAAACGAAAGCACTGGCAGGTTGATAGATACACAAACATACATACAAAATTCAAGCTTTCGCAACCAACGGTTGCTTCATCAGGAAAGAGGGGGAAGGAGAGGAAAGGACGAAATGATGTGGGTTTTAAGAGAGAGGGTAAGGAGTCATTCCAATCCCAGGGGCGGAAAGACTTACCTTAGGGGGAAAAAAGGACAGGTATACACTGCGCGCGCACACACACACACACACACACACACACACACACACACACACACACACACACACAGTGAATAATAAACTGTGCCAGAGGGTGTACAGGATGATAGCGCCATAAAGGTCTTGACACACACACACACACACACACACACACACACACAGTGAATAATAAACTGTGCCAGAGGGTGTACAGGATGATAGCGCCATAAAGGTCTTCAAGAGGCATGTGTGGAACATGCATTCCCATACACAATGTGCAAAAAGGGCAAAAAATTTCATTGAAGGACACCAAAATGTGGCAGATATTTGTCAGTCAGGTTGTCCCCATGCAACTTCAGCATCAAACGGTTTGCGATCTGGTGCAAGAGAGAGGATTAGCAAACATTCTGGAGGAACACCTGGACATAAGAAAAACTGCAAATGCAAGAGGTTCCATACTATTTGATGGAAATGCAGACATGGCTATAAAATGACTCGGCTCATACCCATAGCCTTTCTTATGCCATATTGCTAGGCTGCATAGACGTCGGTGAAATCTTATGAAATATGCTTGAAAAGCCAAACAAAATGTGTCATCACAGACCGCCATAATGAGTGAAAGTTTGTCAGGAGCCCAGCAATGAAATTATGGTAATTCATATGTATGAGCATAATGGTGTTATGTAAATGCATTCATTTCACCACAGGTCCACCACCAATGTGCTGTATTACTGTTCAGTGTTGGAACACAGCCACAGACCAGCTTAGAGAGGTAAGTGGAGATACTTTCTGCAGAACTGACCCATCGTTTTACAAGACAATGCAACAGCACATACAGTGCAAGCTGTGACTGATTTGTTTAATTGTTGGGACTGAATTGTCCACAGTCCCTGAATTTAAGCCTTTGGAGCTTCCATTTGATTCCGAAGATGAAGGAATCACTTCGTGGCACCTGCTTCAGAAATTTGAGGAAGATTTATCTGGTAAAATACTGCTCCGTTCAAACTATCAATACAACTGTCACTGCTAGAGTTATTTTATGACTTCCAAATCACTGCCACTAGAGGTCACAAAAGTCAGCCCTGCTAGTATAAAAGGAGACAGTATTCTGTTGTCAGTAGAGAAGCAGAAATAGCAGCAACAGGAGAGCTCAGTGACTTAAAGACTAGTCATTGGATGTTACATGGATAACACAACCATCAGGGTCATGTAAATACTTCTAAAGCTACCCAAGTTGGATGTTGGTGATGTGATTCTGAAGTAAAAATGTGAAGTAACAACCACAGCTAAACCAAGCCAGCCATGTGCTGACAGACAGGGACTGATGAACATCGTGGAGGGTGATTGTAGAAAATGTCATGAAACTAGTGGAACAAACAACTTGAGAGTTCCAGAGTGCTACCAGCAGTCCAGCACAGTGAGTGTGCATAGTGAGTTAAAAAGATTGAGGTACAATGGTCAAGCAACTCCTCAAGAGCCACACATTTCTGTAGTGAATGCTAAGTGATGCTGGATGTGCTGTAAAATGTGATGTCACTGGACACTGGATGCAATTTATTTGGAGTGACAGATCATGCTATACCTTGTGGCAGTCTGATAGAAAGATTTTGGTTACTTGCCATGTTTCCTGCCATTCTGTGCAGTGCTAACAGTGAAGTGTAAAGTAGGTGGTCTTTTGGTAAGATAGTGTCTTTTATGTGAGGGTGTTCCCCTTATTGTGCTTGAGAAAACACTAAATGTGGAAGGATATGAACACAATTTTCAAGCATTGTTTTGTGTGTATAGTACAGGAATAGTTCAGAGATGATGATTATTTTCTCATGACAACACACCCAGTCATAAAGAGGCATCTGTGATGCAACGGCTTGCGGACAACAACACTCCTGGAATGGATTGGTCTGCCCAGAGTCCTGACCAGAACTAAGTGGAACACTTGTGGGGAGAGTCAGAATTTTGACTTCGCTGAAGGACCCTGTGGCTAGCATCTCTACCTTGCCTGGTTTTGACTCTTGAGGATCAATGGGCTGCCATTCCTTCACAGAAACCTCATTGAAACTATCCACAGCAGATTCAGGCTGTCATAAAGAAGAAGGGTGTACACACCCAATACAAATGTCCACTAATAAGTGTCTTGTTCCTATGTGGACTTCAAATAATGTAAGGAATGCTGAGGTTGTTCTGGCACCTGATGATGGGAGGTAGGGTGTGGAACCTTTAAATGAGGTCCAAAAGCTGTACTTCAGCACAGTAATATGCTGGTCCCCCATAGTTTACTGAAATGATGAAATACAGTGTGTGTGTGTGTGTGTGTGTGTGTGTGAGTGATGCGATGCGATGCTTATCATTCTTCACATACCGGTATCACATTAAGTCCTAGTTTCAGGTATCACCCAGAGAATGTTGTGACTATGCCACTCTAAGGGAAACTAAATTTTCATCAAAACCATGATTATTGATAGAAGCTTGCCACTTACACATGTTGAATCTGCATATTGTATGGTACCAAACCAAATATTCTTAAGTAAAAAAAAATAAGATTCCGGTTATTTATCCTAGAGGTCCTCAGGGACATTTTCTCTGGTTTTTCAGCAGATATTTGCAATTTAGTTTCTGCAACGTATAGCTGAAGTCAGCCCAAAGAAATCCCACTCATCACCTTTCATATGATGCCCGGCTTTGACGGAAGGCATCGGTTTGTTTCCCATTGAAAAATAAAATAATTATTAAAGTGGAATTATACATCTTCATTCGATAGAGCGGTACCAAGGAGCCTAGTGAGTTATTTGTTTCATTGTTGTGCACACTGATGAGAAAAAACATTATGACCACTGGCCATAGCGAGGTTGAATTCCTCCTGGTGGTGTTTTGGGCACATGTGCGGGAAGTAAAGAATGTAAGCGGAAGAGAAACGAATAGGCAGTCATTATAGTGAAAATGCGGGCCACAAACGAGGAAATACACTGCTATAAGCGGTTTCGACAAAGGACACATTGTTGCGACGCTGCAGCTGGAAACAAGAATCTCTGAAATGGCGAAACTGCCCATCTGTTTATGTACTACTCATGAGCACCTACAGAAAACGGTTGAAGGATGGTGGAAAAACGCGTAGATCACACGTTACTGGACGTCCACGTCTCATCACAAGACGTGGGCGTCAAAGGATTCCACACTGTGTAATCCAGGACAGCCAGCGTTTTGTGGCAGATCTGGCGACAGAGTGCAATGCTGGTGCAGGTACAAGTGTTTCAGAGCAGACCGTTGAAAGGCCGTTGTTAAACATTAAGCTCCGTATCACGCAACCCCTATGTGTTCCTGTGTTGACCCAGAGACATCATCAGATAGGCTACGACTGCAGTGGGCGCAGCATCACTGAGTTTTCACTGTGGAAACGTTTCGCCTGTCAAATGAATCTCATTTCTTGTTACAGCGGGGCGATGTTTGGACCCCTACACACTGTCATACAGGCGAATGGCTGCTTGAAACGTGCAAAGCGCCACAGATGCAGGCTGGTGAGAGCAGAATTATGCAGTGGGTTCATTGAGTTGGGCTTCTATGGGACCTATGGCAGTATTAGAAGACACTGTGAGAGCAGTGAACTACATAAACATTATTGTGGAGTACCTGCATGCCTTCATGGTTGAAGTTTTCTCTGAGGGCGATTACATCTTCTTGCAGGTTAACTCTCCGCGACACAAGGCTGAAATTGTGCTGCAGTGGTTTGAGGAGCGCGAAAGTGAACTGACATTGATGTCTTAACTCAAGAGCGTACCCAGGATCTGAACTGGGGGGGGGGGGGGGGGGGGGGGCAGGTCATACTAGTCTCAGGAAACAAGGACTCGAGACAACAAACAGCACTTCTTACTGAATAAAACAGTAAACCGGTGAAAAACTGCTTTTAATAAACATTTTAAATACAAGAATGCTTTAGTACAATCCAAGAAAACATGCACCATTTCTTATTAAATAAAACAGTAAACAAGTAAAAAACTGCGAATATCTCCTGGGGGGGGGGGGGGGGGGGCAGCTGCGATGGGACGCAGCATCTCTGAGGTGGGGATTTTCCTATACAACCATTTCACAAGTGTACCGTGACTATCAGAAACCCAGTAAAACATGATGATGTTGATGACAACTTCCTTGGGCCAATCACTTTGTATATAAATTTCCTACTTCCCGTCCGTGGTCAGAAATTTTTATGTGATCAGACTGCCTATTTTGGTCTGTAATGACCATCTTCAGATCTGTGCTGTGCTGGCGCCAGGACACCGTGTGGCATGCAGGTTAGAAGAAGATCGATCTTGGCCAATGACTGATTCGCTGGAAACGTGCCCTCAACGCCCTGTCGGCCGCCATTATTTAGGATCGCCGCTGCGGACCGGAGGATCAATTAGTTGGAGTCTGTAGGCCATGTGAGTTGCCGTGTGTCACCGAGACGGAGCCGCAGTCGCAGCCTCCAGCTCGGAAACAGAATAGTGAACGTAGCGAACGTCGTACATCACCAGCAGTGAGGCTAAAGTGGACAGTACAGGAGAGCTTGTACCACAGCACGTGGGAGCTTAAGTTAAGGAGCTCTTTGTTTATAAATGAAGAACCCAGTTAATTATTGCGTGTAGTTTGTGTTATAGAACAAGGATACTGGTCACCAACCAAAATCCTCTCCTTGCATCCCATGGTACAGCTCTACAGAGCCAATGAGACAACATAAATGCTGGTAACGAAGATTTAACACATAGACCTGAAGTAAAGGAAATTTATTCTATTTTCGGGTCACTCTTCAATTTGCGACCATGCCACAGCTTGTGAAACTTTGTGTATAAGCCGTAACACGTTATTGTGCCTAAAAAATGGTTCTTAATGGCTCTGAGCACTATGGGACTTAACTTCTGAGGTCATCAGTCCCCTAGAACTTAGAACTACTTAATCCTAACTAACGTAAGGACATCACACACATCCATGCCCGAGGCAGGATTCGAACCTGCAACCGCAGCGGTCGCGCGGCTCCAGACTGTAGCGCCTAGAACCGCTCGGCCACTGGCCGGCTGTTATTGTACCTAGGGCCACGTAAAAGCTGTACAGTAGAAGTAGGCGTACAGCTCACTAACTACAAGAACCAGTGGTGGATGTACGGCTAGATGTATTTCTGAGGTATCCCTCTTACTGGGCTTTGGTGGTGGGGAAACTTCAATTCGTCTCTAATCTTTCCTATCATCTTTAAACTTCCTTCAATGTTAACAATTTACTAACAATGTTAACACCCTCAGAGCCTGTAAATTAATTTAAATTTTTTTTTCGTTTGTTTTTGCTACGATTTTTATTGCTAAATACAGCATCTTCGCAGAATAATGGAACAGTTTGTGTTATTATACGAACATTTGTAAAATGTACGAACTGTTTTAAAATACTAGGCTACGGGTCTCTAAGTATGCACTAACTGACACGTGTTATAGTATGACGACGGGAGAAGGGAGAGACCGGAAGCCCGGTGCCCGCACATAGCTTAGTCGCCTTTAGAGTTTTACGTGCCCATCCGTCGGGCGGACCACTGTCGGGCGACCGCGCTCCGTAACACACCGCGTGCGGACAGGCGTGGCATTTAATCCGGCACACTCTTCCCATTGCTGGTCAAATGCCGCCGGTGGAAATTTCATCCACTGTCAGTAACTGAAACTGTCAGCACGAATGTGAGCTAGCGAGCCCTGCTGTGGAGCACTCTGGACCGCTGCATTTCTCCTACCCACCTTCCACGGCCCTTTTCATTTACGCTTTCTGCTGTTTCTGTATACAGGGTGGTCCATTGATCGTGACCGGGCCAAATATCTCACGAAATAAGGGTCAAACGAAAAAACTACAAAGAACGAAACTTGTCTAGCTTGAAGGGGGAAACCAGATGGCGCTCTGGTTGGCCCGCTAGATGGCGCTGCCATAGGTCAAACGGATATCAACTGTGTTTTTTAAAAATAGGAACCCCCATTTTTTATTAAATATTCGTTTAGTACGTAAAGAAATATGAATGTCTTACTTGGACCACTTTTTTTGCTTTGTGATAGATGGCGCTGTAATAGTCACAAACATATGGCTCACAATTTTAGACGAACAGTTGGTAACAGGTAGGTTTTTTAAATTAAAATACAGAACGTAGGTACGTTTGAACATTTTATTACGGTTGTTCCAATGTGATACATGTACCTTTGTGAACTTATCATTTCTGAGAACGCATTCTGTTACAGCGTGATTACCTGTAAATACCACATTAATGCAATAAATGCTCAAAATGATGTCCGTCAATCTCAATGCATTTGGCAATACCTGTAACGATATTCCTCTCAACAGCGAGTGGTTCGCCTTCCGTAATGTTCGCACATGCATTGACAATGTGGTGACACATGTTGTCAGGAGTTGTCGGTGGATCACGATAGCAAATATCCTTCAACTTTCCCCACAGAAAGAAACCCGGGGACGTCAGATCCGGTGAACGTGCGGGCCATGCTTCGTGCTTCGACGACCAATCCACCTGTCATGAAATATGCTATTCAATACCGCTTCAACCGCACGCGAGCTACGTGCCGGACGTCCATCATGTTGGAAGTACAGCGCCATTCTGTCATGCAGTGAAACATCTTGTAGTAATATCGGTAGAACATTACTCAGGAAATCAGCATACATTGCACCGTTTAAATTGCCATCGATAAAATGGGGGCCAATTATCCTTCCTCCCATAATTCCGCACCATAGATTAACCCGCCAAGGCCGCTGATGTTCCACTTGTCGCAGCCATCGTGGATTTTCCGTTGCCCAGTAGTGCATATTATGCCGGCTTACGTTACCGCTGTTCGTGAATGACGCTTCCTCGCTAAATAGAACGCGTGCAAAAAAATCTGTCATCGTCCCGTGATTTCTCATGTGCCCCGTCGCAGAACTGTACACGACGTTCAAAGTTGTCGTCATGATGCATAGAAATATGGTACGGGTGGAATTGATGTTGACGTTTTTGAGATTCCCCATTCTCGCGCAATTTGTCTGCTACTGATGTGCGGATTAACCGCGACAGCAGCTAAAATACCTACTTGGGCATCATCATTTTTTGCAGGTCGTGGTTGACGTGGCTGAACGCTTCCTGTTTCCTTAAATAACGTAACTATCCGGCGAAGGTCCGGACATTTGGATGATGTCGTCCAGGATACCGAGCAGCATACATAGCACACGCCCGTAGGGCATTTTGATCACAATATCTATTCATCAACACGATATCGACCTTTTCCGCAATTGGTAAACGGTCCGTTTTAACACGGGTAACGCATCACGAGGCAAATACCGTCCGCACTGGCGGAATGTTACGTGATACCACGTACTTATACGTTTGTGACTATTACAGAGCCACCTATCACAAAGCGAAAAAAGTGGTCCAACTAAAACATTCATATTTCTTTACGTACTACACGAATATGTAATAAAAATGGGCGTTCCTATTTTAAAAAACGTGAGATATTTGGCCAGGTCACTATCAATGGACCACCCTGTATAATTTGAAGCGAATGCGAAGCTAATGTCTGCGTCAGCCTTCGGCTGCCGGATTCCCCTTCCTGCCAGCTGGACCTATAAATCTGTCTCCCTGATAACGTTAAAGTGCTATGTTATTTCCTTTCGGATGACTTCACCATCGACGAGCCGCCGGACTCCCCGCCCTCCCTCCCTATCAAAAGAAGTCTTCGATATTAGCGGCTGGGCGGCGGGATGTGACTGACTCCTTTCTTCCGCCGCAGCGCTGATAATACTGTAACCACAGGAAACGACTGTGCGCCCTATGGCTCTCTATCTGGCGATGACAAACGATAAACATCGCTCTGTGATTATTCTGAGCTGCCGCTTCCTCTAGGGGAAACCGTCACTCAAGCTGAGCCGCACCTGCTGTTTTTCTCCTGCTTCGACACATCCCACTCACATGTTTCCTCGACTCACTCAAACAGAGAAGCCGAGTTCTTAATACCATGCGTGTCAGGTTGTGTTGACACAGAAGGAGGTATATCTCGTTGTTCATTAAAACTAAGACACCGGGAAAGATAGAAAATAATGAAATTTCACCTACTGTGCCTTTAAAGTTCAGTAGCAAGGACGCAGAATTATATTTGTATTTGATGCAGGATTTTCATGACCGACTTCATCAGTTTTCCACTACAATACTGGGTCTTTTGCGTCTCCATTTACTGTGGTTTATTGCTTCCTTCTTAATATTGCTTTATGTGGTGCTGGCCATCGTATAATCCAGGACCCGAAATGTCTTCCTTCCTCGTCTCCTCTTCCACTTGCCCCTGTAAGACTATTTTTATTGTCCACTCCTTCTATCTTAAAGCATGAAGCGCCAAAGAAACTGGTATAAGCATGCGTATTCAAATACACAGATTTCTAAACAGGCAGAATACGGCGCTGCGGTCGGCAACTCCTATATGAGGCAACAAGTGTCTGGCGCAGCTATTAGATCGGTTACTGCTGCTAGAATGGCAGGTTATCAAGATTTAAGTCATTTGAACGTGGTGTCACAGTCGACGCACGAGCGATGGGACACAGCATCTTCGAGGTAGCGATGAAGTGGAGATTTTCCCGTACGACCATTCCACGAATCTACCGTAAATATCAGGAATCCGATAAAACATCACGTCTCTATCACTGCGGCCGGAGAAAGATTCTGCAAGAACGGGACCCACGAGACTTAAGAGAATCGTTCAACGAGACAGAAGTGCGACCCTTCCGGAAATTGCTGCAGATTTCAATGCTGAGCCATCAACAAGTATCAGCGTGCGAACCATCCAACGAAAAGTCACCGATATGGGCTATCGGAACCGAAGGCTCTCGCCTGGACCCATCAGCACCGAAATTGGACTGTCGATGACTATAAACATGTTGCCTGGTCAGACGAGTCTGTTTCCAAATTGTATCGAGCGGATGGACGTGTATGGGTATGGAAACAACCTCATGAGTCCATGGACCCTGCATGTCAGCAGGGTACTGTTGAAGTTGATGGAGGCTCCGTAATGGTGTGAGGTGTGTGTAATTGCAGTGTTATAGGACCCCTGATATGTCTAGATGCGACACTGACGGGTGTCACGTACGTACCCTACCTGATCGACTGCAACCATTCATGTCCATTGTGCATTCTGGAGGACTCGGCAATTTCAGCAGGACAATGCGACACCCCACGCGTCCAGAATTGCTACAGAGTGACTCCAGGAACATTCTTCTGAGTTTGCCTCTGACCACCAAACTCCCCAGACGTTAACGTTATTGAGCATATCTTGGACGCTTTGCAACGAACTGTTGAGAAGAGATTCGCCCCCCTCCCCCTCCGCTGGTACTCTTACACATTTATAGACAGCCCTGCAGGATTCGTGGCGTCAATTCCCCAATTCCCTCCAACATTACTTCAGACATTAGTCGAGTCGACGCCATGGCGTGTTGCGGCACTTCTGTGTGCTAGCGGGGGCCCTACACGATATTAGGCATGTGTACCAGTTTCTTTGGCTCTTCAGTGTATATGTCCAATACAGTTTCGTTCCTTCCTTTAATGGTACTGGTCAGTCGTTGTCTTTTCTGATCCTCTCCTCTCAGTACCTCCTCATCTTTCAGTCTATCCATCCAACTTGTTCTTTCCATCCTCTGTCATGTCCACGTATCAAAAACACCCAGCACTGCTCTGCCTTTTTCCCTCCATATTCATGTTTGAGCACCATACCGGAGGACACAGTAGACAGTAATATAGGTTCTAACGAAGGTAATGATCTTATCTCGAGGTCACTAGTCACTGATAAAGAGTGCTGGTGTCAGGTTACACATTTGGGCTAGTTACATTCAAGGTCACCTCCCTTCCCCCACCGAGGAATCACCGGTAATTGATCAAGGTTACACAGGGAAATCTCTGTCATACCCACTCACCCTAGACAAGTGTACTGGTTGTATTCAAGGTCATGACATAATTAAATATTGGTCACGTGGTCTTGTCTGATATAAAATTTGCGGGAAACCCCTCCCACCTCTCAACAAATGAGAGCATACTATAATGGCTCGAAACCCCTCCACTCCTCCGTGAGTCAATAATATTTAAGTTCCCCTTCCCCATATTGATGTTTTATAACAAGTTCAGTTGTGTAGCTCTCTTCAATCGAGGGCTGCACATCATGGGGAGACGTTCCGCTTTGTTATAAACAAATTACTGTTAACAATGGATCTATAGTGAAAGGGTTTGGAAATAATAACAGAGATCTAACAAACTAATTAATCGTTTATTATTGACAACTCTTTTTAACAGCTGTTTTTTTTGAAAAGCTATTTATTTCTGATGACTTAGAGTGTTTATAATCAAACTTTCGCCACTTAAGCCAATGTAGACGGAAATATATTTACCGCATGGGTACCCAACTTTACAGGAATTATATTCAGAGTGTGGACTGCAGGATTTGCGTTGTTAGCAGTGTCTGTGTCACGACTTGCCATTAGGCGCCCCGCCCCGCCCGTACTGGTACGGGGGCGTAGGATAGACAGTGTGCCATACAGTCGCAGACAGTCAACATGGGTCTGCTCGAGGTCAGCGAGGCTTTACTTGTAAAGTTGTTTTAGCAAAACAACAGCAACAGTGCTGCTGCTCTTCGGGAGTATCGATAAATTTAAGGAATACACAGAGGTCCTCTTTCCGCACGGGGGTTGAAGGACATGTTTTGGAAGTTGGAATTGGTTCAAATGGCTCTGAGCACTATGCGACTTAACTTCTGAGGTCATCTAATTAAACCTAACTAACCTAAGAACATCACACACATCCATGCCCGAGGCAGGATTCGAACCTGCGACCGTAGCGGTCGCTCGGCTCCAGACTCCAGCGCCTAGAACCGCACGGCCACTCCGGCCGGCAAGTTGGAATTAACTGGAAATTTTGGAATTCCTCCTAGGTAAGGGCGATCCCCAATTGCGCCAAAAATTGTGGAACAAGTTGCCGTGGCTGAGAATGTTGGACGCAATGTGCGATCTTCAAGCGGTGCACGAGCTTTGTCACGACAGCCGAACATTGCGTGGTCCACGTTTGTTTCACACAGCGGTAGAGAATCTCTAGTACTGTTCCACGCTGCTGTGGATGCAGAAGGACGACGCGTTGAGCAACGTTTGTAATCTGGATCGAAAACGTGGTACGCAGTTAACAAACTTTACCCTCTTATGTGGAAACTAAAACATGCACGTTTCGATGGTTTGTGTTTTGGTTGGCAGGAGAGCCAACACCGTGTTACTAGAGGAGGCCGGAAGGCACTCACTTTAGCTCACGCAGGCTGGCGTGAGGTCTGGAACAGGACAAGGAAATTAGAATTTAGAAAAACGGACGTAGCTGGTGGAATACTTCAATCCGTTAATGAAGAACGTCGGTCTTGCCAGTACATGATTCACAATATCAATGGCAATTGATAATGGCGCCTAGCTGGGTCGTAGCAAATGACGTAGCTGAAGGCTATGTTAAACTATCGTCTCGGCAAATGAGAGCGTATTTTGTCAGTGAACCATCGCTAGCAAAGTCGGTTGTACAACTGGGGCGAGTGCTAGGAAGTGTCTCTAGACCTGCCGTGTGGCGGCGCTCGGTCTGCAATCACTGATAGTGGCGACACGCGGGTCCGACGTACACTAACGGACCGCGGCCGATTTAAAGGCTACCACCTAGCAAGTGTGGTGTCTGGCGGTGACACCACAGTTTGTTTCTTATTTCTCTTCCTCTTTTTGTTTTTTATTTTGGTCATCAGTCTACTGACTGGTTTGATGCGGCCCGCCACGAATTCCTTTCCTGTGCTAACCTCTTCATCTCAGAGTAGCACTTGCAACCTACGTCCTCAATTATTTGCTTGACGTATTCCAATCTCTGTCTTCCTCTACAGTTTTTGCCTTCTACAGCTCCCTCTAGTACCATGGAAGTCATTCCTTCATGTCTTAGCAGATGTCCTATCATCCTGTCCCTTCTCCTTATCGGTGTTTCCCACATATTCTTTTCCTCTCCGATTCTGCGTAGAACCTTCTCATTGCTTACCTTATCAGTCCACCTAATTTTCAACATTCGTCTATAGCACCACATCTCAAATGCTTCGATTCTCTTCTGTTCCGGTTTCCCCGCAGTCCATGTTTCACTACCATACAATGCTGTACTCCGGACGTACATCCTCTGAAATTTCTTCCTGAAATTAAGGCCGGTATTTGATATTAATAGACTTCTCTTGGCCAGAAATGCCTTTTTTGCCATAGCGAGTCTGCTTTTGATGTCCTCCTTGCTCCGTCCGTCATTGGTTATTTTACTGCCTAGGTAGCAGAATTCCTCAACTTCATTGACTTCGTGACCATCAATCCTGATGTTAAGTTTCTCGCTGTTCTCATTTCTACTACTTCTCATTACCTTCGTCTTTCTCTGATTTACTCTCAAACCATACTGTGTACTCATTAGACTGTTCATTCCGTTCAGCAGATCATTTAATTCTTCTTCACTTTCACTCAGAATAGCAATGTCATCAGCGAATCGTATCATTGATATCCTTTCACCTTGTATTTTAATTCCACTCCTGAACCTTTCTTTTATTTCCATCATTGCTTCCTCGATGTACAGATTGAAGAGTAGGGGCGAAAGGCTACAGCCTTGTCTTACACCCTTCTTAATACGAGCACTTCGTTCTTGATCGTCCACTCTTATTATTCCCTCTTGGTTGTTGTACATATTGTATACGACCCGTGTCTCCCTATAGCTTACCCCTACTTTTTTCAGAATCTCGAACAGCTTGCACCATTTTATATTGTCGAACGCTTTTTCCAGGTCGACAAATCCTATGAAAGTGTCTTGATTTTTCTTTAGCCTTGCTTCCATTATTAGCCGTAACGTCAGAATTGCCTCTCTCGTCCCTTTACTTTTCCTAAAGCCAAACTGATCGTCACCTAGCGCATTCTCAATTTTCTTTTCCATTCTTCTGTATATTATTCTTGTAAGCAGCTACGATGCATGAGCTGTTAAGTTGATTGTGCGATAATTCTCGCACTTGTCAGCTCTTGCCGTCTTCGGAATTGTGTGGATGATGCTTTTCCGAAAGTCAGATGGTATGTTGCCAGATCCATATATTCTACACACCAACGTGAATAGTCGTTTTGTTGCCACTTCCCCCAATGATTTTAGAAATTCTGATGGAATGTTATCTATCCCTTCTGCCTTATTTGACCGTGAGTCCTCCAAAGCTCTTTTAAATTCCGATTCTAATACTGGATCCCCTATCTCTTCTAAATCGACTCCTGTTGCTTCTTCTATCACATCAGACAAATCTTCACCCTCATAGAGGCTTTCAGTGTATTCTTTCCACCTATCTGCTCTCTCCTCTGCATTTAACAGTGGAATTCCCGTTACACTCTTAATGTTACCACCGTTGCTTTTAATGTCACCAAAGGTTGTTTTGACTTTCCTGTATGCTGAGTCTGTCCTTCCGACAATCATATCTTTTTCGATGTCTTCACATTTTTCCTGCAGCCATTTCGTCTAAGCTTCCCTGCACTTCCTATTGATTTCATTCCTCAGCGACTTGTGTTTCTGTATTCCTGATTTTCCCGGAACATGTTTGTACTTCCTCCTTTCATCAATCAACTGAAGTATTTCTTCTGTTACCCACGGTTTCTTCGCAGCTACCTTCTTTGTACCTATGTTTTCTTTCCCAACGTCTGTGATGGCCCTTTTTAGAGACGTCCATTCCTCTTCAACTGTACTGCCTACTGCACTATTCCTTATTGCTGTATCTACAGCGTCAGAGAACTTCAAACGTATCTCGTCATTCCTTAGTGCTTCCGTATCCCACTTCTTTGCGTATACTCTCAAGAAGTGAAAGTTTAATGAGTTATTTACAAATTTTTTCGTCTATTTACAAAGCTCTTTGTTTTTATATACAATATACAATATTTATATACAATATTTTGCAAAGCTATTTTTATGATTTTGTTTCTTAAAGAATTTACAAAGCTACTTTCATGACATAAACACATAAGCTTACATACATTACTGACATTACTAGTACGCTAAAAACTTAAATATTACGTTTCCCACTGAAATTGTTGTTGTTCATTCAATATACAATATAATATTTACGTTTTCTTTCTGATCATTCTATATACGGTATTTATATTTTCATTACTCATTAGTCTCTTCACATTCAAATCATTTTCTTTCTATGTAAAATATACACCGTCCAGTCCCATTAATAGCGACCACATGTCCAAAGCCTGAACAATCACCTTCTCCAGCACACACCACTACTAGACATGCAGACAAAATGTACCGATGTGGATGTGGAGCGATGCTGGGTCCGGTGCTGTGGCCGGCTGCTCTGTGTTTCTCGGTTGAGGATCTACGGCACCAACAGCTCTCTCGAGGTGGTCTCACAGATTTCCGATTGGGTTTAAATCTGGGGGGTATGGTGGACACAGGAGTACACTAAACTCATCTTTTTCCTCAAACAAACCACGTACGTACACTGCGAGCAGTGTGGCACGTAGCATGATGCTGCCTTGCTGAGGAAAAACACATTGACTGCAGGGGTGGACGTGGTGCCAAAGCATAGAGGCATACTTTTATTGCCTTCCAGAATGTCAATTGCCAGACTGTTGCACGTTTTTCGGCCTCTACACATCCCTGCAGCCGCCATGTATGTCCTCTGCCGCATCACACTTGCCTTGGCACAAGTTTTGGATACTGTCATTTTATTTTATTTTACGCGTCTAGTTCCATACGAAAGCTCTTGTCTACGCAACCCCGGTACCAAATGTAGAGACTCTTCGGGCTCGTATTGTGGACGGCTGTGATACAATAAGCCATTCTCAGGGCTGCATCAGTGCATCAGGGATTTCATGCGACGGAGGGTGGATGCATGTATCCTCGCTAACGGAGGACATTTTGAACATTTCCTGTAACAAAGTGTTTGAAGTCACGCTGGTACGTTCTGTTGCTGTGTGTTTCCATTCCATGATTAGTGTGAAGAGAAGTAATGAAATGAGCTCTAGCATGGAAAGTAAGCGTTTCCGGACACATGTCGACGTAATATATTTTCTTTCTTTGTGTGTGAGGAATGTTTCCTGAATGTTTGGCCGTATCTTTTTGATATATATATATATATATATATATATATATATATATATATATATATATATATATATATATATATATATATATATATACGGAGACAATCACAGAAAAGATTAGAAAACGCAGACTACAATTCTATGGACACCTATACAGAATGCCATCACACAGACTGACCAAACAGATCTTTGACTGGATAACCACTAGATGCAACAAATGGGTGGCAGAGGTAAAAAACGACCTGAACCAACTCAACATGACAGTAGATACAATAAACGACATAATAAAATTCAGAAACATTATTAAGAAAAGCAAACTAGATGAGATACACTGTGACAAACGAACAGGCGTAAAATGGACAGAAGAACGCAATCAAGATCACAGCCGGAGGATGAAAGAAACATGGGCAACCAAAAAGGCAATCAAGATGAAGCCGAAGGGACGAAGCCGCCAAGAAGCATGGACAGAGGACCGGAAACAGAAACACAGCGAGCGAATGAGGGAACTTTGGGGAGCAAGGAAGGCAGCAAAAGAAATTGGCCATGTAGTTTAGTCCAACTGCGCTCTTTAAGGGCAAAACATCAATAAACAGCTGAAGACCCACAATAAAATTTTCAAGATTTTAAAATAAGTTATCATAACCTTTCAAAGGCAGAAGGCCGCAACGTTTTTTTTTGTTTTTTTTTTTGTTAAGTATAAGTATTTTAGTGCCTGAAGGCCCTCAATTCATTTTGTAAAATTCCAAAATATATAAAATCCAGTAAAAACAAAAATTTTTTAAATCATCAGCTATGATAGATTATAAACAGACGATTAAACACCGGTGAGAAGGGCAATAAAGAAAACGGCACTCAGAAGCCTCCAGGGAGGTCGGTCTGCCCTCGTTCACTTAGGTGAGACAGGTGGTGAGCCCAACTACACATGATCTGTCGGAACCCAACCAGGGGACAGCCACGGACCGACCGACAAAACGACTTGCTTGCCACCAATAGGTACATGAGAACTCAAAAAGTTACGAACGTGAATATCTACAATATGTATTATATGTATTAAGCTGTCAAAACTACCCACCATGTTGGACAGCGACAACAGGTGAGGAAAGGACGCTGCCTGAAATTAAGTTAGGGACCAGGGCAGGTAACTAGAACACTAATGGCCACAAGGCAGAAAATTCGGGTTGGACACTTGAATTTGAAATACGGTTATATGGTTAACTTCGCCAAAAGGAACACTGCCTGAATTTACGTCAGTGGCCAGAGCAGGTAACCAACACACTAACGGCCACAAGGCAGAAAATTCCACTGCTGCACTTGAATTATAGTCAACCAGTGTAATTAATTGCACCGCATGGCGGCTAAATTTCAGCAATAGAAACACTCGATGTTGCTCACAGGAAAACCTCTCCAACAGCGAACCACTGAAACGAACCACACAGCATGAATGGATGTGGCTTGGGTAGTTGAAACCACTACTCAACTTTCACGTCCTGGGTCGGGGAACCACGAAGCTTGTAGCGATCGGACAGCTCCACACATGCTCCGACACTGCGCAGGGACCGCCAGTTGACCAAGCGAACAGCACCGCGTGGAAATAACTTCCCTGGTCCACAGCAACCGACCGACTCCTCTCAGAATGGCAACAACATCTAAAATAATCGTCAGTGGAAATAACACAACCTGACAAACACTTGCACGAAGACCGGAACGATACCCAACAGTAACTAAGCACCCACGAAGACAAATTGGGAGTCGATGCACACACACAGCCGACTCGTGAACGATCAGCGAGCTTAAATGCGTCGTCCTGTAGGACGACCGACAGACGATCCACCAAGACTGTGGCTCGGCTCAAGCGATGCGCGGCGTCAATGGTCGGGCGAGCCACGGTGACGCAGACCTCACTGCTGCTCCAACTCGACTGCACTAGTGCCACATTGCAACCCCCCCTCCCCCCACCCCCACTGGCAGGTCCAGACTTCGCTCCAGACGCGTTCCAACTCACTCAGCCCGAACTCGCGACCCGAACTCCCTTACGACAGACAACGACCGGGAAGTAATAGCAGTCGAAAGATACTACGAGAGGGGATATATCGATACGTACTGCTAGCGTCGCTCACGGTCAGGCAAAGCAGCAACTCAGTGGCACCAGTAATTTAAATTAACGTAGTGAGGTGCAAGTACGTTAAAAACAGGGTGTAAAATACATGATGGCGGGAACACGAGCCACGCACGGCTCACTGGCATCTATGTTATCAGCACTATCAACATCCTGGCACCCTTAGTTGTGCATCATGGTCTGAAAGGCCATCACATTTTTTTTCCTTTATTGTAATTTTTATACCTATACATAGGTAGACTGGCAGCAGCATTGTACGCTGCTCTTCAGCCTTCGAGTCGACAATGAGAAAAACATGAAGAAGATACATAATAGATATATTGACGGGCAAAAAACAGAAGACACAGAAATACAAAACACGGAGCCGTTCACACTCAACGAAAATTTCACTGAAACACGTTGGCATGGCGTACAAACACTGACGATTCGACGGCACAGGTGAACGTTGGAGTGTGATGGTGAACACTAACACAAACACAAACATGACGGCACACACACGAGAAACTGATGGCGATGATCTCCGGCGCGCGAATGTCCACATAGCGTGTACGAGTCTGGGGACCTGCCAAAAGGGGAAGAAGGGGGAGGGGGAGGGAGAGGGGGGAGCAAAGATGCCAATGGCAGAGGAGACGGGAGTAGGAGCGGAGGAATGGGGGTAGGGGAAGCCCGGGGGAGGAATGGGGATAGAGGGAGGGAGAGAAGAGAGAGAGGGTGCCCAGAGGAACAAAACACAGGAGGAGGAAGGGAGGATCAAAGTTGGTAGGAGGGGTAGATGGAGGGGGTGAGAGCATCATCAGGGAGGGGGAGCTGGCGGAAGCCACCTTGGGAGAGGGTAAGGGGGGTGAAGAGATGGAGAGTGGGACCTGGAAGTACAGGTGCGACAGCGGACGGGGGCAGGAGAGGATGGAAGAGACCAGAGGGTGAGGAGGATCGAGTTTGCGGGAGGTGTAGAGGATCTGTATCCGTTCGAGGAAAAGGAGGAGGTGGGGGAAGGGAATTAGGTTGTACAGGATCCGCATGGGGGAGGGGAGACGGATGTGATAGGCGAGGCGAAGAGCATGGCGTTCTAGGATATGAAGGTATTTCTAAAAGGTAGGGAGTGGCGATCCAGGCAGGGTGGGCGTAGCAAAGGATAGGGCGAATGAGGGATTTATAGGTATGGAGGATGATGGAGGGGGCCAGTTCAGCCAGAAAGGAGTTTGAGGAGACAGAGGTGGAAGCGTGCCTTGGCTTGGATCGTCCATAGGTGGGGGGTCCAGGAGAGGCGACGGTCGTGGGTTACACCAAGGTACTTGAGGGTGGGGGTGAGGGCGATAGGATGGCCATAGATGGTGATGTATAAATCGTGGAGGCGGAAGGAAGGGGTGGTTTTGCCTACGATGATCGCCTGGGTTTTGGAGGGATTGACCTTAAGCAACCACTGGTTGCACCAAGTGGTGAACCGGTCAAGATGGGATTGGAGAAGGTGTTGGGAGCGCTGCAGGGTGGGGGCAAGGGCGAGGAAGGCAGTGTCATCAGCATACTGGAGAAGGTGGATGGGGGGTGAAGGCGGCGGCATGTCCGCTGTATACAAGAGATACAGAAGAGGGGAGAGGACGGAACCCTGGGGCACACCAGCAGAGGGGAAAAAGGTGTAGGAATCCGCGTTGTGGATGGTGACGTAGGAAGGACGTTGGGAAGGAAAGGAGCCGATCAGACGGACATAGTTAATAGGAAGGGCGAAGGTTTGGAGCTTGAAGAGGAGACTGGAATGCCACACACGGTCATAGGCTCGTTCAAGGTCATGGGAGAGGAAGATAGTGGAGCGATGGGAATTAAGCTGTTTGGAGAGGAGATGAGTGAGATGAAGGAGAAGGTCATCGGAAGAGAAGGACGGCCGAAAACCACACTGGGTAACGGGAAGGAGGCGGTGCTGGTGGAGATGCTGGTGGATGCGTCGGGTGAGGATGGATTCCAGGACCTTGCTGAAGACCGAGGTAAGGCTGATGGGATGGTAGGAGGAGACAGAGGATGGCGGTTTACCAGGTTTAAGGAACATCAGGATATGGGAGGTTTTAAACAGGTCGGGGTAGTAGCCGGTGGACAGGACTACATTGTAGAGCCTGGCCAGGTTGGAGAGGAAAGAGGCAGGAGCTTCGCAGAGGTGGCGATAGGTGACACGATCGTGACCAGGAGCGGTGTTGCGTTTCGTGCGGAGTGTAGCGATGAGATCCTGTGTAGTGATAGGGGCACTGAGTTCTGTGTGTGCAATGTTGTCCAAGTACTGGAAACCAGGGACGAGGGAGGGACAGAGGTGTCAGTTCGATCGCAGACATCTGGGAACAGGGAGTAATCGAACTGGGGATCGTCAGAGATGGTAAAGACATCGGAGAGGTAGGAGGCAAAGTTATTGGCTGTACTAAGGGTGTCAGGGAAGGGTTGGTTGTCATGAAGGAGAGGATAGTAGGGGGGTTTAGATTCGATAAGGCGGCGGAAGGCTGACCAGTACTTGGACGAGTTGACAGGAAGGGTAGCGTTTAAACGGATTCATGTCTGTCGCCAGTCCCGGCATTTCTTAGCCGCGAGCAAGTTACGGATGTGTCTCTGGAGTTGCCGGTGGCGTTGTAGTGCGTCCGGGGCACGCTTCCAGAGGAATGCATGGTAGAGACGGCGGGATTCACGGAGGAGGAGGACGGCCTGTGATGGTAAGGTAGGATGGTGGGGGTGGATGGCGACAGAAGGGACGTGGGCCTCCACAGTCTCAGACAAGGTCTGCTTGAGAAAGGAGGCAGCATGGGTAATACCACCAGGGTGGCGGTAGGTGAAGGGGTGGCCATCGACCTGGGTGGATAGGGTATCCCAGTAGGCATTCCAGTTGGCACAGGAATAATCATGGACGTACTTCAGGGGAGGGTCATACGGGGATCGGGGCGGGGCGATGACCGTCTGAAATGGTGAGGAGGACAGGGAGGTGGTCACTACCATCCACCGTTATGCGGCCAAGGAGGTTAGGGGAGGAGAGGACGACATCAGGAGTGGAGATGGATTAGGGTGGGAGGAAACAAACCGATGCCACCACCGTAAATGGGTGCCGGAACGACTATGGATGTTGAGGTCGGCGGCGATCACGTAGGAGGAGAAGTTATGGTCAATGTGGAAGAGGAAGTCAAAAGGAATAGGGGTGTTACGGCTGACATAGATGGTGGCGCAGGTGATGGTAAGGCCAGGGAAGAAGAGACTAAGGATCAAGTGTTCAGTGGGGTTGGGAAGGAGAGGTTGGAGCCGAACTGGGATCTGGCAGTGGTGACCAATGGCAACTCTGCCAAGCGCTATCGGGAAGGATTTGTCAGAGCGGTGAAGAAGGCAGGGTGAAGAGTGGAGGGTGTGGTATGGCTGAAGAAAGGTTTCATTGAGAAGGAAGGCATCCACGTGGTGGGTGGCAAGGGTGTGCATGAAGAGGTTCTTGTTGGCGGGAAGGGAACGGATGTTGTTGAGCAGGATACGGTGCTGTCGCGTCAAGACAGGGATTTAGACGAGGGTGTTGAGACGGGAGAAGCTGAAATGGGCCTGATTGTGGGAGTAGGTGGCATACATAGTTAGGTGGAAGACAGAACAGGTGGAGAGGGATATCTGTTGGAGGGCGTGAGGGCGCTGGAAAGGGTGGACATTTTGCAGAACAGTGGTGAGGAACCTGATGATGTCCTCAGCGGTGGGGGGGGGGGGGGGACGAAGGGAATTGCCAGGAGGGGTGGGGGCGTCCAGAGGGCAGACAGGGACGGTGAGTTCAGGAGTGGTTGGAGGGAGTCGAGCTTTACATTTTTGGGAGTAGGTGGGATGCGGGGGATTGCAGGTATTACAGGAGGGAGGGGAAGGAAGGTTAGGGCACTGCTGGAGGAAGTGTGCTTGCTTACAGTGTGGGCAGGTGGGGGCCTCGCGGCACTCAGCTGTTGTGTGTGCGTTGTAGCGCAGACACCCCTGACAGCGGAGGGAGTGAGGAGGGGAACGGGAGGGGTCGACCTTGTATCTGTGGTTGAAAAGAAGGGCACCCTCCTTAAGGAGGCGGTCAACGGAGGGGGCATCCTCGGAGAAAACCCGCATAAGGCGGGTGGGGCCGGCGGAGTTAAAATGCGGCAGACCGACCGCACCTCCAGCGAGGGATGCACCTCGAGCTCCACCAACACTTCCTCCTCCGTGATCATCGGACGGGGATGCGGGAGAGGATGTCAGTATGGAGGGTGGGGCTGGGGGAGGAGATGAGAACTGAGTCTCTTCTGGGAGTGAGGAAGGAGATGGGGGCTCCAGGAAAGTGTTGGCGGAGAAGGAGTGAGAGGTTCCGGGCCTCGAGGAGGGAAGGGTCGGGATGAGAGAGGAGGTATTTGTAGGAAGAGGGGGGGAGGAGGAGGAGGAGGCGGAGGGAGCAGGGCCAGACGGGGAGACATCTGTGGCATCCTGGGGGGGGGGGGGAAGGAGGACGGGGCAGGGCCTTTTTGGGAGCAGAGGAGGTGGTGTTGCCACCGGGGCGTTTAAGGGCGGTGGAAGGGTGAGTGGTGACATGAGGGACGGGAGCTGCAGGGAGGTGGCGGAGAAGTGGCAGGTCCTGGCGTGGACGCAGTAGTCGGCGCCGGAGATGGCGATGGTGAAGGCGACGGCGACGGTGATGGCGAAGGCGATGGGGAGAGCTGGGCATGGGGAGTGGCCTGTCAGGCCACCACCGAAGCTGGAGCTGCAGTGACAGGCTGGGAGAGTTGGGGGAAAGGATCAGAGGTGTAGGAGTGGGAGGAAGAAGCTGGGGAGAGGGCGACAAAGAGCGAGGGCGAAGGCAGAGTTAGAAGAGGAGGGATGGAAAGGGGGCGGCGACTGGGCACACCATGGTGGTAGCGGAGGAAGGGGAGGTATAAACTATTGCGGTGGTGGTGGTAGCGGTAGTGGTGGTGGGGGCGGACATGACGACAAGTGGGAACTTCGACAGTAGAGGACGAAAACGAGAGAGGAAAACCGGGGACCGACGAAGACAGACGGAGACAGACGGAGACGGACGACGACGGACGACGACGGACGAAGACGAATGAAGACGAGGACCAGAGTCCCACGCTGCTGTCGCTGGCGACTGCTGGCACGAACGCCGCAGCTGCTGCTGCAGTTGCTGCTGCTACCGCTGCTGCTGGCTGGCTGGCTGGCTGGCTGGCATCTGCAACCCTAACACTTCGATTAGTGACAGGCACGAATCGAAGGGCGGTACCTATTGCGAGGTACCGCCGGAGATGAAGATCATCACATTTTCAATAACAAAATGAACGACTGTTAATGAAATGCTTTAACCATCGTTAGTATGCAAACAGATTACTTACTTAGCCGTTTCCGAAATGCTTCCCCTCTTGGCCCGAAGGAAAATGATTACACCCTTTTGTATGTCTGATAAATCTGCATTACGACATCTACTGCATGTCCTTCCTGCCCCACACCCCTCAACAACCTTTATTATACTCTTCATTGCTAGTGCTGCCACCTGGCGTCTGTGAATGATTATTGCATGTTGACGGTGAACTCATTAGTGTGACTGTACTGTGTATTCTGGAAAAGAGTAGTAGCGGCAGCCGCTGAAGAAGCCCCCGGCCCCCAACCCCCCTCCCCCCCCCCCCTACACACACACACAAATATGTGCATGCATGCAAGTGTGTGTCACTAAAAAAACATCATTGTAAAAGAACTACTACTCACTTATTCGTTCCTCGATACTGTGAGCTCATGTGAGAGAAAGGCATCATTTCAAATATAGGGATCTCTACCTCTGTTATTTGTACCACACATCGTCCTATGAACCAATTTCGATAACCGACTGCAGTATTGAGTTAATTGTTACCGGACTCGGCAGTATGCCAACCGTGCCCATAGCAGCGATGTCGTTGAAGAAATTTTCAACAAAAAGAAAAAAAAAAGCATAACGTTCGATAACTGCATTATTTATACACTTGGAGAGAGAAAGGATGGGAAAGAGGAAACGAGTACTTACGTTCACAAGATCCGCCAGTTATCCATGTGCTGTCCTGTAGAACGCTAGAAATGTTTACCAAATCCACCAGCTTACCGTCTTTCATTTTGGCTGACAGCGTGCTCAGCATGCTATCATCTCCAACAGAAGAAGAGGACGAATTAGTCACCAGACTGCACGTAAAATCTGCATCTACATCTACATCGATCCTCCGCAAGCCACCAAGCGGTGCGTGGCGGTGGGTACTCTGTACAACTACCAGTGATTCCCTTTCCTGTTCCACTCGCAAATAGAGCGAGGGGAAAACGACTGTCTTCACGCCTCCGTATGAGCCCTAATTCCTCGTAACTTAGCTTCGTGGTCCTTACGAGCAACTTATGTTGGTGGCAGTCAGCTTCAAATGCCGGTTCTATAAATTTTCTCAATACTTTTTCTCGCAAAGAAATTCGCCATTCCTCCAGGGATTCCATTTGAGTTCCCGAAATAGCTCCGTAAAACGTACGTGCTGTTCAGACCTATCAGTAATAAATCTAGCAGCACGCCTCTGAATTGCATCGAAGTCTTCCTTCAACCCAACCTGGTGAGGATCCCAAACACTCGAGCAGTATTCAAGAGTAGTTAGTTCGCGCCTGCGTCCTATTGCTGTCTCCATTGCAGGTGAACCACTCTTTCCTATAATTTTCCCAATAAATCGAAGTCGACCATTCGCCTGTGGTACCACAGTTCTCGCATGCCCGTTTCTTCTCATATCGCTTTTCAGCGTTATGCACAGATATTTAAACGGCTTGACGGTTTCAAGCGGGACACTGTTCATACTGTATCTGGTCATTCCTACTCATCCGCATTAACTTACATTTTTCCACATTTCAGGCCAGCAGCCATTCATCAGACCAACTGGAGATTTTGTCTTAGTCGTCTTGGATCTTCCTACAGTCACTCAACTTCGACACCTTCCCATGCACCAGGGCATCATCAGCAAACAACAGCAAATTGCCGCCTACCCTGCCAGCCAAATCATTTATGTGTGTAGGGAACAATAGCGGTCCTATCACACTTCCCTGGGACACTTACGACGATACCCTTGTCTCAGACGAACACTCACCTCTGGCGCAACATACTGGGTTCAGTTACTTAAGAAGTCTTCGAGCCACTCGTATATCTGTGAACTTATACGACATACTCGTACTATCGTTTACAGCCTGCAATGGGGCACCGCGAAATCTTTCCGGGAATCTAGAAATATGGAATTTCCCTGTTGTCTTTCATCCATTCTTCGCAGTATATCATGTGGGAAATGGGAAGCTGAGTTTTGAACGAGCGAGGCTTTCTAAAACCATGCTGATTTGTGGACAAAAGCTTCTCACTCTCAAGAAAGTTTATTATATTCGAACTGAGAATACTCTCAAGAACTCTGCAGCAAACAGAAGCCATGGATATTGGTCTGTGATTTTGGGGATCCGTTTTTTTACCCTTCTTGTACACTGGGGTCACCTGTACTTTCTTCTTGTCACTTGGGACTAACTGCTGGGCGAGAGATTCACGGTAAATGGAGGCAAGGAGGGTGGCGAATCCCGTAGAGTATTCTTTGTAAAATCGAACTGGGATTCCATGTGGACCTCATGATCTATTTGCTTTCAAATCTTTCAGTTGTTTCTGTACGCCAGGTATGCCTATTACTACGTCGTCATACGGGAGTCTGGGCGATGGTCAAATGATGGTATCTTTGTACGATTCTCCTGTGTGAACGATTTCTTGAATGTGAAATTTAAAACTCCGGCTTTCGTTTTGCTATCTTCAACTGCCACATCAGACTGGTCAATAAGGGACTGAATAGAAGCCTTAGACCCGCGATTTTACATAAGACCACAGTTTTGTCGGATTTTGAGCCAGACCTTTTGCTAAGATATGACGGTGGTAGTTGTTGTATGCTTTGCACATAGATCTTTTCACAGGCGCACGAATCTCTACTAATCTTCGCTTGTCATCATTTGTGCGTTCCCTTTTGAACCGAGAGTGCAACAGCCTCTGCTTCCTCAGCATCCGCTGAATTTCGTTATCAAACCATGGTAGGTCTTTTCCATTCACTATCCACTTGCTAGGCACATAACTCTCTAGACCACGATTCAAAATCTGCTTAAACTTTGTCCATAATTCCTCTACATCCATCTTTTGGAACTAAATGATGCCAATTCACTGTCCAAGTGGGATACTAATAACTGCTTATCTTCTGTATCTAGCAGGAACACTTCATAGCTTTCTTGACTGATTTAATACGCACAAATACGAAAATATAGACAGAAATCATCATCACACACCTGCAGAATCATCGAGTCCACTGTGGGACTCTAATTATCTGCATCATCACTAAAACGTCGCTTCATGGTTCAAGCACGATCACAGAATGCTGAAAGGCCCAGAAAAAGAAAGAACAGGGGAATAATACAAGCAGTAGGGAGTGCTCTAACCAGTCTTCTCAGAAGGCAAGTAGGAAGGAATGATGGAATACCCACTACTGAGAAGTACTAGAGAGTATTCTGGCCTGTCTACTCAGTAGGAATGAAGGGTAGGATGGCTACTAATGACAAGCGCCAGAAGTTGTTCTAGTTAGTTAATAAAGGCAGAAACGAATGATGGGTTAGCTACTGACATGCACCAGATTGTGCCTCCAGCCAGTCTACTCATAAGCCAGGAGGGTAAATGACTCCTGTCAGTGCTCAGACTGGAATGACGTCCTCACTGAAGTGGTCCTTTTTTTTTACAGGCGCAAACCGGATTCCATCGCTTATTCAGCTAATACACTAACGGCCATTACAATTGCTACACCATGAAGATGACGTGCTACAGACGCGAAATTTAATCGACAGGTAGAAGATGCTGTGATATGCAAACGATTAGCTTTTCAGAGTATTCACACAAGGTTGGCGCCTACAACGTGCTGACATGAGGAAAGATCCAACCGATTTCTCATACACAAACAGCAGTTGACCGGCGTTGCCTGGCGAAACGTTGTTGTGTTGCCTCGTGTAAGGAGGAGAAATGCGTACCATCACGTTTCCGACTTTGATAGAGGTCGGATTGTAGCCTATCGTGGTTGCGGTTTATCGTACCGCGACATTGCTGCTCGCGTTGGTCGAGATCAAATGACTCTTAGCAGAATATGGAATCGCTGTGTTCAGGAGGGTAATACGGAACGCCGTGCTGGATCCCAACGGCCTCGTATCACTAGCAGTCGAGATGACAGGCATCTTATCCGCATGGCTGTAACGGATCGTGCAGCCACGTCTTGATCCCTGAGTCAACAGATGGGGACGTTTGCAAGACAAAAACCATCTGCACTAACAGTTCGACGACATTTACAGCAGCATGGACTATCAGCTCGGAGACCACGGCTGCGGTTACCCTCGACGCTGTATCACAGACAGGAGCGCCTGCGATGAGGTACTCAACGACGAACCTGAATGCACGAATGGCAAAACGTCATTTTTTCGGATGAATCCTCGTTCTGTTTACAGCATCATGATGGTCGCGTCCGTGTTTGACGACATCGCGGTGAACGCACATTGGAAGTGTGTGTTCGTCATCGCCATACTGGCGTATCACCCGGCGTGATGGTATGGGGTGCCATTGGTTACACGTCTCGGTCACCTCTTGTTCGCGTTGACGGCACTTTGAACAGTGGACGTTACATTTCAGATGTGTTACGACCCGTGGCTCTGCCCTTCATTCGATCCCTGCGAAACCCTACATTTCAGCAGGATAATGCACGACCTCATGTTGCAGGTCCTGTACGGGCCTTTCTGGATACAAAAAATGTTCGACTGTTACCCCGGCCAGCACATTCTCCAGATCTCTCGCCAATTGAAAACGTCTGGTCAATGGTGGCCGAGCAACTGGCTCGTCACAATACGCCAGTCACTACTCTTGATGAACTGTGATATCGTGTTGAAGGTGCATGGGCAGCTGTGCCTGTACAGACCATCCAAGCTCTGTTTGACTCAGTGCCCAGGCGTATCAAGGTTATTACGGCCAGAGGTGGTTGTTCTGGGTACTGATTTCTCAGAATCTATGCACCCAAATTGTGTGAAAATGTAATCACATGTCAGTTGTAGTATAATATATTTGTCCAATGAATGCCCGTTTATCATCAGCATTTCTTCTTGGTGCAGTAATTTTAATGGCCAGTAGTGTAGGAATCAAGTACGCTTAGAGCCGCGTAGACAGGTTGGAATTTGCATGCTTAGGCTGGACGAGACAGAACTTGTTGCCTATCGTGCCAGTGTGCGCACTGGATCGCCAGGTGGGTGGTGGAATTCAAAGCATTTGATGGTCAAAGGAAGGTATTTTCTTCTGACGCTTTGCAGTTCTCGGTTAGTATAATCTCTATCACGCTGGTGTTCTCATATTTCAGTGCGGATGTGCGCTAAATCATTTTCTACGTCGCATGTGGGCTGTAGCATATCTGAATATTCTGCTGATATTTGGAGAGGTCCCCATTAATGACAGAAGAATGACCCATGACAGAAAGAGAGAGAGAGAGAGAGCGAGAGAGGGAGAGAGGGAGGGAGGTATGGCTACTGGAGGCTGGTGCACAGCACCTGTTGTGTGCAGAACTCTGCGCCCGCCATGCTTGATGTTGGGCGATATCACTTGTCGCTGGCCACCTGTACAGACACAGCCGCCGCTGCTGCAAGGAGTGGGGCCAGGCTGCTGTCTCAACGACTCTGTGCTGCTGGGAAATGTGGTGGCTCAGCACAGGTGTCCACTGTGCCACGCTGTGGTGCGGATACACATGTCTTGATATTAAAATGATTGTGCCATAGACTTTTTGTGGTGACGAAGAAAGTTTACTCTCCAGTCGTATATACCTTTGTTCATGTATTAAATGATTGGTTATTTGCTGTGTACAGAGAGACCCACAGGGCCCTTGAATACAGGCGGCACTCCCGGAAATGTGTTGAGGAGGCATCTAGAATTGTAAGCCCAGTCCTCAGTGAACTGCACGAGTAGCGCACCTGAACCCTGTAAGAGGAGGATGCGAAGGAATAAAATAAAGTACAGAGTTCTAAAGAAAGACAATTAATTTATTTATAATCCAACTTAAAAATATGTGTCATTTTCTGAAGGACGTATACAGGGTGTTACAAAAAGGTACGGCCAAACTTTCAGGAAACATTCCTCACACACAAAAAAAGATAAGATTTTATGTGGACATGTGTCCGGAAACGCTTAATTTCCATGTTAGAGCTCATTTTAGTTTCGTCAGTATGTACTGTACTTCCTCGATTCACCGTCATGATTCCATACGGGATACTCTACCTGTGCTGCTAGAACATGTGCCTTTACAAGTACGACACAACATGTGGTTCATGCACGATGGAGCTCCTGCACATTTCAGTCGAAGTGTTCGTACGCTTCTCGACAACAGATTCGGTGGCCGATGGATTGGTAGAGGCGGACCAATTCCATGGCCTTCACGCTCTCCTAACCTCAACCCTCTTGACTTTCATTTATGGGGGCGTTTGAAAGGTCTTGTCTACGCAACCCCGGTACCAAATGTAGAGACTCTTCGTGCTCGTATTGTGTGCGGCTGTGGTACAATACGCCATTCTCCAGGGCTGCATCAGCGCATCAGGGATTCCATGCGACGGAGGGTGGAGCTTGTATCTTCGCTAACGGAGGACATTTTGAACATTTCCTGTAACAAAGTGTTTGAAGTCACGCTGGTACGTTCTGTTGCTGTGTGTTTCCATTCCATGATTAATGTGATTTGAAGAGAAGTAATAAAATGAGCTCTAACATGGAAAGTAAGCGTTTCCGGACACATGTCCACATAACATATTTCCTTTCTTTGTGTGTGAGGAATGTTTCCTGAAAGTTTTGCCGTACCTTTTTGTAACACCCTGTATAATCACTCTTGTGCCCACCATACTTTTCCCTGAGTCTGCAGATAGCTGGGCAGTTATAATCTTTAAGGTTCCTTAGTGATGCTGTTTCGATAATGTCACACAATCGCAACGCTTTCTCATGGCCTTTGGCGTAAACTGTGCTGACCTTATGACAATAGACTTGGAGCGGTGTTACCATTCCTTCATGCCGCAATCTGCCATCGTCCCACCGCTCTCTATGGTGCAAGCGAGTCAACGAAGCAGCTGTCCATCGAGTTTTGGCTCACTGCACTGCTCTAAACAGTCTGGGTGAAGCGCCGGTACTGAAGAACGTCGACAATACCCATCAAGTGACGGCGAATGCACCGTGTGCAACCTCTTTATCACTATACTTTAAATGTTATGATTTCAGCCCCAGTCTGGTGACAGTTGACAATGAGAGAAGTATCGGAAATACCTCGTGTTACAGCTGTGGCTCTGTGACGAATCTCACGATGAAATATATGTGTATCATCCTTATGACTGGATGTAATTTTTCACGTTATATCTTTGACCTCCATTATGGCTATCCAGGCGTTGAAACCACAATTTTCCGCGTCAAAGCCTTACCTCCCTTGTGACTGGAGATAGTCATTTTCCTTGCACATGTCGGAGCACAGCCCACAGTCACTTTATATCGTCAAACATATTTTATAAGCCTGCTGATCACTTGAAATCTATCACACATCCATTACTAAGTATAATACTTCGGCAATAACTGAATACTGGTGGCATCAAACAATATTGAGCGAAAATAAGCGATGGATGGACATGCTCCATTTGCTTTTTTTTTCTTTTTTTTTTGAGTGGTACCAGTGTGTCTTAGGAAAACAGACGTAATCGTGTTACAAGGAATCAGCTATTAAAAACTCGCTGCCAACTTTTATGCTACTGTCACACTGCATAAAAAGCGGTCTTGTTTCTATAGCCACATGCAGGTAGCACTCATAATATCGATGTTAGAAATTAAAATGCTTTATAATTCGAGGTATGGTATTGCTTAAGAATGAAGTGGTCTTCACATAAATACCGCGACAGGCGGTAGCATGTCGCTAGCGCTGTAAACTCGTAACAAAATCACCCTTCTTACCGAATTTAGAAAGTGATTCGGCTAAGGACAGCGGTATTAAGCCGATATTTGAACTCCCTCACTTCGCTGCCAGACATTCCCAATCTAACAGATAGTATTTGCAAGACATTCCATCTAGATAGCATGTACACAGTGCAACAGAGGTTCTGCGATATATTCATGGGTTTACAGGCGAGATAAAATGATGGTTGATTGAGAATGATCACATACAGTAGATTTTGTGCTATGTGAGGCATCACTTAAAAATGTAACGCTACACTGAAGTCATAAGAAATGTACAAAATCCTGTGACGAATACACTGGCATTTCAGATCTAGAGTTAATGCTTTCTGGTAGAAACTCTATCTGTGATTTGGAATCAAGTCTCTCCATTCAAACAGACACTTGCGTTGTATCTTATGGAGATGTCTCTTAACGAATATCGAGAAACTAGTCACCTTTTTCTGAACCCATCGGATACGGACACCATAACGCAGAACTCCAGTGTAGTCTGGGGCAGTCGCTCTGCGGCTTGTAACTGTTCTCAGTCTCTGTGGCGTCCTCCCTGCACTTTTCTTCGTGTGATCGTCCCATTTTAAGTCGAAACCGAGCCGAAGTCAGAGAGTGCTATATCTAACACCTTCCCCGTCCCGTGGGAAACAGGGTGAGCTAATGCGACAGGGCTGTGTTTTGACCACTTGGTGAAACTGGAAATATTTCTGATATCTTAAACTCTCCACTCGTATCGAGACTTTTCCGTACTCTGTGTTTAAAGTAATATCTTAGTCTTGCCTGTACATCTGCAATAGTTTCTTCTCTTTCCAATAGCAGTTTATACTGCTCCTTCAGTTTTCGTTATTTGGCTTCGACCTCTTCTATTTCCAGTTTTCTTTATCATACACTTAATACAATAACTGCACTTAAAGGAGTGATTTCTTTAATGGGGAATGGTTTAAGTCTGTTTTGATACACCGATTCTTTTTCTTAAGACTTCATTATTTGTAGGAACCAGTCCCAGTTAGGTGATATCTATATCTGACGGTATTGTGGAGAATAATGTTCCGAACCGACAGAAATATGTTTTTCCTGCGTCAATATAGCACTTCTGTATAATACTCATGTCGTCTTTATTGGAGTCAGAGTTAAGAATCCCCACGTAGTTTGTAGGTAAATAATCAAAACTGTGTGCAGTCGCAACGTAGCTGATAAGCTTTTCTCTGTCTTGAGTATCTGGAAGACTTTTACTCCCCTCAACTTTCGGGTATTCTTATTACCCAAGGAAACAAACTGAATAACATTGTTAAACACAACAGTTGTTCTGAAAGTTATCTGTTTAATGACTCCACATGGATGCACTTGGCACAGAGTAAAGTGGAGCACATTGTAAACATTGTTTGTTGGTGTCTAATGCATGTATTCGCTATTAGTGATATTTATTACAGAATCAATTAGTCTTTCTACTTTCTCATTCCTTATCCCAGGCCCATATCCTCCTGTAAACTTTTCTTCTACTCGTTCCCCTACAACTGCATTTCAGTATCCCATGACTATTAGATGTTCATCTCCCATTATGTATTGTATTACCCTTTCAATATCCTTATATACTTTACCTCTTATCTTCAGCTTGCGACGTCGGCATGTATACCTGGACTATCGTTGTCGATGTTGGTTTGCTGGCGTTTCTGATAAGAATAACCCTATCACTGAAATGTTCACAGTAAAGCAGTCTCTGCCCTACCTCCACATTCATAATGACTCCAATCAAGTTATACCATTTTCTGCTACTGTTGATATTACCCTACACTCATCTGACCAGAAATCCTTGTCTTCTTTCTATTTCACCTCACTGACCCCTACTGAGCCTCTGCATTTCCCTATTCAGATATTCTAGCTTCCCTAACACGTTCAAGCTTCTGACAACTCCACGCTCCGACTCGTAGACCGTTATCCTCTCCTTGCTTATTCAATCCTTTTCAATTGCCTTCTCTTCCTTGGCAGTCCCCTCGCAGAGGTTCAATTGGGGGAATATTCCGGAATCCAATGATGAGATCGTCATGACACTTTTTCGATCACAGGCCACGTGTCCAGTGGATACACGTTATATGTCTTTAATGCAGTTGTTTCCATTTTATTCTACATCCTCGCGCAGTTGATCATTGCTGATTCTTCGACCTTTTGCGACAGTTCTTCCCCCCCCCCCCCCCCGCCCCCCCTCCCCCCGCCCACCTCAAGGACAAAAGAGTACCCTGAAACTCTGCCCACCCTCTTGCAATACGGACAACGAAACTTTACACTGGTCTGTGCATGCGACTTTGATCACTGGCGAACTGGTCCAAAGGGCCAATACCTGTACATTTAGTAGGGGCGCCACATGTTCAAGTGGTTCAAATGGCTCTGAGCACTATGGGACTTAACTTCTGAGGTCATCAGTCCCCTAGAAGTTTGAACTACTTAAACCTAACTAACCTAACGACATCACACACATCCATGCCCGAGGCAGGATTCGAACCTGCGATCGTAGCGGTCGCGCGGTTCCAGACTGTAGCGGCTAGAACCGCTTGGCCACTCTGGCCGTCGTCGCCACATGTGCTCGAGGTCAGCATGCAGACGATATTTGTTATCGACATAACAGAAACGAGGGACGCAGTAATATCTTATCGAGTTCATTGCTGTGTGGTGTTAGCGAAGTTGTTATGGTTTGTCGTTTTTTTGTGTTGGATGGTACAAAACAACGAGAAGGGAGACAATATTTGTGTGACGGACATGAATGCACCGTAAGAGACGCAGATCTCTTTGACTGCAGTACCTGCCCGTAGTTTGGAAATGCTCCGCAATGCAGTTTCAAAATCCTCGTCCTACTGCCAGTTCCTAATTTTCCCGGTAAGAAACACCAACGTAACTGCTCATACTGTCTTTTCTATTGTCTCGTGTTGCGGGAGAAAGCTCGTTCGGCGCTAGCCTTACACATTGTACATGGTTGGCAAAGCTGCGACGTGTTCTCATTTCCACCGAGTGGTCAAAACACGGCCTTGTCGCATTAGCTCACCCTGTTTCTCCATGGGATGCAGAGGGTGGTGTATATAGCCCTCTCCGACTTCGGCTCAGTTCCGAATTAAATTGGAACTTTCACGCGGTGAAAGCTGCAGGGCGGGCGGTGCAGGGACTGAAGAAGAGTTCCAAGTTGCAGAGAGACTGTTTAAAACCACGCCGGAGTTTTGCTGTATGATATTAGATAGTTTCGGAAAAAAGTGACTCGTTTCGAGACATGAAAATGCCTCGTATATGATTCACCAGTTGGTATAATCATTAAAGGAGAACTCCATAGGATCTAACGCAAGTGTTGCGTCGAATGGAGAGACTTGATTCCAAAATACAGACAGAATTTCTACGAGAAATCGTAACACTGTAGATATGTAAACCAGTGTATTTGTCACAGAATTTTGTGCATTACTTACGACTTCAATCTAGCGTTGCACTGTTTAAGTGATGCGTCACATGGCACACCACCTACTGTATGTGATCATTCTCAGTCAACTGTCATTCTCCCTCGCCTGTAACCCCGTGGATAGACCGCAGGACCTCTGTTACACTGTCTACATGGTATTGAAATAGAATACGTTACAAATACTGTTTGATAGCGTGGGAAATATCGAGCAGCGGCATTCGGAAGTTGGCAATATCGACTTAACACCGCGTTCCTTAGCCGAATCATTTTCTAAACTCGGTCAGAAGGGTGATTTTATTACGAGCTTACACCGCTGGCGACGCGTACCGGCACTTCGCACTTTCGATCTGTTTATACACACCTTCGCGAACATCACCTATATACAAATGTTGTGGTATTTTTGTGGAAGACCACTTCATTCGGAAGCAATACTCTACTTCGATTTATAAAGCATTTGTCGTCTTGAATATGGGCATTGTTAGTGAGACCTGTCTGTGCCTGTAGAACCAAGACCCCTCGTATTGCAGGGTGACAGTAACATAGTCGTTGCGATCTTGTTTTTAATAGCTGGTCGTTTATAACACGATAACGTCTCTCTTCCTAAGACACACTGGTACCACTCGCAAGAAAAACAAATAGAGCGGATTTTCGCTCAGTATTGTTTAGTGCCACTAGCATTCAGCTATTGGCGAAGTATTATACAGGGTGATTCAAAAAGAATACCACAACTTTAGGAATTTAAAACTCTGCAACGACAAAAGGCAGAGCTAAGCACTATCTGTCGGCGAATTAAGGGAGCTATAAAGTTTCATTTAGTTGTACATTTGTTCGCTTGAGGTGCTGTTGACTAGGCGTCAGCGTCAGTTGATGCTAAGATGGCGACCGCTCAACAGAAAGCTTTTTGTGTTATTGAGTACGGCAGAAGTGAATCGACGACAGTTGTTCAGCGTGCATTTCGAACGAAGTATGGTGTTAAACCTCCTGATAGGTGGTGTATTAAACGTTGGTATAAACAGTTTACAGAGAATGGTTGTTTGTGCAAAGGGAAAAGTTCTGGGCGGCCGAGAACGAGTGATGAAAATGTAGCACGCATCCAGCAAGCATTTGTTCGCAGCCCACGAAAATCGACTCGCAGTGCTAGCAGAGAGCTGCAAATTCTACAATCAACTGTATGGAGAGTCCTACAAAAAAGGTTAGTTATGAAACCTTATCGTCTGAAATTGGTTCAAGCAGTGTCTGCAGCTGATAAGATTGAACGAATCGATTTCTGTGATTTTATCCTTGCTCAGATGGAAACAGATGAATCTTTCGTTTCAAAGATTGTGTTTAGTGATGAAGCAACTTTCCACACTAACGGGAAAGTCAACCGTCACAATGTCTGTATATGGGGCACTGAGAATCCGCGGGAAACAACTCAGTATGAACGTGACTCGCCTAAGGTGAACGTTTTCTGTGCCATTTCAGCCAATAAAGTTTTTGGTCCCTTTTTCTTCGAAGGTGCTACTGTAACCGGACTACAGTATCTGGAGATGTTAGAGAATTGGCTGTTCCCTCGGCTCGAACAAGAAGCACAACAATTCATATTTCAGCAGGATGGAGCGCCACCACATTGGCACTTATCTGTCCGTAACTACCTGAACGTCAACTACCCGAGGCGATGGATCGGCCGCCAGGCAGCCCGTGACAGAGCACTTCATCACTGGCCTCCAAGACGCCCTGATCTTACCCCCTGCGATTTTTTCTTATGGGGGTATGTTAAGGATATGGTGTTTCGGCCACCTCTCCCAGCCACCATTGATGATTTGAAACGAGAAATAACAGCAGCTATCCAAACTGTTACGCCTGATATGCTACAGAGAGTGTGGAACGAGTTGGAGTATCGGGTTGATATTGCTCGAGTGTCTGGAGGGGGCCATATTGAACATCTCTGAACTTGTTTTTGAGTGAAAAAAAACCTTTTTAAATACTCTTTGTAATGATGTATAACAGAAGGTTATATTATGTTTCTTTCATTAAATACACATTTTAAAGTTGTGGTATTCTTTTTGAATCACCCTGTACTTACAAGGTCAGGCCACGACGTTGGGATCGCTGACTTACTTCAAACTTTGTACACCTTGAATAGGCCACTAAAGCAACATAATGCGCAAGTAGTGCAATACTCTGGCACTTCCGAAGAAAATTGCAAGAGGAGTTTTACGCGTCTGTTATGCAATGGATATGTCTGTGCGAAGGCAGCGACCAGGAGAAGTCACGGTGGTCATGCCGTCAGAGTTCGCGCTGTGCAAGGCGGCTGCCGACGAGGCGGCGGTCCGTGTTCCGCTAACACTCATTTCGTAATCTATTTATATATTATTATTTAATTTATATAAAATTTGAGAGGTAATATAACGAAAACAACCACGAAGTTGTAGTGAATGTCATACGTTGTTTGACTATTTGTTATTAAATTCTCAATTACGAGGTAAAGTCTTGGGAAGTTCAAGTCAATCCTTAATAAATAATGATGCGATTGGTGTTATTGATAATCAGTTACATAGGAAGTCACAACGTGCCAGACCACAAGTGTACAGTTACTCATCAGATGTCCTCTCGACATCACACGTTGCAGGGTGGTATTTGTCATGCAGGCGTGGAAACAGAAATTGAAACTTCGTGCATATACACCTGTTTGTTTAGTATATTACCTCTCAAATGTCATATAACTTAAATAATATGACCAGTGATGAGGGAAAAAAAACAGATTTGTAGTTAAGTCTGAGTGGGAGTCGACACGTCACTTCATACACATTCGTCTCAGTAGCTCAGACGCTAATCACTGGACCACCATAAACTCTAGCGTCCGGCTTTGAGCACAGATACATAAGACACATAACAGACATGCAAAATTTCTCTTTCGATTTTCTCGGAATTGCCAGAGTAGTGCACTTACTACTTGCACATTATGTTTTTTAATAATCTACTAAACATGTACAGAGTTTGAAGTAAATCTGTGAGCCTAACGTCCTAGCCTCTCCTTGTTATCAAGGAATGTGTGATTGTTTTGCACCGATCAGAAGGTCTATAAAGTATGCTTTTGGGTGAAAAGTCAGTGTTCCGACATTTACAAAGAAAATGACTATCTCCGGTCGTAAGGAAGGTCGGCTCTGACGAGGAAAAGTTCGGTTTCAACGCATCGGTAGCCTTCAGGGGGATAAAAGATTTTATGTGGAAAATTATGTCCAGTCATAAGGTTGATATAGATATTTATATTTCATCGCGAGATTCGTCCCATCCGCAGCCGTTAAGAGGGGGTATTTCCGGTACTTCACTCATTGTCGAATGTTACCAGATTGGGGCTGCAATAGTAATACTTAATTGTAATTAGAGTGATAAATATATGGCTGGTCTCCGCCGACTACACTGCCGACCATGTGGGTGCGTGGCGGAGGTGACTTTGACATTTCCGCCGTCGCGAGCGGCGGGTACAAAGAAAAGTCCCAGCTGGCCAGTTAGTCGGTACTCGCCCACAGTCACTGCGACAAGTCCCGGCGACATCCCCTGGATAGCTGAGTAGTGAACTAATGCTCAGTGTGCGATGGGCTGCCTCCGCGATCGCGTGTGTTGCACGTATTCTCTGTGGAAGTTTGAGCTATTCAATACAGATCACTGCCAAATGATGGCGCTGGATGTATTCCTATCACTCCAGTCATCCCTGGATGCCCTCCACTGCTCTCTGGCAGGCAGGCACGACCACGACTGCGGCTGCAGTCAAGACGGCAGTTTTCTCCGGCCTCTGAGCATTGGCACTGTACGAGGTGATGGGAGTGCTGCGTCTCAACATCTGGGAGGTGAGTGGTATGTATGTCTGTATGTCTGTATGTCTCTCATATCAGGAGTCTCTTCTGATCCAAAGTAGCACACATCATTGGTACCAATGTGAGCCACCACCTGCAGTTGGCTGTACACTGTGCACTTCGTGGCATCTGGAACGACCTGTTCCATGCCTGGAATAACTCCATCCAGTATGCACACAGAGCTTACATTGACTTTCTTCCCTTCAAAAATGGCTCTGAGCACTATGCGACTAATTAAACCTAACCAACCTATGGACATCACACACATCCATGCCCGAGACAGGATTCGAACTTGTGACCGTAGCTGTCGCTCGGCTCCAGACTGTAGTGCCTAGAAACGCACGGCCACTCCGGCAGGCTTTCTTCCCTTCCTTTGCAGCTATGTTCCTAAGGGTCCCCGTAACAGACCTAACATTGGAGCTCCTGATTACCAATAATCTCACTCTCTGTGACTGCCTGGACCTTGCAGGCTGAAATGTTTACTCTGAAACAGGACGAGCATCTGGCTGAGGGACAGTGTCAGCCACAGACAGCACCTGGAACCTGTTTGTCGGACTAACCAGGGAGGCCTGGCATTTGGCCCCATGGGAAGTCTTTCGCTGCCTGCCACACTCCGAGGCGATCCTCAACCACGGGTGATGATGGGTCAGCCTCAGTGTGACCAGCAACAGGGCTGGCCGCTAGTATCGACCGTTCGGCGGACTCAGACGTCCAGAGCGTCCATTGGATCCCTATGGCTGCCCCATCAACTGCAGCTTCAAGCTGTGTAACCAAAGTCATCACAGCCTGGAGCTGAAAGCAAAGTGTCAGCAGTTCAGCTCACATCTGCACACAGCAGTCACAGTCCCTATCCATACTAAAGGTCACGGAAAACCACATGACACAGACAAACAAAAGATTGCCATAATGTGCTACGGAACTCTGCTGTAGACACTGACGAAGACGCAACTACTGTATCTGAGAAATTAAATTAACATGCAGATATTCAAAATTGAACTACTGAAGCTTTCAGGTGAGACTAAACAATTCGCTCCTGATTAGAAATCTTTCTGACACAAAGGACAACGCGAGAAATGTATATATTAAATGTTAAAATAACACACAGAAATTCAAGAAACTAAACTACCAGAGCAAAAAGATCAAACTATACATTCTGCTTCTGGTTAAGAACTCATCATATGTTACAAAATTGGTTACTTCCTGGTTGCTGCTTATGTCTTGGATGGCTGCTGCTACTGCCAATACACTGCAGTGCACTCTGTTTGTAGTGATATTTGTTGTTGTTACTATCCTATCATGCGGTAGACCCTTTCCACTGCTTCTTCAACCTGGTGTAGCTGAGAGAACAATCTTAGGAATTCTGCAGTCCTTTATTAAATACACTTAGCAGACCTGTAGTGGTCTGGAAATCCACAGCCATAACGATATAAACACACGCCGAAATTTGAAATTCCAACTATCATTTTATACAACACTGCTCCCAATTGAGACATCAAATTTCCAGTCTGTCAGCTTATTGTTTCTAATAGAGATACTGCGAGCATACATATCAATCCAATCACTCGCAGATTGTTTAAGGACATAGCACGCAATTGAGCTGACATTTGAAATTCTCAGCCACCTCCAACGTAATGGACTTCTTACTAAACGATGTAATTGTGCTAGCAATCACCAGTAGGAGGCAAGGTAAAAAGAAATTTGGAGGGGTTTGAAAACTGACAATTGTGGGATCGAATCCCACCAAATATACCAGTCTTGGTATCCACCAATAGGATGCAAGGTAAAACTGTCCTGCACAGGAGGTATCGATTTAATTACGTTAATCAATCTGATAGAGGGATGGAGTGTTTCCAAGACATTCACAGCTGGTAATTCACCAGTTATCCACTACTTTGCTCAGGACAAAAGAGGGGTTACTGTGGCATACGGCAGATGCTCATTGGGCAGGAGGTAGCCACCTGACAGAGAGAGAGAGCTTGTATTTCGACAGGAATTTCTCAGGTATCAATACCTTAGAGCTGCCGCCATCTGATGCTTTGATCAGCGTCGCAAGATTAAAGGCATCTGGTCGGTGATCAGTGGTATTTAGTATCGTGATCTGTAATTATGAGCCGGCCGGAGTGGCCGAGCGGCTCTAGGTGCTTCAGTCTGCAACCGCGCGATCCCTACGGTCACAGGTTCGAATCCTGCCTCGGACATGGATGTGTGTGATGTCCTTAGGTTAGTTAGGTTTAAGTGGTTCTAAGTTCTAGGGGACTGATGACCTCCGCTGTTAAGTCCCATAGTGCTCAGAGCCATTTGAACCATTTTTTTGTAATTATGACATTGGGTGGTTTTTGACATCCGTGGCGGAGCCCAGACGACAGACACACATGTGAGAGACCGCAAATGGGGGGGGGGGGGAGGGTAGGGGGGGGGTACTATATCACATTTCATTCCATTTCTCGGTGCTTACGTCATTACATCATGGAAATTGGGGATGGAAGATGCAGACGTGAGCTCTTCATAAGTGGGGAGCCCTGCCTCCTGCAAACTGATTAAATAAAGAATGTGCTTCACTATATTATTGACATTGATTTGAATTACGTGTTGTGAGACTCTTCCTCTTCAGGATGGAGTAAGTCTTTTTTCTGCCAATTTTTCCTGGTAGTGTAGGCCAGAGAGGGGTCGAGGGGTTACGGTGGTGTGTCCTCTGGTGATGGCATTGTGCGCTAGCTCAGTCGATCCCTGCATGTCAAGGTGAGCACACACACACGAAAATTTTGCAAGAAGGCAACACCTTCAATCTGCAGCAGCGTGATTACGTAATTAGGACATGTAGTTGTTGGATGTGTGCTTTTTCCGCCAAATAAAGGGACCCATCCTCTGGAAACTGAATTTTATAAATAAACAGATTATCCTTTGCTATGTCATTACACTGACTTCAATTTCATACCATGAGATCCTTCCTCTCCAGCACAGATCGAGTACTTTTCCCACCAATTTCCAGATGGGCTATGGGAGGTGAAGTGGGGGCTGGGACAGGAGTGCTGGAGGTTTTCCCAGAAGGGAAGGGATTAATTAATTTATAGATTTAATTATTTAGTGAATTAATTTGATATCAAAATTGTGCTTGTATCGTTGTGGGGGAGGAAGAGGGATTGGTGGTTTACTATAGAGGTGGGGAAGGAGGAGGGGGAGAGGGATGGGCGGGGGGAGGGGGCTCTCAGAAGATCGATTATGCCCAGGGGGTCATACATCAAATTTCGTATACCACTAAGCTGAACAATAGGTTAAGGTCATAAATCAATCATCTGTCACAGTTTATTTAATTTGCATATCAGTTTGATTTCAAAAGTGCACATGAACCGGCTGTACCCTACTACTGGCGGGTATTTTGTGAAACGGTTGAAAGCAAACGCCCTACAACAATAGTTGGAAGGGTCCAGGCCAGAGGTGGGACCGTTATGGGCTGGGGAATGTTTTTGTGGGATTCCCTGGGCGATCTCGTCTTTCTGGAAGATACAATGGATCAACAGAAGTGTGCATCTATCCTCGGCCATCATATCGATCGCTAAAGGCGGTTAACAATGTAGGAAAAGATAGACTGCTACTTAACCTAAAGATGTCATGTGAGTTACAGACAAGCACAATTAAGACATTTAATTTACGCAAAGCTTTCGGTCACAGCCTTCGTCAGAAAAAGAAAGAGAAACACACACCACTCATTCACACAAGCAAGCACGTCTCTCGCACACCTGACCGCCAGTTCCGGCAGCTCGGACTAGAACGCCCTGCCTATAGGCGGTTAGCCATTCCTCGGTACTATGGCATCTACCGGCAGGACAATGCAACGTGTCACACAAGGTACATGGGTGGCTCGGCCACCAGACGCCTCGAATTTAAACTCAGCAAGAATCTATGGGACCACTTTGATCGACCTACACGCACAGGTGGTCACAGCAGTGGAGTCTCCATGACTCCACGTACCTGTTGCGTACATTCCAGAGCCGTGCAGACTATCTTCCTGCACCTCTCGATCGTTATTCAGGAATTTGACAGGTAGTAACATTAATGTGAGTGGACAGTGCATCAGCGGCTTCCTTCGTATACTGACTACCTACAGTATGAACCGAAGTCTGCAAGCTCCTTCACCTATTGACTCAACCTTTGAGATCATTCCATTTCATATTTATACAAATTGTTACACCCAGGTATTTGTATGAGTTGACTGACTCCAGTCAGGAGTCATTGTTGTTGTATTATAGGGTGAACATTTTAAGCAAGTGCCAACTTTTCCACCACTTTATAATCTTGTCAAGATCTGACCTGATGTTTTTGGCAGATTTTTCGTACCGTTCTTCATTACAGATAAGTGCGTCATCTGCAAAGAGTATGACGTCACTCTTACTGCCAGGTAACTGATATACAGCACGAACAGCGAGGGGAGCCACCACACTTCCATTGCGCACGCCTGAAGTTACTTCTACTTCTGTCGATGGTCCTCCCTACCAAAATATCCTCATCCAGTCACAAATTTCATTTCATTCTCAGTATATGTCTTAATCGGACTTTTGTTAATAATCGTTGCTGCGGCGCCGAGCTTTTCGCAGTGCAGGCAATACTGCATCCACTTGGGTGCCATAGCTGTGGATGTGTTATACGAAGGGAGCTACTGCTGGGTTTCGCGTGGCTGACGTTTTAAGCTCCTTTCACGCCACTGTCACACTGTGTCACGTGACTTCACGTGACAAATTTTCCAACGGATCTGTTTCCATAGTTTCAAATGGTGCGATTCACATCGACTTCGCAGAGCCTCACAGGCGCCAGAGACGTCGACAGACGAATCTGCGGGATCACTCCGAGGCTGATTCTTTTCAAAACATCTGTCGGCATCTGTGAAGTCAGGCATGCGCGCTGGCCCGCTGCCTCGCCACACGTGTGAACACACCCCCAACCTGTCGCGCAGTGTCCTGTTGTAACTCTTTACGACAACAAGCTGTACTGCTAGTTCTTTTTATTATTTGCTATGGAGCAATTACTTGAAGCTGTCAGAACCCGTGCACTGCCGTGGAATACAGATTTGGAGGAGTACAGAGAGTAATTTAAAGGACATAGCATGGGGTGAAATAGCAGAGTAACTGGGACAAAATAGTAAATAGTTCTCAAATGTATGGTGTTAATATTTATTACGTGTTCTTTAATATTGGCTTAAATTTCTATTATTTCTACTCTTTAACGTAAAATTCAAATTCTATTTAGTACAAAATCTCTCAACGGTAAAAAAAACCATGACTTTCAAAAAACAGGCATGTTTAATACAAATTGGCATTATTTTTATAAAAAAGTGACAAAACAAAAAATTACGTATCAAATAATGCTCATATATAAAAAAATCATTATACAGACAGGAGAACAAACACCCTCACTATATGACACCAACTGTTAACACATAAAATGTTGTTTAATTATTAATTATGTGCAACAGTAGAATACACACGAACTATTAAGGCAAACGTTGTATTTGTTATCATTAAATGTGGTTTCTCTGCCATGGCATACTTATTTCTTCAGACATGAAGTATTTAACAAATTGATTTCTTATCTCCATAGCTTCGTTGGATGCTTCATACCATAATGAGGAGTAGGTTTCCGCGCTTTTTTATAAGCTTCTAAAATTTCGTTAGGTGTCCCTACTGGAGAAAATGATTCCTCTGAGCAAAGATGATTGTGGAGGATGGTTGTTGCTTTGACTATCTTGTTTACTACGTGCAGCTTACGGTTTATAGGTCTGCAACAGATACACCATCTTTGTGCAAGGATGCCAAAAGCATTTTCAACTACTTTTATACATCTAAAAAGTCTCCAGTTCAAAACCCTTCTTTCAACGTTAAGATGACGGCCCTTTGGGAATGGACGAAACTTTATCACCCACAGTCACATAAGGATCATTAGGTGGTACCACAATCCAAGCAGTTAGAAGAAACAATGGAGCATCGAGAAAGTGGTGGAAAACTAAACATGACGAAGACCATAAAAGATATATAGAGGAAAAGAAGAAGTGCAAAGAAATAGTGGAAACAGCAAAGAAAAAGGCATGGAAAGAGTTAACAAAACAAACTTGAAGAAGATGTGAAGAGCAATAAAAAATGTTCTATAAAATGATGAAAAATAAAAGGAAGGCTTCTGAAGTACCAGTAAAGATGGAAACAGAGGGCGAACGCTGAGGAGCAGGTACATCAGGAAACAACAAATAATGGAGAAATTGAGAGAAGTTGGGAAGCAGAATCAGGACAAATTACACGGGAAGAAATGGTAAAAGCTGTGAAGAAGATAAATGGGGGGGGGGGGGGGGGGGGGGAAAGCCCCAGGATCAGATGAAGTATCAGTGGACTTGATAAGAGCAGTAGGTCCAGTGGGAATGCGGTGGCTGTATAGAGTACTATCAAGCGTGTGGAGAAATAGTACAATACCTGACGACTGGAGAACAGGAGACATTCTTCCCATCTTCAAGAAAGGCAATAAAAGACTTTGTAAAAACTACAGAGGAATAACCCTTATGAGTCATACAGCCAAGATTTTTGAAAGAATTTTACTAAATCGAATAAGTGAAAAGATAGAAAAGGAGCTGAGTGAAGAACAGCATGGGATTAGGAAAGGAAGAAGTACGATCGACCTGATATTTTCTATCCGTCAACTGATGGAAAAAAGTTGGGAGTATAACAAAAGGGCGATAATAACAAAAGGGCGAATATAGACATAGAATAGGCATATGACTCAGTTGACAGGGAAAGACTCTGGGAATAAATGAAGAAGATAGATATAGAAGATACATTAATGTTATAAAGACAATGTACAGAGGACACAATTGTAGAATTAGAACACCATTGGGGAACTCTGAATACTTCGAAGTAAGACAAGGACTTAAGCAAGGAAGTATTCGATCTCCTGCTCTTTTTAATGCTGTGATGGAGGGAATGAATAGAGCAGTTAAAGATATAGTAAAACAAAAAGACAAAAAGATGATTTTTGCAGATGATATGGCAATATGGGGTGATAAAGAGGTAGATGTACAGTTACAGTTTGATGCGTGGAAGGAAATAATGAAAAGGTATGGATTAAAAATAAATAAAGATAAGAGTGAAGTAACGGTATTTGGAAGAGAGAAAGGGATCAACGGAAATGTTACCTTGAATGGAGAACCCCTCAAAGTGGTAGAAAGTTTCACTTATTTAGGGAGTGAAATATCTAGAGATGGAAGAATAACTAACGAAATTAATAGGAGGCTACAGAAGGGAGGCAATTTCTACCAAACAATAAAACACCTGATTTGGAATAATGAAGTTTCAGAAAAAGCAAAACTCCTTATGTGTAAGAATTATTACATCCCTATTGTCACCTATGGTGGAGAAACATGGACAATGACAGAAAGGGACTGGAGCAGACTGCAAGCAGGGGAAATGAAATTTCTCAGAGCAGTTAAGGGAAAAACAAGAATGGACATGGTAAGGAATGTAGAGATTAGAAAGGACCTTAAACAAGAAAGTATGAGAGAAGAAATTGAAAAAAAGAGATTAAGATGGTACGGGCATGTTAAGAGGATGCATGGGCAGAAACTCCCCAAAATTATGGAAGAACTAAAGATGGATGGGAAAAGACCTAGAGGGCGCCCAAGAACACGGTGGAAAGTGGGAGTGAGAATATCTGCTGAAAGGAGAGGTGTGACCTGGCAGCAAGTGGAGGAATAAAAGTGGTGGGAGGAGCGAGCCAAATGGAGAGGACTCATCAGCACCCAGAGCCGGCAGTAGCTGGAGCGGGATTCGGATATAGATAGATAGATAGGTGGTACTGCCATAGCATAGCTGCTTAGTCTTTTTCCTAACTCACTCAACAAATATACTGCTGTCAGATTATTTTCCATAGGCCCCACTATCTACAACGATGAACTTATACTTTGAATCCGCCAGTGCAAAAGGAACAGTAGAATAGATTTTTTTCTAATTAAAAAAAGTTTGAACCAGAGTTCGGGCGGCCGGGAGCGGAGAAGGTGTTGTATTTCTACGTGTTTGCTATCAATGGCTCCTATACAATGGCGAAAATCCCACTGGGACGGAAGCCCTCTTCAATGTTTCGCCCCATGTTTTCGTCTTAGTTGGCATGTATAGAGGTTGCAAGTGCTTCCATAAAGCAACACACACCTCTTCAGCTATTTTTGACACGGTACTTATTTCAATCGTGTACCTGAAGCTGATTGTTGTAAATGTATCTATCTCCTGAAGACAAAACTCCGAAAGAAAGTCCAACGTTTTAATAGAGTTTATTTTTGCAGGAGCTAATTTGAAAGAAGAATTGAGAAAAATACGTGACCGTCACCACCAAGCAAAAAAGTTTTGCATCACCCCAGTTCCCAGAACTCCTGAAGATAGACGTTGACTGTGGATATTGTATCACAGACACAGTCACTCTGACAGTTCAGAGATGTTACTAAACCCGCCCAAAGATGTAAACAACCATGCGTGAGCAGCGCCTATTAGACGGAGGGGGTCCAACAGCCGATCAGTTCCAGTCATTCCAATAGGATGGAGGTACACGGCTCGTGTTCTCTGTAGTTCAACCGTACCTAGACGGTCAATACCGCCGTTCGATCGCGTCCGCATTGTTACTTTGTGCCAGGAAGGGCTCTCAACAAGGGAAGTGTCCAGGCTTCTCGGAGTGAACCAGAGCGATGTTGTTCGGACATGGAGGAGACACAGAGAGACAGGAACTATCGATGAAATGCCTCGCTCAGGCCGCCAAAGGGCTACTACTGCAGTGGATGACCGCTACCTACGGATTACGGCTCGGAGGAACACTGACAGCAACCCCACCATGTTGAATAATGCTTTTCGTGCAGCCACAGGACGTCGTGTTACGATTCAAACTGTGCGCAATAGGCTGCACGAAGCGCCACTTCACTCCCGACGTCCATGGCGAGGTCCATTTTTGCAACCACGTCACTATGCAGCACGGTGCAGATGGGCCCAACAAAATGCCGAATGGACCGCTCAGGTTTGGCATCATGTTCGTTTCACCAATGAGTGTCGCATATGCCTTCAACCAGACAATCGTGTTTGGAGGCATCCCGGTCAGGCTGAACGCCTTAGACACACTGTCCAGCGAGTGCAGCAAGGTGGAAGTTTCCTGCTGTTTTGGGGTGCATTATGTGGGGCTGACGTACGCCGCTGGTGGTCATGGAAGGCTGTAGGATACGTGGATGCCATCCTCCGACAGATAGTGCAACAATATCGGCTGCACATTGGCGAGGCTTTCTTCTTCATGGACGACAATTCGCGCCTCCATCGTGCACATCTTGTGAATGACTTCCTTCGGGATATCGACATAGCTCGACTTGAGTGGCCAGAATGTTTTCCGAATATGAACCCTGGGATAGACTGAAGACGGCTATATATGGGCGACGTGACCCACCAACTACTCTGAGGGATCTGCGCCGAATCGCCGTTGGAGAATGGGACAATCTGGACCAACAGTGCCTTGATGAACTTGGGGATAGTATGCCACGACGAATATAGGCATGCTTCAACGCAAGAGGACGTGCTACTGGGTATTAGAGATACCGTTGTGTACAGCAATCTGGACCACCACCTTTGAAGGTCTCGCTGTATGGTGGAACAACATCCAATGGTGATTTTCATGAATAATAAAAAGGGCAGAAATGATGTTTATGTTGATCTCTTTTCCAATCTTCTGTACAGGTTCCGGAACTCTCCGAACTGAGGTTATGCAAAACTTTTTTTGATGTGTGTATATATACATATTTTTCAGTCTAAAAGGAATGGTGTGGGAGAGGTGTGTCGTTGTCGTTTTCAATTGAAAATTTCTTAATTAACATGATAAGTGTTGTTGAAATTACAATTTAGGTAACAATTTACGTTTACAACATCTAAAATTATTTACAATTATACTGTACTTATATACAATATGTAAACATAAGCGAAAGACGGCACAAGGCATTCGATTTCAACCAATCACATTGGTCATCATCAAGTCCAAGAATGGCAATCAATATGGTATGACTTCTTGAACACTATTGGCTACCGGAAGTTCCGGACACAAATTACGATAGGTGCCACAGGAGTAAAAAGAAAGAAGAAACTAGCCGGCCGCAGTGGCCGTGCGGTTCCAGGCGCTACAGTCTGGAACCGAGCGACCGCTACGGCCGCAGGTTCGATCCTGCCTCGGGCATGGATGTGTGTGATGTCCTTAGGTTAGTTAGATTCTAAGTTCTAGGCGACTGATGACCTCAGAAGTTAAGTCGCATAGTGCTCAGAGCCATTTGAACCATTTTTGAAAGAAGAAACTCCTTACTTAAAAATGATAACCACACTCCTCCCCGACTTCAATTTTACATTGAAAGATATTTGTATATGTACTTCATAATGTACAAAGGAGTTTGTTGCCAATGTTTAGTTTCTGTCGCGAGAAGACCCCATTTGTTGTTTGTATTTTCATGGCTTGAATTTTGCAGCTGATTGGACTGGGTAGGTCTTCTTCTTGCAGAGAGCTTGGCGGTGACCGTCACGTCTTGTGTATAAGAGTTGTAAGACGTAAATTTTTACATAAATTGTAATTACTAAGTGGAAAAATTAATTTTTTAAATTTAGCTCTCCTGTTAATTATTGATGTTAAATACACTCCTGGAAATGGAAAAAAGAACACATTGACACCGGTGTGTCAGACCCACCATACTTGCTCCGGACACTGCGAGAGGGCTGTACAAGCAATGATCACACGCACGGCACAGCGGACACAGCAGGAACCGCGGTGTTGGCCGTCGAATGGCGCTAGCTGCGCAGCATTTGTGCACCGCCGCCGTCAGTGTCAGCCAGTTTGCCGTGGCATACGGAGCTCCATCGCAGTCTATAACACTGGTAGCATGCCGCGACAGCGTGGACGTGAACCGTATGTGCAGTTGACGGACTTTGAGCGAGGGCGTATAGTGGGCATGCGGGAGGCCCGGTGGACGTACCGCCGAATTGCTCAACACGTGGGGCGTGAGGTCTCCACAGTACATCGATGTTGTCGCCAGTGGTCGGCGGAAGGTGCACGTGCCCGTCGACCTGGGACCGGACCGCAGCGACGCACGGATGCACGCCAAGACCGTAGGATCCTACGCAGTGCCGTAGGGGACCGCACCGCCACTTCCCAGCAAATTAGGGACACTGTTGCTCCTGGGGTATCGGCGAGGACCATTCGCAACCGTCTCCATGAAGCTGGGCTACGGTCCCGCACACCGTTAGGCCGTCTTCCGCTCACGCCCCAACATCGTGCAGCCCGCCTCCAGTGGTGTCGCGACAGGCGTGAATGGAGGGACGAATGGAGACGTGTCGTTTTCAGCGATGAGAGTCGCTTCTGCCTTGGTGCCAATGATGGTCGTATGCGTGTTTGGCGCCGTGCAGGTGAGCGCCACAATCAGGACTGCATACGACCGAGGCACACAGGGCCAACACCCGGCATCATGGTGTGGGGAGCGATCTCCTACACTGGCCGTACACCACTGGTGATCGTCGAGGGGACACTGAATAGTGCACGGTGCATCCAAACCGTCATCGAACCCATCGTTCTACCATTCCTAGACCGGCAAGGGAACTTGCTGTTCCAACAGGACAATGCACGTCCGCATGTATCCCGTGCCACCCAACGTGCTCTAGAAGGTGTAAGTCAACTACCCTGGCCAGCAAGATCTCCGGATCTGTCCCCCATTGAGCATGTTTGGGACTGGATGAAGCGTCGTCTCACGCGGTCTGCACGTCCAGCACGAACGCTGGTCCAGCTGAGGCGCCAGGTGGAAATGGCATGGCAAGCCGTTCCACAGGACTACATCCAGCATCTCTACGATCGTCTCCATCGGAGAATAGCAGCCTGCATTGCTGCGAAAGGTGGATATACACTGTACTAGTGCCGACATTGTGCATGCTCTGTTGCCTGTGTCTATGTGCCTGTGGTTCTGTCAGTGTGATCATGTGATGTATCTGACCCCAGGAATGTGTCAATAAAGTTTCCCCTTCCTGGGACAATTAATTCACGGTGTTCTTATTTCAATTTCCAGGAGTGTATGTTTGTGTGTGTGATCCCACCTTTGTACGACGTGTCTGTTTCTATGCATTCCAGGTGTGACACTACTATAGCCCACCAATGGCCCAGAGCGCTGCTGGGGAAACAGTCACCGACAGCGACTGTCCGTTCACTCGAGGGGATGAAAACAATGCTGATTCAGAGGAGAATGAAGAGACTAGTCCTCTTCCCTCAATCAATGCGTCAACACCAGGTGAATCCAGTAGCCGTCACTCCAGAAATGTAGACAAATTAATTAATTACTAGTGCCGCTTGTGGTCGAAATCCAACCAGTTCCGTCAGTGGATCTGATCTTTGATGGAAAGTCATGTATCTTCAAATGTCTGAAATTTTAACTGCAGAACTCATCCGTGGCAAAATCTGCATTGTAACTACGTGTATTCTTGAAATAATTCTTTGATTTCGATCATTTGAAGGAAGTCTTCGATATGCTGCGTTGAAAAATAAATTTTGTGTTAATGGCACAATGTGCCAACACAATGTGAATTCCGTTGTATCGCGTAAAGTTACCTCTGACGCGAAATGATTAGCATTACAAAATGTGCACCGTAAATTCATCAAACGGCAGTTACAGTTCTCAAAGTTGTCATTTAAACGTATGTTTCAGAACGACAATTGAATTATCAACGTCTGCATTATTCCTATTACATTCTCTACGTACAAACTCTGTCTTTTTAGCTCTTCGTCTTTGAGTACGACCCGTTAATGTTCTTCTTCGAGGCATGACCCAAAACAGATATAGTTTCCTTATACAATGGAGCGCCAAAGAACCTGGTATAGGCATGCGTATTCAATTACAGAGATATGTAAACAGGCAGAATACGGCGCTGCGGTCAGCAACGCCTATATAAGACAAGTGTCTCGCGCAATTGTTAGATCGGTTACTGCTTCTACAACGGCAGGTTATCAAGATTTAAGTGAGTTTGAACGTGGTGTTATAGTCGGCGCACGAGCGGAGGGATATAGTATCTCCGAGGTAGCGATGAAGTAGGGATTTTCCCGTACGAACATTTCACGGGTGTACCTTGAATATCAAGAACCCGGTAAAACATCAAATCTCCGATAACGTTGCGTCCGGAAAAAGATCCAGTAAGATCGGGACCAACGACGACTGCAGAAAATCATTCAACGTGACACAAGCGCAACCCTTCCGCAGATTACTGCAGATTTCAATGCTGGGCCATCAACAAATGTCAGCGTGCCAACCATTCAACGAAACATCATCGATATGGGCTTTCGGAGCCGAAGGCCCACTCTCCCAGATTCCGTCAACACCGACATTGGACTGTTGATGACTGGAAACGTTTTGTCTGGACGGACGAGTCTCGGTTCAAGTTGTATCTAGCAGATTGACGTGGACGGGTATGGAGACAACCTCATGAATCCATGGACCCTGCGTGTCGGCAGGGGATTGTTCAAGCTGGTGGAGGCTCTCTAATGGTGTGTGTGCAATTGCTTTGATATGGGACACCTCATAGGTCTAGATACGATTCTGACAGGTGACACGTACGTAAGTATCCTGTCTGATCACCTCCGTGAGAATGTCCGTTGTGTATTCCAACGGATTTCGACAATTCCAGCAGGACAATGCGACACCCAACATGTCCAGAACTGCTACAGAGTGGCCCCCAGGAACTCTCTTTAGCACACCCGCTGGTCACCAAACTAGATACGAACATTATTGGGCCTATTTGGGATGCCTTGCAACGTGCTGTTCGAAAGAGATCCCCCCCCCCTTTTCCTCTAGTTCTCTTACGGATTTGTGGACAGCCCTGCAAGATACGTGTTGTCAGTTCCCTCCAGTACTGTCCAAAAACGTTCAAATGTGTGTGAAATCTTATGGGACTTAACTGCTAAGGTCACCAGTCCATAAGCTTACACACTACTTAACCCAAATTATCCTAAGGACAGACATACACACATGCCCGAGGGAGGACTCGAACCTCCGCCGGGACCAGCCGCACAGTCCATGACTGCAGCGCCCAAGACCGCTCGGCCTCCAGTACTACTTCAGACATTAGTCGAGTGCACGCCACGTCGTGTGTTGGCACTTTTGCTTGGTCGTGGGGGCCCTACACAATATTAGGCAGGTGTTCCAGTTTCTATGGGTCTTCATTGTAATACGAGACGTTGTAGCTATTTAAAATGACGATACTGAAACTTCGGAACACTAAATTTTGTGGTGAGGGAGGCAAAGATTCGCAGAGTTAGTTTCGTTTACCCTTAGAGCAAAGTACGTGAAAAAAGCAACGCTAACAAACAGCTTTTGTGTACCCAACGGCTTCGCTACTACGTTTAGTTTTCCATGTTGACAACACCAACGACGTAGCAGTTGCGGCATTGTAGCTGTCGGTATGTGTGTGTTCCTGCAAATAAACTATCTGCAACATTTAAATACGAACGTTCCTAGAGTGCAACTTCAAGAAACGTTGTTACTTTCGTGTGTCGTTTCTGCATAGCATATGATCGTTACGCGTCGTAGAAGTTGGTAGCAATGTCAGAGACAAAGGAAAACTTTTCGCAAGTGTGTGTCTACTTCCCTTTACCTGTCCTAATGGTTATGTATACTCACGGTTTTTCCTTTTGTGGACATCTAGGGCAAAGTTCCTTTGGAATTATAAAAGTATCATTGGTCTCCTCATATAATTTTTTTAAAAATTCAGTTCTCGATGTTCACGTATTAATAGTTTGATCCTTAAATAAAACAGATGCCTTATCATTATAAATTTCCAGATTATCATCACTTTCTCTACGAAAAAATTGTGTCTGTCTCGCTCTGCGTCTTTCATTCTGACACGTTAGTATTCTCCTACGCACACCTTTATACAAAAATAGATTCCGCATAATAAGGGAAGTCGGAAGCCGTAATCATTGAAAATGAAGAAATTGAAAATTAGGTATTTACTACAAATTTTCTGGTAATGGCAGCAAATGACAACGCAGTTACTCTTACAGAAAAGTAAGCAAAATAACGAAGCCATTATATAACGTCGTCTGAAGACTTCGTGAATATAATATGTTGATTTTTCACTGCTGACAACATAATTGACCTATCAGTTGTCCCAGTGTAGTTGCCCGTCATGGATGTTTTACGCAAATCAACCTAGTAAACACAGAAGCCCCTATAATGCGATTTCACAAAACGTTTCGTGTGTCATTTCTACCACAGCACTTGGTCGGTGCGCAGGGCAGAGGTTGGTACACTATGTGATCAAAAGCATCCGGACACTTCCAAAAACATACGTTTTTCATATTAGGTGCATCGTGCTGCCACCTACTACCAGGTACTCCATATCAGCGGCCTCAGTAGTCATTAGACATCGTGAGAGAGCAGAATGGGGCGCTCTGCGGAACTCAAGGACTTCGAACGTGGTCAGGCGGTTGGGTGTCACTTGTGTCATACGTCTGTACGCGAGGTTTCCACACTACTAAACATCCCTAGGTCCACTGTTTTCGATGTGATAGTGAAGTGGAAATGTGGAGGGACACTTTCAGCACAAAAGCGTACAGGCCGACCTCGTCTGTTGACTGACTGAGACTGCCGACAGTTGAAGACGTCGTAATGTGTAATAGGCAGACATCTATCCAGACCATCACACAGGATTTCCAAACTGCACCAGGATCCACTGCAAGTAATATGACAGTTAGGCGGGAGGTCAGGAAACTTTGATTTCATGATCGAGTGGCTGCTCATAAGTCACACATCACGCCGGTAAATGCCAAACGACGCCTCGCTTGGTGTAAGGATCATAAACATTGGACGATTGAACAGTGGAAAAACGTAGTGTGGAGTGACGAATCACGGTACATAATGTGGCGATCCGATGGCAGTCTGTGGGTATGGCGAACGCCCGGTGGACGACATCTGCCAGCGTGTGTAGTGCCAACAGCAAAATTGGGAGGCGGTAGTTTCATGGTGTGGTCGTGTTTTTCATGAAGGGGGCGTGCACCCCTTGTTGTTTTGTGTGGCACTATCACAGCACGGGCCTACATTGACATTTTAAGCGCCTTCTTGCCTCCCACTGTTGAAGAGCAATTCGGGGATGGCGATTGCATCTTTCAACACAATCGAGCATTTGTTCATAATGCACGGCCTTTGGTTACACGACAATAACATGCCTATAATGGACTGCCCTGTACAGAGTCCTGACCTGAATTATTGAACGTACCCCTGCGAGAGCGGAAGCAGTCATCGAGGCTAAGGGTGGGCCAACACCGTACTGAATTCCAGCATTGCCGATGGGGGGCGCCAAGAACATGTAAGTCATTTTCAGCCTGGTGTCCGGTAACTTTTGATCACGTAGTGTAGCTCTTCAATTTTCGAAGTTCAGGTAGCGGAGATTTTAATGCGTGATAGAGAATGAAACATCAGCGTTATGAATATGAAAGCTTCTTCTTCCTTTTACCTCTTAACGGCTATGTACACACATTATTTTTTCTTTGTGCACCTCTATCGAAAAGTACCTCTCTAATCATATAAGGATCATTAGCTCGCTTGTACAATTAATATTAGAAATCGGGACTTAAATTTTGGTGCTGACATACAAATATGATATTTGCAAGTAAAACTGAGAGCTGAAAGAAGTTCCCCAGAAGCTGATTAACTGGTCATATTTTTCGCTTGCAAGTCCACTCGTATTCTCCCTGTTTTTTGCAAAGAAGGATAAAACTTGAAGTGATGCAGTCAGTCGCAGGATTGGAGGAAGAGCGTTGGTGCTCTTTGGGTCCTCCAGCGCAACCTGTCCGAGGACCTACAAGTGTACCACATCACTCATTTCTTCCACCCTGGCAGTCTCCTTCATCCAGCTCTTCGAACATGCATTATGTCACTTACTTGCGTCATAATAGCAACAATTTTGAGACACTGTAATTTCTCGGTACCTTTCCACTCTATGCTAATTTTAATAATATAATGTACAGGGTGTTTCAAAAATGACCGGTATATTTGAAACGGCAATAAAAACTAAACGAGCAGCGATAGAAATACACCGTTTGTTGCAATATGCTTGGGACAACAGTACATTTTCAGGCAGACAAACTTTCGAAATTACAGTAGTTACAATTTTCAACAACAGATGGCGCTGCGGTCTGGGAAACTCTATAGTACGATATTTTCCACATATCCACCATGCGTAGCAATAATATGGCGTAGTCTCTGAATGAAATTACCCGAAACCTTTGACAACGTGTCTGGCGGAATGGCTTCACATGCAGATGAGATGTACTGCTTCAGCTGTTCAATTGTTCCTGGATTCTGGCGGTACACCTGGTCTTTCAAGTGTCCCCACAGAAAGAAGTCACAGGGGTTCATGTCTGGCGAATAGGGAGGCCAATCCACGCCGCCTCCTGTATGTTTCGGATAGCCCAAAGCAATCACACGATCATCGAAATATTCATTCAGGAAATTAAAGACGTCGGCCGTGCGATGTGGCCGGGCACCATCTTGCATAAACCACGAGGTGTTCGCAGTGTCGTCTAAGGCAGTTTGTACCGCCACAAATTCACGAAGAATGTCCAGATAGCGTGATGCAGTAATCGTTTCGGATCTGAAAAATGGGCCAATGATTCCTTTGGAAGAAATGGCGGCCCAGACCAGTACTTTTTGAGGATGCAGGGACGATGGGACTGCAACATGGGGCTTTTCGGTTCCCCATATGCGCCAGTTCTGTTTATTGACGAAGCCGTCCAGGTAAAAATAAGCTTCGTCAGTAAACCAAATGCTGCCCACATGCATATCGCCGTCATCAATCCTGTGCACTATATCGTTAGCGAATGTCTCTCGTGCAGCAATGATAGCAGCGCTGAGGAGTTGCCGCGTTTGAATTTTGTATGGATAGAGGTGTAAACTCTGGCGCATGAGACGATACGTGGACGTTGGCGTCACTTGGACCGCAGCTGCAACACGGCGAACGGAAACCCTAGGCCGCTGTTGGATCACCTGCTGCATTAGCTGCGCGTTGCCCTCTGCGGTTGCCGTACGCAGTCGCCCTACCTTTCCAGCACGATCATCCGTCACGTTCCCAGTCCGTTGAAATTTTTCAAACAGATCCTTTATTGTATCGCTTTTCGGTCCTTTGGTTACAATAAACCTCCGTTGAAAACTTCGTCTTGTTGCAACAACACTGTGTTCTAGGCGGTGGAATTCCAACACCAGAAAAATCCTCTGTTCTAAGGAATAAACCATGTTGTCTACAGCACACTTGCACGTTGTGAACAGCACACGCTTACAGCAGAAAGACGATGTACAGAATGGCGCACCCACAGACTGCGTTGTCTTCTATATCTTTCACATCACTTGCAGCGCCATCTGTTGTTGAAAATTGTAACTACTGTAATTTCGAAAGTTTGCCCGCCTGAAAATGTACTGTTGTCCCAAGCATATTGCAACAAACGGTGTATTTCTATCGCTGCTCGTTTAGTTTTTATTGCCGTTTCAAATATACCGGTCATTTTTGAAACACCCTGTATATTTTCTTTACTTTTTCATTGAGAATAAGAATTTTTTCATATGAAAAATAACATCTTTCAAAGTTATCTTAAAGAGTGCGTGGTAGAGGGGGTCGTATCGGATTTTGCTCCAATTAACCAATGTGAATCGTTGGAGCTGATTCCCTCATCATCATTAAGTTAAAATAACTTGTGAGGTACCTAATTAAAGAACGGAATCAGCTAAATGTCAGTACTTTTTAAATTGTAAATGTACTATATTTCATAAGTAAAAAAATAAAGGCGCTGCAGTCTGGAACCGCAAGACCGCTACGGTCGCAGGTTCGAATCCTGCCTCGGGCATGGATGTGTGTGATGTCCTTAGGTTAGTTAGGTTTAATTAGTTCTAAGTTCTAGGCGACTGAGCCGGCCGAAGTGGCCGTGCGGTTAAAGGCACTGCAGTCTGGAACCGCAAGACCGCTACGGTCGCAGGTTCGAATCGTGCCTCGGGCATGGATGTTTGTGATGTCCTTAGGTTAGTTAGGTTTAACTAGTTCTAAGTTCTAGGGGACTAATGACCTCAGCAGTTGAGTCCCATAGTGCTCAGAGCCATTTGAACCATTTTTTAAAAAAATAATTTCCTTATGTAAAATGTTAAAAACGATCAATATTTTGTAGAGAATTAATTTTGACTGGTGGTCATTGGAAGACAGTTAATGAACATTTGGGCATTGCGGGAGAAATCGAAATCGGCAGACACTGACATCTACTGTTAATTTATTATTCCTTTAAACAACAAAGAGTATTTTTTTGACGTAAATAAAATTTTCAGAAGAAATCAATGTTTGTTTAAATGTTTCAAAATTTTTTTACCAAAATTATAGACCACCATCAATAAGATTTCAAAAAAGTAAATTGTATAGAGCATTAGTAAACTTATCTTAGGCACAGCGGCAATCTTTCTCTGCTGGGAATACACTGAAGCGCCAAAGAATTGGTAGAGGTATGCATTCTCAAATACAGAGATATGGAAACAGGGAGAATACGGCGCTCCGGTACGCAACGCCTGTATAACACAACAAGCGTGTGGCCCAGTTGTTAGGTCGGTAACTGCTGCTACAATGGTAGGTTATCAAGATTTAAGTGAGTTTGAACGTGCTGTTACAGTCGGCGCACGAGCGATGAGACACAGGATCTCCGAGGTGGCAATGAAGTGGGGATTTTCACGTACGAACATTTCACAAGTGTACGGTGAATATCGTGAATCCGGAAAAACGTCAAATCTCCGACCGTTCTACAAGAACAGTACCGACGAGACTTAGGAGAATCGTTCAACGCGACAGAAGTGCAACCCTTCCGCAAAATGCTGCAGATTTCAATGCTGAGCCATCAACAAGTATCAGCGTGCGAACCATCCAACGAAACATCATCGATACGAACTTACCGTTGATGACTGCACGACACAAAACTTTACGCCTCGCCTGGGCCCGTCAACACCGACATTGTACTGCTGATGACTGGGTAGATGTTGCCTGGTCGGAAAAGTCTCGTTTCAAATTGTACCGAGCGGATGGACGTGTACGGGTATGGAGACAACCTCATAAATGCATGGACCCTGCGTGTCAGCAGGGGACTGGTCAAGCTGGTGGAGACCTTGTGGTGGTCTGGAGCGTGTGCAGCTTGAATTACATGGGACCGCTAATACGTCTAGATATGACTACGACAGGTGACATGTAGGTAAGCATGCTGTCTGATCACCTGCATCCATTCACCTCCATTGTGCATTCCGACGGACTTGTGCAACTCCAGCAGCACAACGCGGCACCTCACACGTCCAGAATTGCTACAGAGTGGCTCCAGGAACATTCTTCTGAGTTTAAACACTTCCGCTGACCACTAAACTTCCCAGACATGAACATTATTGAGCATATCTGGGATGCCTTGGAACGTGCTGTTCAGAAGAGATCTCCATCTCCTCGTACTCTTACGGATTTATGGTCAGTCCTGCAGGATTCATTGGGTCAATTTCCTCCAGCACTACTACAGATATTAGTCGAGTACGTGCCACGTCCTTTTGCGGCACTTCTGCGTGCTCGCGGGAGCCCTACAAGATATTAGGCAGGTGTACCAATTTCCTTAGCTGTTCATTGTAGATGTAATGTAGTTGGTGTCTTTTTTATTAATATCGTTATATAGTAGTATTAAGATCTCTTCATAGCCGAAATTATGTTGTGAATCTGTCATAATCTTGCTCCAAGCCCTCCATCAGATAATGATACTCAGCACACTGTTCCCGTCTCTGATTCTATTTGTAACCGAGTACAAGAGCATGAGTCCCTCATCACCGCTCGAGCTACTATCGCTGTCGCCCAACGAAGGCACATTTCTAGTAAACGCACTCCCCCACCACGAAGCACTTGCCGTGTTACCTGTTTCAACTGAACTGGCTGACAGAGCAGACACGATGTCGCAATATCGGACTGGCGTCGGTGGCGGTGCGAGTTGCACGTCTGTCACGTGACGTAGTGTGACCGCGGTGTGAAATCGCCTTTAGGGAAGCTTGCCGGTGTGCACCGATGACATCATTACGTTCGAGGTACCTCATTATGTCTCAGCTGTGAATATGGAGGAGGCACATTTCGAACACGCGGATGTAAAGTTACGAGTGAGGCGAAAACCGTACGCAGCTATCCATTCTGCTTGCCGCGTGGACACCATTCCAGCACGTGTCGGAAGTATTTTCGGGTACCGTAGGGAAAGTTTGTCTGTTGTACAGTGGGATCCTGACAGTATCCCACCGAGAAATACTCCAAGAAGCCAGTGAGCAGGAAACACAGTGTAAGCAACAGCTGGGCGGGTACTATAATTTACCTACCTGTTTAGTATGCCTCTGCTTCTTCGAATCTCTTCCTTAATATTTCCCCTGTGGCTATTCGATGTGGAAAGATGTTAATGAATAATGTACACAACACTGTAGAACTTTCTCTCCATTCTCTTCATATTTATTGGCTCTAAGCTCATTTTCGATCATCGGGTTTTTAGCTTCACTGATCGGAAAGCTACAGTCAGGAGAAGTTTAAAAAATTTCACAAGTGCATTCGAACAATCAAATAACTACTCCTGTTCATGGCGTCTGAAAACAAACAAACAGAACATAGATCGTCCTCCCGTTGATGACTATGCCCCTTCTCAGAACTGACGTATATTTATACGTGCTGACTGAATGACATATTATAACTATATACCTTAAGTATTCAGCCACGACTAATTGTAATTTACATTATGAAGTTCTGAATACAGAATATTACGATTTCACTGCTGGGTCATGGCTGTCTGAGGGTTCGTGCACGGCTCCTATTTATAGGCGCTTCTATGACAGAAATTACCAAACGGTAAAATACAGGAGTTACATTTTGGATATTAGCGTAAATAATAGAAAAAAGTAAACATAAAAACATACAATGAGCAGTGAAGTAAATTTCTTAATCCAAAAGTGCATATAACACGAAAACAGCAAAGTAATAAATAGACTACGGTTCTTAATGTGCATAAGTCCTCCATCAATTTTTTCGGCAGTGAAATTTGTCAATTGAAATAATTAATAAATTTGCACGTTATTTAAATAAAATTGTTCATTTTTGGAAGCAGCAAAAACATGAGTACAAAATAGTAGAACTAGGAAGAAATACATGTTAACTTCGAAAAAGTCTGTAAAACTAAAAATCTGAATACGAATAACTTGCGATTTATTCGGTTTTTAGAGAAAGTAAAACTTTTGCTTGAAAGAGGAGAGCGAAGGTTGTCAGATAAGCTTTACCACTCTAAAAACAAATAATATTCAGGTCAGTCGCTTTATCGTTTTTCAGAATACAGTGAAAATTGTTATAGTAAACCGCATTTTCTATGAATCCTAGACATCATCCTAAAACCTCAGAGTAATGAACTTCGATAATCAATAACTTAAATTCTCCATCATAGTGGGCACAGTGAACTTTAATTGCAGGTATCACGTTTTTGCTATTCACTTTATTGTTGCCAACATTGTAGTTAGAGAGCCTGTGTAGAGAACGGCAATACAAAAGATATATATAATATAATTTAATTTTTCCACCCGTCGCCCCATACAGGCACATACTTATCAGTGTAACTACAATTAAATATTACGATTACTGCTGCAGTCTGACGCCGAGCGATGCATTCGTAACGTCTCTTCTTGACGGCTGTGGTTTTGGAATGAATTTCACATTGAAATTTCAATATCTATAGCGCACATAATTTTCCGCGTAAAATCTCTTTCTCATACCCTTACGGTTATCGATGTGTTGAATCCAGTGGCGGCTGCTGTGTAAGAGCACAAGAGCACGTGAACACCCGAACTTTCGACACCTCCGGTATTTATTGGTTATTTTTCTTCGAATGCAGTTAAAAGTTTTGAGCGCTGCGATCACACAATTCGGCCTCCAAAATGTATGGACGCAGGATGGCAGGATCGTAGTCAAGGTGGAAGGAGGGAGGAAAACGGTGACGAACATGTTCGAACTGAAAGACTGAGCGAAATCTCGTGAGACACAAAGTCTCATATTATACTCTGTCTAATATAAGTTAATTTTTATTATTTTTTTTCATTTTTTTAACATAAATATTGCTTCGTTATTTCTCTAAGTACCAGAAGTACTCTGTTTAAAATAAGTCAATTGTTTCACATTAATATTGCTTCTTTATTTCTGTATCATAAGTGCTCGTGTACATTCATATTGTCAGTCAAACGGGAATTAACAGTCTCCATTGACAGGAATCTCCTTAAAACTGCCTTTCTATATCTGTTATTTTCATCCTCGTCACTACCACTACTACTACTATTATCTTTTTCGTAACCACTACTGCCACTTTCCATATTTCTTTTCGCTCCCTTATCCGATACTTCCAGCCTGTTTTTCACAGACGCTTGAGTCAGCCACGACCTGGGGCACACCTGTAAATATGTCTTCCCCCGCGAATTCCAGCTTTTGTCCCTCTCCCGGCCAGCAGGTAGACGGAGCGCGCTCGGTCCTACAGGCGGCCACAATGGGACGGACCGGGCTTTGTATGGCCCACGCGAACGCGCAGTCGCTAACGGCTCACATCGACGAGTTCTATCACCTGTTCTGCCAGTCGCTGTTCCATATTATCTTCGTCTCTGAAACTTGGTTGAAACCAAACATTTCTTCCGACGCTATCCGAATCGCTGGTTACTCTCTCCCAAGGGCAGATCCTGTCGATCTCATTTTTGAGACATTTGTATTCCTTTTTGCCTGCTTCATTTACTGCATTTTTATATTTTCTCCTTTCATCAACTAAATTCAATATTCCTTCTGTTATCCAAGGATTTCTACTAGCCCTCGTCTTTTACAGGGAGCGAAAGGCTATTTACAAGTTGTACAGAAACCAGATGGCAGTTGTAAGAGTCGAGGGGCATGAAAGGGAAGCAGTGGTATATTGAGCAAGCAGTAAAGGAAACAAAAGACAAATTCGGAGTAGGTATTAAAATACATGGAGAAGAAATAAAAACTTTCAGGTACGCCGATGACATTGTAATTCTGTCAGAGACAGCAAGCCGGTCGCGGTGGTCTAGCGGTTCTAGGCGCTCAGTCCGGAACCGCCCGACTGCTACGGTCGCAGGTTCGAATCCTGCCTCGGGCATGGATGTGTGTGATGTCCTTAGGTTAGTTAGGTTTAAGTAGTTCTAAGTTCTAGGGGACTGATGACCACAGATGTTAAGTCCCATAGTGCTCAGAGCCATTTGAACCATGACCTCAGAGACAGCAAAGGACTTGGAAGAGCAGTTGAACGGAATGGACAGTGTCTTGAAACATAAACAAAAGCAAAACGAGGATAATGGAATGTAGTCGAATTAAGTCGGGTGATGCTGAGGGAATTAGATTAGGAAATGAGACACTTAAAGTAGTAAAGGAGTTTTGCTATTTGGGGAGCAAAATAACTGATGATGATCGTAGTAGAGAGGATATAAAAGGTAGATTGCCAATGGAAAGGAAAGCGTTTCTGAAGAAGAGAAATTTGTTAACATCGAATATAGATTTAAGTGTCAGGAAGTCGATTCTGAACGTATTTGTATGGAATGTAGCCATGTATGGAAGTGAAACTTGGACGATAAATAGTTTGGACAAGAAGAGAATAAAAGCTTTCGAAATGTGGTGCTACAGAAGAATGCTGAAGATTAGGAGGTTGTTGTTGTTGTTGTTGTGGTCTTCAGTCCTGAGACTGGTTTGATGCAGCTCTCCATGCTACTCTATCCTGTGCAAGCTTTTTCATCTCCCAGTACCTACTGGTAGGAGGTATTGAATAGAATTGGGAAGAAGAGAAATTTGTGGCACAACTTGACTAGAAGAAGGGGTCGGTTGGTAGGACATGTTCTGAGGCATCAAGGGATCACAAATTTAGGATTGGAGGGCAGCGTGGAGGGTAAAAACCGTAGAGGGAGACCAAGAGATGAATACTGCATGGGGGCTTATTTAAATATATGATTGAAAATATTTTTAGTTTTAGTATGTCTGTCCGATTACGCAGTGTCTCGTAATCGGTTGGCCCTGACCAGTATTATTACGCAATCTGACTGCAACAAACAATGTAAGAAGATTTTCGTAAACATAGTTAATTAATTAAGTCCCCAGCAACTATAAAACCTACAAAATCCAAGCACAAATGTAACTGTTCTGTATGTGGGAGTGTGACTCAACGTCCACATCTGGCACGGTTCTTCTCCAACAAGACAAGAATTTTTAAATACCAACTATACTGACGTGACAAAAGAAATTTAGAAAAACTAGAATTACACAAGAAAACCAGAATTCACTCTAATACAAGAACACAAGCCAGATGCTTTGTTGACTGAACCTGTAGTGACGCATTATTTCAGACACACAAATAATAAAAGAACATTGTGGTTTTTACCTTCATATATATTGACGAAATGCACTCATTACAATAACATCTGCTATCTCTCCCATCAAATAACTGCATAAAACATGGAACAACACTCTTTACTACCACATCTCACTCCGACTTCACGACAAGCAGTGCCCACTAGCACATCTCGGTACGACTGACCTCCACGAGCTCTCTACTAGCACTGACCTCAACGAGTTCTCAACAAGCACTGTCTGCCATGAACTCTCTACTAGCACTGACTGCTATGAACTCTCGACAACCACTGACTGCTACGAACTCCCAACAAGCACTGTGGAGGCGGCTTAATAGTACTCTTTGGCGCAATCTCTGGCGCAGTGGCACAGTGTAGCCACCTTTCATATGCCCCTCCTCCACAGGCCAGAATTTGATGGTATTTTTGCCAGCATTGGTGGTGAAAATACCACCAAATTCGTCCACAAAAATACAGACAAAAATAAAAGATAATATTAATACCTAAATATCACATAATTAGTTAAAATTTTGGCTTTGCACTGACCTTTCACTAACCTAACATATGAAATACAGTAAGCAATACAACTTCTTTTCATACATGTGACTTTACATAATAGTTTACACAATATACAAAAAAATCAGTTTATACAAATGTTCACATAAAATGCTTTCAATGATTAGTTTATACAAAAAAAAAGATACTAACAGGTGACATCTTTTCAGTAGAAGCAGTCCATCAGTTGCACCCAGTAAAGTTTAGCAGGTACACCCAGCAACAAGTCACATTAGTTCAGTAGAAGCAATCCATCATAGGTACCCAGCAATGTTGAGTAGGTGCAGACAGCAACAAGTGACTTCATTTCAGTAGAAACAGTTCATCAGTTGCACCCAGCAATGTTGAGCAGGTGCAGACACCAACAAGTGACATCATTTCAGTAGAAGCAGTCCATCAGTTGCACCCAGCAATGTTGAGCAGGTGCAGACAGCAACAAGTGACATTATTTCAGTAAAAACAGTTCATCAATTGCACCCAGCAATGTTGAGCAGGTGCAAACAGCAACAAGTGACTTCATTTCAGTAGAAACAGTTCATCAGTTGCACCCAGCAATGTTGAGCAGGTGCAGACAGCAACAAGTGACATTATTTCAGTAGAAGCCGTTCCATCTGTGGCACCCAGTACAGTTGCAGAGGTACACACAGCAAGCAACATCATTTCAGCAGAAACAGTCCATCAGTTGCACCCAGTAATGTTGAGCAGGTGCAGACAGCAACAAGTGACATCATTTCAGTAGAAGCAGTCCATCAGAGGCACCCAGCAATGTTGAGTAGGTGCAGACAGCAACAAGTGACTTCATTTCAGTAAAAACAGTTCATCAATTGCACCCACCAATGTTGAGCAGGTGCAAACAGCAACAAGTGACATTATTTCAGTAGAAGCAGTTCCATCTGTGGCACCCAGTAAAGTTCAAGAGGTACACACAGCAACAAGTCACATTAGTTCCGTAGAAGCAGTCCATCAGTGGCACCCAGCAATGTTGAGAGCAGGTGCAGACACCAACAAGTGACATCATTTCAGTAGAAGCAGTCCATCAGTTGCATCAGCAATGTTGATCAGGTGCACACAGCAACAGGGGACATCTTTTCAGTAGAAGCAGTCCATCAGTGGCACCCAGCAATATTGAGTAGGTGCAAACAGCAAAAAGTCACATCTCTCAGCAGAAGCAGTTCCATAAAATTCACTAGCACTGATCACACTGTTCATCAGAGTTTATGAGCACAAATTAAACATGTCCTAGTGGCGCCAATCATGTAGAAAAGGTACAGGTAACAGTCCATAATTTTTTTTTTACAATCACTGATCACACAGTTCATCAGCAGAAAATAAACACGACCAAATGTCACACATCATGTTGAAAAGTGCAGGCAACAGTTCAGAATATTTATCTTCACTAATCAGACAGTTCAGGCATGAACAATAGTTTGAATGCACATACAAATGCTTTTACAGTAACATACAAATCATAACAAACACACAAATGATATCAGATAATTGTCCTATTAACTATTACAATACACAAATACCAGTAAACCTATAATATTTATGCGTGTCAGTGCAAGCCACTACAAACAAATAAAATAATACTTAGGAGATAGGTGGGTAGGATTAGGAAAGGAAAACACACAAAACACACTCATTCATCTTTCATTCACATTAAGTACTACTGTGTAACTGAATAGTGTTAATTGTGTAAATGTAATTCTGTCAAAATTTAATGTTCATCATGTGTATCAAGTAGTAGTGGCAGCAATGTATAACAGTCAATAATAGTTAGTCAACGTCATAGTCATCAAGTCAAGACGAATGTTTGCCAAGCCAGATCAAAATGTACTGTTGTTGAACAACTGTCAGTGAGCCACGATATGCAATTACTTCCTCTCTTCAAAAAAAAGTATATACTGCTTAGTGATTTAACAAAGTGTGTGTATAGACTATCTTCCTTCTATTTTAGTGTTCTAGTCTGCTATCTTCATCCTCCTTGTTCCATAAGACCAACCAAAAAAAATATGCTCCTCACTTACTTTACCTCTTATACACCAAAACTCCAATAATCATCAGCTTCACACAATCTCAATAATACCTCAATAATACCTCTTCAATACGTCTTATCATCAATATCATTTACCTTACCTCTTGTCCACAAAAACTCCAATAATCATCAACTTCATATAATCTCTATACCTCAATAATACGTCGATAAATATAAACCTCAGCACCAATATCATTTCACTTCCAACACAACTCTTTCCTCTAGTCAGTCTCCTCGAACAAGTACAGATAAAATCCTAATGCAAACCTCATCATCCCATACAATCCGAAGACACATTGTCAACACACAACCTCTGTGTAATCCATCTGACCCAAATTTTCTACTCATTATGAATTATAAACAAAGAAATGCATACATGACCTCTAACAGACTTAGTTCGAATAACTCCCAGTAATTAAGTACGATTAGGGAATGTGAATGATCATAATATTTCACAGTGTGTACACCACTTCAAGAACTATGGCAAACAGAAGCAAACATGTGGAGTATTTCTTGTGTCAAGTGTCACTTCCTATTTCAATTGCTCACGAAAAATGCAGTGTAATGACTGTCAATGGTCTAAACCTAGTATTGGTATGTCATGTCGTTAGCTTCCTTCCTATTAGCATAAATTTATACAGCTTCCATAAAACCTCCAGCTCATGTGACCTAAATCGAAGTTCTTTGTACCAATGTCGTTCGTCGAATTATAGCAGTTCATTTTCTTATCTTAAAAATATAAGGCACTGAGCGTAAGCAAAACAAGCAATAGCGAGTAAATATACCAGTAGAGAACAGAATGTCAACAAGTGTATGCAGCACAATTCTTACAACGAGGCTCTGCCAAGCGAACAATCTATAATTAATACAATAGTGTGACCTAAACTCTATGTTTATACACAGTATATCAGCATATCTATACACCAAACTAAAGAGTAGTTATGACAACAAACAGAAATGTATAAATATGCAATCCACACGCATAGCAGCAAACAGGTCATTAGCATCATATCAGCATAAGCAAATAAATGTTCATATGTAATCTTAATAAGTAAACATGAAGACGCAAGCAGATAAATCACAAAGTATAACTTACATACATATCAGCACAACTAATCAGGTGACAATTATAATTTAAATAAATAAGCACAGCAGGCACATAATTAAAAAAAAATATGACATCAGTGAAAAAAAAGCAGTGCAGCCAAGCGATGCATAATATACACAAGTTACAACACAGTTCATTAATAATCATTGTCAAAATCAGTTAACGTACGCAATCACGTCGCTTCATAAGTAAATTCATAGCACATGAAATTAGCACAAAGTATGAATCACGTAATCGCGAGCAGCAAATTACGTCTAAAGTACGTACCTAAGTGGAAATTTGTTACCTGAAAAATAAAATCAATTAATAGTTACCCTTTTTTAGTTTATTACTTTCTTCTTCGAAATTACATTCTTCCTGAAATTTTCTCGATAGCAAGTCGTCTTAACGTCGGACACGCACAGAATTTACCTGAAGTTCTTAAATACTTTATACAACCGTATCCTGCAAAATACTGAATGTTAATAACACAATTCAACAAGTCCTTATAGCTTTATACAGAATTTAGTCGGAGAAATTAGACTGTGTATTTGTTTACGGCTGTCAGTGCATTCGCACTGAGCGCTCGATCAGCTGTAGGCGCGTGACGTAGGAAGCAATTGTTTGCGGTCAACGACTGCCTTGTGCGGCGCGCAGACTTGATTGTTGCTTTGAGTATGTGCCGCCGCCAAAACACAGCGCGGTATCCTTGTACTCTCCGCATGTTTACATCTAGCTGTTAGTTTCTCACAAGTATGTCATTCCACAAAAATTTTAACGTTTGATATATGATGTATTCCTTTAGAGCGTCGAGATTTAAGAGTTTCTACTTCGACAGTGTTATCATGAATAATTTTGCGAATTCTATATGGACCGTTATAAAGCAGAAAAAATTTGCGACACAAGCCTTTTCCTTTGTGAGACAAACGGTGGGACTTAATTAATACCTTTTGACCAACTGAAAAAGTTTTTAAACGACCAGGACGTTTCTCTGATTTCTCTCTTCTAGCAGCCGCAGATGCAATATTTTGTAGAGCCAGGTTGACAACTTCAGAATGTCGCAGTTTCCGTGAAGGCGGAAAAGGAACGATTTCAGAAATGCGATTTGTCGGTGCTTTGTTTTTTAATATCAATAGAGGCGGTAAAGAAGTTGAGTCATTAGGAAGTTCATTCAGAATGTTTTGAAAAATATGAAGATACTGATCCCAAGTTCTGTGATTCTGATAACAATAAAGACGGCACAATTTATTGATTTCCTTCATCCATCTCTCTGAAGCGTTAGATTGAGGGTGAAAAAGTGAAATGAAGATTGGTTTAATTTTACGACGCTGTAGAGTACGAAGCCAAATTTTAGAACGAAACTGTGATCCATTATCTGATATAACCTTATCAACATGACCAACTTCTTTAAGAAAATGTTTGATGAAAGCATTAGATACTGAACGAGCTGTTGCTTTGCGTAAAGGTGTAAAACACACATATTTTGACGTCAGTTCCACTGCTACGAAAATGTACGCAAAACCATTAGTAGAACGAACCACTGGACCAAACAAATCGACTGCAGCCATCTCCTTTAATTTCGCTGGAATGATAGGAAACAACGGTGCTCGGTGAGAAATCGTTGGAGGCTTAGCCATTTGACATAATTTGCATTTGGCAAGAACAGATCGAATACGTTTTTCCATATTACTGAAGTAACAATTTTCTCGTAATTTGTGAAAGCATTTTCGGGGACCAAAGTGTGCATAACTGAGATGCATATACCAAATCAATTTATTGACCCACTCATCAGGAATACAAACTAACCAAACGGAGTTGTCGACCGATTTTCGTTTAAAAAGAATGTCATTGCGAACTAAATAATGCTGTCTAATCGCTACGCTTTCCTTTCTCCTCCACTTCTCCTTAATGTCCTTCCAGATTGGATCCTTATTTTGCTCCTTAGCGATGTCCTGGAGCGAAGACGAAATAAAGTTCTCAAACGCAACACCTTGAATATACATCAAACAATAATTGTTTTCTTTGCAGTCCTCTTCAGCACTTTGTTTCAAACCCATAGGTGCACGTGATAAAGCATCGGCAACAATATTAGAAGAACCCTGTATGTAAACAATACTAAAGTCAAATTCCTGTAGGTACAACGCCCATCGTGACAATCTGCCATGAGTTAATTTCGTTGACATAAGAAATTCCAGAGCTCGATGATCGGTGTAAACCTTAGTATGTCTGCCAAACAAAAATGTGCGAAATTTTGTAAAAGCCCAAACAACAGCCAAAGCTTCAAGTTCCGTAATCGAATAATTCTTTTCTGATTTAGAAAGAAAACGACTTCCAAATGCAATAGTTTTCTGGACTACCACGCCGTTTTCTTCTATCTCTTGAAATAAATGTGCACCTAGGCCCTTGTATGATGAGTCCGTCGCCAAACAAAATTCTTTAGATAAATCCGGATGTGAAAGAAGTGGAGCAGCAACTAAAGCATCACGAAGCTGTTCAAATTCTGACTGAGCTTCCTCATCCCAACACCAATTAGATTTCTTTCCGGATAGTTCACATAAACGAGGTGTGGCCAAATCGTCCAATTTAACAAAGCGTCTAAGAAAATTACAGACACCAAGCAAACTACGAACATCACGTTTTGTGGTAGGTACAGCATAATTACGAATAGCGTCTAATTTCTGTGGATCAGGAAGAATACCTTCTGTAGAAATAATGTGACCGAGAAATTTCACCTGAGAACGACCAAATTCTGATTTTTCCAAGTTCACTGTCATGCCAACTCGTGCAAAAATACGTAATAATGAATCCAAAATTTTGTTGTGCTCACTCCAAGAACGTTTAGCAATAAGAATGTCGTCAACATAAGAAGTAATGTTGTCACGAAGATAAACAGGTAAAATTTCATTTAAACTACGAATGAATGCTGCTGAAGATACAGTAAGTCCAAACGGTAATTTCCGAAATTGGTAACAGTTACCAAAGGCTAGAAAGGCAGTATATTTTCTACAATCAGGGTGGAGTTCTATTTGCCAAAAACTTGCGCGCATATCAATCGTGGATAAGACTTTAATTCCATGGAAATGTTGAAGAAGTTCATCTAAATTTTGTGGGCGGTCAGTTTCAGGAATGATGATGTTATTTATCTGTCTGGAATCCAGAACCAGACGAATTGATCCATCCTTTTTAAGAACAACGTGTAATGGGCTAGTATAAGGACTGACTGCAGGCTCAATAATGCCCTGATCTAACATGTACTGAAGTTCATTCTTAACCTTGTCTCTGTAAGCCAAAGGAATAGCGTACGTTTTCCCGCGAAATGGTGTGTGTTCTTTCACTTTAAATAAATATTGTAAGCCTTGTATAGTTCCTGTGTGATGACTAAACACTGTAGCATGTGAAGTCAAAATGTGGTGCAGCTCTTCTCTTGCAACGTCATCTGACACTTCAGCTTTCTTAACCTTTTCATTAATTAATTCTTCGCTATTAATTATATCATCCATCGCGTCTCTGTATCTATTGTCATTATCATGAATAAACACATTGTCGTCATAATGCTCAACGAAAACATCAGAAGTAAGAAACCTTAAACATCTTGTATCTGACTCAGATCTTGTTAAACACTCGAAAAATTTTAAACATTTCGGCATTCCAGCAACAGTCAAATTTACACTTCCTTCTTTAAAGTTCAAAATTGCCTTATGTGCGTTAAGAAACTCCATACCTAATATAATTTGTGTACTGAGTAATGGAACAATAATAAAATTAGCAGAAAATTCGTATCCTTGACAAATGAAATTTAAATTGGTCTGTTGTTTGACCTCCACACTTTTTCCAGAAATCGCACCTCGAATTGTAGTTTTAGAAATAGGTAACACAGGACAGGCAATAGTTCTTTCACATATACGAAAAACTGATTCACTAATGACATTCAATGGGCTCCCAGAATCTAACACTGCAGTGAACTTATTCTTACCCACACATACTTCAATAACAGGATGTAAAAACGCGTCTACATTATTTTCCTTTTCGTCTAACAAAATGTCTCTCATGTCTTCCAGGCGTACGTAGTGTAAAGTCGTAGTGTCATTACTTTCTGAACCGTCTATATTGCTGCCAGAAGCCGAAGCTGCAAGTCATTGTCGATTATTTGCGTCACGTCTTTGAGTATTCGCGTCATTTCGCGGATCAATTTCTACGATTTGCACTTGTCTCTCTGAAGTTTTGTCACGTGGAGGATGCCAATTAGGTCCTTCCTGTCTGTTGGATGCAAATTCTTGGTTGTGTCTGTTATTAAAATTTCTGTTTTCCTGTCTGTTTCGTCTGTCATTCTCAACATTACTCAGATAACGCCCGTTCCGATCACTATTTCTTTTCTCTGGAAATTTATTGTAAATACTGTTACTGAAAAAGTTACAAGAGGTCTCGTCGTCGTTGTCATACTCAAGTTCTTGCAACAAAGTCTTAAAAGTCTCAATGTCGTCTTTACATCTTCCGGCTAAAGCAATTTGTCTTATGGATTGTGGCAGCTTAGTTAAACAAATGCGAATTAATTCAGTCGGGCTGTAAGGGTTGGAAAGAAACTGATTCTTTCGAATCATGTCTTCAAAATATTCTGCTGGCGTGCGGAACTCAGACTGTTTGAAATTACGCTGCGTAATAAGACTGTGTTTAACTCTGTCCTGCGTGTTTTCGGACCAATATGCCGATAGAAATGCATGATAAAAATCATTCAGATTATTACAATCTCTAATGAGTGCACGCATCCGCGTCGCCGGTTCGTTTTCTAAATATCCACACATAAATTCCAGTTTGTGACTTAGTGGCCAATTTGGTGGAAGTGCGTACATAAATTGATCTAACCATGCACATGGATGTATGTCATTCTTAGAATTGCGGAAGATCTTAAATTTCCGGACAGTCAAAAAGTGTTTATAGTCAAAGTTTTCGCCTCGTGGCGACAAAGACCTACCGCGTCTGTCCCAGTCTGAATGTCGATTATTGTAAAGTTCGCGCGCCTGGCGCTCTCTTGTTGCATCCCGTAAATGAAACAAATTATTTTCTTCATACCCCTCTGCTACCTGTGATTCTAAATTTCTTCTGCTATCTTTTCCTACAATTTCGCCTTCGATCTGCTTGACTTGCTTTCGTAATGCCTCAAATTCCCTTTTCACGCGTTCATTAAAATTTCCCTGATTTTCAACATGCTTATTTATGTTCTGGTATTCTTCGGTTTCTGCAAATGGCAATGGAGCTGTATCATCCGAATCTCTGTCCCCATGTAAACTAAGATTTGTCAGTTTATCTGAAATTTCCTCAACTCTTTCCGATAAGTCACCTAATTGTTCTTTCTGTTTATTTACGTCTTCCGTAAGTGTCGCGACTCGGGTTTCAGTATTGTCACATTTGGTAGCTAGCTGTTCATATTGTTGTGTTAGGTTATTTAATCTGTCATTTGGTACGGATCCTTCGATTCTCTCAAATATTTCTTCCTTATCCTTTGCACGTTGTAAATTTAACTCTGAAAAATTCTGTACTATCACGCGATCTCTTTCTTCCTGTTCTCTATCCTGTTCCCTTTGTCTGATTTCTACTGCAATTAATCTATTATTGTGAGAATTCAGAATCGGTTGTACTTCCTCTCTCATTTCTTTCTTTAATTCATCTTTCATATTTTTGAAACATGTCCCTATTCGTGAATCTATCCGTGTTTCCAAAGTTCCCATCTCTGTTTTAAATTCAGATCCTAACTGTGATCCAAGTGAGTCTAACCGTGTTTCCATTGTTCCCATCTGTGTTTTAATTGTTCCTATCTCTGTTTTAATTGTTCCCATTTGTGATCCCAAATTTAATATTGCACCCATCAACTGCTCCATATTAATTTGTTCGAAATTCTTTTCGCCCCTAACATTTCCCGCAAAACCAGTTTCCTTCGTCATAGCTGTAAAGCTATCTGTGTTCGATACTATTTCAGAATCTTCTATCGTTAATCTCGGATTCTGTGAATTTTCTGATTGAGAAAAATTTTGAAATGGTTCCGGACTATTTTCCCGACTTATTACATTGTTTTCAACTCCATTATTCATCATACTGTTGTCCTGTGTTGGCGAGTTCGCCATGTCAACAATTTCGTTCTCACTATTCATCATTTTTGCCTTTTTCATAGATCGCGTAATCATTTGCAAAACATAAAAAAAAAATTCGTCACTGTTCGAAAATCACACACAATGACTCCTTATCTCCAACAATACTATTCACACGAGATGTTTCCCTCAAACACGATTAACGAACAATTGAAATAATTGCACAAAATTGTCAAACGCGTATACAAGGCAATAAAAATTAAATTTTGAAAAATACCATTAGAAGAATGCCAATTACCAAATCTACACATGCAAAATAGACTACAATTACTATACTACAAATTACTACAACAGTACTACCATCTACTATTTTTACAATCAGAAGAATCCAAGGGACGATCCGAAGCAGCGGTCGCCACGTGCATGGGGGCTTATTTAAATATATGATTGAAAATATTTTTAGTTTTAGTATGTCTGTCCGATTACGCAGTGTCTCGTAATCGGTTGGCCCTGACCAGTATTATTACGCAATCTGACTGCAACAAACAATGTAAGAAGATTTTCGTAAACACAGTTAATTAATTAAGTCCCCAGCAACTATAAAACCTACAAAATCCAAGCACAAATGTAACTGTTCTGTATGTGGGAGTGTGACTCAACGTCCACATCTGGCACGGTTCTTCTCCAACAAGACAAGAATTTTTAAATACCAACTATACTGACGTGACAAAAGAAATTTAGAAAAACTAGAATTACACAAGAAAACCAGAATTCACTCTAATACAAGAACACAAGCCAGATGCTTTGTTGACTGAACCTGTAGTGACGCATTATTTCAGATACACAAATAATAAAAGAACATTGTGGTTTTTACCTTCATATATATTGACGAAATGCACTCATTACAATAACATCTGCTATCTCTCCCATCAAATAACTGCATAAAACATGGAACAACACTCTTTACTACCACATCTCACTCCGACTTCACGACAAGCAGTGCCCACTAGCACATCTCGGTACGACTGACCTCCACGAGCTCTCTACTAGCACTGACCTCAACGAGTTCTCAACAAGCACTGTCTGCCATGAACTCTCTACTAGCACTGACTGCTATGAACTCTCGACAACCACTGACTGCTACGAACTCCCAACAAGCACTGTGGAGGCGGCTTAATAGTACTCTTCGGCGCAATCTCTGGCGCAGTGGCACAGTGTAGCCACCTTTCAATACACTAAGCAGATTCAGAAGGATATAGGTTGTAGTAAGTACTGGGAGATGAAGAAGCTTGCACAGGATAGAGTAGCATGGAGAGCTGCATCAAACCAGTCTCAGGACTGAAGACCACAACAACAACAACAAGGGCAGATCGTGAAACACGACGCGGGGTTGGTGTCGGTGCCTATGTTTGCTCTGATCTGAAACCTATCATGCTATGCACATCGGATGCAAAGGGCAAAGGAGAAGCAGAGTTCTTGTTTTTCGAAATAAATTCAAAAAAATGGTTCAAATGGCTCTGAGCACTATGGGACTCAACTGCTGAGGTCATTAGTCCCCTAGAACTTAGAACTAGTTAAACCTAACTAACCTAAGGACATCACAAACATCCATGCCCGAGGCAGGATTCGAACCTGCGACCGTAGCGGTCTTGCGGTTCCAGACTGCAGCGCCTTTAACCGCACGGCCACTTCGGCCGGCTTCGAAATAAATACATCAAATCAGAAACTGTTAACTGGAGTAATCTATAAACCTCCAAACGTCGGTGCTATGTCCTCCTTTCAGTCTGCACTGTCCTCGCTCGTGTCACAGTATGAACACATAATCGTTACGGGCGACACAAACATCGACCACAGTTAAAATCTCCCTCTGCAGAAAAACTAAGGAAACCGTTCCACTCCAATGATATGAGTGTAACACCGCTGGACCCAACCCATCACACGCCACACAGCCATACACTCATAGATATGATAGCAACAAAGCGCCCAGATAAAATAATTGACGCCAATCAGACATCCGTTCCGGACTCTCTGCTCACGACGTGATATTCTTAAATTACTCAGTGCATACTACCAAAGAAAAATCTCACCTAGTAACCTACAGAACCTAAAAAATGTTAACCATGACGCTCTTCAAAAGGATTGCTCAGACTTCCCTTGGCATGATATAAGCAATGAACCGACTTTAGACGGAAAAATTCGGGAATTATGACGCAAAATTATTGCACTGTATGACAAACATGCTCCTCAACGCACTGTCAAGGTAAAGCGAGCTCCCGCTCCGTGGCTCACCACTGCATTACGCTAGTTAATGAATAAACGTGATGCTGCACGTAGGGCCTTCAAGCGTAACGCAACTCCCGAGGCGTATGAAGCCTACAGGAAACTCCGAAACAGAACCAAGCAAAGAGTGAGGAATGCCAAAATCAGACATGCCCGCTCTGTCGTATGCGGCATATCGAAGCCTGCTGCACTGTGGAAAAAGCTGCGCAGTTTCGGTATAGGGAAGCGAAGATATGACGCTGTTTATCAAGCGTCTCTAGAAGAATTAAACGATTTCGTCTCAACAAAAAAAATGGTTCAAATGGCTCTAAGCACTATGGGACTTAACATCTGTGGTCATCAGTCCCCTAGAACTTAGAACTACTTAAACCTAACGAACCTAAGGACATCACACACATCCATGCCCGAGGCAGGATTCGAACCTGCGACCGTAGCGGTCACGTAGCTCCAGACTGAAGCGCCTAGAACCGCACGGCCACACCGGCCGGATTCTTCTCAACAGCTGTAAACTGTCACGTAGCTACAAATTACCAGCCCCAAGATATCAATCCCTCGAGAGACAAGTTTTTCCTAAAACATGTCACTACAGGCACAGTACACAAGGCAATTTATCAGAATCTCTTCCGGGGCAGTATGAATGATGGAGTGAGCATTGGCACGATTAAGAACGTTGTAGACACTATTATTCCAGTTATCACAGACATCTTCAACCTGTCTCTTGTCAGTAGTACATATCCTACTGAGTGGAAGCAAAGTTTAACTCAACCTATACTCAAGATTGACAACCCAAAGCCGCCAGGTGACTACAGGCCGATCAGCATACTACCTGCAATATCTAAAGCCATAGAATACATCGTCCATGAACAGCTGACAGATTACCTCGAAACTCATACACCATAGTCTAGCAACTGTATCAATCAAAGTAACTGATGACATTAAACATGTTATGGACAGACGTGAAGCTACCATTCTAACACTGCTTGGCTTTAGCAAGGCTTTTGATACAGTTGACTTTGATATATTACTAATTAAAATGAAACAGCTAAATTTCTCAAACAGCGCAATACACTGGTTCGACAGCTACCTCAAAAACAGGAGTCAACAAGTCACTTGTGGGTCGGAGAAATCATCATGGAAAAAGGTGCGCTTTGGAGTTCCCCAAGGCTCCGTCCTTGGTCCATTACTCTTCTCACTGTACATTAATGATATTTCTTCAGTGATTCACTCCTGAAACTACCATCTATATGCCGACGACATCCAACTGTACGTAAGTGCAAGATCCAAGAACATTGCTGACGCTGTAGCGAGTATGAACGCAGACCTCTGTTTCTCGATGGGCACAGAACCTAGGTATAGCCACCATTGTTGTGCCCCCCTCATCTCTTTCTTTCTCCTCTCCATCATAGCATTTACCATTCTATTTCTCTTCCTCTAACCTAGCTACCTGTTCTATATCTCTTTCACCCCATTCTATCGTCTTCTGTCTCTGCTCGATGTGAATAACTCACAAGCTGCAAGAACATAACGAGAAAATTCCCAACTAGCAGTAGGACTGACATTCATAAAAGAAAAATATGTTTACTTTCATATACATAGTCATTACTATTATTATTATTATTCGTGATTGTTATAATTATTTTTTGTTATAATTATCCTTGTACTACTGTTATAATCTCTATTTTTTCTTTAACATTAATACTGTATAATACGTGGTACGTCCATAATGTTCTGTACAAACTGAAATTCGTTCAATCTGAGTATGCCTGGTTAGGCGCAAGAGAGGGCATGAAGGCCCTGATCTTGCCAGGTAAAATAAATGCATAAATAAATAAATAATATAATAAATAAACACAGCATGGATGCTGCAATCTGGCTTGACTCCGTGAAACTTTGCAACAGGGTGGTGAACACACCTCCAGTTGTGCGCGTTTTAAGGAGTTTTTGCGCATGCTCAACTCGCGTGACGTAATTGCCTTATGGGCCATATACCAGGGGATCAAAAAGTTAGTATAAATTTGAAAACTGAATAAGTCACGGAATAATGTAGATAGAGAGGTATAAATTGACACACATGCTTGGAATGACATGGGGTTTTATTAGAACAAACAAAAAAAAAAAAAAAAACACACACACACACACACACACAAAACTTCCCAAAATGTCCGACAGATGACGCTTCATCTGATCAGAACAGCAATAATTAGCATAACAAAGCAAAGACGATGTTCTTTACAGAAAATCCTCAATATGTCCACCATCATTCCTCAATAATAGCTGTAGTCGAGGAATAATGTTGTGAACAGCACTATGGAGCATGTCCGGAGTTATGGTGAGGCATTGGCGTCGGATGTTGTCTTTCAGCATCCCTAGAGATGTCGGTGAATATGGTAATAAATAGAAATATAAAAAAAGGGAGGAAGGTTTATCTGTTTAGCAAGAGTAATAGAAGGCATATTTCAGGCTACCTAACAGATCAAAACGAAAATTTCTATTCCGACACTGGCAATGTTGAGTTTTTATGGAAAAATTTCAAGGCAATCGCAAAATGCGTTTTAGACAGGTACGTGCCGAGTAAAACTGTGAGGGACGGGAAAAACCCACCGTGGTTCAACAACAAAGTTTGGAAACTACTGCGAAAGTAAAGAGAGCTTCGCTCCAAGTTTAAACGCAGCCAAAACCTCTCAGACAAACAGAAGCTAAACGATGTCAAAGTTAGCGTAAGGAGGGCTATGCCTGAAGCGTTCAGTGAATTCGAAAGTAAAATTCTATGTACCGACTTGACAGAAAATCCTAGGAAGTTCTGGACTTACGTAAAATCGGTAAGTGGCTCGAAACAGCATATCCAGACACTCTGGGATGATGATGGCATTGAAACAGAGGCTGACACTCGTAAAGCTGAAATATTTAAACACCTTTTTCCAAAGCTGTTTCGAAGTAAGTGTCCAAGGAATAGAAAAGCAACTGAAATCACTCAACAGAGGGAAGTCCACTGGACCTGACGGGATACCAGTTCGATTCTACGCAGAGTACGCGAAAGAACTTGCCCCCCTTTTAACAGCCGTGTACCGCAAGTCTCTAGAGGAACGGAAGGTTCCAAATGATTGGAAAAGAGCACAGATAGTCCCAGTCTTCAAGAAGGGTCGTCGAGCAGATGCGCAAAACTATAGACCTATATCTCTGACATCGATCTGTTAATTTTAGAACATGTTTTTTGCTCGCGTATCATGTCATTTCTGGAAAACCAGGATCTACTCTGTAGGAATCAACATGGATTCCGGAAACAGCGATCGTGTGAGAGCCAACTCGCTTTTTTTGGTCATGAGACCCAGGAAATATTAGATACAGGCTCCCAGGTAGATGCCATTTTCCTTGACTTCCGAAAGGCGTTCGATACGGTTCTGCACTGTCGCCTGATAAACAAAGTAAGAGCCTACGGAATATCAGACCAGCTGTGTGGATGAATTGAAGAGTTTTTAGCAAACATAACACAGCATGTTGTGCTCAATGGAGAGACGTTTACAGACGTTAAAGTAACCTCTGGCGTGCCGCAGGGGAGTGTTATGGGACCATTGCTTTTCACAATTTATATAAATGACCTAGTAGATAGTGTCGGAAGTTCCATGCGGCTTTTCGCGGATGATGCTGTAGTTTACAGAGAAGTTGCAGCATTAGAAAATTGCAGCGAAATGCAGGAGGATCTGCAGCGGATAGGCACTTGGTGCAGGGAGTGACAACTGACCCTTAACATAGACAAATGTAATGTATTGCAAATACATAGAAAGAAGGATCCTTTATTGTATGATTATATGATAGCGGAACAAACACTGGTAGCAGTTACTTCTGTAAAATATCTGGGAGTCTGCGTGCGGAACGATTTGAAGTGGAATGATCATATAAAATTAATTGTTGGTAAGGCGGGTACCAGGTTGAGATTCATTGGGAGAGTCCTTAGAAAATGTAGTCCATCAACAAAGGAGGTGGCTTAAAAAACACTCGTTCGACCTAAACTTGAGTATTGCTCATCAGTGTGGGATTCGTACCAGGTCGGGTTGACAGAGGAGATAGAGAAGATCCAAAGAAGAGCGGCGCGTTTCGTCACAGGGTTATTTGGTAACCGTGATAGCGTTACGGAGATGTTTAGAAAACTCAAGTGGCAGACTCTGCAAGAGAGGCGCTCTGCATCGCGGTGTAGCTTGCTGTCCAGGTTTCGAGAGGGTGCGTTTCTGGATGAGGTATCGAATATATTGCTTCCCCCTACTTATACCTCCCGAGGTAAAATTAGAGAGATTCGAGCGCACACGGAGGCCTTCCGGCAGTCGTTCTTCCCGCGAACCATACGCGACTGGAACAGGAAAGGGAGGTGATGACAGTGGCACGTAAAGTGCCCTCCACCACACCGTTGGGTGGCTTGCGGAGTATAAATGTAGATGTAGATACACTTGCTACTTCAGGTAACCCCAAAGCCAATATTCGCACGGACTGAGGTCTGGGGATCTGGGAGGCCAAGCATCAGGAAAGTGGCGGCAAGTGATGTTGTTCGATCATGTGAAGCGTGCAAAAAAGTTATTAAAACGACAGATATAGTGCTAGTTTGTGGATTATGGTGTAATAAATCCTTTCACAACGAGTGTGTAGGCGTTAGTAACAGTGAAGCTCGTACAGTAGCATGTTCTAAAGACCGAATTAAGTTTCACTGTGTGTCCTGCGAAAAGAACCTGAAGTGCAGAAACACAAAAGTGATATTGAAGTGAACGGTGACGTAAAATTATTAGAATACTTGCAAAATACACTCAAGTTAACAAATAAAATTTCGGAAGATATCAATGAATAAAAAGCTGGATACAATTATCAGTGCGGATTCTAAGATTGAAGAATTGCAGTCTCCAAAATATAACGTAAACATATGTGAAAAACCACTTGTAAACGGTGCTGACTCCTTGGAAAGTGGTTATAGCAAAGTAAGTGAATTTGTGCAGGAAAACATTGGTACTGCAAATGATAAACAAACGGATTTGGCGGCAGATAAACATAAACACCATATTGTGGTTAATGTGCTGTGCAACCCGACTCACACGTCCAAAACAACTGTTGGTGATCGAGAAAACGGCGCTGATGAATGATGTAATAATGTAAGTAGTGACAGAAACTGTTCAAATCCCTTTCTACAACGAGGAAAACAGATCATTCCAGACGAAAAATCTCCAACCGTAAATTGTAATCAAACTGATATCATGGAATCAAATGAGTATTTTGATGTAAACAATGTATCGGTCAACAAAACAGGATCTGGCGTTAATAAAGACGAAAATAGTCTCTACAACTCTGCAGATTCCTCAGAAAATAAACTCTCACCCAATACAGAGTGGCGTGTACTAAGTTCTAGGAAAAGAAGTTTTCGCCATAGGGACAAGAAAACCCCAACAACTTCTGCAGAACAACAAACAAATGATGCAGTGCTAAATACAGATATACCATGCAAACTGCCACAGACAGTGACTATCAGATCAACTCCTCCAACCAATGCCATCTCAGTAGTTGGAAATTCAAGTGTTAGTGACAGGAAAAATAAAATAATAGGCACTGGTGACGACCAAGGAATGCTGTATGGGGAAAAGAGAGCATGGTTTCATTTAGGAAAGGTGAAAAGTAGAACGACAGCAGAAAACGTAATTAACTTTTTGAAGAAAATCCTACCAGGTCATAGCAACTTTCACGTAGAAAAATTGGAATCTAAGGGTGTGAATAGTAGTTTTAAGATTGGTGTAGACTTTCATCTAAAAGACAAGCTAATGGACACTGCTGTATGGCCCAAAAATGTTGTAATTAAGCGTTTTTTGTTCCGGAGACCATCCGTTATGCCAATAAAATAGATTATGAAGTTAAAAACAAGGATCAAGGATCACTGCACAAGAATGTTTCTAGTACTGAAAACAATATGCCTATAATCATTGCAAGTGTAAATGTGCAGTGCATAAGAGCCAAAATGGATCTCCTATCATTTATTATAGAAGAAATTAAACCAGATGTTTTATGTATTTGTGAACACTGGCTAGCTGAAGCAGAAGGTGATTTCTATAAATCTGTTGAATACTTAGACATGACCAGTGCTTGGTTTCGAAGAACTGCAACCCACAGTGGGGTCTCTGTGTATGCCAACAGAGATCATAGCATCAAGGAAATTGATTTAAGCAGTTTTTGTGTGGATTTTGATCTTGAATTAGCTGCACTGTTATTAACAAATATTGATTTAGTTGTTGTTTCTGTATACCATTCACCAGATGGTGACTTTGAGAATTTTATTGGACATATGGAGAACTGTTTGTGTTACCTAACTTGCCTAAAGTCAAAAATCGCACTGTGTGGAGATTTTAACATACACATGGGTGATGGAGATGCCAGAGAGAGGGTCTTTATGAGATTAATTACCAGCTATGGGTTGTTTATTGCAAATAAGCTCCCAACAAGGGGTGGTGCATGCCTGGACACCATAATCACCAACCTAAACATCTGGGATTATAAACTCAGTGTAGTTGAACCTATGATAGCAGATCACTGTGCACTAGTAATGGAAACCAGTATGAGGAGCAAACCGCAGGTAAGCACATGGCGTTCAAATTACACATGCAAAAGAAGATTTGTTAAAGAAGAGAGACTAAATGATCTCAAAGCAGCTCTATCTTGTGTAAACTGGCAGCAGAAAATTGCAGAGTTACTAGGCAGTGATTCTTTCTTATGTCTGTTCCAAACCTTAAAATCAATATTTGACGACATGTTTCCGGTAAGACCAGTGAAGAATCCTCTGGACAAATCACAAGGCAGGCAGAAAGTTATCAATGTCAAACAATGGTACATCGCCGAGCTCAATAAATTGAAGTGTATTGTAACAATGTGCAAGGTGGTGGTGGTGGTGGTTAGTGTTTTAACGTCCCGTCGACAACGAGGTCATTAGAGACGGAGCGCAAGCTCGGGTTAGGGAAGGATTGGGAAGGAAATCGGCCGTGCCCTTTCAAAGGAACCATCCCGGCATTTGCCTGAAACGATTTAGGGAAATCACGGAAAACCTAAATCTGGATGGCCGGAGACAGGATTGAACTGTCGTCCTCCCGAATGCGAAATGTGCAAGGACCGAATGAAATCAGCTTTAGACTTTCCAGCTAAAGAATTACATCACCGCAACTACCTAAAAGCCAAAAAAGCTTATAGGAAGGCAGTAGAGGAAGCAAAAAAGAAATATAATGATACGTACATTAAAGAGGCCTAAAATCCTTGTAAAGCTGCCTGGAATCTTGTAAATGAGAACAGAAAGAAGACTACCTCCTGCTTAAATTCGTGTAGTCCTGATGACTTCAATGAATATTTTGTCAGAATGGTGGAAAAGACAGTGAGTGAAATTCCACACTCTGACCTAGATCCAACTGCAAACATAAGAAATACAGACAGTTGCAGTATTCAAAACTGGAAGGAAGTACACCCTGAAGACATGATAAAAATTGTGAACTCCTACAAACACTCAGAAAGTGTAGACATCTATGGCATGTCCTGCACACTGCTAAAGAAAATTATTGCAGAATTAGCTCAGCCACTAGCCATAGCAATAAACAAATGTCTATCTTCTGGTGTCTTCCCAGACTTCCTTAAACTGGCGCGCACAGTACCAATATATAAGAAGGGGGATCCTTGTGAGGTGTCCAGCTTCAGACCAATCTCAGTGGTACCAGTACTAGCCAAAGTTACTGAGTCTGTGATGCACCGCCAGGTACTGAATTACTTTGAAGAATTCAACTTATTCCAAAACACACAGCACGGATTCCGCAAAGGGAGATCAACAGTGACAGCCACACTGGACTTATTGAAAACGATTCGACAGAGTTTTGAAGAGAGAGAGAGAGTGTGGCACTGACACTCTGTGACCTCAGCAAAGGCTTTGACTGCATCTCACACACAACACTAACAGCCAAGTTAAGATGCTATGGCGTAGGAGGTGTTGTTCTATCAACACTCCAATCTTATTTGGAAAACCGAAAGCAGGTAGTATCAGTGCATGGAGCAACTTCTCTTGAACAAAAACTGGAACATGGAGTGCCCCAAGGATCAGTCTTAGGACCTCTCCTATTCCTCATATATGTCAATGATATGAGCTGTAATAGTCAAATGTTGCAGTTTGCAGATGACACTACCCTTATTGCCAAAGGACATACAGCCGCAGAAGCCTTTGGTGCATCAAATTTGATGTTTGAAGAAATAAAAGAATGGTTCATAATAAACAAAATGAAGATCAATGAAGAAAAAACCCAACATTTGATATGCAGTCTAACCAACATTGAAGACCAAGAAAACATGGAGACTGTCAGACTACTGGGCTTCAAGATTGACAGCAAACTCTCCATGAATGATCACACTGCATATGTATGCACCAAACTTTCTCGTGTGATATACCTCCTGAGGAAGCTGAAGAGGGTAATAACTCACCAGTTTCTCACAATAGTCTACCATGCACTCTTCCACAGCCACATTAGCTATGGACTGTTGTTGTGGGGACACCCCTCAGGCAGCAAAGATGTGTTGCTATTACAAAAAAAATCCATCAGGATCATATCCTCTAGCAAAAGACTGGACCACTGTGAGCCTGTTTTCACCAGGCTAGGCATAATGACTGTCTTTAGCCAGTATGTGTATTTCTGTCTCATGTATATAAAAGAAAATCAAGGGAATTTTAGCATAAGATAAGAAATACATAATCATGACACTCGCTGTAAGAGGAACATTGAAGTGCCAAGGTGTCGCCTATCAAGTACACAAGACAGCTTTCCAACAGTCGCCCTAAAAATGTACAATCAACTGCCTCCAGAAGTGAAATCCCTGCCACCTGAGTTATTTCGGAAAAAAATTGCTCAGGGCTTGAAACAACATCCACTATATTCATTGGAAGAGTTTTTCAACAGCGATTCTGTTATGTTTTATATATAATTTTGCCTAAATTTAATCTTCTTCTTATGTTAACTACACATTTCATTTTGTGTTTTACTTAAAGTACATATTTTGCCAAAATGAAACTTTGTGTGTGTGACATTTTGCTTTATGGTATTTTCATTTGCTGCTACGAAGTTTTACTTTCCTATTTAGTTATATTTCATTCCCGCTATGTTCTATGTGTTTTTGTGCACTGCATAAATATTTTCTTTTATTTGTAATATAAATTTTGTATATGGTGTTGTATAAATGTTAGTTGATAAACATTGTATTTGTGACGCAGTCTGTCAAGCCATGGTTGGTAAATGACGAAGATACAGTAAAGTAAAGTAAAGTAAAGTAAAGATCAGCACCAAACGACGCGCGCAAATCTTTCACGCGTCTAGCAATTTTTTTTTTTTTTTGGTGCTAATAAAACTTCATGTCATTCCAAGCATATGTGTCAATTTTTACCTCTCTGTCTACATTATTCCGTGGTTTATTAGGTTTTCAAATTTATACTGACTTTTTGATCACCCGCTACGTAAAGATTTGATAAAATGTGCCCGGTTCACGATATGCACAGGTAGCCCTTGCCATTCAACTAGAAGTTTACGTCAGCGCCACGAGATGATAACAAACTGCGGCAGATTTTTATCCCCATTCGCTCGACATAAATCCTGCTAGATGACAGCACACTACTCAGGTATGCTAATTCACTCCCTATATAGTAAAATTACATCTGTCATCAGAATACGTTAAAGGTGAACTGAAAGTTTTATGGGTTTCTGAATGAGTTATAATATATTAATGAATATTATATGAATTTTATCATACAGTAATCCATTTGAGGCGCTGAGAATCATAAGAGCCTCAAGCACATCACTATCTGTTGTGAGATTGTAGCATTTATTCAAGCTGCTGAAATCTACTGATATTATACTGAGTCCGGTTCATCTGTGCTGTAGGCCCATATTCTATACTTGAAAATTCACGAAAAGTTGTATCATTGGTTTCTCTGGTACTCTTTTAAATGTGGGATCGACGGCAGTGTGCTTTAGGCCCTTATGGATCTCAGCGCCTCATTGGTATTCTAGTCAGGTGACGATGTTAGTAGATGTTACTATTTGAGTTTCATCATTTCCAAAAACGGCGGTTTGTGCTTGGAGTTCCTTTTTTACTGTGCGGGATCGGCTTTCGTGTGCAGTGTAAACATGAACTATGTTGAATCTATTTCAATTACTAACAGAAAAGTGAAGCAGTGAGAATGGGTCGTGAGTCATGCTTGCGTAGCTCAGTTAGTAGAGTACTTGCCCACGAAAGGCAACAGGGCAAAGCTCCCGAGTTCGAGTCTCGGTCCGGTACACAGCTTTAATCTGCCAGGAAGTTTCGTATCTGCGCACATTGGGAGTGAAAATTTCGCTCTAGAAACAGAAAAATAAATTATCAGGAAAAATTAGCTGCAGAGGAGCTAGGGACTCCGAGAACAGATTGCGACAGTGACGATATGAAATATGTGTGACTACAAGCCATTATCTAAGAAGGAAATGTACAGTTAGCGCAACTTGCTGTGTGGGTGCAGCGTAAGAATATCTGATTTTCCGCTCAGAAGTAAATTCGTGAGCTAATACATGTATTAGGGATCTTTCACATTTGTCCGAAAAAATGGAAAAACACGAAAACTCCCACTTACACAGAAATGAGAAACAGAAAGTTGCGAAAGCTTACACGTTATTTAGTTATTGTCCTAAACTGTACTTAATTACGTAGAAAACAATAAAATTCCACACAACAATTCTTTCTTTTGTCATATAAGGTTCTGGCAATAACATTTGTAGATTTTAAGAAGGCATATGACTGTCTCCACAGACCTTCAGTATTAAAAATTTTAAGAAATCTAGGACTTCATCCAAAACTAATTAAAATAATACAACTCACTCTAACCAACACCAAATCAAAAGTGAAGTTTAGAGGAGAAATTTCGGAACCATTCCTCATAAAAACAGGCTTGAGACAAGGTGACTGCCTATCACCATTACTTTTCAACTGTGCACTGGAATACATAATGAGAGAATGGTACAAGGACAATCCAAAGAGGATAAGAATTGGAAGTGCAAAAGATGATATTAGCTTAAACTGCTTGGGATTCGCTGATGATCTTGCTCTCCTAGCCAACACCGTTCAAGAAGCCAGGCAACAAGTGAAATCACTACAAGAAATAGCAGAGAAAGTAGGCCTTAGAATATCATTTGAAAAAACGGAGATTGTGCTAACTGATCCACCACTTGCAAAAAATATTATAATAGGAGAACAGGAAATCAAAATTGTTGATAAATTTAAATATTTAGGCGAAATAATAACATACAATCTAAATGAGAAGCCATCATGGCAAAATAGAATAAAAAAACTGAACTATACAAATTACATTACCAAAACACACTCAGATTTATCTGAATTTAAACATTTCTGAACGCCCAGAATGTATACTTGCGAGCCGCTACTGGTTGAATCTGTACCTCCCTCAACGATAGGACACACAGTCACTTTCTCTGCACATGCCGGAACATAAATCACATTAATTTTACGCTGCAACATAAACACATTTCAGACAAGCAGTGCAGTCTCCGGTACTGTGCGACTCCCGCAGATGAAACGGTTGGAAAGACATCACAGATACGTGTTTGTGTACTGTAATCAACATCGCAGTCGATAGTACAACAAGGAAAACTTGAGAATATGCTTAGGGGAGCCGCTGAAGGGATGTTCTGTGTATTCATTTTGTTACAGCGCAATCGCCTGTCCAGTTTCTACACTGTAGCAGGTCCAATCGAACCCTCGTACGTTCGCATATACTCCTCAGTACTTTGAAACCACAATCCACCACGTCAAATCTACCCTTCCCTTTTTTTACATGAGTAATAGTTTGGTTACTTCTCACAAACGTGTCGGAACATAAGTCACAGTACCTTTACGTTCAAGTAGTAGCATATCGTTTCTCACTATCAATTACAGGTGTATAAAAAATATATGATGCGTCCACACTTGCACCAGCTGGGCGTTGTTTTTCACACTGACCGGTAGCAAAAAAGCCTCCCGCCATCACACATTTGTCGATGAATAAAGGATGTAATTATAGTTTAAGAAAGCCCTAGCGTCTTTTTTTATCGATTGCACCATTTCCACGAAAACTTTTCGTATTTTTGATACTTTTATATCCAGCCAACAACACCGTGGCATCTATATCTATTTAGACCGCCAAGTCGGGGTATGTGTCAGTGCATTCCACGCGTAGCTACCGTAGACCTACCTACCACCACCCAAGTCATACAAATTTCCCCTGACTAAGAAATCATTACGAGTGCAATATAAACTAGGATACGTCCATTCGGAGTTAATTTTCACGACCAAGCAGATGGGTGGAGAAACCGCAAAACTATTTTAGTCTATGCACACTTTCAAGTTCCTGTTGTTAAGCGCCGTACCTGTTTTAACACTTTGGAGCAGGAGGTTCAAAATGGTTCAAATGGCTCTGAGCACTATGGGACAACATCTATGGTCATCAGTCCCCTAGAACTTAGAACTACTTAAACCTAACTAACCTAAGGACAGCACACAACACCCAGTCATCACGAGGCAGAGAAAATCCCTAACCCCGCCGGGAATCGAACCCGGGAACCCGGGCGCGGGAAGCGAGAACGCTACCGCACGACCACGAGCTGCGGACGGAGCAGGAGGAGGCTCCCCGCCTGATGCATCTGTTGCAGCTCGCAAAATTGAGTTTGTTATGAAAAAAGAAGAGTCTGTTAGAGCGTCACACAAAGATTTTGTTTGTCCCGTGTGCGAGTGGAACTGGTGGAACTGCGAAGCTCAGCTGTGTCGCCGCTCGCCGAAGCCATCGGAGTGTCATGGCGTCTTCGTCTGGAGCAAATCAAGGCGATGACGAAATTCCACGCGTTATCCAACTGGTAGAAGCTGTCACGATTCGTTACGTTTTCCACGTTTCCTCCAGGATTCTTTTATAATGGAGTCCCAAAAGATGTTGCTGTAACCAAAATTAATGTTTTGCTGCCCCCGTCGGAGGTTCGAGTCCTCCCCCAGGCATGTGTGTGTGTGTGTGTGCGTGTGTGTGTGTTTGTGTGTGTGTGTTGTCGTTAGTTTAAGTTAGATTAAATAGTGCGTAAGCTTAGGGACCGATGACCTCAGCAGTTTGGTCCCATAAGAACTAACCACAAAACTTAATGTTTTGTCACACTCCTTTGAATATCCTTTGGAGACACAATGTTCCGCAATTGCAGAATTGCGGGCGTTGAAGAAGGCGAGTGCAACGTTTATGTTTTGTGCAGCGTTCTTCCAGTGTACGCGTTGTTTGTCCTGTACCACGCTGGCAAGGTATTTTGTAAATTTTCGCCTTCCGCAATAACAAATAATCCCTCACTTATCCAGCAGGTCCGGAAGCTTAGATGGTGGGCGGAAAATCACTGTCATCAGAAAATTACTAAGGATTCTTGCTATTTTGAAGGAAATATTTCCAACGAAAGGAAGAAATGCTAGGAACTTTGCTGGCGCGTTCTTCTCATTATCCACTTCCCACTTCTTACAAGGCTGAGACTGCCCTGTTAACTTGCCGGGTGGAGTATCGATTGTCTCTGAGCACTGTCTTCAAATGTGCAAGCTACCTGCATCCTACGCTGTATGCGCTCTGTGTACAAGGGTTTTAAGCACACTTATGGTTTGGGATAGGTGATGGCAACTTGAATAGTGAAAGTATAGATCAGCGTGAGTGGGTTTACGATAAACAGAATGTCCCAGAGAGCCGTCACTCTGCCGTCTAACCAAGACATCCAGGAATGGGAGACAACCATCTTTCTCTACTTTCATACTAAATCGAATGTTCTCATGAATGGAGTTAAGACGGGTAAAAACCCAGTTAACTTTTTTTCTCCTTGGAACCGCGTACCTCCACGAAACTGTTGGTTTTGAATCTGTTCACGATATTCTTCGTTGAACATAAAATAGGTTGAGGAAAGAGCGTGCCGAAACAAAGCAGTAATGCCCGCCTCAAACTGTTTACTATTTAGCGCCAACGAATCTGCAAGAGGTACCTTTGTAAAGAGAGATACTACATCAAAACTCATTAAAAGATCCCAACTATTTAGGTGGACAACCCCCAGTTTTTTGCCAAGCAATGGTTTCAGGACGAATACAAGATGTTTGGCTAAATCATATGCAGGAGCGTCAGTATTATTCACTATAGGCCGTAAAGGTAGACAGTCTTTGCACGTCGATTTTAGGTGACTCTGAAAACGAAACGCGCTCTCTTAGAACGCCACCTAAACTTAAAGCGAATTAATAAATGAAAGGCACCAGTTTGCTTTTGTTCTACAATATTACTTTTATTGTTAACTGGTTTTCGCCTTACAAGGCCATCTTCAGACATTTACTTAGTATTAGCACCAAAGAATTTACAATGTTTGCAAACAACATTGGAAGAGAAGTAACACGTCTAGACTGAAGCAGAAACATTCAATAAGTAACTTCTTTGACAGTGTGGTGGTAATGCAACGAAAAAGTAAAAACTGAACAGTACATACACTCCTGGAAATAGAAAAAAGAACACATTGACACCGGTGTGTCAGACCCACCATACTTGCTCCGGACACTGCGAGAGGGCTGTACAAGCAATGATCACACGCACGGCACAGCGGACACACCAGGAACCGCGGTGTTGGCCGTCGAATGGCGCTAGCTGTGCAGCATTTGTGCACCGCCGCCGTCAGTGTCAGCCAGTTTGCCGTGGCATACGGAGCTCCATCGCAGTCTTTAACACTGGTAACATGCCGCGACAGCGTGGACGTGAACCGTATGTGCAGTTGACGGACTTTGAGCGAGGGCGTATAGTGGGCATGCGGGAGGCCGGGTGGACGTACCGCCGAATTGCTCAACACGTGGGGCGTGAGGTCTCCACAGTACATCGATGTTGTCGCCAGTGGTCGGCGGAAGGTGCACGTGCCCGTCGACCTGGGACCGGACCGCAGCGACGCACGGATGCACGCCAAGACCGTAGGATCCTACGCAGTGCCGTAGGGGACCGCACCGCCACTTCCCAGCAAATTAGGGACACTGTTGCTCCTGGGGTATCGGCGAGGACCATTCGCAACCGTCTCCATGAAGCTGGGCTACGGTCCCGCACACCGTTAGGCCGTCTTCCGCTCACGCCCCAACATCGTGCAGCCCGCCTCCAGTGGTGTCGCGACAGGCGTGAATGGAGGGACGAATGGAGACGTGTCGTCTTCAGCGATGAGAGTCGCTTCTGCCTTGGTGCCAATGATGGTCGTATGCGTGTTTGGCGCCGTGCAGGTGAGCGCCACAATCAGGACTGCATACGACCGGCACACAGGGCCAACACCCGGCATCATGGTGTGGGGAGCGATCTCCTGCAGTGGCCGTACACCACTGGTGATCGTCGAGGGGACACTGAATAGTGCACGGTACATCCAAACCGTCATCGAACCCATCGTTCTACCATTCCTAGACCGGCAAGGGAACTTGCTGTTCCAACAGGACAATGCACGTCCGCATGTATCCCGTGCCACCCAACGTGCTCTAGAAGGTGTAAGTCAACTACCCTGGCCAGCAAGATCTCCGGATCTGTCCCCCATTGAGCATGTTTGGGACTGGATGAAGCGTCGTCTCACGCGGTCTGCACGTCCAGCACGAACGCTGGTCCAACTGAGGCGCCAGGTGGAAATGGCATGGCAAGCCGTTCCACAGGACTACATCCAGCATCTCTACGATCGTCTCCATGGGAGAATAGCAGCCTGCATTGCTGCGAAAGGTGGATATACACTGTACTAGTGCCGACATTGTGCATGCTCTGTTGCCTGTGTCTATGTGCCTGTGGTTCTGTCAGTGTGATCATGTGATGTATCTGACCCCAGGAGTGTGTCAATAAAGTTTCCCCTTCCTGGGACATTGAATTCACGGTGTTCTTATTTCAATTTCCAGGAGTGTAAATAACAATGGAGTTGATAGGAAAACCTTTAACACAAAATAGGAATGGCATCCCTACGTAACAGTTTCTATTAATAAACAAAACTAATAAAATAAATTTTTTTGTACTAGACAAGGCTACATCAGGAGGTATGATACATGGAGAGTGATAACCAAACCAATTAAAAGAAGCCACAATTATCAATTTAACTACAGAATACCTAAGGAACTTAAGCAATATCAGTAAGATAAACAGAAATAAAAAAATGCGGGAAAATGGAGGCGTTTTGTAATCTTTGAAAGTGTGGTGGGACTGCATTTTGACATTAACATTATAATCAAAACAGTGGTTGTGTAACAGTTTGTATTAAATAAATGAACAAAGTAAAATGGGAACAATAGTATCCCTTTTTACAAAGGTACAACTACAAGGGGTGTTAAACATGGACAGTAGTACAAGTACCAGTTAAAAGAAAGCCTTAACTATTGAAACTACAGTCTATATGGAATACAAAGACAACTTCAACAAAACAAAAGAACTTAATGAATACAGGAAAATGGGAATATGTAGGAAGAGACAGTTCGGGAAGTAATGAACAACACAGATGATTATATGAAGTTTAGGAGAGGGGAAGTGTTGGATGTGTCTGGTCATTTAGGACTGTGAGTAATATGTTTGTTAATTTCCAGGGCTTCCAGCAGGTTGAGTTTATGGCCTTTGTTTGCTTGGTGAAGTACACGGAACACTGGCTGGTAGTTGTGACCCTCACTCAGTACCTGCTCAGCAAATGCAGAGTCTGAATTCTGCAACTTCCAGCTGCATTGATGTTCAGCCAGCCTAGATGCTATGTCTCTGCCTGACTGACCGATGTAAAATTTGTCACAGTCAGAACAGGTGATTTTGTATACCTCACTATTGGCTAATAATTGGATCTTATCTTTGCTATTAAAATCACACAGCGCTGTCGTGTTCCTGGCATAGTAGGAAAGCCTATACTTGCAGGATTTCAGTGCTTTGGCTACAGTATGTGATACCTCACCTAGAAATGGTAGTGTACACCATTTCTTGCAGACAGTGGATGGGGAAGCAAGTGAGGCATACAGGAGAGGTATAATTTTCAGTTTTTGTTTCCTGTGCAAGGTGTGGTGAATAAGAATTGTATTTTAGCCATTGGCTGTGGCAATAAACTTTATTGTATCTAACTCTGCCTTAAAATCATCTCTGGACATGTGGATGGATACGAGACAGTGTACCATTGAGGGGAAAGCTGCATGTTTGTGAGCTATGGGGTATTGTGAACAAGAAGGTGTGACTGTGTCTGTAGTTGTAGTTTTTCTGTAAATTTTGAAACAATGTGTGTGTGTGTACTGACGTCAATGGAGAGATCTAAAAAATTTATGGATTTGTTGCCAACCTCCATTGTGAACTGGATATTTTTATGTTGACTGTTTAGGTTTCTCAAAAATGTGTTGAGTTGTCTTGTAGTACCAGTCCACATACACAGGACATCATCTACATATCTAAACCAGTATTTGATATTTGCACTCAAAGGTTCTGTTTTTAGAAAATTTTATTCAAAATGGTCCACAAATATTTCTGCCAACAATGGGCTAAGAGGGGAACCTATATCTAAGCCATATAATTGTTTATAAAGAGTCTCTTGGAACGGGAAATAGTTCTGTGCCAGGCATGTCTCCATGGCCAGTCTCAAGTCATTCAATTCCACAGGATTTACATTAGACTTGTGCATCGGCTCTGTCAGAATATCAATGCATTCTACCACTGACTGCTATGTTAGAAAACAAACTGCTGACATCAAAGGATACTAATTTATCACTGTGCGAGACAGATATACCTTTTTACTTATTTGCTAAGTCTATAGAGTTTGAAATACCATGTTTTGGTTTGAATTTAGTCTTGCTCTTAATTAGGACATCCAGTTTACTAGCTAGTTTGTAAGATGGAGCAGTGAATGATGATACAACTGGACGAGCAGGAACATCTTGTTTATTCAGTTTAGGAAGCCCATACATTCTAGGAGGCACTGGGTTCATATTAGTTAATAGTTTTGCTTCAGACTCAGAGAATATGCTTTTGCATGAACTGATTGCATATTTAACATCCTCTTTGAACAATTTAGTAGGGTATTTAGGAAGGACTTGGAAGCCTGTGGTATTCAGGAAATCATTAACTTTATCCACATAATCACATTTGTTCAAAAGCACAATACTGTTGCCTTTATCAGATTTTGTGATTCTTTGGTGCCGGCCGGAGTGGTTGAGCGGTTCTAGGCGCTTCAGTCTGCCTCGGGCATGGATGTGTGTGATGTCCTAAGGTTAGTTAGGTTTAAGTAGTTCTAAACTGTAGGGGACTGATGACCTCAGATGTTAAGTCCAATAGTGCTCAGAGCCATTTGAACCATTTGATTTGATTCTTTGTTGATAATACTCAGTAAATGTTTGAAGATGGCCTTGTAAGCCGAAAATCGGTTAAAAAGAACAAAAGCAAACTGGTGCCTTTCATTTATTACAATGTTGCTCTACCAAGAACCGACGGAAAATTCTGTTAACATTAAAGCGAATTGGTGACGCCATTCAATAAATTAGTGGACTGCGTGCAGTAACGCCCGAGGTCTGTCTTGTGTTACGTCGCAGCAGTCGAGAACACGCGTTGACAATGTGCCTGCGTCGTTCCTGAGTGAGACGCTTGCACGTGATACCAAGGGCACGTGACTCTAACAGATCAGAGATTGTGAACAGCTGCTTGATGAGGGGTACAAGATTAGCAGGCGGGACCAGAACTGGCTGTTCACACGTGTTTCCTAGAAAGCCGGGCGTGTGGCTGCCGGAACTGTTATCGCAGCAGAAATGGGAGAAAAAAGTAGCTTTGAAGTTGACTATACTGTCGAAAGGCCGTTATTTTTGATCAAGCACCAGACGTCTGGCTGTTGAAATTGATATTTTAACCACAAAAACAAGTCTGGTCCTTGATCAAAAATAGCGGCCTTCCGACAGTACAGTTAATTCCAAAGCTACTTTTTTCTCCCATTTATGCCGCGATAACGCCGCGCGGGGTAGCCGTGCGGTCTCTGGCGCCTTGTCACGGTCCGAGCGGCTGCCCCCGTCGGACGTTTGAATCCTCCCTCGGGCATGGGTGTGTGTGTTGTCCATCACGTAAGTTTAAGTTATGTTAAGTAGTGTGTAGGCTAAAGGACCGATGACGTTAGCAGTTTGGTCCCATAAGACCTTACCACAAATTTCCAAAATTGCTACGGTAAAAGATCTGGTAGCCACACGCCCGGTTTTCTAGCAAACACCCGTCGCACTACTTCACCCACAACTGAGCGTTCAGCGGCCTAGTGTAACGGCAGAAAGACATCACGAGCAAATAGGTTGAAAGCAATGAGGCAGGTGAGCTAGAATGAAACATAGCTTGGGTGAGTAAGACACATACGTGCGCGCCACTAAAAAAGAAATGCACTTAAAATGAGTTCTACCTCAGAAACCATTCGAAACAGAGCTTATGGCCATACGAAGTTCTTCGCTTGAAACGAACGTTCCTGTCATATTCCTGATCACTGACCCTTCCTCCTGGGGCACGCTATATACAACGTCCGTCGAGAAAGTTCTGAGACATTTTATTCCTTGCGTACCAGCGACGTCAGTAGTGAGCTGGCGGTGTTCCGTAGCGTAGTGTGTTAACACTGTTGACCCGCAAAGTCCAATGCAGCAAAGTCTCTAGACAAGGGGTGGCCAACCTGGTGGGTAGGCGTGCCAAATTTTAGAGAGGATTAGCCCGCAGGCCGCACTACCAATTTTTGTTTTGTGAACCAAAACAAGCAAGTAATATTAATTTATTTTTTAAAGAAAATAAAACAAATTGAGGAAAGAAAGAGTATTATAAAATTTAATGAAATACAATGTTAGTGGGATATCTGGCTTCGTTTGACTCAACTGAGTGAGTCAAAATTGACGTCAACTGAAGTTGTTGGTATACGCAACGTCAACAGCTCATGTTCTCATTTGTGATTTGGTGTAATTCATCCGATTACAAACTATTTAAACGTGCAACTGTTTCCAAATTATAATATAATTTTTAGAACATATTTGTAAAACGCTGTTCTTGTTCAAATATGTTTTATAGAACGCTTAAAAACCAACATGATTAAGTTTCTCTTTTAACTGAACATCATAATGCATTCCGCAGCATTCCATTTGTAAATGTCCCTGCAGTAAACTCATGTTTACGGAGAATGGCGTAGCAAATACAGAAAAAAGCAGAGAATGTTTCTTAAAATCTTGAAATCTGTTTTCGAATTCGTATTTCACGCCAGGTATCACAGAAGCGTATTTAAACGTTGCCACCTGTCTAACATACGAATGCTTTGACAGTTTAAGAAAATTAATATTTCTTGCTTGTTTTGGTTCACAAAACAAAAATTGGTAATGCGGCCTGCGGGCTAATCCTCTCTCAAAAATTTGGCATGTCTGCCCAACAGGTTGGCCACCCCTTGTCTAGAGACTTTGCTGCATTGCAGTTTGCGACTCAACGATGTTAACACACTACGCTACGGAACACCGCCAGCTCACAACTGTTGTTTCAAAAGCTTAAATTTCATTTGGAATGCGGAAATAAAATCATGCATTATATTAATCTGCTGATTTTTTTTCTTGGAGTCAGTGTTAATTTAGGTGGCTAGTTATATCGACCAAGACGCAAAGTCGGAATGCCATTTTCTGTTTTCGAACCCCGGGAGACTCTGACTTGCTTTCGAAGGAAGATTGTAGTTATTTCTTCAATCCAACCACTGTCTTCAACATTTTCGCACGGGTTAGTCATCTTACTTCTGTATAATCAAAATGTTATCATGCTCTGAATCTAAAGACTTCAGAAGTTCATGGAACTGACGGTGATTCAAAAGTTTACTGCTTTGACAACTACCTTAATGATATGGCCTATTTTGAGGGAATTTGCACAATTTCTTTTGATGTATAATGCAACAGAAGTTTAGCATCGACGTATTGCCAATTTTGCTGGCCTCGTTTTCAGTCAAGTGAACTAAACCTTCGGCTTTCCCATCCCGTTCATTCATGCAAAGCTAGGGAATAATAAGCAAACTCAGATGCACGATTTTTTAAATTATCTTCAAATGGTTCGAATGGCTCTGAGCACTATGGGACTTAACATCGGAGGTCATCAGTCCCCTAGAACTAACAACTACTTATCCCTAACCAACCCAAGGACATCACACACATCCACGCCCGAGGCAGGATTCGAACCTGCGACCGTAGAGGTCGCGCGGTTCCAGACTGAAGCGCCTAGAACCGCTCGGCCTCAATTATCTTCAGTTTGCCTTTCAACATCGTCCACAAGTCTGGTAATAGTTTGACGAGACAGGCTTATTTCTGAGAAATCCTTTTTCTTTTCTGGACACAACCATATCAAAGACGACCCCTAAGCATTCCTTAACTATTTCGTCATTTGAATACAGCTTTGATTTTTTTGCCAGTAGCAGACGTACTGCATAGCTGGCTTCTACATAGCATGTTGACACGGAATTCGCCCTTGTAAATATCTGTTGTCGATGAGAAGGTTTCCTGTTTAAGTAGTTTACCTGGCCTCGTCGAAATTGTCAAAAAATGATTCAAAGCACTATGGGACTTAACATCTGAGGCCATCAGTCCCCTAGACTTAGAACTACTTAAGCCTAACTAACCTAAGGACATTACACACATCCATGCCCGAGTCAGGATTCGAACCTGCGACCGTAGCGGTCGCGCGGTTCCAGACTGAAGTGCCTAGAACCGCTCGCCCACTTCGGCCGGCCTAAAAGTTTATATTTGTATGCATGTATGTAAGTATTTATCTTTGTCCAACATTTCTTCTTAAACCACTAGATCGGTTTCAACCAAATTTGGCACACATACGAATTACTGTCTGGAAAGAACCACCGCGTGGGTAAGAATCGCCCATTTCTCAAAGAGATGTGGATGGGAGCGAGAAATAAGCGTAGCTCATGACGCGCAGCCAGATTATATTCGCCGGCTGCGGTGGTCTCGCGGTTAAGGCGCTCAGTCTGGAACCGCGCGACTGCTACGGTCGCAGGTTCGAATCCTGCCTCGGGCATGGATGTGTGTGATGTCCTTAGGTTAGTTAGGTTTAAGTAGTTCTAAGTTCTAGGGGACTGATGACCACATATGTTAAGTCCCATAGTGCTCAGAGCCATTTGAACCCATTTTGAAATTCAGCATAGAGTAGGTGCCAAGTCATTAAGTGCTCTCATTCTTCTCAAATAGTGGATGAATATAATCTTCAAATGGTTCAAATGGCTCTGAGCACTATGGAACTTAACATCTGTGGTCATCAGTCCCCTAGAACTTAGAACTACTTAAACCTAACTAACCTAAGGACATCACACACATCCATGCCCGAGTCAGGATTCGAACCTGCGACCGTAGCGGTCGCGCGGTTCCAGACTGAAGTGCCTAGAACCGCTCGCCCACTTCGGCCGGCCTAAAAGTTTATATTTGTATGCATGTATGTAAGTATTTATCTTTGTCCAACATTTCTTCTTAAACCACTAGATCGGTTTCAACCAAATTTGGCACACATACGAATTACTGTCTGGAAAGAACCACCGCGTGGGTAAGAATCGCCCATTTCTCAAAGAGATGTGGATGGGAGCGAGAAATAAGCGTAGCTCATGACGCGCAGCCAGATTATATTCGCCGGCTGCGGTGGTCTCGCGGTTAAGGCGCTCAGTCTGGAACCGCGCGACTGCTACGGTCGCAGGTTCGAATCCTGCCTCGGGCATGGATGTGTGTGATGTCCTTAGGTTAGTTAGGTTTAAGTAGTTCTAAGTTCTAGGGGACTGATGACCACAGATGTTAAGTCCCATAGTGCTCAGAGCCATTTGAACCATTTGAAGATTATATTCATCCACTATTTGAGAAGAATGAGAGCACTTAATGACTTGGCACCTACTCTATGCTGAATTTCAAAATGGGTTCATATGGCTCTGAGCACTATGGGACTTAACATATGTGATCATCAGTCCCCTAGAACTTAGAACTACTTAAACCTAACTAACCTAAGGACATCACACACATCCATGCCCGAGGCAGGATTCGAACCTGCGACCGTAGCGGTCACGCAGTTCCAGACTGAAGTGCCTAGATCCGCACGGCCACAGCGGCCGACTCTTTTCTCGCTGATGGCCTCCACAGAATGATGAAAAAAATGTTTATGGCTTACTACATTTTCACTTCTCATGTAGCAAAACATCGGCACCGGGCGTGACGTTTTAATTTATTAGCGCTTTTCTACACGCTTTGTTTGCAAAACATTTCACAGCAATATTCACTTATATCACTGAATCTGCCTGCAAAGTTACATCACTGTACGACACATAGTTCACAAGATATGACGTCATAAACATTGAGATGCGTGAAAACGAAACTATAGGACGATGTTCGCTAGAGATAGACGCGAAATATGTGTACAAATATTTGTGAAATATTTTAAATGTACGTGAAATATATGTAATATGTGCATACGTTGGCACAGCCGTGGGTAAAAAGCTTCTCCTAGGAACCAGCAACCTCCTACTGCAATGGAGGTCATAACATGGAGATATGGACAGACAATGGGTAGGAGAAGACGAACACGGAAAGGGGAAGGAGGAAATGGTTAGGGAGAGGGTAGGAAGAAATGTACAGAGAGAGAAGGGACGAGGGGATGGACAGGAAGGGAGAGGGAAGAGTAAGACAGATGTGGAGGAGGAAATGGACAGAGAAAAGGGGAGGAGGACATGTATAGAAAGAGGAATGGAGAAGATGAGAGAGAGATGAGGCGATGAAAAAAGAGAAGGGGAAGCGGACATAGAGGGGGAGGAGAGGACGAAGAGAGGCAGGAACAGCAGATGGATAGTGGGAAAAGGAAAAGATGTCCAGACAGAAGGGGAAGGAGCAAATGAATAGAGGGAGGGAAAAAGAGCAGATGAACAAAAGGGTAGAGGTGTAGGAGGAGATCGCCAGACAGATTGGGGGGGGGGAGGAGGAGGAGGAGGAGGACAGAGAGTGGGGGAGGAAGAAGTAGAGAGGGGTAGGAGGAGATGGACATAGAGGGGAGGATGAGTTGGATGTAGGGGAAGAAGTAGAAGGACAGAGGGGGGAGAAGCAGATCGACAGGTAAAGGAAAGAGGTGGAGATGGATAGAGATGGGGACAGGAAGAGATGGACAGAGAGAGGGCAAGGAGGAGATGGATAGAGAGTGGGAAGAGGAGGGCATGGACAAAGGGAGGGTAGAGGAGGACACAAAGGAAAGAAGAACAGACAGGAGGGAGGAGGAGGAGGAGGATAGAGGCGGAGATAGAAAGGCGCAGGTGGACAGCTAATGGATAAATAGATGGACTTAGAAACTATAAGGAGGAGATTGAGGGGGGCTGGGGAAGGAAATGAGGTAGAGGAAAATGGGGTAGAGGAGGAGGAGGAGGAGATGGAGAGGGAGAGGGGAGAAGCAGGAGATGAAGACTGGAATAAATACAAACCCAGGCCATGCGGGTACTCAGCTAGTAAATATTTAAAACCATATCAGAATGGGCTTATTTTGGCTGAGGTGAAAAAGAACTCTCCTATCTCGCAGCTGCTGCTTCGTTTCAGGGTCGTAGCTCCAGACCCAACTTTCCTCAGCAGTTACAGCCTTTGAGTTTGGATTGTGCTGAAGCAGTCATTTAAGTTCGTTGCAGACAACAACGTCATGTCACTTCTCATCCCCTTGAAGCAGTCGTGGTAAAAACATCGCCACAGTCCTTGTTATGTTTAGTACTTCTGACTCAGTACGTTCACACGTACGATAAGTTATTGCTAAGGTGTTGCAGAGATCTTGGATAGTCTATCTACAATTTTGCAGAGTAAGAACCCTCGCTTTCTGAACGTTTTCTGATATGATACCGGTTGACGGCCGACCTGATCATCGTTAGTTAACGTTCGCTCATTTTTGAAATGCTTGTAGCAGTAAGTTAGTCACAGACGGAAGCCATTGCCTCCCAAAATTTTCTTGAACATTTGGTGCGCTTTCGCAGCGGATTTCCCAACTTTAAATCAAAAATATATACAGACACGCAACTCTTTCAGGTCAGCCGTCGCAAAACGAAAACTCGTGATGGTGTGACATTGGAGAGATGCTCATTAGCAACTAAACCAACCACTCCGCTCGTAGCCATTTACCTCACTGACTCAAAAAAGCATGTGTGGGAAGACAGCTGGCGGTATGTTAATGTACTCATAATTATCTGTGCTCAAAATACAAATTTCAGGAACTCTTCGACACCATCTCGTATATGAAAACCTACAAAATAAAAGAAGCCATATTCAAGACTTGATTCACTTTTTTCCATTCCCTCGTCGTCAATAACACTCTGCTTCCCGAACTAGAGCAAATATAAAATGAATGTTACAAATACTTAACCTTGCATCACCTCGCTCGATAATTCTGAGAGATGTTATCTTCAAGGACATAGGGTAGCCATTATTCTGATAAAAAACTGTACGATGTTTTTGAGAGGAGCAATCGAGATATAAAGCTCAAAGTCAATCGATAGATGCATATGTTTCCATAATGCTCTTCTTTGTGACTTAACTACACAGATTATCTCTGATTTGATGCCTTTACGTAAAGATCTTAATGCTGTTAAAGGAAGAATCACAAAATCGCTATTTTGTGGGAGTGATATGGTTCTAATAGTTTGCAAATTTGATCTGTTTTCAGGATCATTAGCGCTAGTGCCACAAGTAGCGTGTTCTCCTGATGGTTCCTTTGTAAAGTAGCAAGCTTTCAGAATGAGATTTTTACTCTGCTGCGGAGTGTGCGCTGATATGAAACTTCCTGGCAGATTAAAACTGTGCCCCGTCCGAGACTCAAACTCGGGATATTTGCCTTTCGTGGGCAAGTGCTCTACCAACTGAGCTACCCAAGCACGACTCACGCCCCGTCCTCACAGCTTTACTTCTGCCAGTACCTCGTCTCCTACCTTCCAAACTTTACAGAAGCTCTCCTGCGAACCTTGCAGAACTAGCAGGAGAGCTTTTGTAAAGTTTGGAAGGTACGAGACAAAGTACTGGCAGAAGTAAAGCTGTGAGGACGGGGCGTGAGTCGTGCTTCGGTAGCTCAGTTAGCAAGCTTTGTTTGACCTATAGCATGTCTACTATTTCATGTTTCTCCCTCCCATGGGAAACGGGTAAGACGAAGTTGTGACCCGATGTTAGTTAATCTGAACACTGAGCAAGCAATAAAGGAAACATAGCACAAATCTGCAAAAGAGAATCACGGAGAAGAAATAAAAACTTTGATATTTACCGAAGACTCTGTAATTCTGTCAGAGACGGCGAAGTACTTGCAGCAGCAGTTAAACAATACTGATAGTGTGATGAAAAGAGGTTATAATATGGACAACGAGACTAAAACAAGGATAATGGGACGTAGGCGAATTAAATCAGGTGATGCTGAGGGAATTAGATTAGAAAATGAATCACCACACATGATAGATCGCTTTGGTATTTTGCAGAAAACAACAGACGATATGCGAAGTAGATAGGGTATAATAGGTGCACTGGCAATTCTGAAAAAGAAAGTATTTCTTAAAAACAGACATTTGTTAACATCGAATATAAATGTAAGACTTTTTTTTGTAAATTTCTTGGATTTCGGAACGCACCATTTAGCCATTCAAACACAGGGAATGTTATACTGCAATTGGTTTTGACAATTCATTTGGACATTATTTTAAATAATACCCAGGAACTATGTAAAATAGGATTAACAAAGGACCTATTCGACGTAAAAGAAGTTTCACAATATGAGTATACTAAAAAGAGTAAACAACACGAAAATGAAACAAAGAATACACAGTGATAGTGTACTATACTGCTAACACAGGAAGAAGTGTTAAATCGCCTCTGGTACACATTTGGGATATTCCCAATTCAGTCCATATGAATGACCATATGTCTAAATTAATAATAAAATGCTCTTCGTATGTCCTGTGAGAATTTTTTTAAAAGCTACGGATAGAGAACTGAATATTTGTTCACGTCGGCAAGTACTGCATTTAGGGGCTGAGCATTCTATTTCTGCAGAGCAGCACTTGGGGACAGAGTCAGGTAACTGCGCTTTGGTCCTCTCCTGGCATTCCAAGTACCAGGAGCACCAGATCAGCGGAGCACAGAGCTGTATCTTGTTGTTGGCATTGTCGACGAGCACGTACACTAGCTCTTACGTTGCTGCATCGTAGGATGCTAACGAATTTGGAGACTGTTTGGCAACTGGTGACCAAGGGCCCGAAGATTACTTGCAAGGACGTTTATGTGATACGTGTTCCGAGGACACTTTAGAGATACGGTTTCGATATTCTTCCTCTCCGCAAGCACATAAAGGCACGGCGCTTAGTCTGAGCCGATAGAAGTGTTTGTCGAAATTCCAGTGATTAAATTTCAGCCGTTCTTTAATCGTCGTGGAGCTCCTTGATGTTTGTGCCTTATTATATCATGGAACGGAATGGACAGTGTCTTGAAAGAAGGGTATAAGATGAACATCAACAAAAGCAAAACGAGGATAATGGAATGTAGTCGAATTAAGTCGGGTGATGCTGAGGGAATTAGATTAGGAAATGAGACACTTAAAGTAGTAAAGGAGTTTTGCTATTTAGGGAGAAAAATAACTGATGATGGTCGAAGTAGAGAGGATATAAAATGTAGACTGGCAATGGCAAGGAAAGCGTTTCTGAAGAAGAGAAATTTGTTAACATCGAGTATAGATTTAAGTGTCAGGAAGTCGTTTCTGAAAGTATTTGTATGGAGTGGAGCCATGTATGGAAGTGAAACATGGACGATAAATAGCTTAGACAAGAAGAGAATAGAAGCTTTTGAAATGTGGTGCTACATAAGAATACTGAAAATTAGATGGGTAGATCACATAACTAATGAGGAGGTATTGAATAGGATTGGGGAGAAGAGAAGTTTGTGGCAGGACTAGAAGAAGGGATCGGTTGGTAGGACATGTTCTCAGGCATCAAGGGATCACCAATTTAGTATTGGAGGGCAGCGTGGAGGGTAAAAATAGTAGAGGGAGACCAAGAGATGAATACACTAAGCAGATTCAGAAGGATGTAGGCTGCAGTAGGTACTGGGAGATGAAGAAGCTTGCACAGGACAGAGTAGCATGGAGAGCTACATCAAACCAGTCTCAGGACTGAAGACCACAACAACAACAACATATCATGGTACTCGTAGAACAGTGGGATGAAATGCTGTGGAGTGACTGCCTTCGATTTCAGATTTCCGCGTGCATTCCTCTTGCCAGTAAGAGGACAACTGCTTTCTAATCTTGGGTATTATACAATGAAGAGCCAAAGAAACTGGTACATCTGCCGACTATCGTGTAGGGTCCCCACGAGCACGCAACACGACGTGGCATGGACTCGATTAATGTCTGCTGGAGGGATTTACAACATGAATCCTGCAGGGCTGTCCGTAAATCTGTAAGAACGGGTGGAGATCTCTTCACAACAGCACGTTCCAAGGCATCCCAGATATGCTCAATAATGTTCGTGTCTGGGGAGTCTGGTGGCCAGGAGAAGTGTTTAAACTCAGAAGAGTGTTCCTGAAGCCACTCTGTAGAAATTCTGGACGTGTGGGGTGTCGCATCGTCCTGCTGGAATTGCCCAAGTCCGGACTTGAACTGTTGCTGGTGATCAGACAGGATACTTGCCGGCCGCGGTGGCCGAACGGTTCTGGGCGCTTCAGTCCGGAACCATGCGGCTGCTACGGTCGCAGGTTCGAATCCTGCCTCGGGCATGGATGTATGTAATGTCCTGAGGTTAGTTAGGTTTAAGCAGTTCTAAGTTTAGGGGACTGATCACCTCAGCTGTTAAGTTCAAAAATGGTTCAAATGGCTCTGAGCACTATGGGGCTTAACTTCTGAGGTCATCAGTCCCCTAGAACTTAGAAATACTTAAACCTAACTAACCTATGGACATCACACACATCCATGCCCGAGGCAGGATTCGAACCTGCGACCGTAGCTGTCGCGCGGTTCCAGACTGTAGCGCCTAGAACCGCTCGGCCACTACGGCCGGCAGCTATTAAGTCCCTTAGTGCTTAGAGCCATTTGAACCATTTTTTTAGACAGGATACTTACGTACGTGCTACCTGTCAAGAGTCATATCTAGACGTATCAGGGGTCCCATATCACTCCAACTGCATACGCCCCACGTCATCACAGCACCTCTACCAGCTTGACCAGTCCCATGGATTCGTGAGAGTGTCTCCATACCCGCTCGATACAAATTGAAATGAGTCTCGTCCGACCACGTAACATGTTTCCAGTTATCAACAGTGCAGTGCCGGTGTTGACGGGCCCAGGCGAGGCGTAACGCTTTGTGCCATGCAGTCATCAAGGGTACAGGAATGGGCCTTCGGCTCCGAAACCCTGTATAAATGATACTTGAAACTTCCTGGCAGATTAAAACTGTGTGCCGGACCGAGACTTGAACTCGGGACCCTTGCCTTTCGCGGGCAAGTGCTCTACCAACTGAGCTACCCAAGCACGATTCACGCCCCGTCCCCGCAGCTTTACTTCTGCCAGTATCTCGTCTCCTACCTTGCAAACTTCACAGAAGCTCTCCTGCGAACCTTCCAGAACTAGCACTCCTGGAAGAAAGGATGTTTCGTTGAATGGTTCGCACGCTGACACTTGTTGGTGACTCAGCATTGAAATCTACAGCAGTTTGCCAAAGGGTGGTACTTCTGGCACATTGAAAGGCTCTCTTCAGTCGTCGTTGATCCCGTTCTTGCAGGATCTTCTTCCGGCCGCAGCGATGTCGGAGATTTTGTGTTTTACCGAATTCCTGATATTCACGGTACAGTCGTGAAATGGTCGTACGGGAAAATCCCTACTTCATCGCTACGTCGGAGGTACTGTGTCCCACCGCTCTTGCGCGCACCATAACACCATGTTCAATCTCACTTAAATCTTGATAACCTGCTATTGTAGCAGCAGTAACCGATCTAACAACTGCGCCAGACACTTGTTGTCTTATATAGACGTTGCCGAACGCAGCGCCGTATTCTGCCTGTGTACATATTTCTGTATTTGAATACGCATCCCTACACCAGTTTCTTTGGTGATACAGTACCTGTTAGGGGCAGTTTATCATATTTCATTGTGCCATGCACAGATGCCTGCGTTGATAGGGCATCTGCTTGCCCATTGCCAGGTGTCCCAGCGTGTCCTTTCATCCACACCATCACGGTGTCGCGACAGTTCCTCTGCACCCGAAACAACGCCGACAATGATTGCAACTATGGGGCTGGTACAACGAATATGATGGTCTGTAATCAGCTGTATGTCTGGTGTACAATCAGACATGATTACTGTCGTGCACGCCGTGGACATCTGTGCAAACAGCAGGGCTTCCCAAATGACAATCTACTCGGTTGTCATAACAGTGGAGTGCGGACCCAGCTTGCGCCTTCAGTAGACATGGGCCCACCTGTGTACACCAAGCACGCATCGTGACAGTGTCACAGGAATACCATTGCCACTGCGTTATTTGGGTCCTGGTTTTGATACGTAATTTGGTCGTGACATCAATCTGCAGATTCGACGTTTCGTATGGCGTCTTGATACGTAATTTGGTAGTGACATCAATCTGGAGATTCGACGTTTCGTATGGCGTCTTGCACTGCGGTAGAAGAAGACTTCCCAAACATGGTGCCTTAATGCCTGCATCTCCGTGTACTCAGCCGCAACGGGTGGGCGTTGGTTATTTAAATTTAAGACTTAGGCAGGCTTTTTGTAGATATATTTCTGAAGTGAGCCTTTACAAAAGCGAAACGCGGACAGTAAAAAGTTCACACAAGAAGAGAATAGAACCTTTTGATATGTAGCACTAGAGAAAAATACTGAAGGTTAGATGGATACACCGAATAATTGATAAGAAGGTTGAACCGTGAAATTACTACTGGTTCACCAAAGGTTATTAATCTCAATCAGTACACAAAATGTAAAGTGGAAAGGGTGCCAAGGAATAACTGGTGAAATTGCACACAACTTTGAGTAACACTCTTTATTCAAATTTGGTGCAAGACTTTATGATATTTTTTAAAAATCTAACAATCATTTAACAAATAAGTCACAATTTACGATAGGAAAGAACTTTTAAATTATTAAATTATTATAAAAAAATTTCACCCTAGTAAAAGGCAAGTATAGGCAAGCAATTTAATGTATACAACGCGACGCTGTACAATATTTCAAGCTCAGCTAAATTACAGGTGAATTTCACTCCATTCATTAAATGGCACAGAATCTAACTTGTCTGCAACATATAAAGACAATCCTGTTTGCAAAAGTTCTCAAAATAGAAAAACCAAAACGCATGAGTTATGCACACAGGGGGGACATCCACAGTTAATAACATTAACATTTCCAAAATATTTAAAAAACAAATTTTACACACACGTTCGCCAGGTAGGACTTCCGAACTTTTAGAATGTTCTCCTTTCAAGGCAACAATTTCTACTCGCAATGAAATGGCAAACTTTTGCATGGCACGAAAACACACTAATAACCAACTGTCTGTATAAAACAAAAGCCTTAAAAGGTATTGAATTGAAAAAACACACAACAGTTTTTGCTGACTAGAAACAATATAAAAAAATCCACTACAGCGTACATGAACCTTGCTCGGTTATAACCAAATGTACATAAACACAAATTTACGTAAGTTACAGCTTCCAGATGAGCAGGAATTCGTTATGCAATTGACTAGTTCTTACCACGAGGCAAAAGGCATTTTTCTTCTTTCTTAGAGTACCTTTTACACGTGAGTCTAGTAATACTAGTTATGGCAGGCGAGAGGATGGATCAGGTCTTAGTGCCTTGCAGTTTAAACAGTACAGCCATTGGTGCCTTTGACTTTCACAGACTTGGAAGAGGATAACAGTCGAATAAACCCGTAGGTAAGCTGTGAGGGGAAAGAAGCAATCCGAACCACAGATTTACTCTGACTCTCCCCCCCCCCCCTTTTCTTCCTCAAAAGGGGACAAACGGACCACTCTTTCTAATATTACCACCTTCCCGCGGGTGGGCAGACGAGAATAAATGGTGGGAAACACCCCCTCCCTCCCCCGCCGCCCCCCCAAAAAAAAAAAAAAAAAAATACGGCTGGTATAATTAACAAGAACAAGCAAATTGAATTCAATTAAACTTCATAAAATCTGTTAACAATCAATACTCAACTTCTGGTGCGTTACGACTCCCAGGACTGAACCAACGCAGCATCTCCAAATGCTCTGCCGAGCCGCCCCCTGCTAGCCGTTTCAACGGACGCAGGAAGGCGCGCCGATGTTCAGAACCCGCTCGCCGGTCGACAGCACACGGCCGAACTGCAGATTAGGCCCCTCGCGGACCCACGCTCAGGAAGATTCCTTTCGCGACGAGCAGTTAACGCCCCATTCCACGGAGCCGCTGCTCGCGTCGCTTACGCTGATGCCGCGGTCTGCGCGCTGTCCCTCTAGCACCGGCAGACAAGTCGCTTCTTGATGCCCCGACTGCCAACTCTCCGCGAGAGCCCATCCAGCCACCTCTTAAAACCACGCGAACAGCCCACTTTACCCCTTTCCTGCTAGAGGGAGACACCGAAGCCTTTAGTTGCGACAACGGCGCCACCGCCAGAAAACGGAGGGGGACTGCTTCACGCTACGCACTGCGGCGCGCTTTTCAAAGTTAACTTTACTACGGCTCAAAGGTACTGAATGCAACTGAGGAGAAAATGCTTTATGACACAACTTGACTAAAATAAGGTTTGTAACACACATCCTGATGCAACAAGTAGTAATCAGTTTGATAATGGAAGAAGTAATGAAGGCAAAAACTGTAGAGGGAGGCGGCTCAGATGCACTGAGCAGATTCAAACCGGTGTAGGTCGCGGCAGCTACGCAGAGCGGGTAGTTACGCAGGCCTGCAAGGGATAGACCAGCGTGGGGGGCTGCAGCAGACCGCAGCAGCAGTGGTCGTGAGAGCGAGAAGTATTGCCTCTAGCAGAAGGCGGCGACTACAACTGAAGCCCTTTCGTTTAAATATCTCGGTGCTTTACTAGGCACTATCCTATCTGATGTGCTAGATCCCAGCCTTCCACCAATCGTAAAGCGTTTCAACTCGTTGGGTTTTGATGGGCATTCGTCTTATGTGGCCTCTGAAACAAGGCAAAACACCTAATAATTACAAGAGATGAATGTCGAGTTATGTCCAAGAGGCAACCGGAGATTGAACTCCACGCAAATGCTTCTTTACATACAGACAAACAAAGTTTTAATATTACCAGCGTTTAAACCGAATAACATAATAAGTTTTATATAATGCGGCTGAAAAACTAGTAAAATGCGACGTACAACTAGGACCTAGTAGAGATCAGACTCACGAGAAGAGTACATTGTTCTTAAATCATTCGTGGAGCCGTCCCGGCTACAGATACATTGCTGAAGTACAACCGAGTTCGGCATTCAGTAACAGGTTACGTCACCCTCAGTAAAACGAATATTTTGGAAGATTTACGTAATTAACGACCGATAACTTTGAATGATCAGTGAATCATCAACACCAGCTTAGCACCGTGCAAGTACTGCTTTGCACAAAACAGTGCAAGTTTGAACATTTATTTAAATGTTTTCACAGTTTAAGGAATTAGCCAGGAACACAGGCAGATAGTAATGGAAACAGCTACATTCAGTGACCGTTCGAAGCTACGCTGGTGGAAAGGGAGAAATGTCACACCACGAACACCCTGACAAAAGGCACCGAAACAATACTTCGGTATTTCGATGCGTTTGGGATATGTTGCTTGAAATTTAATCCTTATGCGAACTTATTTCGGTGTAGAAAAAGCCATAGGTGCAGATTAGCTGAGCAGATGAGGGTTATTGGCTTTAAAGGTGGAGCTCGCAACAGAGCGTGCCCAGAACACGTGCAGGTGAAGTTTATCGGCGTTTCAGACACTGAAAAAGGTCGAATAATTGGCACGACGGACGTGGGCTGGTCAGAGCGACGGTCCACTCTCCCGCAGTGATTGCTGAGCTCGCGGAGGCGGGATGGGCTCAGGAGAACGGCAGCTGGAATCCCGACAGAGGTCACAGGCAAAGCGTCTCCACGGACCGGCAGTAGCAGAGTACTGGAAGCCGTGCATCCTTGGCCGCTATCATCGTACCACAGACAGCAGACGGGCACGGTGTAGAGCCACTGTCGTCTGGGGCCACTGAGTGGCATTGTATGGTGTTTAACGATCCGCCTCTCTTCTGTTAGTGGAGATCAGCTGGACCTCCGGCGGGTCTGTAGACGGCCTGCTGAAAGGTCACTCGAAGCTGCGGTTCTGGAGAGTCACAACTCCGCAACTCCTATAATAGTGGTGTGCGCTGATTGTTGAATGAGGATTGAGTGATCGTCAAAATATGGAAAGAATGTAAACCAAGAGTCTGTCTGAAATGCGATGGAAAGACATACCAACTTGAAGCCAGCAACCTTTACGAACTGATATATTTTTCTATCAGCTATAGCAAGAAATTCCTGAAGATTAAGTTCGGCGTCTGTTTGCATCCATGCCAAAACCAACACAAGGGTATTTTCGTGACTGTGGGGGTCACAACTCATCTCGACATTGACTGTGGGTACCATTTTCGAGTGGAACGAAAGTTTATTCATTTAAGACCACTTATGTGATCAAAATTCGATGGATATCTGATTATTGCTTCGTGGTATAACACTTCTGATTTGCGTCAGCGTACTCGAGGTACGAAGAAAAAAGATTACTATATTTCAACATAAATAGTTAAACCGGAAGTAAAAATAGTAAAATGCACCGGATTTTCATCAAACAGAATGAAGAGACTTTATATTCAGCCCAGTGGACAATTTGCATGGCACGAATAAAATTCCAGAACGGAGTACTGAGTATGAATTAGCAATTTGCTTACGACTGACAGAGTTTGTGAAAGACTCTGATTCAAGCTTTCTTAATATAACGAGAAATGAATGCGTCATATTATTACTTCCATTTGACTTCATCAACAGGATTCTGTGAAAATCGGAACTGAAAGAGAGGTTACACAAGAAGAGGACAAAATCCTTATCAGCGCTAGAGGAAGATTTCAGACTCTTGATGGAAATATGAAGAAGGCAATCGTCTTCAACACGACACGGTGCTGAATGCCTCTAATTGCGAGAAAACTTTTAATAACGATTAGAAGGACGTAACAGATCAAGTTTTGAAAGTAAGCGCAATAAACAGTAAGATAAAAACTACAGTTTCTTCGTATTCTAAAGCTGGTCTTACCTCAGTGTGAAGAGTGATGACAGAGGAGCAGCCGCCGGTACAAAGAAAGTACCACCATCATCATATTACTAGCGGCACAGTTCTTCTTTTTCGCCTTCTACGCTGCAAGGGTCACGCATCTGCCTATTGCGATGCCCAGGTTTTCCTCGGTCTTCCTTGATATCTTCTTCCTTTAGCTTTGTGTGTTATGATTTTGAGAGATAACTTTGGCTACTTACCCTCTCGATGCGTTTATTTCATTTTGTTCTGTTTTCATAGAATTTATTTCCTAATTTCTGCATTTCAGCTCATTCCTATTAACATAATTGTCAATTCTATGTAACACACGTTGGGACTTGAAAAGTTATTACAGTGAGGCAAGTGATTTGACTGACTGCTGCACTGCACTGTAAAGTAGCACAGGTAGACGTCTGTACTTTTCAACACAGGCATCTGGTGCAGTGTCTGTGAGCAGCAGTCGGGACGTTCTGCCGATCGTTCGATTCCTTGACTGCAGCAATCCGCTGCTTGGACGCCGACCGATTCGATAACCGCTGTGTGAACGGGACGTGTACTGTCTTTGCCTCAGATGTTCCTTCGGCTTGAGCGAAAACATGGTGCAAGATTTGGACTTGCCCGGTGAATGCTTCCAGACCTCCCAACGATAACGTTAAAGCGAAGCTTGTGTTGTTCGCACAGTGTGGGATGTCGCATCGTCGTGCGGGAAACAATGTCGTTGCTCAATTTTGCCTTTTCCTTGTTCTTTATTTTTTGCTCATAAGAATCGTCTGTGCTGTGTACTGGACACACACTTCATTTTTGCCTCTCTGTGACCGGTGGATGTCGGCTGACTTCGAGCCGGTCGGGAATTTTTACGCTCGTTGGCAATCTTAGCTGTATGACCGTATTGTGTACCTAACAATTACTAGCCGTTGTACATTGTGCTTAGTGATCGTTATTTACAAGGATCGAGAGAAGAGGCTGGTCCTCGTAACGACTCGCCGTCAACTTCCCTGTCACACTCCACAATGCCTTACTCCACGTTCGTTTTTCTATAAGCTGTAAGGGGGATAGTCTGGGAGGAGGCGGAGGGTCTTGGCTCAGCAGCCAATGTGCTGCGAGCCGATCGCAGACTTCCGCTCCCGGAGGCCAGCTTTGCACTGCTTTTCCAGTACTTCAACTCTGGACTGCTTTTACAGTTGCTGCGCCATTTGACTCCCGCACCAAGATGTGCTCGTTATCCGCACTGCAGCAGAACTGTTCCCGCAAGAAGCTCGGGACACGTAATTCCTTCTGATAATGCAGCACCTTTGTTGTCATAGTGTGAGGCGACGTTTGTGACTGGCTTTCGGTAGTGACTACGTGTGTTTGCTATCCATATTCGTTTCAAACACTACTTATTATTTTTCTGTAGAAGGTGATTGTGAAATCACGTTATACACAAAAATAGTACGAGCTATGGTTCACGTATGAAAACTTCTTTCTTATGATATTTGAGAGCTGAAAGACAAGATACATGAAAACCATTTAAAAAAATAAAGAACAAAAATAAAAATTGGTTTTTTTCCGAAAAACTAAAATGCAAAGGTAAAATGTAATAACACTAATACTGAAAAGAGTTAAATATGTAAGTTAGTTACTAACGAAGGAATTATTCGTCCTGTACAACGAAAATTCGAAAGAAGAGACGGGCAGTGCTCAAAGAACCCCTATACGAAACTGCATGTCGGTATTTTATACGTGAGGGCTGCCCAGAAAGTAATGCACCACATTTTTTCTTCAATAATTCTTTATTGAACATAGTGAGAATTACGCAGATGAAAGAATGGTGTTTTATTTACGCACCCTATTTTTCCACGTAATCTCCGTTCCGCTCTATGGTCTTCCTCCAGCGCGAAACAAGGGCGTGTATCCCTTGTCGGCACCAATCCTTGTCCTGGTGGCAGAGCCAGTGTTAACTGTGTGAATCACCTCCTCATCGTCCTCAAAATACCTTCCACGAATGGCATCGTTTCACGGTCCAAACAAGTGGAAGTCCGAGGGGGCTAAGTCAGGTGTGTCGGGTGTGACAGCCATGGATGGTCTCCCCGACTGCTGCAAATCGTGCAGCTCCGCCGAACCGCCTTCTGATGGCCTCATCCCCCGTGCCCGGCTACTAACTGTACTTCTGTCGACAGCAGATGCGCCATAGACTTTGCGCAAGCGTTGTGCAGATTCTTTCTCTGCACTGAGAAATTCAATGACGGCACGTTGCTTGTGATGTACATGACCTACAGCCGCCATTTTGAAACTGTCCTGCAGCTACGCTATCTGTCGGAAGTGACGGAAACTTGGCGCACTAGCTCAGGAGACTTCAAATAATACACACGTAACGTTTCGAATTCGTAGCACTGTTCCCGACTCAGAAAAAAATGCGATGCATTACTTTCTGGGCAATCCACGTAAATGGAAAAGAAAGTAATTGTCGTTTAACTTTAAATGCGAACTTTTTAGGTTAGGCTTTACCGTGACTGTTACTGACATTAAATGAAACCACAAGTTCACTGTTACCAGTCACCGTTTTATTTATTTCCACGACTCGTTTCGAAGGTTTAAACCTCCATCATCGGGTGGATTTACATTAGTAATACTTACTCCATCATCGGGTGGATTTACATTAGTAATACTTACTAATGTAAATCCACCCGATGATGGAGGTTTAAACCTTCGAAACGCGTCGTGGAAATAAATAAAACGGTGACTGGTAACAGTGAATTTGTTGTTTCATTTAATTGTCGTTTCTTAATCAGAGCAAGTGGAAGAACACAGAAAACGTGACATATTGCAATTGATTCTGCTGAGCAGAGAATGTGCACTGGATGTTGGAGAGAACACGCCACTGAGAAGTCGTCACCTGTAAGTAAGAGGAGCATACAAAATTACACTGGTTCCCACAAAAAAAAAACCTGAAGTGCCATCTAACTCTGAGTAGACAGAAGAATGCCAATAGGAAAATGAAAACGTATACTAATTTGTCGATTAACATACTTATTTTCAAAATTGCTACACCAAGAAGAAATGCAGATGATAAACGGGTATTCATTGGACAAGTATTTTATACTAGAAATGACATGTGATTACATTTTCACGCAATTTGGGTGCATAGATAATGAGAAATCAGTACCCAGAACAACCACTTCTGGCCGTAACAACGGACTTGATACGCCTGGGCATTGAGTCAAACAGAGCTTGGATGGCGTGTTCAGGTACAGCTGCCCATGCAGCTTCAACACGATACCACAGTTCATCAAGAGTAGCGACTGGCATATTGTGACGAACCAGCTGCTCGGCCACCATTGAGGGCAGCAGTCGAACATTTTCTGTATCCAGAAAGGCCCGTATAGGACCTGCAATATGCGGTCGAGCATTATCCTGCTGAAATTTCGGGTTTCGCAGGGATCGAATGAAGGGTAGAGTCACGGGTCGTAACACATCTGAAATGTAGCGTCTACTGGTCAAAGCGCCATCAATGCGAACAAGAGGTGACCGAGACGTGGAACCAATGGCACCCCATACCATCATGCTGGATGATATGCCGGTACGGCGATGAAGAATACACGCTTCCAATGTGCGTTCACCGTGATGTCGCCAAACACGCATGTCACCGTCTTTTTTTTTTTTTTTTTTTTGGTCATCAGTCTACTGACTGGTTTGATGCGGTCCGCCACGAATTCCTTTCCTGTGCTAACCTCTTCATCTCAGAGTAGCACTTGCAACCTACGTCCTCAATTATTTGCTTGACGTATTCCAATCTCTGTCTTCCTCTACAGTTTTTGCCCTCTACAGCTCCCTCTAGTACCATGGAAGTCATTCCCTCATGTCTTATCACATGTCCTATCATCCTGTCCCTTCTCCTTATCAGTGTTTTCCACATATTACTTTCCTCTCCGATTCTGCGTAGAACCTCCTCATTCCTTACCTTATCAGTCCACCTAATTTTCAACATTCGTCTATAGCACCACATCTCAAATGCTTCGATTCTCTTCTGTTCCGGTTTTCCCACAGTCCATGTTTCACTACCATACAATGCCGTACTCCTGACGTACATCCTCAGAAATTTCTTCCTCAAATTAAGGCCGGTATTTGATATTAGTAGACTTCTCTTGGCCAGAAATGCCTTTTTTGCCAAGGCGAGTCTGTTTTTGATGTCCTCCTTGCTCCGTCCGTCATTGGTTATTTTACTGCCTAGGTAGCAGAATTCCTTAACTTCATTGACTTCGTGACCATCAATCCTGATGTTAAGTTTCTCGCTGTTCTCGTTTCTATTACTTCTCATTACTTTCGTCTTTCTCCGATTTGCTCTCAAACCATACTGTGTACTCATTAGACTGTTAATTCCGTTCAGCAGATCATTTAATTCTTCTTCACTTTCACTCAGGATAGCAATGTCATCAGCGAATCGTATCATTGATATCCTTTCACCTTGTATTTTAATTCCACTCTTGAACCTTTCTTTTATTTCCATCATTGCTTCCTCGATGTACAGATTGAAGAGTAGGGGCGAGAGGCTACAGCTTTGTCTTACACCCTTCTTAATACGAGCACTTCGTTCTTGATCGTCCACTCTTATTATTCCCTCTTGGTTGTTGTACATATTGTATATGACCCGTCTGTCCCTATAGCTTACCCCTACTTTTATCAGAGTCTCGAACAGCTTGCACCATTTATATTGTCGAACGCTTTTTCCAGGTCGACAAATCCTATGAAAGTGTCTTGATTTTTCTTTAGCCTTGCTTCCATCATTAGCCGTAACGTCAGAATTCCCTCTCTCGTCCCTTTACTTTTCCTAAAGCCAAACTGATCGTCACCTAGCGCATTCTCAATTTTCTTTTCCATTCTTCTGTGTATTATTCTTGTAAGCAGCTTCGATGCATGAGCTGTTAAGCTGATTGTGCGATAATTCTCGCACTTGTCAGCTCTTTCCGTCTTCGGAATTGTGTGGATGATGCTTTTCCGAAAGTCAGAAGGTATGTCGTCAGACTCATATATTCTACACACCAACGTGAATAGTCGTTTTGTTGCCACTTCCCCCAATGATTTTAGAAATTCTGATGGAATGTTATCTATCCCTTCTGCCTTATTTGACCGTAAGTCTGTAAGGGGTCCGTAGGCCCTTACTATAAGTCTGCACTCGGCACAGGTCGATAGGGCAAACAATCGATAGTGTCGTGTTGCGAGAGCGAGTGTAGAGTTGAAGTCAGTTCCCAGGTTGCGGGTCGAGCCGTGTGGAGGCCTGTTGCTGTAATGCAAGGCTTTACCGACAAAGCGAGTGGCCATCGCCGCGGTTTAGCCCCTTTGTGTTAGAATAATACGGGAAAGTGAAAAAGTATAATTGCGAGAGTGATCAGTGATATTTCTGTGCCGATATTTGTGGTTCCGCGTCTACCGCGCCGGCATCATTTGGATTGCAGTGTTGGATTGCAGTGATTGAATTTGCGTGTGACGATAATGAATAGCGAGGAAGCCTGTGCTGAGATTAGCCGTAATTAAATATGTATGACGAAGGCAGTGGCTGTCTCCTTCCTTTTGTGTTTTTGAGACGAATATAGGTCCTTGATTAGTGAAGCTGTGTTGGCGTTTCTTCTTGTCACCGGACATTTCATTATTACAGCATTTGAGAAGGACAAAATGGAATGTAACAACTCCGTAGCAGTCAAATCCGATTGCCAGCCCCATTAGGTACACGGTCACATTAATTAATATTTATTTGGGCTGCTGTCAGATCCAGATCGAGCGGGATACATAAATCGGAGGTGTTACAAGTCCTCCAAAGCTCTTTTAAATTCCGATTCTAATGCGGGATCTCCTCTCTTCTAAATCGACTACTGTTTCTTCTTCTATCACATCAGACAAATCTTCACCCTCATAGAGGCTTTCAATGTATTCTTTCCACCTATCTGCTCTCTCCTCTGCATTTAACAGTGGAATTCCCGTTGCACTCTTAATGTTACCACCGTTGCTTTTAATGTCACCAAAGGTTGTTTTGACTTTTCTGTATGCTGAGTCTGTGCTTCCGACAATCATATCCTATTCGATGTCTTCGCATTTTTCCTGCAGCCATTTCGTCTTAGCTTCTCAGCATTTCCTATTTATTTCATTCCTGAGCGACTTGTATTTCTGTATTCCTGATTTTCCCGGAACATGTTTGTACTTCCTCCTTTCATCAATCAACTGAAGTATTTCTTCTGTTACCCATGGTTTCATCGCAGCTACCTTCTTTGTACCTATGTTTTCCTTCCCAACTTCTGTGATGACCCTTTTTAGAGATGTCATGATGCTGTAAACAGAACCTGGATTCATCCGAAAAAATGACTTTTTGCCATTCGTACATCCAGGCTCGTCGTTGAGTACACCATCGCAGGCGCTCCTGTCTGTGATGCAGCGTCCAGGATAAGCGCAGCCATGGTCACCGAGCTGATAGTCCATGCTGCTGCAAACGTCGTCGAACTGTTCGTGCAGATGTTTCTTGTCTTGAAAACGTCCCCATCTGTTGACTCAGGGATCGACACGTGGCTGAACGATCCGTTACAGCCATGCGGATAAGATGCCTGTCATCTCGACTGCTAGTGATACGAGGCCGTTGGGATCCAGCATGGCATACCGTATTACCCTCCTGAACCCACCGATTCCATATTCTGCTAACAGTCATTGAATTTCGACCAACGCGAGCAGCAATGTCGCGCTACGATTAACTGCAATCGCGATAGGCTACAATCCGACCTTTATCAAAGTCGGAAACTTGATGGTACACATTTCTCCTCCTTACACGAGGCATCACAACAACGTTTCACCAGGCAACGCCGGTCAACTCCTGTTTGTGTATGAGAAATCTGTTGGAAACTTTCCTCATGTCAGCACGCTGTAGGTGTCGCCACTGGCGCCAACCTTGTGAAAAGCTAGTCATTTGCATATCACAGCATCTTCTTCCTGTTGGTTAAATTTCGCGTCTGTAGCACATGATCTTCGTGGTGTAGGAGGGCAGTTCAATAAGTAATGCAACACATTTTTTTTCTGAAACAGGGGTTGTTTTATTCAGCATTGAAATACACCAGGTTATTCCCCAATCTTTTAGCTACACAACACTATTTTTCAACGTAATCTCCATTCGATGCTACGGCCTTACGCCACCTTGAAATGAGGGCCTGTATGCCTGCACGCTACCATTCCACTGGTCGATGTCGGAGCCAACGTCGTACTGCCTCAATAACTTCTTCATCATCCGCGTAGTGCCTCCCACGGATTGCGTCCTTCATTGGGCCAAACATATGGAAATCCGACCGTGCGAGATCGGGGCTGTAGGGTGCATGAGGAAGAACAGTCCACTGAAGTTTTGTGAGCTCCTCTCGGGTGCGAAGACTTGTGTGAGGTCTTGCGTTGTCATGAAGAAGGAGAAGTTCGTTCAGACTTTTGTGCCTACGAACACGCTGAAGTCGTTTCTTCAATTTCTGAAGAGTAGCACAATACACTTCAGAGTTGATCGTTTGACCATGGGGAAGGACATCGAACAGAATAACCCCTTCAGCGTCCCAGAAGACTGTAACCATGACTTTACCGGCTGAGAATATGGCTTTAAACTTCTTCTTGGTAGGGGAGTGGGTGTGGCGCCACTCCATTGATTGCCGTTTTGTTTCAGGTTCGAAGTGATGAACCCATGTTTCATCGCCTGTAACAATCTTTGACAAGAAATTGTCGCCCTCAGCCACACGACGAGCAAGCAATTCTGCACAGATGGTTCTCCTTTGCTCTTTATGGTGTTCGGTTAGACAACGAGGGACCCAGCGGGAACAAACCTTTGAATATCCCAACTGGTGAACAATTGTGACAGCACTACCAACAGAGATGTCAAGTTGAGCACTGAGTGATCCGTCGATCATCTCGAACGAGTGTGTTCGCACGCTCCGCCATTGCAGGAGTCACAGCTGTGCACGGCCGGCCCGCACGCGGGAGATCAGACAGTCTTGCTTGACCTTGCGGCGATGATGACACACGCTTTGCCCAACGACTCACCGTCCTTTTGTCCACTGCCAGATCACCGTAGACATTCTGCAAGCGCCTATGAATATCTGAGATGCCCTGGTTTTCCGCCAAAAGAAACTCGATCACTGCCTGTTGTTTGCAACGCACATCCGTTACAGACGCCATTTTAACAGCTCCGTACAGCGCTGCCACCTGTCGGAAGTCAATAAAACTATACGAGACGAAGCGGGAATGTTTGAAAATATTCCACAAGAAATTTCCGGTTTTTTCAACCAAAATTGGCCGAGAAAAAAAATGTGTTGCATTACTTATTGAACTGCCCTCGTAGCAATTTTAATGGTCAGTAGTGTATTTGATGCAATCTCTGGACGTATGATGACGGAGAAAGATAGCAACACCAAGAAGGATTTGTGCGACATAAACGGAAGTTGGTAGGCGTGTTTCTACATGTGAAAGATGATTTAAATTAACACTTCGCACTAGTCGCATAAGAGGATGAAAATCAGGTTTGCTTTAAATACGCGCTGTAACGGTCGTGAGGCTTTGTTATCTTTGAGATTCGACACGATGAGTTGATGTTAATTAAGAATGCCTTTAACGCGACGAAGACGCCAGTGTGAAAAACTCACTGACTTTCAACGAGGTCGTGTAGTAGGGCTACAGGAAGCTGGATGTTGCTCTGCGATACTGCAGAAGGACTTGGCAGGAATGTAGCCACTCTACACGATTGTTGGCAGCAGTGGTCCCGAAAGACCGGGCTCCGGACAACTGAAACGGAAGACCATCGTGTTCGGCGTATGGCTGTGGTGCATCGTACTGCATCTGCGGCAGCAATGTGAGCAGCATTTGGCTGCACAGTGACACATCGAACTGTTCCAAATCGGTCACTTCAGGCATACCTCCGAGTCATACACCTTGTTGCGTGCATACTACTGACCCCGAACCTTCGGCATTTGCGACTTCAGTGGTGGCAAGCGAGAACTCGTTGGAGCGCATGCTGGAGTTGCCTTGCACATTCTGAGAAAAGCGAGTTCTACCTCGGTGGCAGTGATGGTGTGTTGGTTAAACGGAGGCCTGCAACCACGCTGTCTGTCTGCGTGCTAGACAGACAGGACCTACACCTGGTCTGGGGTGCGACTTCGCATCACAGCAGGAGCTCTCTCGTGGTTATCCCACGCATCCTGACTGCAAATCTATACGTCAGTTTCGTGATTGGACCTGTTGTGCTGCAATTCATGAGCAGCATTCGGGTGGGTGGGGGGGTGAGGGGGGGGGGTATCCATCAGGATGACGCTCGCCCACGTATCACTGCTGTAACCCAACACGCTCTACACAGTGTCGACAAGTCGCCTGCTCCATCACCAGGTCTGTCTCCAATCAAGCACGTGTGGCACATCATCGGATGACAACTCCAGCGCCACCCACAAACAGCATCAGCTGTCCTTGAATCGACTGACCAAGTGCAACAGGCATGGGACTCCATCCGACCAACTGGCACCCGTCACCTGTACAACACAGTATATGCACATTTGCACGCTTGCATTCAACATTCTGGCGGCTACACAGGATATTAATGTACCAGAATTTCACGTTTGGAGTGGCTACTCTCGCGCTTATACACTACTGGCCATTAAAATTGCTACACCAAGAAGAAATGCAGATGATAAACGGGTATTCATTGGACAAATATATTATACTAGAACTGACACGTGATTACATTTCACCCGATTTGGGTGCATAGATCCTGAGAAATCAGTACCAAGAACAACCACCTCTGGCCGTAATAACGGCCTTGATACGCCTGGGCATTGAGTCAGCTGTACAGGTACAGCTGCCCATGCTGCTTCAACACGATACCACAGTTCATCAACAGTAGTGACTCGCATGTTGTGACAGGCCAGTTGCTCGGCCACCACTGACCAGACGTTTTCGATTGGTGAGAGATCTGGAGAATGTGCTGGCCAGGGCAGCAGTCGAACATTTTCTGTATCCAGGAAGGCCCGTACAGGACCTGAACATGCCGTCGTGCATTATCCTGCTGCGTCTGAGCACTATCCGGCTTCTGAGGTCATCAGTCGCCTAGAACTTAGAATTAATTAAACCTAAAGACATCATACACTTCCATGCCCGAGGCAGCATTCGAACCTGCGACCGTAGCGGTCACGCGGTTCCACACTGATGCCGGCGATCCTGCCTGTGGTGCAGTGTCAAGGGTAACCGCAGCCATGGTCTCCGGGCTGATAGTCCATGCTGCTGCAAACGTCGTCGAACTGTTCGTGCAGATGGTTGTTGTGTTGCAAACGTCTCCATCTGTTGACTCAGGGATCGAGACGTGATTGCACGATCCTTTACAGCCATGGGGATAAGATGCCTGTCATCTCGACTGCGTCATACGAGGCCGTTGGGATCCATCACGGCGTTCCGTATTACCCTCCTGAACCCACCGATTCCATATTCTGCTAACAGACATTGGATCTCGACCAACGCAAGCAGCTATATCGCGATACGATAAACCGCAATCGCGATAGGCTAACAATCCGACCTTTATCAAAGTCGGAAACGTGATGGTACGCATTTCTCCTCCTCACACGAGGCATCACAACAACGTTTCACCAGGCAACGCCGGTCAACTGCTGTTTGTGTACGAGAAATCGGTTGTACGTGTCGCCACCGGCACCAGCCGTGTGTGAATGCTCAGAAAGGCTAATTATTTGCATATCACAGCATCTTCTTCCTGTCGGTTAAATTTCGCGTCTGTAGCATGTCATCTTCGCGGTGTAGCAATTTTAATGGCCAGTTGTGTATTAACCTGTGAGCTTGCAATGTCAATCACTTAAATCCGTTACCTACACAAATTTATTCCCGAAATTTCACTGCTCTACATTAATTACTTTTTGGTGTTGCGATTTTTTTCCCGTTAGAGTATTACCTGGTAAAATGATAACGATATTCTTTGGCATGCGGAATAGATAGCGCTCTCATGCAAAGACTGATCGTAACAAAAGAGAAATGAAATGTGCGCTTCACGAAACGTAAAACGGTAGCAGTTTCATTACTGAGTCATAACTAGAGTCAGTCATGTGATTCAAATAATAGGGCAGAACAATACGTTTAGGCTTAGTTTCACGTATAGGAAATAACGGGCTTAGATTCACTGGTGTGACATTCGCAAACTGCGACAGCGATTAATTTTTATGTGTGACGTGTACATACTAGGTAGGACTAACAGGTGCAGTCCAGCTATGCAGCATAGGGCGATACAAATGGACACAAGCTAGCCTGGCGACGAACTGAAAGAGACGTAAAAAAGAAGTAGGACAGGAAACATTAGAACAAAGAGCTACTTCACTCGTTTACTTCACGAAATTTACAAATGAGAAGTACCGAAACTTCCTGGCAGATTAAAACTGTGTGCCGTACCGAGACTCGAACTCGAGACCTTTACCTTTCGCGGGCAAGTGCTCTACCATCTGAGCTACCCAAGCACGACTCACGCTCCGTCCTCACAGCTTTACTTCTGCCAGTACCTCGTCTCCTACCTTCCAAACTTTACAGAAGCTCTCCTGTGAACCTTTCAGAACTAGCACTCCTGAAAGAAAGCATATTGCGGAGACATGGCTTAGCCACAGCCTGGCTGATGTTTGCAGAATGAGATTTTCACTCTGCAGCGGAGTGTGCGCTGATATGAAGCTGTGAGGAGGGGGCCTGAGTCGTGCTTGGCTAGCTCAGAGGTAGAGTGCTTGCCAGCAAAAGGTAAAGGTCCCGAGTTCGAGGTTCGGTCCGGCATACAGTTTTAATCTCTCATTCTGAGAAGTACCGCCTTATACGGAGACAGTCATGAATGCTACACCTGTAAAAAGAATGCATATAAAAAAATTGTTGAGCGTCCTTCTCTTCCTTTATAGTATTCTGTATTTCAATCGGTAAAAACGAAACCCATAGAGGATCACTTTGTTGTGTGACTGCTCTTTGCTGCCTGCCAGTCCGACTGTTAAAAACCTCTTTCTCAAGAACGTGTAAAAGTATCAAGTTTACGAATGTCTACCGTCCCTTGGGAATGTAAAGATGTAAGCCTCTTAAGTCGATTCAATCGAAATATACCGCCATTTATGTCACATATTTTGATACAAAGTCACTCACTGAAACCTGTAGGGTACTTCCCTTTGACCTAGAACCATGAAATTTGGCAAGGAGCAACGTTTTACAGTGCAAGGAAAGAAAAAGATTCGACAGTCGTTAATTTTTAATTGTTTGACAGGAAAAAAGTTTTTTTGTCCTTTGTTATTAGACTGTCAGTTTGTCCGTCTGTTAAGACCCCTTTTTCTCAGGAGTTCCAATAACACGTGCGAACTTACACAAAAAATTTTAAGCTCCAAATTAAAACATTCTCGAAAATCGTGAGATTCTGGGACAAATATCTTGCCAGTATCGGTCCCGATAAAAAGAGACAAATCTTGGAGATTTTAGATTCCAGGGATGAATGAACTACCTGCATACGCAGGCCTAATTAAGTTCGCACGGAACCCTCAGAGTGCGAGACCTACTGACATTTCGCCAATTTCTCCTTCTTAGATCTAAATAAGATTTTATGTAACTCGATTGACCCTGCTGTTCAGTGCAAAATGTCAAATCGAAATACCTTCAGCCGTTTAAATTTCAAGTGTGAAGCTGAAACTGATAACACAAATAAAATAAAACTGGAAATTTAGACGGCCGAAGGTGTTTGGATATAGCATTCTAAATATGATGGTTTGGTACAATTGATTGCAATTAAGATGTATGGATATTACTCGTAATGTGATTGTATCTGGAACTAACTGAAAAGGAGGTCTACGGACAATCTTCAGCCGGCTGCATACTACATCCTCAGAGATCGTGGTGATAAAATTAGTCGATAACATCACGTACAGATGCATGTAAGTGTTCATTCTTTTTATACCTCTAAGTGGAAACAGTGTAATAATTTGCGCAATAAAATATGGCACGTGTATCTGTATCGACCACTATACTGTGCAAACCATTCTGAAGCGCGTGGCAGAGGGTACGTCCGATTGCACTAGTCACTAGAGCTTTTTCCGTTCCATTCACGTATGAAGTTCTGTAGGAGTGGCTACTTAAAAGCTTCCGCGCGCTGTGATTGGCCTAACGTCGACTTCCCGATACACACGGGAACGACATGTAGGGCGTTCTGGTGTATTCCTACATTACTCACTTAAATGTGCATCTTGTGAGAGTGATCGGCTCTTTTTCTGCTTCTACAGCTCGATCGATCAGGATGAGTGATTGAAAATGAGTCTTTGGTTTAGAATTATGTGCAATGATAACGCTCCCTCGTATCGAGCCGGCTACATATGAGGTGGATTAAACTGATTAAGAAATCAGCCATATCTCCTACTATATTACTACCTCTCACTGCACAGTCTATTATCATTTTCCTAAGGAAGTGATTCCTCCAACAGGAAAATACTTAGGATGAAATTACGGACAGTTTCAGTAGCCCAATCTCACTGATTTACAAATTCATTGGCAGGGACGCGGCCCATCCTTAAGTGATCCAGATATCACTGGACATAAAATAACAGAGAAGTCCCTTACTGACATGTTTTTTTACGGAGACAGAAGTTAACTGTAAATGAAACCAGCTCACGAATCTCCCAATCAGATAAAAGGGAGATGGAAAGAAAGCGAGGATTCGCAAGGAAAGGGAAGATAATTCTATGTTCAAGTAGCCACTGAATCACGTCATTCTTAACACCCACGAACACCTGTTTGTTCCACCAGACGACTGTCCAGAGGGCAGAGGAGTCTGCAAGTGCCGAGACGGAACTTGCGATCAGCAATAGTGGGGCAGCACACATGATCGTCTTCCAAACCGACATACGTTCCCGCACTGCACAAAGTAATTCCCGTAGCGGTATTCTTGTCCTCCAGTGACTGATGCTACCAATGGACTTGTATGAGCGGTCTGCCTTAGCTTGGAATATTTCACACGCAGCACGCAGACCAAGTAAAGATTGCACAAGTATCGAAAATAAATCAGAAATAATACGTAGCATCTATCAGAAATAATATGATGCTCGATCATGTGAAGAAGCGAGGTGTCGGATTTTCTGAGTAAGAGAATTCCTGAACGCACGTCGTAGTCTCAACGACGAACAAAGCCAAGGCTTGTGTGCACCATTTACTCGCCAGAATTAACTAAATTAGTTCAAAAAATAGAAATGACATAAACGAACATTATTGGTACTATCTGGAATGAACTATCATTTGTGCGCCCTAACTGAAATAAGCTACTCTTAAATCACGTTCTGGAGGACCGGTGAGTCCACCGGTACAGCATCTCGTGCGCGACGACTCAGGTTAAAGGCGGTCAGACGCAACCCTAAGCTCCGGAGAGCGTTTCTTACCAGTGCTGTGGGGCGCACAGCTCAAGACGCCCCCTGCTAGAAAACAAAATCCTCTTGATTGGCCGAGAAAGAACTCAGCAGAACTTTGCGGAAAAGGATGACAATACCATCAGGTGGGAAGCTCCCCAATATATTGTTAAGAAGACCACCAGGCGCCTCTAGAGGAAGCTAACGGAATCTGCACGGGAAGAATTCTGTTTGTTTCACCAAATTACCCAGACGCTCAAACTCATAGGAATTACCTAACTAGAGATTGAAATGGACTTTCGTTGGTGGCGGCAGGAATTCATGGAAGGGCCAAACCCACGGTTCAAAATCGCTTGTGGTTGCCAGTATATAGATTGATTTCGTGAAATCATTTAAAATTTTCCTTTATAATGGTATGAAGCGATAAGCCGGTTAACAACAACCAATAACCAGAAGGGCTTAAAAATTTACTTTGAAATTTATCCCCTTTAAAAAAAATTAAAACATCAATAACCACAGAGCGGCAGTAGGCTTAGATTTTACTTTAAAATTCTCTCTTATATAAAAAATTACAAGATCAGAATCAATAATCAACAAGAGCCAGAAGGCTTAGAAATTGCCTTGAAAATTTTAAGTATTACAACAAGGTCGATATCAACAGAGTCCCAGAAGCCTTAGGACTATTACTTTTAAAAAAATTAGAAAAAGCAAACAGAGCAAGATATTTTGCAATTTTTACAAAACAGTTTAAGAGAGTAAATGCCCCGCTTCGAAACAAGTAGGCCACGGAGGAGGCTACCAGGAATGCAACAAATATAAAATCAGTGACAGCAACCAGGCCTGTAGGGCCTTAAATATTTGGAAAATTGGCAACAGTTCCACATTATATATATCAAAAAGAAGTTTTGCGTTACCTCGGTTCCGAGAGTTCCGGAACCTGTACAGAAAATTGGAATAGAGATCGACATCATTTCCGCCCTTTTTATTGCTCATGAAAGCCACACATTGCATGTTGTACCACCATAGAATGAGACCTCCAGAGGTAGTCGTCCAGACTGCTGTAAACACCGGTACCTCTAATATCAAGTAGCACGTCCTCTTGCATTGATGCATGCCTCTGTTCGTCATGGCATATTATCCACGAGTTCATCAAGGCACTGTTGGTCCAGATTGCCCCACTCCTCAACGACGATTCGGCGTAGATCCCTCAGAGTGGTTAGTGGCTCACGTCGTCCATAAACAGTGCTTTTATGTGTATCCCAGGCATGTTCGATAGGGTTCATGTCTGAAAAACATGCTAGCCACTCTAGTCGAGTGATGTCGTTATCCTGAAGAAAGTCATTCACAAGATGTGCACGATGGGTGCGCGAATTGTCGTCCTTGAAGACGAATGCCGCGCCAATATGCTGCCGATATGGTTCCACTATCGGTCGGAGGATGGCGTTCACATATGCTAAAGCCGTTACGGCGCCTTCTGTGACCACCAGCGGCGTACGTCGGTCCCACATAATGCCACCCCAAAACAGCAGTGAACCTCCACCTTACTGCACTCGCTGGAAAGTGTGCCTAGAGCGTTCAGCCTGACCGGGTTGACGATTGTCTGGTTGATGGCATATGCAACACTCATCGGTGAAGAGAACGTGATGCCAATCCTGAGCGGTCCATTGGGCATGTTGTTGGGCCCGTCTGTACCGCACTGCATGGTGCCGTGATTGCAAAGATGACCTCGTTATGGACGTTGTGAGTGAAGCTGCGCATCATGCAGCCTACTGGGCACAGTTTGTGTCGTAACGCGACGTCCTGTGGCTGCACGAATAGCATTGTTCAACATGATTGCGTTGCTGTCAGGGTTCCTTCGAGCCATAATCCGTTGGTAACGGTCATCCACTGCAGTAGTAGCCCTTGGGCGGCCTGAGCGAGACACGTCATCGACAGTACCTGTCTCTCTATATCTCTTCCATGTCCGAACAACATCGCTTTAGTTCATTCCGAGACGCCTGAACACTTCCCTTGTTGAGACCTTCCTGGCACAAAGTAACAATGTGGACGCGATCGAACCGCGGTATTGACCGTCTAGGCATGGTTGAACAACATGAGCCGTGTACCTCCTTCCTGGTGGAATAACTAGAACTGATCGGCTATCGGATCCTCTCCGTCTAATAGGCGCTGCTCATGCATGGTTGTTCACATCTTTGGATGAATTTAGTGACATCTCTGAACAGCGAAAGGGACTGTGCCTGTGATGCAATATCCACAGTCAACGTCTATTTTGAGGAGTTTTGGGAACTGGGGTGATGCAAAACTTTTTTTGAGATATATATATATGTGGTGAACTAAACTTGCAATAGATTTTACCTTGGTGAAATTTAGTGAATGTCTGATGGCTTGAAACCCTCCTGTTTGTAGAATTTTGAGGCTTGATTCTGGGAGGGGAAGGCAGGTAAGGGAAAATTTAATGAGGAACGGAAAATTAAGAAGATCATCGGGACAGGGCATCGTAATAAGTATAAGAACTGAAGTGACCGTCAACCCGCGGCACGGAATAGCGGTTGCAGTGAGGTCCCAGTACGGCCTTCGTCCATAACCGCGTCCGCTTCCTATAAGTCGGCCGGCTGGTGTGGTAAACCGGAACTATTTGTTGGCCAGTCGGACAACCAGGAGCTGGGTCAGGATACAACATGGTTAACTAGCCAACCTGCAAAACTGACAACCTGATATTAGTGTTAGATCAGTTCAGACAGTAAACACGTAAAACATATGAATAATTCACCCCTTGAACCTTCTGCAAATTTGTCCTCCCTTTTCTGAAAAAAATGACAATCACTTAAATAAGATCATAACACTTTAGTCCAAGATATAATCAAAAATAACTGCAATAAAACTATTACTTGTCTCCAGAACTCCGATATATACATTACTATTATGTTATTTGAGATATGTGCGTGAACAACGTACTGTTGGAAAGAGCAGACTCTCGAGTTTTACGTGGTTCTCGCTAGGTAGCAGCAGTGTGCGCCCAATTCAGTTCTAGTGAAAATGGTGTCGGGACAACAGGAAGCATTTTGTGTTCTACGTTTTGCGCAGTGTGGTTCAGTAATAACTATTCAGAGCGACTTTCGTACTAGGTATGGTGTAGATTCTCCTATAGCGCAAAGCATTAGACGATGGTATGAACAATTCCGAGAAACAGGTTGTTTGTGTAAAGGCAAATAGCCCGGTCGTCTGCTAGCATCTGACAGACGTCGAACGCATTCGACAAAGTTTCGCCGGGAGTCCCCATAGCCGGCCGCTGCAGCCAGGCTGTTCTAGGCGTTTCAGTCCGGAACCGCGCTGCTGGTACGGTCGCAGGTTCGAATTCTGCCTCGGGCGTGGACATGTATGATGTCCTTAGGTATGTAATGGTAGACATATGTAATGTATTGCGAATACATAGGAAGAAGGATCCTTTATTGTATGATTATATGATAGCGGAACAAAAACTGGTAGCAGTTATTTCTGTAAAATATCTGGCAGTATGCGTGTGGAACATTTGAAGTGGAATGGTCATATAAAATTAATTCTTGGTAAGGCGGGTGCCAGGTTGGGATTCATTGTGAGAGTCCTTAAAAATGTAGTCCATCAACAAAGGAGGTGGCTTACAAAACACTCGTTCGACCTATACTTGCGTATTGTTCATCAGTGTGGGATCCTTATCAGGTCGGGTTGACAGAGGAGATAGAGAAGATCCAAAGAAGAGCGGCGCGTTTCGTCACAGGGCTATTTGGTAAGCGTGATAACGTTACGGAGATGTTTAGCAAACTCAAGTGGCAGACTCTGCAAGAGAGGCGCTCTGCATCGCGGTGTAGCTTGCTGTCCAGGTTTCGAGACGGTGCGTTTCTGGATGAGGTATCGAATATATTGCTTCCCCCTACTTATACCTCCAGAGGAGATCACGAATGTAAAATTAGAGAGATTCGAACGCGCACGGAGACTTTCCGGCAGTCGTTCTTCCCGCGAACCATACGCGACTGGAACAGAAAAAGGAGGTAATGACAGAGGCACGTAAAGTGTCCTCCTCCACACACCGTTGGGTGGCTTGCGGAGTATAAATGTAGATGTAGATGTAGGAGTATAAATGTAGATAGACCGTATATACAGGGTGTTACAAAAAGGTACGGCCAAACTTTCAGGAAACATTCCTCACACACAAATAAAGAAAAGATGTTATGTGGACATGTGTCCGGAAACGCTTACTTTCCATGTTGGAGCTCATTTTAGTTTCGTCAGTATGTACTGTACTTCCTCGATTCACCGCCAGTTGGCCCAATTGAAGGAAGGTAATGTTGACTCCGGTACTTGTGTTGACATGAGACTCATTAATCTACAGTACTAGCATCAAGCACATCAGTACGTAGCATCAACAGGTTAGTGTACATCACGAACGTGGTTTTGCAGTCAGTGCAATGTTTACAAATGCGGAGTTGGCAGATGCCCATCTGATGTATGGATTAGCACGGGGCAATAACCGTGGCGCGGTACGTTTGTATCGAGACAGATTTCCAGAACGGAGAGGTCCCGACAGGAAGACGTTCAAAGCAATTGATCGGCGTCTTAGGGAGCACGGAACATTCCAGCCTATGACTCGCGACTGGGGAAGACCTAGAACGACGAGGACACCTGCTACGGCCGAGGCAATTCTTCGTGCAGTTGACGATAACCCTGATGTCAGCGTCAGAGAAGTTGCTTCTGTACAAGGTAACGTTGACCACGTCACTGTATGGAGAGTGCTACGGGAGAACCAGTTGTTTCCGTACCATGTACAGCGTGCGCAGGCACTATCAGCAGCTGATTGGCCTCCACGGGTACACTTGTGCAAATGGTTCATCCAACAATGTGTCAATCCTCATTTCAGTGCAAATGTTCTCTTTACGGATGAGGCTTCATTGCAACGTGATCAAATTGTAAATTTTCACAATCAGCATGTGTGGGCTGACGAGAATCCGCAAGCAATTGTGCAATCACGTCATCAACACAGATTTTCTGTGAACGTTTGGGCAGGCATTGTTGTTGATGTCTCGATTGGGCCCCATGTTCTTCCACCTACGCTCAATGGAGCACGTTATCATGATTTCATACGAGATACTCTACCTGTGCTGCTATAACATGTGCCTTTACAAGAACGACACAACATGTGGTTCATGCACGATGGAGCTCCTGCACATTTCAGTCGAAGTGTTCGTGCGCTTCTCAACAACAGATTCGGTGACCGATGGATTGGTAGAGGCGGACCAATTCGATGGCCTCCACGCTCTCCTGACCTCAACCGTCTTGACTTTCATTTATGGGGCATTTGAAAGCTCTTGTCTACGCAACCCCGGTACCAAATGTAGAGACTCTTCGTGCTCGTATTGTGGACGGCTGTGGTACAATACGCCATTCTCCAGGGCTGCATCAGCGCATCAGGGATTCCATGCGACGGAAGGTGGATGCATGTATCCTCGCTAACGGAGGATATTTTGAACATTTCCTGTAACAAAGTGTTTGAAGTCACGCTGGTACGTTCTGTTGCTGTGTGTTTCCATTCCATGATTAATGTGAAGAGAAGTAATAAAATGAGCTTTAACATGGAAAGTAAGCGTTCCCGGACACATGTCCACATAACATATTTTCTTTCTCTGTGTGTGAGGCATGTTTCCTCAAAGTTTGGCCGTACCTTTTTGTAACACCCTGTATGTGGCTAGGGCTAATGGACACGCCATGGGATGGCAATGTAATTCTGAAACAGAATTTAGAAAAAAAAAAGAGTTTAACAAATCCCCTGCCTGTCCGTGTGGGACTCCTATTGGTTGAATCTCTTCACAGATGCACAAAAAAAGTACCACAAGCAGTTCAAATAATTCTAAAACTACTCACTGTGCAGTAACAGGGACGAATTTTGGGCAAATAGTAGTACACAGAAGCCACAAGTGGCCAAAAGACGCAATGAACGTCATACGCTGAGACGACCAGCTGACCAACCAAAGGTCGCTCCCGATGAAATTACAGGCGACGAAAAAGGTTGCTTGCGAATCGTCAACCGACAGCTTGTTACCAAGCGATCACTTCGACGGACGGCAACACAATAGGCGGCTGCCCCAGCAACAACCTTTCGATGTGAAACCAATAGCCATCAACCTCTGGCGTTCGCCTCCCACACAATCGGCGAACCGTCATACTGAGCGCTTCAGCTCGGAGCCCCAGCTTCGTCCCAGCCCTGTTCAAAACGCGGCTCGCATGCTGCGAAAATTCAGCCCACCGCCGACGACTTGGCGGTAGCGCCACCGGACGACCAGATGAGAGACCGAGCGGAGAAAATCGCCCAGAAGAGAAATGGATAGGAGCCGACACGGCTGACAGATTATCTGTGGAATGGGAGGAGGTGAAAGAAAGGACGCTGAGCAGAACATAGAATAAACGGTTCATACACATACTGCGCATTCTGTTCACGAGATATGAAGACACAGGGCACATTCCTGTGCAGTTTATATAAGTACTGACTAATGTGGACATATTTATAATGAAATGTGGCTTGCATAGCCGTGTTTCACACGGACTTTTGCAAGCAGGCTTTCACAGGATGGTTTGCGTCTACCGGTTCCCCTGACACTCTCAAACTATACTTTGGCCACCTAAGGTGGCTACGGTCAGTAACATTTGAGTAGTAGTCTAACATCTCTTTTGTAGACTGATAGCATTTTCCTAGCACCCTACTAACGAACTGCAGGCTGTCACTTGCTATACCTAGGACTGAGCGCATACACTCGTTTCATTTCACATCCCTACAAGTTGTTACACCCAGGCGTTTTCAATGGCTGCCCGATTAGAATGGCGACTTATCAATAATGAAATCATGGCATACAAAGATTTTTTATCATTACGCGCCGCAGAGTTAAGGCTTTAGGCGCAGCAGCAGGTGTGAGCGGACACGCAGATTAAACAAAGCTTTGTGAACACCTGCTTGATGGCGAGTTGATCCAAGTTTGGTTCGAAATACAACAGCGATTCTGTGTGTCGCGGATTCGACAAGTTCTTAGTAGGTTTCCCGAAATATCTGTCATCTGATTTCTACGCACAGGTCACGCAATTGCCGTAAATTATGGGCCGATAATTTTGTATGTGTGTGTTTCAGCAGCGATGTTACCAGCACCCTTACACATGCTAGGGCAAACGAATGTGGATAAAACTGCACACAGTGAGGGCGAAACCTGCAAAACCACACTTATGACCCACTGCCACCTCAGTCACGTTGACCCACATCCACACCTACATTTACACTCCACAAGCCACCCGACGGTGTGTGGCGGAGGGCGCTTTACGTGCCACTGTCATTACTTCCCTTTTCTGTTCCAGTCGCGTTTGGTTCGCGGGAAGAACGGCTGCCGGAAAGCCTCCGTGCGCGCTCGAATCTCTCTAATTTTACATTCGTGATCTCCTCTGGAGGTATAAGTAGGGGGAAGCAATATATTCGATACCTCATCCAGAAACGCACCGTCTCGAAACCTGGACAGCAAGCTACACCGCGATGCAGAGCGCCTCTCTTTCATAGTCTGCCACATGAGTTGGCTAAACATCTCCGTAACGCTATCACGCTTACCAAATAACCCTGTGACGAAACGCGCCGCTCTTCTTTGGATCTTCTCTATCTCCTCTGTCAACCCGACCTGGTACGGATCCGACACTGATGAGCAATACTCAAGTATAGGTCGAACAAGTGTTTTGTAAGCCACCTCCTTTGTTGATGGACTACATTTTCTAAGGACTCTCCCAATGAATCTCAACCTGGCACCCGCCTTACCAACAATTAATTTTATATGATCATTTTAGTTCAAATCGTTCCGTACGCGTACTCCCAGATATTTTACAGAAGTAACTGCTACCAGAGTGTTTCGCTATCATATAATCATACAATAAAGGCTCCTTTCTATGTATTCGCAATTCATTTGTCTATATTAAGGGTCAATTGCCACTCCCTGCACCAAGTACCTATCCTATAGTCACTAACATGCCTTAAGACAATGGAGAAAGTGTGATTGGTGCTATTCCAGGGTTAAAACATAAGTAAAACGACAGAGGAGCTAAAAAGACGGCACAGTGAAATGAGACCGCTGACCACTTACGAAAAGCGTGGCTGAGTCACCCTGTTAACACTTTAAGATCTCCCTAAAATCTTACGAAACATGCTGGAAAATTCTCAGAAATTTAAAACTCTCGCCGCCTTACCAGAATGAGATTTTCACTCTGCAGCGGAGTGTGCGCTGATATGAAACTTCCTGGCAGATTAAAACTGTGTGCATGACCGAGACTCGAACTCGGGACCTTTGCCTTTCGCGGGCAAGTGCTCTACCAACTGAGCTACCGAAGCCCGACTCATGCCCGGTACTCACAGCTTTACTTCTGCCAGTACCTCGTCTCCTACCTTCCAAACTTTACAGAAGCTCTCCTGCGAACCTTGCAGAACTAGCAGTCCTGGAAACATCCCCCAGGCTGTGGCTAAGCCATGTCTCCGCAATATCCATTCTTTCAGCAGTGCTAGTTCTACTAGGTTCGCAGGAGAGCTTCTGTAAAGTTTGGAAGGTAGGAGACGAGGTACTGGCAGAAGTAAAGCTGTGAGTACCGGGCGTGAGTCGGGCTTCGGTAGCTCAGTTGGTAGAGCACTTGCCCGCGAAAGGCAAAGGTCCCGAGTTCGAGTCTCGGTCGGGCACACAGTTTTAATCTGCCAGGAAGTGTCTCACCGCCTTAGTTTCAACGTCACTTAAATATAGGATAGATCTTCGGCAAATCTGCTGCAGTCCTCTCGTCTGAAGATAAAATCCACTCAAATAAAATGTGGCGCACTATGATCTTCACGCCACAGGCACCACACCTTGGAGGGTCCTCTCGCGAGAGCAAAGAGCAATGCGTCACAGGGCTGTGGTCCATCCGAAGACGTGGCTGGAAGCAGGTACGCCACAGCTGCGGTGTGGGCTTTGCTGGATGGAGCTTATTGTCGGTCACTTCCAGCTGCTCGTCGTCCCGTCCACTCGTGACTGTTTACCCCATGTTTACCCTGCGATAGCACGCAGTGACATGGCACACGGAACTAGCTAAGCAGCGTGGCACATCTCCGAGGCTGCTGCATCTGCCCTTTTTTTACCCACAATACCCGTGTGCCCTGGTACCCAGCAGAAAGACGCTTCCTCCCCAGCCTTTGCAGTTGGAGGAGAGCGTCCTGGATATTCTGTCTGCTGGGTACAAGAGCTGGAGAGAGTGAAGGGTGCTCAGGGGTTGCAACAGACAAGAGACTTAGCACTCTAAACACGTCCCATCTACTCCAGTGCAAGCAATATCGCATATAATTCCGCTTCACAGACACAAAGTCTTTAGGCAGTCAGATCCTGAGGACGCGAACAGAGTAACCAACGGAGTCCCGCTGTTCAGACCCATCCGTAAATACAGCTACAAAGTTCTTTAAAAAGTCAGAAAATAATGTATTAGAAACATATACAGGAGTGCAATCTCTCCCATACTGTACTAAATCTAAAATTACTCTGAGCATCTGCACTAACGAGAGTGACAGTAGCGTAAGTAGCGAGGAATCGACACGCCTGACGCACCATGAGAAGCTGCCGCCGGATGGGAAGTGGCGGTTCGCCAGCTGAGCACTGAGGCTGACGTGGGGACGGTCCTGTACGCACCCGTGGCCACCCTGATGATCCCCTCGTGGTGTACAGCGTCGATGATCTTCAGGTACGAAGGCTTCTCTGACGTACACGCTGTGCACCCATAGTCCAGCTGTGATCGTATGAAAGCCCTATAAAACTGGAGAAAATACACCCTGTGCGCTCCCCAATACATGTGGCTAAGGAAATTCAAAATGCTCAGTGCCTTTTGGGACCTTGTCTTCACGTTCTTCAGATCTAGTAACCAAGACAGTTGAAGTTGAAAATGAGATCCAAAAACTGCACAGATTCTTCAAAAGGGGAATGGTGTACCACATATGCAATTCAGATAAATTAAAAATACGGCGACAACGAGCTAAATGAACACACACAAAAAATGTAAAACCAGTAAGTTGCTGCTGCTACTGCTGCAATACTGGAGAAGTCACAGAAAACTGAAAAATCATCCACGAATAAGGAGCATTATATGAGACTCATTACCGTAAATGTGATACTATTCAAAGCTGTGGCGAAAAGGGTAAAATGTAAAACAACGCTCTGAGGAACACCATTTTCCTGCTCAAAACTATTCGACAGATCATCGCAAACGTGGTACCGAAAACAGAGCTTCGATAAAAAGGAGAAAATGAAGATGAGGAGATGGGCATGAAAGCCCATTGGTGAACTGCCCTAGAATAATATGTCTCAAAGCAGTGTTGTACACCTTAGTGATATCAAAGAATGCAACTGTAGAATGCTATTTACGTTGGAAAGCCTGCTGGATAGCCACCCCTAGCAGGATCAGGTTTTTGGCAGTGGATCGACATCTCCACTTAGGAGCTGCCTGGCCTCTAACATCAGATGGCGGTTAACCATTGCCTTCAAGATCTTTCCTATCCAGCTTGTTAAAGTGACGCTCTAGTAACTACTGGGACACATTTGGTCCTTTCCTGGTTTGAGGAGAAGTATCACAACTGCCTCCTTTCACGAGTTGGGAAAGTAGCTTTGTCCGCCATATTGAATCAAAACATTGTAAGAGGGCTTCATTTGACGCTGGACTCAAGTTCCACAGCATTCTATATCGGATTTGGTCGTGACTAGGCGCAGTATCATGAGCATCACACACAAATCCAGCTCCTCCAAAAAGAATGGACAGTTGTAGGTCTCCAAAGTGTTGGACCTGAGGTCCAACTCACCCCTTTCCTTGGTGGCACAGTAATGACGGAATGCTGGATCCTGGCTGGCAGTGGCAGGAACTGTTGCAAAATGCTCTGCTGTTGTTTGAATGATGTCCCCTGGCGTTGTCTGTAGGAACCCACGATCCATCAACACTGCTGTAGGTAATTGACTGCCTTTTCCACACTGTTGCAGAACAAGTAGAACGGTTGGTAGAGTCCAGGAACGCTTTCCGTGACCTTTCTTGCAATCTTTGAACCTCGCTAATTGAAAGGCTGCCAGGTTTTCCACTGTTGGATTCCACTCAAACCATTATAGCTGCAAGCCTGATCTACATTACTGAACGCCACTCAGCAGTCCAGCAATGGTCAGGTTGCCGCCTAAGATGACCTGAGGGTCTTGGGATGGAGAAGTCAGCAGGATGGATCACTTGTGTGCTGTAGCACACCGCTCCTGAATGCTGTCACAGGATTCAGCCAAAGCCAACTGGCTGAAAAGCGTCCAGTCAGCTCTGCTGATCGCCCATCATGACTGTCGTTTCAAGGACAAGTTAATCCAGTAGATGAATTGGAAAGTGGTCCTAGAGTGAAGGTCATCAATGAGTTCCCACTGAACAGAGTTTGCGAGGGCTGGAGAGCAGAGAGATCGATGGCTGACAGTAACCTAGTAACAGCACAGAAATGAGTAGGAATGCCTCTGTTGAGGATGTAGAGATCGTGAGACGCTATGAGGCTCTCCAAAAGCTGACTCTGATGGCAAGTGGAGGTTCAGCCCCACAGTACGTGAAGAGTGTCCCAGTAGGAGAAATGGCTGAGGGAGTTTTTCTATAATATCTGTTAGAGCCTCACACTCAATTTCATCTCACAGACGTAATATAGCGAGCAAACAGGGATCCTATAACACACATGAACTTCAACTGCAGCCGCTTGCAGGTCAATAGATAGGGGGATAGCAGAGGAGTGGTGCGCATTGTTGAGAAACACAGCGACCCCACTCTTGGCTCTTTCCCGAGTCAAGTCATCCCTGTGATACAACACATAGCCCTGTAGTGCAAAGCACCAGACGCTGTAAAATGAGTTTCCTGCAAACATAAGCACAGAGGCGTTCTTATGCCAGGAGTTTCAGCTCCTCCACATGTGGCCTGAACCTATTAATGTTCCTCTCTAGCATTGGAACCATGTTTCAGAGGGTAGCAGTTACACCCTGACTTGCTGCTGGGAGGGGAGACCGCAGTGGGTGGGGGCTCAGCCTTGGAGTGAGATGATTGCCCCAGTCCGATGTCAAGGTCCATCTGCTCTTAAGTATATTCGAGAGAGACGTCAGCAAATACATCGACTGTCGATCTCATTGGACTGTCTCCATCAATGGTTAATTCAACTTTAATTTGTTTGTTTGCCTGGGGGGAGGGGGGGGGGGGGGTTCTGAGTTGCAACCTTGGAACTGGTAGTGGCAACGCTGGATATGGGACCACATTGAACCTTACAAGGGGCAGGAAGCTCTTCAACGTCGGCAACTACCGCCTTTCCTCGTCTTCTGGGGGAGATATGGGCCTCAAAATAACTGCAGCTGCACTTGTGCATAGACAAACCCGTGAACTAGTGCCGACACTAGCAACCTTCGTTCGTTGACTGCCTTTTCCACACTGTTGCAGAACAAGTAGAACGGAGGTAGCGGACATGAGGGGCAGCTTGGCTTTATACATCTTTTTGGTCTCATCATATGGGATATGTAGTTTTAAGCCCTTGTATCTTCTGTGCTACATTATATATGTTGCATTCCCTACTCCAGGCAAGGTGAGCCCCAAAGAAATTCAAACACTTCAAAGGAGATGAACAAGTGACTTCTTCGTGGATGACCTTACCACATTTGCCACAAGTGGGTTCTCCCTTGCACTGAAGAGTAGCATGCCCAAAGCACTGACATTCGAAACAGTATGTTTTGTTGGGGACATAAGGCCACATGCTTAGGAGAAGGAAGTATGCCTTGACATGCTCTGGAAGCTTCATGCTATTGAGTGGCAGGATAAAGGAGTCGAATTGTAGTGGGTCCCCATTGACCCTCTTCATGATGTTTTGCACATCAGCTGTACCTTCTTGAGCCCACTCACCTTTTAATTCATTCTTGGGAATGTCCATCAGATCCCTGCATGTCACAATACCTTTGATGCAGTTCATGGGGGTGAGTATCTGAGTTCCCCATGGTACTGAGCTTTCAGGAGGTTCATAACTTGTTGGGAACTGAAAGTTTCTACGAACAGAGTCCCATTTCCCAATCACTTGACTGACATTAAAGTGCCAGCAATGCCATCTAAGCCTTTTTAAATATACAAAGATGAAACTTTTTCGAAGCTGAACTCTCCTTTTCCCTACCACAAACACATTCTGATTACCAGCATGCATTCTGTTACTAGAGCAAAACTTTTTTAAATTAGTTTCTGCCTCAGGGGGACTGGCTGCATCAGTCCTCTTGTTTGACTGGATGTTGGAACCTCCCTGCGGCCCACCCTTCCCTCTTGGAGGAGAAAGGGAGAATTTAGAGCTTTCCATCTCGGTCCCACGAGCAGCTACGGGAATAAAAGTCCACCTAGGCAGAGCCCCGTATGCCTTGGTTAGCCTTATACAACTGAGGTGTGTCGAGTCCTCCAGAGGCTGTCCACTAATGATTTTTCGACCTCTTCCACCATCATGCCGCAAAGTGGCCGCTGAAGCAGCCAGAGCTCACTATGACAGAGGACTGCAGCAGTTACCAGTTCGCAGCTCAAGAACCCCAGAGTCGTCCAGTACGTCCCCAGCAAACGAATGACGAGCCCCTGTGCACCACTTGTCCGTGGGCGCGGTGCTGGAACCCGACAGCGTCACAGCTACGTTCCACCGGGTTCAGAGCAGGCGAATAACAACCTGCACGACTCTGGCCTTGTGACAAGCCGTTATTCAGCTGGGCTATGCCATAGCTGTTAGTCCACAGGTATCATGATGCCTCCGATTACACACACACACACACACACACACACTGGCTTGATGAAATGAGAAACATGATTATCTGGTCAGGCCAGGTGACATGTTTACGTCGATACGCGGTCCAACCTCAGTGGTTCCATGCCCACTGCAATTGCTATTGACGATATTATTGAGTCATCATGGAAATATGTCCGCAGCTCATGGTCTAGTGGCTAGTGTTGTTGCCTCTGGATCATGGGGTCCCTGGATGGTTTCCCAGCATGGGTTGGGGATTTTCTCTGCCTGGGAACTGGGTCTTTGTGTTGTCGTCATCATTTCATCATCATCATCATTCATGACAGTGGCTAGATTGGACTGTGTAAAAATTGGACTGTGAAAAAATTGGGACTTTATATGGGCGCTGAAGTGAAACATGGACGATAAATAGTTTGGACAGGAAGAGAACAGAAGCTTTCGAAATGTGGTGCTACAGAAGAATGCTGAAGATTAGATGGGTAGATGACATAACTAATGAGGAGGTATTGAATAGAATTGGGGAGAAGAGGAGTTTGTGGCACAACTTGACGAGAAGAAGAGACCGGTTGGTAGGACATGTTCTGGGGCATCAAGGGATCACAAATTTAGCATTGGAGGACAGCGTGGAGGGTAAAAATCGTAGAGGGAGACCAAGAGATGAATACACTAAGCAGATTCAGAAGGGTGTAGGTTGCAGTAGGTACTGGGAGATGAAGAAACTTGCACAGGATAGGGTAGCATGGAGAGCTGCATCAAACCAGTCTCAGGACTGAAGACCACAACAACAACAACATGGGCGCTGAAGACACCGCAGTTGAGCGCTCCGCAAATCATCGCCACCACCATGGAAATACGTACGTGTTCATTTTCTGCAGACCCCCACGTTCAACGGTTCAACCGCGTGCATTGAACGGTGTGCTCTAAAATACTTATGCTGCACCAACAATGTACGCTCTCGTTAGATCTGCAACAGATCGTTGCCTATCTTGCATTAAAGAGCAAGCAAGCGTCCCACCTCCCCGTTGTGTGATAAATGGTTTCACAGTCGTTCAACGCCTTTTTATTGACGCTCACGGCAGCAGTACGCGAGTAACCGACCGCCTGCGCCGTTTAAGTCATGCTGTTTCTCAGACGTTGGGACGTACGTACGAGCCATTTTTCAAAGTCACTCATGTCAGTCGATTTCTCCATTCGCCTCTACTCCGCCTGTGTGCCTCCCTTCCCGCCTCGCGTCTCTGGAGCTCGTGGTGTAATGGACAACAAAGCTAGCCCTAGATCAGGGTACCCTGGGCTCGAACCCCAGTCGGAGATACTTCTCTGCTCGTTCATTGTGGTGCTCTCACCATAATTTCGTCACCACTGACGCGCATCGCTGACGTCGAATTGAAAGACTTGCACTAGGCGACCGAACGACCCCGAATGACGTCTCCTGGTCAATAATCCCATACACTCATTTCATACCTCCTGATGCGTCCGTGGCGCCACCAGATGGGAGTCAGTCTCGATGTGGGCAGTTTTCACAACGCTTCGGCTCATCCGATGGTTAGTTAGGTGGTTATTTTCATGTTCCTTGGACCAGATGTAATGGTGAACCAGTTAGACGTCCATATTACACATTCGTAAGTGAATATAGCTACAAGCCGATCGCCTATAGACTTTTTAGTGTTATTGTGAATTAGCAATTCCTGTCCATCACCTTTTACACATTACAAAATTAGAAATTCTACGAACGGTAGAAGTTGTCAAGGAGGAACTTTTTCAATTCCTTTTCAGATTTAATTTTGCTGTCTGCAATTTAATTTTGCTGTCTGTCAGACATTTTATGTTATTGGGTATGTGATTAAAATTTTTGGTGGCAGCATAGTGCATTCCCTTTTATGCTAAAGACAACCTTAATCCAGAGTAAGGAATATGATTTTTTCTTCTGATATTGTACTTATGTACATCATTGTTTCTTTTGAACTGCAATGAATTATTTACAACAAACTTTATAAGGGATTAAATATACTTTCAAGCAGTAGTCAAAATTCCTAACTCCTTGAACAGGTATACAATATGATCGTGAGCTAGCTCCATATATTAATTTTACAGCACGTTTTTGAACAATGGACGCTTTCTTTCTTAAACCAGACATTTATTTCATGCGACATTATTGAATCTAAATACGAAAAAATGTCAATTTACCGGTTTGTCTTGCCAAAGATTTGCTATGATTCAAAGTGCAAATGAGTTGTTTTACGAGTTCAAATAAAAAAGGTATTTTTCAGTTTAAATTCTCATCAGTATGGAGACCCAAAACTTTTGACATACCCTCCTTAGTTATTATTTCCTCACCATTGTGTTGCACATTATTTACCATTTGTTCTGTCGCTGTAGTCTGTTTGCATTGATTACAATACCACAGTCATCCTCAAAAACTAATTCTTTATGTTGAATGTTAGATGGAAAGTCGTTTGCATGTATAAGAAACAATAGTGGACCTAAGCTTGAGCCTTGTGGAACTCCATTAGTTATTTCTCCCCAGGCAGAAGATATCCCCTGCCTACATTTGGTTGAATTGTTAAGCACAACATTCTACATTCTTTTAGTTACAAATGAAATTACGGATTGGTCTATTATTCTACGAATATCATAAAACCTCAGTTTATCCCAGAGAGTATTGTGATTCATACAGTCAAATGCCTCTGATAGATCTCAGAAAATACCGACCTGTGCTATTTCGTTATTTAATACTTGTAAAATCTGGTGAGTGAATATGTAAATGGCATCCTCGGTTAAGCAACTCTTCTGAAATCCAAACTGTAATTTATTGAGGATATTATTGTTGCTCAGGTGGGATACTATGTTTGAATATATGGCTTAAAATTTTTGGAAAATGCTGTCAGTAATGAAATGAATCTGTAGTTACTGACATCTCTGTTATCATCCTTCTTATGGAGGGGTTTAACAGTGGCATATTTCAATCGCTCTGGAAACATGTCCTGAGTTAGCGATGGATTACGTATTTCAGAAAAGACAGTCATTTGTGTACCCATATTGTCCGTAGTTGCTTTACAATTCTTGAGACTATTCTTGTTCTGTCGTCACAAAAATGTGTTTTTTTTTTTTGCTTTTCACCAGACGCGTTTTGCTTTATTCAGGTAAAGCATCATCAGCGGTGGTTATTTTCGCTTGATTTCTCTCTTAGATCGGGAAAGCTGGCAGACGGCATGTCCCGATGTAAGAGAAAAATCAAGCGAAAATCACCACCACTGATGATGCTTTGCCTCAATAAAGCAAAATGCACCTGGTAAAAAGAAAAAAAAAGTGTTTTTGCAGTTGTAACGACAGAACAAAAATACCCTCAAGTATATACAGATTTTGTTATTAGGGAATTAGTATCCTATTGAAAACAACATTATTTGTGAGAGAACATATAGTATAACTTTCTTAATTTCAGAATAAGAAGTGGGTGAAACATACACTTGACTGAACTTCATGTAAGTTGCTTGTTCAACATATTCTTTCGATTTTTCTCTTGAACTGTCTACATATTTTCTAAGATATTTAAGAAATTATTACTAAACATATCTGCTACCTGTGACTGATTAGTGTATGTAGTAAAAACGCTTGATCCGTATTTTAACATTGGCCATATCAGTATTTGTTTAGGTCTGTGGCGATGTCCCTTCATACGTTATAATTCAATTGCGTAAGTATCGCAGCAAAATCTGATTGACGTAACTCAGTAATTCCGAACGTTATCAGTCCATAAACAATGGAACTTAAAGATTTTCCTTCAAATAATTACAGGTATGGAGAGAAGACAAAGGAGATAAAGGTTCTCAGAAAACCAATTCATGTTGTCACGTCAAACAAGTGTGTCAGGAAGAGCTGAGGTAGTTCATTGTCTACTGAAGACGTGCGAGACACGTGCTGCACGTGCATCATACGGCTTCAACCGTTCAGGAGTGCGTAATGCGCAACTGTCAACACACTACTTACTGCATATTTTAGACCGTTTAAATTCACTGAAAATGTGTTGAGATCGATATTTTTTATATTACTGGCAGTACTGCGATCATACACACTAGTGAAGATGTCACCAGTTCGCGCAACTCGCTACCTGTATTTCAAATATTCATTTAGTGCTCGCAAATTTAACTGAAATGATCGGAAGGCAAGAAATCACGTACAGGTGAGCAAGGGAGGGTTAAGATCTATGACTGTGTGCTTTTTACCCGTCGCACAACCCTATTTAAATCTTCTGGTATAATTTGCATCCTTTTTATTGAAATGTAAGTGATGACACAATGTCCTTCGTTGTAGATAAGGAGGGGAGTAAGGCAAGGATGCCTATTATCACCATATTTGTTCAACTTATTTACTGAAAAAAACCATTGAAAATTGAAAAGAATAACAAAAGGAATTAAAATTAACGGGGAACGAATACACTGTATCCGTTTTGCGGATGATATAGCAGTACTTGCTGACTCAGTAAAGGAAATGGAGTTTCTGTTGCCAAAATTTGCCAAAATCCTAAGAGAATTTAATCTAAAAATAAATAAGAAGAAAACAAAAACTATGGTAGTAGGGAAGACAAAAGAAAATGGTAAAGTTAATATTAAACTAGAAGACGATCTTCTTGAGCAGGTTGAGAATTTCTGTTATGTGGGGAGCACAATCACTGACGACAATAAATGTATCACAGATATAAAGAGAAGAATAGACTTGGCAAAGCAAGCTTTCCAAAATAAAACGAATTTACTAACAGAAAATCATGTAAGCCTAGAAAGTAGGAAAAAGTTTGCCAAAACTTTTGTCTGGGGAGTCTTAACATACGGATGTGAAGCGTGGACTCTGGGAAAGGCAGAGATAAAGGAACTGGATGCTATGGAAATGTGGATATGGAGAAGAATGACGAAAACAGGCTGGGTAGATAGAAAAAGTAATGAACAGGTCTTAAGAGAAGTGAATGAGAACGCTGCTAAATTGTATAGGAAGAAAAAACCAAGAGGCAGGCCTAGAGCAACGTATTTTAATAACATCAAAGAAGATATGGGTATAAAATCGTGTGAAGAATTGAAGAGGATGACAATGGAGAGAGGGACGTGGCTAAATCGACAAGACATAGCCTGTAGCTTATGATGATGATTTATTAAACAACAAATTCAACCTAATAGTACTTTATTTTGCAACCAGATTACTCGTTGTTTTTAACCTATCATCGAGGAAAAGAAAGGCGGCCGAAAGCGAGGAGTGACAGTTACAGAAATTTTAAAAGCCACAACTAGTAGCCCACCTTGAACTTCACATTCAAACAGACATGCCGACCGTGACTCAGAGCAGCGTTAATACCACCACGAGGTCACTCTGCTATTGTGGATGGCCGATTATATCTTATCGGCATCGCGATAAATACGACGCGTAGCGAGAAGTCGCATTGTACTGCTTGCAAATTAGGCGGTTGTCTATCACGTTTGAAACGAAGGCGATTAGAAACTACCCAGAACGTTTGAAGCCAGAAGTTGACTATCGGAACGTCACCTGACATACGAGTCGTCGAGTTTCGCGGAAATTTTGCAGACGCTCAGCGCTCAGGAACAGCTCATATCGCCGACCAGCCCACATGTTTCGCAACGGGGCTCATACGCGCGGCTTCCGAGAATCCCCGGCCCTGCTATAAGTGTCGCCAGTGACGAAGAGGGTCGATGTGTGTGAGTGGGTACCGGGAACGGAGCGTGAGGCATGCAGGCCAGCCAGTTCGAGTTATTCGCACATCTCCTGATAGCGTAGTCTGCAGCTTCCAACAGCATCCTACTTCTCCCTTCCACGTAGTTTTCTTTAATACGAATCAAATATGGGTTTACTGAAATACGAATATAACGACGATTCACGTTGGTGTATAGAATGTGAAGACAAGCCATCAGATTTTCTGAAAAACTTCATACAAAAAGTTCTATAGACTGCAAAAGCCGACGAGTTCGAGAATTATCGCACAGTCAGCTTAACAGCTGGTGCATCCAAGCTGCTAACAAGAATAATATACAGAAGAACAGAAAAAATTGAGGTCCTGTTAGGTGACTATCAATTTGGCTTTTGGGAAGGTAAAAATACCAGAGACGCATTTCTGACATTGCGGTTGATAATGGAAGCAAGGCTGAAGAATCATCGAGAAACGTTCAGAGGATTTTTCGACTTGGAAGCAGTGAACGATAGTAAAAAAGTGTGCAAGGTGTTCGGAATTCTGAGAAAAATAGGCGAAAACTATAGGGAAAGTCGGGGAACATACGATATGTACAAGAACCAAGAGGGAACAAAAAAAAAAAAAAAAAAAAAAACTGGAAGATTAACAACGAAATGCCAGGATTAAAAAATGGTGTAAGGCAGGGATGTAGTCTTGTTGAATCCATACATCGAAGAAGTTATGAAGGCACTGAATGAAAGGTTCAAGACTGGGATTAGAATTCAGAGTGAAAGGATATCAGTGATAAGATTCGCTATCCTGAGTGAAAGTGAAGAAGAAGTACAGGATGTGTTCAATGGAATGAACAGTGAACAGTCTATTGTATACTAATATGGACTGACAGTAGATCGAAGAAATATGAAAGAAATTAAAATTAGGAGAAATGAGAAAAGCGGGAAACCTAACATCAGAATTGTGGATCACGAAGTAGACGAAGTTAAGGGATTCTGCTACCTAGGCAAAAAAAATAACCCATGGCGAGAAGAGCAAGGAGGACATAAAAAGCAGACCAGCACCGGCAGAAAGAGCATTCTTAGCCAAGAGAAGTGTGATAGTATCGAACATATGTCTTAATGTGAGGAAGAAATTTCCGAGAATGTACGAAACGGTTCAAATGGCTCTGAGCACTATGCGACTTAACTTCTGAGGTCATCAGTCGCCTAGAACTTAGAACTAATTAAATCTAACTAACCTAATGACATCACACACATCCATGCCCGAGGCAGGATTCGAACCTGCGACCGTAGCAGTCACGCGGTTCCAGACTGAAGCGCCTAGAACCGCACGGCCACACCGGCCGGCGAGAATGTACGTTTGCAGCACAGCATTATATGGTAGGGAAACATGGACTGCGAGAAAACAGAAACAGAAGAGAATCGAAGTCTTTGGGACATGGTGCTACAGAAGAATGTTTAAGAAATGAGGTGGGCTGATAAGGTAAGCAACGAGGAGGCTCTCCAGAGAACTGGCGAGGAAAGGAGCGTATGGAAAACACAGAAAAGAAGAAGAAACTGGATCATGGGACATCTGTTAACACATGAGGGGATAACATCCATGGTTCCAGAATGAGATTTTCACTCTGCAGCGGAGTGTGCGCTGATATGAAACTTCCTGGCAGATTAAAACTGTGTCTCCGCAATATCCTTTCTTTCAGGAGTGCTAGTTCTGCAAGGTTCGCAGGAGAGCTTCTGTGAAGTTAGGAAGGTAGGAGACGAGGTACTGGCAGAAGTAAAGCTGTGAGGACGGGGCGTGATTCGTGCTTGGGTAGCTCAGTTGGTGGAGCACTTGCCCGCGAAAGGCAAAGGTCCCGAGTTCGAGTCTCTGTCCGGAACACAGTTTTAATCTGCCAGAAAGTTTCTTTAACATCCATGGTACTAGAGGCAGCTGTAGAGGGTAAAACCAATGGAGGAAGACAGAGATTGGAATATACCCAGCAAATAATTGAGGACCAAGATGGAAAGTGGTACTCTGAGATGAAAAGGTTGGCACAAGAGAAGAATGCGTAGTGAGCGGCATTAAACCAGTCAGCTCACGCATGACCCCCCCCCCCCAAAAAAAAAATCATGTGCCTCCAACATAATCAAGCTTCTTCGCAGAATATGATTTGTTTTTATCATTATCCTGCCTGTAATTCTACGAAGCCCGAACAATCCAATAAATGAGTCGAACAAACAATTAAAAATTAAAGTAGTTACCCTGAAATCAAGGATAATTTTGTTCCTTCCCAGAAGTGTGGGAAAACATCATTCCCATTCTAACAGGCTCGATATTTCCCGATATGCTGCAATCACGTGACATTTTACTCGCAAATTATTTATTTGAAGAAGAACATTTACGATGCTTAGCGTAATCCTTGAAAATGAGCCACGCTCGAATTCGACAGCAATAAATAAAGATATGAAAAAGCAGCTCTGGTGGACTATTATTACAATGGCGGTAGTACTGACAGAAGTCGCTAGCTGGTGAGGCGAAGTAGCCGAGCCTTGTCGAGCCGTCACGTAACTACTCGAGCAGCTCAAACACAGCAACTGTAAACAAAGCTCCATTTGTAAATAATATCGGTGTTAGTTCACTTTAGATTTTACTCCCCATGGTGGCATCACCTATTTCGACACAAAATTATATTGCTGCCATCCGTGTCAAATTCTCAGAAATCATAAATAAATTGCTTCTTTTACAGATGCAGTGTTTGGGAGAGTGTGTGAACTTGATAGTTGCTCGCTACTGTGATGGTCAAGTTACTCATGTGGCAACTCCTCGTGCAGAAAGTGGCCTGAGAATTTTTGATGGATATATTCTACCGCCATGATTGAAGTATATCAGATAATTCAGTGGAATTATACACTTCTTGTATCTGTCTTACGATGACAGATTGGTGTAATGAAAGAGAACTCTTTGTATCAGCCACTTTTGTGAAATGCTTCAAGTATATGACATAGTAATCAAAATGTATATTTACGAGGAAAATTTGTCTTCTGATGCAGATACAAAAAGAAAGATATAAAAAAGTGTGCAGTACTGCTACTCAACACGTTTTTCACCTCCAGATTTACCTTACTACGTTCATTGCCTTGTAATGTTTGTCTCAGCTGGTGATTCCCTAAATGACAAGCAATACACGTATTACTGTCGTTAACGGTCTCTTGCGGCCTTTTCTATACTTTCTTGTGAAGTACCTCACTGTTTGCAAATACACACTTCTGCTCAGTCCTACAGTGTAACAGTGCACTCAATGGAGGTTGTGAAATGGCTTATGATGCAGAGCTTATCTTACGATTTAGTTACTGAATTTCGTTCTGGCCGTTTGCAGATCGAATAACGAAAACGAGGAAAAGACTTACAAACCGTAGTGTTTCTCCGGGGCATGAAAATCGAGCATGTCACCACTAAGCGAAAATGAGACTGCTGCATTATACAAGTTATCAGTCTGATGAAACACCAAACATAATTACGATGGTGCAGCGCGTGTATTATTCCGAATTACGATGCAAAGTTCCTTTGGCCACTCATGCAGACACTGCCCTGTCGTATTTATCAGCCTATACCGAGTAAGCGACTTTCCAGTAAAATGTCTCACTTGTGCGCGAATCTACATAATGGGTGTACGAGTAGAGGTTGTAGACGAATGGTTGACGACATATGGAAGTTTGAGTGTGGCCCTGAGTCCTACACGGATAGCCAAATGGTAAGGCCACCCCCCGCTATAACAGGGAAATGTCCGGTACAGTTTTTCATTGTCGTCTTTCCATTCTACAGGTGACGGTTGTCTATAATTGCAACTGCGGATGCATTTAATGTCTTTGATAACGGCTGTAGTCGCCGCAGTGCCCGTTCCTGTGCACATTCTTGCATGTCCAAAGGAACTTTGCATCGTAATTCGGAATAACACAGGCACTACGCTATCGTATTTATTCGCCGACACCAGGCAAGCGACTTACTAGTAAAATGTCTCACAAGTGCGGGAATATACGTAATGGATTCCTCGCCCCACAGTGGCAAACGGCTACCGGCCATACGCTTCCGGCCGCCAAATTCACACGCCTCCGACTAGATGAAGTGCATTTACCATTGGCCATTTCCTTATTTGAAATTCTCGTATTTATCTTGCAGTTACGATTTGGATTTTGCATGCCTGAAACTTATGAATGTTGTTCAAGTGTGATAAAATACAGTCGCAGTCATAAAAGGCCCTAGCATTTGCGATATACACCACTGGCCATTAAAATTGCTACACCAAGAAGAAATGCAGATGATAAACGGGTATTCATTGGACAAATATGTTGTACTAGAACTGACATGTGATTACATTTTCACCCAGTTTGGGTGCATAGATCCTGAGAGATCAGTAGCCAGAACAACCACATCTGGCCGTAATAACGGCCTTGATACGACTGGGCATTGAGGCAAACAGAGCTTGGATGGCGTGTACAGGTACAGCTACCCATGCAGCTACAACACAATACCACAGTTCATCAAGGGTAGTGACTGGTGCATTGTGACGAGCCAGTTGCTCGGCCACCATTGACTAGACGTTTTCAATTGGTGACAGATCTGAAGAATGCGCTCGACAGAGCAGCAGTCGAACATTTTCTGCATCCAGGACCTGCAACATGCGGTCGTGCATTATCCTGCTGACACTTAGGGTTTCGCAGGGATCGAATGAAGGGTAGAGCCACGGGTCGTAACACATCTGAAACGTAACGTCCACTGTTCAAAGTGCCGTCAATGCGAACAAGAGGTGACCGAGACGTGTAACCAATGGCACCCGATACCATCACGCCCGGTGATACGTCAGTATGGCGATGACGAATACATGCTTCCAATGTGCGTTCACCGCGATGTCGCCAAACACGGATGCTACCATCATGATGCTGTAAACAGAACCTGGATTCATCCGAAAACATGACGTTTTGCCATTCGTGCACCCAGGTTCGTCGTTGAGTACACCATCGCAGGCGCTCCTGTCTGTGATGCAGCGTCTAGGGTAACCGCAGCCATGGTCTCCGAGCTGATAGTCCATGCTGCTGCAAACGTCGTCCAAATTTTCGTGCAGATGTTTGTTGTCTTGCAAACGTCCCCACCTGTTGACTCAGGGATCGAGACGTGGATGCATTTTCCTCATGTCAGCACGTTGTAGGTGTCGCAACCGGCGCCAAAGTTGTTTGAATGCTCTGAAAAGCTAATCATTTGCATATCACAGCATCTTCTTCCTGTAGGTTAAACTTCGCGTCTGTAGCACGTCATCTTCGTGGTGTAGCAATTTTAATGGCCGGTAGTGAATTATTCGTTTTGCGTTTAGCACAGCAGTGAAGGCAACAGAGGCAGCTCCGAACCTTTGTATTGTTGGGGCGAATTCTTTTGGGCAAAACACTTGTTTGCTTCTAGAAAAATTGTTCTGGTATGAATGGTTTTGCACAATCAGGAAACCTCGATAACAGACATATGTGATGAAATGCGGCCGTTTAAGCGTTGTGTCAGATTTTCATCCAATGGGCAACTGTCAGAAATTGGGAGCAGTAGTACTGCATGCTCTAATTTCAAACAACAAAAATCAAATGGGTGACTATTAATCCATTTTTGCTTGATCGTCATCAGTTGGCTCATTGAGAATGCCAATGCAATATCCCTACTGGTGAGTAGTCATGATGTCTTTATGATAACTTCTTTAAAAGAATTAATGGCTGAACACTAAGAAAATACGTATGCTCGAGCAGTTTGAACATAATATTTTACCTACGGTGGCTCAGAAATGGTGTCGTGCGAACTCCTCGCATCGGGAGAATATACCGCAGTTGGAATTTTTTGCCAACAACTAAGACATGTGTCACCGGCCGGAGTGACCGAGCGGTTCTAGGCGCTACAGTCTGGAACCACGCGACCGCTACGTCGCAGGTTCGAATCTTGCTTCGAGCATGGATGTGTGTGATGTCCTTAGGTTAGTTAGGTGTAAGTAGTTCTAAGTTCTAGGGTACTGATGACCTCAGAAGTTCAGTCCCATAGTGCTCAGAGCCATTTGAACCATTTTTTAAGACATGTGTCGGCTGCAGTGTAAGAAAAACAGCCTAGAAAACTTCGTCACGTGGTGATACAACATGATAACGCACTCTGACATCTTCACTAACAAAACTATCCAGGCCGGCTGTGAGGTTCTAGGCGCTTCTGTCTGGAACCGCGTGACTGCTACGGTCGCAGGTTCGAATCCTGCCTCGGGCATGGATGTGTTTGATGTCCTTAGGTTAGTTAGCTTTAATTAGTTCTAAGTTCTAGGCGACTGATGACCTCAGAAGTTAAGTCGCATAGTGCTCAGAGCCATTTTTGAAAACTATCCGGGAGTTTGAAAAGTCATCCGTCATACACTTATCGTTCTGATCTTATGCCCTCAAATGCTTACCTTTCAAGCTGTTTATCGAAAAAAATTCAAGAAAAATCTCATTCCCAACTCGTAGACAAGGTAGTCTTTCCGGAGCAGGCCGATCCCTGGACACCGTCTGACTGCCATTTTGGCAAGCACCTGAAACAAGTCACAGCCAAAGCAATACGGTACCACCAGACACAAACAGAAACAAGAGTGAAAGTGACAGCAACTAGAACGGCAAGCACAAGCGCAACCACGTTCTGCTACCAGTGAAACGCCTGGTTAAATCCGCAGGACGGAACAGGTAGTTGGAACTGTGGAAAGGGGCCAAAAATGAGCGGCTGTCAGCTACACTCGAACACATATAACTTTATTTAGTTGCTCAAATATTACAGCGCAAATTTTCGAGCTTAACTATCGACTGAATATGTCACACAATCTTACGGAACAACCTCTTTAATTTTTTTTAAAATGGCTGAAGGCCTAAATAGTCTAAGACTTGACAAGTAAGGAATCTTAATTTTAAAACGGCTGAAGGGCCATGATTGAAAAACACAACTACAATAAATATTCAAAAGGCAGAAGGCCCAAAGCTTTATCCAAAATATTTTAAGTGAGGCTGCAGGCCCAAACCATCTAAGACTTAACAAGTAAGGAATTTTAATTTTAAAACAGCTGACAGCCCATGATTGAAAAACACAACTACAATTAATTTTCGAAAGGCAGAAGGCCCAAAGCTTTATCCAAGAAAAAAAAAAATATTTTAAATGGGGCTGAAGGCCCGAACAACGCAAAACTTGCCAAGTAAGGAACTTTCAATTTTAAAGCGGCTGAAGGTCCATTACTTAAAATTCAACTAAAAGCATACTAATTCAAGCCATCGGCTATGAGCCATTAAGATACACAATCAAACACCAATTAGAAAAGGCAGTACAGCCAGCGGCGCTCAGAAGTTTCCGGGGGTCGGTGTGCACTTGAAATGTTAACGTTCGCTTAGGGGAGACAGGTAGTCGGCCCAACTACATCCGATCCGCCGGCAACCCAATCAAGAGACGGTCAATGGTCCCACCGACAAGACGACTTGCTTTCCACCCGACCAGAACACAAGGAATTCCAAAGCCAAAATGTAAAAGGCATAACCACCCACAATCAAGTATGCTTAAGCTGTCCAAACTGCACATACGTATTGGACAGCGACAACACGGTGAGGAAAGGACACTTCCTGAATTTTGCGTCAGCGGCCAGGGCAGGTAACCGGAATGCTAACGGCCACAAGGCAGAAAGTCCTTACTTGGACTTCAAATAACCAAAATACAGTTCAACTCCACTGGATGGTGGCCAAACCTTAGCCAGCTCAAACACTCGCTGTTCCTCATGGGAATACCCCAATAGCCAACCATGAAAACCAATGGCACAATGTGAACAGAGTGGCTTCGGTAATTAAACCACCACTCAACTTTGATGTCCTGGGTCGGTGATCCACGAACCTCGTAGCAATCGGAACAGCTCCCCACACACTCCGACACTGTGTAGAGACCGCCAGCGGGCCCAGCCCACTGCGCCACGTGGTGATTTCCTGGCTGATCCACACCAACCGACCGACTGCCGCACACCGGCTAGCTCGATGCTATAAGCACAAGACCAAAGATAGTACAAGGTGCTGATATCGATACACGCCACTGCTGCCACGCGTAGAAAGAGGAAGGACCACGGCATAACAGCAATAACTGCGGGAAATCAAAAGCAGAGTAACAGTCAAGGTTTAAACCAACGCATAAGCCGGGACCAGAATGGCTCAAAGATGTTTTCATGTGCAGTATGCTTAAGGCAGAGTCACCCAAGCCGAGCGTGGGCCAGAGATTCTATGCATCTCTTGGTTACCCCATTAGTCATATGAGAGCTCTATGTCAGAGGCACATGTGGGCAAGACGGTTCTAGAATTTGCGAAGACTATCGATGTGCTGCTGAATCATAACGCCAAACAGCCACTACATATGATGATAGGCCATACTTAATTGCTACCAGTGAAAGAATGGCTCAATAGAGCGTGAATAACATCAACATCACCAAGACTCACCCTATAAGCAATACGCTACGGAATGGGGCAGAGCTGGTTTAGGTTGGGCCATAGCACATGCAGAAGTACCAGCAAACAGGAATTCTGTCGTCAGTGATCTTCCTTACACTACGTTATTTTATTTAATGAGCCAGTGGTCTTTTGAGGTGATGGGGCTCTTGTTTTATTTGAGACGTTGAAAAATTTGGTGCTCAACTGGGATTCGACTTCTAATTTTCTCATTCGTGGTATCTGTCCGACACGGTAAAATACGCGTGGTAAGTAACTTTCATTTTTAATGTCTCTTCATGTGTTGTCACCAATAACGATAGGTGCCGTTATTTCCAGACAATAATGCACAAATCTCACTACTGGTGAGCAAACAATTCGTGGATATAAAACAACAGCGGTAGGTGCCGGGTTCGATTCCCGATGAGGCAAAAAAAAGAAATGTATCCTCATTTCATATTCAAACATGTCCTTCCTGGTGAATAAAATCGCTATCTAACATCTGATTTTACTTAGTTAACAATCTGATCAAGCGCTGTGTTCTAGTCCCTGGCACAAAACTTAATATCACGGCACTTCATTTTAAACATCTGCAACCTTTGTCACTTGAAACTACACACATCAAAAAAAAGTTTTGCATCACCTCGGTTCCGAGAGTTCCTGAACCTGTACAGAAAATTGGATTAGAGGTCAACATAAACATCATTTCCGCCCTTTTTATTGCTCATGAAAACCACACATTGCATATTGTACCACCATACAGCTAGGACTCCAGAGGTGCTGGTCCAAATTGCTGTGCACACTGGGACCTCTAATACCCAGTAGAACGTCCTCTTGGATTGATGCAGGCCTGTATTTGTCATGGAATACTATACACAAGTTCATCAAGGCACTGTTGGTCCAGATTGTCCCACTCCTCAACAGCGATTTGGCATAGATCCCGCAGAGTGGTTGGTGGGCCACGTCGTCCTTAAACAGCCCTTTTGAATCTATCCGAGGCATGTTCGGTAGGGTTCTTGTCTGGAGAAGGTGCTGGTCACTCTTGTCGAGCGATGTCGTTATCCTGAAGGAATTCATTTACAAGATATGCACGATGAGGGCGCGGATTGTCGTCCATGAAGACGAATGCCTCGCCAATATGCTGCCGACAGGTTGAACTATCGGTCGGAGGATGGCATTCACGTATCGTACAGCCATTACGGAGCCATCCATGACAACCAGCGGCGTAAGTCGGCCCCACATAATGCGACCCCGAGACAGCAGGGAACATCCACCTTGCTGCACTCGCTGGATAGCGTGTCTAAGGCGTTCGGTCTGACCGGGTTGCCTCCAAACACGTTTGCGATGATTGTATGGTTGAAGGCATAGGCTATGCGACACTCATCGGTGAAGCGGTCCATTCGGCGTGTTGTTGGGTCCATCTGTACCGCGCTGCATGGTGTCGCAGTTGCAAAGATGTACCTCGCCATGGACGTCGGGAGTGAAGTTGCGCATCATGCAGCCTATTGCGCTCAGTTTGTGTCGTAACACGACGTCCTGTGGTTGCACGAAAAGCGTTATTCAACATGGTGGCGTTGGTGTCAGGGTTCCTCCGAGCCATAATCTGTAGGTAGCGGTCATTCACTGCAGTAGTAGCCCTTGGGCGGCCTGAGCGAGGCATGTCAACGACATTTCCTGTCTCTCTGTCTCTCCTCCATGTCCGAACAACATCGCTTTGGTTCACTTCGACTTCCTGTCTCTCTGTCCGAACAACATCGCTTTGGTTGACTCCGACGTACTGTCTGTGTCTCCTCCATGTCCGAACAACATCGCTTTGGTTCACTCCGAGACGCCTGGACGCTTCCTTTGTTGAGCCTTTCCTGGCACAAAGTAACAATGCGGACGTGATCAAACAGCGGCATTGACCGTCTAGACATGGTTGAACTACAGACAACACGAGCTGTGTACCTCCTTCATGGTGGAATGACTGGAACTGATCGGTTGTCGGGCCCCTCCGTCTAACAGGCGCTGCTCATGCGTGGTTGTTTACATCGTTGGGCGGGTTTAGTGACATCTCTGGACAGTCAAACGGACTGTGATACAATACTCACAAACTATCTTCAGGAGTTCTGGGAGCCGGGGCAATGCAAAACTTTTTTTGATGTGTGTATATTAAACGTTTTTCGTTTGTTAACAAAGAGATAAGGGTCTTGAGAGGATTCCAGGCAGAGCACAGGGATTTTCAAGTTCAGATTTGCTAACTGCTACTGGTGGAAACTTCGATATTTCTCGACTCTTTACGCCTGGTCACCAGTGGCGAACGCTACTATGGTCGAGTCTTGGTCAGCCACGAAAGCTTTGCTAAATTACAAGGGCTATAGATGGTGAGTTTCAGTACAGATGTGCAAAAAAAGAAAAAAAGAAAAAAAAAAAAAGAAAAATAATTCGTCATCTTGTTTAAGGTTCAAACATGTGCACAATTAACTGCTCAATGATGAGTGCAGAAGAGGTTAGTGGTGATACGATGATAATTTTGAGGCTTCCATAGATAGTTTTCCGCTGTTAATCGCGTTGCTTTTAACTGGTTAGTGTGACGTCCAGTTTATGACAACCTACTCATATCAGGAACGACGTGACCTTTTAAAGAAGAAAAGGACCTCGGGTTACTGTAAAGAATTAAATTTTCTCTAATGACGAATTTCGTAGTATTTACAATATTGAGGTGTTGATTTACATCTGGACTGATTACTTTAAATAATAGTTTTCTCTAGTGATGCCTGATAGTATCCATTTTATATCGTCAAATGACTGTACTGCAAAGAGATTAGAGAACCTGCAACACAGCTACGTTATGTGGGAAGCATGCGAATCAAGCAAAACGCAGGTTAGATCGTTCGGATATTTTTGGGTATGATAGTTCATGTCTTTCTTGCTCAGGGTGTACAATATTGCTTTCAAACTACATATAGCGTGAACTTAAATGGTGACACTCCGAACACTGGCGTGTTTGTAAGTTTTACATTTAAATTTGTTGCAGTAATGGTTATTTTTCCAAGCTATTGTGTATAATCAGAGATTTACATATTCATATTAAGATAATTTTGACATATATATGATTTCAAATGGATTTTATTATTTTGTTTTAAGCTGAACGCATGCCACAGTTTTTATGAGGAAATAATGAAATTGTGGATAATATTAGTATTAACAGATTCTAAAATGTACAAAACAGAAGTAATTATGTTCTTCACCTTAAGGTTGAAGTTCAGTCTTGCGTTAGCGTTTGGTCGCAACTAAATTTGTTTTTAGTCACATTGTGCGTCAAGCAAACACGTTTTTTTCTTCTTTCCTACCCAGACATGTTTCACTTAAATTACAACATCGTCTAGGTTTTTTTTATTAGCTTTCTGCGGCGTAACGAGAAAAACTGTTTTTTACTGTCTGTACATAAATAAGTAGTTTTTAAGTAGTTACAAATTTGAAAACAGAATTTTCTTTTATACCTTGCTAACGCATGCTGTAATTTCCGTATCTTTCTATATTTTCAGTACAGCTGTTGTTCTTTTACAGTTTAGGTTCTGCAATCAAAGAGAACTTAGTATAGAAGACTTATTCACATGGAAAATTACGTTTGGGAATGGTAGACTGTTGTGGTTTGTATTATTTTACTTTATGTGTAAGATTGTGTGTCTGTGTGTGTATGCAGTATCTTCGCACTTACTTTCACTGTGAACTGCATTTTAAACTTGCAATGCCTTACTGAAGCGAAAGCAGTATGGAAAACAGCTGAATATATTCCCAGCAGGAGTCTTGAGTCTAATTTTGCTGTTAGGCTTTGTACGTCTCAGTAAGAGTGAGTGAGTGAGTGCGTGCGTGCGTGAGTATTTAGAAAGGGAGACACAGAGATTTTTGGTGTGTGTTTATTAAGGCCCAGACACACACGCGCACACACACACATACACACACACACACACACACACACACACACACACACGCACACACACAGAGAGACAAAATCTTTTACAAAAAGCAAAATAATGTAACCACAATTGTCTAACATCCCGAAACGTAATTTTTGATGTAAATAAGCTTTCTCTATTAAGTTCTCTACGGTTGCATGTGACAAACTGTAAAAGGCAAATAGCTATAATGCAAAATAGAAAAATCTACAGAAACGACAGCAAATGTTTACAAGATATAAAGAAAACTATGTTACCAAATTTGAGAATACTGTACTTGAAAATTGATATTTTATATGTACAGTCACCAAAAATCAATTTTTGTTCTTATTTGAAAGAAAGCAAATAAAAAAAAAGATAACGCTGTAACTTCAGCTAAATACGCCTGGGCAAAGAAGAAAAAAAAAGTGTTTATTTAAGGTGGAAGGTTTCCGTAAACAAATTTATTCGTAGTTATTTTATGTCTTACGACCAAAGTTTAAGGTTTAGAGCGCTATAAGAAAATAACAGGTATGTGCTAATTTTTAGAAATATAAATTTTAAATACAAAATATCGAACAAATGAAAACAGAAAAGGTGCCATTGTGGGTGCAATGGCCTCTAAATTTATTGTAAATGTTCTTAGAACCTGAATTATTTTTAAAGAGTTTAAAAAGTGTAATGTGAAATCAGTGTTTATAAGACAGTTATTATTGAAATATCCAACATTTATTTTTATAAAATTTTGGTCTTATATGAGTAATCTGTGTCTTAATAAATATAGATAACGAAATGATAAATGTTAGTAAATAGTGTTGCGGTATACAGAAATTACAGGCATGTGACTTCAATGTAAATTACAGATTTGTATCCAGAATCAGAAATTTACAATAAATTACATTTTTACATCCAAATGAAAACAATGCAATGCTCAATAACATCTCGCGTGAATAGCACATCAATATGATCTGCAGTATCATAATCAGTGTATAACAAGTAAATAGTTGGTACTGTGTGAAAGACGCTTTTCAACACAAATATCACCCAGGTTTTAATTGATAATCTTACATACATACACACACACAAAATGAGTTTTGTTGATTTTTACTCTAGTAAGGCATAAATTGCTATTTCTAATGAGGGATGATGATAATCTAATGAAAGTGCAAGTACACAAGGGAACTACATACACAAAGTATTAAAGGTTGTGTTAGTGTTGTATAAGGGAAGTTCAGTCATTAAAAAAAATGAAAGAGAACAAGAAGTATGTTAGTAATAAAATATGAGTCTCTGTACAAGATTAATGACAACAAATTACAGTATGCCTACACAGGACGGAGAAACACTAAATACTAATAAAGTAGGTCTGGACATTCCAAAGTGAGAAAGAATACGATACTCACAAAATGGTAAGTCTAACAGGGCAACCTTTCCGGTTTCCGTAGTACCTATAGTAGATCGAGGCTGCAAAAGTGTTCAGCGGCAAAATCGCGGTGCTTACTATAGTCACGTAGTGCAGCATTTTGCCATCGCGTCCACTTTGGTACATTGTACAGAAAACAGCACTATCAAAATCTGTGGCACTTTGGCAGCACTGCGGCGCGAGGTCTACGTAGCAGCTGAGACATCTGTTTCCGAACACACCTGGTGCTTCTGCGTATAAATATTGGTTGCCCAGCTGGCAAAAAGCCTTGCATCGGTGACCGCTGTGGAGCGAAGTGCTGCCATACATCGAGGACACATCGTCCTCCTACTGCCACATGCCGGAGCAGTCATCACCGTTTACCATCCTACGGGACTGCTCCCCTCGGGTGTCCAGCCTCCAGATGGACGGACTGAAGGTGGAACTAAGAACCCACAGGCTGCTGAACGGTTAGAAGTCCACCGTTGCCAGGATCCCCCAGCCAGGCACCGAGGCTGGGGCTCACACCATCGGTGTTTACGCATCTGTCGCTCCCTGTGGCTGGACAGGCTGCCAAGAATGGAAAACGATGAAGAGTACACATTCAATTCAGTAACACAATTACTGGAGGAACGGAGTAGTTGGGAAGAGCACGCCAGCGGCTGGCCCCTGCGCCATCTCCTGACACAGTCCCACCGCCAACGAGGAATTCCTACCACGCGAGTTCGCTCCTCTCCCAAGACACGACGAGCGTAGCTGCCATGACAACGCATCGCCGCTGACGACTGTAGGTCTGATGAAAAACCACCGCCCGCCAGACTTCTGCAGTAAGCTGTTGTAAACAAATAAATGAATCAACCATCTCCAAGTTGTACATGACTGGATCTGCTCACACCTACCTTATGTGTCATCTCATTGTAACTGTAGGCTTGTACCGTGGGAATCAAGGAGAGGATGTGAATTGGCGGCCAGTATCCTGTTTCTACAACACAAACTGCATGCATATATTAACTGGGTTCCATATTCATAAGAACAGAAAATTACTTAACTCAAGATAGTCCGGGTGCTGTTTTACGAGCTCTCCGTAATAGGCCACGTTAGCCTCACTGCTGAAGAAATACAGGTCTGCTGTGTACACTACTCTGGTCGCTATGTGCTGCCTGCAGCTATCTGCGACTGCAAGTGATGGGCTGCGGTTGATGTCTCGGTGACTCTCTGGATGACCGACTGGAACTGACTGGGCCTCCGGTCTGCGTCGTCGATCTAAATACAGGCGGTCGAGAGGCGTTGGCGGTGCGTTGCCCGCAAGTCTGTTTTTGGCCTCTCTCCTGATAGGCACATTGCTTGCGCCTGCTATCGATGTTTTCACAACCTCTTTGCCGCCTGGTGTGCTGGCGACAGCTTACGCCAGCACACTACCCACTAGGAAATCGAAACCATATGTACATACTGGATTTGAAGCTCAGTATCCACAAGTCAGTTTCGTAAAGCAGTACAATGCAATTCTCAAAAGGTATCGAAAGATATCCATCACTGTTCAGTACAAAACGTTTCCAGTAAATTTACAAAATCAGTGATAGCTGAGTCATTGCAGACAATGCGTCTTAACTCTCATCTAGGAGCCGGAAATGGACTGTTAGTGCACAGTTATCTGCATATGATCCTCGGTTAAGAATGGAAAATGATGATGAAGAGTACCCATTCAAGTCAGAAACACAATCACGTGAAGGAGCACTACAGGTGTGAAAAGCACGTAAAATTACAAAAACGCAGACAGTTTAGAGACTACATGTGTCAATGGAACAGGCACAAAGCATCGATCTGTGTAAGTTTTTTTATAAGCAAAGAAAATATTAATTTTCGTTTGTAAAAAATATGATTGCAAAATAAAGTTAAAAAAATAGTTACTGCTAGTGAGACTGGAACCAGTGACTAATACAGTAACCACACTTAACGCCAACAACCAGCTAGCAGCGATTAGTTGGAATTTTTTTTCCTTAACCACGTCCGGAAATCTTCCAGTCATTAAAGATGATTTCTTTCGAATCTCTTTGAGAACTGCGTCGTGCTGTGTTAGAAAACCGATGCCGGGGCACTGTAGAGGGCAGAGCAATTTCTGAGTTACCCTTATATGAACAGTTACCGAAACAAAGCTTAGTACAAGTGACACTTATGTAGCTGAACTATAATTCCCATTCAAAATTTGTCGTCTTTTATGTTAGCAGAAGAGCCAACACCGTGTTATGAGTGGAGGCCGAAATGCACGCGTTTTAGCTCACGCAGACTGGCGTGAGGAGGAAAGAACTATACTGACGTGAGGTCTGGAACATTACAAAGAATGAGAATCCAGAAAGCGGACGTAATTAGTTTGATACTTAACTTTAATCCATTAATGATGAACGTCGCTCTTGACGGTACATGATTCACAATACTATCTGTTCAGAATACATTCTTGAATATACTAAGTATAGTAACTGAATATGGCGCCTTGCTAGGTCGTAGCATATGACGTAGCTGAAGGCTATGCCAAACTATCGTCTTTGGAAATGAGAGCGTATGTAGGCAGTGAATCATCGCTAGAAAAGTCGGCTGTACAACTGGGGCGAGTGCTAGGGAGTCTCTCTAGACTAGACCAACCGTGTGGCGGCGCTCGGTCTGCAATCACTGATAGTGGCGACACGCGGGTCCGACGTATACTAACGGACCGCGGCCGATTTAAAGGCTACCACCTAGCAAGTGTGGTGTCTGGCGGTGACACCACAGGTTCCCTTCACAGATTAATGTTGAATTATAGACTGAAAAGCACCAGGGATAGTCTACAGCATCGACCCTTCGCAACTACTGCACTCTTTCAGAGTCTTAGACTCTCATGACTGCAGTCTGTTTTTTGTACAAGATGTGGATATCACTAGGTACTGGATCGAATGGGAAATGTTGACAGAACACATCATGAAGTACTGAAGAACAGTTGCAATTTCGTCTTGGAGAAAAGTGTGCGTGGTGGAAACAGTACGCGGAGACCGGCAGATTAATTACTGGCGTATTAGCAGTCATTTTTTTCGTCGTTTTCAGTACTTGAATGGAAAGAAATCCTAATACGTGATACAATGACAAGTATCCTCTGCTATGCACTTCCCACTGGCTTGCTTATTGCAGAAGACTTGAATACAGTAAGCAGTTTCAGTTTCGTGTGAGATTCACTGCTTATACAAAATCGAAAATATTTAATCCGAATGGAATTTCCAATTTACAAGAGATGTCCTAATTTATGACAGTCAATAAATAATGAAAGATCGTTTGTATCACACTTGTCAGAGTCTTATTCAATATCTTGATTCTGAAGAAAACGGCCTTCAATAAATCTCGAATTTTTGCTACAGCATTTGCACAAGTTAATGCTTCGTTAATGCTCATTTTTTTTAAGGGATCTGAACTGTTCAGTGTGGCAGGAGCAGTTACAACATCTATAGTATCATTTTTTCTGATTATTTCATTTGAGCAAGTTCCTGAGTCTGTTCTGCCGCCGGTCCTTCAACGGCAAGTAAAGTAAGTTTGGAAAGCATGCAGCAGACGAAGGGTATAATTTTTCTACTTGTGTAGTATTTGCCACCAGAAATTTCTCTTGTAGCGGCCTCTAAACTTCGCTTTACTTGGAGGGCTAATATAAAAAAATTTTCATAAACGAGCATGTATAGTCTTCTGACGTCGTTTTCTAAGGCATCGACGTACTGCAGAATATAATAGTACGTAACTGAACGAGAAATCACATAGTCCTAATGTTTCTACGCACTTGTGCAGTAAAAAGAATGCGTGTGGCCGCTTCAGCGTTTCAAAGTATGTAATCTGTATCCGGATTCTGACTAAATCTCCTCGTGCCGCCTTCTTTGTTATCTGGAACTGTCACCGGATATCGCATCGTGTTACGGCGTCTTAAAAAATAACAGCGAGAATAGGTGGATGGAGTTTTGTGTACTACAGAGGGTATTTGTGGCGTAATGTTTCTTCTTCTGTCAAACTGAAGAGCATAAAATCAATTTCTAGCTTCAACTCCGAATTTGTGTGCTTCACCTGTCTTTTCTGTTTTCTCAGTATTTCTTCTTCCTCCAATGAAGCCGTGCAAAATTCTTTTAGGCAGTCCTCCAGTGCTTATATGCCTGTTTCTTTCCATTTGCTTCTGTAATCTACGATCCATTCTTCCAAGCTCCGTACGTACAATCACCATTTCATGTGATCAAAAGTATCGGACACCCCAGAAATACACTCCTGGAAATGGAAAAAAGAACACATTGACACCGGTGTGTCAGACCCACCATACTTGCTCCGGACACTGCGAGAGGGCTGTACAAGCAATGATCACACGCACGGCACAGCGGACACACCAGGAATCGCGGTGTTGGCCGTCGAATGGCGCTAGCTGCGCAGCATTTGTGCACCGCCGCCGTCAGTGTCAGCCAGTTTGCCGTGGCATACGGAGCTCCATCGCAGTCTTTAACACTGGTAGCATGCCGCGACAGCGTGGACGTGAACCGTATGTGCAGTTGACGGACTTTGAGCGAGGGCGTATAGTGGGCATGCGGGAGGCCGGATGAACGTACCGCCGAATTGCTCAACACGTGGGGCGTGAGGTCTCCACAGTACATCGATGTTGTCGCCAGTGGTCGGCAGAAGGTGCACGTGCCCGTCGACCTGGGACCGGACCGCAGCGACGCACGGATGCACGCCAAGACCGGAGGATCCTACGCAGTGCCGTAGGGGACCGCACCGCCACTTCCCAGCAAATTAGGGACACTGTTGCTCCTGGGGTATCGGCGAGGACCATTCGCAACCGTCTCCATGAAGCTAGGCTACGGTCCCGCACACCGTTAGGCCGTCTTCCGCTCACGCCCCAACATCGTGCAGCCCGCCTCCAGTGGTGTCGTGACAGGCGTGAATGGAGGGACGAATGGAGACGTGTCGTCTTCAGCGATGAGAGTCGCTTCTGCCTTGGTGCCAATGATGGTCGTATGCGTGTTTGGCGCCGTGCAGGTGAGCGCCACAATCAGGACTGCATACGACCGAGGCACACAGGGCCAACACCCGGCATCATGGTGTGGGGAGCGATCTCCTACACTGGCCGTACACCACTGGTGATCGTGGAGGGGACACTGAATAGTGCACGGTACATCCAAACCGTCATCGAACCCATCGTTCTACCATTCCTAGACCGGCAAGGGAACTTGCTGTTCCAACAGGACAATGCACGTCCGCATGTATCCCGTGCCACCCAACGTGCTCTAGAAGGTGTAAGTCAACTACCCTGGCCAGCAAGATCTCCGGATCTGTCCCCCATTGAGCATGTTTGGGACTGGATGAAGCGTCGTCTCACGCGGTCTGCACGTCCAGCACGAACGCTGGTCCAACTGAGGCGCCAGGGGGAAATGGCATGGCAAGCCGTTCCACAGGACTACATCCAGCATCTCTACGATCGTCTCCATGGGAGAATAGCAGCCTGCATTGCTGTGAAAGGTGGATATACACTGTACTAGTGCCGACATTGTGCATGCTCTGTTGCCTGTGTCTATGTGCCTGTGGTTCTGTCAGTGTGATCATGTGATGTATCTGATCCCAGGAATGTGTCAATAAAGTTTCCCCTTCCTGGGACAATGAATTCACGGTGTTCTTATTTCAATTTCCAGGAGTGTATATGTTTTTCATATTAGGTGGATTGTGCTGCCACCTACTGCCAGGTACTCCATGTCAGCGTCATCAGTAGTCATTAGACATCGTGAGACAGCAGAATGGGGCGCTCCGAGGAACTCACGGACTTCGAACGTGGTCAGGTGATAGAGTGTCACTTATGTCATACGTTTGTACGCGGGATTTCCACACTCCTAAACATCACTAGGTCCATTGTTTACGATGTGATAGTGAAGTGGAAACGTGAAGGGACACGTACAGCACAAAAGCTTACAGGCCGACCTCCTCTGTCGACTGACATAGACCACCGACAGTTGAAGAGGGTCGTAATGAGTAATAGGCAGACCTCTATTCAGACCATCACACACGCCGGTAAATGTGTGGACAACATGGTTGCGGTAAATGCCAAACGACGCCTCGCTTGGTGTAAGTAGCGTAAACATTGGACGATTGAACAATGGAAGAACGTTGTGTGGAGTGACGAATCACGGTACACGATTTGGCGATCCGATGGCAGGGTGTGGGTACGGCGAGTGCCCGAAGAACGTCATCTGCCAGTGTGTGTTGTGCCAACAGTAAAATTCGGAGGTGGTGGTGTTATGGTGTGGTCGTGTTTTTCATGGAGGGGCTTGCACCCCTTGTTTTTTGCGTGGCACTATCACAGCACAGGCCTACATTGATGTTACACCTTCTTGTTTCCCATTGTTGAATAGCAATTCGGGAATGGCGATTGCATCTTTCAACACGATCGAGCACCTGTTCATAATGCACGGCCTGTGGCGGAGTGGTTAAATAACATCTCTGTAATGGACTGCCCTGCACAGAGTCCTGACCTGAATCGTATAGAACACCTTGTCTTGTGACAGCCAGAGCGAGAGCACCAGCAGCAGCGAGTACTGTTTGTATAAAGCGTTTTTGTACTTATTTGCTGCGCTTAGCTTTTAAATAGTGTTTCTGGGAAAACCTAGCGTAGTTTTCGCGTCTCGTATTTCAGTAAGTGTTTCTTGATTATCAGAGTAGCTCATCAGAAGATTATCTTGGGAATTTGTCACCGTATAGAGTAGGGTAAACATAGTCATGTGTAGGGACTGTGGTTGTTGTGAGCGGACGCAAGGAGAATTGGCCACTCTTCGGGGGCAGGTGGAGGCTTTGTCTGTTAGGCTCATCGAGCTCGAGGCGCAGGCGTCGGCTCGTAGTGGCGTTGGGGCAACTGTGGTGAGACCTATGCCTACTTCGGTGGCCTTGGAATCACATGGAACCCCTGATGTCGCTGCGTCTTCCGGCAGTGAGCATCTTACCGGTCAGCCATCACTCCAGGGTGAATGGCGGACAGTGGTGGGCTCGCGCGTGCCTGGCCGAAAGGCGAAGGTGGGATCTGGCCGCGTGGCAGCTGCCTTACCCCTTTCCAACAGGTACGGGGTGCTTCCTAGTGGTGATGACGTCGTTTCCGAGCCACCACAGGATGCCTCGCCTGTTGGGCCAGTGGCCGATTCTCCGGCAAGGTCCCGACAGTCACAGAGGGCGGGCCTATTAGTTATAGGGAGCTCCAACGTTAGGCGGGTTATGGAGCCCCTCAGGAAAATAGCGGGTAGGTCGGGGAAGAATGCCAGTGTGCACTCGGTGTGCTTGCCGGGGGGTCTCGTCCGTAATGTGGAGGAGGCCCTTCCGGCAGCTATTGAACGCACTGGGTGTGACCGGCTGCAGATAGTAGCACATGTCGGAACGAATGACGCCTGCCGCTTGGGTTCTGAGGCCATCCTTGGTTCCTTCCGGCGGCTGGCTGATTTGGTGAAGACAACCAGCATCGCACGCGGAGTGCAAGCTGAGCTTAATATCTGCAGCATAGTGCCCAGAGTCGATCGCGGTCCTCTGGTTTGGAGCCGTGTGGAGGGTCTAAACCAGAGGCTCAGACGACTCTGCGACTATAATGGTTGCAAATTCATCGACCTCCGTTATTGGGTGGAGAACTGTAGGGCCCCCCTAGACAGGTCAGGCGTGCACTACACACCGGAAGCAGCTACTAGGGTAGCAGAGTACGTGTGGCGTGCACACGGGGGTTTTTTAGGTTAGAGGGACCCCCCCTTGGGCGAAACGATAAAATACCTGACGGCTTACCAGAGAGGACATTATCATCGTTGATAAAGAACGTTCGTCCTCAGAGACCAAAAACAGGAAAAGTTAACGTAATATTGGTAAACTGCAGGAGTATCCAGGGCAAGGTTCCTGAATTAGTATCTCTTATTGAAGGAAATAGTGCGCATATAGTATTAGGAACGGAAAGTTGGTTAAAACCGGAAGTGAACAGTAACGAAATCCTAGATACAGAATGGAATATATACCGCAAGGATAGGATAAACGCCAATGGTGGAGGAGTATTTATAGCAGTAAAGAATTCAATAATATCCAGTGAAGTTATTAGCGAATGCGAATGTGAAATAATCTGGGTTAAGTTAAGTATCAAAGGTGGGTCAGATATGATAGTCGGATGCTTCTATAGACCACCTGCATCAGCAACCGTAGTAGTTGAGCGCCTCAGAGAGAACCTGCAGAACGTCGTGAAGAAGTTTCGTGATCATACTATTGTAATAGGGGGAGACTTCAATCTACCAGGTATAGAATGGGATAGTCACACAATCAGAACTGGAGCCAGGGACAGAGACTCTTGTGACATTATCCTGACTGCCTTGTCCGAGAATTACTTCGAGCAGATAGTTAGAGAACCAACTCGTGAAGCTAACGTTTTAGACCTCATAGCAACAAATAGACCGGAACTTTTCGACTCCGTGAATGTAGAAGAGGGTATCAGTGATCATAAGTCAGTGGTTGCATCAATGACTACAAGTGTAATAAGAAATGCCAAGAAAGGAAGGAAAATATATTTGCTTAACAAGAGTGATAGGGCACAAATCGCAGAATATCTGAGTGACCACCATCAAACGTTCATTTCTGAGGAAGAGGATGTGGAACAAAAATGGAAAAAATTCAGAAACATCGTCCAGTACGCCTTAGATAAGTTCGTACCGACTAAGGTCCAAAGCGAGGGGAAAGATCCACCGTGGTATAACAATCATGTACGAAAGGTACTACGGAAACAAAGAAAGCTTCATCATAGGTTTAAGAGTAGTCGAATCATAGCTGATAAGGAAAAGCTGAACGAAGCGAAAAAGAGCGTAAAGAGAGCAATGAGAGAAGCATTCAACGAATTCGAACATAAAACATTGGCAAACAATCTAAACAAGAACCCTAAAAAGTTTTGGTCATATGTAAAATCGGTAAGCGGATCTCAATCCCCTATTCAGTCACTCGTTGACCACGATGGCACCGAAACACAGGACGACCGAAGAAAGGCAGAAATACTGAATTCAGTGTTCCGAAACTGTTTCACTGCGGAAAATCGTAACACGGTCCCTGACTTCAGCCGTCGCACGGACGCCAAAATGGAAAATATTGAAATAAACGATATCGGAATTGAAAAACAACTGCTATCACTTAGTAGCGGAAAAGCATCCGGACCAGACGAGATACCCTTAAGATTCTACAGTGATTATGCTAAAGAACTTGCCCCCTTTCTATCAGCAATTTATCGTAGATCGCTGGAAGAACGTAAAGTACCTAGCGACTGGAAGAAAGCGCAGGTCGTTCCCATTTTCAAGAAGGGTCATAAATCAGATGCGAATAATTATAGGCCTATTTCGCTTACGTCAATCTGTTGTAGAATAATGGAACATGTTTTGTGTTCTCGTATTATGACGTTCTTAGATAATACAAATCTCCTTCATCATAACCAACATGGATTCCGCAAACAGAGATCATGTGAAACTCAGCTCGCCCTATTTGCCCAAGAAATTCACAGTGCCGTAGACACTGGCGAGCAGATTGATGCCGTATTCCTGGACTTCAGGAAGGCATTTGATACGGTTCCGCACTTACGTTTAGTGAAAAAAATACGAGCTTACGGAATATCGGACCAGGTTTGTGATAGGATTCTGGATTTCCTAGAAGAAAGAACACAACATGTCATTCTTAACGGTTCAAAATCTGCAGATGTAGAGGTAATTTCGGGAGTACCGCAGGGAAGCGTGATAGGACCTTTATTGTTTACAATATACATAAATGACTTAGTTGACAACATCGGTAGCTCCGTGAGGCTATTTGCAGATGACACGGTTGTCTACAAGAATGTAGCAACATCAGAAGACTCGTACGTACTCCAGGAGGACCTGCAGAGGATTAATGCATGGTGCGACAGCTGGCAGCTTTCCCTAAACGTAGATAAATGTAATATAATGCGCATACATAGGGGCAGAAATCCATTCCAGTACGATTATGCCATAGGTGGTAAATCATTGGAAGCGGTAACGACCGTAAAATACTTAGGAGTTACTATCCGGAGCGATCTGAAGTGGAATGATCACATAAAACAAATAGTGGGAAAAGCAGGCGCCAGGTTGAGATTCATAGGAAGAATTCTAAGAAAATGTGACTCATCGACGAAAGAAGTAGCTTACAAAACGCTTGTTCGTCCGATTCTTGAGTATTGCTCATCAGTATGGGACCCTTACCAGGTTGGATTAATAGAAGAGATAGACATGATCCAGCGAAAAGCAGCGCGATTCGTCATGGGGACATTTAGTCAGCGCGAGAGCGTTACGGAGATGCTGAACAAGCTCCAGTGGCGGACACTTCAAGAAAGGCGTTACGCAATACGGAGAGGTTTATTATCGAAATTACGAGAGAGCACATTCCGGGAAGAGATGGGCAACATATTACTACCGCCCACGTATATCTCGCGTAATGATCACAACGAAAAGATCCGAGAAATTAGAGCAAATACGGAGACTTACAAGCAGTCGTTCTTCCCACGCACAATTCGTGAATGGAACAGGGAAGGGGGGATCAGATAGTGGTACAATAAGTACCCTCCGCCACACACCGTAAGGTGGCTCGCGGAGTATAGATGTAGATGTAGATGTAGATGTTATGGAACTCCGACTTCGTGCCAGGCCTCACCGACCGACATAGATATCTCTACTCAGTGCAGCACTCAGTTAAGAATTGGCTGCCATTCCCCAAGAAACCTAAGGCTAAGGATGGGCCAACACCATATTGAATTCCAGCATTACCGAAGGAAGGCGCCACGAAATTTTAAGCCATTTTCAACCAGGTGTTCGGATACTTTTGACCACATCGTGTACCTTCAATTTCTTCTTGCGACACTTAAAACTAACCTCAAAAAACTTTCGCTCTTGGTCTCTGCAGTCTTCCATGTACTTCCGAGACACCCACATACATAGTTGATATTTTCTAACTTGCAGTTAGTTTCCGTTTCCTGTTACAAGGCTAATTCAAAAAGTGTCTGCACATCGTTTTCTAATGTATTACAACAAAACAAAATTTACAACGACATTCTTTTTCAACATCGTAACTCTGCTATGTTCAACTATAATAATAAAACATACAGTATACTTACGCTTTTCCTCAAACAAAAAAAATGGTTCAAATGGCTCTGAGCACTATGGGACTCAACATCTTAGGTCATAAGTCCCCTAGAACTTAGAACTACTTAAACCTAACGACATCACACACACCCATGCCCGAGGCAGGATTCGAACCTGCGACCGTAGCAGTCCCACGGTTCCGGACTGCAGCGCCAGAACCGCTAGACCACCGCGTCCGGCCCTCAAACAAAAGTTTACTTGTATTACAAAAACGGCAACTGTGATATTTATGTTAATGATGTAAACTATTTGGTCACCTTTGTTGAAGATGCAAGTTATTTACCTAAATATTTGTTAAATAAACTGTACACATAGTAAAATTTGACGTATAATGCCTAACGTCCCATTTTATTCAGTTTTGTTCAAAAAATCAAAGGTAACCCAAAACTATTGTTTGTCTCTAATTTGTAATTTCAAAACTGGCTGGATTTTAAATCTAAAGCTTTTTGGTAATTTTGCATGATTTTTCGTGCGAACTGTCTTTTTCCGTCAGATGGGCCGAGCGCGGACTCCTCACCGTAGTTTTTAGTTGCTAACCTGTCTCGAGAATGACACGCAGATAACTGTGCACAGGCTCTTCATATCTGACTCCCAGGGACATGTGACACTCCAACGTTTCGATGACAAGAACTCAATAAATTCTTGTGTACCAGTAGCCCTGAGGTTGGCAAGAGAAAAATGTCAAATGACTGAGAAGCCAGGCAAAGGCATGGCGTGCTTAGAGGCAGGCTATTGATTACGTCGCCTCAAAATGGCTCTGAGCACTATGCGAAGTAACTTGAGAGGTCATCAGTCGCCTAGAACTTAGAACTAATGAAACCTAACTAACCTAAGGACATCACACACAGCCATGCCCGAGGCAGGATTCGAACCTGCGACCGGAGCCGGCTGATTACGTCGGCTGTATACTTCGTGAACGGTAAGGCTTTGCTTTACAGCATTCTCTCTCGACAGTCCGTAAGTTACTTTTCAGATCAGACGGTCTGGCCTGGTGTAAAGTACCTCGCTGTTCCGAGCCAGGCGCCCACCCATCTCTAAAAAGCATTTCACTAAAAATATTTTTACGTGTAGCAATTTCTAATTTCTTAGGTAACTTCGGAATATAAAGTTGAATAAAGAGAGTTTAAAGACAGCAAGGAATTCGACGAGGGGCATTCAATAAATAATGCAACACCTTTTCTTTCTCGGCCAAGTTCAGTTGAAAAAATACGGCATTTGTTGTGGGACGTGGAATATTCCCGCTTCAGCCCCAGTAGTTCCACAAAGTTCCGATAGGTGGCGGTGCTATACGTAGGGTTCAAAATGGCGTCTGTAAAGGTGGTGCGTTCGAGGTAAAGAGCTGTCATTGAGTTTATTTTGGAGGGAAACGCGGCCCTTGCAGAATATTTGCGGAGACCTGGCAGTGAACAAATGCACGGTGAGTCGTTGGGCTAGGCGCCTGCCACCATCGCAGCAACATCACGCAGTCTTGTCCGATCTCCCGTGTGGCGGCCGGCCGCACACAGCTGTGGCTCGCGCAATGTTGGGACATGCGGACACTTTCATCCGACGTGATCGACGGATGCAAACGAACCTCTCTTTTTCCCAAGACAACGCATGGCCCTACACAAGTCTGTGCACCCGAAAAGGGGTCACCAAACTTCATTGAACTGATCTTCCTCATCCATTGTACAGCCCAGACATCCGATTTCTATCTCTTCCGGCCAATGAAGGTTGCATTCCGCGAAAAGCAGCGCGTGGATGATGGATGTAGCAAGACGTTGGCTGCGACGTCAACCAATGGGGTGGTACCAAGCGAGCATACGGGTCCTCCCAGTATGGTGATGTAAGGCCGTCGCATTGAATGGAGATTTTGTAGAAAAATAGGGTTTTGTAATTAAAAGATTAGGAAATAATGTGGTATATTGGAATCTTGAATTAAACGGACCTGCTTTCAGAAAAAAACCTCCTGTTGCACTACTTATTAAACGCCACTCAGAGAAAAGCAGTAAACCCTAGATTCCTTAAAGAATTCAGCTTCCATGTACAAAAGAGCTTGAAACGTGTAGGTGGTGGTTAGGTGTGTGTATTAATGTGTTAAATATTTGATGTTAAGCTTGTAAGCGAGAAAAAGTTCAAAATAGGTTTGAAATTATTCTAAAAGTTTGCTGGAAGTCGCTAAGTGGTCTTGTTATGAAAGACTGGAACAATATCGTGTGGGTAATTTGCGCTACATTTAAAGTAAAAATAATTTTTCACGCGTGTCAATGCTTATGAAGTCATATTTGCTGAACTTTGTGTCATACAATGATATAATTTTGCACTTACACTCATTGGTCTATGTGGATACTGTCTGCAAAAGTCGTCATTAAGGGAGTAAATTACGTCAGGACTGACGCTCAAGTTTGAATCCATGAAGAGTGAAACTGTAGTAAGCGAAAACTTTTTTCTTATGACCTTTTTGCGGGCGGACTGGCGGGAGGGGGTAGGAGGGCGGTGAATGTGAGCTAGAAAAAATTCCCTAAATGTTTAAAACTAAGTGTAAAGAATGATGGCTGTAGCTAGGAGCGTTACTTCTGTAACGATGGATGAATAAAGTTCGGGTATTGGCGCGCCGTCAGTTGCTCTGCCTCGAGACAAACACGCACAATTCAGTTGGTGTCCTGGGTAGCATATTGGTTACAATCCCTGCTACCGTCCCATGTCCAATTTTTGTATAGCTCTCCCTTATTCGGTTTTAGGAAACCGAACAAAGGACACGTTTGGTGACACTTTCTCTGGCGGACCGCTCGAATTTCAGGGTGCAACGACCAGAATGGATACGATCAGTGCCGATAAACTCGGCAACGGCGCAATGTATCTAATTTTTTTCTTAACAATTATTTCTCAGTACAAACTACCCCTACAAGCTTTTCAGACAATTACTGACCTTTTTGTGCAGATAGCTCGAATCGTCGCGATTCTCTGCTAGAAGAGGATGGAAACGTAGGGCAGCCAGTAAACACAGTGTGAACTGCGTCTGGAAAATCATGAGTACTGTTAAGCTTTCCAACCAGTAGCGATTACTAGCAATGATATGCACAGTGTGCAACTGCTAATATTTCCGGTAATGAAAACAGGTCAGCGGAAGGCAAACTCAAGCGCCAAAGAAACTGGTATAGGCATGTGTATTCAAACACAGAGGTATGCAAGCAGGCAGAATACGGCGCTGCGGTCGCAACGCCTACGTGAGACAAGTGTCTGGCACAGTTGTTAGATCGATTACTGCTGCTACAATGGCATGTTATCAAGATTTAAGTAAGTTATAGTCGGCGCACAGCATCTCCGAGGTAGCGATGAAGTGGGAATTTTCCAGTACGACCATTTCTCGAGTGTACCGTGAATACCAGGAATCCGGCAAAACTTCAAATCTCCGATATCGCTGCAGCGCTAAAAAGATCCTCCAAGCACAGGACCACCGACGACTGAAGAGACTCGTTCAACGTGACAGAAGTGTAGCCCTTCCGCAAATTGCTGGAGATCTCAATGCTGGGCCATCAAGTGTCATTGTGCGAACCATTCAACGAGACATCATCGATATGGGCTTTCGGAGCCGGAGGCCCACTCGTGTACCCTTGATGGCTGCACGAGACAAAGCTTTACGCCTCTCCTGAGCCTGTCAATGCCGACATTGCACTGTTGGATTGGAACCATGTTGCGTGGTCGGACGAGTCTCATTTCAAATTGTATCGACGCGTACGGCTATGGAGAGACCTCACGAATCCTGGATGTCGGCCGGGGACTGTTCAAGCTAGTGGAGGCTCTGTAATGACGTGGGGCTTGTGCAGTTGGAGTGATACCCCTGATACGTCTAGATGTGACTCTGACAGGTGACACGTATGTAAGCATCCTGTCTGATCACCTGCACCCATTCATGTCCACTCTGCATTCGGACGGACTTGCGCAATTCCAGCAGGACAATGCGACACTCCACACCTCCAGGACTGCTACAGAGTGGCTCCAGGAACACTCTTATGAGTTTAAACTCTTCCGCTGGCCACCAAAGTTTCTAGACATGAACATTATTGACCATATCTGGGATGCCTTGCAACATGCCGTTCAGAAGAGATCTCCATCCCTTCGTACTCTTACGAATTTATGGATGGTTCTGCAGTGTTCGTGGAGTCAGTTCCCTCGAGCACTACTTCAGACATTAGTCTAGTGGAAGCAACTCATGTTGCGGCACTTCTACGTGCTCGCGGGGGGCTCTTCACATACGCAATAAACAACATATCCTGCAATTTTTAGTCTGTCTCTGACCACTCGATGTAACACCGAGTCCGGCTTCTCTATTTCTAGACCTGACAGCTCTATTTGTGTGCACCTGCGTCGTCTTCTCACGTAACTTCTGTTACGCGTGCGACAACTGAGGAAGAACAGTTGGAAATGGTATTAGTGTCAGCTCACGTGACATATCCTCAGTTTGAACCGCTAACCTTATGTCCTAAGAATTAATCCTCTTTACATATGAGAACATATTAGTTCTGTTGCATCTACACAGTCCGCCAGGCCAGATGTAGTAGTTATCAAATATACACTACTGGCCATTAAAATTGCTACACCAAGAAGAAATGCAGATGATAAACGGGTATTCATTGGGCAAATATACTATACTAGAACTACATGTGATTACATTTTCGCGCAATTTGGGTGCACAGATCCTGAGAAATCAGTAGCCAGAACAACCACATCTGGCCGTAGTAACGGCCTTGGTACGCCTGGGCATTGAGTCAAACAGAGCTTGGATGGCGTGTACACGTACAGCTGCCCATGCAGCTTCAACACGATACCACAGTTCATAAAGAGTAATGACTGGTGTATTGTGACGAGCCAGTTGCTCGGCCACCATTGACCAGACGTTTTCAGTTGGTGAGAGATCTGGAGATTGTGCTGGCCCGGGCAGCAGTCGAACATTTTCTGTATCCAGAAAGACCCGTACGGGACCTGCAACATGCGGTCGTGCATTATCCTGCTGAAATGTAGGGTTTCGAAGAGATCGAATGAAGCGTGGAACCACGGCTCGTAACACATCTGAAATGTAACGTCCACTGTTCAAAGTGCCGTCAATGCGAACAAGAGGTGATCGAGACGTGTAACCAATGGCACCCCATACCATCACGCTGGGTGATACGCCAGTATGGCGATGACGAATACACGCTTCCAATGTGCGTTCACGGCGATGTCGCCAAACGCGAATGTGACCATCAAGATGCTGTAAACAGAACCTGGACTCATCCGAAAAAATGACGTTTTGCCATTCGTGCACCCAGTTTCGTCGTTGAGTACACCATCGCAGGTGCTCCTGTCTGTGATGCAGCGTCTAGGGTAACCACAGCCATGGTCTCCGAGCTGATAGTCCATGCTGCTGCAAACGTCGTCGAACTGTTCGTGCAGATGGTTGTTGTCTTGCAAACGTCTCCATCTGTTGACTCAGGGATCGAGACGTGGCTGCACGATCCGTTACAGCCATGCGGATAAGATGCCTGTCATCTCCACTGCTAGTGATACGAGGCCGTTGGGATCCAGCACGGTGTTCCGTATTACCCTCCTGAACCCACCGATTCCATATTCTGCTAACAGTCATTGGATCTCGACCAACGCGAGCAGAAATGTCGCGATACGATAAACCGCAATCGCGATAGGCTACAATCCGACCTTTATCAAAGTTGGAAACGTGATGGTACGCATTTCTCCTCCTTACACGAGGCATCACAACAACGTTTCACCAGGCAGCGCCGGTCAGCTGCTCTTTGTGTATGAGAAATCGGTTGGAAACTTTCCTCATGTCAGCACTTTGTAGGTGTCGCCACCGGCGCCAACCTTGTGTGAATGCTTTGAAAAGCTAATCATCTTCGTGGTGTAGCAATTTTAATGGCCAGTAGTGTACTTCTCATCATCCATAAGCAGTTACTTGCGACTAATCACAGTGATAAGTAACAGAAGGAATACTTTAACTTCGGTGAAGAGCTGAGGGATGCATATTGTGAATTCGTAAAAGGTGATTTAGAGCTGTGACAAATTACGACTAAAAATGCCAACAACCGAAAAGCAATCACTGATATCGAAAGTCACAGTTTAGTCGATCCCTAATGCGGAGTAGCAGTGGTCAAGGCGCGGTGTCGCGGGCGAGGCGGCTACGTGACGCTTCGCACGTCAGCGGAAACTGCCCGGCCGGCGGTCGTCACCTGCGTGTTGGTGACACGGCGCGGTGGAGGCCCGCGCAGACGCAGGCAGCGCAGCCAAACAGCGGGCGAGGCGGCGATGGCCGCAGTTGCGTGATGAGTCGCTTATCTCGCCCCGTCTGCCGATGCGGGGCGGAAATACCAGGCGGCCAACTCTGTCCTCAGAGTCGCGGCTAAACGGGCGCTGTTCCCTCTGCTGAATTACAAACTGCCCGTCTGCAGTAGGGATGGACGACGTATATCGATGTCTCGACAACACTCGATCGGTTGCACTGAGGCACCATACTGAAGCGATACACTTGTTCTTGTTGTTGTGGTCTTCAGTCCTGAGACTGGTTTGATGCAGCCCTCCATGCTACTCTATCCTGTGCAAGCTTCTTCATCTCCCAGTACGTACTGCAGCCTACATCCTTCTGAATCTGCTTAGTGAATTCATCTCTTGGTCTCCCTCTACGATTTTTACCCTCCACGCTGCCCTCCAATACTAAATTGGTGATCCCCTGATGCCTCAGAACATGTCCTACCAACCGATCCCTTCTTCTAGTCAAGATGTGCCACAAAATCCTCTTCTCCCCAATTCTGTTCAATACCTTCTCATTAGTTTTGTCATCTACCCATCTAATCTTCAGCATTCTTCTGTAGCACCACATTTCGAAAGCTTCTATTCTCTTCTTGTCCAAACTATTTATCGTCCATGTTTCACTTCCATACATGGCTACACTCCATACAAATACTTTCAGAAACGACTTCCTGACACTTAAATCTATACTCGATGTTAACAAATTTCTCTTCTTCAGTAACGCTTACCTTGCCATTGCACTTGTGCTCTTGTGCTTCCATATATTCGATGTATCGACATTGCCTTATTCGCTGCGTCGAGAGTAACTACTCTCTCTTTTGTTTTGTTGTCTTGCTCCAATTCACTTTCATGTAGGGTTGGACTGAACTGTGACTTTCCGGTAACATAGATTTTTATTAATGCTACTTTTGGTAACTGGCATATTTAGCTGCGATTACTCACAGCTTTAAACTCCGTTTTACGAATTCTCAATCTGTATCCCTGCGCACTGCACCAACGCTAAAATGTTCCTTTGTTATTTACTGTTCCTGCTGGAGGAAATGTCGTAACTGAATAACGAAAACAATGCTTCATTTCTTTCAAAAGTCCTAGCTGCTAAAAGGATGTTTCGTAATAAAATGAAACTACGTTTGAAGTCAGATCACGATAGTTGGGTAATCACGCCACTAGAGTAGTTCTCTCGCAACTTTAAAAGAAATGACAGAAACAAATGATTTCCACAAAACGAGCTAAGACCCCTACTAAGGCTCATCTTTCATCTCACAAAGCTGACTACCGTGTAGTAAACAGCAAGGAACTTCACAACGCGGCAGAAGACCTTATCTTAGTTTCGACGTGTCTCGATAGACTGGTGGGCATGCGGCATTTTCCTTTCATTCTTCAACTCTGTACATTTCATAAAGATGAATATTTGATACGCCACGCGGTATCACTCATTTGCCACCCAGGCAACGGGACATCTGACAAGTTTTCCAACTCTTGCGTATACTGACCTTACTGTAATAACTGCTGTGCAACTGCAAATAATAAACTTTTGATGCAACTTGTACTCATGCAGTTAACCATTTCCCATTGTTACCTCCATCCTGTCTTGCTCACGCTGATGTTTTTAAACGGCCTTCTGTCTTTGTCATTGTCTTTCAAAAAAAGGTTTATTTAATAAAACACAGCCGCTCGGGATTAGCCGAGCGGTCAAAGGCGCTGCAGTCATGGACTGTGCGGCTGATCCCGACGGAGGTTCGAGTCCTCCCTCGGGCATGGGTGTGTGTGTTTGTCTTTAGGATAATTTAGGTTAAGTAGTGTGTAAGCTTAGGGACTGATGACCTTAGCAGTAAAGTCCCATAAGATTTCACACACATTTGAACATTTTTTAAAATAAAACACACTAAGACCGCCGGCTCCTCCCTGACGATGTCAGCCTTCATTAAATAAAGTGAAAGCGAAGTGGCAAGGCAACCACAAGTAAACAGAGTAGCTGCCAGAAGCAACGACGGATGACAGACGGTGGCGCAGACCCAACGAGTTTCCGCCCACCACCGCATCGTCTCGCTTACTTACGTCTGAGCAGAGTACCCTTCAGTCCAGTCAGCAGTCTCGCCAAAGACGGCGTTATCGTCTCTCTAGCGAGCCAGCAGTGCGATAGTCGTATTACACAGAACTCTGCATAAAAGTTTATGACCACTTGTTGTCTGTGAGAAGACACTAGTAGTTTCTTCTGTATCAAATGATACTGTAATGTTCCGTGACGGTAACACATACCTGTGGCATTCCTGTGGGCATGTATCGCTGCAAAGTTAATTATTTCATCTTGTTCAAGTTGTAATGGAGTGATCTAGTATTTTATGTGTTGTAGTATCATCTCGCCACTGGCGTTGCCGAGGTGGTAACACCGGTTGTCGTCAGATCACCGAAGCTGAGCGCTGTCGAACTTGGCTAACAGTGGGATGGGTGACCATTCGAGTCTACCGTGCGCTGTTGGCAAGCGGAGTGGTCTCACCACTTGGGAGACCAATTGAGGAGCTTCTTGACTGAAAAGTAGCGACGCCGGTCACGAAAACAGACAACGGCCAGGAGATCAGTGTGCTGTCCGCATCCCATGTCCTTCCGTATCCGCATTCAGCGACGTCTGTCGCCATAGGATGACACGGCGGTCGGTCGGTCTGTACTGCTCGGACGGAGAGTGAGTATCATCTCGATCGCATCCAGGAGTAAAGCTTAAGAACCCACTGTACCACTGTACCGACGAGCGTTGATTCGTCCACTGGAGCAAATAACGAGGAGTCTCAACGTTCACGTGGATAATGATGTAGATTAGATTATATTAGTATTTGCTCCATAGATCATGAATACGACGCTTCGTAATGCTGTGGAACGTGTCAAGTTAATAAAAGGTGTCAATACAAGATATTACATTACACAATATATTACGTGACACTTAATATATTTTTTTGGGTGGGGGTGGGGAAATTAGCCACTTACTATATCCAAAAATTCATTTAATGAGTAGAAGGAGTTGCCATTCAGAAATTCTTTTAATTTCCTTTGAAATGCTATATGGCTATCCGTCAGACTTTTGATGCTATTAGGTAAGTGACCAAAGATTTTTGTGGCAGCATAATTTACCCCCTTCTGAGTCAAAGTTAGATTTGACCTTGAGTAGTGAAGATCATCCTTTCTCCAAGTGTTGTAGCCACGTACACTGCTATTACTTTTGAATTCGTTCGGATTGTTAATAACAAATTTCAATATATATATTGTGAGGCTACAGTGAAGATCTGTAGCTCTTTAAATAAGTGTCTGCAGGATGATCTTGGATGAGCTCCAGCAACTATTCTGATTACACGCTTTTGTGCGATGAACGCTCTTTTACTCAATGATGAGTTACCCCAGAATATGATGCCATACGAAAGCAGAGAATGAATATAGGCGTGGTAAGCTAATTTACTGAGATGTATATCGCCAAAATTTGCAATTGCCCTAATAAAATAAGTAGCTGAACTCAAACGTTTCAGCCGATCTTCAGTGTGATTTTTTCCAGTTCAACCCCTCATCAATGCATACACCTAGAAATTTTGAATATTCCACCTTAGCTACCGATTTCTGATCGAAGTCTATATCTATTAATGGTGTCATTCCATTTACTTTGTGGAACTGTATATACTGTGTTTTTTCAAAGTTTAATGAGAGCCCATTTGCAGAGAACCACTTAATGATTTTCTGAAAAACATCGTTTACAATTTCAACGGTTAATTCTTTCTCTTGGGTGTGATAGCTACACTTGTATCATCGGCAAAAAGTACCAGCTTTGCATATTCGTGAATATAGAATGGCAAGTAATTAATATATATTAAGAACAGCAGAGGACCCTAGACCGAACCTTGCGGCACCCCATTCTTGATTGTTCAGCACTTTGAGGAATCACCAGTTTTTGCATATTATGTGAACTGCTTATTTCACGTCGTTCCCATGTACAGTCCGTCCTGGGTTTTCCTTGTGTATTTCGATGTTTTCTGTGTCTCATATAAAGTGTTTAACCATGTCTGAATCGCCACAGGAAATGTCTCTAAACGAACTCGTTCAGTTTGAGGAAGAGCAGACTGAAGTGCTGCTGCTCAGTGTACACCAATTACTATCGCAGCAAGCAGGACCGCCACTGGTAGCTGTACCCGGGTTTCACTCGTTCAATAGTAACGACGAGGACTGCTCAGAGTACCGAACCCAGATGGAGGCCCATTTCGCAGCATAAAACATTATACATGTGGCGTGCAATGTTCTTTTTCTTTCGATGATCGTAGCCGAAGTCTACTGTCAGTATTTAAGACTGTTTTCCAGTTCTCGTCCAGAAACTGTCAATTATGACGACCTTGTTAGGCTGCTCAATGAACTTCATGACGCTCAGGCTGGCCAGAGTAGCCGATCGGTTCTAGGCGCTTCAGTCTGGAACCGCGCGACCGCTGCGATCGCAGGTTCGAATCCTGCCTCGGGCATGGATGTGTGTGATGTCCTTAGGTTAGTTAGCTTTAACTAGTTCTAAGGTCTAGGGGACTGATGTTCTCAGATGTTAAGTCCCATAGTGCTCAGAGCCATTTGAACCATTTTTCATGACGCTCAGGTGCGTGACGCTGCAGGTTGGTTTAAATGTTTTCGTCTGAAGAAGTAGCTGCACAGACTTCAACAGATTTCACGGTACCTGACGCAGTCACAAAAAAACCTGACAGATGCACGCATTCAAGTTGCTGTTCTCAAATTTCTGAATGGTGGGCTCCATGTGGTTCCCAAGTTGTGCAGCGACCGTAAACCATAAAATTACCAAATAAGCAGCAACCAGTCTCAAAATCATGTTTTCTTTGTTATGTTTTGCAAATCGATTTCAACTGGTTAACAGCCATCATCAGTGTTACAAATACAAGAATAAAAATAAAAATAATAACCGTGACCAAATGAATAATGTACATAAGCAACGAAAGGTAAATTTGTATGTGCATTTTAAATGGTTTAATGCGTCTATATACATTTAATTGGTTTTACGTTGCTTTATGTACATTTATTCATTTGGTCACTGTTATTATTTTTATTTTTATTCTTGTATTTGTAGAACCGATGATGGCTGTTAATCAGTTGAAATCGATTTGCAAAAATAAATAAACAAAACATGATTTTGCGACTGGTTGCTGCTTATTTGGTAATTTTATTCTCAAATTGTCAGGTCCCTGTTCAAAACAGTTCCGTCCGTTGTTGAATCTCAAACTATTGTCGGTACAACTGAAGTAGATTTTGAAGCTCCGCGTATTTCTCTTGTTAAAACTGCACAAGACGTCTGGTCTAAAGTTGACGCTAATAATGTGAATGAACACAAGGCTCAGACTAACAGCAAAAGTAGAGCTAAAAACATCCATTCTCACGGTATACGAGGTGTATTACAGGATGCAGTGAGGAAGTCTTGTCCCAGTTCTTTTCAGATCATGACAGAAAAGTCTGGGGTTGTTGTGACGCGCCGGCCGAGGTGGCCCAGCGGTTCTAGGCGCTACAATCTGGAACTGCGCGACCGCTACGATCGCAGGTTCGAATCCTACCTCGGGCATAGATGTGTGTGATGTCCTTACGTTAGTTAGGTTTAAGTAGTTCTAAGTTCTAGGGAACTGATGACCTCAAAAGCTAAGTCCCATAGTGCTCAGAGCCATTTTTTTTTTTTGTTTTGACGCAAAATTTTTACAGCGTGGTCGACAAGATCGTAGGCAAACAGTGTGGGAGAGGTGCAGCACTGGGCAGGCGCTTAAGTTCCGCCGAGTTATCATCAACAAGTGATTGTCGCGTCGCCACGGCCATTAGGATGGCACAAGCAATCGGTTCTCCACAGCTACACAAGCCTCCTCCTGTTTTGCCTGCCTATAACAGACACAAAACACCAGTACTTGGTGTGTGTGCAGTTTTCCAGCAATTTTTCATGAAGTTACGGAATGCGTTTAGTTTCATGTAGGGTACTCAGTGCGGGGAAAAGTGTAAACGTTTTCGATTTAGACTTGCTTGACTTATACAGCCTGTGCGTTCAAAACAATTTCTTACAAATCAGTGCAACGCTTGTCCCCGATGGAATACCTGAGCAAGTTGCTCATTAACTGCGAAGACGGAAAGGCAATGGGTTTATCCGAATCGTTTCTGCAAGTCAATGGGCATCATATTTAATTATTCTCAAAAAGCCACAAGGAGGTTTACGTCTATGTGCTGATTTTAAAGCAACAGCAAACTCACAAAGTGTTGTGGAATCATTTCCTCTCCCACGTCAGCAGGAATTAATGAACAGATTGGGACAGGGCAGATTATTTTCTAAAATTCACTTACAGAGTTACCGTTGGAAGAGCAGTCCGAGCAATACTTCGTGCTCAACACTCAGCTGGGTTTGTTCCAGTTTCAAAGACTGCCGTTTGGAAGTGCTTCAGCTCCCGTTAGTTTTCAGCCGTTCCTGGAACGGTTAACAGCAGATGTCCCTTGTACGAACTATTTGGATGACATTGAAGCGGATAGTAGGTCTGCTGAACATTTGGCAGATTTTGACTACTTAAGTTCTTTCTGTGGTCGGCTTAAAGCGCAACAAGGAAAAGTGCTCCTTTCCTCTTGAAGAACTGGAATATTTAGGACATGTTATAAATGCTCTGTGTATTCATCCTCTCAATTCGCACTTGTCTGTGATTAAAGATCTGCCAGGGCCCTATAACATCGAGGAGCTCCAAGCTCTCATTGGGACACATTACTCACACTTCCTCCTCGCTTCACTCCCTGTCTATCTCCACCTCCTCCTTCTCTCTTTCCATTTCCTGTTGTCCCATTTCTCTGACCATCTCCTGCTCCCCCTATTGCTATCCATCTTTGCTTTCCCCATCTCTCTAGTCATCTACTTATCCCCCTTTATCTGTCCACATCATCCTTCCCCTCACACTGTCCATGTCCTCCCCCTCTCTATCTGCTCAGCTGTGACTATCCACACATGCAGCCCCTTGAATGTGTTCCAATGACTACCGCGCAACATGCCTGTCACGCATTGAATTCATTACAAACTCTGCGCAAATGGCTGCTCCACCGAACTGGCTGCGTTGGAACGGCATTCCATTTATGTGGTCCCAAGAATGTCAGGACGCATATCAGCAACTAATGGACGCACTATTAAGTCGTCATCGTTTGATTCATTTCGATCCAGTTTAGATTATTGCGTTAATTGTGGGTGCATCTTCTTACGGGATTGGAGCTGTGCTTTCCCAAAAAATTGGTTCTGCTGATGGACCTATTGATTTACCATCAAAAGCTCGCCACAAAGAGTAGTGTAGTAACAGGCAGCTTGAAAAGAGGCACTTGCCATTATTTGCGGTGTAAACAAGTTCCACAGATGTTCGTATGGTTGGAAGTTTTACTTGCTTACAAGTGAGCCGGTCTTTAAGTGCCTTCTGCAATCCTTCCGAGTCTCTCCCGCCACAGGCTGGGCAAAAATTGCAAAGTTGGGTAGTGATGTTGTCTAACTATCAGAACGACTTGTTGTACAGCTCCACTGCCTAAATTTCGAATGCTAACTTACTGTCGGAACCGACACAACATTTGGTTCGTCTGTTGAGTCGTATTAAAAGATCGATACACCGGATTTTGAATGTCTTCAAAATTTTCCTCTCAGTTTTGGGCATATTGACGTAGTAACTGCTTCTGGACCAGCTCTGCAGGTTAATTTGCAATACGTGCACCGTGGGTGGCCACGTAGTTTGAAAGACATTCCCCACCTATTCGTGTATCGCTCTTTGCATCGTCATACGCTATCCACAGAGTGAAATGTTCTCCTGTTGTACAGAGAGAAGACTATGCATATGTTGTGTTTCCTCGCTCCCTCCAATAGGAAGTTTTTGTCTCTATTGCATAGACATCATTTGGGATGTCGTTTATTCAAAGCAACTTGCCCACTTTCGTTGTTCTTGGAAGAGCACGGATGCTCAGATAGAGAAAATTACCTGTCATTGCAACGTTTGTGCTGAACATCAATCAGTCCGTCACAACGCTTTTTTCAGTGGCCACGTCCGCCCAGACTGTGGCAATGTATCCATCCAGGAACAAACGATCGATGTTGATAGACGCATGCAGTATATTTTTTATTACGGTATGTTGATAATTTTTGTTTTTGACAATCTAACTACAACTGAATGAAACACAATTTTCGTGCCATACCCGTTTCGTCTTGATTCTCTGCAAGGCATCTTCAGTGGCTTGGAATATGTACATATTTTTACTATTTAGTTTACATTTTGGGGCAGTGTACCTATAGGTTATAAACAGTTCTGGTGGTTGGTTTCTGCTATGATGCAGTAATATTTTCAATTCTACTTACAGGCTGCGAGGACGATTTTCTACATATTATGTTTCTGTTCCATTTCTGCTGCCGTTCCTCTTCTTATAATGCCACATGGGGTTTTTGTTTTTCACATTTCACAGCACTAGGAACTGAACACTTGTTTTGATGCAGTGTTTTGGTTTGTGTTGCCAGCTGTCGGATGTTATTGCCAAAGAGATCGAATGTTAATTTACAACTTTCAAGTGAAATTTTTGAGATATCTGTGATCTGTTTGAAAATATGTATATATATTCATATGTGTGTGTGTGTGTGTTTATGTGAAATAGTACCTGTTTGTTTTGGGGGAGGGGGAGAGAGAGAGAGAGAGAGAGAGAGAGAGAGAGAGAGAGAGAGAGATGTATTTTTTTCCGTGGCTGCTTGTGTGAGAGGGACGATTTTTATTTTATCACTTCTTTTATTAAGTGTAGTAGTGAGCCTATACTGACGTGTATTTGTTCATTTACCACATGTTTGTTTCCAGCGATGGCTTTCTGGATGTGGAAGTTTTCTTGCATTTGTATAAGGTATTTGTTCTGGTTGTTTAGTCTCATTATTTTCATTTCTTCTTCCATGTTTGTAGGATGGTGGTTATAGTGTTTTAAATGTTCTGCAGATGTGGAGTGGTTTGTTTCGTACTTCCAACACCTGATATGTTATTTTTCCCGGTTTAAAAGTGTATTTCCTTTTGTTGACCTCATGACATCCACCACTAATGGAAGTACAGTATCAGATCCAGTTTTTTGTTTCTAATGGCTTCCTGAGGCCCTCGTCACAGACGATGGGCCGCAATTCACGTTAGCAGGTATTCAACAATTTTATGCCACCAATTGCATACGGCACATGATTACTACTCATTTTCACCATAAGTGTAACGGAGAAGCTTAACAGTCATTCGAGTGTTCAGAAGTCATACGGAGGAACTCGATTCCTCCCACACACGGGAGCAAGCCTTAAGGATTTTTCTTTCCTCCTGCCACTGCTTGCCATAGGAGGTCGCTACCAGGATTATTACACGGTCGTCACCATTGTACCCTGTTGTATCTTCTACAGTCTCCAGTAGAAGAATTTGTTTTGCCCGGTCGGACAAAATTTCAGCTGTAGGATGAAGTCTTCTTTTAGATTTTTGGCAAGAAATAGCGTTGGGAGCATGGTGAGACAATAAAAGTCGCAGGACGGTCTTCTTACAAGGTACAAGATTGTACCGGGCTGCATCAGCATCACCACAAACAGCTACAGCGCTTTTCCCGGTACGTCAGTGGTTCTACCGCAGGATGTTTGCCCACAGGTCCAGCACAGCACTGGGGTCCGTCTCTCTGCCAGCCGTGGCCCACACCGTCCAGAGTGACGACCACGGATACCGACGCCGCGCCGCGCCGCCGCAGCACCAGCGCCCCCGCCTCCGCCCCCGCCACCCCCGCCGTCGCGGCCGACGTCGGTGCCCGTGCTGCAGCCTGCGCTGACGTCTGTCGAGGCGCCGCAACGCAACAGCCTGCCATCGCCACCGCAAACCCGGGGAGGTTGCCTTGCTCTCCGCCAGACAATAGCGCCTTCATCAGTGGACACAGGTGTGCCCTCTGTGGCCGGTTTTTCGGCCGGTATTCCTGGTCACTCGCAAGGTGGATATCAGAGTACGGACGGAGATGCCATATGGCTGTCATTCCACTCTCTGTCTTCTCATCTACGAGCGTTGCCCGGAAAGTAATACACCGCATTTTTTTTCCTTCAACAATTCTTTATTGAACATAATGAGAAATACATACACGAAAGAACGGTGTTTTATCTACACACCCTATTTTTCCACGTAATCTCCATCCCGTACTGTGGCCTTCCTCCAGCGCAAAACAAGGGTGTGTATACCCTATCGGTACCAATCCTTGTCCTGGTGGCGTAGCCAGTGGTTCACTGTGTGAATCACCTCCTCATCGTCCTCAAAATGTCTCCCATGAATGGCGTCCTTTAACGGCCCAAACAAGTGGAAGCCCGAGGGGGCTAGGTGTGTCAGGTGTAAAAGCCGTGGATGGTCTCCCCGACTGTTGCAAATCGTGGAGCTCCGCCTATCCGCCTTCCAATGACCTGACACTCCGTGCCCAGCGACTCGCTGAACTTCTGTCGACAGCAAATGTTCCACAGACTATGCATAAGCTTTTCTGAATATTCATCACAGTTTCTTTCTCTGCAATGAGAAACTGAATGACAGCACGTTGCTTGTAACGTACGAGGTGCATTCAAGTTCTAAGGCCTCCGATTTTTTTTCTAATTAACTACTCACCCGAAACCGATGAAACTGGCGTTACTTCTCGACGTAATCGCCCTGCAGACGTATACATTTTTCACAACGCTGACGCCATGATTCCATGGCAGCGGCGAAGGCTTCTTTAGGAGTCTGTTTTGACCACTGGAAAATCGTTGAGGCAATAGCAGCACGGCTGGTGAATCTGCGGCCACGGAGAGTGTCTTTCATTGTTGGAAAAAGCTAAAAGTCATTAGGAGCCAGGTCAGGTGAGTAGGGAGCATGAGGAATCACTTCAAAGTTGTTATCGCGAAGAAACTGTTGCGTAACGTTAGCTCGATGTGCGGGTGCGTTGTCTTGGTGAAACAGCACATGCGCAGCCCTTCCCGGACGTTTTTGTTGCAGTGCAGGAAGGAATTTGTTCTTCAAAACATTTTCGTAGGATGCACCTGTTACCGTATTGCCCTTTGGAACGCAATGGGTAAGGATTACTCCCCCGCTGTCCCAGAACATGGACACCATCATTTTTTCAACACTGGCGGTTACCCGAAATTTTTTTGGTGGCGGTGAATCTGTGTGCTTCCATTGAGCTGACTGGCGCTTTGTCTCTGGATTGAAAAATGGCATCCACATCTCATCCATTGTCACAACCGACGAAAAGAAAGTCCCATTCATGCTGTCGTTGTGCGTCAACATTGCTTGGCAACATGCCACACGGGCAGCCATGTGGTCGTCCGTCAGCATTCGTGGCACCCACCTGGATGACACTTTTCGCATTTTCAGGTCGTCATGCAGGATTGTGTGCACAGAACCCACAGAAATGCCAACTCTGGAGGCCATCTGCTCAACAGTCATTCGGCGATCCCCCAAAACAATTCTCTCCACTTTCTCGATCATGTCGTCAGACCGGCTTGTGCGAGCCCGAGGTTGTTTCAGTTTGTTGTCACACGATGTTCTGCCTTCATTAAACTGTCGCACCCACGAACACACTTTTGACACATCCATAACTCCATCACCACATGTCTCCTTCAACTGTCGATGAATTTCAATTGGTTTCACACCACGCAAATTCAGAAAACGAATGATTGCACGCTGTTCAAGTAAGGAAAACGTTGCCATTTTAAGTATTTAAAACAGTTCTCATTCTCGCCGTTGACGGTAAAATTCCATCTGCCGTACGGGGCTGCCATCTCTGGGACGTATTGACAATGAACGCGGCCTCATTTTAAAACAATGCGCATGTTTCTATCTCTTTCCAGTCTGGAGAAAAAAAATCGGAGGCCTTGGAACTTGAATGCACATCGTACATCATCTACAGACGCGATTTTGAAACTGTTCTGCAGCTACGCTAGCTTTCGGAAGTGACGGGAACGTGGCGCCGCTCGCTCAGGAGACTTCAAACAAGACACACGTAACGTTTCGCATTCGTAGCATTGTTTTCGGCCGAGAAAAAAATGCGGTACGTTACTTTCTGGGCAACAGTCGTACTTTCGCTTTCAGGCCTCCCCCTGCCGTCGTCTCGTGACATAGTATTACAAGATGACCCTATGGAGGTTTGTGGTGGAGGAATCTGGAGTTGTCCGAAGACCGAGATGCTAAAGCTAGGTTGGTACCCTGCGACAGAACCACAAGTAAACATAATCGCTGCCAGAAGCAATGACGAATGGCAGACGGTGGCGTAGGCACAACAAGAAGAATTTCCATATGCCGCCGCATGAGCTCGCTTACTTGCCTCTGAGCAGTGTGCTGCTCAGCCGATTCAGCAATCCCGCTGAACACGACAGTATCAACACCTTATCGAGCCAGCAGCGAGACAATTGTATTAGGCAGAACTATGCATAAAAGTTCATAGTCAATTGTACTCTGTGAGTGAGACTACTATCTTGTTATGCATCAAGTGATACATTAATGTTTCGTGACAGTAATAAATACCTTTGACATAGATTGCTTCAAAGTTAAGTATTTCAGAACGTACAGAAAAAAGGAACTTCCATAGCGAACTGAACATATTAAAATCGTAGCCACACTAACAATGCTCGATCCTACATTCATAGAAACTGGTACACCTTGACTAATATCGCAGGTATGTCCACAAATCAGTAAAAATGAAAGGGGGTGGAGATCTCTTTTCAACAGCACTTTGCAAATACGCTCAATAATGTTCATGTCTGGGGATTTTGGTGGCAGCGGAAGTGTTTAAACTCATAAGAGTGTTCCTGGAGGCACTCTGTAGCAATTCTGGACGTGTAGGCTGTCGCACTGTCCTGCTGCAATTTCCCATGTCCATCTGAATGCACAATGGACATGGATGAATGCAGGTGATCAGACAGAATGTTTACATACGTATCACCTGTCAGAGTAGTATCTAGACGTATCAGGGATCCCGTATCACTCCAACTGCACATTACAGAGACTCCACCAGCTTGAACAACCGCTGCTGACATGGATTCATTAGGTTGTGTCCATACCCGGACACGTCCATCCGCTCAATACAATTTGAGACTCGTCCGACCAGGCAATATGTTTCCAAACAGCCCAAAGTCGGTGTTGACGGGTCCAGGCGATGCCTAAAGCTTTGTCTCGTGCGGTCGACAGGGGTACACGAGTAGACCTTCAGCTCTGAAAGGCGATGTAGATGATGTTCCGTTGAATGGTTCGAACACTGACACTTGTTGGTGGCCCAGCATTGAAATATGCAGAAATTTGCGGAAGGGTTGCACTTCTGTCACGTTCAACGATTCTCTTCAGTTGTCGCTGGTCCCATTCTTGCAGAATCTTTTTCCGGCCGCAGCGATGTTGGAGATTTGATGTTTACATGATTCCTGATATTCACGGTAGACTCGTGAAATGGTCGTACGGGAAAATCCCCGTTTCATCGCCACCTCGAAGGCGTTGTGTCACATCGCTCGCGTGCCGACTATAACATCACTGAGCCGTGGTAAAATTTGCTGTTCTGAAGAGCGCGCCGCAGCGCATAGTGTGAAGCAGTCGCCCTCCGTTCCTGGCGGTGGCGCCGCTGTGTCAGTCGCAGCTCTGGTGTCTCCCTCTGGTGGGAAAGGGGAAAGGATGCCTGATCACGTGCATTTAAGGGGCGCAATGAGCTCGCCAGGGGGTCAGTCAGAATCGGTCAGTTGGAGTGAGTCTGGGGGCAGTCTGTCAGTCTCGGCGAGTCGGTCAGTTGGTCAGCCGGGTCAGTGTGGGGCAGTCAGTGTCTGTCTTTCGTCCGGACTGCTAGTATGTGTTAGGCCTCCAGTCTGCTAGAGTTTGTTCAGGCAATGGACATTGGCGGTTGGATTGATAGGTAGGTCGGTCTCTTCCTGGCGCAGGGATGTCGGGTAGCCTGAGGGCATGTATCCTCTGCAGGGGTGGGTCCGACCGAGTGAACGCTTAGTCAATGTCGGTCTGCCGTCTGCAGTGCCAGGATGTCTGTCGTTCGGATCGACCTTATATGAGGGCAGTTCAATAAGTAATGCAACACATTTTTTTTCTGAAACAGAGGTTGTTTTATTCAGCATTGAAATGCACCAGGTTATTCCCCAATCTTTTAGCTACACAACACTATTTTTCAACGTAATCTCCATTCAATGCTACGGCCGTACGCCACCTTGAAATGAGGGCCTGTATGCCTGCACGGTACCATTCCACTGGTCGATGTCGGAGCCAACGTCGTACTGCACCAATAACTTCTTCATCATCCGCGTAGTGCCTCCCACGGATTGCGTCCTTCATTGGGCCAAACATATGGAAATCCGACCGTGCGACATCGGGGCTGTAGGGTGCATGAGGAAGAACTGTCCACTGAAGTTTTGTGAGCTCCTCTCGGGTGCGAAGACTTGTGTGAGGTCTTGCGTTGTCATGAAGAAGGAGAAGTTCGTTCAGACTTTTGTGCCTACGAACACGCTGAAGTCGTTTCTTCAGTTTCTGAAGAGTAGCACAATACACTTCGGAGTTGATCGTTTGACCATGGGGAAGGTCATCGAACAGAATAACCCCTTTAGCGTCCCAGAAGACTGTAACCATGACTTTACCGGCTGAGGGTATGGCTTTAAAATTTTTCTTGGTAGGGGAGTGGGTGTGGCGCCACTCCATTGATTGCCGTTTTGTTTCAGGTTCGAAGTGATGAACCCATGTTTCATCGCCTGTGACAATCTTTGACAAGAAATTGTCGCCCTCAGCCACATGACGAGCAAGCAGTTCCGCACAGATGGTTCTCCTTTGCTCTTTATGGTGTTCGGTTAGACAACGAGGGACCCAGCGGGAACAAACCTTTGAATATCCCAACTGGTGAACACTTGTGACAGCACTACCAACAGAGATGTCAAGTTGAGCACTGAGTTGTTTGATGGTGATCCGTCGATCATCTCGAACGAGTGTGTTCGCACGCTCCGCCATTGCAGGAGTCACAGCTGTGCACGGCCGGCCCACACGCGGGAGATCAGACAGTCTTGCTTGACCTTGCGGCGATGATGACACACGCTTTGCCCAACGACTCACCGTGCTTTTGTCCACTGCCAGATCACCGTAGACATTCTGCAAGCGCCTATGAATATCTGAGATGCTCGATCACGGCCTGTTGTTTGCAACGCACATCCGTTACAGACGCCATTTTAACAGCTACGTACAGCGCTGCCACCTGTCGGAAGTCAATGAAACTATACGAGACGAAGCAGGAATGTTTGAAAATATTCCACAAGAAATTTCCGGTTTTTTCAACCAAAATTGGCAGAGAAAAAAAATGTGTTGCATTACTTATTGAACTGCCCTCGTACCTTAAGGCCGGTTTGATGGATCGGTTGATCGGTCGGCCACTCAGGCACAAGATGCCTTGTCCGCCGTGAGCGTCGGCGCATGTGAGGTCGCCACGTGAGTCCAGTGGACCACGCCGTATAGCGAGGGGTAGTGGCTTCGCGGCCGACACGAGAGCAGCAGGAATCAACCCACGACGTCGGTTTGGCCGGTGCGAGCAGCGACGCCGTGAGACGGGAGATCGGCGCGCCTTCCTGCGTCCGTTGAAGCGGCTGGCAGCGGACGGTTCGGGAGAGCGTTTTGGGGGTGCTGCGCCAGGTCCTCACCAGACATCGCAGTTTATTAGAAGTTAAGTGATTCGTGATATGTTGTTTCATTTACTTGTTAAATTCTACTTGTTTTCCTGTTCATTCTCTCGTCTCCCAGCTTGCTCGTCTGTCTGTGTGCCGTACGTTAATAGCTGCCTCTGTCATGTTTGTCGGATTCGATGTGAACGAAATTATTGCTTAACGGGTCGAATTCTTGAAATATGTTTTTATCTTGCCTATCATCTTTCGAGGTGGTATATGTGTAATGTAGAGCATGTTGTACATTTTACGTAAGTGTGCATTTTATGGGTTTTAGTTAAATAGTCATTTTAGGTTATAAGGCTGTCACCCTTCCACCGTAAGAGTCCTTTAAAACAAAAACAAAAAAATGCACTTTCGGTGGCAAATAATTTGAGTGTTGTACCATTTCCATCCCTCTTACGGGGTGCATAGTTTACGTGTTTGTGTGAGTTGTTAAAATTTTTTTTTAGTTTGAAGTAATCTGATGTGTAGCAGATAGGTACCAGTGTAGTCTTTCAGAGGCTGTTTGAGCGGTCATGACAACGGCCGTGTTGAAAGGGAGCAGGCACGATTCTCAGCCCGAAGGCTCATACTGTTAATATTGTTCTTTCTGCCTCTAAATAAAATTGTAACTTGATGTTTCGAGGGTGCTTTTCTGCTTATAATTTTAAATCTGTTTTTGAAAAGCTTTTAGGAATAAAATTCACATTTGTTAAAAGTAATTTCATTTTCCATCAGTTACTTCCTGGCAACTACTTCCACGCTCCCCGAGTGTGATTAAATGTGTTAATGTTCTTGATGAATCTCTAGTAAATAAAGTAAATTATTTAAGAAAAGATTTTGAAAGTAAATTCTCGGTTCAGTCACGTTGAAACTCTTTCGTGCCTCAAAGGAAAATAGAGAAACCGGATTTGTTTTCCTGAGTGAACGTTATAAAATAATACAATAAAAGAACAATTTGCAAATTGACGAAGAAAAGGAGTTACTAGCAGAGTTTAGTTACTACCTGAAATATCGTTTCTTTGATGTAGAATAAGAAAGGAATCATATCATTGCAGTAACATACTCGAAGCTAACAAATATTTAGAATTTGAGCTGAATAGCCATATCATCAGCTTCTGAAAGAAACTCTGTCAACAAGACAGCTGACTGAATGGGAAATTTTCTTAAAAATGTTATTTTTACAGTTTTGAGTACAGAAGGTTGTGTGATGTGCAATGTTAATTATTGCTGTGTCCATTGGTTAATATTTACAACCTTAGTTGTATTTGTACCTAGTGTTTTAAACCATTCGATAAATTCATCATTTAACATCGAAGTTTTTGCGTGGGTTATCATCAGCCATCGTTGTTTAGACGTCGATGATGAAGCCCGTGATTTGCCAACATCGCAGATCCCTAGCAGTGCCACTATCTGCCCGGCCGCCACTTGGAATTTGACGCGAGAGACTGCAGTGTTTGAGAGGTGAATGCTGACTTCATCCGCGTCAGCTGTCCATTGAAACAATGGGCAGAATTGACCCACACAAAATTAACACGTCTGCTGTTTTTGCTGTTATAAGACAGCCAGCACTACCGTATTCTTTCAGTTTAATTTTCTGTGGCGCGCGCCCCCACGTAGCCGGCGCCTAGGCAATCTGCAATGTGCTCAATCTTCACTTCCAAGAATAGAATGAGGCAACTCGTATTACTGATGATACAGCAAGGGTGCTTAAGGCAAGAGAATCGGTGCCCGGTGAAAGGAAACACATTCCACGTATCATGCAGATCTCGAATTTAGTGGTTGAGGGTGTAATGGCGTAATGGCATACAGTGCGCTGCAAAACATTATTCCTATAATGAAACTGACATTAAGTTGGTTTAAACAGAGTTGCACTACTAGTGACGAACTGAGCGTAGCTGCCACTGCTCAGAAAAAACTGATACAAAGTCTGCCCACTCCCTGTAACAGTATGCACTTTAGAGCACAAAGATTTTTAAGATAGCAGCGTGTTGTTAACTGTGGTCACACGTGTCGATACCTCCCCATGGGCAGAACAATTTGCTGTCGGGTGCGGATAGCGGTCGTGCGGGATCCGGAGGATGAATTATATCGCTGAGGCGAGATCGTGTAAATGGTCACCAATTCAAAATACATTTGTTCAGTGAGTTGTTAAGATTTTATAATATGGAGCCGCACTGATGTTTGTTTCTTTATCATTTAGTTAAAATTCCTTACTTCAGCGTGTGACTGAATGCACGATTTTGTATGAAAATTAATAATACAATGTAAGAAATTAATAAGATACAATATATTTCGTTTTGTTCTGAACTAATTTCATTAAAAAGCTGGAAGTTATTCTTCGCAGTTTAGTACAGTATCAACACAACTTTTTCCTTTTGTAGGTATTACGTTGAAGTAATATTGTACTGGCTTTCACTTTGATATTGGTACTCGCTCACAATAAAGCGGATACCTGATAAATGAAGCATTTCTGGACATACATGTATTTCAACGTTTTAACTTTTATTGATTTAAAGAAACACCTCCAAATTCCCGAAGGTCCCGTTTTCGACACCCTGTACAATAAATACAATCAATAAATATCACATCCCCCAGGCTGTGGCTAAGCCATGTCTCCGCAATATCCTTTCTTTCAGGAGTGCTAGTTCTGCAAGGTTCGCAGGAGAGCTTCTGTAAAGTTTGGAAGGTAGGAGACGAGATACTGGCAGAAGTAAAGCTGTGAGTACCGGGCGTGAGTCGTGCTTCGGTAGCTCAGATGGTAGAGCACTTGCCCGCGAAAGGCAAAGGTCCCGAGTTCGAGTCTCGGTCGGGCACACAGTTTTAATCTGCCAGGAAGTTTCATGTCAGCGCACACTCCGCTGCAGAGTGAAAACCTCATTATAGTTTTTCTTGTCTGTCAACGACGTGGCAAATGTGGTAAGGCCACCTATGAACATCTCCTTTGACGTCTGTGAATTGCTCTGGGGCTCACCCTGTCTGAAGTCGGGACTGCAGCGTGTATCTAGAAGAACAAAAGATGAAAAAGGGTTCAAATGGCTCTAAGCACTATGGGACTTAACAGCTGAGGTCATCAGTCCCCTACAACTTAGAACTACTTCAACCTAACCAACCTAACGACATCACACACATCCATGCCCGAGGGGAGGATTCGAACCTGCGACCGTAGCGGTAGCGCGGTTCCAGACGTCACGTGACAGTCGGATTTGTCAAATTTCTTAAATATATATCAGGTGAAGTTCAGACCCCAAACATCACTCTCACAAAGCATTTCAATGCGACTCTGAAAAGTTCTTCAGAATATCGACTTTGAAACTTTCCGTACTTTTGTGTGTGTGTGTGTGTGGTTGGCTAGAGTTAATGGGTGCTCTACGGCGAGGTTATCAGCGCCCCAACTCTCATTAAAACCGACGACTGTGGATAAAATCTCACGTAATCGAAATGACCACTCAATCACTCTACCTCACATGCGCATAAAAGAAACTGAGAATGAATAAACGTCACTACACATGAGGTTAAAACACAAGTAAAACGAAAAAGGAGTTAAAAGAAAAGCACAGGAAAATGTAAATGATTAGCCACTTACAAAAAACATGGACGAGCCAGTTACCCTGTGAACACATTACAAATATTTCCTTAAAATCTTGGGAAAAATGTTGGACAATTCACAAAATTGTAAGACTCGAACCACTTTTGCCTGAAAGTTACGTAAAATAGAGGGCAGTTCCTTGGGAAAATCCGCCGCAGCCCTCTGGTCCATACATTAAACACAGTGCAATAAAATGTGGCGCACAGAGATCTGTGGCGTTAGAGCAAGAAGCCGTGCTTCATAGGGCTCTGGCTATGGGGAGACGAGTAAGGAGGATCTCGTCCCAACAGTATGGCTAGAAGGGGGTACAGCACGGCCAGGTTGTGGGCTTTACTAGACAAAGCTTACTGTCTGTCACTTCCGGCCACTCATCCTCCCACCGACGCAAGACTGCAGCTCAACAGCGAGGCTATAGCATGCAGGGGGATGGCACGCTGAAATAACTGAGAATGGCGACACGTCTTGTTGGCTGCTAGGTCTCCCTTTTATTCCCCTCTATACCCATTTGCTCTGGCACACGCAGAAAGACACCTTCCTTCGCAGTCGTTGGAGGAGGTCATCCTGGATATTCTGAACTAAGATATCTTCTAGGTACAAACGTTGTAGAGTGTGAAGGTCTAATGGTTCAAATGGCTCTAAGAACTATGGGGCTTAACATCTGAGGTCATCATTCCCCTAGAGTTAGAACGACATCACCCACATCCATGCCCGAGGCAGGATTCGAACCTGCGACCGTAGCAGCAGCGCGGTTCCGGACTGAAGCTCCTAGAACCGCTCGGCCACAACGGCCCGCAGTGAAGGTGTCTCAGACAAGAAATTTAGCAGTGGAAGAACGTCTCACCTGCTCCAGCGCCCGCTAGATCACGTACAATTCTGCGTCAAAGACAGTAAAGTCTTCAGGCAGACGGATCTTGAGGACACGATCTGGGAAAACAACAGTGCAACCAGTGGGGTCCCCCTGTTTAGACCTTCCTGTAAAGGCAGCTTCACAGTTGTGGTGGTCATATAAAATGTCAGAACATACAGCATTAAAAACAGAAGTATGAGTGCAATGTGTCCTGTACTGAGCCACGTCTAAAATTACTCAGGACCTCTGCAGCAACCAGGGTGGCAGACAGTTAAGACCCGGGGTTTGGAGTTATACTTGCTCCACACTGAGTGACTGCAGCACACAGGTCCCGAACAGCATTGTGCCTTGTGGACAGTTGGAGAAAAGGCGTTCAAGAAGTGGAAGAGCAAATGGAGTGGTACGTCAGTGAAGTCTGAGCTGTGATGAACTGCCATGCCTGATGCACCACGAGGAGCTGCCGCCGGCTGTTGAGAGGCGGTTCCCCGGCCTCAGCACAGAGACTGGGTGTGTGACTGGTCCTGTAAGCACCCATTGCCAGCCAAATCCCCTCATGGTGGAGAGCGTCGAGGATCTTCAAATGAGAAGCCCTCGCCATTCCATATACTGTGCACCCAATGACTAGCTGCGAACGCACGAAAGCCTGTTAAAGGAGCATGTGCACTCTGTCGACTCCTCAAGACCTGTGGCTAAGGCACTTTATGATGTTCAGTGACTTGAGGCTCGTGGATTTCAGGTCTCTCAGGTGTGGCAACAGCGACGATTTGGAGTAAAAAATGAGGCCCAGAAACCTGACTGTGGCCTCTGAAATGTAGAATGGTGTCTCTCATATGCAAGTCCGATAAATTAAAAATACAACGAGAACGATAAAAATGAACACACACACACGCACACGCACTTATCTGCAGAAAATTGAAAACCTGTCTTTGCAGCCCATTCCTCTAACCTCCACAGTTTAAGTTGCAACTGACTGGAACAGAAAACAGCAAAATTGTCCACAAGGAAGGAGCACTGTACAGGACACCTTACCATACATGTGATACTGTTAATAGCTATGCAAAGAGGGTGACACTTAAAACACTGCCCTGAGGGACACCATTCTCCTGCTAAAAACGACTAGACAGCGTGTCACTGACTCAGGTCCTAAAAACCGCAGAGACAGGGTGCAACATATGAAGACGGGGATGCGGCCATGAGAGCCCAAGTCTCTGTCCTGTGTGAGAGTACTGTGTCTCCAAGTAGTAATGCAGGCCTCACTGATATCGAAGAATATGCCAACACGGTGATGATTACGTGGGAAAGCCCGCTGTGCAGCCGCCTCTAGCACTGGCCGGTTGTCGACAGGGGGCCGAAATTTCCGAAAACCACACTGAGGGCGGCTGAGGAATTGCCTGTTCTTCCAACACAGGTCGTTGAGGTGGTACTCCAGTAACTAGTGGGACATGTGTGGTTCTTTTCTGGTTTGAGGAGAGATGTCAGAACTGCCTCCCTCCACGGGTTGGGGGAAGCTGTCTGTCTGCCATTTGAGATTAAACATTCTAGGAGGATTTCCACTGACGCCACTGGCAAATGCCGAAGCATGCAGTACTAGATTTGGTCGTGACCGGGTGCAGCGTTACGAGACACAGCCAGTGCCGATTCCAGCTCTCACGTAGAGAATGGGGAATTGTAGGTTTCAGAACTGTCGGATCTAAAGTCCAACTTCTCCCTCTCTAGAGTGGTACCGCTATTTCAGCACTGCTGCTATTGGTAAAGGTTTGTGTTTACTGGAAATCCTCTATGTCTTCCCATTCTTTTGTAGAAGAAGTGGAACAGTTGATGGAGTCCAGCAACGCTTGCCATCACTTGTTTTTGCTCATCTTAATAACATGGCGAGCCTTAGCCGTCGCTACTCGAAAGGCCCTGAAGTGGTCTGCTGTCAGTTGGCATTTAAATTGTCAAAGAGTCACACACCTGTCCCAGATTGCTGAACAGTTCTCATTTGTCCACCTATATAGAGGTCGCCTCCTAAGATGGATATGTCAGCAGCATGATGGATGGCTCGTGTAGTGTGACACTTTCGTGAACAGCATCCAGTTATCCCTGCTGACGAGCCGTTTCGGTGGCTTCTCTTCAGGTAATGCTCCATCCTGCAGGTGAATGCAGAGTGGGAAGTGATCACTGCTACGAAGATCATCACTGACTCCTCAATGAACAGAGTCTATGAGGGCTGGAAGGCAGGAAGAAAGGCTGATGGCTGAGAATGACCCAGTAGCAGCACATAAATGAGTGGGAGTACCAGTGTTTGGCTCTCCAAACCTCATCCCCTATGGCAAGTGGAGGTCGAGCCCCACAATACATGAAAGCATTTAAGTCTCACAGGAGGAGAAATGGGAGGGGGAGTTGTTCCATAAGATTTGTGGGAGCCTCAGAGACTATTGCATCAGATGGAGGTAAATGCAGAGCAAACTGTGATCCTTCAAAGTGCGTGAATTTCAGTTACAAACTGCTTGTAGGATGGTAGCCAGGAGGAGAGCAGAAGGTTGGTGTGCGTTATTTACAAACACAGCAACCCCTCCCTTGGCCGTTTCCCCAGAAATGGAGTGTATAGCCCCGTAGAATAGGAACATGTACTTTCAAACGCATTTCATGCGAACATGTGCATAGGGGACATTCCCGTTCTTGTTCCACTGAAGGATGGGAGCTATTTATCATGGGGGTAGCACTTTCATCCTGACTTTCTGCTACGGAGGGGAGCCTGCAATGTGTGGAGGCTCAGTCTTCGGGCGAGATGATTGCCCCAGTCTGACATCTAAATCCATCGCCTCTAGATGAATCGAGAGATACATCAGAGAGACTGTTGCCGACGTCTTGCCTTCGACTTTTTCCCTGGGTAGGCTTTTCAGCCACTTCGCAGCCCGCTTAGCGGACTTGAACCTTTGGAAGGGCAGGGAGCTCCACAATGTCAAACACTGCTTTTTCTGGAGGGAGGTAGAGGCTTCGAAGCAACTGGAGCGGCACGACTCCATTGACGAATGCAGGTTCGAGTGTTGACATCAGCAACCTCCGTTTGTGTAGCAGCATCAGCTTTCTTTACAGCTGTTTCGCAACTGAAGGGAAGGAGATGGTGATCGTTCGGGGTAGCATGGCTTTATACATTTTTTGGCTTCATTATATGGGATGCACTTCATAGTCTTAAGCTCTTGTATCTTTTGTTGCCGGCCGGAATGGCCGGGCGGTTCTAGGCGCTACAGTCTGGAACCGCGCTACCGCTACGGTCGCAGGTTCGAATGCTGCCTCGGGCATGGATGTGTGTGATGTCCTTAGGTTAGTCAGGTTTAAGTAGTTCTAAGTTCTAGGGGACTGATGACCTCATTTATTTTTATCTTTTGTTGTTCTAGATACACGCTGCAGTCCCGACTTCAGACAGGGTGAGCCCCAGAGCAATTCACAGACGTCAAAGGAGATGTTAATAGGTGGCCTTACCACATTTGCCACAAGTGGTTTCTCCCTTACACCCAAGAGTAGTATGCCCAAAGTGCTGGCATTTGAAACAGCGCAACGTAAGAAAACCTACCTTAACATGCTCAAGAAGTTTCGTGGTACTGAATGTCAAGAAAAGGAGCTGGATTTGATAACGTCCCCATTCACCCTCTTCACGATATTTTGCACATGTGCTATAACTTCTGAGCCCACTCACGTTACAATTGGGAATGTCAGCTAGATCCCTGTATTTCGCAACACCTAATTGATGAGCCTGTGCAGTTCAGTGTCTATTGTATACTCCCCGGGACATTTAACTTTTTGTGGGTTAGTGGCTTGCTGCGAATTTAAATTTCACTAACAGTGTCACATTGCCCAAACGATTTACTGATTTTAAAGAGCCACAGATTCCCTCTAAACTCTTTTGTACATGGAAGGGCGAAACTCTCAAAACCACCCTCTCTTCGTTTCACTACTAAAAACGCATTCTGAAGACCAGCATGCCTTCTGGTAGTAGAGGCTGTACTGTTGGAATGAACTCCTGAGTCAGGACGACTGGCTATGCAAACCCTCTTGCTAGATTGGGTGTTGGTACCTTCCAGCGGCCCACCCTTTCCTCTAGGAAGTGGAAATGAAAATTTTGGAGCATCAATTTTGGCCACACGAGCAGCTAGGGAAATAAGGGTCCTCTCAGACAGAGCCCCACGTGCGTGAGTAAGCCTTATACGACTGAAGTGCGACAGGATCCCCACAGGTTGTCTGTTAACGACTGTTCCACCTCAACAGCCATGCTTCTCATCACTAACTAAGGTTTTCTTTAAAGAGGTTTATTCCATCCTCACGATCCTGCGGTCAAGCCAAGATCCCTGTTCTGTGTGACACACAACGTCCCACCACCACGCAGCACAATGGTCGCTGAAGCATGCCCATATAGTCTGTCGGTAAACTTAAGAGCGAGCGCCCGAGTCCCCACTGTGCTTACCCTGCTACGTCACAGGGCGCTTCTACAGGCTGTTTCACAACGTAGTACCGGTGCGCGCTTTAAATCTGTGAGGACGCTGTGTACAGACACGTCCCGTCTGCGTTTATTTTTAGACAAATGCGTTAAGATTATAAGGAAAACAAAAGACGATAGCTTCTTCGAAACAAAACATTATGGAGTAAATAATGTTAACATAAGAACGGTAGTCAGGATTCTACTGCAAACATAGAACCGAATGCCTATTCATATGAATGTATGTTCCTCTATTCGTAAGACGAACCAGATATAGTGCAATCAGTCTGTAGCATTTAAGGCTTGTTCTTACTTTGTGTTTCTACTAAAAGGTAGAAGTTTTCTTTAGTGTTAAAAAAGTATCCAGAAATTTATAATTACGTGTGTTGTATTAGTTCGATTCGCACTGCTTTTTTGTCATTGTCTTCGTAAACATGTCTGAAAAGTGTTTCCAGGTAAATCCCATTTCAGGCAATGTCTTGTGTAAAACACCTTTTTGGAACGAAAATGTATATTTTGTTTCACGCCAGTGAGAAATTTCCGTAATGTGGGCATTATTTTTTGGTTTATGCAAAAGTCCTCCATAGTTTGTCCAATGACCGATTTTGTGAAACTGTCTATAACGATGGGTTTCCTCCCTAAATTATTAGTTTTCCTTCGCGGCGATTCCAGTAAACCGTGCGCCTTGTTTTCGCGTCCCTTCCTTATGCGTCCCATTTTGGCGAGGCTGACGTTTGCATATACTGCAGCCCTTTGATTGGGACTGCTAATATTAGCCAACAGTTCTTTGTGGGTCGCCTCCTTAACACACGCTGTAATAACGTTAGAGACGATCGAACGCTCGTTCTGCGCAAGTATCTTCTTGGTATTCTGCACATTTTCTTGCAATGTAGGGCGATTATTCATCACTTCCGGATACTGAAGTATGCCAGTGAGTACACAGAGTCAACTGACTGAGATCGGCAACTAAGATCCCACGAACAGAAACGACGTACATCACTGCACGCCGAACTACACCGCTACATAGGTAACGGGCAACTGATTTTGGGTTGCCCTGTAGGCCAGTGGCAGGGTTCTTCCGGGAAAGGGCACTTCCCCCACCAAAAGCGCTGCTCGCTCTTGAGTTTACAGACAGACTATAGCTTACTGTGGCAGAAGACTGACAGCGCTTACGAGTCCCCAGCTCAGGAACGCTGGGGTCGCCAATCCTGTACCCAGAAAATGAATGCTGAGACCTTGAGGGAATTTCCGGCTTGTGTAATATCCGAAAGCTGTAGTAAACCCACAGCTTTAGGATATTTCACACGCTTGAAAAACTTCAAAAACGATATCCTGAAGAACTTCTGAGAGATGCACTGAACTGCTTTGTGAGAATGATATTTGAGATATGAACTTCACCTGCTACATATTAAAATAAGAAAATAGAAAAATTCGATTACTCTGTGATCTCTTTACCATTTTTAGTTTGTGACTCTGTGGTTAGCCGATAAGTTGCCTATTGGCACGCCCTTGCGGGTTCATCAGCGTGTCATTTTGGTTCCCAGGCTCTTCAGCCTGACGCGCCTCGTTTGCTACAAAAAGGTCACTGGGGCGTCATTTCCAGCTGATGGTGTGACGTCACTGCACTTGCAACGGTCTGGATACGCAAATTGGTTGACTTCTCAGTGCCACGTGTGCGCTGGACATCAGACGTCTCTGCCCCAGCAGCTCTTTGAATAATCCAAACCTCAAGCACCTTGGCATCATTTGCCCTTGAATTTCGCGTGCCCTTTCTGGAATATGCATTGGCTCGTCACCGTTGATGCTTTCTGAAAATTTCCCTTCGTGGTTTCTATGCACTATACCATGGCTCGCTCCACAATCCAGGCCTTGTCATTGATCTTTGGCTCGAGGAATTGCCTGAGGAGATTGTGACAGCAACGGACCTCAGTTTGTTGCTGCCTAGTCTGAACAGTATTGCACCATCCCCAGCACCAAGCACATCTTGAGCTCACCGATCTGACCAAAATCCAATGTCGAAGCTGAACGCTTTGTACGAACATTTATGTAACACATGGACAAACTTTGTGCTTCCCACACACGGAATCGACATCTGTTGCTCTTCTTGTATTCCTGCCATTCTCAGCCACACGACAGACCATTGCCGGCAGAGTTGTTACATGGACGGCGGCAGTGCTGTTTGCTTCAGTTTGTACATTCGACTCTGAGGGCAGCAGCAGTTTTGCCCCGTCAGGCAAAGTATCATACTACCGATTCGGTCTTTTTCAGCCTGTATGACGGACAGTAGCATTGGGTGTGTGCGGCACCATTGTGCGACCTCTTGCCGTTCCGTGTTATTATTGCAGGGACTGACAGGATTGGCGAGATACCACCAGTATCATTGTCGTGATCCTGCCACGGGCTCTGTGCTTCCAGATTCCATCCCTGCCTGCGCACAGCGGACCTCGCTGTATCCGACTCCCAAAGGCCCCGCAACAATGGAGCAATGTCTGGAGCAGATAGCTGCCATCTCCTGCGGATGGGTCCCTCTTCCCGGCGGCTGTTCCACATGGCACGTCGGAACGCCCCGTCTCTGGATGGGGGTGCCCAGTTTTTCTTTTTTGCTGGCATTCCCAGGTAGGCTCGGGGCGCACACAAGGGTGCGGCTGGGAGCTCGGCACCAGCCTTAGTTTCGGTGCCCCCCCCCCCCCCCCCCGTCATCCACCTCTCCTGTCCCACGTCGGTGTGCTTATTCAGACTCCAAGTGCCCTCTGACGCCGCGATATAAGGCAAGGCTGGCGGAAAGCTACAAGGCCCTTTCTCATTCACACTTCTCGACAGTGTTCAGTCTTAGTCAGCCTTCGGCTGTTTGCTCCTGCATTATCAGCAGAAGCCTCACACTGCACAATGCTCTTGCTATTTGTTCTTTTGTAAAGTTTCTGTGCAACGCTTGAAGAAAGTTACAAGTTATGTAAAACTTTTGTTTACCATATTTACGTGATTGTCTACCATTTCTCTTCCTGTCTGGCTTCCCTACGACAATAGCTGCTGTACCATGCTCTAGCACACCTCTCCTTGCTGCTGTGTTCGAAGAAGTAAAGTGAATTTACTGTAAATTCATGCAATTTTACTGTGTTTCCTTTGCAATTGCGGTGGTAACGTATAGCATCATGTAGAGAACTCTTAAAACTGACTTTTATATATGCTTTGTCATGAAATACAAGTGGTAAGAGTTTCATCCAGTAGATGATCACAGTCGATCTTTCTTTGGAGCATAATTTCCCATTACATGTTAAGCAGTAGCGCTGCAATTGCAAGTGAGTCCTCACCTAAATTACAGGTGTTTTGTGTTATACCTAAGACACATGCGGATTTATAAATAATGACACTTGAGGAATATGAAGATGTGAGTGAAATGTAAAACACGTTCGTAATTGACTGGCAGTATTGTGGGACTTCTATTAGCAAGTTTACAAACTTCAGCAAGAGTGCTGAACAGTTTTCTGCCAAACGGCGCTTGTGCAGGATGTCTGTTGGCTAGTCACTATAATGAGTGCCATGACATGTCATGTGAAACGATTAAGCGTGTGGACTCGGAGAAGCTGTGGTTTCTGAATTCTGTACTGAAGTCAAGAAAACTAACGTCTGGAAAAAAGGTCTTCCATCTGTTTGTATTCCACATAAGGCAATCAGAAACCGAACAGTGACACTGCTTCGTAGCTTAGCAGAAGCAGCGAGGCAGGGCGACTCTCTGGTTGGAGACATTCATTCCTCAGTGCATACTGGGTGAAAAGTGACTCGTGTACCAGGAGGCACACGTCTGTCAGCAGGTGTGTGCCTCCAGAGCGATCAGGAGCCAAAATAATCCCAGCTGATGGCTGCGTTCTCTGTCTCAGCCGCCTTATAGCCGTGAAGGTCATTATCCTATTCCTCAGTAGAATGGAATGTTAAACGGGAAAAACTTGCATAAGACTGAAAGCAATCTCTCAGTGTGACCCGAAACACCCAAAGGCCACTGCCCTCTGTGTGCAGCATTCGGCATGAGTTTGACAGATCAGGAGAAGACAATATAGTCGCAGAGTTGTGGAAACGCTAGTGACAACATTATTCTATGTGTAACCGAAATCATTAATGAAATTTGGACAACAAACAGCTTATCATCAGAACAGACATTGGCATTAGTACATCCACTACATGAAAAAGAAAAGAGAACTGATCCTAACAATTGTAGAGGGATCTCCCTCTTACCAGTGACATATAAGATCTTGTCCATGGCAACTTAAAAGAGAGCTGGAGGAATACTCGACCCACAACTACGAGGGTACCAAGATAAGCAGGATTCAGGAAGGGAAGGTCTTGTGGAGAGCAAATACCAAATCTAAAGAGCATAACAGAAATGAGGAAAATCAAAAACCTGAAATATGTGACAACTTTTGCAGACTTTAAAAAAGCATATGAATCAATTGATAGAAATTCACTGATCAACATTTTAAAGAAAATTGGACTCAACACTAAAAAAACAGAAATAATTAAAGGAACTTTAACAAATACAACTTCAAAAGTAATGTTTATGGGCGAACTGTCAAAACCTTTTGATATAAGATTAGGAGTAAGACGGGGAGAAGGTTTATCACCCATAATATTTTACTGCACGTTTGAGAAAGTAGTGATAGAATGGAGATAATCCATGAATACTAAGAGTGTTGCAATAGGAAGAAACCCAAATAAAACCACCACAGATTGTCTAGCTTTTGCAGATGATATGGTATTAATGACTGGCTCAGTTGATAGTGCCAAAAAAAAATGGCTCTGAGCACTATGGGACTTAACATCAGTCCCCTAGAACTTAGAACTACTTAAACCTAACTAACCTAAGGACATCACACAACACCCAGTCATCACGGGGCAGAGAAAATCCCTGACCCCGCCGGGAATCGAACCCGGGAACGCGGGCGCGGGAAGCGAGAACGCTACCGCACGACCACGAGCTGCGGACGATAGTGCCAAAGAACACATCACAGAACTATAGAAGGAAGTAGACGACACAGGGCTAAAAGTATCAATTGAGAAAACACAGTTCATGACAAATATCAGTGATGCCCCTCCATATCTTAAACTTCATAACATCACAGTATCTAAAATAAACTATTATAAACACCCAGGAGAAGTGATAACAAGCAACACAAAAGAAAAAGACAGCGATAGAGAATAGAGTACATAAAGTGGACAGGACGTTCCAAATAAAAAACATAAAATTTGTCCAGGAACACAAAACTAAGACACTATCAAACAGTGGTAAGGCCTGAAACACTGTGTAAACGAACAAGATCTGGGAATCTCGAAAAATTGGAAAAAGTTGAAAGAAGAATTCGAAGGAAAACTGCTAGGGCCTAGAAGTAATACTAATGCCAAATACAAATTAATGATTATAAAGAATCCGCCTCGATTGCAAATAGAAACCGGATTCTGACCTAGGTTTCGGCGCGGATAACCACGCCTTCTTCGGAACACACTAAAACTACAGACTGCCTAAAGAATTTTACTGTGTACTGAAGGAGGCGTGGTTATCCGCCCCGAATACTAGGTCAACATCCGATTTCTATTTGCATTCGAGGCGGATTCTTTATAATCATTAAATTATACACGATTGCTGACGCGCTGCAATGTTAAAAGTTCTCAAATACAGAGAGGTCAATTTGAAAATAGCCACATATACTGAATGGATAATAACAGGCTAACCAAGCAGATCTTCAATTTACTAATCAGCTACAAATCCAAACCCACCTGATTAAACAAAGTTGAGAAAGATATGAAAAACACAGGAATTAAAGTGAATATAATAGACAACAAAATACTTTTTAGAGAAACAGTACAAAATGCAGATTTTCAGAAAAGAAAGAGGTCTGCAAAAGAAAGTAAGTGGAGCCAAGAAGAAAAGGAATAACACTCTCAAAGGGTGAAGGAAATGTGGGAACAACAAAAATTAAACACAAAGGAGAAAAAACAAAGTTGATTTATCATACACTAAAAGAGTGTTATTTGAATGAATATATGACATATTTATGTCCGAATTTTTATAAATCATCAAGTAAAACTTTCAAGAACTTTTCGAGATTTTTAAATAACAGCATTTCTCCTTTATGTATTACATATATATTTGTATACTATATATATTTAAAAAGCATGCAGTCTATGTCAGCTTGAAAGTTTATTGGAGCACTGTGTAAAAACTGGAAGAAAATTTGTCAAAAATTTTTTGAGGTGTTTAATAATAACATTTCCACTTTGTGTATTGCAAAATGGCTCTGAGCACTATGGGACTTAACATCTGTGGTCATCAGTCCCCTAGAACTTAGAATTATTTAAACCTAACTAACCTAAGGACATCACACACATCCACGCCCGAAGCAGGATTCGAACCTGCGACCGTAGCAGTCCCGCGGTTCCGGACTGAAGCGCCTAGAACCGCACGACCACCGAGGTCGGCTTTGTGTATTGCATATACATATTTCTGTACTGTATATATTAAAAATGCAGGCTATGTCCATCCAAATGTTTATTACAATATAATAAAAAAATTAGAGTAAATCAGTGGAGAACTTTATCTACAACTTTGCTTCCGCCGTTTTTTTCTCAAAGTTCGGGTATTTATTGTGAAAAAATTTAGAAAAAAATTATGATTCATAGTACTGCCCATCTCTGGCCACCACATTCTCCCATCTTTCCGATAGCATACAAATCCCGTGACGGAAGAACTGGGCGTATTTTGTGGGGGTCCATGAATCGACTCAATTTTGCACTTGTTCATATGATCGGAAGTGCTGGTCAGCCAGACTGTATGCCACTGATAGAGAAAGGCGATAGTCAGAGAGAGCAACGTATGGAGTATGCACATTCTTCCGCTAATAGCTCCCTCACCATTGGTCTTACCCAGTGTTTTAAGAGCCACAGCCGCATATTTGTTCATGTTAAACCAGAAAATTAAAACTCCCCGCAAATGGCAAGAAATGGGTACGTAAGTTGACGTACTTAATCGAGCATAACCTTATGATGCAATCACAAATCGACTAATATTTTTATGGCATTATGTTTACAGATGTCTAAGCTTATTGTATTACACCTATGACCAACCATCTGAACCCCACTTGCTGCCACTGCAGTCTATTGCAAAAAGGCGGAAGCAAAGTTGTAGACCTAATATATATATATATACCTGAGGTATTGTAAACTATGTAACCTGCGTCTGTCAGAGCATTTCATTGCTTTAAAAATTGAAATAAGTCGGTCAAAAACTTTTCAAGCTTTTTTCTAAAACCATTACTTTTCTGTGTATTAGATATATATTTATATACTTTACATATTACAATTATGTAGCCTAGATCCTACTGAACTTTTATTGAGCACTGTGAGAAAACTTAAGTAAATCGGCCAAGTAATTTTCGAGATTTTTGATAATAATGTTAATCAATGTCTTGTCTTTATACGGTAAGTATAGATAGATATATATTTTCATATTACATATATATTTAAAAAATATAGGCCTGTGTCTGTTCGAACGTTTATTAGAGCATCATGTGAAAATGTGAAGTTGATTGATCAAGAAATTTGAATTGCAACGTAACCAGCCTACCGATGGTACTGATAAGGTTCGACCGGGTAGGATGTTTACAATCGCTTATCGTGTCCTACTGCTTCTGCAAGTTACTCTCTGTAGTACTGGTTTACAAACCTCGTGTGCTCCACAAAATTACAGGCCCCTGCGAGTTACTGCTGGGGTATCAATACTTTTTAGCAGGTGGGTTTATTGTACCAGTAAAAATTTGAAGGCAACGCTGGAGAGGGGTAGCAAGTGGTCCACTTGACTGTGACTGTCAATTTTGGTTTAATCCTATGTTCCGAAACAGCACCACTTTACTGAGCTTGGGGCGCAAGAACATTTACTATCATATGAAGGGAAAATTTTGCAAGTCTCCATCCAATCAATAGGCATTAAACTCTGAACTTTTCATAGTCACAGGAGTTATGCCCGTATATTTTATGTAACGCACTTCATTATACACAAATCAAATAGTCATGGGGTGGGTGCACAAGAAACATTTACTAATTAATTATCTACTTGATACTCGTTCACACAAGTGGCCAAATTGGGGTAGCCAACAAAAACGCAAAAATTCTGACACACAAGATCATTTCTTCCTTGTATTACACTCACGCACTACGATATAATTATTTACTCGTACCTTGTATCTATTGATGTGGCGCACCTTTCTATTAAAGACCGTTGACACAGTTTCACGCCAAAGTGAATACGAGCACGTCTCATGATTCAGAGTTCTTATTCTCCGCACAAATTTACTATTTCGGAATTGAGCTATACGAAACTGTAGTGAAGCTATTGTAGATTTTTGGAACGAAACTGCACTTTAGTAATGTGGTGGTGGCTCCAACCGACGACGTGGCGGGAAACCAAGTACCCAAAGAAAACATATCAGAAATAAAAAAAAAAAACCCAAATATCACTGTGAAAGAAACACCACATTACAATACATTAAATGAGTTAACTTCTGTTACGCTCAGAGCAATAATACGACCGTGAGCTTCAGGCCCATGGCGCGTGCCTGACTAGCGTACAAACGCAAAGTTCTTACCAAAATTTTATCAAATTACGAATATAAACTCCCTTAAGGGGGTACACTTGATTTCAACATCTGGACCTTAGTAACAAACAGATTCGAAACATTCTAATACCTTTGACAATATGACCATAAAATCGCGAGTTAAGTCTTCAGCGCCTGCACAGCTCCGCTACCCAGGAACCAGCCTCCTGTGAGCCACATAGCCTAACCGCTGCACTTTCAAAACCAGGGGTGGAGGGGGTGTTTCGCCAACCTGACAGAGCCTATACTCGTGCCTTCGCAACCTCTCTGACCTGACTTGAAATCACTTTGTCTTTGCCAAACTTGTTCGCGTTTAGGGGTTGGTACTAGCCTACCACTGAACCTCTCTACTCATGCAATTCTACAACCTCTGAATGAAGCTTTCTGCTACTTCACATAATTTCTCATTCACACAGCTCCGATTGCACAAGGGGAAGGATACAGGAAAACGTGGCACACACGAAATAAAATAAATGAAGGCCGTTTGGTCCATTCTCTCCTGCTTGTTACCAAGTGATTTATTTCTGCAGAGTAATAACCCTCTCGCTATTAATTCTCTTGCACCTGAAATTTAATGAGAAAAATATGGAACGGTACAAGTTCCGTTTCATCATATACATAGCCTATGTCTGTCCGAATGTTTATTAGAGCACTTTGTAAAAATCTGAAGCAAACAGATCAAGGACTTGTCGAGATTTTTGGTAACAACGTTAAACTACAACTAGTCTATATATATTTTCTGCTAGGTCATTAATACGGAAAATGAACAGCATGGGTCTCAATCCACTTCCCTGGGGAATCTGTCGAAGACTCCCCACCTGAGTTAACAAGCTGCGTCCTCCCTGCCAAAAGTCCTCAATCCAGTCACAAATTTCTTTTGCTATTCCGTAAGACTGTGCTTTGGTTAATATGCGTCTGTCTGGTACTGAATAAAACGTTTTTCAGAAACGAAGAAGTACTACGTCTACTTGACTGTCTAGTTCCACGACTTTGTAATGTGGCACAGAATAAATGAATCACTGATTGCAAAAACCCTCCTAAGTCCACTTTTGGTGAAACCTGAGTTAAAAGCAAAAAATGCATACTCTTCATGTAGCTCCACAAGACTGTGCACGAAAACAGCCAAAGCCAACGTTTGTTGCCGTGCAAACAGAGGTAGGAAGTTTGAGCTGAGTGCAGAAACGTCCGAAGTCCAGGACTTCGGTTATTTTTCGTCTCAACTGTTGGCACTACAGTAAAATGCGGTAGAATTGTACGGAAGAAATTGGCATTGTTGATTTTAGTATTCATGTGAAAATGGATGAAGTGGCGTGTACCAGCAGTTATGAGAAGAAAAGAGCACTCCGTCTTCAGGCCACAAGTGGCCCATCGGGACCATCCGACCGCCGTGTCATCCTCAGATGAGGATGCGGACAGGAGGGGCGTGTGGTCAGCACACCGCTCTCCCGGTGGTTATGATGGTTTTCTTTGACCGGGGCCGTTACTATTCGGTCGAGTAGCTCCTCAGTTGGCATCACGAGGCTGAGTGCACCCCGAAAAATGGCAACAGCGCATGGCGGCCCGGATGGTCACCCATCCAAGTGCCGGCCACGCCCGACAGCGCTTAACTTCGGTGATCTCACGGGAACCGGTGTAGCCACTGCGGCAAGGCCGTTGCCATGAGAAGAAAAGGGTGAAACATTTTTCGGAATATCAAAGAAATATTATGAAGAAAGCTACAGTTCATGGAGAGGAACATGTGAATTATAGAGGCAAGCCTGTTCCGAAAAAGGTGACAGGAGAAGACGGCAAGTCTCGAAGAATCTGTTTCAGTGTTACTGCAGAAGACAACAGAACTGAAGCTTTACCACATTTTCTGAACATGGAACGCAAGAATGACCAGGACCTTTACCAGCAAGGACTGATCACAGCTAGTGATGTTAAAAGATACCGCCCAAGAAGTGAGAAAGGCTGCAGGCGGGAAAAATCTTTCGGCTACTGTGTCCTCGTTGGAGACAAACGATTTGAGGTATGTAGAAAACCTTTTCTAAGTATTTATGCAGTAACTGGTGCGAGAGTTAAGAGAATTCGCAAACTGCTGTGTAGTGGGCAGACACCGAAAGACGGAAGAGGGAAATGTAAGTGTTAATGCTGTGCCATGAGAGGAAATTGTCAAAATTACACATCACATCAGATCATTCCCCATTAAGGAAAGTCATTATGGTAGCCGCACTATGCACTACCTTGACTGTGAACTATCTGTGAAAAAAATGCATCAACTTTTTATTGCCAAACATCGTAACTCGCCAATGAAATACGAGTACTATAATAAGATTTTTCGTGAAACCTTTTCACTTGCTTTCGGAAGACCTAAAGTAGACATTTGCTGCATCTGCGAAGAGTTGACGTTAAAGATTAAGTCAAAAATACTCAATGAGGTAGCAAAAAGAGCAATAGTAGCAGAGAAGATAGTCCATATCCGAAGACTTAAGAAGTTTTATGATGCTCTGGAAGATAAGAAAAAACAGTCGGAGACTAATCGTAGAACTACTGCTTTATGTTTCGACTACATGCAAAATGTTCAACTTCCTCGTGTCCCGGTGCTGTTCTACTTGCGCCAGTTGACTGTCGCAGTATTTTGTATACATAATCTATGTATACATCACGGAATGAATGCGGAGAAAGGATCCAATGAAGTTTGCACTTTTCTATTAAGCTACATCAATGAATATATAGCCCAAGATGTGAAAAACTTACTTCTGTTTTCCGATAACTGCCCGGGAAAGAATAAACACAACACAATGATCAGCCTGCTTTTAGCTCTTGTGGAGTTAGACCGATTTGAAAAGATTGAACATTTTTACCCTATCTGCAGTCATTCATTTCTGCCATGTGATACGGTATTTGGGGTAATAAAGAGAGCTCTCCAACAAGTAGACAGAATGTACACAATCCACGAATTAATGGAGCTTATAGTAACTGCAAACTGTCGTTTCATCGTGCATTTGGTGGATGGAGATGAAATAGTAGACTTCAAGAAGTGGTTGCCATCAATTTATAAGCGGACTTGTTTTTCTGACATTCTAAGGGCTGACAAGGTACCAGTAAATATTTCAAAGTTTTATCATTTTCTTTATAAATCATGAATGCCAGGAGTTGTGGAACCAATGGAATTCAGGGCTTCAGATCAATTACTTCTCCTTGAAATTTGACCAAAGGAAGAAACCACAGTTGCCAGATGAAAAATGTTACAAGGATACGAAAGTACCTACTTGGGCAAAGAAAATGGAAGACATTAAACAATGTGTACGTTTTGATCCTGACAGTGAAAATGTGTCATCCTTCTGGGATGAAATATTAACTTGGCCTACAGCAAATATGCAAGAAACGATGGGTGGACTTCTCTACTGTAAATATTAAACACTATTTTGTTTTGTTACTTCTTTTCCCTTTTGTAAACAGTGTTAGCTAGCTCTGCAATAAACATAAGAACAGTGCACTGCATTCTAAATAAAAATAGTTTTCTTTGAAATTTTTTTATCATCAAATGCTTTGATTGCAAAAACAACCTAAATCCACAGCATAAAAAGGTTTTTGTAATGCAAACGGGTTAGCACGTAGATGTGAGATGTTGACAATATAACTGTTGAGTGCGACTTGATCGCCGCGCTGTTTCAGGCGTCTTGTCAGGGTCCGCACGGCTACCCCCATCGGAGGTTCGAAACCTCCTTCGGGCATGGGTGTGTGTGGTGTCGTTAGCGTAAGTTAGTTAAGTTAGATTAAGTAGTGTATAAACTTACGGACCGATGACCTCAGCAGTTTGGTCCTATAAGACCTTACCACAAATTTCCGAATGTCTCCAGCTTAACATTCACCTTATTCTAATAATTTATATAGTAATTATATTGTTTCTCTCACTTTCCTTAAAACTAGGCGAATGTTTTTGTTTTTGCCATCAGCCATTCAAATTCTGTGTGGGTGTGGGACGAGCTGTTAATGGCTGCTGGTAGTCGGCAGACGTTGGCACACAGTGCATCGTCCTTCCGCCGACCTTGCAGCTGCAGACGTCACAGCTCGTGGTCACGTAACCCGCTTTGCCTGCCTGTTAGCCACCTCACGTCACCAGCGAGCAACCGACTGGTGCTCGCAGTGCCGTAACAGCTGTTGGGTCGTCGGGTCCCTTTACAGTTCTAATGTTTATGATGTTATGTGATATGTAGCGAATAATTATTCTTTTACCGTCCTAAAATGTGAATCTAAATACTCATTTCTATTACATGAGTTGTTCAGTATTTTGATTAATCTTGTTATTCTCAGTGTGTTTTTTGTGTAAATGTGTACACGGAAGACGGTTGTGTGGTGAAGACCCCGAAAATGAGTAAGGAACCAGTAAATAAATAAAATTTGAGATAAGCAGTTATTGAAGTAAGTGTACTGGAAAAAATGAGAATAGAAGTGGTCTCAAAATTTCAGATGAAAAAATTACTGATAAATGTAATATAATGGATCAAAATACATAGAAAGGAAAATAGTATAAATAGAGGGAGTAATAAATTTAAATATCTTGGAAAAACTATACAGCTGAATAGGCTATAAAAATTGCAATAAATTTAGGAGCTAACAAAATGGAAAGAGCATAGCGTTAACAAAAAATATCTTCAACTAGATATGTATTTCTAGAAAAAACGGAACTAAGACCAGAAAATTTATAAGCACATGAATGCTTAACGATAAAACTGGACAGAACAGAAGTACTTGAAAGACGGATTGTTATAAAAGAAATGAGTGCAATAAAAACCACAGATGACTGGAAGATAAGAAGTAACAAGAAGATCTACGAAAATGTAGAGAAAATATGAAAAGTAATAGCACAGCGAAGATTAATTATTTCGGACACCTCCACCGACTGAATGAAAACAGGCTACCGAAACAAATATTCCTTTATTTTAAGAAAAAGAAATAGACGATACCATGAATTACAGAAATAAGAAAAAACAAAGGAAAAACATAAGAGAATCGGACCTAACAGAAATAATATTTTTTAGGTTTAAAATACTAAATCTGGACGGCTTTCGCGGCAGAAGAAGTAACAAATCCAGAATAACAAGAACAGAAGAAAGAAAAAAGACAACATATCTACAAGATGAAAGAGAACTGGACAAATAGGAAACAACAAAGTGAGAAAACGAACTGTAGTTGTTACGTGATCCTGATTGGTAAATACGACGCTAAAAAAGATACTTCATCATTCTTGCAAACCAGAGCAGAACTAATATGTGAAACCTACTTTTGCCCACTAATTTATCTCCTCGATACGTTCGTCACTGTCATGGACTAGACGAACATAGAAAGGGAACCCCGTCTGTGCATATGTGACTGGTCGTATGACGCTAGTGCATCTATAATTGCAGTTTAAAAGCGACTGAGCAGCCACTCGGTTTCTTTATGTTGACGGCAGTTGAGGTGTTACAGTCTAAGCACTGTGTGAACTGGATTCCGGTGTGATTACATAACGATAGCAGACGCGTCTTTTCACAAACAAGCTACAGAGCGGCTATCAGATTGCCGGGTTTCTACAGATGTTTCCAAGGACGCAGTGTGAGGCAGAGCAGCGAAGAATACAAGTGTTCGTATTTATGTATTTCTATATCTACGTCTACATTCATACGCTAGCTAATATTTTTGTATCTACATCTACATACATACATAATCTGAAAGCTACTGTACAGAGCATGGGGGTGGGCACTTTGTACCAGTATTGTCGAGTTTGGTTCCTATTCTACTCACTCCGTTATTGAGCGAAGTGAAAATGACTCTTCGTATACCATATGCAATGTTAATGTATAATGGTACATTATAATTTATAGTACCATGGCTGTCCGCACTGATGTCTGAGTCGCACTAAGTGCACTAAAGTGCTTCAAGCACGCAGTAAGGAAATGGACTGCAGTGGGAACGGACGTGGTTAATCGTTGGAATATCACCAATGGGGCCGAAAGGAAAGTTCACTACGTCAAATTTACGTATCATTAGTGTCTGTAGAAAATCTGCCTACGTACAGAATGCGTATCATTAGTGTCAAAGGGTACCAGACATTATATCCACTGCTTGGGTGACTGTCAGACTGTCAAAATGGTTCAAATGGCTCTGAGCACTATAAGACTTAACATCTGAGGTCATCAGTCCCCAAGAACTTAGAACTACTTAAACCTAACTAACCTAAGGACATCACACATCCATGCCCCATGCTGGATTCGAACCTGCGACCGTGGCAGTCACGCGGTTCCGGACTGAAGCGCCTAGAACCGCTCGGTCACCGCGGCCGGCAGTCAGACTGTCAATGAATTCGAGTTAGTGGAATGGAGAATGGAGGAATTAAAGGAAGAAGAGGAAGACGTCACTGAAAAACTTTGGGATTCCACGAGGATCTGGATTTTTCTCCAAAGGAGGAAGAAAACGATGAAGTCCGTTACATAGGATCCAAGAGATCGAAAGTGGGAACAAAAGAAGAGTGATTCGTCTGCAGGTACATATAACAGAAGAAAGAGAAGTACTTTTTCTACATCTTATAATAAGGAACAAACTGCGTCTACCTCTCTTTTAGTAACTGAGAATAACGAATTCATTACCAAAACAGGCTACCGCGCAAAACGCAACCAGTTACGCAGGTGGGAAAATCCATGTAAAAATGTACCACACATAAGAACTTGACATTGGGGAGAAGAGAAGTTTGTGGCACAACTTGACCAGAAGAAGGGATCGGTTGGTAGGACATGTTCTGAGGCATCAAGGGATCACCAATTTAGTATTGGAGGGCAGCGTGGAAGGTAAAAATCGTAGAGGGAGACCAAGAGATGAATACACTAAGCAGATTCAGACGGATGTAGGTTGCAGTAGGTACTGGGAGATGAAAAAGCTTGCACAGGATAGAGTAGCATGGAGAGCAGCATCAAACCAGTCTCAGGACTGAAGACCACGACAACAACAAGAACTTGACTCACAAAAAACATCGATCGTAATCTACTGAGCTGCTTCCACCTATTTTTGACTGAAGATATCGTAAGTGGGATATTTCTAAGAACGAATGAACAAATAGAACGACAAAGGCAAATAACAAAATAATGAATGTTGCACTAAGGGATACATGTAAGAAAGAATTTCAAGCATCCGTCGGCATCTTGATTTTCTCAGCTGTTACGAAAGATAATCATTTATCTGCTAAAGTACTATTTGATGGCTACCTCTGCGGCGATCGTTATCGTGCCACTGCGTTTCAAGAAAGGTTTATGTCCCTAATATACTGCAGCAGATTCTATGACAGAGAAACAAGGGAATAACGGACGGAGGGAAGAAAACTGGCACCTATCAGACACGTGTAGGAAGCGTTTGTAACTACGTAACAAACTAAAAGCCAAGTTCTTACTGTACCATCGACGAACAGCTCATTAACTTTCATGGGAGATGCCCTTCTAGTGTTTATTGAGCAATAATCGAAACAAATATGGCCTTAAACTTATCATGATTTGTGATAACGCTACCAACTACGAGATAGGGCCATAACATATCTAGGTAAATGAACAGTTCCAGAGGAAGTGCCAGTTGCAGACCATTTTGTAAAACAACTGGTAGATGAAATGAAGAGTTCGCACACAAATATTATGGACAACTGCTTCGTATGTGTGCATCTTGTAAGGAAACTGAAAACTGGTTATGATTAACCATTTGTAGGGACAATAAGGAAAAATCAGAAAGACCTTCCAGCTGAGTTTGTGTTTTGAATTCTGCAGCAAGGGAGTCAACAGATCCTTCCTCTTATTTTCAGAGGATGTGAAAGCTGTCTCCTTCAAACTTAGATCGGACAATTTGGAACTACAGTTTCAAGCATCATAGATGATGACGCCTCTGTTGAGATAAAACAAAAACAAAACAAAAAAAAACGTGCATAGTACTCACATACAACCAGACCAAGCAGCCGTCGATACTCTTGATCAGATGAGCGAGAACATGAAATGTGTTCAGAAAACAAGAAGGTGGCCAATGCGTTTGTTTTACAACATTGTGAGTATTGCATCAGTAAATTCATACACTCCTGGAAATTGAAATAAGAACACCGTGAATTCATTGTCCCAGGAAGGGGAAACTTTATTGACACATTCCTGGGGTCAGATACATCACATGATCACACTGACAGAACCACAGGCACATAGACACAGGCAACAGAGCATGCACAATGTCGGCACTAGTACAGTGTATATCCACCTTTCGCAGCAATGCAGGCTGCTATTCTCCCATGGAGACGATTGTAGAGATGCTGGATGTAGTCCTGTGGAACGGCTTGCCATGCCATTTCCACCTAGCGCCTCAGTTGGACCAGCATTCGTGCTGGACGTGCAGACCGTGTGAGACGACGCTTCATCCAGTCCCAAACATGCTCAATGGGGGACAGATCCGGAGATCTTGCTGGCCAGGGTAGTTGACTTACACCTTCTAGAGCACGTTGGGTGGCACGGGATACATGCGGACGTGCATTGTCCTGTTGGAACAGCAAGTTCCCTTGCCGGTCTAGGAATGGTAGAACGATGGATTCGATGACGGTTTGGATGTACCGTGCACTATTCAGTGTCCCCTCGACGATCACCAGTGGTGTACGGCCAGTGTAGGAGATCGCTCCCCACACCATGATGCCGGGTGTTGGCCCTGTGTGCCTCGGTCGTATGCAGTCCTGATTGTGGCGCTCACCTGCACGGCGCCAAACACGCATACGACCATCATTGGCACCAAGGCAGAAGCGACTCTCATCGCTGAAGACGACACGTCTCCATTCGTCCCTCCATTCACGCCTGTCGCGACACCACTGGAGGCGGGCTGCACGATGTTGGGGCGTGAGCGGAAGACGGCCTAACGGTGTGCGGGACCGTAGCCCAGCTTCATGGAGACGGTTGCGAATGGTCCTCGCCGATACCCCAGGAGCAACAGTGTCCCTAATTTGCTGGGAAGTGGCGGTGCGGTCCCCTACGGCACTGCGTAGGATCCTACGGTCTTGGTGTGCATCCGTGCGTCGCTGCGGTCCGGTCCCAGGTCGACGGGCACGTGCACCTTCCGCCGACCACTGGCGACAACATCGATGTACTGTGGAGACCTCACGCCCCACGTGTTGAGCAATTCGGCGGTACGTCCACCCGGCCTCCCGCATGCCCACTATACGCCCTCGCTCAAAGTCCGTCAACTGCACATACGGTTCACGTCCACGCTGTCGCGGCATGCTACCAGTGTTAAAGACTGCGATGGAGCTCCGTATGCCACGGCAAACTGGCTGACACTGACGGCGGCGGTGCACAAATGCTGCGCAGCTAGCGCCATTCGACGGCCAACACCGCAGTTCCTGGTGTGTCTGCTGTGCCGTGCGTCTGATCATTGCTTGTACAGCCCTCTCGCAGTGTCCGGAGCAAGTACGGTGGGTCTGACACACCGGTGTCAATGTGTTCTTTTTTCCATTTCCAGGAGTGTACATCCAATATGCCAATCAACACTTCTAAAAGATCCCAAGCACAATTCTGTTGTGAAGAATGAACTTCATGTTAAGAACAGCATCAACAACTTACATGTCCCTGGCTCATCCAACGAGACTGTATGTCATGTCTGGGCAAGGAGCTAAAGACTGTAATAGAAATAGTATTACTGACGAATGTGCAAGAACAGCAAGGACAATTTCGGCAACATTGTCTAAGAAGGTTCTGTTTTTACTGCCACTACTCCAAGAAACGCATGTCAGCAGTTCATTGCACGGCTTGTAACAATCCAATATGCTGTGTGCGTTTATTGGCCATAATGCCGCCATGTCTAATTTTATTTGTATACATACAAACTGTCATTTTAGAACTAAATGACAATTTGCAAACAATACAGTTCCTGGTCGTCCCTGCTGGGCAGGATGTAGTTCGAGGTAGAAGTGTGGTTTCGTCAGGCGCAATAAAACAAGATCAAATATGTCTTCTCTTATCCCTCGCAATACATCTTGTTAGCATGTCTTCTATAGCAGCTGGTTGCTTCGTAAGACGGAGTGGCAACAGCTGACTCAGATCAGACTCAGGGCTGCCGGCGGTCGCTGCATCAGCACCGAGTTGGGGTGCATGACCTGCAGTGAGGCGGGTTGCCCACCCACTGGTTCAGAAGGCGCTTCCCACTGACTGGTCTGCCAGGCCATGGTCATGGCTCACCTTTGCAGATAAGGTCGTGACCGTGGCACATGTGTGTTTGAACCACATGCCATCCTGACAGTACTCGGTCCATCTCAGGTCACTGCCCATGTTGTCGGTGTCCCATCAGATGGACAATGACGTCAGATGCCACGATGTCGTGTTGAATGTTGATGCTGGATGGCTCCCCGGTCTGGCAGGCTGTCTGACGCAAACAATACTGAAGTTTCAGAGCATCTTACACAAGATGTTACAATACAACAAGCAGAGAATTGAGTGTGAAGGAAGTGACGCCATCGAGCCTACTTGTCGACTACTTCTAGGCTAGTCGGGTGGAATATTTATGGCATTGAAGAGTAGCTTTGCTGTACAATGTAATTTGTAATGACCAAATTATCTCGCTCGTTACAAGTCCTTAGCACTCATCAATTTTGCTGTATTCGCTTAATGAATTTGATTCAGTATCGTAACCACCCGCCAGGTTAGCCGAGGGTGCTAATGCGCTGCTTCCTGGACTCGGGTAGGCCCCAGATCGATTCCTCTCGGCGGATTACCGACGAGGGCATGGCCAGACTGGATGTTTTTAGGCGGTTTTCCACGTCCCACTAGGTGAATACCGGGGTGGTCCCCCTGTCCCGCCTCAATTACACGACACGCAGACATTTGAAAACGTTCGCCCTATTTCATGACTTACACTAGATGCATAGAGCTGGGGTACACTAAATCTGTCCCATGGGGTACAGATTGGTGACAGGGAGGGCCCCTGGATACCCTGTGACACAAACATCGCCAAATCCAGAGCCCGTGCTGAAGTGAGAGAAAGGCCCAAGAAAATGATTGAGTATCCTAACTACTTTCTCGAACCTCTGATAGGTATTGCTGCGTCCTACCTAGTACTTCTTACATAATGTTATGAGAATAATGGAGGCAGGTTGCTCTAACTTGTCTTACACTATTCCCACGGGACCGCTCGCATTCACACACAAAAGTGTCGACGTCACACTCTTACTGACCGACTAACTGTATCGAAATGTTTATCCATAGCAGTTGGCTCGTGTTGATTCTTCCATGTGCTTGAGGAATGCCGGGCTGTAGTGAATAAGAAAAATTTTCTCTCTTCCTTATCTTAATATCTTGATGCGTAACACTCTACTCTACTGTAATAAAATTCATCCCGAATTTTATTCTTTCCATGTCTACCAGATGTCTGCCTTACATGTTTACATTTACTGTGAATCTTTGGTTCCTTTAATCACAACAAAAATCCTACCCTAGTTTAATATTATCTTCTCAGTTTGCTTATGTATACATGATATCTTTTAAGATCTTGTATTTGCTAGTACAAATCCAATCTCATGAACGGTTACTTGTGTTGCATGGATGATTTTCTGCCTTAGACAAAAGTAAACTGCATAAATAAATCCTGATGCCATTAGTGGTTGATACACTGGTATTCGATCTACATTCCTACTGATATTGCCATACCCGCTGTAACATTTGAGCAACCGAAGTTTGTCCTTTCTCTGAAATGGTTAATGCATCTATAATCTGCAGCGAAGTGGGAACCAAGGTACTGTTTGGGAAGGTTAGACGTTGCATGGGGTAAACACACCTAGAACTTCCCCCAGCCAACACAACATTGGCCGAGTCCTTGTAATTATCATGGTACCCGCAGTTGTTGCAGAAAGGTGAAACTGTGTTCCGGTGTGGTATCATCAAAACGATACCACTCTACAGGTGTCTCAGAGTTGTTAATGGAACTGCATGTTTCCGTCAGACGCTGGCAGAGCACGCCCGCTGAGCCGCGTCTGCAGTGCCGCCCCCTGCCGCCGTGGTGTAGGACGGTCGGCGGCAGCCACGCAGCCCCCCCACGCAGAGTCACTTTGCTATGTGACACTACTCGCGGCTCCAACACCGTCGTTCGTGCTTAGGTCAGAGAGCCTCTTCCTTATTGACACTGAGAGCTAGACTCTACTTCCTGCTGCATTATTTCTAATGAGTACGCTTGGAGAAATACAAGTTAAATAAATCTTCAGGTTAATGTGTTAACTTGTTCGCCAATCACTTCCGCCCCTGTCCAGCTTTTCTATGATGACAATTGCTGCACCATTCTGTAGCCCACTTCTCCTTATCACGGAGTATTAAGTCGTACACAAACCAGGTATATCACATTTGGTTCCATTAATCATTCTGTGACATTTCTAATTTTATCGTAACTGTAAATATTCTGTTGTTACAGCAATTAACTACTGTTGTCTCTGCTGAGAACATGGAAAAAATCCAATGAATGCCAACTCTCTAAAAGTTTGATTGTGGCATCGATACTACTCTTTTGCATTCTGGTGCCTCCCTTTCTCCTAGGAGTAACTGAATTTCACACAACCACTTGTCGGTTCGAACCACCTGAGCTGCACAAATGGTGACTAATTCCTCGATAGAACTGCTAAAATCTCTTACTGAATTTACAACGTGCATATGCCTCTCTTCTGAAATCAGTAATGTATCGGTAATTTGAACAGCACCCACTTATTTGTAAGTTTCCATTTGACCGATACGGGTGAATAGTGAAATAATGGTAGCGAGAGTCGTACGTTATGCTGTAAATTCTTTTTCTCTTTGCACTAATCCTAATAAAAACTGCTGTGGTGTTAAAATTGTTGAACTTAACCTGCGTGGTGAACTGTTCCCTGCACCCTTTTAATTTCTATTCTTTCGTCTACCCAAGCTATTAGTTAGTTTGTGCAGTACACTGGCTACTACTACCTTCTCCTCTGTTGTCCTTAAATATTTTTGTAGATCTCTCAGATCTTCGTTTAGCGTTTCTGTCTTTCAAATGGTTCAAATTGCTCTGAGAACTATGGGACTTAACATCTGAGGTCATCAGTCCCCTAGAACTTAAAACTACTCAAACCTAACTAACCTAAGGACATCACACACATCCATGCCCGAGGCAGGATTTGAAACTGCGACCGTAGCGGTCGCGCGGTTTTAGACTGAAGCGCCTAGAACCGCTCGGCCAGTTTCTCTCTTTCTTTTCGGATACTGCTGCGAGTCGGTTGTTATTCTGTGCATGGTTTTCGTAATTTTCAACATTTCCTGTTCGATATTCGTGCTCCGTGTAGTAAGCCAAGTTACAGTTGTTTCTGTGTTCCTGGCTATTTCCTGTGCCATCCCTAATGTATTATTTCAATTCAAGACGTCCTCGTTATCTGTCGTCCAAAATGTTGCTTCCAACAGCTTTCCACCAGCGTCTAACATTCGCACTAGCAACTCAGAAATGATAGCTGGTTAATTGTTCCAACTGCCCCTTTGCTTCTCGTAAGAAAACTTGATTTCCTTATATTTACTCTGTATATCCGTTAGCATTTCCCCTTTGTTTGCTTCAGTCTTTGAACGTATCCTGTAATCTTCGTACTTAATTTCTAACTTCCCAGACGTAAAATGTGGGTTTTAGTGACGACCTGTGGTTCGTGAGAAGAATGTCGAGTTGCCATCAGTATAATATTCCATTTTCCAACGTTTGATTCTTAATGACATCTGCCTCATATACACGTAAGACCGCTATGCTCATGATACCTCGTTTTAACATAATCTTCGACACCACCTAGGAGAAAGGAATTATCATGATTCCTCTCCATCTTCGAGTTGAAAGTGTATCTCAATGAAAATTACATATAATATAGCAAACAATGTAAAATGACATTAACCTAAGTTAACATAAAATTAAGCACATATAACGGAGACTCTAATGCTTACCCCTAGGTCTATATCGTACATTCTGTGCTACTTACGTTCCGCGTGGTAACTTCTTCTACTGGGGTGCAGCTGATGTTGATTGTAGTAACGCATCAATGGTACCCTTAAGAGGCCCTATCCGACTAACACACACTGTCGAGGTTTTCGTCGGTTAAACATCATTGTGCATTCTTTGAAAACAGCTTTTGCACAATACGCTCTCTTGTATTAAAGGCTTCAAACCAATAATGAGCTTTTATTTACAATATGTCGTAAGTATAATCCATTTAAAGATCTACACACATGTTTCACGTGTTCAGTGTTGATGTAGAGGCTAGTCTGTCTTATCCTATCATGATTCCTAAGGCGGTACAGAGTGATTTGTACGATGATTGTCGCCCAGTCTTCTTTAAATACAGATTATTCAAATTTATACAAGTTTTCGCGAGAAGTACTGCGGCGGCGCGCCCTAGCACCATTACTTTCAGCAGTCAGTTTACGTATAATAAATGCTAACGATACGTAAAATGTACGTTCTGTGAAGGTTTATTCGGATCAGCCTAGAGAACACATTAATATAAAATTTCTAGTAGAGGGTTTAAGCTCTTGACTCCAGTGTTTTACTATTCACCCGTATCCAGTCTAATGAAAGATGATTAATACATGGGTGCAACAACTGAAAGCGATGATTCCTGAGCCCCTAGTGCGAAAGATAGAGGTTGGTTAGACGCTGGTAGAAAGCTGTTGAAAGCCTTTAATATAGAAATACATAGTGTACAAAGTGGTTTTCAAGCAATTTGTTGACGAAAGCGTCGATAGCGAATGTTAGTCCGATAAAGCTTTTAAGGGAACCATCTGTTGCGGTAAAGCTGTGACTCATTGCCTGTATGAAGCTACACTCCTGGAAATGGAAAAAAGAACACATTGACACCGGTGTGTCAGACCCACCATACTTGCTCCGGACACTGCGAGAGGGCTGTACAAGCAATGATCACACGCACGGCACAGCGGACACACCAGGAACCGCGGTGTTGGCCGTCGAATGGCGCTAGCTGCGCAGCATTTGTGCACCGCCGCCGTCAGTGTCAGCCAGTTTGCCGTGGCATACGGAGCTCCATCACAGTCTTTAACACTGGTAGCATGCCGCGACAGCGTGGACGTGAACCGTATGTGCAGTTGACGGACTTTGAGCGAGGGCGTATAGTGGGCATGCGGGAGGCCGGGTGGACGTACCGCCGAATTGCTCAACACGTGGGGCGTGAGGTCTCCACAGTACATCGATGTTGTCGCCAGTGGTCGGCGGAAGGTGCACGTGCCCGTCGACCTGGGACTGGACCGCAGCGACGCACGGATGCACGCCAAGACCGTAGGATCCTACGCAGTGCCGTAGGGGACCGCACCGCCACTTCCCAGCAAATTAGGGACACTGTTGCTCCTGGGATATCGGCGAGGACCATTCGCAACCGTCTCCATGAAGCTGGGCTACGGTCCCGCACACCGTTAGGCCGTCTTCCGCTCACGCCCCAACATGGTGCAGCCCGCCTCCAGTGGTGTCGCGACAGGCGTGAATGGAGGGACGAATGGAGACGTGTCGTCTTCAGCGATGAGAGTCGCTTTTGCCTTGGTGCCAATGATGGTCGTATGCTTGTTTGGCGCCGTGCAGGTGAGCGCCACAATCAGGACTGCATACGACCGAGGCACACAGGGCCAACACCCGGCATCATGGTGTGGGGAGCGATCTCCTACACTGGCCATACACCACTGGTGATCGTGGAGGGGACACTGAATAGTGCACGGTACATCCAAACCGTCATCGAACCCATCGTTCTACCATTCCTAGACCGGCAAGGGAACTTGCTGTTCCAACAGGACAATGCACGTCCGCATGTATCCCGTGCCACCCAACGTGCTCTAGAAGGTGTAAGTCAACTACCCTGGCCAGCAAGATCTCCGGATCTGTCCCCCATTGAGCATGTTTGGGACTGGATGAAGCGTCGTCTCACGCGGTCTGCACGTCCAGCACGAACGCTGGTCCAACTGAGGCGCCAGGTGGAAATGGCATGGCAAGCCGTTCCACAGGACTACATCCAGCATCTCTACGATCGTCTCCATGGAAGAATAGCAGCCTGCATTGCTGCGAAAGGTGGATATACACTGTACTAGTGCCGACATTGTGCATGCTCTGTTGCCTGTGTCTATGTGCCTGTGGTTTTGTCAGTGTGATCATGTGATGTATCTGACCCCAGGAATGTGTCAATAAAGTTTCCCCTTCCTGGGACAATGAATTCACGGTGTTCTTATTTCAATTTCCAGGAGTGTATTATAGCTATCGTCTCGTGCCTTGCACCAAACACATTATCAATATTCCTTTAGATCAATTTAGCAACTAATTAGTTTCGGAAAACTCAGTACTATCAAAGTAAACTCTTGTTTGTAGGAATGAACTATCGGAATACACTTCTCCTTTCCTCAATAACGTAAAGTGGCGTATAACAAACGAAAAATTTCCCTGATGTGTATAACTCACTAACGCTACAGATTCATGTTCCCACGCTATACACACAGAAATTAAAAAAAAATGGTTCAAATGGTTCTGAGCACTAAGGGACTTAACTGCTGAGGTCATCAGTCCCCTAGAACTTAGAACTACTTAAACCTAACTAAGGACATCACACACACCCATGCCCGAGGCAGAATTCGAACCTGCGACCGTAGCGGTCGCGCGGATCCACACTGTAGCGTCCAGAACCGCTCGGCCACCCCGGCCGGCTTGGTATAATGTAACAGAATCTAAGAGGACCATCTCACGTTTCTCATAAACGTCGCCAAAGCACTGAAATAATACTTTATGATACTCAGACTGTGTATAGTGTCTGTCTTGCAGTGTCCGAGAATCGTTATACCTTGTCAGTCAAGGGTCAACTGACGTTGTTACTGATAGTGTGTTGTACGGTTCATCAAGAGAGTACACACAGCTCGCAACGAGAAAGTGAATAAAATGAATCTTTGTTCTCTTGAATCATGTATGTATTGAAGGCAAGGACTACCTCTTTCCTGTGCATGGAGCTCAGACCTGATACGAGGGTTTGGAGTCATAACGACGTATCTACAAAACTAGCGATTTCGACACACCTGCTTGACCACTGTCTTAACGTCAAAGCTGGGATTTGTTGAATGGATGTAAACACATTCTAAGAGCCACGAGATGTTGTAATTATGAGCAATCTGAATCGGGTGGTGGCAGTGATAACGTTTCTACTGTTGCAAATGTTTCATTTGCCTTCATCTTCAAACTCACATTTTGTAGACCCGTCTTTATGACTCTGAACCGCCTTATAACAAAATTTGTATGCTCACAGACAGCGTTTCCTCACTTTTCCCCTTTCCGCAACCACACTTTGTACAGAATTCTAGTGTATCTGGTTTGTTTATCACTGTCATTAGCCTGTGTCATTTATGAAAGAGCATCAGTTACACAGTTTTTTAGCATCAACGACAAACGACAATAATAGCGAATAATGAAAATTAGGAATTAACGTCGTTAGTCACATTTGGAACAACATCACCATCCAATATATCGCAACAACAGAACTAGAAAAGAAATGTTGGTGGGGAGGTCATAATAATTCGTAAAGAACAGTTTTTTCTCATTTTTGTTGCAGTGTTCTCAAGCCTGGTGTTAAAAAAGTGCGTTTTGCACAGTTTTATATTAGACCATATCAGACACGCTCGTACCACAAGAAACAGTGCTGCCCGGTATGAATAACGTAATGACACATGGTATGAAATCTCACAGCAAATAGTGATCGAGATGGAAAACCGAGGGGCAATAGGAGAACAAAGTACTTGCAGAAAGGCTTCTCTGGAGAGAAACGTAGGAAAAGAGAGAAAAAAATTAAGTGGATGGTCCATCTTTGGAGAAATATGGCATTTATGATGGAAGAGATATTAAGGTCTCTATTCGAGAAGCAACATAGCGAACGTTGATGTCGCACTGCGGAAGCTCACGAAGAAAGAGTTGTAGAGGCAACGGAATATCTCAAGAATTTGTCTTTTCCCTTTCGGTGAGGGCGATACGTGAAACCAGAAATGTACAAGAATACGGTGAGTCGTTGCACTGGTAGAACCACATGACGGAAGTCTCCTCCGTGGAGATACGTTACAGCATCGTAGCTACTGCCAGTGATTTACCGCCTGCCTTTTGCTAGCAGGCAGCCGATACTGAATTGCTGACAAAAGTAAACACACATTAAGATAAGGCAAAGGCAGAGTCCTATCGTACCATTCAGTGAGCGCTGTTTACAAATCGGGAATCAAGCGTTTAGTGCTCTATTTGAATTTAGAGAAAACGAAACGCCGCGATCTACCTCAGACACATGTTGTACCACATATACAAGTTACTTCACAATTCATATTACAGTCCCTTGTGGGTTGTGGAGTGGACTTGGCTGATGAAGTTTTTATGAGGGAGCTATGTAGAGATATGTACCGTTTGGACGCAAAATAATTTTGAAGATCGGATCGTTTTCTAATCTCCCGCATCACGGTACCCACACAGCGGGACGATGAGCTCCTACCTGCGCACGGCGTGGACGGTATTTCGGGTTCTCTACGTCGGGTTCTCTTCTACGTGAGAACGGACGTCGCTTCAATGTCTCGAGTTCGGCGCATCCTACGAGCACCGCAGTCGACCCTCCTCTCCTGGTCGCGAACGCACCAGTCGCTCGCAGCCGTTGTTGCAGACGGACGGAAATGGTGTGTGACGTCATAATTCCAACAGTGACTGACGACGGCGTGTGTGTGCGGGCCGTGATGGAGGAGATCTGAAAGTGATCCGGTCTTCAATGTCATTTTATATCCAAATAGTTCATTTCCGGACATGAGTTCATTACTAGAACTTACCGTTACAACCTGTAACAGGAATTGCGAAACACGCTGTATAGTTGCGACGTGTTTACTACAATGACATGTGTAAATTGCTGCCACTCAAAACTGCAGTGTCATAATGACGGCATGCTGCGAATGTCAGACTGGCATTACGTGTACTACATTACTGGATGCGTAAAAGACTAACATTTTAGCGCAACTGTAGAATGTAGACAGGAGTGATACAGTCTACATTCTGTATATGCAGAAGTATTACACAGAGAGTTCTCCATTCATAGATCGTTTAGAATGCTGTTTACAGTACTTTGTGAACCCCTTGCGTGTGAAAGCTATCCCGATCACACAAAAGTAGCGGTGAACTGCGCACATCTTCAAGGTCTACGTTAACAATTTTTATTTTTCGCAACTTTAATGGATAACTCAGTCCCTAAGGCCCCAAACCTAGATGGAGATTTACACGAAACTTATTTCAATATGAACGCAAGGTGTCTAACAGAAACAACCTTACAGTAAAAATAATTTATTCAATAAAACACGGTAAAAATCAAATTATTCGTGATTGTTGAATGATTTATAAACATAAAGCATTAACTTAAACTACTGGACATTGAATGGTTTACAGAATTACAGGTGTATCAGGTATAGAACGTAGTTCTTGTGGAATGACATGTCTCGAAGCTTTCCAACTTATTTGCCCCACCTCCCCCCAGATAAATTTCAATAGACACTCATGGCTCAGCATGGGTGGCCGAATCATTTGCTCGAATGGCCCAGAATGTTTTTCAAACCAGTAGCAAACAACTGTGGCCTGGTGACATGGCACATTGTCGTCCATAAAAATTCCACCGTTTTTTTGGGAACATGAAGTCCATGAATGGCTGCAAATACTCTCCAAGTAGGCCAGCTTAGCCATTTCCAGTCAATGATCTGTTCAGCTGGACCAAAAACATGCAGTCCATTCGATGTAAAAACAACCCGCAACCTTATGGAGCCACTACCAGCTTACAGAGTGCCTTGTTGACAACTTGCGCCCATGGCTTCGCGGTGTGTACGCCCCACCATTCGCCCTTACCAACTGAGACCGGGACTCATCTGACCGAGCCACGGCTTTACAGTCGTCTGGGGTCCAACCCATATGGTCACGAGCCCAGGGCGATGTCGTGCTGTTAGCAAAGCCACTCGCGTCGGTCGTTGCTGCCGTCCGCCAAATTTCGTCGCACATCCGACACTGATCTCTATGGTTACTGGACGCAGTGTTTTGCTTGTTGGCACTGACAACTGGTATTGGCGAAAGGTATTGCCTGAAATTTAGTATTCTCGGCACACTCTTGACACTGTGGATCTCGGAATATTGAATTCTCTAACGATCTCTGAAATGGAATGTCCTATGTGTCTAGTTCCAAATAGCATTCCACATTCAAAATCTGTTAATTCCAATAGCGGTCATAATCACGCCTTATACCTTGTGTAAGCGATACTGTCACCATCTATATGTGTGCATATCGCTATCCCATGACTTTTGGCACCTCAGTGTATGTCTGCCGTTGTTTGTCCTTCGGCAACCAAGAATAACAGCTCTTTGGTCCTGTTTGTACGCATCTTGTGCCGGCCGGGGTCGCCGTGCTGTTCTAGGCGCTTCAGTGTGGAACCGCGCGACCGCTACGGTCGCAGGTTCGAATCCTACCTCGGACATGGATGTGTGTGATGTCCTTAGCTTAGTTAGGTTTAAGTAGTTCTAAGTTCTAGGTGACTGATGATCTCAGAAGTTAAGTCCCATAGTGCTCAGAGCCAGCTGAACCATTTGTACGCATCTTGTAATAACGGCGCCATGGTTCACGTTTCCGGATTTACCGCACGCATGTCGGAAGACGCGATTGCCACACAGATTCCTTGCCTATATGTCCGTTCTTAGTGCTTACATAGCCTCATCGGAGTAGCGCTGCGTTGCTTATACCCTGCAGGAACATCCTCAAACTGACATTGTGGTAATGGAGGTAATACATTGACGAGACAAAAACATTATATCCAGCTGGTTAATAGCTTGTTTGTCCGTCTTTGGAACGAAATACATCACTGATTCTGCGTATCTGGGATCCGAAAGCTTGTTGGTAGGTTTGTAGAGGTATATGGCATTAGATGTCTACCTACAGGTCGTGTAATTCGCTGATTTGGATACGCGGTTATGGTTCTCTGTAGCGACCCAGAGGAACTATATAGTCTTTACATCAGGCGAATTTGCTCACCGAGTCCGCAGCTCGTGGTCGTGCGGTAGCGTTCTCGCTTCCCACGCCCGGGTTCCCAGGTTCGATTCCCGGCGGGGTCAGGGATTTTCTCTGCCTCGTGATGACTGGGTGTTGTGTGATGTCCTTAGGTTAGTTAGGTTTAAGTAGTTCTAAGTTCTAGGGGACTGATGACCATAGATGTTAAGTCCCATAGTGCTCAGAGCCATCTGAACCATTTTTTTGCTCACCGAGAGATCAACATGAGTGCACAGTACTGTTCTTCAAACCGCTGTAGCAGGGTTCTGGCTCCCGAAGCACGGACAATTATACTGCTGAAACATTACACCGCCGTCGGAGAAGACATCAAGCATGAAGGGATGCTGACAGTTCGCAGTTGTCAGCGAGTCTTCGATTACTACCACCGGTGCCGTGCAACCGCAGCAGGATGTCTTCCTTGGTATCATACTGCTCCCACCAGCCTGCTTCCGTGGCGAGCTGACGGTTCGAGCTGCTATTTACCTCGATGACGACGTCTGTAGAGACGACCTAGTGTAGCAAAAATGTGACTCACCCTAGGAGCCAACACGTTTCGAATGATCGGCGGTCGAATCCCGATGGTTCCGTGCCCGCCACAATCGTAATTGACGATGTCGTTGGGTCAACGTGTGAACACGTGAAGGTTGTCTGCTGCAGAGCTCCAAGTTCAATTATGTACAATGAACGGTGTGCCCCGAAACACTTGTGCGTGCATCAGCACTGTGCTCTTTCTCCAGAGGTGTTACAGATCACCATTTATCTTACTTCACAGAGAGGCAAGCCGTCGACGTCCAGCAATTTAGTACTTTCACTGTCCTTTCACCTCTTTCCGTAGATGCTCACGATAGAAGCACGTGATAATTCGACCAGCTTCGGAGCTTTCGAGATACTCGTTCACAGGCTCTGCGTGATAATCTGTCCTTTGTCAGTATCGCTTATCTGAATGGATTTCCTCATTTGCAGCCCATATCTTCCCCACGGTGATCTCCCATCCTCCTCTGCTTCGCTTTCATACTTCAGCTACCGCGTCACAAGCTCGCAACGCCAGCGGGCGGCATCCAACATCGCGGTGGGCAGTGGTAATGTTTTGCCCTTTGGCCTATTAGTATATAAGGGGCAGTCAAATGAAAACGAGACAGACGGGTAAATACCTTATTATTTCAAAAATAATCGCCATAACTGTTAAAACACCACTGTGACACAAGATGGTCAATGCCTTCGTGGAAAAATACTTGCGGCTGCCTACGGAACAATGTTGTACCTACACCTGCACCTCTTCGTCGGAAGCAAATCGACGATCACGAATGTCTTTCTTCAGGACTCCAAAATATGGGGAGAGTCCGGTAGTGTAAGGAGGCTAAGTAGGGCTTCCCATCGAAACTTTTGCAGCGTAGTCGAAAAAACGTTGATAATAACATGTGGGTGGGCATTATCCGTACATCAACCTGCTGATCACTGAATTTCTGGAACACAGCGCCACAATTAACGCTCAGTGGTATGGGGACAGTTTGCAAATGTGAAGAGGGCCATGAAGTTCAAATGCCCAGGAATGCTGACGGACGTCAATATGTTGGCAGAAAGCTCGCTGAGAGCCCCCTACAGATCCTCTATACATTCGCAATCTCTTACAATCTTATTTCCATATTTCTTTAGTCCCTAAGAGACATTCGTGGCCGTCTATTTACAGAACCCCTGCGCATAGTCTGGTTCTGTAGGCAACCGCAAACATTTTCCCATGTGGGCATTGACCGTCTTTGTCTCACAGTGGGATGAATGTACAGTCATGCTCATAAATTAAGGATAATTGCAGAATGCAGTGCCACACAATGTGGCACGACACAAAACTGGCGCTAATAGCATAGCTCACATAGGGAACACACACGACACAGATCTCTAAGTCCACGGTATTGATGATAAGTTGAGAAAACAGTCCCGAAACACAAGTGCTACAAAACGCCACCGTTTCCTGCGCATGTACCCCGACATCAGTATGGGATATGATCAACGTGCACACGTACACAGGCCGCACAACGGGTTGGCATACTCTGGATCAGGTGGTCGACCAGCTGCTGCTGTATAGCCTCCCATTCTTGCACCAGTGCCTGTAGGAGCTCCTGAAGTGTCGTAGGGGTAGGGGTTTGAAGACGTGCAGCGATACGTCGACCGAGAGCATCCCAGAAGTGCTCGATGGGGTTTAGGTCTGGAGAACAGGCAGGCCACTCCATTCGCCTGATATCTTCTGTTTCAAGGTACTCCTCCACGATGGCAGCTCGGTGGGGCCGTGCGTTATCATCCATCAGGAGGAAGGTGGGACCCACTGCACCCCTGAAAAGTCGGAGATACTGGGGCAAAATGACGTCCCGATCACCTGACCTGTTACAGTTCCTCTGTCAAAGACAAGCAGGGGTGTACGTGCACCAATCATACTCCCACCCCACACCATCAAACCACGATTTCCATACAGGTACCTTTCAAGGACATTAAGGGGTTGGTATCTGCTCCTGGTACACGCCTGATTAAAACCCGGCGAGAATCACTGTTCAGACTATACCTGGACTCGTCCGTGAACATAACTTGGGACCACTGTTCCATTGACCATGTACTGTGTTTTTGACACCAGGCATTACGGGCTCTCCTGTGACCACGGGTCAGTGGAATGCACGTTGCAGGTCTCCAGGCGAATAAACCATGTCTGTTCAGTCGTCTATAGACTGTGTGTCTGGAGACAACTGTTCCAGTGGCTGTAGTAGGGTCCCGAGCAAGGCTACCTGCAGTACTCCGTGGCCGTCTGCGGGCACTGATGGTGAGATATCGATCTTCTTCTGGTGTTGTACACTGTGGACGTCCCGTACTGTAACGCCTGGACACGTTTCCTGTCTGATAGAATCGTTGCCATAATCTTGAGATCACGCTTTGTGGCACATGGAGGGCCTGTGCTACGACCTGCTGTGTTTGACCAGCCTCCAGTCGCCCTAGTATTCTACCCATGATAACGTCATCAATATGTGTTCTTTGAGCCATTTTCAACACACAGTCAGCATTAGAACGTCTGAAAACGTCTGCACACTTACTCGCTGCACCGTTCTCTGACATGGACCGACACACCTCTGCGTATGTGGACTGCTGCCAGCGGCACTGTGCGACGACTGCAGGTCAAATGCAACGCATGGTCATACCCCAAGGAGATTTAAACCCGCAAACGACCTACCACAGCGTTGTTTCACCATGTATCAACATTATCCTTAATTTATGAGCACGAGTGTATTAACAGTTATGACGAATACTTTTGAAAAAAAATAAACAGTTTACTTACTTTTTTCCATCTGTCTCGCTTTCGTTTGACTGTGCGTTATAATTGGAATTGTGTACATTCTGCCGTTTTAAGCAAGTAATTAAAGAATCGCTCTTTTATATGGTTACTTGGTATGCTCATGTTCTTACAGTAGGCTCCGCATTGTATCTTACCAATGATATTTGACTTACCAATTATATTTGACTCGTCACTACAGTCATAGACGTATGGATCTGGAACATTCACGTCCAACAACCTCCGAAAACCTGGTAACTCGCTAAGATTCGATCCCCAGGTAAATGTTTGTACATAAAAAAATCCGTCTGCCTCACTGAATGTGTATACGCTTAAGGCGTACTTGTTTAACCAAATAGCAGGAGCCTCCAGGTAGATGTATCCTCCTGTAACTAACAATGTCAGGCCACAACGTTCGGATCACGGATTTACTTCAAACTTTGTACACCTTTAACAGTCTATTAGGACAACATAGTGTGCAATTAGTAAGGTGTCCTACTTAAGAAATTTCGAGACAATTACAAGAGAAATTTTACGAGTCGAATATGTACCGGTGCACTGAGTCTGCCAATTGGAAATGGTGGCGATCAGATAGTTAGCGTTCAAGCCCAACTGGCTGGAGTCCCGTTCAACCTCCTTTTAATGCATATATGTTCAACACTGGTCATGTTATTTCATATACATGATGTGATCAAACGTATCCGGGCGCCCCCAAAATCAAACGTTTTTCGTATTAGGTGCTCTTTGGTGCCACCTACTGCCAGGTACTACATATCAGCGACATCATGGTCATTAGACATCGTGAGAGAGCAGAATGCTGCGAAACTCACGGACTTCGAAAGTGGTCAGGTTGAAATATTGCTGTATCTCATTGCTACCGATCAGAACCCCTCGGAGAGCATTAAAGATAAACACCAGTCCTAATTGCGTGATTGTAAAGTGACCGGTTTCCAAATTACATACAAATACAACCACTATTTCAGTATACATATAATTCGAAAATGATGCTTTGCTGATTACCTTTGTTCTTATGTGAGAAACATAATATAAATGTGAAATTAATACTGTAACTAATTGAAAGAAATGTAGCACATGATCAGGATGTACCAGTAAACCTACCATTATAAAATTAATACAGCAAATTAAATAGAACATATAAATAAAGCACGTTAATTGAATCTCCGATGTATGTTAGCACTAAAATTCAGGCACTAGTTGATTTGTTATAAACAAATTTAGAAATGTAATTGTTACCTGTAACATAATCAGAAAATGTTATATTAACTCGTAACTAAGTTGAAAATAGATTCACCTTGTTCAGCACTGAGATTGTAAATTTTTAGCAATGTGTATCTCATATTCGGTTTAACTTTTAATTGCGATTTTACATAAAATTGTAATTTTCATTGTCTGTAATTGTTAACAAAAGTATAACTAGAGGTCAGGCAGGCGCCTTGCGGCACTCGTTTTTTGGCTAGGGTTGCGAGTAAATGTATTGTAGGCTCACTCGTTTGTTGACTGTTGTGAACTCTGTGTCGTTTTGATGTCAACTTTGGGTACATGTGATGTAGCCGGTACAGTTCACCAGGCTCGGACACCAGAGTCCTGGAAATATATTGGTGTTAAAACTGCACTGTACTTTGGAATTTATTTGGGAGTCTTCCGCAATCCTTTTCATAGGCTGCACAGCGACGAGACATGAATCCAGGAATTTTACAACACCCCGAGAACTAAACAACTCTCACTGTTGGTAGAATTGACGTGAAAACAACAGCACATCGACTGGGCATTTCACTCAAAAGTCAAAACATTTGCAACGCGGAGGTGGGAAAATATAAACATCTCAATGCGACATCATGGTCACTAGACATCGTGAGAGAGCAGAATGCTGCGAAACTCACGGATTTCGAACGTGGTCAGGTGATTGTGTGTACTTGAGTCATACGTCTGTACGCGAGATTTCCACGCTCCTAAACATCCCTAGGTCCACAGTTTCCGGTGTGATAGTGAAGTAGAAAAGTGAAGCGTACAGGCCAAATGAGACAGACCGACGACAGTTGAAGAGAGTAGTAATGTGTAATAGGCAGACATCTATCCGGACCATCGCACAGGAATTCCGAACTGCATCAGGATCCACTGCAGGTACTATGACAGTTAGACGGGAGCTGAGAAAACTTCGATTTCATGGTCGAGCTGCTGCTCATTAGCCACACATCACGCTGGTAAATGCCAAACGACGCCTCGCTTGGTGTGGGGAGCGTAAACATTGGACAATTGAACAATGGAAAAACGTTGTGTGGAGTGACGAATCACAATGTTGCGATCCGATGGCAGCGTGTGGATATAGCGAATGCTCGGTGAACGTCCCTGCCAGCGTGTGTAGTTGCCAACAGTAAAATTCGGAATCGGTGGTGTTAAAATGTGGTCGTGTTTTTCAGGGAAGGGTCTTGAACCCCTTGTTGCTTTGCGTGCGACAATCACAGCACAGGCCTATATTGATGTTTTAAGCACCTTCTTGCTTCCCACTGTTGAAGAGCAATTCGGGGATGGCGACTGAATCCTCAACACGATCGAGCAGCTGTTCATAATGCACAGCCTGTGGCGGACTGGTTACACGACAATAACATCCTCGTAATGGACTGGCCTGCGCGGAGCCCTGACCTAAGTCCTATAGAACACCTTTGGGATGTTTGGAACGCCGACTTCGTGCCAGGGCTCACCGACCGACATCGATACTTCTCCTCAGTGCAGCACTCCGTGAAGAATGGGCTTCCATTCCCCAAGAAACCTTCCGGCACCTGACTGAACGTATGCCTGCGAGAGTGGAAGCTGTCATCAAGGCTTAATGTGGGCCAACACCATACTGAATTCCAGCATTACCGATGGAGGGCGCCACGTATTTGTAAGTCATTTTCAGCCGGGTGTCCGGATACTTTTGATCACATAGTGTATATGACATATGCAAGATAACATAATGAAAAATGACACAAATTTACATGAACGTTTATTGAATTTGCAGTGTTATTTGGCTGTTTGCTAATTGTAATTATTACAACAAATATTATATGTGTAACAATCGACAAGTAAACGAGAAAACTTTTATATTTTACCTGAATATGTATGCCTGCCGTTTCTTGGAGGACACCGTTACAGTACACGAAGTCATCTTTTAACTGACGATGACATTTATCATCCGCAGTAGTCGAAGAATCGGAAATCAAATGCATTTTTGCAGTAAAAATGTACTTTTTGTGATTTTCCACAAAATTCGGACATACGCAATTTGTTCACGAAAGCGCATCCTACGACTACTTATTTGTACATTACAGTTATATTATGGCATATTGTGACTCGGTGTACTTATATTATTGTATAATATTTTTTACATCTTTATTTATCGATGTTTGATTTGGGCTATCGACGCCTATCCCTCGTCATTGAAGCCTGTGTCTGCAGGTCGAAGCGTCCAGATGCAAAGCAGTTACGGGTTTCTTAACCGACTGCAGGTGTTACAGATTTCACAAATAACGAGATGCATACCTTTCGAGGAAAACTTTTGTGTTTGTTCGTTTACTTGTGAATAGTTATACATATGAAATTTCTTGTAGTAATTAAAAGTAGTAAACAGTGAAATACGACTGGTTATTCAATAAAAGTTCGTTGAAAAAAGTATTGAAAAAATATGCATTTGACAAAAAGGAAAGCGAAGGAAATCGATTCAGTGACGTAGCGGTTACAGAGCTTGAAAGCTAGCCACTTGCCATCGCGTGTTTAGTGACGCAGTGTCCTGACACATATTCAATATGTATTTTCTTGAAATTGACCAAGCATTACGCTTTACTACTTGCACATTATATTGCCCTAATGGAGTACTAATAATGTACTAAGTTTGAAGAAAATCCGTGATCTCAACGTCCTGGCCTCCCTTTGTAAGTATGAAGCAACCACTATCCATGTTCTTGTATTATTATACTTATATGGAGGCTTGAAGCAGTCATTCTTCCCGCACTTGATTCGTGACTAGAATGAGAAAAAAACCGTCTCCTAGTATATTTAGTCACATGCGTTACTGCAACCTGCGTAGCAAATGTACAGCTGGAGAGTGCGTAGTGTGTCACGCGGACATATATCAATAGCAATACCGGATGTAGCCTCTTTACGTGTGTAAGAGAGAGCTGCTTCCATGAATGGAGGTCCCTCGAAGAATCTAGCTAGCGTAACATAATTATCTTCAATGACGTGATTTGTGGCTTGGTAGTTGGATTATGATGTTGGCGTCCAATGTTCTATTTTATTTGCATCACAAACCTTTTATTTTTAGAAGTCGTTAGAAATGTAGTACACACAATCTCGCAAGGACAAGTGAATTGCTTTAACAATAATAAGTGCACTAAAAAGTCAGTTATTTTTCAAAAGAAACATATGACGTAAAATCTAGATTGTAAGCTTCACGACATATTTTTTAAATAAAGAAATGACAGTTTCAGGCATCACTTCTCAGAATACAGAGCATCTTTCTACGTGATTCTGTAAGTCTTGTTTTTTAGCTATAGCGTAAAATACTTGCGTTCCATAACAAAAAAGTGTTAGGTTCGAACCACAAGACTGAAAGTAACCAAGAGTATGACACGCGCATTTCTTTGTTTCATTAAAATGCCCTCCAGGGAGCCATTTTCCCGCATCAGATAGATGGCAAATTGAGAACAATTCTTGATAAAGTGCTTGCGTAATGCATCGACGAACGATACCGCTGTTATCTGAAGGAGGGAATACCGGTTCAAGCTGGTCATAACTCCAACTGCATATGTGATCTCGATTTTCCGATAAAAGTTATACTACTAGGAAAAATGTTCATCATCGTTGTTTGTCCAATAATAAGAAGAGATCCTTTCTCCATCTTTCCCTCTCACCTTCCTCAGCCAAGAAAATAACACCGTGATGCACTTGAACGATCGTCTAAAGACTAATGAAATCACTGTACGTTGTGACCTCAACACTAGATGGTTTTTTCTCCTAAAAGACGTAGGTCATGTACTGATTCTGCGATACACAACTCGTCATCTTAATTATCCATCTATCATGGACGTCAAAATGACAGATATACAAATATGTGATCAGGGATAGGAAATAAAGTGGAATCGGTCGACAGAGGAACGTCCACTGAACATAACGGGATAGCAATGCGATTCTACACACTCTGAGGTGAAAATCGTCATGGGATATGTGTTCATAAATTTTCGGACGTTCTTTTGCCGGCGTGGTGCAGCAGTTCGACGTGGCATGGACTCAACAAGGCGTTGGGAGTCCCTTGCGGGAATATTGAGCCACGCTGCCTCTATAGCCGTCCATAACGGCGAAAGTAATGCCAGTGCTGGACGTTGTGCTCGCACTGACCTCTCGATTATGTCCTATAGATGTTCGACGGGATTCATCTCAGGCGATGCGGGTGGCCAAATCATTCGCTCGAATCGCCCAGAATGTTCTTCAAACTAATTGCGAATAACTGTGGTCCGGTGATATGGCACATTGTAACCCATAAAAATTCCATCGTTGTTTTGAGACATGAAGCCCATGAATGGCTGCAAATGGTCTCTAAGTAGCCCTGCGTAGCCATTTCCGGTCAATTCAGCTGGGCCATGGGACCCAGGCCATTCCATGTCCGCACAGTTCACATCCTTATGGAGCCACAACCAGCTTACAGAGTGCCTTGTTGCCAACTTGGGTCCATGGCTTCGCTGTGTCTACGTCCCATCATCAACCCTCACCAACCGCTATGGTCACGAGTCCAGGAGAGGCGCTACAGACGATGTCGTGCTGTTAGCAAAGGCGTATTGCTGGCTCATCCGATTAACGCCAAATTTCGTCGTAGTCCCACTTTTTGTCTCTGTGGTTACTGGAGACAGTATTTTGTCTGTTAGCACTGACAACTCTATGCGAACGCTGCTGCTCTCGGTTGTTAAGTGAATGCCGTCGACCACTTCATTGTCCGTGGTGAGAGGTAAAGCCTGATATTCGGTATTCTCGGCACTTTCTAGACACTATGGATCTCGGAATATTGAATTCTCCAACGATTTATGAAATGGAACGTCCCGTTTCACTTTCAAAGTCTGTTAACTCCCATCGTGCGGCGACAATCACGTCGATACCCTTTTCCAATGAAGCACCTGAGTAGAAATGACAGCTCCGTCACTGCGCTGTCCTTTCATACCTTGTCTACGCGACTACCGCCACCTGTATACGGGCATTCCCAAAAAAAAAAAAAAAAAAAAAAAAAATGGCTCGGAGCACTATGGGACTTAACATCTGAGGTCATCAGTCCCCTGGAACTTAGAACTACTTAAACCTAACCAACCTAAGGGCATCACACACATCCATGCCCGAGGCAGGATTCGAACCTACGACCGTAGCGGTCGCGTGGTTCCAGGCTGTAGCGCCTAGAACCGCTCGGCCATCCCGGCCGGCACGGGCATTCTCCCATGACTTTTGTTACCTCAGTGGACCTTGCTCCTCTTCCAGCAGCGGTGTACAGTAGGTCACTTGAGAAACGAGGCGTCCTAATCGTTGGAAAAAAAAACCGCAGTTCATTCAAGGAGAGTCGTCCAAGAGACGCACAAAACTGCACAAAACTATAAGCATTTATCTCTGACGTCCACCTCAGTTGAATTTTCACAGCATCTTTTATACCCGCATGTTATGACATTTCTGCAGACCAAAAATCTCCTCTGCAGAAATTCACGTGGACTCCTAAAACAACGGCCGTTTGAAAACTAGCTCGCTCTCTTTGTCCACGAGTCCCAGAAGCTTATGAACTGGCTTCCGGATGGATACAGTGTTCCTTGACTTCCAGAAGGCGTTAGATACAGTTTCGCACTATAGCCAACTAACCAAAATACGAGCGTATCGAATATCAGTTCAACTGCGTGCATGGGCTGAAGAGTATCCGGAAAACAAAGGACTGCTCGTCATCATCAACGGAGACAAGTCTTCAGACAGAAATACGACTGCTTCAGGGGAGTACTATAGAATTGTTATTTTTCACAATAAATATAAATGACGTAGTGGCTAACATCGGAAGTCCATGAGATTTTTCGCAGATGATGCTGTCGTGTTCAGAGAGTAGCAACGATAGATAATTGTAGTGAAATGTTGGAAGAAAAGACCATAGAGGTAAAATTAGAGACATTTCAGCTTACACGGAGACTTACCGGCAAACGTTCTTCCCGAGAACCATTCACAACTGCAACGGGAAAGATGTATATGTTGATGTCTTCTTAGGACAACGTTTCTAAATTAATGAAACTACAGTACTAGAGGCGATAATCACAAGTTTTTCCTTAAATTATTATTTTATACGTGACACTTTACCACTATTACGTCATCATGAGTGGATGAAAGGTCTCTTCCTACATGCCTGCTGTTATAGGAGACCTCTGGCGATTTCTTGCAGCTGCATGCAACGTAGTCAGCAAGTTACATTGTGTCTTGTACTGTGGTAGCTGTGGATATATCTCGAAGTTGGTCCTGTACAAATCGATTGTTTCGCTGCGTCTTACACGCATCGCATCCGCTTGTTAGCGACAACAATAGCAAGGAAGGAACAATTCTTGTAACAGGGTATGCCTCCCCATTTTGTAAATTTTTTGAAACTAATCCCAGAGAGCCCCTCTTCCTAACCTCTGCAGAAAATATTCAGAAAATGATATCAGCGCCCTAAATGTACCGACTTTTCACGTTGCCGGCGCTGTTCCTCGTAATTGATACGCTCAGGTTCGACTTTGAGGTATAATGCATGCAGTAACTACCATGTTTTTTACTATTTGATCTTGCACATTTCGACACTTTTCATGCATTTTACGCATTTTTCATGCATATTTGAAGGTTTTTATTATGCATATAATCCGGTCTCTGCTGATTAGCTAAAACACTGTGGCAGTCTGAGGCGAACCTTCGTATCGAGCGCTCCCTGAACCGCTCTGCGAGGACGAGTGTGGCAACTCGAACTCTTCGCTTTCTTATAAGTGTTTTTATACTCATATCGTTGTTCCCGTAGAGCAGAAATGTTTTCGTGTAGGGTAGCGCCCTTTTGCGGTGGTGACACAGTTAACCTCACAAATGACCGATCCTCCTGACACTGGTCAGGTCACAGAGTCGGCACAGAAAATCTGTCACCAGAATGCACTGGAGGGTATCCCGGTGTCGGCGACGTCCACAGTCCAGCATGAAGTCCAGCAGGGTCAACCGCCACCCCGTGACGCAGGTTTCCTGCAACAACTGGCGCTACAGCACCATAAAGAACAGCAGCTCCTGCACCAACACCATCGACGACTTAGCAGCAACAACAGCATCGTCATCAACGCAACAGCAAGAGCGGCGGGTCAGTCAGCAAGTCAAGCTTAGCACTTGACGCCAGTGCAGCTGACCATCAGCAGCAGCAAAGAGGCTCCCTTACTAAATGGCTCTGTGTCGACTCCAACACTGTCTTGGACTGCGATATTCATTAGGATTCCACGTCTGCTGGCAGCTCAGCTCAGACAAACGCTCTCAGGGTCATCCGTCGACCCATCATGGCGCGGTTGCACGGCCGAGTGTCAACACACTCGATGTGATGCAGATCCACAAACTGTCTTCGTGAAAAGCTTAGGTAAGAACCCTGGGAAACTCCATCCCATGCCAGATGGCAAATTGTTGTATGCACACAACTGTCATTTAAAACATGATATTGTCAGCATTAATCCGCCGACCCGAAAGAAAGTTAAGATAGAACTGTAGTCCTCTGTGGCTGCCAACAATTTAATAGAGGCCTCCGCTTTCAAAGACCATCTGTTTGATGTGTACATCCGCAACTTCTTGCTCCACACGTGTGGCATTATTGGCGACTTTGACATTGGTCGGACAGAAATGGAGATAGCTGGCGAAATGGAGAGTATGTATCCTTTCGCAAGAGTCAAACACAAGAAATATCATTCAAATCCTGAATCAACAGCGCCGATTCCAGTCTGCATGGAAGTTTTTCGTCCACAAACTTTACCCGCAACCTGCTGTACCCGCTGCAGCACGTGCGACAGTCAACTTCCAAAGGCTTCATGCACGGCGGCGGTCCCAGCTGCTTAAAACGCACTCGTCAGCATCCAGTTACAGACCGGTCATGCGCGGTAACTCTCCATCAACAATAGCTACAACATGCAAGGGCCTACGCCACGTCAGGAGAGGCAGCTGGTAGCTCACACCACACAACTCACCTGCACTACGACAGCCTCCCAGTGCCCAAAGTCGATGGATTTTTTGCCAAGGTTCTCACCACAACCGCACAACAGTATACAAGACTACTCCACGTAATCACAGCCACCGCCGGTGTCATCTGAGGAGGTATTTCTCCCTCAGGGTGCTGGGCATCATCAGAATGACCTTTAGTCAACAGACAGATCGTGTGGCACGAGAGCTTCATCAAAATGGCACGTTCCCAGACCAACAAGGCAACAGGGATTTTCAGACATTATTCTATCTCCACTATCTCTGCAAAGCCTCTCTATCACACAACTCATAGCACCCTCATTACAGAAAACACCCAATTCGTGATAACAGCGAGCATGTCATGGAAAAAAAATCATCTGATTTATCCTACACTACCTTTAAATTGCGAAGATACAGACAATTGGGACTTAAACAGATACAGCCTACACAACAGTTATTAACGACCCTCCTAATGCAAAGCAAATATGGTGGGATTTAGGATCCTCGATTAGAATGAGTGATGTTCGGTCGCTGGTAAAGTTGTAGTCCAACATGAACTTGGACATAGAAGGCGGCAGTGGCAGCCATCTCTGATACTTAGTTTCAACCAGATACCGTCGTCCACTTTCGAGGATAACAGGTGTACTGACCAGACAGAAAGGATGGTTGAGGAGGATTTGCCCTCTTCATCAACAATGCAGTATACCACACCCAAATACTGATGTCCCGCGACGCTATTGACAGCTTTCAAGCGATGGTGGCCAGGCACTCATCACCAGTCCATCGAATAACCATTGTGGTCATCTGCTGCCAGTCACAGTCGCATATTCCCCTTGAAGAGTGGTACACTTCGGTGCAGCAGTTGAAGCTTCCTTTTCTGTTCTGTGGGGATTTTAACGCACACGACAGAACGTGGGGTTACGTGTTTGATAACAGATTGGGTGCCAGGATTCTAGAGATCTCGACGAGTTCAGTCTCGTCATCCTGAATGACCATTCCCCCACTTTTTTTTTTTTTAGACAACATAGTTGTATGGAGGTAAACAGCGATTAATTTACTTATAATCAATTATTCAAAATGACAGTCACAATCGCATTATTTATTTTGCCGCCAACCCGTTTCAATACGCGATGGGGTCATCTTCAGGGCAATTTACACCATTTGGTCGCTCGCTGGAGTCGGCACCCCGCCTGTTCCCTGAAATAAATAATCCGATTGTGACTGTCATTTTGAATAATTGATCCTCCACATTACTTCCATTACTGGTCAGCGACCCTCATCCACCAACTAAAAGTACTACTTCTTATCCTATGGGTCCAATCACTACCCTATTCTTATACCAAAGTTCACTCAGGTTACTGTCACGTCTATAGGCTGCCTCATAACTACACTGTCACGAAGGCAGGTTGGTCCCAGTATGGTGAATTACTGGATGCACAACTTTCATCGTTGCCCATCGGGAATCCCTCTAAAACAAGTTACGTTAGTTTTCTATAACGTCATTGTAGCAGCATCGCTGTGTATTACACAGAAGTGATCACTAGGCGCTAGCAGACATACAATTCCCTGGTGGGACCAAGGATGTTCTGATCGGGTGACTCAGAGGAGGCTAGCTTGCAGTCCACTCAAACGGCACACCACGTGGTAGAACTACACTGAAGAGCCAAAGAAACTGGTGCATCTGCCTAATACTGTGCAGGGCCCCCATGAGCATGCAGAAGTGCCACAACACGACGTTACATGGACTCTACTAATATCTGAAGTAGTGCTGGAAGGAAATGAAACCATGAATCCTGCAGGGCTGTCCATAAATCTATAAGAGTACGAGGGCATAGAGGTCTCTTCTGAGGAGCACGTTGCAAGGCATTCCAGATATGCTCAATAATATTCATGTATGGTGAGTCTGGTGGCCAGCGAAAGTGTTTAAACTCAGAAAAGTGTTTCGGGAGGCACTCTGGAGGAATTATGGACCTGTGGGGTGTCGCATTGTCCTGCTGGAATTGCCCAAGTCCGTCGGAATGAGCAATGGACATGAATGGATGCAGGTGATCAGACAGGATGCTTACGTACGTGGCACCTATCATAGTAGTATCTAGACGTATCAGGGATTCCATATCACTCCAACTGCACCCACCACACACCATAACACAACCTCCACCAGCTTGAACAGTCCCCTGCTGACATGCAGGGTCCATGGATTTATGAGGATGTCTCCATACCCGTACACGTCCGTCCGCTCGATACAATTTGAAACGAGACTCGTCCGACCAGGCAACATGTTTACAGTCATCAACAGTCCAATGTCTGTGTTGACGGGCCCAGGAGAGGCGTAAATCTCTGCGTTGTGCAGTCATCAATGGTACACGAGTGGGCGTTCAGATCCGAAAGCCCATATCGATGATGTTTTTGTTAACACTGGTTGATGGCCCAGCATTAACATCTGCAGCAATTTGCGGAATGGTTGCACTTCTGTCACGTAGAACGACTATTTTCAGTCGTCGTTGGTCCCGTTCTTGCAGGATTTTTTTTACGGCCGCAGCGATGTCGGAGATTTGACGTTTTACCAGATTCCTGGTATTGACGTTACTCTAGTGATATGGTCATACAGAAAAGTCCCCACATCATCGCTAAGTCGGAGATGCTGTGTCCCATCGCCGTGCGCCAACTATAACATCACGTTCAAACTCACTTAAATGTTGATAACCTGGCGTTGCAGCAGCAGTAACAGATCTAACAACTGCGCCAGACACTTGTTGTCTTAGATAGGCGTTGCCGGCCACAGCGCCGTATTCTGCCTGATTACATATCTCTGTACTTGAATACGCTTGCCTATACCAGTTTCTTTGGCGCTTCAGTGTATGTTGCTTACAAACGGACGGATCCAGCTACTAAACGCTTTCTCAAGGCTTGCAAAAAAGGACGCAGTAGGAAATTTTGTGAGCACCTCTCCATTAACACCTACACTGGGAGGAACTGGGCAACGGTTCCCTCCCTAAAACGGTAACTGCTGTCTCCCAAGCGGCTGCAGACCTGGACACACGAATCTACTGACAATACAACAGCATCCACTGCAGGGCCAGCACCGGGGACGTCTCGGAAACTGGTACTGCTGACGATCTTCGAGATGGCTCCACCTCGCCGTTGCCTTTCGCCAACTTCACAGGGCTCTCATGTACTCAGAGGATAACGCAAAACGCGTTATTGTGAGCATCTTAGCTGAAATTTGGAAGGACAGCAACATTCCAGCTGATTGGACGATTCAAATATTGGTGCCCACATTGAAATGTTGTTGTTGTTGTGGTCTTCAGTCCTGAGACTGGTTTGATGCAGCTCTCCATGCTACTCTATCATGTGCAAGCTTCTTCATCTGCCAGTACCTACTGCAGCCTACATCCTTCTGAATCTGCTTAGTGCATTCATCTCTTGGTCTCCTTCTACGATTTTTACCCTCCACGTTGCCCTCCAATACTAAATTCCCTCGATGTCTCAGAACATGTCGTACCAACCGATCCCTTCTTCTAGCCAAGTTGTGCCACAAGCTCCTCTTCTCCCCAATTCTATTCAATACCTCCGCATTAGTTATGTCATCTACCCACCTAATCTTCAGCATTCTTCTGTAGCACCACATTTCGAAAGTTTCTATTCTCTTATTGTCTAAACTATTTACCGTCCATGTTTCACTTCCATACACGGCTACACTCCATACAAATACTTTCAGAAGCGACTTCCGGACACTTAAATCAATACACTTAAATCAATACTCGATGTTAACAATTTCTCTTCTTCAGAAACGCTCTCCTTGCCAGTGTCAGTCTACATTTTATATCCTCTCTACTTCGACCATCATCAGTTATTTTGCTCCCCAAATGGCAAAACTCCTTTACTACTTTAAGTGTCTCATTTCCAAATCTAATTCCCTCAGCATCACCCGACTTAATTCGACTACATTCCATTATCCTCGTTTTGCTTTTGTTGGTGTTAATCTTATACCCTTCTTTCAACATACTGTCCATTCCGTTCAACTGTTCTTCCAAGTCCTTTGCTGTCTCTGACAGAATTACAATGTCATCGGTGAACCTCAAAGCTTTTATTTCTTCTCCATGGATTTAAATACCTACTCCGAACTTTTCTTTTTTTTGCTTTACTGCTTGCTCAATATACAGATTGAATAACATCGGGGAGAGGCTACAACCCTGTCTCACTGCCTTCCCAACCACTGCTTCCCTTTCATACCCCTCGACTCTTATAACTGCCATCTGGTTTCTGTACAAATTGTAAACAGCCTTTCGCTCCCTGTATTTTACCCCTGCCACCTTTAGAATTTTAAAGAGAGTATTCCAGTCAACATTGTCAAAAGCTTTCTCTAGGTCTACGAATGCTAGAAACGTAGGTTTGCATTTCCTTAACCTTTCTTCTAAGAGAAGTCGTAGGGTCAGTATTGCCTCACGTGTTCCAACATTTCTACGGAATCCAAACTGATCTTCCCCGAGGTCGGCTTCCACCATTTTTTCCATTCGTCTGTAAAGAATTCGCGTTAGTATTTTTCAGCTGTGACTTATTAAACTGAGAGTTCGGTAATTTTCACATCTGTCAACACCTGCTTTCTTTGGGATTGGAATTATTATATTCTTCTTGAAGTCAGAGGGAATTTCGCCTGTCTCATACATCTTGCTCACCAGATGGTAGAGTTTTGTCAGGACTGGCTCTACTAAGGCCATCAGTAGTTCTAATGGAATGTTGTCTACTCCCGGGGTCTTGTTTCGACTCAGGTCTTTCAGTGCTCTGTGAAACTCTTCACGCTGTATCATATCTCCCATTTCATCTTCATCTACGTCCTATTCCATTTCCATAATATTGTCCTCAAGTACATCGCCATTGTATAGACCCTCTATATACTCCTTCCACCTTTCTGCTTTCCCTTCTTTGCTTAGAACTGGGTTACCATCTGTGGTCTTGATATTCATACAAGTAGCTCTCTCACATTGAAATCTGTGAATGATTCTGGTCGAACAGCGTCGTGCGCCCGATTGCCCTGTCGTCTACTTCTTCATCTACACCTACACCTACATCATACTCTGTAAGCCATCGAGCGGTTTCTGGTGGAGGGTATTTTTTATGCCACTAACGGAGCCCTCCATCCCTGTTCCATTCGCGAATAACGCGTAGGAAGAATGATTGTCGGTAAGTCCCTGTATTGGCTCTAATTTCTCATGGCCGTTGAGGGAGACGAATGTGGGACGATGTAATATGCTGTCCGACTCTACGCGGAAAGTGCTCTTTCGAAATGTTATTAAAAAATCTGTCCGTGATGCACTACGCCTCTCTTGCAACGTCTAGCAATTGAGTTTGTTGAGCATCTCCGTAAGGCCCCTCGCGTTGGCTAAACGATCGCATGACGAAACGCGCCGGTGTTCGTTGGATCTTCTCTCTCTCTTCTATCAGTCCTACCTGGTAGGGATCCCAGACAGATGAACAATACTCATGAATCGCTCCAATGAGCGCCTTAGAAGCCACTTCCTTCGTGATGAGTTACATTTCCTTAAGATGCTTCCTATGAATCTGAGTCTGGCATCTGCTTTTCCCACTACTTGTTTTATGTGGTCATTCCACTCAAGGTCGCTCTGTATAGTTACTCGTAGTTATTCTGCGATAGATACTTCAGGGTCAACTGCAACAGCCTGCACCATCCAAAAATTCTATGGTGGTCATTCTACAAATCGTTACTATCTTCTGGCGTTACTACTTTCTTATAGACAACCGCATCATCTGTGAACAGCTTTAAAAAGTGCCCTACGTTTTGTACTCGATCATTTATATATATTTTGAACGGTAACATTTCTTTGGGGTTGCCCGGAAATTATTTTTACATCTGGCGATTTTTTTCCGTTAAGAGCTACGTGTTGAGTTCTGCCTGCAAGGAAGTCTTGAGTCCAGTCGCAAATCTGCTCTGATACGGTAAAAGATCGTATTTTTTCATAAACGGCAGTGTGGGACGGCGTCAAATACCTTCCTGAAGACGAGAAACACGACATCAGCCTGAGCGCCGTTCTCTACATCTCTAGCCGGCCGGAGTGGTCGAGCGGTTCTAGGCGCTTCAGTCTGGAACCTCGCGATCGCTATGGTCGCAGGTTCGAATCCTGCCTCGGGCATGGATGTGTGTGATGTTAGTTAGGTTTAAGTAATTCTAAGTTATAGGGGACATGACCTTCGCTGTTAAGTCCCATAGTGCTCAGAGCCATTTGAACCATCTACGGCTCTGTGGATCACATGGAGGAACAGAGGAGGAACAGAGCTCATTTTCTGAGGATCTCTTTTTGCGGAATGCATGTTGATTTTTAAAGAGGAGACTTTAATCCTCGAGAAACGTCATAATTTTTGAGCGTAAGACTCGTTCCATAATTCTACAGCACCGTGACGTCAACAATATAGGTCTGTAATTACGAGCATCTGTCGTGCTGCCCTTCTTAAAAACGGAACGACCTGCGCTTTCTTCCAGTCGCTACGTACCATTCATTGCTCCAGAGATCAACCATAAATTACTGCTAGAAGAGGAGCACGTTCTTCCGCCTAATCTTTGTAGGATCTTGTAGGTACCTCATCTGGTCCCGACGCCTTTCCGCTAGTAAGCGATAGTAGTTGTTTTTCTGTTAGGCGATAGTTTCAAAATGGTTCAAATGGCTCTGAGCACTATGAGACTTAACATCTATGGTCATCAGTCCCCTAGAACTTAGAACTATTTAAACCTAACTAACCTAAGGACAGCACACAACACACAGCCATCACGAGGCAGAGAAAATCCCTGACCCCGCCGGGAATCGAACCCGGGAACCCGGGCGTGGGAAGCGAGAACGCTACCGCACGACCACGAGATGCGGGTTTAGGCGATAGTTTATCTCTGCCATTTCGACGTTCGTGCGATGGTTGAAGGGAGGGCTGTGTTGCGATCTTTCACCGTAAAATAGTTTCGGAAGACCAAATTCAGTACTTCGGTCTTCTCTCTCTTATACTCCGTTTCGGTACCAGTATATTCACGTAAGATGAACATCAACAAAAGCAAAACGAGGATAATGGAATGTAGTAGAGTTAACTCGGGTGATGCTGAGGGAATTAGTTTAGGAAATCAGACACTTAAAATAGTAAATGAGTTTTGCTATTTGGGAAGCAAAATAACTAATGATGGTCGAAGTAGAGAAATTTGTTAACATCGAGTATAGATTTAAGTGTCAGGAAGTCGTTTCTGAAAGTATTTGTATGGAGTGTAGCCATGTATGGAAGTGAAACATTGACGAGAAATAGTTTGGACAAGAAGAGAATAGAAACTTTCGAAATGTGGTGCTACAGAAGAATGCTGAAGATTAGATGGGTAGATCACATAACTAATTAGGAGGTACTGAACAGAATCGAGGAGAAGAGAAACTTGGGGCACAACTTGAGTAGAAGAAGGGGTTGGTTGGTAGGACATGTTCTGAGGCATCAAGGGATCATAAATTTAGTATTGTAAGGCAGCGTGGAGGGTAAAAATTGTAGAGGGAGACCTAGAGATGAATACACTAAGCAGATTCGGAAGGATGTAGGTTGCAGTAGCTACTGGGAGATGAAGAAGCTTGCTCAGGATAGAGTAGCGTGGAGAGTTGCATGAAATCAGTCTCAGGACTGAAGACCACATCAACAACAACAACAACATATTCACTGAGTGAATGAAGTGATGACTTTCATCCACTTACTGAGTTTACATACTACCAAATCTTCTGAGTGTTTTTACTCAGATCGATTGACAGTTTTCTTTCATAGTCATTGAACGCTTCTCTCATTGCTCTCCTTACGCTCATTTTCGCTTCCTCCAGCTTTTGCTTGTCAGCTACGTTTTTACTTGTCTTGAAACTGAGTTGAAGTTCTCTTTGTTTACGTAGTAGTTTCCTAACAGGGTTATTATACCAAAGTGGGTCTTCCCCATCCCTAAAGACCTTACTCGGAATATATTTGTCTACGGTATATTGCACGATGCCTTTAAATTGTTTCCATTTGTTCTCCACATTTTCGTTCTCTTCACTGAACGTTTGATGCTGACTGTGAAATACTCTTGCAAAGCAAAAATAAGTTCCTACCTTTCTTAACATTCGTTGTAAGACCCGTTTAATAAATGCTATCACAGCCTTATGATCACTGATACCTTCCTCTACGTTATCTGATTCGACAAGTTCAGGTCTGTTTGTTGCCAGGTCTATGAGGTCACCCTCACGAGTTGTTTATCTAATTATCTGCTCAAAGTAATTTTCGGAGAAGACATGCAGAACAATGTCACACGAATCCCTGTCTCTGGTACCAGTTTTGATAACATGAAACTACCAGTCTATACCTGGCAAGTCGAGTTCACCACCTATTACAATGGCACGATCAGTAAAATTACTAACGATATTCTACAATTTCTGTCTGGAGCGCTCTACCACTAGAGGTCCTGACCCAGGTTGTCTATAAAAGCGTCCGATTATCATTTTTGACGGATCTGATATTTAACTTCATCCACATTAATTTACAGTCGGAATCCATAATAGCCGACCAGGGTGGCCGAGCGGTTCTAGGCGCTACAGTCTGGAACCGCGTGACTGCTACGGTCGCAGGTTCGAATCCTGCCTCGGGCATTGATGTGTGTAATGTCCTTAGGTTAGTTAGGTTTAAGTAGTTCTAAGTTCTAGGGGACTGATGACTTCAGGAGTTAAGTCCCATAGTGCCCAGAGCCATTTGAACCATTTTTGAATCCATAATAACTTCACTAGTTTTAATCGAATTCCTTACTGCAATAAACACGCCGCCACCATGGGCGACTAATCTATCCTTACGATAAATATAGCAAAGAATTTAGGATTTCGTTGTCATTAACGTCCATCTTCAACCAGATTTCTGTTTCTAATACTATCTGTGCGTTATAATCTTCAGTAAGCGATACTAGTTCTGAGACCTTTCCTTGGATGCTTCTGCTGTTTACTAAAACCATATTAACCTTTTCTGTCTCTGATCTGCGACGACGAACATTCTCTGGCAACAATGTGGCCAGTTTATCAGACAAATCGACTTTGATCCTAAGGGAGGATTTCTCTAATCTAAAAAAGCCACATGCGCACGCCACATGTACTCCGCTATACTAGTATCCGCTTCCTGCGTGTAGTGCACGCCTGACCTATTAAGGGAAGTCCTTTAATTCTGCACCCAATAGCGGAGGTTTAAAAATTCGCTACAGATACTGTAACAGAGTCGCCTGACTGGTTTAGACCTTCCACTCTGCTCCAAACAAGAGGACCGCGATGAACACTGGGTACCATGCTACAAGTAGACAGCTTAGACTGCAGCTCCCCGTGCTATGCTAGTTGCCTTCGCCAAATCATCCATCTGTCGAGAGGCCGAGGACGCCCTCACAACCCAAGAGGCAGGATTCATTCCTGCAGCCGGTTGCACGCAGTGCGCTCTATAGCCGCCGGCAGGGCCGCCACCACATCAACGACGAGAACCCCTGGTAAACATACCGGGAGCACACTGGCATTCTTTCCCGCCTTGGCTGCTATTTCCCTGAGGGGCTCCATCACTCTCCTACTAATAACATTGGAGCGCCCGATGACAAGTGTACCCAACCTCTGCACTTATCCGGACTCGGCAGGAAAATTGGCCGCTGGCCCAACGGAGAGGCATCCCGTGCTGGCTCAGACTATATCATCAACACTGGGTGAATCTCGAACCTGTTGCTACATCTACATCTACATTTATACTCCGCAAGCCACCCAATGGTGTGTGGCGGAGGGCACTTTACGTGCAACTGTCATTACCTCCCTTTCCTGTTCCACTCGCGAATGGTTCGCGGGAAGAACGACTGCCGGAAAGCCTCCGTGGGCGCTCGAATCTCTCTAATTTTATATTCGTGATCTCCTAGGGAGGTATAAGTAGGGGGAAGCGATACATTCGATACCTCATCCAGAAACGCACCCTCTCGAAACCTGGACAGCAAGCTACACCGCGATGCAGAGCGCCTCTCTTGAAGAGTCTGCGACTTACGTTTGCTAAACATCTCCGTAACGCTATCACGCTTACCAAATAACCCTGTGACGAAACGCGCCGCTCTTCTTTGGATCTTCTCTATCTCTTCTGTCAACCCGACCTGGTACGGGTCCCACACTGATGAGCAATACTCAAGTATAGGTCGAACGAGTGTTTTGTAAGCCACCTCCTTTGTTGATGGACTACATTTTCTAAGGACTCTCCCAATGAATCTCAACCTGGTACCCGCCTTACCAATAATTAATTTTATATGATCATTCCACTTCAAATCGTTCCGTACGCATACTCCCAGATATTTTACAGAAGTAACTGCTACCAGTGTTTGTTCAGCTATCATATAATCGTACAATAAAGGATCCTTCTTTCTCTGTATTCGCAATACATTACATTTGTCTATGTTAAGGGTCAGTTGCCACTCCCTGCACCGAGTGCCTATCCGCTGCAGATCTTCCTATATTTCGCTGCAATTTTCTAATGCTGCAACTTCTCTGTATACTACAGCATCATCGGCGAAAAGCCACGTGGAACTTCCGACACAATCTACTAGGTCATTTATATATATTGTGAAAAGCAATGGTCCCATAACACTCCCCTGTGGCACGCCAGAGGTTACTTTAGCGTCTGTAGACGTCTCTCCATTGAAAACAACGTGCTGTGTTCTGTTTGCTAAAATCTCTTCAATCCAGCCACACAGCTGGTCTGATATTCCGTAGGCTCATACTTTGTCTATAAGGTGACAGTGCGGAACTGTATCGAACGCCCTCCGGAAGTCAAGGAAAATGGCATCTACCTGGGAGCCTGTATCTAATATTTTCTGGGTCTCATGAACAAATAAAGTGAGTTGGGTCTCACACGATCGCTGTTTCCGGAATCCATGTTGATTCCTACAGAGTAGATTCTGGGTTTCCAGAAATTGTCAATGATATGCGAGCAAAAAACATATTCTAATATTCTACAACAGATCGATGTCAGAGATATAGGTCTACAGTTTTGCGCATCTGCTCGACGACCCTTCTTGAAAACTGGGAGTACCTGTGCTCTTTTCCAATCATTTGGAACCTTCCGTTCCTTTAGTGACTTGCGGTACACGGCTGTTAGAAGGGGGGCAAGTTCTTTCGCGTACTCTGTGTAGAATCGAACTGGTATCCCGTCAGGTCCAGTGGATTTCCCTCTGTTGAGTGATTTCAGTTGCTTTTCTATTCCTTGGACACTTATTTCGATGTCACCCGTTTTTTCGTTCGTGCGAGGATTTAGAGAAGGAACTGCAGTGCGGTCTTCCTCTGTGAAACAGCTTTGGAAAAATGTGTTTAGTATTTCAAGACGTAGGGAGCCAGCCTCATGGCCTGCTCCCGCTTTCGCCTTCCGCCCAGTGATGCGCGAACCCGTGTGCCACGCACTCTCAGACTGATCAGGTGTTGCCTATCAGAAGATGCCACGACACCGGGTCACCAGGGGATTCTGGTGGCTCCAAAGATGTCGAAGGTCTCGTCACCAGAGCCCCTATGTCGCCGTAGGTTTCAGCATTAGCCAGAAGCGTGTAGACGGTAGCCAACGCAGCTTCCAGTTGTTTACGGACAGCAACCAATTCTCCCTGTGTCCGCTCACAACATGCACAATCCCTAGCTATTTCGTAGTGTGTAAAAAAATAGATAGAAGATCTCAAATGGGGGTAGTGAATTTGGAACGTATGCAAAATATAACGAGGAGAGTAAGAAACACTAAAAATTGCTCTGCAGATTTCCCACTATATCATGAGACGGCAAGCTATTAAATAGTGGACTTATCTACAGTTACCTGTTACTAGAAACTCTACTGATCCGAAAGCTACTGCACGAAAGAAGTATGCAAACTAGAGTGCACTGGTCTAAACTACGTGCTGTGTACCACCGCGTGATTTAAACTTAGTGGCGTGACGTTGAGATTCTGGCGGCGGGAAAATTACACTAGAAAGCAGCCTTACACAAGAATATGCACCAAGATGTCGTTATGTATGTGTGAGACATTTGAACGTCTTCTCAAGTCCCCTTGGAAAGCTGGTTAAAAAATCGGGACTTGCTCCCCTGGACGCAATATGGCTTTCATAAGGGCAGAAGTACTGTTCATAATATCATATATCTTGTGATGGACATCGAAAAAATCTTCCTGACTTACGGATACCTGAAGGCTTTATTTCTTAATTTTTCGAGGGCTTATGTCCTGTTATGATAGCTAAACTCATTAACAAACTGAAACTGCTCGACCTCCTGGTATTGCTTTTACTAGTTATCTACTGTTTACTAGACTGACCTGCTGCCCACGCCTTTGACCAGGACATGTGTAGTGTAAATCCAAGAACGTCACGTCGAAACCTATTCAAAGAACTGGGCATACTAACCACAGCTTCTCAGCATATTTATTCCTTAATCAAGTTTGTTGTAAATAATACATCTCTTTTTCAAACTAACTACTTAGTACACAGTATCAATACTAGGAAAGAGAACAATATACATAAAGATTTAAAATCACTTACTCTTGCCCAGAAAGAAGTTCAGTATTAAGCAACGCATATTCTCAATAAGTTACCAGCAACCACTAAGAGTTTAGTTTCAGACAAGACACAATTTAAACATAATTTAAAAGAATTTTGGTGGCCAGCTCCTATTCCATCCATGAATTTCTCAACAAGTGCAGTAGACCATTTTAATGAAATTTATTATACTCTAATTTTTGACAATACTTGGTTGTAACAGCCAAGTAACTACCTACTGTGTGAATGATGGATCTATGAAAAGCAGATGTAAGTCTTAAGTCTATAAATAGTGGAAGTATAATTGTAAATCTTGTACATAATTTGACTGTTCTTAACTGAGGATCATTAAAATGAATAATTTACTTTAATTTTTTACAATACTTGGTTGTAATAGCCAAGTAACTAGCTACTCGTCCGCCCTCGGTAGCTGAGTGGTCAGCGTGACAGACTGTCAATCCTAAGGGCCCGGGTTCGATTCCTGGCTGGGTCGGAGATTTTCTCTGCTCAGGGGCTGGGTGTTGTGTTGTCCTAATCATCATCATTTCATCCCCATCGACGCGCAGGTCGCCGAAGTGGCGTCAAATCGAAAGACCTGCACCAGGCGAACGGTCTACCCGACGGGAGGCCCTAGCCACACGACATTTCATTTCATTTTTACTAGCTACTGTGTGAATGATGGATTTAATGAAAGCAGATGTAAGTATGAAACCTGTAAATATTAGAAGTTTAATTTTAATTCATGTACATAATTTTACTGTGTATTGATTGAGGATCGTTAAAATTAATGAAACTCAATTTTTTCTAATTACATTTTTGTAATGTGTTTATCTGACATGTTCCACACCCAGGAGGATTCCCTCTATTGTGGGTCTATGGAACGAATAATTAATCTAATCTGATCTGATCTAATCCAATGTTTTAGGGGCATCTCCCGTGGCAAGATTAAGGCTTCAAGACGCATGTTATAATCTGGCCACATGGGAGTTAGAGAAGAGACTGACTTTGTCGCCAAAAAAGACTTATAACGATATGTTTACGTAATGTGTATACATAAACATACAGTTATAAATGTCCCCGTTCGTAGTCGCTAATTATAACAATATGTTTACTTTTGTGCTGTAACAAATAGCTATAATCAGCGGTGGAAATACACTCCTGGAAATTGAAATAAGAACACCGTGAATTCATTGTCCCAGGAAGTGGAAACTTTATTGACACATTCCTGGGGTCAGATACATCACATGATCACACTGACAGAACCACAGGCACATAGACACAGGCAACAGAGCATGCACAATGTCGGCACTAGTACAGTGTATATCCACCTTTCGCAGCAATGCAGGCTGCTATTCTCCCATGGAGACGATCGTAGAGATGCTGGATGTAGTCCTGTGGAACGGCTTGCCATGCCATTTCCACCCGGCGCCTCAGTTGGACCAGCGTTCGTGCTGGACGTGCAGACAGCGTGAGACGACGCTTCATCCAGTCCCAAACATGCTCAATGGGGGACAGATCCGGAGATCTTGCTGGCCAGGGTAGTTGACTTACACCTTCTAGAGCACGTTGGGTGGCACGGGATACATGCGGACGTGCATTGTCCTGTTGGAACAGCAAGTTCCCTTGCCGGTCTAGGAATGGTAGAACGATGGGTTCGATGACGGTTTGGATGTACCGTGCACTATTCAGTGTCCCCTCGACGATCACCAGTGGTGTTCTGCCAGTGTAGGAGATCGCTCCCCACACCATGATGCCGGGTGTTGGCCCTGTGTGCCTCGGTCGTATGCAGTCCTGATTGTGGCGCTCACCTGCACGGCGCCAAACACGCATACGACCATCATTGGCACCAAGGCAGAAGCGACTCTCATCGCTGAAGACGACACGTCTCCATTCGTCCCTCCATTCACGCCTGTCGCGACACCACTGGAGGCGGGCTGCACGATGTTGGGGCGTGAGCGGAAGACGGCCTAACGGTGTGCGGGACCGTAGCCCAGCTTCATGGAGACGGTTGCGAATGGTCCTCGCCGATACCCCAGGAGCAACAGTGTCCCTAATTTGCTGGGAAGTGGCGGTGCGGTCCCCTACGGCACTGCGTAGGATCCTACGGTCTTGGCGTGCATCCGTGCGTCGCTGCGGTCCAATCCCAGGTCGACGGGCCCGATTAGTGAATGATTTAAAATGATAAAACAATCACATAATGTTACAGACTACAGTGGTAATATTCACAAGAAAACGATGCAATTACTTCTTACCTCAACTTCAGCTTGGACCGTACGACATTTCTGCTCAGACACCTGCTAAGCTACTTGGTGTCTATTTTGATTGCAAACTGACGTGAACACATGATGTTGCGTACGCCATAGACGGCACAACACACCGCCAATACATTGCCGATATTTGCTAGAGTTTTATGGGGAGCGGCACCGATAGTCTTCTTACATTTGTGTAAGGTCTTGATCCGCTTTATCTCCAACTACGGCAGCATGTTCTTTGAGCCATGAAATCAATGCTCAAGAACGCTCTGTCAGGGAAAGCGCCTGAAGCGCCGCCCACCACACGCTGGCAGATGTCGTCCGATAGTTTACTCTTTGATCGGTCTTCCATATTTGATTGTGGCTCCCTCAAGGCGGTGGTTCAATTTTGGGGTCTCACGCAGGCACCTCACACTCCAAAGACGAACCGAACTCCCTTACTAATTCGCAGCTATGACGAATGGCGATATCTTTTACCGCTAGTAAAGTTACATGGCACGAAGCTCCCTTGATTTTACTCTCCATATGGTATTTTTGTTCACCCCATGCCCGGTATCGTACTTGTCACTCGATTCAGAACGTGGCCGAACACTAATCACGACCTGGAGCACTTCCTTAGCAGACATTGGCTACAGTAACCTTGCAGCTATATGGATAAACTGAGAAAGTGAGGCGAGTGTGGGATGCGCCTTCTTCAGCTCCTGTAGCGACACATATCAAATGTTTGACCTGCCGTCGGAATCATTTGTCTACGCGGCGGAGTTACTGGCCATCAGAGAGGGTATTTCCCGTGGCTCACAGACTTTCCGGCTCGTGTTGATCCTCAGTGATTCCCAAAGTGTGTTGCGCAAAATACAACATCTGGAATTTGATGAACAGATTAACACATAGGTCTTGGACGTCTCGGTTCACGTGTACCAAGCACTCGGCCGCACAGGCGGTGTCGTACAATAACTTATTTGCAAGGGGCTATCCTTTCCCTGCAAGTGTAACTGCTTTATTCAGCGGTTCGATATACACACATAAAAAAAGTTTTGCATCACCCCAGTTCCCAGAACTCCTGAAGATAGACGTTGACTGTGGATATTGTATCTCAGACACAGTCCTCTTGACTGCTCAGACCTGTCACAAGTGCACAAGTGTCCCTCCCCCCCCCTCTTTTAAACCAACCAACCAACCACTAAAGCCACCCAAAGATGTTAACAACCATACATGAGCAGCGCCAATTAGATAGAGGGGGTCCGACAACCGATCAGTTCTAGTTATTCCACCAGGAAGGAGGTACACGGCTTGTGTTGTCTGTAGTTCAACCATGCCGAGACGGTCAATACTGCGGCTCGACCGCGTTCGCATTGTTACTTTGTGCCAGGAAGGGCTCTCAACAAGGGAAGTGTCCAGGCGTCTCGGAGTGAACCAGAGCGATGTTGTTCGGACATGGAGGAGATTCAGCGAGACAGGAACTGTCGATGACATGTCTCGCTCAGGCCGCCCAAGGGCTGCTACTGCAGTGGATGACCGCTACCTACAGATTATGGCTCGGAGGAACCCTGACAGCAACGCCACCATGATGAATAATGCCTTTCGTGCAGCCACAGCACGTCGTGTTACGATTCAAACTGTGAGCAATAGGCTGCACGAAGCGCCACTTCACTCCCGACGTCCATGGCGAGGTCCATTTTTGCAACCACGTCACTATGCAGCACGGTGCAGATGGGCCCAACAAAAGGCCGAATGGACCGCTCAGGATTGGCATCACGTTCTCTTCACCGACGAGTGTCGCATATCCCTTAAACCAGACAATCGTCGAAGAAGCGTTTGGAGGCAACCCGTTCAGGCTGAACGCCTTAGGCACACTCTCCAGCGAGTGCACCAAGGTGGAGGTTCAAATGGTTTAAATGCCTCTGAGCACTATGGGACTTAACATCTGAGGCCATCAGTCCCCCAGACTTGTTGTTGTTGTGGTCTTCAGTCCTGAGACTGGTTTGATGCAGCTCTCCATGCTACTCTATCCTGTACAAGCTTCTTCATCTCCCAGTACCTACTGCAGCCTACATCCTTCTGAATCTGCTTAGTGTATTCATCTCTTGGTCTCCCTCTACGATTTTTACCCTCCACGCTGCCCTCCAGTACGAAGTTGGTGATCCCTTGATGCCTCAGAACATGTCCTACTAACCAATCCCTTCTTCTAGTCAAATTGTGCCACAGACTTCTCTTCTCCCCAATCCTATTCAATACCTCCTCATTAGTTACGTGATCTACCCACCTTATCTTCAGCATTCTTCTGTAGCACCACATTTCGAAAGCTTCTATTCTCTTCTTGTCCAAACTGGTTATCGTCCATGTTTCACTTCCATACATGGCTGCAATCCATACAAATACTTTCAGAAACGACTTCCTGACACTTAAATCTATACTCGATGTTAACAAATTTCTCTTCTTCAGAAACGATTTCCTTGCCATTGCCAGTCTACTTTTTATATCCTCTCTACTTCGACCATCATCAGTTATTTTACTCCCTAAATAGCAAAACTCCTTTACTACTTTAAGTGTGTCATTTCCTAATCTAATCCCCTCAGCATCACCCGATTTAATTTGACTACATTGCATTATCCTCGTTTTGCTTTTGTTGATGTTCATCTTATATCCTCCTTTCAACACACTGTCCATTCCGTTCAACTGCTCTTCCAAGTCCTTTGCTGTCTCTGACAGAATTACAATGTCATCGGCAAACCTCAAAGTTTTTACTTCTTCTCCATGAATTTTAATACCTACTCCGAATTTTTCTTTTGTTTCCTTTACTGCTTGCTCAATATACAGATTGAATAACATCGGGGAGAGGCTACAACCCTGTCTCACTCCTTTCCCAACCACTGCTTCCCTTTCATGCCCCTCGACTCTTATAACTGCCATCTGGTTTCTGTACAAATTGTAAATAGCCTTTCGCTCCCTGTATTTTACCCCTGCCACCTTCAGAATTTGAAAGAGAGTATTCCAGTTAACGTTGTCAAAAGCTTTCTCTAAGTCTACAAATGCTAGAAACGTAGGTTTTCCTTTTCTTAATCTTTCATCTAAGATAAGTCGTAAGGTTAGTATTGCCTCACGTGTTCCAACATTTCTACGGAATCCAAACTGATCCTCCCCGAGGTCCGCTTCTACCAGTTTTTCCATTCGTCTGTAAAGAATTCGCGTTAGTATTTTGCAGCTGTGACTTATTAAACTGATAGTTCTGTAATTTTCACATCTGTCAACACCTGCTTTCTTTGGGATTGGAATTATTATATTCTTCTTGAAGTCTGTGGGTATTTCGCCTGTCTCATACATCTTGCTCACCAGATGGTAGAGTTTTGTCATGACTGGCTCTCCCAAGGCCATGAGTAGTTCCAATGGAATGTTGTCTACTCCCGGGGCCTTGTTTCGAATCAGGTCTTTTAGTGCTCTGTCAAACTCTTCACGCAGTACCTTATCTCCCATTTCATCTTCATCTACATCCTCTTCCATTTCCATAATATTGTCCTCAAGTACATCGCCCTTGTATAAACCCTCTATATACTCCTTCCACCTTTCTGCCTTCCTTTCTTTGCTTAGAACTGGGTTGCCATCTGAGCTCTTGATATTCATACAAGTGGTTCTCTTCTCTCCAAAGGTCTCTTTAATTTTCCTGTAGGCAGTATCTATCTTACCCCTAGTGAGACAAGCCTCTACATCCTTACATTTGTACTCTAGCCATCCCTGCTTAGCCATTTTGCACTTCGTGTCAATCTCGTTTTTGAGACGTTTGTATTCCTTTTTGCCTGCTTCATTTACTGCATTTTTATATTTTCTCCTTTCATCAATTAAATTCAATATTTCTTCTGTTACCCAAGGATTTCTATTAGCCCTCGTCTTTTTACCTACTTGATCCTCTGCTGCCTTCACTACTTCATCCCTCAGAGCTACCCATTCTTCTTCTACTGTATTTCTTTCCCCCATTCCTGTCAATTGTTCCCTTATGCTCTCCCTGAAACTCTCTACAACCTCTGGTTCTTTCAGTTTATCCAAGTCCCATCTCCTTAAATTCCCGCCTTTTTGCAGTTTCTTCAGTTTCAATCTGCAGTTCATAACCAATAGATTGTGGTCAGAATCCACATCTGCCCCTGGAAATGTCTGACAATTTAAAACCTGGTTCCTAAATCTCTGTCTTACCATTATGTAATCTACCTGATACCTTTTAGTATCTCCAGGATTCTTCCAGGTATACAACCTTCTTTCATGATTCTTGAACCAAGTGTTAGCTATGATTAAGTTATGCTCTGAGCAAAATTCTACAAGGCGGCTTCCTCTTTCATTTCTTCCCCCCAATCCATATTCACCTACTATATTTCCTGATCTCCCTTTTCCTACTGACGAATTTCAGTCACCCATGACTATTAAATTTTCGTCTCCCTTCACTACCTGAATAATTTCTTTTATCTCGTCATACATTTCATCAATTTCTTCATCATCTGCAGAGCTAGTTGGCATATAAACTTGTACTACTGTAGTAGGCATGGGCTTTGTGTCTATCTTGGCCACAAAAATGCGTTCACTATGCTGTTTGTAGTAGCTAACCCGCATTCCTATTTTTTTATTCATTATTAAACCTACTCCTGCATTACCCCTATTTGATTTTGTATTTATAACCCTGTAATCACCTGACCAAAAGTCTTGTTCCTCCTGCCACCGAACTTCACTAATTCCCACTATATCTAACTTTAACCTATCCATTTCCCTTTTTAAATTTTCTAACCTACCTGCCCGATTAAGGGATCTGACATTCCACGCTCCGATCCGTAGAACGCCAGTTTTCTTTCTCCTGATAACGACGTCCTCTTGAGTAGTCCCCGCCCGGAGATCCGAATGGGGGACTATTTTACCTCCGGAATATTTTACCCAAGAGGACGCCATCATCATTTAATCATACAGTAAAGCTGCATGTCCTCGGGAAAAATTACGGCTGTAGTTTCCCCTTGCTTTCAGCCGTTCGCAGTACCAGCACAGCAAGGCCGTTTTGGTTAATGTTACAAGGCCAGATCAGTCAATCATCCAGACTGTTGCCCCTGCAACTACTGAAAAGGCTGCTGACCCACTTCAGGAACCACATGTTTGTCTGGCCTCTCAACAGATACCCCTCCGTTGTGGTAGCACCTACGGTACGGCCATCTGTATCGCTGAGGCACGCAAGCCTCCCCACCAACGGCAAGGTCCATGGTTCATGGGGGGCCCCCAGACTTAGAATTACTTAAACCTAACTAACCTAAGGACATCACACACATCCACGCCCGAGGCAGGATTCGAACCTGCGAGCGTAGCAGCAGCGCAGTTCCGAACTGAAGCGCCCACAACCGCTCAGCCACAACGGCCGGTGGTGGAGGTTCCCCGCTGTTTTGGGGTGGCATTATGTGGGGCCGACGTATACCACTGGTGGTCATGGAAGGCGACGCAACAGCTGTACGATACGTGAATGGCATCCTCCGACCCATAGTGCAACCATATCGGCAGCATATTGGCGAGACATTTGTCTTCATGGACAACAATTCGCGCCCTCATCGTGCACATCTTAAGATTGACTTCTTTCGGGATAACGACATCACTCGACTAGAGTGGCCAGCATGGTCTCCAAATATGAACCCTATCGAAAATGCCTGGCATACACTGAAAAAGGCTGTTTATGGACGACATGACTCATCAGCCACTGCGTCGAATCGTCGTTGAGGAGTGGGACAATCTGGACCAACAGTGTCTTGATGAACTTGTGGATAATATGCTGCGACAAATACAGGCATGCATCAATGCAAGAGGACGTGCTACTGGGTATTAGAGGTACCACCACCTCTGAAGGTCTCTCTGTATGGTGGTACAACATGCAGAGTGTGGATTTCATGAGCAATAAAAAGCAAGGATATGATGTTTATGTTGATCTCTATTCCAATGTTCTGTACAGGTTCCGGAACTCTGGGAACCGAGGTGATGCAAAACTTTTTTTGATGTGTATGTGTATTATTTGCTTGGAATATTTAAAAAATTTAGCATTGGAGGGCAGCATGGAGGGCAAAACTCGTAGAGGGAGACCAAGAGATGAATACACTAAGCAGATTCAGAAGGATGTAGGTTGCAGTAAGTACTGGGAGATGAAGAAGCTTGCACAGGATAGAGTAGCACGGAGAGCTGCATCAAACCAGTCTCAGGACTGAAGACCACAACAACAACAACAACAACAACTCATAAGTTGTGTGGATCTCGTTCTCCCATGGAACCAGCCCAGTTCGAAAACTGGGACATCTGTTTGTGTTTTTACTTTGAACTAAGACCCTATGTCTGCAAATGATAGAGTTGCCCGTTTTGAGGTGTACTTTGCTATGAATGTGATTCTCTTATGGAAGCGGCCCAGTTCGAAACCTGGACCGTAATTACGCGTTTTTAACTTACATTGCCAACTTATCTTTGAACCTCACACTCTTCTCATTATTTTGTTGTGTAAACTACGCTGTCGTTAGCTTGGCAGTGTTGCAATTACTGCTGGCTGGTGTTCGTCATTCAGTGTGTTTATCTTACATTTTGAACTTACGTTTGTGGGCCGAACTATTTTTATTATTCTACTGTGAAATTTGAAATTACGTTAATATGGCAAAAGGCAGATTGTCATCCCTGCGCCTAGGGACGAGTAACTTGTAAACGGCGAAGTCGGTCGTCTGCAAGCGTGCTACTGTCGTGAGCGTCTGTGGAGAGTAGTTGAGGGACTGTGAAAGCGTGCGTAGGTGACAAGATATCTGACGTTCACGTCTCATCGGAGAGCGTGGAAGTCGTAGACTTGCCTGCTCCGTAGAGCAGATTATCTGGATAGCTGTGGCGGATCTGAGGGCAGCGTAGAGTAGTGATGCATGTGCATATACTGAGGAGCACATCGGTCACGCATATCTGTCTGCATATATACTAATAACAAAACTGTAAAACTGTGGCGTCTGTCTGTTGCTCGCTAATCTCTAAGACTACTGGACGAACTTTCGTGGAGTGTTCGCGGGTAACCTGAGGAAATTTCATCAAAATCGCATCACGGAAAAAAAAGGGTTTTACTCGTTTGAAGAATATAACGCGACATAGGGAAACATATTTAAGCTTTGAAAAAGCTGTTTACTCTTTGACATTTGCACTGTATCATATTTGCGAAAATGTCTTTATTGATTGGTAAAGACGTAATGAATACAATGCTTATAATGTCATCAACGTGTTGCATTCATACTTCCACAGTAGTATTATTAAATGTGAAAGTAACTCTGTCTTTTACGTTTTCACGAGTAGATGTATGAATAGATTTTGATGACATTTGGTATGGAGAAAACTTTAACCCTGAGGAAGAACACAGCCTGCTTAAGAAAGTAATAGCAGTGATAATCGGACCAAGAAAGTGTGAAGTAGAGGATGAAACATTAAATTTATTGCTTAATGTCCACATTATGTGTATCCTGTCCGATATAACTGGAAAAGTATTTATTGATACAATTCTGTTGAATGCTCACAGGTCTGAGCATTTAGCTAAGTATTAACAACATAAAAAAAATTGCCACCTTAAGTGTGTTCCAAAACTAATCAACTCCATAGAAATTTTATTGTGACAAGAAGAGCTATTCTTGAACACTGTAGTAAATAATACAGTCTCGTAAAATGTCAATAATTGGAAAACAAATAATAAAGTCCTTTGCTGGACGATGTAACTGGTGAAACAAAAGTGAAAGTTCCGACAAGCCGTTATGGAGCACATTCATCGTGAGTACTAAGCCCGTTCAGACCGCTAGTAACGAAAATGTTAATTTCATTTTATGCATATTTCGCAGCTTCAAACGTGACTGTATTCAGTACACTGGAAGGATGAATTACAAAACGCCTTCAGTCACAACTTTTCGTATTTTATTAAGTACACGATGCATTTCGGCCCCTGTGGGCCCATCATCAGGTGTAATTTGTTCTAATACATGCTTTATCTTTTCCCTTGAATGAGATGAAGTGCATATTCCTGTCATGAAAAGGTTTGATGTAAGGTTTACACTGTCATCTTTTCCACTAATTCGCACATATTTTCCGCGTTTGGCTTAGGGAATTCATAAACTAACATCAAACCTTTCCATGACAGTAATATGCACTACACCTCATTCGAGGGAAAAACTGAAGCATGTATTAAGACAATTTACACCTGATGTTGTTACTTAGTTAACACCCATTTAGTTGTTGTTTCCATTTGTGTGAGAAGTATATGCAGTATCTCGCCCGCTCTCACTATTCATCACCTTTACTTGCGACTGTAACATATTCTTACCACATGACTCATATTCTATGAATAATGTATAGTATCACAATTTCCAAGACTACAGAAGGAGAACAGACACGTCAGTGACCGGACGAAAAGTTCATAATTTTTTGAAAGAAAAAAAAAAAGGTTTTGGCACGAGGGAGATTCGAACACGGATCTCTTGTTTTGCAGTTCAACATTGAGCACACAAGCACGACAATGCGCTCGATGTTGCACATCTTGAGTTTAGACCGTTCAGTGTTTTCCTCTTCTTTCACAGTTCAATACGCCTTCTGTCTGTTTTCATGGTTGATCTGTCGTCAGTTTCTGAGGGGTTCAGTACGAACGTACACAAAACGATAAGATGCTGAATGTGCGTCTGATGGTTCGTCAAAAGGTGCGAATGTGACGGCTGACTCAAATAGTATCGCACAAAAGGACTTTTCTGACAGTTTCACGTGAACATCCTGTCCGCTGTAATCATGTGAGAGGAGTCTATGTAGAACACCTAAAACACTAAATCCAAAATCTTCACGTGCCTCAATTTTTTTTTTAATCCAATCACCAAGTCTGTCTCCACAACGCTGGTGTATTAAAGATCCGTTCAGGGAATTCTTGTGCATGTTTCTGTATCCACGTGCAATAGCTTTTCTTTTCTTGCGTTATCGGAGAATTATTGCTTGTCTTACTCCTGCTAGAAGCTGATAAGTTTCCAATAAACTGATTAACGGATTAATCTGAAGCTGTTGGCGAGAGATGCGGACAAGCCGGGAATCCCACACAGCTGTCCCGCGTGAGACGTCGGAGGAGGCGACCTACTACAGATGTTTCATATTTATAGCTTTATTGTGTTGACCGCCCCAAACCGACTGCCTCTCGGTGTCCCGGGCGCCCCAGCCGAAAACGATACTCATGCCCGGGGACTCGCCAAAGATAACAAGCCTATCGCTGATGATCGACCAGCGATCTGGCTCAACATGTAGTTTAATGCTTATTTTTGTAAGCATTAGTAGACACTGTGGACTGATAGACTTTGACTCCTAAGGAGTGCAGATTCTAATGTATTTGTATGCTGGAAATTCAAAACACAATTCGCAGCACCGGGAAGCATTCAATACCGGTCCTCTTAAGTCGATTTATGTCGATTCACCTACTCTCGCCGGTCACTGCGCCGAAGGTATTCTTGGAGTGCACGAATTTTTCTACTCAAACTTCATGGTTATCGCAATGCTGAGTGGACTATATCCCGCATCACAGAGAAACCTGCGTGAGGTTAGAAATCAGAGAGAGACATCTGCGTCCCGATCCAGCATTGACAGACATCAGTCACAGGGGCCATCATTGTTATACTAAAACTATCGGCACACATGTGACAGCATGTGCTGCCAATACGTTCCAAGATGCTGCACATGAAAGTAGAATTTCTCTAGGTTTCATCCGTTGGGCTCTATTAGTGACAGAGTCTATGTCTATGTTTAGGGACCATCTGTATACTCAACGGGAGTATCGTCTTATGTAACTATTCTGCAGTACTGGGTGAAAGTTAAGATATTACACACTTCCTCCAGCTTAGGAAATGGGGAAAATCATTTCGTTCTTTTTGCTTTAGACGTGGTCTACAGTGGGCCTTACGGGGCTTATGGAGGCATCAGTTAGTTCAGGGGCAGTTTCTGAGAGTAGTTACACGGGACGGATTCTGGCGTGCTTAGGTCACTGAAGTCGTTATCGATGAGTCATTGGATTTCCCCCTCCTCCCCCCTCAGCACCTCTGACAAATGGCAATTGCCCTGTGTATAAAATGTCGGGAAATCAAAAAATGTGCGGTAAATTCAAATTTTGGTGGGATTTTTGCCCACTTGTATGAAGCAGGGCTATTGTATAAATGAACAAATGTAGAAACTGGCGGGAAATTCAAAAAAACTCCAAGATGGTCACTTGCTGAGTATAGAATTCCCTGGAATGCTAGTGCAGCCCTGCTATGCCCTCAAAATCCGAGATGGCGATCCAAATGGTGAACAAGGCATAATGGTGAGCTTTGTGGGAACAGATTTCACGCAATGTCGTGCTGTTGGAAGCAGGTCGCTTGTGCTAAATATACACTCCTGGAAATTGAAATAAGAACACCGTGAATTCATTGTCCCAGGAAGGGGAAACTTTATTGACACATTCCTGGGGTCAGATACATCACATGATCACACTGACAGAACCACAGGCACATAGACACAGGCAACAGAGCATGCACAATGTCGGCACTAGTACAGTGTATATCCACCTTTCGCAGCAATGCAGGCTGCTATTCTCCCATGGAGACGATCGTAGAGATGCTGGATGTAGTCCTGTGGAACGGCTTGCCATGCCATTTCCACCTGGCGCCTCAGTTGGACCAGCGTTCGTGCTGGACGTGCAGACAGCGTGAGACGACGCTTCATCCAGTCCCAAACATGCTCAATGGGAGACAGATCCGGAGATCTTGCTGGCCAGGGTAGTTGACTTACACCTTCTAGAGCACGTTGGGTGGCACGGGATACATGCGGACGTGCATTGTCCTGTTGGAACAGCAAGTTCCCTTGCCGGTCTAGGAATGGTAGAACGATGGGTTCGATGACGGTTTGGATGTACCGTGCACTATTCAGTGTCCCCTCCACGATCACCAGTGGTGTACGGCCAGTGTAGGAGATCGCTCCCCACACCATGATGCCGGGTGTTGGCCCTGTGTGCCTCGGTCGTATGCAGTCCTGATTGTGGCGCTCACCTGCACGGCGCCAAACACGCATACGACCATCATTGGCACCAAGGCAGAAGCGACTCTCATCGCTGAAGACGACACGTCTCCATTCGTCCCTCCATTCACGCCTGTCGCGACACCACTGGAGGCGGGGTGCACGATGTTGGGGCGTGAGCGGAAGACGGCCTAACGGTGTGCGGGACCGTAGCCCAGCTTCATGGAGACGGTTGCGAATGGTCCTCGCCGATACCCCAGGAGCAACAGTGTCCCTAATTTGCTGGGAAGTGGCGGTGCGGTCCCCTACGGCACTGCGTAGGATCCTACGGTCTTGGCGTGCATCCGTGCGTCGCTGCGGTCCGGTCCCAGGTCGACGGGCACGTGCACCTTCCGCCGACCACTGGCGACAACATCGATGTACTGTGGAGACCTCACGCCCCACGTGTTTAGCAATTCGGCGGTACGTCCACCCGGCCTCCCGCATGCCCACTATACGCCCTCGCTCAAAGTCCGTCAACTGCACATACGGTTCACGTCCACGCTGTCGCGGCATGCTACCAGTGTTAAAGACTGCGATGGAGCTCCGTATGCCACGGCAAACTGGCTGACACTGACGGCGGCGGTGCACAAATGCTGCGCAGCTAGCGCCATTCGACGGCCAACACCGCGATTCCTGGTGTGTCCGCTGTGCCGTGCGTGTGATCATTGCTTGTACAGCCCTCTCGCAGTGTCCGGAGCAAGTATGGTGGGTCTGACACACCGGTGTCAATGTGTTCTTTTTTCCATTTCCAGGAGTGTAGATGACGTCAGATTACCCCTTGAGACAAAAGATGTTTATTTCTGTACAGGCCTAGGCCAGTCTGTTAGACGAAGGAAGCTAGTCTGCTGATCTACTTAACATGTTTTCCAGAAGTACTATTTACTCAGACGTGTGACATCACTTATAGAATTCCTGCATACTGCATCTATAAGTTTGGATCTTTTGACTTCATATCTTTGACGCCACACTGGAAGGGAAAGGGCTGTCCAACCCCCCTGCCCCACACCGCCCCTGTCAAAGAACCCTCCAAAACAGCTGCCGTCTGTAGCCTGCCCCAGAGTTAAATTCCAGCTGTCCAAAGTTCAAGCAATTCTAACATCACAGTTTAAACGTTTATGTTTTGAACTGGCTTAGGTTTCCATCGACCCAGAACGCTGTTACCATCTCACAGTCCGGAGCACCATCAGCTGGCAGTCACGCCATTGGCAACAGATCATGTTTGCAGTAAGCCATGCAGGGTCATGAGTTCTGAGTCACGAACCCCTGGGTGGTGTCACCAACCACTAGTATCAGCTCTGTGCAGAAAGGCACCACAATCATACCATCGATTCGACAAGCTAAAGCAAAGTGGCGTACAGAAATTCTGATTGCAGTGCTAGTACGCTGTTGTGACAGCACTGCAGCCGCACCTTGCATTACCCAAGTTAAAGCCAGGAAACATGAAAATGCAGGAAACACAGTTGTACTAAAAACCAAATAACTTATGACCCGTGCATACAGCCCGAATGGAAATTGTAAAACAAGGAGATGCACATTTGACCCCCTGCTAGTGGACACTTGTGCTCTAGCTTTGAATCCAAACAGAATATATATGAGCATATGGATTTAAAATTCACCACAAGAAATTTGTGCGTGAGAAGGGCGAGCGCTGTGATGGAAGCTATGTTCATAGCTTGCCACCCCTGCTCTGTTCTTAATTCAGCGATCTTATATATGACAGTCATGTATCAAGCACATGTGGCATTAACACATTTTCACTTGTTTACAAGTTGAATCATGTCCATCAGAAACACGGTAAGTACAGATGATGAAACCACAATGACAGCTTAGGAGAGTAATGGCTAATACTCTTCCTATCAACGAAATTTCAACAGGAAGAAAGTGCTATCGGTGGCATAGCAGGTGCAACATGCGCTCGAATTTCTTATCTGGATGATGTTCCTTCAGTCGCCATTGGTGAAGCATTATGACACTAGACCACAGTGCATCCCGTCAACATGCAAACACAATTCCCGATAACCTGTGTAACGGAGGAGTACCGTGCGGTTTGGCTAAGGAGCTCCGGCAGCCGATGGCTGTCGACATTAGCTCTCCCTTCGCATGCCTGTTGATCAATCATGACTAGGAAGCCAATGCCGGCAGTGGTAATGGACTGTGCTCTAAAGCAGTTGCCATGGGGTGGTAATTCTGCTAGCCATGTGTAATACACACACAATATTGATCATACTAGCGTCTTCTGTGCCGAAGAGCAATGAAATTTCTACATACAGAACTGTAAAGCCCCTCTCCAGCTGGCCGGCCGCGGTGGCCGAGCGGTTCTAGGCGCTTCAGTCCGGAACCGCGCGACTGCTACGGTCGCAGGTTCGAATCCTGCCTCGGGCATGGCTGTGTGTGATGTCCTTAGGTTACTTAGGTTTAAGTAGTTCTAAGTTCTAGGGGACTGACGACCTCAGATGTTGTCCCATAGTGCTCAGAGCCATTAGAACCCTCTCCAGCCGTAGTTTTATGCTTATGAAACAAATATTATGTCGACAAAACTGAATTTTGGGTAGACGAAATAGTGAATACAGTGCTGAAATACATGAAATTAGTACCCACCATTGAGGACAGTATGCTGTTTTTCTAGAAACTCTTCAATCCGATCGTAATAAATCCAACACGAAATCCCATATTTTGTTCATGTGGATTCATCACGGAAGTATATTTAATTTTGACCAGAAGTCAGGAACGCTGTGTCGCAACTGATGCTGGCAACGTTGTCTAAGAAACTGGATAAGATATCTCCATCAGAGATTAAGTCTCTCCACAGCAATCCATATTGAAGACTACAAGTTGCACGGGTTCACGAGACTTGAATACTTTTGTTATTTGACAGACAACATCTAATGTATGGAAATCCATAATCATTCTCCCATTGCTCCATTGCTCCATGGGAATAGGAAAGGAACAATTAGCTGTGATATAAGGTCTGCGGAGTATACATAGTTGCTTTCTAAGGTTTGAGACCTAGTGGAAGCATTGTGAAAGTCTTTAACACCGCACACAACTACACTGCACCATAGATAGTGCACCGCACCACATACCACGTCACACAGAAACACCACAAAACACAGCAAATCACGTCACTCACAACACCAAACTATATCACCCACTGTACACATGCAGCACACCCAACACACCTCACACAGCATACACAACACTCACCACGCATATTACACATCACTCATCACTCACACTATGCACCACACACCTCACAATTGAACGCAACACCTACCACACGCAGCATCATATCTAAACACACACCACACCACACGACCCACTCCACACTTCACGCACCATCCAACAAACATCACAACAAACATCACAACAACACACTACACACCACAAACCACTCAACACTGCACACCACACACAAATAGTTCTAGACATGATTTGGACTGTGAATATTTTCCATATTGAAAGGTAGCTGATCTATATATTCATATACACAGACATATACAATGAAACTCTGGCAGATTAAAACTGTGTGCCAGAGCGAGACTCGAACTCGGCACCTTTGCCTTTCGCATGCTCTACCACCCATGTCTTCGATATATCCTTTCCTCCAGGAGTGCTAGTTCTGCAAGTTTTCGCAGGAGAGCTTCTATGAAGTTGGAAAGGTAGGAGTCGAGGTGCTCGCGGAAGTGAAGCTGTGAGGACGGGTCATTAGTCGTGCTTGGGTAGCTCAGATGGACATTCTACCTCTGGCAGGGCAGCGGAGCAGATGCGTCCTTGTTTTCTGTGTGCGAGTGCGAACTCGCCTTGTTTACATTCTGACGGCCGTTGCTTAAGTGCCGACTTACCGTCTACGATACATAGCAAAACGTTACTGTAAATCAACACGCCGATTTACTTTATGCAACGATTATGCCCGACTGAAAGCACTCGCGGTGGAGCGTTTTCTGCGAGAGGAAGTGAAGATCCCAGCGACCGATATTATCAGCATACACTTGTTGATCGTCAGCAGCACGGTCTATGTTAAATTCATTAACGACACTGCGTGACAAAGCATCCTAAGTGAGACCAAATAGGGGCTCCGTTTCTGTCATGCTGATGGCAATTTTGGGGCGGTAACCGTCGACCACGCAGGCCTAGGTATGCATACGATAGGCATTTTCGAATTGCTATTCGAACTTCCTGCTAAGGAAGTCGACGCAGCACTACGACCATACGGCACAGTCCACGGCCATACTGATGAAAGTGGACACAGTTTCGAACACATCCTGCCCTAAACGGCGTCCGACATGCCACCATTGATCTCCGAAGCCACATCCCGTCCTACTTACAGATCGGCGGATGCCGTGCAATGATTATATACGACGGACGGCCTCGGACCTGTTCCGGGCGCGGCAAAGAAGGCCACCTTAGATCCGAATGCCTACAATGGCGTATTACGCAACTTGCAGCTGCCGAAGGTCCACGCATGTCGCAACCTACAGTGCTACCGGTGACCTACGCCGCTGCTCCAGCTTCTCCTAACGCTCTGCAACACCGCCCGGACGCCACAAACGACCTCAACCAGACCCCGACGGAGAGCGCTTTCGACAGCCCGCAGCCTCGGCCGGCCATCGACGCCGCTCCGACGATGCCGACGCAACGGGCCGCTGACCCTATCCTCAGTGACAGGATGGAGATCGACTCGCCCATCGGTCCTATGGCGGCCTTCCTGCCAGAGCGACGCGACTCCCTTCCGTCGTCGGACACGAAGGGTTGCATAAGGAAACAACGTCCTCCGAAACATAGCAAGAGAAGGCGCCGCACCGTTTCCGGCCAAGAGGAGACGATGCAAGTCGAGAATGACGCAACCGTCGACCAGCACAATGCCTCCGAATCCGCTACTGCCGACGAAGACGTAATGAGCGCGAAGACATCCAGCGATATGGCTGCTCCCGTGTCCCCAACGCCCTTGTGGTCGCTAAACTAATTAATGGACACATCACAGCCGACACTAACCACGCACCATTACAACATCTTCTGCAGACAAGATGGACGATACACCGATGCCCGCGTGACACGAGGGGGAGGTCCAGGAGCAGGATCCGTTTCGAGACCCTGCGTCGTCGGGGCCGATCCGCTACCCACACTCTCTCCAGAATCCCCTGTGGGCGAGTGGGATAACGTTCCACTGCGAGGCCCACGCCCTTGCCCTGACGCCAGAGTGGACCAGCCTCCAGCAGTCCGCCGCCAGGCCTACCAGATAGCAACCACCAACACCAACAACACCCGTTCCAGGGTGAAAATCCGCCTCATGCAGGAGTTGTTCTGAGCTTCTAATATTGATATCGCCCTTCTGCAGGAAGTCCCTTTGGCCAGTCTGCTGGATATCAATGGCTACATCGCCCATGCCTCCGCGAGCGATCCTATGGGCCGTGGAGTGGCCGTCTACGTCCGCCACGGGATTTCTGTCACCGACGTCGCCTTCCTTCCATCAGCTCGGGGCATGGCACTCACTGCCATGGGGACACGCATCATTAGTGTCTACGGTCCTTCAGGCACTGACCGACGACATGAATGGGCCGAGTTTGATTCAGAAGAAATCGTCCCCTGTTTTTAGAGCGACACGACCACTACTTACTAGGAGGTGATTTTAACTGCATTCTGCACCCCAAGCATCAGATTCCACACTACTTGCCAGGAACTACGTATAGTGGTGCGAGACCTCCTGCTTCACGATACCTGGGAAGTTCAACGCGACGACCTTTCTGGCCATACCTCTCTTACCAATCATTCGTCTAGACAGGATATATGCCTCAGAAACTCTTAGATCTGCGATACGGGGCGCCTAACGCTGAACGCTGGCCTTTTCCGACCATAGCGCTTACATCTGTACGGTCCTCTTTCTCCGCAATCTGTATGGCGCAGCCGTGCGCCATGGAAACTAAATACTTATTTGCATGACCTGACTGATGTACTCTTTCTATGGGGTCAAGCAATAAATTATTCTCCGAACCAATTTCAATAACAAGCGACAAACAAAGGTAATGATAAGGGAATGGATTAATTCGCCCCAACGCTTCACTTTAGATTTTGCATTTATTGTCACACCCTTCAGTGCAAACCACAGAACAAGCAAGTGTAACAATGAGATATAAGTGAAGGAAAACATCCCTCGGTCGCTATTTTTAACGAATTAATTTAGATTTTGCATTTATTGTCACACCCTTCAGTGCAAACCACAGAACAAGCAAGTGTAACAATGAGATATAAGTGAAGGAAAACATCCCTCGGTCGCTATTTTTAACGAATTAATTTAGATTTTGCATTTATTGTCACACCCTTCAGTGCAAACCACAGAACAAGGAAGTGTAACAATGAGATATAAGTGAAGGAAAACATCCCTCGGTCGCTATTTTTAACGAATTAACCGGGTTTCGACACTGCTAGGAGTGTCTTCCTCAGAATTTAAATCAAAGAATGGTCTATAACATGGTCACAGAATTATGACTAAAAACGTTTGATACAAACTACAGAATCATCGTGAAAGATTGGCAGTACTTATATGTCATTTACAAAATAATAAATATGCCAAAAGGGCATTAGTCACAAAGAAATTGAAGGTAAAAAATTATGATGCCGAGCCACTAAGGGCTGCTCGTGACTTGCGTGGTTACAGGTTGCAAAGTCCGTTTGCAACCTGTTCAAAATGGCTCTGAGCACTATGGGACTTAACATCTATGGTCATCAGTCCCCTAGAACTTAACTAACCTAAGGACATCACACACATCCATGCCCGAGGCAGGATTCGAACCTGCGACCGTAGCAGTCGCGCGGCTCTGGACTGAGCGCCTAGAACCGCTAGACCACCGCGGCCGGCTTGCAACCTGTAGTCCAACCAAAGCTTGCTGGCCAGCGGACGAAAATTACAGACGTAATGGTAGCTTTATTTGTGCTCACAAGAAATGATAACTTCTGCAAATGAGATTCCGGCAGAACTACCGCCATAGTATCAATACGGGACTTCGGGGCTGAGGAGAGCGAGTCAACAACGGTCTCTGCCCTACAGGCCCAACATTTCAGACAGACCGAGCAACCGACATCAGTCGTGGCTAGGCGGATTACGAAATAGAAACTCCAGCACTACTTTAAATTAGAATTAAATAGAGTACATAAATGCCAGGGGGACTAAACTCCTTAACACAAGAATATATACAAAACAACGACGACTCAAGTTAAATATGCCAAAACAATTATTATTATTTTTTTTTTCCGACGCGCGCCTTAAGTAAGTCAGCGTGTCGTTCAAATGCACGATCATGCAAGGGGCTAGTAACACAGACGCAAGGCAATTTCCGATCACAAACTCTGAGCAGAGAAACGTTGCCACACAGTTATTAATAGCTCCCACCGGGAGACTGGCCCACCAGATGACGACCGTTGCACTAAATAGATGAAAAAACTTACTTTCAGTGACGACATCACCTTCTGGAGGTTATTGGCAGCCGCAGACGGACTTCGTAGCTTCCCCAGCCCATGAACGGAAACCAAACGTTGTCCACAGATTTACGGCCTCTTGTGTCCTCACGCCCCGGGTTTTTGGGCCCATTCAGACTTAGCATAGTGGGAGCGAGCGTTCCGCTGCAGAACGGTCGTCCAGGGCCAAACACTCGTCTCTACTGCCTCCTGCGCCCTGGGCACGGCACACAGCGCCTCCCCCCAGCGGGCGCGCTAGCAGGGCACTCGCGGACGTTCCACAGCGCCCTCTAGCAAAGCGCGGAAGCTCCAAAGCAAGGGAAAAACAGGAACCCTGGCAAACGACGCGGTTCAATCTCCCCCTCCAAAACAGACCCCCTCCCCTACACCTCACCTTTAAGGGGGGGGGGGGGGGAAGGGGAAAATCCTCATCTACCGCCGATTTTAACTTGACTAATATGCACTTGAATTACTTTCATACTATCTGGATGTCTAATTAATAAATTGACAGGGATAACTATCTCTGTATGATATAGGGACCTAGAAAACGTGGGGCGAGCTTACCCCTACCCCCCCCTTTCCCCCCCGACTGGTGAACGGGATTAATGTTATTGAGAAACACCGTGTCACCTACTGTACCTTGAAAGGGACGTGTAGCTTTATTATAACGAGCCCTTTCCCTCTGATGCGGCCGCCGGATATTAAAGATATGCCACAAGTTACTAAGAGGGCAATTGATCGAATATACCAACATCAAGGAGGCAGGGATCATCCCAGATGCTTCATGACGAGCAGAACTGAAGGCAAAATTTAGCCACGGGAGAGACTGTTCCCATTTAGATGGGGAACGAGATTGGTAGATGATCAAGGCTGCCTTCCAGTTACGGTTAAAAGGTTCGGCAAAGGAGGGGTGAGGATAACAATGAGTTTTTGCCACGTGACGAATACCATTCCCAAAACAAAAACGCTTGAACTGACGGGATGTAAAAGCCGAGGCATTATCGCTAACCACAGTCTTGGGAGGGCCGAAGACACTAAATATTTTAGTAAGATATTGGATAGTGTGGTTAGCTGTGATTCCCTGACTAGGAAAAAGCCACACAAACCGACTAAAAGCGTCGAAGACGACGAAAATATATTTACTGCCATGACTGGTGCGAGGAAGGGGACCGATATAATAAATAAAAGACTTATCCATAGGGTTCTGTTCTCTCTCGGACTCTAACAATCCCACACGTCTGCCATCATTAGGTTTCCCCATCTCACACAAATCACAGCGACTGGCGAGCCTCCTTACGGCCAAGTGAGTTGCTGACTAATCTTCCACAGAGTCTTAGCCACCCCCAAATGCCCCTCCTCCCCCCATAACAGAGTTATGAAAATACTAGAAAACGGGGTTCACCAACAGCTGAGGAAGACAAATTTTGGACTGGCCGGTCTTGGCAACTTGCTTACATAAGATACCTTTACTGAAACTGTATCGAGGAATGTGCTTACCAGAGAGGAGGGCCTCCGTAATGGGACCCCACGTAGGAGCTTCTTGTTGTTTACTAGCAATGTCAACAAGCAATGCTGGGATTTCGCCAAGAACACTTCCTACTATTAACTGATCGTCACCCTGTAGCTCTTCTTGCTCGTGATTAAACACACGGCTGAGAGCGTCCACGAAATGGTTATCAACTCCACGTATGCGCCTGACCTGGAAACGAAATGCTGAAATTCGCACTGCCCAACGCACGATACGTCCGGTCTTTCTAGGGCGAGCCAGCACCCAACTCAAGGCCTGATTATCTCTTTCCAAACAAAATTCTCGATGTTCCAGGTAAAATTTAAACCTCTCCAGACCAAAGAGGACGGCCAAGGCTTCCAATCCATAGGCGGAATATTTGTTCTCGGTCTCAGAAAGGCAGCGCGAGGCATAGGCAACAAGGATGTCTATCCCCATCCACTTCCTGCACGAGTACGGCATCCACGCCTCCCCTGGACGCATCGCTCTGCAGAATAAAGGTCTTACTGAAATCAGGAACTACGAGTTCCGGTGAATTAGTCAGGGCAGTCTTGAGACCTTCAAACGTTGTCTGCTGGCTCTCTGCCCACTGAAACTATTTGTTCTGACTACGTAAGCTGTTAGGGGGGCGGCTAACTGCGCAAAATTGGGCACGAATTTTCGAAAGTAGTTGACCATGCCAACGAATCTCGAAATTTCCTTCTTCTTTCGCGGTACTCGAAAACGTGTCAGACTAACCGTTCGTTCCTGGTCGATCCTGATCCCATCTGCCGAGACCAAATGCCCCAAAACCGAAATTTGATGACGACACAATTTGATATTAGGTTTGACGGTTAAACCAGCTTGTCCCAAACGTTCCAAAACTAAACCCAAATGTTTGAGGTGCTCGTCAAAACTAGAACTGTAAATAACAACGTCATCTAAATAATTGTATAGGCAATTAAATTTAAGATCTCCCAAGACGTTATCCAATGAACGCGATAACACAGTCGCCTCAGTGGCAAGTCAGAACGGAACGCGATTGAACTCGAATAGGTTCCAATCTGTAACAAAAGCCGTTACCGGTTTAGAATCCTCGGTCAGGGGAATTTGATGGTATGCCTGATTTAAGATCGAGCACCGAAAACCAACGGGCTCCGGCAAACCAGGTGAAGCAATTATGGAACTCAGGCATGGGGACCGACTCTAATATTAGCTTCTAGCTGAGCTAGCCATAGTCAACCACGGGTCGATAATCCTAGCCATTCTCCTTGGGCACCAAAAACATCGGGGAAGCATAAGGTGATGTGGATGGCCGAATAACATCATTCGCTAACTTCTCCTGAATTTTGTTTCGTAAAACACGCGTTTTGGAAGGTGATAACCGAACTCGGAGATAATATTATTAATATGGTTCAACCCGAGGGATTCCTTACAAGAACAAGGAGGCGATTCCCGGCTGACACTGCTATGTGCAAATTTCATTTATCATATCCGCACTCGATGAAATTCCCAAATACATGTTTGACATGTCTGACTACCATTTGCACTTCGTTAGTCCTATAGTTAAAGGTTGCTACATTTTTACGTTTCATTAATCTCTATTAAGTGATAGTTGCATGAGGTTGCTTTTTTTGTGAGGGCGTAGCTCAACATTTTGTATCTTTCGTCAAGAAACTAGTCAGCATGAGCTGTGACCTCCATATTGTTTTTGATTTTAAAAAATGGTAAAAATTAAGTTTTAAAGCAAGTAATAATTACTTTATAATGTTATGCACCATTCGTTGTGGCTGCGCCCTCTTGCAATGTTTTGTGGTTCCTGGCTGAATGGGGAGACGGTGGTATGATAGGTGGGTGTCCGGTTTTCTCTCACTACAACACAAAATGCAGGCATGGTTAAAATACACTTGATTACAGGAACCAATTGGATACGTAACTTCAGTGATGTCCAATCTCAAGTTCTGTGGTGAACAGCAATCAAATGCACTAATTCTTGAATCTTGCTTGTGTCCATACCACAACTATGGACTAAAGTTGCGAGGCAATGACTACCACTATGGAAGACAACAGCACAGTGCGACATATTGAGATGCAATGCAGACTGAATCCTGATGCTTCATACTGAGGTACTGAGGCTGAGAGAGTGAGGCAACTCAATTGTTAACAGTGGCCTATATGCAAGCTGCCCATGGGGCGTTACCGGCGCTTAGCCTGGGGGCGTGTCTTCGTCTTCTCTTGTCATAGGCGCACTTGGCTCAGCGCCTGCTATACAACGTCTCCTAGTACCGACCAATGTGCTGGCGAAGGCGTACGCCAGCACATTCCTTCCCCCCGAAAAGCCGCACAGTTGCCGTGAAGCTGGACGCAGAGCCGGGAGCTGCAGCTGTGGAGGACGGCGTACTCCTAGTTGTACCCAGCCATCTGGCTTGCGAGGGCAGAGGAATGTCCTCCTGAAAACACTGCTCAGGATACACGTCCAGTCCTGAGGGCGTCTCCTGGGGCGATGATGGCGACGGCGATGGAGGGCCCATGTACGTCGGGTTGGAGAGCGGCGATGGCAGAGGCGAGCTTGCGACGTCATTGGCTCGTCCTGAGGTGCCCTGGTGGCACCAGTGGGCGGCTAGGAAGGCCGCGCGGTCCTGTGAGGCCATGAATCTAAGGGAAGAAATGCAGCAGAATCGCGGGGCAAAAGACAAATGCAAATCTGATTCTGGTGATGGCTTTACAAACCATCGGGACCTGCAATTAGATACATATATGTGAAAATGCGTTCCTGGATCTTGTTTGGATGACAGTCCTAATTTCATCATCGTTGTTAAATGTGGATGATGGGTCAGGTTTACGCAAGAAGTATTCCTGGTGCATGATACACTCGTTAATTATATCGAACATCATTGTGTGGCTTCAGACCTACTGATTCAAGAAACTCATGGGTTTCACATGTTAGCACTTTGCTCTTCTGTTGCGAAGAGTTGTGCTGCACACTGTACACTTTGGTTTTATATCTCATGCCCAACTTCTCTTCATTGACAATACGGGGACACTAACTAGTTGAAGCTCGCCGTCAATACTTCCCGTCGGCCAACTTGAAGGTTGTCGCTTCTGACTCCAACAGGTCCCGGCTGGTTGAAGTTCGCTGCCGCTTCTGGATCTCATTCAAGGTCACTGCTGTTTCCGTTTTAGATGTTGCTATACAATGATTTCCTCGCCGCAAAAATCGCCAAGTTGATTACTTTGGTCACAATCTGCAGCTACATATACAAGGTGTTACAAAAAGGTACGGCCAACCTTTCAGGAAACATTCCTCACACACAAAGAAAGAAAATATGTTATGTAGACATGTGTCCGGAAACGCTTACTTTCCATGTTAGAGCTCATTTTATTACTTCTCTTCAAATCACATTACTCATGGAATGGAAACACACAGCAACAGAACGTACCAGCGTGACTTCAAACACTTCGTTACAGGAAATGTTCAAAATGTCCTCCGTTAGCGAGGATACATGCATCCCACCGAGCGAGGTGGCGCAGTGGTTAGCACACTGGACTCGCATTCGGGAGGACGACGGTTCAATCCCGCGTCCGGCCGTCCTGATTTAGGTTTTCCGTGATTTCCCTAAATCGCTCCAGGCAAATGCCGGGATGGTTCCTTTGCAAGGGCACGGCCGACTTCCTTCCCCGCCTTCCCTAATCCGATGAGACCGATGACCTCGCAGTTTCGTCTCTTCCCCCAAAACAACCAAACATGCATCCAACCTCCGTCGCATGGAATCCCTGATGCGCTGATGCAGCCCTGGAGAATGGCGTATTGCATCACAGCCGTCCACAATACGAGCACGAAGAGTCTCTACATTTGGTACCGGGCTTGCGTAGACAAGAGCTTTCAAATGCCCGCATAAATGAAAGTCAAGAGGGTTGAGGTCAGGAGAGCGTGGAGGCCATGGAATTGGTCCGCCTCTACCAATCCATCGGTCACCGAATCTGTTGTTGAGAAGCGTACGAACACTTCGACTGAAATGTGCAGGAGCTCCATCGTGCATGAACCACATGTTGTGTCGTACTTGTAAAGGCACATGTTCTAGCAGGACAGGTAGAGTATCCCGTATGAAATCATGATAACGTGCTCCATTGAGCGTAGGTGGAGGAACTTGGGGCCCAATGAAGACATCACCAACAATGCCTGTGAACAAACGTTCACAGAAAATCTGTGTTGATGACGTGATTGCAAAATTGCGTGCGGATTCTCGTCAGCCCACACATGTTGATTCTGAAAATTTACAATTTGATCACGTTGGCATGAAGCCTCATCCGTAAAGAGAACAGTTGCACTGAAATGAGGATAGACACACTGTTGGATGAACCATTCGCAGAAGTGTACCCGTGGAGGCCAATCAGCTGCTGATAGTGCCTGCACACGCTGTACATGTTACGGAAACAACTGGTTCTCTCGCAGCACTCTCCATACAGTGACGTGGTCAACGTTACCTTGTACAGCAGCAACTTCTCTGACGCTGACATTAGGGTTATCGTCAACTGCACGAAGAATTGCCTCGTCCACTGCATGTGTCCTCGTCGTTCTAGGTCTTCCGCAGTCGCGAGTCAAAGGCTGGAATGTTCCGTGCTCCGTAAGACGCCGATCAATTGCTTCGAACGTCTTCCTGTCAAGACACCTTCGTTCTGGAAATCTGTCTCGATACAAACGTACCGCGCCACGGCTATTGCCCCGTGGTAATCCATACATCAAATGGGCATCTGCCAAATCCGCATTTGTAAACATTGCGCTGATTGCAAAACCACGTTCGTGATGAACACTAACCTGTTGATGCTACGTACTGACGTGCTTGATGCTAGTACTGTAGAGCAATGAGACGCATGTCAACACAATCACCGAAGTCAACATTACCTTCCTTCAATAGGGCCAACTGGCGGTGAATCGATGAAGTACAGTACATACTGACGAAACTAAAATGAGCTCTCACATGGAAATTAAGCGTTTCCGGACACATGTCCACATAACATCTTTTCATTATTTGTGTGTGAGGAATCTTTCCTGAAAGTTTGGCCGTACCTTTTTGTAACACCCTGTGGACCAATGCCTGAACTGTTACTCGAGGTAAACAGCTTTGGTAGGAGTCACAACGATCGCACAATCTATTCCCAGTGATGGGAAGAATCCGTAAATTGTATGAATCAGTCTGTTGTTGAGATAAGAGTTTGTTGCAATGTTACACTCGACACAGATTGTACTGGCAGACAGTATATCTGGTCGGATCTCTAGTTTATTTGGATCCTTCTTCAAAACCTGTCCTTTTGTGAAACCCATTAGCTGTCCTATTGAGCCTTTCTGGTTAAAGTCAATCATTGTACATGTTGTCTTTATTTCAGATTTAAGTTAATGATATCTGCATGTAGCGCAACTCCTTTTCCAGACCGTTTTAAAACTTCGTTTAAATAGTCAGCATCGTATGCACCATGTTCTATTTTCACAGTTTCTATTCCACCATCAGTTTCGAGATAGAGTTAATTGTTAGCCTCTGAGACATTCGGAATGCTCTTGTAAGTGTCCAGTACAATCAGCGCAATACTCGACTCCCCGTTGCTTCAACCAATCAGTTGGAAGTAATCCGGCCGTAATACTGACGACCGCTCTTGTAAAGTCAGAGTGTACGACATTGCATCTGAAGGTCAACTGATGGGTGGATGCATAATGCACCTCCTTATGTTTATGCTTCATTGTAAAAGTTATGAGGATCATTATGCACAGTTTCCTACATAAGTATGTATTAAAGCCCTGGTAGCGATGAAAATTGCAGAACACAAGTCTTCTATCGGTGAAGTATCGCTGTAACTCTCCTCCCTGCTGCAAGTCTCTAAATGAGTCGAAATAGTAGACGTTATTTGCATTTTTCTTAACATATGCCACCCAGTGGGTTCCTGGTGCCCCAGCAACATCAAAATTCACAATTCCACATTCTCCGGATTTCCGCGTAATGTTCGGTATGTATCCCACATAAACACACTATGGAATCTTGGAACGCTGAATTTTTTTCTAAGAAACTTAAGCAGATCTGTATTTGTAAGTTGTCTATACTCTAGGATAGCTAACGGACTTTCTTTTTATTTATGAAGAGACGTGGTCCTTTCAGCTATAGTCCTTTCCCGATGGCTGCTGCTTCCATCGTGTATCTATGTCGTCTTATTTCGTCTAGCTGCTCCTGGGACTACCAGTCACTGAACGCATCACTGAGAGACCTGCCATGACTGGGATGAGGACTGGGATAAACCTGCCTGATGGCTTGCGTATCGGCAAAACCCTCACTTTTACCAGCATATGCCGCTAGTAGTAGAGCAAAGAGACGTCTGGTGAACTTTTGATACCAAATTAATCACCCAAATGAATTAATTGATCAATTAACTACAACCACTCGCTGAGGACATCATGGATTTTCCCCCACCGCCAGTGGGTCCCTTCTCCCATACCTCAGGCAAATCCTGATTCCTCACCTGTTCCATCCCCCTTCCCTCCCCACACCCCACCCCTGAAAATGAGTGAAAATGCAATTTATTGGTGGGAATATCAAATTTTGTGTGTCCACCTTGAGGTTAAATTTTCAAATTACCTAGTTCACAATACCACCAGAGGACATAGTGGTCCTCCACACTACCTGTCCCGCCTCCACCTGTGAGGGAGTTTCAGTCTGCGCTGAGCTGCCAGATGGGATGGACGTGTTTTTATTTTCTGTGATGTGTTCAATGCCCAAGGTGTATGTGTCAGACAAAAAAGAGTTTAATAGCTGATGACATTGCTATCCTGAGTGAAAGTGAAGAAGAATTAAATGATCTGCTGAATGGAATGAACAGTCTAATGAGTACACAGTATGGTTTGAGAGTAAATCGGAGAAAGACGAAGGTAATGAGAAGTAGTAGAAATGAGAACAGCGAGAAACTTAACATCAGGATTGATGGTCACGAAGTCAGTGAAGTTAAAGGAATTGTGCTACCTAGGCAGTAAAATAACCAATGACAGACGGAGCAAGGAGGACATAAAAAGCAGACTCGCTATGGCAAAAAAGGCATTTCTGGCCAAGAGAAGTCTACTAATATCAAATACCGGCCTTAATTTGAGGAAGAAATTTCTGAGGATGTACGTCTGGAGTACAGCATTGTATGGTAGTGAAACATGGGCTGTGGGAAAACCGCAACAGAAGAGAATCGAAGCATTTGAGATGTGGTGCTATAGACGAATGTTGAAAATTAGGTGGACTGATAAGGTAAGGAATGAGGAGGTTCTACGCAGAATCGGAGAGGAAAGGAATATGTGGAAAACACTGACAAGGAGAAGGGACAGGATTATAGGACATCTGCTAAGACATGAGGGAATGACTTCCATGGTACTAGAGGGAGCTGTAGAGGGAAAAAACTGTAGAGGAAGACAGAGACTGGAATACATCAAGCAAATAATTGAGGTTGCAAGTGCTACTCTGAGATGAAGAGGTTAGCACAGGAAAGGAATTCGTGGCGGGCCGCATCAAACCAGTCAGTAGACTGATGACCAAAAAAAGAAAAGCTATATTACCTGTAATCATGCAGCTGAGAACTGTGTCCACAGCTACCTGCAGAATGCTTGAATTTGCAGAAGCCAAGGAAGTGCAAACCATTGTTTATTTATACAATTTGAAGTGGCAAGGGTAGGTGCCACTGATCGGGCACTAGACAGTAGTTGCAACCAGTCTTGCCAATAACCGCTGGGTGAGGAAAGGATATTATCGCTATAAGTTTTGCGCTAGAGAGTAGCTCCAGCCAGTCTGGCCAATAGCCCTATATGGTTGATCATAATGGGATAGCAAGCTATCGCTGAGGTACAGGGGAGTAGCCTCCTGCCAATCTACAAGTGAACAGCTGCTGGGAGGAACATAAGGATGGGTAATAGCATTAGAACAGTAACCCACTGTCCCAGTATGGCTGTTATTTCTTCCTTTATTGAGATTCGATTCCCACTGAAGGGGGCGGGCTGGCAGCAGCTTAGTACGCCGCTCTTCAGCCTACAGAATTTGTTTTAAAAAGATGTAGATAATAAATAATAAAAGTTGGCGATAAAATCGGTGACTTAAAGGTAAAATTGCGGAAAATTGTGGAACTTAAAACATAAAACATAGGGTTGATTATGCTAATAAAATACACAGGAAGCAGAAAAATAATAGACAGACAATTAAAAAACACAGCGACAGTCTGGTTTCTATTCGCAAGAGATATAAAATTCACACCCAGCGACAGCATGGTTTCTGTTTGCAACACTTTGGAGAGACGCACAACACTGAATACTCACTTAAACACTGCACTAAAAAGTAGGCACAAATATGACATACCACAGCCGAGAAGAGAAGGGGGGGGGGGGGGGGAACGGGACAGATGATGGGAAAATAAAAAAGCAGGGAAGGAGAGGAAAAGCGAAGGGGGGGGGGGGAAAGGAGCTAATGGACGATGAGGACCCATAAGAGGGGGGGGGGGGGTGAGCAGACACGACAAAGAGTGGGGAAGGCCGAGGAGGGGAATACAAAAGGCCTCGGGGGGGGGGGGGGAAGGGAGGTAGGGAGAGGTTAGGCGGGGAGAAAACACAAGATGGAAGGGGGGGATATGGCTATTTTTTTTCTTTATTGTTATTTTAATCATCTTGTACAAAGGCGGGCTGTCAGCAGCATATTACACTGCTCTTCAGCCACGAGTGGTACAATAAATATGACATATAGGTGGTATAGATAAGACAATAAAAACAGCGGGAAAAAACTGTAGACACGAAAAACAATAAACTTGAAGCCGTTCATGCTGGACGAGGAAAAACACTAACACCTGTTGACATGGTGCACAAAAGCACAGACGACTGCAACGGCATGGGTGAACAGTGGTGGCGTGATGGCGAAAGAACACTTAACACAAAACGAAGGCACACACATGAGACACTGATGGCGATGATCTCCGGCACGCGAATGTTCACTGAGCATGTACGAGTCTGGGGACCTGCCAAGACAGGAGGAGGGGGCGGGGTGGGAGAGGGAGAGGGGAGAGCAGAGATGCCATGGGCAGCGGAGATAGGGGGAATGGAGGAAGGGGGAGGGGAAGCCCAGGGGGAGAGGGGTGGAGGAAGAGGGATGGGGGAAAAGGAGAGAGAAGGGAGGGAGGGTGCCTAAAGGAAAAGACACGGGAAGTGGGAGGGGAAGGGGAGGATCAAAGTTGATAAGAGGGGTAGATGGAGGGAGGAGGACATCATCAGGGAGGGGGAGCTGGCGGAAGCTGCCTTGGGAGAGAGTAAGGAGGGTGGAGAGATGGAAACTGGGTGGGACGTGGGAATACAGGTGTGGCAGCAGGTGTGGGTGGGAGAGGATGGGTGAGACAAGCGGGTGAGGAGGATCGAGTTTACGGGAGGTGTACAGGATCTGTATCCTTTCAAGGAAAAGGAGGAGGTGGGGGAACGGAATGAGGTCGTACAGGATCCGTGTGTGGGAGGGGAGACGGATGCGATAGGCAAGGCGGAGAGCATGGCGTTCAAGGATCTGAAGGGATTTATAAAAGGTAGGGCGGCGGAGATCCAGGCCGGATGGGCATAACAAAGGATAGGGCGGATGAGGGATTAATGGGTGTGGAGTATGGTGGAGGGGTCCAGACCCCATGTACGACCAGAAAGGAGCTTGAGGAGACGGAGTCGGGAGTGTGCCTTGGCTTGGATTGTCCGGAGATAGGGGGTCCAGGAGAGGCGATGGTCGAGGGTGACGCCAAGGTACTTAAGAGTGGGGGTGAGGGCAATACGACGGCCATAGATGGTGGGATAGAAATCGAGGAGGTGGAGGGAAGGGGTGGTTTTGCCTACAATGATCGCCTGGATTTTGGAGGGATTGACCTTGAGCAACCACTGGTTGCACCAAGTGGTGAACCGGTCAAGATGGGATTAGAGAAGGTGTTGGGAGCGCTGCAGGGTGGGGGCAAGTGCAAGGAAGGCAGTGTCATCGGCAAATTGGAGAGAATGTGGTTGGGGGGGGGGGGGGGGTGACGATGGCGGCATGTCCGCCATATACAAAAGGTACAGAAGGGGGGAGAGGAAGGAGCCTTGGGGCACACCGGCGGAGGGAAAAAAGGTGTAGGAATCCGTGTTATGGATGGCGACTTAGGAAGGACGGTGGGAGAGAAAGGAGCCGATCAGATGGACATAGTTAATGGGAAGGGCGAAGGTTTGGAGCTTGAAGAGGAGACCAGAATGCCATACGCGGTCATAGGCACATTCGAGGTCCAGGGAGAGGAAGATTGCGGAGCGACGGGAATTAAGTTGCTTGGAAAGGAGATGAGTGAGGTGAAGGAGAAGGTCATCGGAAGAGAAGGACGGCCAAAAGCCACACTGGGTAACGGGAAGGAGGCGGTGCTGGCGGAGATGCTAGTGGATGTGTCGGGTGAGGATGGATTCCAGGACCTTGCTGAAGACCAAGATAAGGCTGATGGGATGGTAGGAGGAGACGGCGGACTGCAGTTTACCAGGTTTAAGGACTATCAGGATATGGGACGTTTTCCGCAGGTCGGGATAGTAGCTGGTGGAAGGACTACATTGTAGAGCCTTGCCAGGGTGGAGACGAAAGAGACAGGAGCTTCACGAAGGCGGCGGTAGGTAACACGATCATGGCCAGGAGCGGTGTTGCGTTTTGTGCGGAGTGTAGCAGTGACATCCTGTGTAGTGATAGGGGCATTGAGTTCCATGTGTGCAATGTTGTCCAAGTACTGGAAACCAGGTGCAAGGGGAGGGACACAGGTGTCAGTTCGATTGCGGACATCCAGGAAGAGGGAGTAATCGAACTGGGGATCATCGGGGATGGAAAAGATATCAGCGAGGTAGGTGGCAAGGTGATTGGCCTTACTGAGGGTGTCAGGGAAGGGGTGATCATCATGGAGAAGAGGATAGTAGGGGGAGGGTTTAGTTCCAGTAAGGCGACGGAAGGCTGACCAGAACTTGGACGAGTTTATAGGTAGGGTCGCATTTAAACGGGTGCATGTCTGTCGCCAGTCCCGGCGTTTCTTAGCCGCGAGCAAATTTGGAAAGTGTCGCTGGAGTTGCTGGTGGCGTCATAGTGTGTCCGGGTCACACGTGCAGAAGAAGGCACGGTAGAGACGGCAGGATTCACAGAGGAGGAGGACAGCCTGTGGGGGTAAGGTAGGACGGTGGGGGTGGATAGCGACAGTAGGGACATGGGCCTCCTCGGCCTCAGACAAGGTCTGCTGGAGAAAGGAGGCGGCATGGGTAACATTGTCAGGGTGGTGGTAGGTGAAGGGGTGACTATCGACCTGGGTGGAGAGGGTATCCCGGTAGGCATTCCAGTTGGCACGGGAATAGTCATGGACGTAATTTGGGGGAGGGTCATTACGAGGGTCATTGCGGGGGCGACGACCGTCTGAAACAGTGAGGAGGACAGGGAGATGGTCGCTACCAATAGGCTCCAGGACATCCACCGTTATGCAGCCAAGGAGGTTAGGGCAGGAAAGGATAACATCGGGAGTGGAGTTGGATTTGGGACGGGTGTTCTAGGGAATGGGGATGAGGTCGCCTTGAAGGGAGGGGAGGGACCGATGCCACCGCCGTAAGTGGGCAGTGGAACGACTATGGAAGTTGAGGTCGGCAGCGATCACGTAGGAGGAGAAGGTATGGTCAATGTGGGAGAGGAAGTCGAAGGGAATAGGGGCGTTAGGGCGGACATAGATGGTGGCGCAGGTCACAGTAAGGCCAGGGAAGAAGAGTCTAAGGATCAGGTGTTCCGTGGTGTCGGGAAGGAGAGGTTGGAGCCGAACTGGGATCTGGCAGTGGTGACCAATGGCAACTCCACCACGCGCAATCAGGAGGGGATTATCGGAGTGGTGAAGGAGGTAGGGCGAAGTGTGGATGGTGTGGTGTGGTTGGAGGAAGGTTTCATTGAGGAGGGAGGCATCCACATGGTGGGTGGCAAGGGTGTGCAGGAAGAGGTTCTTGTTGGTGGGAAGGGAGCGTTTGTTGTTGAAAAGGATACGGTGCTGTCGCGCCATGACAGGGATTTAGACAAGGGTGTCAAGATGGGAGAAGGTGAAATGGGCCTGGTTGTGGGAGTAGGTGGCATACATTTTTAGGTGGAAAACGGAGCGGATAGCAAGGGATATCTGTTGGAGGATGTGGGGGCGCTCGAATGGGTGAACATTTTGGAGGACGATGGTGAGGAATCTGATGATGTCCTCAGCGGTAGGGGGTGGGCGAAGGGAATTGCTGGGAGGGGTGGGGGCGTCCAGAGGGCGGACAGGAACGGTGAGTTCAGGAGTGGTAGGAGGGGGTTGGGCCTTACATTTCTGGGAGTAAGTAGGATGAGGGAGGTTATAGGTATTGCAGGAGGGGGGGGGGGGGGGGGGACTGGAGATTGGGGCACTGCCGTAAGAAGTGGGCTTGCTTACAGTGCGGGCAGGTTGGGGCCTCGCGGCACTCAGATTTCGGGTGTGCATTATACTGCAAGCACCACTGGCAGCGGAGGGATTGGGGAGGGGAACGATAAGGGTCATCTTGGTAGCGTTGGTGAAAGAGAAGGGCACACTCCTTCAGGAGATGGTCTATGGAGGGGGAGTGTTCGGAAAAGACCCGCATAAGGCGGGTGGGACCGGCTGAGCTGTGGATGTGGCGAACTGCACGCACCTCCAGATGGGGGTGCGCCTAACGCTCCGCCAACACCTCCTCCTCCATGATCATCGGACTAAGCCGAGTGATCACGGTGGTGAGGGTCAGCGGGCGATGTGGGGGTTGGGGTTGGCGGGAGGGAGGTGGGGAAGGAGCAGGGGTGAGGTAGGCATTAGGGCCAAAGAGGGTGACAGGGATGCGGGGAAGGAGATCTGTGTGAAGGGTAGGGCTGGTGGAGGAGATGAGGACCGAATCACAGCGAGGAGGGAGATGGGGGCACAGGGAAAATGCTGGCGAAGGAAGAGGGTCAGGTTCTGGGCCTCAAGAAGGGAGGGATCAGGACAGGAGAGGACGTAGCGGTAGGAGGAGGGGCAGGAGGAGGAGGAGGAGGAGGAGGAGGAGGGGGCAGGAACAGGCGGGGAGACATCCATAGCATCCTGGGCAGGGGGAGGGGGAAGAGGCGGAGCCTTTTTAGATGCAGAGGAGGCAGGGGTGGCACAGGGGCGTTTGACGGCGGCGGAGGAGGTGTGGTGGACGGGAGCAATTGGAAGGTGGCGTGGAGTGGTAGGTGATGGAGTCGGCGCCGGAGATGGTGAGGGCGAAGGCGATGGCGACGGCGATGATGAAGATGATGAAGAAGGCGAAGGGGAAAGTTGAGTGTGGGCCGTGGCCCTCCGGGCCACCACACTAGTGGGGGCCGCGGAAACAGAAGGAGCAGAGGGAGGGAGTGGAGGGAAGGGATCAGAGGGGGCGCGGCAGGGAGGAGCCGGGATGGGGCGACAAATAGTGAGGGAGATAGGAGAGTGAGGAGTGGGGGGATAGACTGAGGGGGGGGGGGGTGATTGGGCACAACATGTGATACTGGTGGTAGCAGCGGAGGGAGATGTATATACGATGGCAGTGGTGGTGGCTGTAGTAGTGGTGGTAGGGGTTGACATGGTGATAAGGGAAAACACAGGACAGGACAGGACAGGACAGGACAAAGAAGCAAACGAGAGATTGGCAAGGCGACGAGAAACACATAGTAAAAGGGACGTCTGTCGTTCGGATCAAACTTTAAAGCCTGCACAATGAGAGTCTTGCCACTCCGCCAGTAACAGAACTCAGGTAGTGGTCGCCCGGTCGGGGCTGTCCTGCATCTGAGTCTGCGCGTTAGGCCGCCAGTCTGCTCGAGTTGCTCGGGCAACGACAACGGTCATTGGCGGTTGGATCGATTGGTTGGTTGGTCGCACACTGAGGCACAAGATGACTTGTCCGGCTTGAGCGTCGGCGCATGTGAGGTCCCCACGTGAGTCCAGTGGGCCGCCCTTTATACCGAGAGGTAGTGGCTTCGCGTCCGACACGAGAGCAACAGGAGTCAACCCACGACATCGGTCTGGCCGGTGCGAGCTGCGACGCCGTGAGACGGGAGATCGGCGCGCCTTCCTGCGTCCGTTGAAGCGGCTGGCAGCGGACGGTTCGGGAGAGCGTTTTGGGGGTGCTGCGCCAGGTCTTCGCCAGACATCGCAGTTTATTAGAAGTTAAGTGATTCGTGATTTGTTGTTTCATTTACTTGTTAAATTCTATTTGTTTTCTTGGTCAGTCTCTCGTCCCCAGCGTGCTCGTCTGTCTCTCGTCCACATTTGTTAGGCAGTTAGCGTCTGTCTGTCTGTCGGTCTGCTGTAAATTAACAGCTGTCTCTGTTTGTCGGATTCGGTGTTAACGAATTTATTGCTTGAAGTGTAACGGCCGAATTCCTGAAATATGCTTTTATCTTGCCTATCATCTTGAGAGGCAGTATATGTGTAATATAGAGCAAGTTTGGCCAACCTTGTATATTTATGTAAGACTGCCTTTCATGGGTTTTTATTTAAATGGTCATTTTAGTGTGTAAAGTTGCCACCCTTGAACCGTAAGACAGTTTTTTTTTTTTTTTTTAAATCAAGTTGCAGCTTTAGTGGCAAGCTAATCTTTTAATGTTAGTGTTTTGTGCCATTTCCGTCCCTCCTACGGAGTGCATAGTTTATGTGCTTGTGTGAGTTGTTAAAATTTTTAGTTTAAAGTAATTTGGTGTGTTGCAGGTTTGCACCAGTGTAGTGTTTCAGAGGTTGTTGTGAGCGGTCGTGACTACAGCCGTGTCAAAAGGGAGCGGCAAGGTTCTCAGCCTGAAAGCTCATACAGTCAAAAATTTGTTCTTTCGGCCTCTGAGTAAATTGTAACTTGATATTTAGAGGGTCCTTTGTGGTTATAATTTTAAATCTGTTTCTAAAAAAAAGGCTTTAGGAATAAAATTTCCATTTGTTGAAAGAAATTTGATTTGTTTTCATCAGTTACCCACTGGCACCTACTTCCACGCTCTCATAGTGTGATTAAATGTATTAATGTTCTTGATGAATGAACATTCATCAATTCACGGTTCAATGACAGTTACCACCCATTTTGTTATTGGGAGAAGTGACTATATAGTCTGTGGGAAGGCTCCAGAGATATCACGGAAGCATCTGTAGTGGTTACCTAGCTAGTGTAATCCGAGTGCCGGAAAAAAATTGCTCACCGTATGAAGAGACTCTCATGATCAGTTTAAGTAATTAGACTATCAATTTGATATGAGGACATGCTAGTAGGTGGGTGAAAGTTTTAGTGGCAATCACGCGTTTTTTCGTTACAGTGGGATCTTTTAACAAAATTTGGATCACCCACCCTATCAGAGAGAGATGACCATCGTAAAAAAATAAGCTGTATTATAAGGTGATACAATGTGTAAATCTGATATTTACAACTTCTGTATGCTGTTACCTTGAAGGGCTTTGTATGTGATGAGGCATTTGTTTAAGAGAATTTGAAAGTGAGGAGGCATTCTGTGACAGAGGTTCAGTATGCACTTAGCATTTCATCATGAGCCAAAAATAGTTTAATATTCTAATCCTGTGATGCAAGATATAGTAGATATTAAGCTGATAAGAAAAGATGTTTTTTACTTGATGATAAGTTACTTAGAGGAAATATACCATATGGGATAGTGTTGTACAGGATTTTCACAACAAATGACGATACTTTAGCGATGTGGAAAAATGTATACGGTCTTTTTCCTTCTATCTTCGAAAATAACTCATATATATATAGAAGGAATCTACAATTCATCTCAGAAATTCGAGATATGTTGACAAAACAACATCCCCATTTCAGATTTTTTAAGCTGAGGAGTAGAGACAGCGATGGAACTGCAATTAGTCCAAGTTGCTCCACATCGTTTCGTGGCCAGTGGCAGGAGTGGCTATGAGGGGTGGGGCGGCTGAAAGTCACACATGAAGGTTGTGACGAGTGCCACAATATGCCCTGTAGATACCACTGGACGTCTTGTGACTGGAGGTGATTGGTCAGTTATATTTTTTTCATCTTGAGACGCCATGTTCATGTAAGACAATGAACAGTACATTCATAAAAAATATCATGACATAATTCCCATGTTTCTCTTGGACAGGTTGCGAACTGGATCAGTTGGTTCCCAAACCTCAAGGTCATCACACAAAATTTGATATTTCCACCAATAAATTTCAATCTCCCGCCATTTACGGCGGTGGAGGGAGGATAGGAGAAGGGTGAAGGGATGGGTGAGGGATCAAGTTATCCCACGGGGGTGGGTGAAGTGACCCACATGCTGGTTGGGGAAAACCCATGACTTCTTCAGTGGTGAGTGTAATTAATTGATCAATTAATTAATTTGCATAATAAATTTGATATCAAAAGAGTGCCCAGGCTAGCTTTTCCCTACTACTATCGCTGCCAGGATATAGATTTTTAAACACACCTTACCTGGCTTCTTCTCTTCATCTTCATTGTTGTCTTCTTCTTGTTCCTCTTCAGTGCATAACATTTTGCGTTCACAGCCAACCCCAACTTAATTTCATCACGTATTTTTTATCAGCTACAAACGCTGTAATGCACTGCCCTTTACCGTCATCCTTTTTCGCAATATCCATGAAAATATATGAGATCCGTTCCAAAAATTTCAGAACTTTGTCCAAAAAATTATCCTACGCTTACCTTTTACCTATTGTGGATGCTCTTCTTCGAAATACTCACCTCCACGATTGATACACAGCTCCCTGCGCCACTTCCATTTCCGGTAGCAGTCTCGGTACGCCTCTTGCTGGATCGCGCTAAGCGCCATCTGTTAATTTTCTTTTATCTCGTTTATAGTTGCAAATCTTCAAATCTTCCTTTATTCAAAGTTGTTTTTGACTTTTGAAATTAAAAAAAAAGGCTGCAGGGGCCAGGTCTGGAGATTACGGATGATGAGACACTACAGTGATTTCGTTTCTTGTGCAATGGTGACACACCAACAGAGATCGATGTGCGGGAGTGTTATTGTGATGCAAGAGCCATAAATTGTCTCGACACATTTCATGCCGTTTCCTTCTCACATTTTCTCGCAGGCGTTGCAACACGTCCCAAAAGCACCATCGATTAACACTTTGTGCTTGTGACACGAATTTCATTCCAGACATGAGTAACGTAGATAGAGGCCTAATGACATCCTGAACGACAGTCATCTTTAACTTGTCTTCCGGCCATTTTCAAACCGTGTGAATCATTCGTAACACCGATTACAGCTTAAGCAGTCACCACTTTAGGATTCCTCCATCACTTGGTGTGTGTCTGTAAAGTTTTTCTTAACTTCCACGTAAAACTTAATGCAGACGCGTGCTCCTCTAACTCTGCCTTCTCTTAGTTCGCAAACTGTGGGAAACAAAGTTCTTCTCAATACAGGTCTGAACAATAATTAACAGACATACAACAATGAAACTTCCGGCAGTTAGACATTAAACACAGGTGTGCGCATGGTTGTCAACCGCATGTCGCCCCACACATCATTGGCTCGAAATTACGAATGTTCCCTAGTTTTTTGAACAAACCTCGTATTTGAATCCATTATTCTCATGTGAATATTCTCTCATACCTACAAGCTCAGCCTGCCATAAGTCATCCAAATCTTTAATCATAACATGCCTATGAGGGTATGTTTTGTGTGCTTGTTTGTGCTGTTCTTGAACTACATCCATACTCGTTCGATTGTATCTTTCCCTCTAAGCTCTGAAATTAGTGAGACAACCTCATTCGAATGAGCAGTATGCCCACAGCACCTCATCCCATGGGCAGTTGTAGTCGATCTGTTATCTCATTGTATTCGTTCTGGTGTATATTGCTGACACTTTTATGATGAATATCAATAGCAACACCACTATTATACTGACTGTATAATAATAATGATTTTATAATGTCTTTGTATTTTGCACTGTTCTTGACTTCCTGCTTTCCTGTGTGCACCGGTCGACTGCATTATTTCACCATACGTCTCCAGATTTGTGGCTACAAATTTTTTTGTTTTTGAGGTTTTTTTTTCATTTAAAGTTATGGTCTGCAGGCTCAAAATGTATGATTTTGCACCACTGACACCGAACATTTTTCTATCCTAGCGTCGCTATGTTGGTTAATGAAATTGGCAATAGCATCATTGTTGTCGTTGTGTAATTTCTCTGAGGGTTCATCGAGAGATTCAGTAACTGGCTTAAAGGTTTCTCTCAGTGTCTGCTCTCGATCCAAATGTCCTAACCTTAGCAGCCGGAACTTCTCTCGAGCAGCCTTTCATGCAGTGGTGACCTAATGCTTAGCCGACATCTTGCTATATACTAAGCAATGATGATATGCCGGCGTTTCCCAATGTAGTGTTATAGGCCCTTTGCTGTTCGTTATCTATATAAACGATTTGGGAGAAACCTGAGTAGCCGTCTTAGGTTATTTTCAGATGACGCTGTCGTTTATCGACTAATAAAGGCACCAGAAGATCAAGACAAATTGCAAAATGGTTTAGAAAAGATATCTGTATGGTGTGAAAACTGGCAGTTGACCGTCCGTCCACCTTCTTTTAGAATACTGCTGCACCATGTGGGACCATTACCAGACAGGATTGATGCAATACATAAAAAAAAAGTTCAAAGAAGGGCAGCACGTTTTGTATTGTGGTGAAACAGAGGAGAGTGTGTCACTGAAATGATACAGGACTTGGGGTGGACATAATTAAAACAAAGGCGGCAGAATCTCGTCACGTGATTCTGGTCACCAACTTTCTCCTCCGCATGCGAAAATATTTTGTTGACACCGACCTACACAGGGAGGAACGATCATCATGATAAAATAAGGGAAATCACAGCTTGTACGGAAACATATAGGTGTTCGTTCTTTCCGTGTGCTATATGAGGTTGGAATAATAGAGACTTGTGAAGGTGGTTTGATGAACCCTCTGCCAGACACTTAAATATGACGACGAGTATCCATGTAGATGCAGATGCTATAGACAGTAAATGTCTGGAGATGGAGAATGGATGTAGTGTTCTGCACGACACAATTCATCCCATTCCATCTCGACAAACAGCACTTTAACACTTCTCGATGATTTGCACTCTCTAACACAACACAACACCCCAGTCACTGTCCATTGAGCCTTCTATGTCAGTATTTAGGCACTTTGAAACACTAGCTGTTAAATTACTATTTGAAGTAAAAAGCAGTAGAGCAACGGCAGGAATCATCAGCTTCTGACCCACTACATCAACACTGTCCTAGCAGTAGCATCGGAACGTCCTGGGATGGTGCGTACGTCAGGGACCAGTATTGACCTGCACCGTGTGGTGTAGGGGCCATAACACGGTTCTTCTGAGAGTTGGGGCTTAGCTGGGTGTCTTCGTTACACAAATCAGTAAGTGGGATGGCTGGCAGCAGCTCGTTGTCCTGCTCCAACATGCTGGTCAGGTGCGTTACAGGATCCCATGGTACTGCTACTGCTGCTGGCAGTGACACACTGGAGTTCACTGCAGGCCTGGAGAAGCCGATGGTGGCTCTTGCTGGTCCAGACATGTTGGAGGTCATTGCTGGCCCAGATATGCCAGAGGCAGCTGAACAAAGAAGAAGAAACAATAAACATGCACAGACAATGCCATGGAATTGAACAAAGGCAACTTGACAATGAAGAGAAGGAACCACGATGTGCAGTAATAGTAGCAAAGATATGTAATGAGTAAACACTTTTACACTTCCTCTGAGATATCGAAGGGAGATGAGGATCTTGACTGCTGTTGACACGATGCTTGCACTAACTGACTGTAACAGACAGCACATCCACCTTATATCCCCCGACATCGCGATCACGTGATCGGATGTAGTGTTCCCATTGTTCCTATTGGTTCCCATCAATTTTCAAGTGGAGGAGGGGCTGAATGCTGTGCTCCTATTGGTTCCTGAGGAAAGTGGTGGAGGTGAAAAAACCCATTTCAAGTGCCCATTGTGGCAGGTTTATGAACTAGCTCAGTCGAGGCCCGCACGTCAAGGTGAACACCTTTGGTTCATTTTGTCTGGGGTAGTGGAACAGGACGAGGTTCTCTCCTGCACTGTGGTTCAGCCCTGTGTGGAAGCCTCTCTCCCAACCTGTGCATGCAGGAATACGGTACATGAAGCGGTCGCTGTGGCTGCGGCTGCCCCTCCTCCTCACCAGCACGTCTAACCTCTGGTCCAAGCGAAGACATAATTGAAAGATTTTTAACAGTGTCATTACATAAGGTGAGTTATGCTGACATCGATTTCATGATGCTATTCCTCACATGATCGGAAATAAACGATCCATTTAATTACTTGCTTTTGGTGTATTTTACAAGACCCACATTTTCCCAAATTAAATAAACACCAGACAACGATGACATTTTCCCACCAAATAAAAGAGAGATCCAACCACTTGCGAACTGAATTTTATAAATAAACAGTATATTCTTTGCTACGTAATTAACACTGATTTCAATTTTGTGTTGTGAGATCCTTCCGCTCCAAGCACAGTCTTTTTCTCACCAATTTTCGTGTGAGGAGAAGAGGCAGACTGGGGAAGATGAGGGGGGCTGGGCTATTCCCCAGAGGGGGAGCGGTTACTTAATTTATCAATTAATTAGTCATTTAAATTGATATCAAAAATGTGCTTTTACTGTCAAGGGGGAGGGTTGGGGAGTTCACAGAGGGGTAGAGCAGTAGGAGTGGACGGATTATCCTCATGGGATCGTAAATCAACCCTCACAGGGTCATGAAGCACTTAGCAGAGTAATAGGTTAAGGTCATAAATCCCTCATCTGTCACAATTTAATTAATTTACACATCAATTTGATATCAAAAGTGTGCCAGAACAGACACTGCCCTACAATTGTCGTGGCAGTGAATGTGAGAAGTTGAACATGGTAGGGAAGCTAGAAAATCTTAAAAGGGAAATGCTAAAGCTCAGTCTAGATATACTGGTCGTCAATGAAGTGAAATGGAAAGACAATAGGAGTTTCTGGTTGCTTGATCTTCATTGGTAAATATGGAAGTGGAGGGCTGGGTAGCCGGCCGGAGTGGCCGAGCGGTTCTAGGCGCTACAGTCTTGAACCGCGCGACCGCTGCGGTCGCAAGTTCGAATCCTGCCTCGGGCATGGGTGCGTGTGACGTCCGTAGGTTAGTTAGGTTTAAGTAGTTCTAAGTTCTAGGGGACTGATGACCCTGACGTTAAGTCCCATAGTGCTCAGAGCCATTTGAACCATTTGAGGGCTGGGTAAGAGGGGTAGGAGAGTAAGAGCTGGGGGTTACATTGGGTGACATTGATCAATTCCTGGTAATTCTCCTGAAAGGAAGGAGTAGGTGTGGCCAGGGAGCCCAAGGGTGTGCTGTGATCTCATACCAGATGTGTAACCTGACACCACATCTGATAAGATCATTATCTTGGCACAAACTCTCCTTGATAACCTACTGATTATCAGTTGCAGCGGTATCACATCACTACCCTGTATTTAGATCTGTGAGCTGCCAAGATCCTGCAGCCTTTCTCCATGCCTGTCAAGGTGCTTTGGAAAGGGTGCTCACTGGAAGTGATGAATCGCGCTACGTTTATGTGTGTTTGAATACCCACTGCTATCCTACTTAGATGAACTCAGAAATTTCTCTGTCCCCACCATTTAACAGTCCTGTACTCTGGCAAGCTATATGTTGTTACAAGTGGCTTGAGAAAATTACTTTTTGTGCATGATCAAACGACTTAAATTCATCGTCTTTTTAAGGATGGGGTGACCAGCCCCATGCATACTACCACTGAATTCGCAAAGGTATATGGAATTCGAATCTGTGAATGAAACAGAGCAGTTCTAATTTTACTTCACCCCCTCTCTTTTTACTGGGACTAGGCTGGTCCGTAATAGAGAAACCGACATGTGCTCTAAACGTCTCTGAAAAGACATTGTGTTCACTACTTTGGTAAGCTTTGTACTACTTTGGGAATATTATCATGAAAATTACTCGTGTTTAGATGAAATGTAGCACAAAACACTTACTGTTTCTTGTCGTAGCGCAGGAAATTGTTAATCTCAGTGACCTCTATTAGTGTCGTTTCCCCTGATTGGCCTAACTAATGTCATTTCTTCTACCTCACTTTATTTCACTACTTTTGAAACTAGGTGAGTAGCAGGTGTCGACAGTGTATGCATTCACATCAGTCAGTCTCCTTCTCGCTTTCTCTGTCCATCTCCTCCTTCACCCTCCCCCCTCACTCCTCGTCAGTCTTCTCCATAGCCTCTTTCTATCCACCTCCTCCACCCCTCTCTCTGCCCAGCTCCTCCCCCTCTCTGTCCATCTGTTCCTCCTCTCTCTCCCTGTTCGCTGGCTACTCTTTCTTTTCTCTGTCCCTCGCTTCCTATCCCCTCTCACTGTCCACTTCCCCCTCTTCCCTTTCTCTGCCCATTTCCTCTCCCCCTTTCTCTGTTCAGCTCTTCCTTTCCCGCCTCTCTGCCTCTCTCTTCCTCCTCATGTCTCTGTACATCTCCTCCTCTTTTATTTTTCTGTCCATCTCCATCTCCCCCCATCCCTCTCCACGTTATCACATTCAGCCCAATAGGAAACTGGTGTTTCTTATCTCCACGATATTTCTTTCCAAGTCGTAGCTATATGTCTACAAAAATTGGCTGAAATCCTCCCAGAGGCTTATTATGACGTTTTTAACAGTTAATTTGCCCGCGTACGCACGTCAAATATACTTCGCGCGTGTTTAACATATTTCATACATATCTGAATACCTATTTCACCTGTAGCGAATTTCCACGCAGCTCAATGTTTATGACGTCATATCTCCTGAAGCATGTGCTTTACAGCGACATAATTTTGTGGGTATATCCGGTGGTATATATGGCTACTGTATGCGTAATGTGTGGTAAATAGATTTGGTAGTAAAGAAGTAATAAAATAAAAACTCATGCATGATGCGGCAGTTCTTCAGGTATCTCAGTGCTTACGACGTCATATCTGCTGAACTGTGTGTCATGTCATGATATATTTTTGTAGGTTCACTCAGCGGGAAATGTGAAAACCGTGTGCAAAATTTGTCTCGAATACAGTCAGTAGTAAAGAGGTAATAAATTATAATGTGATGGTTCATTCGGTAGTTTCACTGCATGAATATCGAAAATGTAGTAACACATGAAGTTTTTTCATCATTTTGTGGGGTTTTCAGAAAGAAAAAGCTCCGTAAACGTTCGAAATTAAATGTATAATTTGTTACAAGTCATTAAGTGCTCTTAATCTCTAATAATAAAAGCTTAAAGTATGGGTGTCCACTTGTCGTAGATTATACTTCTTTTTCACCGCCATCCCTTTGATACGTAGGCGGTTCTTATCCCCGCAGCGATTCTTTCCAGACGGCAGGTGTTATGCGTACCAAGTTTGGTTGAAATCGGTCCTGTGGTTTTGGAGGAGATGTGGAACATACATACGTACATAGATATACAGTATATGTACATGCATTTTTAAAATATGTGTGGATTCACAAGTCTTCAACATAACTTTGTCCTGCTATGACTCTGCCCAGATCTCCTCACGCTGCCATGTTCAACTCTTAATGCTCAACTGAACCGAGAAACTCGCACGCACGCTCGAATATTGTAAAAACTGCCCGTTGTTAGCAAGACAGCGTCCAACATACGTCCGCCTCCCACTGAACTTGGCAACCGGTAGAAATGGTACCTTGACAACTTGTTCCTGATTAATTAATAGTAGCAAATTAATTCTGTTCGAGAGCAAGGTTGCCACGAGTCCCGATTTTTACGGGATGTCCCCTATTTTTACAGCAGAAACTGATGTCCCGTTTTATTTGCCTTTTTCCCTCAAAATTAAATGAAGTCATGATCTGTATAAAAGATAACATTTAGGTTGCTGGTGCTATCAACCGGTAAATGACAGTATTCTGTTTAATAACATTGCAACACTATAGTTGAATGCCTAAACTTCTGGAACAAAAGAAAATCGTCCGATTTGCAATGTTTGTGGTTAAACAGCAGTCGAATATTGTTCGAGTTACGTTTAAAATGTGCGATTCTAGCGAAAATGATAGTGTTTCAGTTTCACCAGAAACGAAGGACAAGTGTAAACGAATGACTTGTCATCAGATATTTTGGGAGTGATCTTTTACTTGGATAAAGATGGAGGACGGTGTATAATGGAATCTCGAGGAACTTTCGTCGCGAGCGGTTGCAGACCAGCTGTGAGTTATCAGCTGCTATCAGCGTCTCCTAACGACCGCCAGCACGTGATCGTCCGGCACGGGTCGTCTGTCTGCGCAAACCAGCTGCCAGGTTCCCTTCCGCCAGGTTCCCTTACCAGATGCGTCCTGGAAGCGTCGCCGAGGTTCGTGGTTATCTGACCAATCCACGAAAATTGTGTCAGTGGGTGTATAGCGTGACGCTTTATGGCGAAAAGATCCCCTACAGAAAGTACAGACATTTCATCATCCTAAATCAATAATTAATACCTACATCTACATCTGCATCTACATACATACTCCGCAATCCACCATACGGTGCGTGGCGGAGGGTACCTCGTACCACAAGTAGCACCTTCTCTCCCTGTTCCACTCCCAACCAGGCCTATATGCCTATGTACGAGCCCTAATCTCTCTTATCTTATCTTTGTGGTCTTTCCACGAAATATAAGTTGGAGGCAGTAAAATTGTACTGCAGTCTGCCTCAAACGCTGGTTCTCTAAATTTCCTCAATAGCGATTCATGAAAAGAACGCCTCCTTTCCTCCAGAGACTCCCACCCGAGTTCCTGAAGCATTTCCGTAACACTCGCGTGATCATCAAACCCACCAGTAACAAATCTAGCAGCCCGCCTCTGAATTGCTTCTATGTCCTCCCTCAATCCGACCTGATAGGGATCCCAAACGCTCGAGCAGTACTCAAGAATAGGTCGTATTAGTGTTTTATAAGCCGTCTCCTTTACAAATGAACCACATCTTCCTAAAATTCTACCAATGAACCGAAGACGACTATCCGCCTTCCCCACAACTGCCATTACATGCTTGTCCCACTTCATATCGCTCTGCAATGATACGCCCAAATATTTAATCGACGTGACTGTGTCAAGCGTTTCACTACTAATGGAGTATTCAAACATTACGAGATTCTTTTTCCTATTCATCTGCATTAATTTACATTTATCTATATTTAGAATTAGCTGCCATTCTTTACACCAAGCACAAATCCTGTCCAAGTCATCTTGTATCCTCCTACAGTCACTCAACGACGACACCTTCCCGTACACCACAGCATCATCAGCAAACAGCCGCACATTGCTATCCACCCTATCCAAAAGATCATTTATGTAGATAGAAATCAACAGCGGACCTACCACACTTCCCTGGGGCACTCCAGATGGTACCCTCACCTCCGATGAACACTCACCATCGAGGACAACGTGCTGGGTTCTATTACTTAAGAAGTCTTCGAGCCACTCACATATTTGGGAAGCAATCCCATATGCTTGTACCTTAGGAGTCTGCAGTGGGGCACCGAGTCAAACGCTTTCCGGAAGTCAAGGACTATGGCATCCGTCTGATACCCTTCATCCATGGTTCGCAAGATATCATGTGAAATAAGGGCGAGTTGCGTTTCGCAGGAGCGATGCTTTCTGAAACCGTGTTGATGCATGGAGAGCAACTTCTCTGTCTCAAGGAACTTCATTATGTTCGAACTGAGAATATGTTCGAGAATGCTGCAACAAACCGAAGGATATTGGTCTGTAATTTTCAGGATCTGTCCTTCTACCCTTCTTATATACAGGCGTCACCTGCACTTTTTTCTAGTCGCTCGGGACTTTACGTTGGGCAAGATATTCGCGATAAATGCAAGCTAAGTAAGGAGCCAATGCAGAGATGTGGTGCTACAGACGAATCTTGAATATTAGGTGGACTGATAAGGTAAGGAATGTGGAGGTTCTACGCAGAATCGGAGAGGAAAGGAATATGTGGAAAACACTGGTAAGGAGAAGGAACAGGATGAGATCTGTTAAGACATAAGGGAATGACTTCCATTGTACTAGAGGGAGCTGTAGATGGCAAAAACTGTAGAGGAAGACAGAGATTGGAATACATCCAGCAAATAATTGAGGACGTAGGTTGCAAGTGCCATTCTGAGATGAAGAGGTTGGCACAGGAGAGGAATTCGTGGCGGGCCGCATTAAACCAGTCAGACGACTGACGACAAAAAATCCTCTCCCAGGGGCAAATGGCGCCTGGTTAACATACAGACTGCCACAGGGGAATGCCGCGACTTAATTGCGATGGCGGTGGCCTGCAGGGTCTGTGCAGCGGTCGTCGCTATAGATTTCGACTGCGCCTTGGATAAGTGCGGCAACGTTTCCTGTTTTCGGTGGCGGCCCGCAAGTGCATCCCCCCCCCCCCCCCCACCCCCCCCGCCACAGTTCCACGACGTCCCCCGGTCTTTACAACAGTGCCAGTTCACGCGTCCAAGTCAATGGACGTTTAGCAGGGGCGGTACTCATCTGCCGTTCCATACGGCAAGGGTGCCCCCTCTCTACCCTCCTGTATGCCCCTCTCTACCCTCCTATCGTTGAGCCCCTCTGGGGGCTTGACCACCGAGCTCTCTGGCCTCACCTATGATTAAATGAACGAAGGCGGAAGTGCTATGGTGGGACAGTGAGTGCTGAATACAATATGACATAAAATGACAATTTCTAGAGCGTTCATACGGTGTACAAAATATTTTATTTATTTGTCTTGATCGCAAACTTCTTTGAGCAGAATTAATGTTTTCGGCTTTGCAATAGCCATCTTCAGAATGATCGATAGAAATACTAAAAAATATTATTAGCTTACTGGCTATTAACTTGATAGATTAAGATTACGAACATTGATAGTAACATAAACACGATACAGTTCTCATTCTGCTGCACTGCAACAAGTCACAACCATGTAGATATGAAGTATTGCCAATCGGTTATATAGAGGATGCAAAGCTATCATGGAGGTTGTTCATGCATACACTGCATTCATATCGTACAGATAGCTATAAGAGGTAATTAAAAACAGGTTGATTTAAAAGTACAATTATTTAAAATATTTTCATTTCTAAACCAAAAAAAGTAGCCATGTGAAGAATCCATTTGTCTTCTGACAGTTTACAGTTGATTAGAATTTAAGAAAATGTTCAAGAAATAAAAATCCACCACCTCGAATATCAGACTGTAGCTAACAGAGACTAACTTGGAACTTGGAGCAGCTTGCGCCACCTAGCGACAGTTGCTGCACTGCGTTATAAATTATGCAATCTCTCATTTATTTTATTGAAATGGTCGTGTAATATGTTTCTTGCTTACTACTTCACGTATATTTGCTCTCTATTTTTATTTCTGTTACTTATTGCTCTAATCACAATTTAAATTGAAATGTGGGTAACAGTCATATGTAAAAGTATTAGAAATTATCCCATCTTATTGTTTTAATTTAGGTACAAGTTTTTTGAGGCACTATTTGTCTATTTACACGTAGTGATACAAGTTACACGAGAAGCTAGTTTCGGCGATTTGCCAGTATTAAGTGTACTTGTGAAGATGGTACAATAGGTATAATATTGTTTCTTGCGTCTGCGTTAGTCTGTGTCTACATATGACAGCTTATGGTTACATCTTAGCTGATATGATGTGGGATATGACAAGGTCGTTATGGCATTTTTACTTTTTATTTACGTGATATAGTAAAGTTATTTTTTGACAGCTTCAGTCCCAGCGATGCCGTGTGTTTACAATGGTATTTCTGTTCAGCGGAAAGTCGGTGATTACGTTTAATTTTTCTGAGATAGTATTTTTGTAGTTTTCATGTAAATGATAAGTGTTCATGCATTCCGTTTTGCTTTCATTCTTCGGCGTTGCAAGCTCCAAAAGCCCAATCTCTTGCTTTGGACGTCGTGTCTCGTCGTTTGTTGCCTGCAGAATTTTGTTAGCCTCTTCCATCTTTGGCGAAACTGCCGCACAATATTAAGTTGCGAGAGGTTTTCTTCTTTTTCCCGGGGTCACCAATTATGTAGGCAACAAATTAAACCATCACACAGCTTTGCACAAAATGCTTTGTTTTTCCAACTCGGAAAACTAACAGTCAAAGAGTAAAAACTAAAATGTAACGTCCGCTGCACTTGCATAAAGTAAACGAAGCACGCATCACTGGCTACTCCCACGTTCCCAGACAGCCTCTCTCCCCCCTGCCTCCACCCCCCCCCCCCCCACCCTTAAAGTGCGGAGCACCCGGGATAGATGGCTACTTAAACTTGATTTGTCTCCCCGCTCTCGTACGGACAACTTGTTGCTGCGAGGATGAGGGAACCGACGTGGCTATTGCGTTGTGGTTCCATGTCCTCTTGCCATGGCTTCTTTTGCCATATCATGCGTAGTGTGTTCCAAACATTGGTCCTTCTCATCCTGTTGACTGTCATCATACTCCAGTTCTGGTAAGAACCATGCTGGTTTTACCCTCTCTATGAACACTCAAATAGCTTTGTCCTTCTGTGGGGTGTCTATAGTATGGGTGCTGCGTCGTACTATTCGATAAGGTCCAGTGTATGGAGGTTGCAGTGGCGCTCTGACTGAATCTGCGCGGAGCATATGTGTACAGCCTGCCAACACCTTATTCACGAAAACTGGTCGCTTACCATGTCTAGATGCTGTAGGCATTCTCATTGTTTCCACATGCTCACGGATTTCACGTATCAGTGATGAGAGGTTTGTTGGCATTGATGATGCGGCGGTGGTTAGGTAATCTCCCGGGATTCTCAGTGGTTCCCCACACACCAATTCCGCCACTGAGGCACCGATGTCCGTCTTGTATGCGGTCCGTAATCCAAGGAGAAACAATGGTATCGCTTCTGTCCAGCTTCTCTGACGACACACGAGAGTTGCCTTCAACGTCCCGTGCCACCTCTCCAGCATACCATTGCTCGCTGGATGGTAGCTTGTTGTATGGTGGTGCTGGAACCCACTAGTTTGTTGAACAGGCTAGACTCGAGCTGGCAGCTTTGATCTATTGTGATATGAAGGAGGCAGCCAAAGCGACCTAGGCATTGAGAGACAAACGCCTTTGTAACCGTTTCTGCCGCTATGTCTGTGGTCGGAGTGGCCTCCGCTCATCTCGTGCATTTGCTACCACTGTTAACAAGTATTTACAGCCATCCTAAACTTGGAGTGGACCCACAAAGTCCAGATGGGTAAATCTTGCTGGTGATCCTGTGAAATTCCCAATTTCCGCGTGAGCGTGTCGTCCTACTTTGCAGCGTTGACATTGTAGGCATGCGCGAGTCCATTCCCTCACGTCCTTTTTAATTGATGCCTCTGAACACTATGGGAGTTCTGAGGTCATCAGTCCCCTAGAACTTAGAACTACTTAAACCTAACTAACCTCAGGACATCACACACATCCATGCCCGAGGCAGGATTCGAACCTGCGACCGTAGCGGTCACGCGGTTCCAGACTGTAGCGCCTAGAACCGCTCGGCCACCCCGGCCGGCTTTTAATTGATGGCCAGACGAAATGTGCTGTCAGTAACTTGATCGTGCCATTTGCCCTAGGTGTGCTAAGTCATGAACACTGTCAAATGCCGCCTTACGAAATTGTTGTGGAATGTATGGGCGCGACATTTGCCGTGATATATCGCACAATAACTTAAGCCTTCTTCCTGGCACGAATATCGGCTGTAACTGTAACCCAGTTTTGTGGTCCGTCAATAACTTCTGTAGAACAGCAAAAAATGTAGGTGTGAGCTTGACACTGTCTGGAGTATGACCTCTTCTTGTGACTAGTAGACCTGGTGGACGTCTGAATCTCCAAGTAGTCGAGTAGCCATATTTTCCATAACTTCTTGCAGTTTCCTGGTTCCCTCAGCGATGCCTGATTTTTGTCTGTAACCTGTGTTTGCACAGCTTAACTTCGATTCTTCTAACCATTCCGATGAGTCATCACTGGCTTCCGTTGCAGTGGTGGCAAATGACGCCGCGGACGTTGCGAGCGTCGACTGTAAGAGTAGCGAAAGCTCTGTCAGCTCTTTGCAGTTGCTTCTCGACACACTGTCCTTCGTACGCAATCAACGTCAGTTGAACTTGATGAGGAAGCTACTCTCGCCAGACGTGCAGTAACAATTCAGTGGATATCATGCTTGCGTCGACTATAGTGCGTAAATGTCTCCAAAATCCAGACGGACTTCTGTCCCCACGTTTCCCCTGATGCCTCACCTGGGAAAGTCGCTATTCAGGTATTTCACGCACCGAGCGATCAACGTCGTTTTAAGTGTGGTGTATGGTGTATGATCATACCAGAGACTATCGCTGTTACCCTCTGATCCAGGTTGCTAACTGCGAGAGTGAATTTTTCGTTGTCTCCGGTTTTGCGTTGCTGCTCGAAGATATTCTGCATTATCGCAAACCATACGTCTGATTGCGTAGGCGTGAATGCAGGCGCCCTTACCTGCAACCTTGACGCGGTTGATAACGTTGATTTCCTGCCTGAAAAATCTTCGGCGTGTGGGTATGCTCGTGGTGCGGCTGCTGCAAACGGAGTTTGCAAATTAATGGATTCCGTTTTGCTATCATTCTTCGGCGTTGCAAGCTCCAAAAGCCCAATCTCATGCTTTACACGTCGTGTCTCGCCGTTTGTTGCTTGCAGAATTTTGTTAGCTTCTTCCATCTTTGGCGAAACTACCGCACAATATTAAGTTGCAAGAGCTTTTCTTATTTTTCTCGGGGTCACTAATTACGTAGGCAACAAATTAAATCCCCATACAGCTTTGCACTAAATACTTTATTTTTCCAACTCGGAAAAGAAAACAAACTGAACTAACAGTCAAAGAGTAAAAACTTATATCTCACGTCCGCTGCACATGCATGGAGTGAACGAAGAACGCATCACTGGCTACTCCCACTTCCCACAGTTCTATTGTTTCGTGTTTATAGCGATAATTTACTCTTTTCCTTTAATAATGTCAATAAAATTTTTGAGCCGGGCGGAGTGGCCGAGCGGTTCTACGTGCTACAGTTTGGAACCGCGCGACCGCTACGGTAGCAGGTTCGAATCCTGTCTCGGGCATGGATGTGTGTGATGTCCTTAGGTTAATTAGGTTTAACTAGTTCTAAGTCTAGGGGACTGATGACCTCCGATGTTAAGTCCCATAGTGCTCAGGAGCCATTTTTTTTAATGGAAATGGAAATGGCTCTGAGCACTATGGGACTTAACATCTATGGTCATAAGTCCCCTAGAACTTAGAACTACTTAAACCTAACTAACCTAAGGACATCAGACAACACCCAGTCATCACGAGGCAGAGAAAATCCCTGACCCCGCCGGGAATCGAACCCGGGAACTCGGGCGCGGGAAGCGAGAACTAGCTGCGGACCCATTAAAAAAAATGATGTATTTTTTATGCTTATTTATTGATCAACAACAGAATAATATCTTCAATTTTTTCAAATCCAGGCATCTACAAACTTTCTTGTGACGACTGCAATAAATTTTATATCGGGCAGACACGCAGGAATTTGGAAATCAGATTTAAAGAACAAAAAGAAAATTATGAAAGCAACTAAACCACATTTTACTTAAACTAGAAAGCCAAAACGTTTTCTCATATCACTGCCCCTAAAATCCCTCTGACTGTGGCTCTCTTCATTATATCTTCCCCCATTTCCTATCCAATGTTCATTTACATTTCTTCCCCCATAATGGTTCTGGTGATCATTCCCCCAATTTCTATTACTGTGACCATTTTGATGATTGTAACCCCAATTCATATTTCTTCTCTCCCCCAGATCCCTATGGTTAGTCCCTCGATTGTTTCCCTTTGAGCCAGGCCTATAGCACACAGCCTGCCCCATCCTCTCAACAAAGTCTAAAAACTTCTCCACAGAATCAGTGGGGCAATGTATGAGTTCCCATTGTAACTCCTCAGGTAGTCTCCCCCTTAAAGTACATTTTTCTGTTAACACGTCTAAAGGGTGATCCAGATGTACTAATTTATTCAACTCTTTCTGGCAAAATTACCTCATAGTTTGTCTGCCTCCCCTGTACACAGGTCCATTCAAAAACTCATTTTGCAACCTACACTGATTATTTTTACTCCAGTATTTGTCTAGTAATCAAATATTTCAAATGAAATGAACCGATCCTTAAATTTGTCAGCCCATGTCGGAGCTGAACCTCCCAGCATTCTCTTTAAAAATTTTACTTTTGCCTCATCTGACATCCCAGGCAGAAAACAGTCCTTGCAATTGGCCAAAAAATCCACGGCATAATATTCGTTTTCGCCTGAATATGGCTTTCCACTAGGCGCCTACATTATTGGACACCCAGCATGACCCAAAACATTATATAATTCCATCTAGCTAATTTTGTCATTTACTTTTGAGGTGACAGTTACCATTTCCTTTCTGAGATCTTCAGCTGTGCTGTCTAATTTATTTATCAGCACAGCTTTTGTCTCACTATTTTTTCATTCGCTTCAACCAAACAGTGCCTTGTCGCCTCTTCCCTATCATCACACATCTGCCTTCCCGAAACAATTTCGTCCCTCAGCTCAGACTCAACCGCTTCAACCTTGGAACGCCAGATCTCTTCTATTTTTTTAAATCCATTATCTAATTCGGTCACAAATTCTTGTTTCATTGACCCCAATTGCCCATTTATTCGGCCCACATTAGTTTTTAGAGAACTTAATTCCGAATTTAATTTAGTTCCAAAATTAGCGTCTAAAGGACTCAATTTATTATCCATGTCAGTTTTAAATGAACCTATTTGGCTACTCATATTTTGGAGAAGAGCAATTAATTCTTTAGACATTACAGGGATACCGATTTGCTCTCCTCCTGTCTCTGAGGACTTTGTGGTTCACTACCACTCCCTGACGTCTCGCAATCACTAAGTGATTTTTTAATTTCGTGCTCCACTGCCCTGGCCAGCTCAAGAACTGAAAACAAGGAAACCAAAAACAAAAATTGCGCCTGCTTTGGTCACTTATCTTTCTGGAGGGGCTGCGTCGGTCTCGGCGCTGCTGAAGAGGCTGCGTCGCGGAGTGTAGTCACGGCCGCTTGTAGATGCACTGGTCAGTGGACACCCGGCGACAGGCAGCCCGCCGCTCGGGTCCGCGCTGCGTGGCGTCGTCGAACCTCGAATGTTCCACTAGCCTTTCGGCCAAGTTGCCTCGCACACTAGTTTCCTGGAAGAGCCCCCAATTGCAGCGGGGCGGAAAAATAAATAAAGAAGAAGTGCGGTTGCAGAAATGGCTCTGAGCACTATGCGACTTAACTTCTGAGGTCATCAGTCGCCTAGAACTTAGAACTACCTAAACATAACTAACGTAAGGACAGCACACACATCCATGCCTGAGGCAGCATTCGAACCTGCGAAGCCGGCCGCGGTGGCCGAGCGGTTCTAGGCGCTTCAGTCCGGAACCGCGCGACTGCTACGGTCGCAGGTTCGAATCCTGTCTCGGGCATGGATGTGTGTGATGTCCTTAGGTTAGTGAGGTTTGTGTAGTTCTAAGTCTAGGGGACTGATGACCTCCGATGTTAAGTCCCATAGTGCTCAGAGCCATTTGAACCATTTTTTGAACCTGCGAACGTAGCGATCGCGCGGTTCCAGACTGAAGCGCCTAGAGCCGCTCGGCAACCCCGGCCGGCACAACCGCAAGTCCCACTGCCCTCTTTGTTCTAACAGTTTTGGCGCTAAATCACAGTTCGCCACATGTTCCCTTACGACGATGTATACCTCGTAAATCGCACTCACACAAATAATCGTAGCACTTCCAGTTCACCAAATACATGCTTGCGCACTTGCACTATTAAACAATATTCTTAGTCGCAATAAGTCGGCGCAAAAAAAAAGAATTCTCAAACGATGACATGGGTCACCCTCAAGTGGGGCTTGCTCGCCACCCACCCTCCAAAACGACTGACCAACGACTGACCCCTGGCCAAGATGGCCACTCGCTTATATTGGCTCGGACGTCTAGCCCCCTGGTTATGCAAGTACCAATCTCGGCAGTTAAGGTTACAAATTTTGATACATACATCCCTCGACAGAAATAAGCTCACCATCGGAACCCCGCTAAAAGTAAATCTCATTTACTATGTTACAATAATTTCTAGGATTATTCTATAGCCCGTAAATCATGTTTTTAGTTTTTGCAAAGTTTCCTCACTTAGCGCAAATTTGTTTGTTTGCATCTGTGCTGCAAAGTTTTAACATCGAACTGCATGTAGCACCGTTTTCAGACATAATCTATAGCGATCTACACATTGCGCTGCTCAAAATCTCCATATCTATAATAATTACTTAATTATGGGCGATAAATGTTAGTAATAATTTGCAAACAACGAAAATTATTGCAAGTTAAGTGTATAGTATAACTTAAATAACTTAACTAGTTTAAAATACGTGTGATGCCACCTAAAATATTATATAGTGCCGTGCTTTACTTCATGAATTTTCTATTGAATTTTATAAACAATTTTCCCTCAAACTTTGTTTATTGCTCTTTACGAGCTTCAATATTTTTGAATCTTATGACTACGGCACTCGATCCGCTATGGCGAAACGTTTTAAATGAGTGTTCGCTCATCCCTTTAAGTTATTTACTATTTCTATTAAACTTTCAGTATTCGTGATATTAACCGATTCTGAGGTTACTATAACTTTTGCGTCTCGTGACTTGAAATAAAGATCGATCTTTCAGAAGGTGCACATTGCTGACAACAATCCACTGCTGCATCGCTCTTCACCGTAAGTTACGTAGTTTTCGCGTAATGCGCGAAAAACCAAACCATGCCCCAAGCTTCGGGCCACGTGGCGACGGAGGCGTCCCACCGACCGTTGCAAAATCTCGCGCGGGCGCGCCACGCGCTTCTGCGAATCACGCACCATGTAGCGCGCTCTCTCTCCAGAAAGCAATCCTTGCATACTACAAATATTCATCTAATAACGGGGGGCTATACCGCCACAACGTCACAGGCCGCGGCGATGTCGGAGATTGATGTTTTACTGGATCCCTGATATTCACGGTATACTCGTGAAATGGTCGTCAGGGAAAACTCCACTTCATCGCTACCTCGGAGATGCTGTGTCACATCGCTCGTGCGCCTACTGTAATACGACGTTCAAATTCACTTAATTCTTGACAACCCGCCATTGTAACATCAGTAACCGATCTAAAAACAGCGACAGACACTTTTTGTCTTGTATGGGCGATGCCGGCCACAGCGCCGTATTCTACCATATCTCTGTATTTGAATACGGTGGAAGATCCAGGATGGAATGTAACAACATTATGAAAAGGAAAGTTGCTGCTCACCATATAGCAGAGGTGCTTAGTCGCAGATAGGCGCAACAAAAAGACTGTCACGGTTCCAGTTGCCTGAGACTGCAGTCCCGTATATGAGTTGTGTTTGCGCGTGTGTGTGTGTGTGTGTAAACAGACATATATTTCTTGCAAAAAAATTTGTTGAGGAATGAATAAACTGAAAAGCAATGGTTAGAATACGAAGTTCCTTAAACAGGTTTCTACATGATGTTCTTGAATTTACATCACGAATGAGTCTTATTACAGACTAAAAACTTTTGCTCTGTTTGATGAGTTACCCCAGAATATGATCCCATATGACACAATGTAATGAAAGGAGGCAAAGAATGCAAGCTTTCTTATGTTTATGTCTTCTACATCTGACATCACTCTCACTGCAAATACAAACTTGTATCGGCGCTTCAGCAATTCTGTGGTGTCCTTCGCAACTGAATTTCTTATCGAGTTATAATCCCAGAAATTTAACACTGTCAACCTTTTCAATCTGCATGTCTTCATATGTCGTACACACGCTGGAAGGAAATCTCTTACAGGTTCTGAACTGCATGTAGTAGGCCTTTCAATATTTAATGCTGTGATTTAGCTCTAAACCATTTATTAATGTCAGTGAAAATTTCATTAGCAGCCACTTCTAAATCTTTCATTGATTTTCTATTTATTAGAATGTTTGTATCATCTGCAAACAAAACATACTTAGGATCTGGTAGTGAGACAGATGAGAAGTCATTATGTACACAACAGAAAGCAACAGACCCAGGATGGAACCTCGAGGGACAACAAATGTAATTAATTCCCAGTAGGATGAAGACTGACTGCTTACTCCGCAGGTATTCCACAATGAGACACATTGTTTACTGCTTGTTAAATAAGACTCAAACCACTGTGCAACACTGCCTGTGACACCATAATATTCTAATTTACTTAAGAGAATGCTGTGATTCACACAGTCAGAGTCTTTTTACAGGTTACAAAAAGTGTCAGTAGCCTATAATTTGTTATCTAATGAATTAAGTACATTCTCACTGTAAGTGTACATAGTCTTCTCTATATCGGAACATTAAAGAACCAAGTCAGGTGCTTAAGAAGGCGCTTGAACACAACCTTTCCCAATATTTTTGAAAAAGCTTGCAAAAGTTCAATTGGTCGATAGTTTGATGGTATCTGTTTATCCCCCTTCTTGTAAAGAGGCTTAACGTCAGCATATATAGCCAGTCTGGAAACTTTACACTGATAAGAGATTGATTACACAAATAACTTAAGACAGAACTCAACTCACTTGAACACTTCGATTAACTTCATTGATATGTTATCATAACAGCTAGACTACTTTGATTCTAAGGAATTTGTGATGGATGCTACATCTTTGGGAGAAAAGAGTGTCATTTCAGTTTTGCTGCAGTGATTTACAGAGACTAGTTTCTGATATTTCATTCCACTGCCTATAGAACCTGATAATGCCAAGCTGTCAGTAACATAAATTAAGTACTTGTTTAATAGGTTTGCAACACTGCATGTACTTATTACCAATGTCTCATTTATTTTTAGAGCCATCTGTTCCTCTTCCTTTCTGGCCCCACCTGTTTTTGTCTTCACCGTACCCCATATAGTTTTTATTTTGTTGCCTGATGTAATTATCTTTTTCTGATAATAAAGCTGCTTTGATTTCTGGGTTACTTGCTTCAGTATTTTTCACTATTCTCTGTAATGCATTACAATGCTAACATCAAAGCTGCTCCTAGACAGTAGAGAGAGTCTCCTTTTTGTCCCACATGATATGTGTAATCCTCGGTTTATTTTTCGACCTGTTTGATTTGAGTTACCTTTAGGGGAAAACAGTTTGCAAATGAGGAAGTTACTAGATTAATGTATGCTTTGTATTTTCCATATGGGTCAAATGTAGTGTAAACATCTATACAGTTCATGTCTTTGCACAATCTCCTAACATTCTCAATTTTTGACTGACTTAGTACCTTCCCATACACAGATTTAATAGATTTTATATCCTGACCAGTTTGAATATTTAACTTAAAATGCCACATATCATTATCAGATAGCCCATTCATTATGGTTTTGTGATATGACTTTTTTCGCTAGATTCGTCTACTGGCTGCCTGTCTTTTAGCGGACCATCAGAGGAAGTCTACATTGGCTCCACTACGGCACTAATAGTACATGAGGCTGCCATCTGCTATCTTGTCTGCTTCTGACGCTGACATGAGTATAGTGAGCGATGCAGTGTATATTGTTCTTTTCGGTATTTTACGGTTTTATAAAGATTAGCATGTATTTTTGGTTTTCAAATGGTCTTTTGAAATGTTCATTGAAGTTAAATTCGTCTTGTGGGTGTTTCTGTCGTCTGTTAATATGTTGACAAAGAGCTGTGACAGATTTTTTGTTGCATGCTCTAGAGTCCACTGAAAGTCGCCATGTTTATTTGCACGTTCGTTCGCCGATCTCCCAAGCGTCTCTTCAATTCCACGTCGACATAGTATACCTGAACCTTTCTAGAATCACTAGAAAGAGTAATATTTACCCAATTATTAATCAGAGATGAGCACTCGTTTATTTCTTCCCTGAATACAACTTTTACTCTTCCGCACGATTTGTAATACGCAATATTCAAGATTATAAGTTCCCTTCCTCTTTGTCAAAACAAGAACAAAATCGGTGTCATTAGCATTCATCCAACAACAGAGGTAATAAACATAAGAGATAATGCAATGATAATATTCACTTTTATTGTGCCAGGAGCAACGTCTTTGATTACAACACACAGCACAGTGTTTGACACTGTTATTTCCATAATAAAATGTGATATTACAATGACCTCCTCAGGAATACAGCAGAGTGAGTTACGAATCGATGCTCAAATGCTGCATCAAGCTGTTCAAAGTTCACATTTCGATTACTGAATGCAATATTCTTTACATGTTTACACACAACATCACTAGTAATATGTTAGTAAGTTTACACTGCATTGTCCAGTTAAACGTTGTTCATGTATATCATGAGAATAATTACCCATATAAACCTATGTTTGTATTTGCTTGTAGTGTTGTAGGTTTAAGTGTTGTCGAATGTTCATTATGTTTCATAGCAGTTCTCAACATTGGAAAAACTATCGTGAGTTCCTCCTCATTCGAGCATGTATGAATGGGAAAACCAGGAAAAACTGCATCAAAGTTTTCAGCACTGAGGATTGCAATGTGTGTGCCAATGTAAACTGATTGAACTGATTGTGTTTACTGAATAACGTTCCATAAACTTTTCAGTGTCCTAGTCTTAGTCAAGTTAATCAGATACATGTGTGATATCACAACTATTGAACTTTACATTCTTCTGAATATACAGTTGTTGTCCTCTATCATGGTATCAGTGATGGTGTCAGTGATAGATGATGATGAAGTTGACAAGACAGCCGTCCAAAGTCTGGATCGAAGGAAGACATGTTCAGGATGGGCGTCGGACATGGACTGTAACCTACCCATGGGTTAGTACAGGAAACGGCTCGATGATGGGATATCGAACAATCATCATAATAGGGTATTAGACAGGAAATTTCTGTAAACAGTGCCTCTAAGAGATGGATGACATCTTATTTTTAATCCACTCTCATACAACAAATCTGTGGTCCTTAGAGATTTGGAGTCAGATTTTCCCACAAGAGTCTTAGGTATTGTTAACACAACTAATACATAGTCTCTGGTCCGCATAAACTAGCGAAAACTCCAGAGAACAATATTCTTCCGATTATCATGAGAATACAAAATGTCTTTAGTAATTAGCTCATTTAAAAATTGTATGATCTATTATGACTTGACAGTTCTTTGAAAATCGTGCAAATAGACCTGATCACAGTCCATGATACTGATTTAACGTTCAAGACGGATCACATTGCATCACGTGCTTGCACAGCTTACCACAAAATTACATGTTGAGCTGTATTGTTGAAACTCCAGTTTTAATAGAAAGTTCATGTTAATCACTGCTCAGAGTTCATGCACATCATGATGTGTCTTTGAAAGTCATTGCTCAGGAGATCACATCACTAAACTGTTTTATGGAAACACTGTGTCCAAATATAGTGAGAATACAGATAGCTCCACAGTCATTTCTGTGCATGAATGTCCTTAAACTTTTTAATGCAAGTAAGCTAAAGTACGCAAAATTACAATGAATATTGTGCTGGTGTAAGCTGCCACCAGTACACTGGTTGGCAACGGTGTAGTGAGAAGATCGATATTAGGCGATGGAGCAAGCACACCTATCAGGAGGGAGGCCAAAGGCAGGCTCGCAAGCAACGCGCTGCCAACGCCCTCTCGACCACCAGTGTTTAAATCGCAGCTGCGGACTGGACGGTCCAGTCAGTCACAGACAGTCAGCCCAGTCACAGACAGAGTGAGTCGCAGTCGCAGTTACAGTCAATGCACTTACAAGCTCAGTTGCTATTCTAGTTGGCGTCTGTCAGTTCACATCACCGGCTATGGGAGTGTAGTGTTTATAGTGGGACTTGTGCTTCACCAGCAGTGAGAAAACGGGGGCTATTGTGGAAGAGCTTGTACCACAACATATGGACTAGCTTAAAGATGAGTAGCTTTCTGTTTAAGTAAATAAAGAACCATGTTAATGCATGTGTGCCGCTGTGTTGTAGAAGAGGATACGGGCCACCAAGCAACATTCTCTCCCTTGCTTCCCATAGCACAAGCCTACAGTGTCGACGACGACACAAGTGATACCCATATGGATTTTGGCTGTACCTTAGTATGTACATTCTCATATTCACGTCTATTACTCATCTCACGAGGATGGGTATCCTAACCACGAAAAAAAAAAACGGACTGAAGGCCAAAAAATGCCCAAAGGAGGCTGAACTGAAATGTTACATACTTGTGCAATCTCTCGGACAGTCGGTTTTCGATTGGCACGCAAAATTTCGTTGACGTTCCTGACATTGGCAGACGACGTGGAAGGCTGTCCTGAACGAGAGTCATCTAGAACTTCCATCCAGCCATTTTTAAAATGCGTGAACCATTCGTAACACCGAGAATGGCTTAAGACCTCATCAACGTAGGATTTCTGCATCATTTCGTGTGTCTCAGTAAAGATTTTCTTGAGTTTCATGCAAAATTTAACGCAGACCCCTTGCTTCTCTAACTCTGCCATCTCGAAATTCGCAAACTGTGCGACATAACATTCTACTCAATGCAGCACTGAATAATAACCAACAGACATACATCAATGAAACTTCTGGCAGTTACCCATTAAACACAGGCGTGTACAGGGATGCCAACTGCATTTCGCTTCAGCACACCATTGTAGCGAAATTACGAATGTTACGGAGTTTTCTGAACAGACCTCATATATATATATTGTGAAAAATAATTGTCCATACCCTTGAAATAAGCCCTAAGTTACTTTTACGCCCTACGACCTCTGTCCATTGAGAATGACGTGCCGTGTTCCGTTTGCTATAAACTCTTCAATCCAATTACACAAGTGGGCTAATGCACTGTATGCTTATACAGGGTGTCCCACTCAAACCTTCCTGATTTCAAGGGCCCAGGGGAAAAAACCCACATTGTAGAGCATCTCGAAGAATTTATATTCCCGCCTCAGAAGTGCCAAGTATCGTCGCCAGGGTGCAGCATGGTCGCATGAAGTGAAAAATGCGACCCCACATCCGCCCGCGCAAGCAGTGGTGTGGTTTGCAAAAACAAAATCGCTGAGTACTGTGCAAGGAAATTATCGTCGTGTGTACGAATGTGATCCACCTAATGTGAAAACAATTGAAGAATGGAACAGGAAGTTTCTGGCAACAGGGAGTGTTCTGAAACACTCCTGTGGTGCACGTTACAGAGTTTCAGAAGAGATAGTAGAGGACATCAGACAAACGTTTCTCAGAAATCCACGTAAGTCAATTCGTCAAGCGTCTAGGCAACTTGATGTATCTCGATCAACACTGCATCGTGTAGTTAACCAGCGTCTTCGTATATGTGCTTACAAAGTGCAAATTCTGCAACATCTGACGCCGGACGACAAACCACGCCGACAACGATTTGCTGTGGATATGCTACAGTGAATTGATGTCGATGCCAGCTTCCTGGAAAGATGTTTATTCTCAGATGAGGCAACTTTCCATCTATCAGGAAGGGTTAATAAGCATAATGTTCGGATTTAGGGTTCGCAAAGTCCGCACATTCTCATTGAACATGTTTGTGACAGCTCTACACTAAACATCTGGTGATGGCTAATGCACGACAGGATTGTTGGACCGTTCTTCTTTGCGGAACAAACAGTGAATGGGTGAGTGTACCTGGACATGTTGGAGCAGTTTGTGTACCCTCAGATACAAGACTTGCAACCCAACATCATTTTTCGACAAGATACAGCTCCGCCGTATTGGTCAACGGCTGTTCGCAAGTTCCTGGATAGGAAATTTCCCAATCGGTGCATCGGACGTGGAGGACCCATTTCCTGGGCACCACGTTCACCCGACATTACGCCGCTTCATTTCTTCATGTGGGGATTCGTGAAGGACCGCGTGTGTGGTACCAAAGTCGACGATATTCCTACATTGCGACATCGTATCACTAATGCAATTGCAACAATAACAGACGAAATGTTACAAAGAACTTGGCAAGAAACTGAATATAGACTCGATATTCTTTGCGCTACAAATGGTTCGCATGTAGAAGTGTATTGATGATAAATAAATAAATTCTTTGAGATACTCTACAATGTGGTGCATTTTTCACTGTTGTATCTACTATGGTTTTTTTTCCTGGGTCTTTGAAATCAGGGAGGTTTGAGTGGGACACCCTGTAATTTGCTCATTAGGCGCAATGTGAAACTGTATCGAATTCCTGACATAAGTCAAGAACATGGCATCTCTCTGGCGCCTGTATCTACTGCTTTCTGAGTCTTGTGAACGAACAACACTTACATGATATCGACGTTTTAGTGCAGAATGCTTCATGGTTGCTATGTTAACTCTTTAACTGCTCTTTTCTAAGTGAAATAGTTGTTGGTTGCCTGCATGTTATTTTCTTGTTTTAATGGGGGTAACCACAGAAAAAAGTGTGTGATCGATGTGCTACAGGTAATTGTGGGATCTACTTGTTTAATCTATGGACTGAATCTACTATGACTCTATAAACTGGGCCACAATGAGCACATTTTACGAATCTAATAGGGAAGGTATTAAAGCACGATTATCATTATAAGTTTCTTTACACTCTCATTGAGCTCCATCAGTTTTCTGTTAACATATTTGTCAGTTACCACATCAGAAGTCTGTGTCCTTCAAAGCTTGTAGATTCATTTATTATTTGGCAAAGCGTTTTCAGTTGACTTCTATCAAATGTGTCCATTTTGTTTTCATGACTTAAAGCTCTCTCTCTCTCTCTCTCTCTGCCATCCCTCTAATGTCTACCATTGCCCACGAGTGCATTTTTAAGGGGAAAAGTATGTGTTTATTACCCCAAACATATATTATTTAACAATAATATTGGGGATAGTATCTCAGGGAATGGAGTATTAACAGCATAGTGAAAACAAATATGTCTGCATACTTCCAGGGCATTGGGTGGTTTGGTTCAGATGGCTCTGAGCACTATGGGACTTAACTTCTAAGGTCATCAGTCCCCTAGAACTTAGAACTACTTAAACCTAACTAACCTAAGGACATCACACACATCCATGCCCGAGGCAGGATTCGAACCTGCGACCGTAGCGGTCGCTGGGTTCCAGACTGTAGCGCCTAGAACCGCTCGGCCATCTCAGGGCATTCTCATGTTGGGAAAAGTACATTGGGTACAAACGGTGACACTACTAAGCTTGGTTTAGACATTCTTCATGGGTTTCAACATGCTGAGGAAAAGTTTTTGCATTCCTGTCTTATCTATAAATAGAATATGAAAAACAACAAATGTCCTGCATGTTTGGACACATCAAAGATTGGAATTTTGAAGGCTCCAAATAACTGGTTGAATCATACATTTGTGAAAATGGTGCGACACAGCTAGGCAGTGGATGTGCTGTGTCAACATATATCTGAAGCCATTGCTGTGATCGTGATGCAGCTCGGGTGCTGCAGTGGGGAGGAGTGTGCTGCACTGATGCACTCACATTCAGCATTAGATTCCCGAGCTGATCAGACATGCACTTGGTTGACAGAGCTACAGTAGTGGTTTCAGTGAGGCGGTCGAGTGGACTTGGTGCAGGCCCCGAGTACGGAGTCTTAGTTGCGCAGTGTGGCGTGACTAGCAGCCCGGTGGGCACTGTGATATCCCCCACAGTCGATACTTTGTACGAGTAACCTGGCAAATGTGCAGGCTGCACCCATACCACCAGGTCAGCCACCTTAGATCGGCATCTTGATTTAGGCATCATAAGGCAGAGGAAAATACGGTAAGGTAAGTGGCCTATGTCAGTCATCTTGTTTTTCAGACCCAAGGCAATTGTTATAGGTAGATCATCTTAGATTTTTGAATTTGCTGCCATTAAAGACATAGGGCAATTTGCCTGTGTCGTTACAGGGGCAGGGATGGCAAACTTGGCAACACTGCATAGTAATGTCACCAATGATGTGACTGGAAATCTGGCAACAATGCAGACTTTACCCATACATCCTTAGACCTAGTATCCCTGTATGCTAGTTATTAACGCCAAAAAACCACAATGCAGCGTTCCTAAGCTGTATTCATTTTCTCGTGCTCTCTTCCACTGCCCCCAGCGTAAATGCTTTTTATACCAGCATATAGCAACGAATACTGGTGAATTATTTCAAAATGTGCATTTGTTTGTGTTCGCTATCATTCACTGCACTTTCAATCTACAGTGTGAACAGTGCATCGCTCAACTCCTCTTACATCTGACACCTCCTCTCATGGTACAGGAAGCTACCATCAAACCTTGCGCCACTCCACTGACTGTGCAACAGCCCATCACTTCCGAAATGTTGAAGGGACACCCCATGGTCTAGAGAGTACATGTAATATTTCACCATATGACCTAATCTCAACTGTGTAAACACATCAAGGACACCACCGGAATGAAGTACATAAGTTGTCAGCTGTCGTTTCTCGGTAGCTGTAGTTTCTCAACACTTTCGATGTCTATAGTGCTGCTTAAAGTAGTTGGCACTTGACAGTGAATGAGCTGGACTGACCCCTCCACAAGTAGGGTCTACTGACCAAGTTTTAATCATCACCTGGAAAAATTAAGCTTTGACAACGGAAATTGATGGTGTTGCCATTGCTTTGGTTTCTATTGTCCTGAGGGGAATGCGGGCGGCGGATAAGTCGCACTTTGTTTTTCGTGACAGTCCTCCCACTTGGGAAGAACTTCGTGCCGCCGTTGTAGCGATATCTGCGTCACTGCTCGAGGACGATGCATGCCCTAAGGGTAAGGGTAAGGTTCAGCTCGTAGGCATTGTCCAGGAAAACTCCGAATTATCTACTTCGGTTGAGGCTGCTGAAAGGCAACGGCGGCGTTGTTTCAGGTGTGGTCACATTGGTCATTTAGTTCGTTCTTGCGTTCAACCGCAGGCGCCCAGAGCCACTAAGTGATGCCGGGCTGGGCAGCGACTTCGGGATCGAGCCTTTCGACACTGGTGCACCGGTGTCGCCGCCCCATCATCACCGCCTTTGCCTTATATTTGTTCTCGAGTAGGTGGCGAACCTATCTGTGCCGTTTTGGATTTTGGTAGCTTCTTTTCGTTGTTGAGGTTGGAATGGTTTCTTGAATTTGGTCATCTTACGAGACTTCGGTCGGTCCCTTCATCAGTGCAGAGATGTCGGATTGCCAATGGCCAGATGTTGCCTCTTCATGGTTGGGTCCGAGAGAGTATCTCAGTTGGGAATTTCTCCTGGCCCTTGTCTTTGGCCTTGGTTAAGAAGATCCCAGTTGATTTGGTTTTGGGGTGTGATTGTATCGATAAAACTTGTCTTGTTTTGGATTATTCCGGGCACACACTGTTCTTTAAGTTCGCTTCTGCTCAGAAGTTTGGGTTTTGTGAATGTGCTAAAAATACGGTGCATCGAAATGCCGGTATGCTGGCTGTTGATACTAGTTTTAATAAGTTTGATCTCACCCATCTCTCATCACAGCAGGCCTCTGAATTAGGCGATTTGTTGGGGAGGTTCCCTGAGCTTCTCTGTGATAGACTGGGGGTTACTAATGTTCTTAACTGCCATATTCGTCTATCTGACGATATTCCAGTCAGGCAGACCCCATATCGTCTCTCACCGCCCACGACGAAGATACTAAGAGCAAAGATATCTACAATGCTTGAGCAAGGAGTTATTAGGCCTTCTACATCGGCTTATGCTTCCCCCATATTCCTTGTTTCTAAGGATCAGGGGCGGGATTTTAGGCCCGCTGTTGACTACCGGCGCCTGAACACCAAGGTTGTCCTTGAATCAGTTCCTCTACATGATCTTCGTAACTCTTTTAGTTGGTTCGCCGGCGCTAATTGGTTTACTGTGCTCGATTTGAATCAAGCCTATTATCAGATTTCCTTAGCCGAAGAATGTAAGCATGTAACTGCATTTTGTACTGATTGGAATCTGTTTGAGTTTAACAGGGTTCCCTTTGGTTTGGCCACTGGCGCAGCTGTTCGTACTCGTTTGCTAGATAATATTCTTGGGGACTTGAAATTAGTTTTTGTTTATAATTATTTGGACGACTTGGTAATTTATAGCATCTGGATCACATTCAGCAAGTCTTTGCTAGATTGGAGGGAGCCATTTAACTGTTAAACCCAGTAAGTTGACGTTAGGCAGGCAGCAGGTGTCTTTCTTAGGTCACCTGGAATCAGGCCACAGTATTCGCATTGACCAGGAGTGGACTAAGGCATTGTGAGCTCTCCCGCCGCCTACTGATAAACGTGAGATCGCCAGGTTCATAGGCATGGCGAATTATTTTAGGCGTTTTGTCCCTAATTTTGCTTAGTTGGCGGCTCCTTTAAATGAGCTGCGCCGGAAAGAGGTGCTTCTTGAATGGGGACCTGCCCAAGAAGCCGTGTTTGAGCACATTAAGGCAGCTATAGCCAATCCTCCGGTTCTCGGGGGGGGGGGGGGGGGGGGTTCAATAAAAAATTCACTGTACAAACAGGCGCATCTACTGCGGGAGTTTACGCCGTCCTCCTGTCCTCCTCCAGGAGTTCGAGGGTCAAAGGCAGCAGCCATAGTCTCGTCGGTTAACCAGAGCCGAACTCAAATATTCTGTTTACGAGTGTTAGGCATTGGCCGTCTTGTTCGCGCTGGAGAAGTATCGCTTTTACCTTGAGCATAGTTCCAGCTAGAAACCCACAATCAAGCATTAAGCTGGGTAGTAGCCAGGCTGCGTAAAACTGGCTGTATCGCCAGGTGGGCAGTACGCATTTCTGCGTTTCAATTCGAGGTTAAACACGTAAAGGGGACTGAGAATGTGCTTGCGGACGTCCTCAGCCGTATGTTCACTGAACATCCACCTAGTAAGTGCATCCAAGAAACGGAGTCAGGGGATCTTAGTTGTGTTAGGCGCGATCCCTCATTTGTTTGGTGATGTTGCCGAGCATCAAAATCAGGACCCCACTTGGGGACCGGTTAAGGAACGCCTATCGGCTGTGGAACGTTGGATGGATGCATGATCAGGAAGATCATTTTGTGTAAAAGGGTGGGACGTGCCAAGGAGTTGAAAATCTGTCTACCAGCTACCCTGGTACGCCCCGTTTTCCATTACTTTCACAATTGTTTGATTGACGGGCACTTAGGAACCTATAAGACCTTGCAGAAAATTAAGGAACATCTGACTTGGCCATCTATGGACCGAGACGTTAGAGAGATGGTTTCTCGCTGTCGGCTATGTCGTGTGGCCAAACCTAAGAACGTCTTCAGCAGGGTTTCTCGAATTCTGAGCGAATCCTGCCCCACGCACAAACTCTTTTATCGATTATGTGGGACCCTTACCTCGCACCAAGAGAGACCCTCGGTATGTACTGGTTATTATTGTCGCCTTTCCAGGTTTACCTGGTTTCTTCCGAGTCGTAACGTGACTGCTGCTACCACTATCCCGCATTTAACTAACGTTTTTAGTGTTTTGGGCCCCCTAAGCAAATCGTTAGTGATAATGCCCCGGCCTTTCTTTCGGCTCTCTTCAAGGCTTTCTATCTTCAAAGCGGTGTGAAGCAAGCGACTACTACTCCGTATTACCCGCAGGGCTCTTATGCAGTGAAGGTCAATCGTAATCTCAAATCCGCACTGATTATCTTCCATCACAAGACGCCCAGTAAGTGGGATTCTCCGTTTAGTTTTGCCTTGAACACCGCCAGCCATGAGGCTTTGAAGGCTTCTCTGGTTTCCTTGATCTTTGCTTATCCTGTTGATTCACCCCTTTCGAACTTAAGGGGAATCCAAGATCTAATCCCTGCGGATATTACCCTCAGATCGTCAAAGAAAACTGGAATCGTGCCAGGCGCAATATTCTCAGGGTCCACAACAAGCAATCTGAGAGCTATAACAGTAATCGACGGGTCTTTGGGTCTTTAAGGTTAAGCCTGGAGACCAGGCGTATGTCCGTAATTTCCCAGGAGGGAGCTGCGTGTTGGAAACCTTGGTAAATTCACTCCCTGTTTCCTGGATCCCTGTACTATTATGCGTATTTTGGGCCCAGTTAATCTTCTGGCTAAGGACAATCGCACCGGTAAGTAATACTGGGTCCATCTTAGTCAAGTTAAGTTTCGTTAGGCTACTGGTTGCGTTACCCCACGGGTTGCTGTTTAAGGGGGCGGGGGGGGGGGGGGGGGGGGGTGGAGGTTGAGCCGTGTGCGTCCTTGCCGTTCATAACTTGGTGACTTGTAATATCGGTAGTGGCATCTCGTTTCCTTCTTGTGTTAATGGCGCCACTGAGTTTGCTAGTGTTGTCTGTCTGTGAGTGGCAGCAGCAGCGGCTATCGATAGCCAGTACTGTGACACTATTTTTGGTGGCACGGCTAGTATTTCCAGGTCATCGTGTGTGCCAGGTAGTGCGGCTGCGGACGGAGCAGCGAGGAGGTCCGCAGCGCGAGGACAGGCCGGGACCACTGGCGGCATGAAGGCACTGTCGGATCGAGGGGCTGTAACCGACGATCGAGCCCTGGACGTTTGAAGTTGAGTGAACTTTATCCAGTAGTGAAACCTCCACTGTTGGAGATCTCGCTGTTATTTGCGTGTTGCTGTGCCCAGGGTTGGTGAGACCAACCGCAACAAGTGAAGTCTGTCAGGTTGGTGGAAGCTATTAGCGTACTGACATGAGGAAAGTTATCAACCGATTTCTCATACACAAACAGCAGTTGACCGGCGTTGCCTGGTGAAACGGTGTTGTCATGCCTCGTGTAAGGAGGAGAAATGCGTACCATCACGTTTCCGACTTTGATAAATGTCGGATTGTAGCCTATCGCGATTGCAGTTTATCGTATCGTGACATTGCTGCTCGCGTTGGGTGAGATCCGATGCCTGTTAGCAGAATATGGAATCGGTGGGTTCAGGAGGGTAATACGGAACGCCGTGCTGGATCAAAATGGCTTCGTATCACTAGCAGTCGAGATGACAGGCATCTTATCGGCATGGCTGTAACGGATCGTGCAGCCACGTATCGATCCCTTTACGTTTACAAGACAACAACCATCTGCACGAACCGTTCCACGACGTTTGCAGCAGCATGGACTAGCAGCTCGGAGGCCACGGCTGCGGTTACCCTTGACGCCGTATCACAGACAGGACCGCCTGCGATGGTGTACTCAACGACGAACCTGGGCGCACGAATGGCGAAACGTCATTTTTTCGGATTAATCCAGGTTCTGTTTACAGCATCATGATGGTCGCATCCGTGTTTGGCGACATCGCGGTGAAATGGCACTTCGAACAGTGGACGTTACATTTCAGATGTGTTACGATCCGTTGCTCTACCCATCATTCGATCCCTGCGAAACCCTACATTTCAGCAGGATAATGCACGACCGCATGTTGCAGGTCCTGTACGGGCCTTTCTGGATACACAAAAAAATGGTTCAAATGGCTCTGAGCACCATGGGTCTTAACATCTGTGGTCATCAGTCCCCTAGAACTTAGAACTACTTAAACCTAACTAACCTAAGGACATCATACACCTCCATGCCCGAGGCAGGATTCGAACCTGCGACCGTAGCAGTCGCGCGGTTCCGGACTGCGCGCCTAGAACCGCTAGACCAACGCGGCCGGCCCTGGATACACAAAATGTTCGACTGCTCCCCTGGCCAGCACATTCTCCAGATCTCTCACCAATTGAAAATGTCTGGTCAATGGTGACCGAGCAACTGGCTCGTCACAATACACCAGCCACTACTGTTGATGAACTGTGGTATCGTGATGAAGCTTCATGGGCAGCTGTTTGACTCAATGCCCAGGCGTATCAAGGCGGTTATTACGGCCAGAGGTGGTTGTTCTGGGAACTGATTTCTAAGGGTCTATGCACCCAAACTGCTTGAAATTGTAATCACATTTCAGTTCTAGTAAAATATTGTCCAATGAATACCCGCTTATCATCTGCGTTTCTTCTTGGTATAGCAATTTTATTGGCCAGTAGTGTATTTGGCAGATGTTACCGTAACAGTAAGTTACATGCGAAGGATCCGTAGTGCAAACAGTGAGCTGTGCTGCGGCGCGCCGCTGCGCTCGCCGGCCACGGGCAGCTTGTCCTCTGAGCCCCACTGCGCCCCGTCGCCGTCCTTTGCCCTTTGTGTCAACATCGTTCTCTGTTTGTGTTGCCACCTGACGCCATTAGCAGTGGATACAAATGATAAGCAGCGCCTCCCATTTCGGGTGCTGTAAATGACATTTAGCGGTCACCACCTGCAAGCCACGAAGCCGTCCTCTCAGAGAGCAGTGAAGAAAACCGATGTGCAAACGCACATATAGCGCCGTCATGCACGAGTACCGTGCAGAAGAAAACAGACACAACGTTAGACTCGCCGGATAAAACAACATAGTCATGTCTTAGAAGAGCATATCGTTTGCTTTGAAACGCTGTAGACGGTGTAAATATGCTAGCAGACGCTCTTCTGATCCTCCACCTCTGGGATACTGAAGAGGTGTGTACGTACAAGTCGGTTGTCTGACGTCAGAGCAGGAGGGAGGGTCGACGTCGACGGGGAGAAAGGAGCTATCGTGGTGGCCAGATCCACTCCACGAGTGAGGTTTTCCGCGCGGACTGTCGGAGGTTTCTACTGGGGACGGCAGTTTAAAAAATACAAGAAATTTCTGTGTCCCAAGGCTGTGCTGACATCACACCCCTACCCTTCCCCTACCCCCCCCCCCCCCCGGTCCAGGGATTGGCAGGAAATAAAAATGACTGTGCCCTTTCCTGGACTTGAACCCCGTTTCTTCTGGATAGGAAGCCCAAATGCATCCCCCCCCCCCCCCCTACACAGGGAAACTATCCAGCTGCAGCTGTGGAAAGTGTACTTTATGTATTTTGGGTGGGAAACTGAAGTAAAGATCGGTGCTAATCACGTAATTATTCATAAATGTCAGTCCTAATTACACATCTATATGTATAGCGCTACACAAGGAGCACCTAAAATCACAATACAGCTCAAAAACTGACGATGTCATATGATTGATTTTATCCTGCTGGAAAGAAATGACAGTGCCACTCGAAACTAGTAGCAGACATTCTAGAAAGTAACTCTACGTAGGATGATCCGTTTGCCTACAGGTCTAAGTAAGTCTCTCTCCTCCAGTTGTGATTTGGCAGGAAAAAGGTACCATCTTCATTTTTAATGTGTTCAACTGACAAGATGTTGGTGTTGGACAGAGAGGTGTCTAATAAGTGTATTACCTGTAATCATACAGCTGAGGACTATGTCTATAGCCTCCTCCACGAGGAATCGAAGGAGGTGATAATGGACGAGTACAGGGGGAATACTTTTCAGCAAATAATGGTGATGGAGTGAAGATGTATTTCACAACTCTGTCCTGCAGTAGTTAATATTTCCGAAATATCTGGTTAATCGTGTAGGAGACGACTTCGCGCACTCACTGCCATCCCTTTCTACCGACCGTGTGTGTGTCGCGCTGTTTGACACTGGAATTCGCTACAGACGGCTACCGCTGCATTGCCGTATGCCCTGCTAGACAAACACCCTGCAGTCCAGGTGCTCGAAATTCAAATAAACGGTGCTCTCTTTATTTCTCGACAGTTTTGTCGTGTTCCACTGCTCTCGAGACGTCACTTTCATACAGTTGCTGAGTAACTTGCACGCAGGTACGTAGTAAGAAGGGATAGGACAGCAAACCATCACTGAAGTGGAGGAAGGCCAGTACATCCTACCACAAGTGAGGGAAAATGCTTCATTGTTATACCTACACATCGAAACTGTCGTAACAAAGAAAACTAGCACTCGTAAACAACAGCTCACAATGTGACACACGTACTGGGAATTGAAAAAAATAATTTTAATTACACAGCTACCGCAAAAACCAACCCCAAGTTTGTCTCCACTAACACTCTTCTGAGTTTAAAACACTTTTGCTGGCTACCAAACTCCCGCCGATCGGGGTAGCCGTGCGGTCTTGGGCGTCTTGTCTCGGTTCACACGGCTCCCCTCCCCCGTCTCCCCCGCCACGGGCATTGGTGTGTGTGTGTGTGTGTGTGTTGTCCTTAGCGTAAGTTAAAGTTAAATTAAGTAGTGCGTAAGCCTAGGGACCGATGACCACAGCAGTTTGGTCCCATAGCCCTTACCACAAATTTCCAATTTTTTTACCAAACTCCCCAGACAAGAACATTATTGAGCATATATGGGATGCCATGCAACGTGCTGTTCAGAAGAGATCTCCACACCCTCGTACTGTTACGTATCTATGGATAGCCCTGCTGGATTCATGGTGTCAGTTCCCTCCGGCACTACTTCAGACATTAGTCGAGTCCATGCCACGTAGTGTTGAGGCACTTCTGCGTGCTCGCGCAGGCCCTACACGATATTGGGCAGGTATACCAGTTTCGTTGTCTCTTCAGTGTATTTTGAACAAAAGTAAATGAATAAACATGAACACACATTTGCTGCATCGCGTATTCTGTAGGTGTGTTTTTTATGCCTGCTGCAACGAATATGGTACCGACAGAGCTCACAAGACATCGTGAAAAGGGTGCAGTCTTAAGCTTTTAAAACGAATACATGACGTCAGTAGCGCAAGCAGCGGACATCGTACTAAAATCAAGGAAATTTCTGGGTAGAAGAGTATAAACTCACACTCGAGGTATGAACTAATGCTGGCTACAATGAATATTGAACAGAGAACGTTGTATCTTGCATTGAACATACTACAAAATAAGCACTTAACATCATGCAACACTACCACTCACTATGGTGAGTAGAAGACTTCCCCAATAACTTAATGCTGGTAGGACCAAACAATAACGTCTTAGGAGGAGAGAGACGTAATGCTCAAAAAAGACCGCGACAGTAGCTTGTATGTGCACACCAGCTTTGGTTCTACAGGAAAACTAAACAAAACAAGAAGATGTGGGTATCGTTGTGCCGATTTTCAAGTTAAAACTACGCCTGGTTTTATAAATCGCGGTTTCAAGTGTAGTATCGAGGTATGGTATTGATTCCTATGATTCAATAGAAAGCTATTGTCATCCACTACCAGCTACAAAGGCCACACTGCACGTTGGTTGTGATCACACCATTTGCGTATTTACCACTTGGTGGGAAGTGCAGGATCGTGCCGCCTGAAACCACGACGCCACATGGTGTAAGGTCGTAATAAAATCGTTCATCTTTCCGAATTTTTATAGAGTGATAACATGTCCGCACGTTGTAGGTGAGTAACTAGGAACTTATCTCCTCTGCAGATATTTTTACGTGAAAACTCGAAAAAATTGGGGAAAGTGGGAGTTCCACTTGCAGTGATATAACAGATTCCAGATCATCCTCGTGCTTTACAAAGTCATCTAATGTTTTAATTCTAATAATTATGTGTATTTCTTATGTCTAGAGAAGCAGCAAGTATCTCTTCCACCGGCGTCTCACCATTTTGATGCAAACAACGAATCATAATCGATGTTCTCTCAACCAAGATTGGAAACGTGTAGAATGGCAGTATACCTAACAGTCGAACAAGGGGCCTCGGACCTACTGATGTGAAGACACACACACACACACGCACACACACACACACAGCGACAGACAGACAGACATTCGACAGTGAGTATAGTATCGGAAATACCCCTTCATGACGACTGTAGCTCTGGAAATATCAGTTTGCCACGTAAATCTATAACTGGACATAATTCTTTTTCCACGCAAAATCTTTTATACCCTACGGCTGTGCATGCGTAGAAATCGCAGTTTTCCGTGTCAATCTTTACCTCCCTTACAACCAGATGTAGTTTGTTCCCACCCAAATCATTTTCTTTTGCACATGTCGGAACACAATCCACAGTAACTTTACACTCCGACATATATGCATATTAGACAAGCAATGGGATAATCGTTTATATGCGTATAACGTCCGAAAAAAGTACGGTATATCCGCACTCACACCAGCTAAGTGTCTCGATTCTCCCCTGTTTTAGGTCATTAGATGTTCCAGCCAATCAGATTCGAGAACAGACTGCAGGTATTTTCTATCAGAGCTTCCGGAAGGCACTGCTCCCCGCCAAGACTCTCTCAGACTAGTGTTGTAAAACACAGTTGTCCAGCACTGCGTTGTATGGGGTCCCCCTCCCCACCCCCCCCCCCCCCACTGTATTCCCATTCCAGTGCCGTAACTACCGTTCCGCGTAAATTAGCTCCCCGTCAGAGCAGCGCAATAAACTGTGCATCTAGGCGCGTCAGTTCGGAACCACGTGACTGCTACGGTCGCAGTTTCCAATCCTGCCTCGGGCATGGATGTGTGTGATGTCCTTAGGTCAGTTAGGTTTAAGTAGTTCTAAGTCTAGGGGACTGATGACTTCAGATGCTGAGTCCCATAGTGCTCAGAGCCATTTGCACCATTTTGAACAAAACTGTGTATCTGGCATTCAGATCAGACGAATTCGACGTCTAACAAGTGCTTCTCAGACAATTACATAGGTAATGATCAGTGTGCTAAAAGGCTGGGGGAGGGGGTGAAAGATGGAATAGCCCCCTAGCCCCCTCCCACTCCCAGTTTCATTTCACTTCTCGCTCCTCACCTTCTCCTCTAACTCACACTCTATCACACTGCTCTATACTTATATCCACTCATCATGGTTTCTCCCTCCCCCCCCCCAAAAAAAAATCTCCTTCGTTATTCCTTCTCTACTCTTACACAGTACACAAATACAAAGAAATATAATTAAATAGATTTACACATACAGAATAATCTAATTTAAAAAAGTTTTAGCTCAAATACAAAATAGTGGGAAGGTTATGTTGGCAACACTAAAAAACACAAACAACAACACATACTTGAAGTACAAAATCAAACAGAATACAGTAGCGTGCATGAAACAGTGTTGTGAGAAATGCATAGTGCTGCAGAACATCTAAAAAGTTAGACCAAAAGTATCAGTGCCTAACACAGAAAGACAACGATGTGCTAGCATACAGTATTTCCGGAAGTAAGCGAGAAATCAACCGAAAAATCACCGTAAGTAGAAATCAACCTATTCTTAACGAACTGTTTTTCGATCTAAAAAGCAAATCAGAATGTAAAGAACTTAATTACAGACCATTGTTGATGTTTTACCTCAATAAATGGAAACGCGTCTGGTGAAAAAATCACTCATTTTTGTAGTTGCAACGATAGCACAAAAATACCCTCAAGCATTTTGTTAAGTGATTGAAGCTGCTTTGCTACACCGAGGATATCTACTTCTATGTTTCTCATCTTGGTAGTTGTTGCTGAATATTCAGTAAGGTTCATCGATAGAGAGTGGAAAAGGCGAAGATCTGAGTGCGCAAGATCAGGTGAATGAGGTGGATGTAGAATGATTTCCCAGCGCAACTCCTGTATAGCGCTTTCTCAGTCTAACAAAAAGCAAACGGGCATTATCGCGAAGTAGCATCACTTCAATCAGCCTTGCTAGTCGTTGTTCTTGGACTGCGTCTGAAAGACGTGTCACTTGTGGACAAGAAATGTCAGCAGCTTTGATTACACCTTGGGGAAGTAATTCGTAGAACACCACACCGTCGCTGTTCTACATGCGTAACATCATCTTTTGTGGATGGGCGCATATGCTTGAATGGGGAGTTGTGGCTTTATGTGTGCACAACCATTTCCTCCTCTTCCTCTTTTGTCCAGAGACTGGTATGATGCAGCTCTCCATGCTACTTATCCTATGTAAGCTTCTTCATCTCCCAGTACCTGCTGCAGCCTACATCCTTCTGAATCTGTTTAGTGTATTCATCTCTTGGTCTCACTCCACGAGTTTTACTCTCGACGCTCCTGTATAGAACTAAATTGGTGCTACCTTGATAGAACAAGCCCTACCAACCGATTTCTTATTATAGTCGAGTTGTGCCACAAATTCCTCTTCTCCCCAATTCGATTCAATACCTCCTCATTAGTTACGTGATCTATCCACCTAATCTTCAGCCTTCTTCTGTAGCACCACATTTCGAAGGCTTATATTCTCTTCTTGTCTAAACTATTTATCCTCCATGTTTCACTTCCATACATTTGTACACTCCATACAAATACATTCAGAAACGACTTCCTGACACTTAAATCTATACTCGATGTTAACAATTTTTTTTCTTTTTCCGAAACGCTTTCCTTGCCACTGCCAGTCTACATTTTATATCATCTCTACTTCAAACATCATCAGTTATTTTGCTCCCCAAATAGCAAAACTCATTTATTACTTTAAGTAGTCTCATTTCCTAATCTAATTCCCTCATCATCACCTGATTTAATTCGACTACATTCCATTATCCTCGTTTTTCTTTTGTTGGTGTTAATCTTATACCCTTCTTTCAAGATACTGTCCATTCCGTTCAACTGCTCTTCCAGGTCTCTTGCTGTCTCTGACAGAATTTCAGTGTCATCGGCAAACCACAAAGTTTTTATTTCTTCTCCATGGATTTTAATTCCTACTTCAAACTTTTTTTGTTTCCTTTACTGCTTGCTCAATATACAGATTGAATAACATCGGGGATATGCTACAACCCCATCTCACTCTCTTGCCAACCTTTCCTTCCCTTTCCTACCCCTCGACTCTAACAACTGCCACCTAGTTTCTGCACAAATTGTAAATAATCTTTCGCTCCCTGTATTTGATCCCTGCCACCTTCAGAATTTGAAAGAGGGTATTCCAGTCAACATTGTCAAAAGCTTTCTCTGTCTACAAATACTAGAAACGCTGGTTTGCCTTTCTATCTTCTAAGATAAGTCATAGGATCAGTTTTACCTCACGTGTTCCAACATTTCTACAGAATGCAAACTGATCTTACGCGAGTCTACCTCTGCCAGTTTTCCCATTCGTCTGTAAAGAATTCGTGTTAGTATTTTACAGGTATGACTTATTAAACTGATAGTTCGGTAATTTTCATACCTGTCAACACCTGCTTTTTTCCTGTCAACACCTGCTTTCTGTGAGATTGGAATTATTGTATTCTTCTTGAAGTCTGAGGGTATTTCACCTGTCTCATACATCTTGCCCACCAGATGGCATAGTTTTGTCAGGGCTGGCTCTCCCAAGGCTATGAGTAGTAGTGCTAGTGGGATGTTCTCTACTCTCCGGGCCTTATTTCGGTTTAGATTTTTCAGTGCTCTGTCAAATTCTTCACGCAGTATCATATCTCCCATTTCATCTTCATCTACATCCTCTTCCATTTCCATAATATTGTCCTCAAGAATATCGCCCTTGTATAGACCCTCTATATACTCCTTCCACCTTTCTTCTTTCTCTTCTTTGCTTAGAACTGGGTTTCCATCTGAGCTGTTAATATTCATACAAGTGGTTCTCTTTTCTCCAAAGGTCTGTTTAATTTTGTAAGCAGTATTTATCTTACCCCTAGTGATGTATCCCTCTACATCCTTACATTTGTCCTCTAGCGATTTTTCACTTCCTGTCGATCTCATTTTTGTATTCCTTTTTGCTGCTTCACTTACTGCATTTTTATATTTTCTCCTTTCATCAATTAAATTCAGTATCTACTCCTTATTTTAACAAAAGGACACAATTTCTCGTTACCATTAATGACAGAGGATAGGAACTGCCAGAGTTGTTCACGGACCAGTTGATGACGAGGAAGCAGAGATAGGCGGCCGCGGCTGTCCAGCGGTTCTAGGCGCTTCAGTCCTGAACCGCGCGACTGCTGCGGTCGTAGTTTCGAATCCTGCCGCCGGCATGGATGTGTGTGATGTCCTTAGGTTAGTTAGGTTTAAGTAGTTCTAAGTTCTAGGGCACTGATGACCTCAGATGTTAAGTCCCATAGTGCTCAGAGCCATTTGAACCATTTGAAGCAGAGATGCACATATCGCCACGCGCTAATTTTTGTGTTTTTGGCGTAGGGCATGCACTACTCATACACCCCATTTTTGAACCCCATAGCATGAAAATGTCATACGCTGGTGGAATGATTACATCTCGTCACATTTGCCGTTTCTCGTGAAGACTGGCGTGAGGCTTAACGCATTTAAACGATCTTCATCAAATCCCTGCTGTCGTTGATTTGGGGAGTTCTTGTAAATCTCGCGTAGCTATGCCCAGGAAGCAGTGGTTAAGGGACCAATTGGCACATCGGATGGCAGGTGTCGGAGTAGTTAATATTTTGCAAATGAGTTTACGAGGCAGGTTTACGACACCGCACACAGGCAAGAAGTTCGGACGAGCAGGCAGCAGGCACTGTATACAAATGTGAAGTAACCAGGTTAGCACAGGTCATCGAGGTGCTGTGAAGAACCCATACGTTGCAGTTACAACAGCGTCTACTGACCTGTAGGTAGGGGCCGAAGCGGGTTGGCCGCGCGCGGGGTTGCCGACCGGTCTTAGGCACCTTGTCCGCGCCCCCCCCCCTCCCCCCCCCGTCGAAGATTCGAGTCCTCCCTCGGGCATGGGTGTGTGTGTGTACTCTTTAGCGTAAGTTAAAATTAGATTAAGTAGTGTGTAAGGTTATGGAGCGATGACCTCAGCAGTTTGGTCCCATAAGACCTTACCACAAATTTACAATTTTTCCTGAAGCGTATTGAGTAAACCTGACGTTGTATTTACGAAAAACCACTCCACTTGTCCCCTACAGAGGAACTACATGAGAGGCGTAGGGAAAAGACGTGTAAATAAGGGAGCCTGGACTCTCGAAGCAGGAAGTCGTGTGGCCATTCTGACCGCGTCTTGAACAGAAGAGAGTGACGACTGTTTAAGTTGCAAGCCAATTAGAACGACGTTCTGGTGATGGATATCTGCGGCCAACTGGCCCGCTGAAGCTACTTGCGACCTCCTTTGCGCGGATTCGTCGTTGCTGTGGCGGGCCGCGTCGCAAGACCGGCGCGAGGATCGAGAGGGCTACTGGCCTCTGTTCTCCAGATGACATCGTCCGGTGGACCGCGAGCTCTAGTCCACAGGGGCGGAGTCGGGGCGCGAACTCGTGGCCTCCCAGGTGCAGTGCTGTCTGCGGGCACTGAACGAGCTGCCCTTGGAGGACGACCGGAGCTGCTAAGGCTCACTACGACGACGGCGGTCGGCCCTCTCCCTTCGGCGCTCTACACGGGGTCCACAAGTCACGCTCGAGGGAGCAGTCGGCCGTGTCCTGGGCCACCGGGCGCAGCTAACGCTCGCGACGGCCTCTCGCTGTGGCGTGAAGAGGAGCGCTACATCAGCAAGTCTGGGTGACAGACCACCGACGCCGCGGATTCCGGCGCTTCGCGTTGGCTGCGACCCACACACTCACGGTGCGCGGTGCTATCGCAGAGTTCAGCAGAACGCCCACTGTGCATCTTCGATGTAAAAAACTCAGTGACTCGCTTGCCTGTGTTTCTCTACACGCTTCGACGTGAGCCATCCCTCTCTTCCAGACCATACCAAAAAAATGGTTCAAATGGCTCTGAGCACTATGGGACTTAAAATCTATGGTCGTCAGTCCCCTAGAACTTAGAACTACTTAAACCTAACTAACCTAAGGACATCACACAACACCAGACCATACCCCTCGGTCGTTCTGACATATTACAACCCCTGAGCTCGGGGGGGTTGTAACATCTCGAAGGACTTCCAGAACGTGGATAGTCACTAATGTCGAAACTATTCTCCTTAAAACGGTAAAACCGTTTTCTTTCCTTGCTCTGTCCAACAGCGTTATCCCCATACACAGCGCAAATGTTATCTGGCCTCCATCGTTACTGTCACACCTTTATTGAAATCAAACAGAAGAATATGTCGGAAATGTTATGATTTCGTTCTTGGCACTCCATTTTCTAGCATCCACACCTCCAGTCACTATCTCCAAATGACAAAGTGACGATATGTTAACTCAAACAGCAACAGTGAACTACAAATAAAAAATGACAATCGATAAATAAACTCATAGCAACCGGAATACCAACACCCAAAACAAAAACACTACTAACTTATGTAGCAGCTTAATAATATATGAAAACGAATATTCGCTGCTTTTCTGCAGAAGGTTTCTCTCTTAAAGCTAAGAAAAGTAGCACATTCTATTTGCCATATTAAATGATAAAATACCATTAGGAAACTGAAAAAGCCTGAATAAGAGTAACAGAAATAGAATATTCAAAATATTTGGGATACTGCTGTTGGGATTTTGTAATGAGGTACAAAACAAGCGTCTTTTTTGTCTTATTCAAAGACTTGTGGACAGACGAATTGGTAAGTTAACGTAACTGTCATATGGAACTGTATATCAGAGTAACTCATATTTAAGAGATTAAGGTATTCACCACATCTCAAATTCTTCGATTCAATTCCCATCATCAATACACTATGTGGTGTCACCGCCAGACACCGCACTTGCTAGGTGGTAGCCTTTAAATCGGCCGCGGTCCGTTAGTATACGTCGGACCGGCGTGTCGCCACTATCAGTGATTGCAGACCGAGCGCCGCCATACGGCAGGTCCAGTCCAGAGAGACTCCCTAGCCCAGTTGTACAGCCGACTTTGCTAGCGATGGTTCACTGACGACATACGCTCTCATTTGCCGAGACGATAGTTAGCATAGCCTTCAGCTACGTCATTTGCTACGACCTAGCAAGGCGCCATTACCAGTTTATATTGAGATTATGTATACACAAGAGCGATGTTCTCCAATTATGGATTAAAGTTAAGTATTCCAGCATTTACGTTCTTTTCTTGATAGAACAACTCCTTTAACTGTTCCAGACCTCACGCCAGTCTGCGTGAGCTTAAACGCGTGAATTTCGGCCTCCTCTAGCAACACGGTGTTGGCTCTTCTGCCAACACAGCCCACTAAACTTCACCAAAAGTACATTCCAATGATTTTCTTGCCCAAGTTAAGGCCAAAGTATATTTCCTCTGCCCAGGAATGCCTTCTTTTTTCCTGTACTGGTTCACTTTTTATGACCACCTTAGATCGTCCGTCATATGTTACTTTCCTTACAGTGTAGCGGACTTCCTTCTCGTTCCTGATCAACAATCTTCATGTTAAGTTTATCATCTCATTTCTGCTATTCCTGATGACTCTTGTTCATTATTCTTCACTAAAACTGACTGTAGCTCAGATAGACTTGTGTAATACTGCTATCAAAATCTTTACCAATTATAGTAAATTCGTAGCGAAGATGAAGGTGAAGAGCTCATTCTGGGCAACTCCTTGTATTCCGTAGAATTTTTATTCGGAAAAAAGGTTATTTACTGAAAAAGTTTTACATATAAACCTGAAACTGTAATCTTGATGGCCAGTAGTCTAAAACAGACCTGTTTTTTTTTTCTCATTTTAATGCGCCATACTGTTGTTTTTAATGTTTACTGGTCAGCATATGCGTTAAAATTTCTGATGTGTAAATCGCTTCTTAAACTTGTGCTTCATATCACTAGCTGACCTCCTTATTAGCTTTCTGGGTAAACACTTGAGGCCCATCAATCTGAAATCAGTCGATTACTGTCGTCTCTCGTAAGGTACAGAGAGCGATAAGCTAGTCCTTTTATCCAAAGCCAAGCACTCTTGGGTTTATCACGTCTCCGTCGAATTGTCATCATTCGTGATCGTATTCCCCTTAGTTTTGCAACATTTATTTTATGCTTCACGAGTGACACATGTGGAAGTAATCGATGCTTTTAGGTGCTCCGTGGCTTACAGAAGCGTGCCACCGAGCACGTCAATTTGACAGATCGTTCATAGTGCTCGTAAAACTTTCCAAGCACGTGATAAGGCATACAAGATTACGATAATATCAAGCTCGGAGGCACATGGTCTTCTGCTTATGTTCTTCTCTGTCATCGTAGGTGGGTTCACTTAAATTGTATTCAGATTCGCAGAATGGATATTTCACTTGTCGGGCTACATTAATTAATTAATTAACCTAAAAACTCGGTAAATGTATTAACAAAACTCAATAAAAATCATTTAACACAGTGAGCTGATCTGCCGATCATAATTTTTTGACAACTGTATCGAACCAGGGGATGAAGGAACCATAGGTTACTGACGATCGATTTCACAATTTCATAATATCTGTGAAAATAACAAAAGTGTACTGGACAAAAAAGACATTAGACAAAGGGCAAGTAAATAGAGACAGTAATTTCACACACTTTATGTTGTGTACCTACCCCTGGTCGGTGCTATTCGACAGCAAGAGGGTAATATTACACAACGGACCTTCGGAAGGTAAGTTAGACATTAGAACGACAGGCCATGTGACTTTTAGTGAATGCTGGACTACACTTCAAAGTGAGGCACGTACACGACACTATTTTCCAACACAGTCACCAACCTTCTGTAACGAACGGTCGAAAACTCTTACCAGTCGTTCACTTCCTCGAGGTCACATATCCTTCCATTGGTCATGAAGCCATTGGAGCACCGTTGTGTGAAAGTCCTTGCTTCTCCGACACATTCTTTCAACCTGCTTGAGGGATGGAAATGGCATGGCGCCAAGCTCTAGACTTTCCGATAAGTGTCACAAACGTTCGTGAGGCCGTCGTCAATGTTGACGCCATTTCACTACGGCTTGCATTTGCTCCGTATACTGCCGGAATTTCATCATGAATTTGTGTGCAAATTAGATGTTTTGCCCACAATAATCGTTCTGTACCTCATATTCAACTTTGAACTACGTTTCCATTTGCCACGCCATTTCAGCTGCACCTGTTATCCGTACGACAGCAGAACTCCGTCTGCAGCAGAATCAGCACACACGCTGTCTTCTGACAATGCGACACACGCACTGGGGAACGGTCTCAGCGAGGGACGAGATGTGTAAGTTTCTTTCTGAAGTCACCACGTATCTCTACGAGAAAGAAATTCTGCCTCTTTGGAGAAGTAAGTTATTAGAAAACAACAAAAAGTCGTACAGACGGCCCATAAATGCAAATAGTGTCCGCAGTTTGGTCCCGAGGAAAATGTAGTCTCTATGCTAACTTTGTAGTTTGAATAAAACGCCTCCAAGACGCCACTACGAAATTGGTTTTGAAGGTGGAATCCCCGAAGACTTTGAGGAAAGTCGGACGTACACGGAAGCCCCAGCAGCGTTGTATAGTTTAGGAAATGTCATTTCATGGCTACTCGAAACATCAGACATTCAGGGAATGATAGTCATAGGCTATGATGATGTCCACGCAAAATGGCGAATGTCTTAGCGGTCCATATAACAAGCGGCAGTGCTTCACGCTTCACATGAGGCAACAGACAGTAGTTTCGGTTTTTAATTTTACTCACATTTCGCAGCTGCGAGCGCGACTCTACCGATTCAGTAATGTATGGAATATTATACGCAATTCTCAGCATTAAACAACGACGTAGCACCCAGGGATGTTGTTCTACGCTAATCTGAGACGCACTCTTCTGAAGCATCGTCTCACTCAAAACAAAGAAAATTATTGGAACTATCAGGCCAGAACTGAAGATGGCCCCACAGGGCCAGAAATGCGAAGCGTAGTGAAAGGAAATACTCATATTAGTGGCCGGGTTTGCTCATTATAGTTTCAGTGTAACGATTTTTCTATCATATTTGTCTGTCGCCATTTCGAGGCGCCCGTTAAAACGTTTAGCATTTGTTTTAATCTACATCTACATATATACTTCGCAAGCCACAGTACAGTGCATGGCGGAGGGTACATCGTACAGATACTATCCATGTTCTTTCCTGTTCTCCTGGCGTATTGAGAAAGTAAGAACTGACTGATGAAATGCATCCGTATGTGCCGACATCGTCTCGCCTTGTTCTCATCATCCTTACCCGAGATATTGCCTAAGATTGTAGTTTGTTAAATCTGTTAAAAAAATGTTTGTTTCGTAAACGACTCACCTTACTTCTCGACATAGTCTCCTTTGAGGGCTATAAATGTGGTCCAGCGATCCTCCAGATTTTTCATCGCATCGGAAAAATATATATGTTCTGTCCAACTCTGCGAAATACTCGTTGACTACAACTATCACTTCCTCATTCAGGGAAAATTTCTTTCCAGCAAGCCAAAGTTTCAAGTCAGGGTACAGGAAGAAGTCACTTCGGGCTATGTCTTGCACACATCGTCATTGCGCTGGTCTTCTCAGCAGCCGAGTATTGTGCCCCGGTCTGGCTAGACAGCTGCCACACCAACTTGATCAACGTCCAGTTGAATCACACTATGCGGTTAATAACTGGGGACATCCGACCAACTCCGATTTATTGGCTTCCTCTGCTGGACAACTCTACCCACCTGCAAACCGCAGAAGCGAGGCTTTGCTTAAGGAATACCGCAAACTACACGAGTACCTGGAATTACTCATACACGAAGCCATACCAAGTTTACGGCGAAATAGACTCCGTTCCAGAAACCCACCATTACGACAAGCAGAACAGCTAGATGCCATTAACACAGGGCTGAGACACCTGTGGGACCAGAGCTGTCAACTTATTGAAAATCCTGAAGTATAGCTGTGGTACTGCTGGCACAAAACTCGATAGGAAACTGTGGGACAAACTGAACAGCACTGGGTGTGGCCGATGCGCGGACTCTCTTTACAAAAAAAATGGTTCAAATGGCTCTGAGCACTATGGGACTTAACATCTGTGGTCATCAGTCCCCTAGAACTTAGAACTACTTAAACCTAACTAACCTAAGGACATCACACACATCCATGCCTGAGGCAGGATTCGAACCTGCGACCGTAGCAGTCGCGCGGTTCCAGACTGTAGCGCCTAGAACCGCTAGACCACCGCGGCCGGCGCTCTCTTTACAAATGGGGATCTACAGAGTCTCCGGTTTGTGACTATGGGGCTCTGAAACAGACAATCGAGCACATTAGAGATGAATGCCCCTTGCGTTCCTAGCAGCGGAGTTGGAGCGACCTCATGGAAGCTGACGATGCGGCTCTTACATGGATTAGGAACCTAGATATTGACATTTAGTTAGTTTTATACGTACGCTACTGGCCATTAAAATTGCTACACCACGAAGATGACGTGCTACAGACGCGAAATTTAACCGACAGGAAGAAGATGCTGTGATATGCAAATGATTAGCTTTTCAGAGCATTCACACAAAGTTGGCGCCGGTGGCGACGCCTACAACGTGCTGACATGAGGAAAGTTTCCAACCGATTTCTCATACACAAACAGTAGTTGACCGGCGTTGCCTGGTGAAACGTTGTTGTGATGCCTCGTGTAAGGAGGAGAAATGCATACCATCACGTTTCCGACTTCGATACAGGTCGGATTGTAGCCTATCGCGATTGGGGTTTGTCGTATCGCGACATTGCTGCTCGCGTTGGTCGAAATCCAATGACTGTTAGCAGAATATGGAATCGGTGGGATCAGGAGGGTAATACGGAACGCCGTGCTGGATCCCAACGGCCTCGTATCACTAGCAGTCGAGATGACAGGCATCTTATCCGCATGGCTGTAACGCATCGTGCAGCCACGTCTCGATCCCTGAGTCAACAGATGGGGACGTTTGGAAGACAAAAACCATCTGCACTAACAGTTCGACGACGTTTGCAGCAGCATGGACTATCAGCTCGGAGACCATGGCTGGGGTTACTCTTGACGCTGCATTACAAACAGGAGCGCCTGCGATGGTTTACTCAACGACGAACCTGCGTGCACAAATGGCAAAACGTCATTTTTTCGGATGAATCCAGGTTCTGTTTACAGCATCATGATGGTCGCATCCGTGTTTGGTGACATCGCGGTGAACGCACATTGGAAGCGTGTATTCGTCATCGCCATACTGGCATACCACCCGGCGTGATGCCATTGGTTACACGTCTCGGTCACCTCATGTTGGCATTGACGGCACTTTGAACAGTGGATGTCACATTTCAGATGTGTTACGACCCGTAGCTCTACCCTTCATTCGATCCCTACGAAACCCTATATTTCAGCAGGATAATGCACGACCGCATGTTGCAGGTCCTGTACGGGTCTTTCTGGATACAGAAAATGTTCGACTGCTGTCCTGGTCAGCACATTCTCCAGATCTCTCACCAACTGAAAACGTCTGGTCAATGGTGGCCGAGCAACTGGCTCGTCACAATAAGCCAGTCACTACTCTTGATGAACTGTGATATCGTGTTGTAGCTGCATCGGCAGCTTTAACTGTACACGCCATCCAAGCCCTGTTTGACTCAATGCCCAGGCGTATCAAGGCCATTATTACGGCCAGACGTGGTTGTTCTGGGTACTGATTTCTCAGGATGTATGCACTCAAACTGCGTGAAAATGTAATCACATGTCAGTTCTAGTATAATATATTTGTCCAATGAATACCCGTTTATCATCTGCATTTCTTCTTGGGTAGCAATTTTAATGGCCAGTAGTGTAGTTTTGTATTTTCATATTCCTGTTATATATAGTATTAGTGACGTAATTTAAATTGTGTGTGAGCCATACGAATAAATAAAAATAAACTTCGGTCTATGTCTCATGAACATTGTGGATGAAGAACAAATTCAAAGTCCACACACTTCTGCCACTGATCTGGTGAAAGAGCACATTTTTGAGTGCCACGTTGTTTTTCAGTAAACGCGTTTCGAACGATCCAATAATGAAGCATAATAGTACCCAGTTTCGGTTCTGCCTTTTTCCACGTAAACTGTGAGGGAATCCCAAAAATCCGTAGCCATCACCGTAACAGCAGACAAAATGGTCTTTGCCTTCATCGCACCATGTGTCCATTATTTTGACTGGCGTTTGACTCTGGTGGGTAGCGATGGATTCAGGTTTCATCAACAGTGACAAATCGTCTTGCGGAGTGCGACCAAACATCGCCAGACAATGTGTTGAAATGTTGTGCCGGTAGGGCTTTTGGTCGATTGTGAGTAATGCCGGCACTCGCTTCGCACACAACTTTTTTACAGCCAATTCTTCGTCCAGGATATTATACACTCGCTCAGTTGAGGTGTCTATAGTTTCAGCAGCCTCATAGATTTTTATTAGGCGGTCTTGCGTGACCACACCACGGATTTATTCAAATGTTTCCTTCGTGGGGACCTTAACTGGCAGGCGAGAGCGCTCTTCGCCCTGAGTGCTTGTCCGACCACTTTAAATTCATTAACCATAAAGTACACGGTATTCAATGATTGTGCAGAGTCCCCCTAAACTGTGTAAATTCTGTTTTAATGTGTGCAGCAGTGGACCCCTTCAATTGAAAATGCAGAATAACAGCACGAAGCTCGATTTTCTCCATTTTCAATTACAGTCGGGACCCTGTCCAATTGAAAAGGCTCTCAACGGTGAACTGTACGCTGAATATCGTTGAAATTCTTTGTGCATTCCTTAGAATAATCAAGCTTACCACCCACGAAGGCGCAACAAAAAAGTTCCATCCTTTTATGGAAATTTACCAAATGGTTCAAATGGCTCTGAGCACTATGGGACTCAACATCTGAGGTCATCATTCCCCTAGAACTTAGAACTACTTAAACATAACTAACCTAAGGACATCACACACATCCATGCTCGGGGCAGGATTCGAACCTGCGACCGCAGCGGTCGTGCGGCTTCAGACTGAAGCCAGCGAAATTTACCAAACCACCCTCGTACTGTGGTGGCAGCATGGTAGCACAGTTCTCTACAGTTACAGGTTCTCTAAATTTACCCAGCATCGTTTGGCGCAAGGATTCCCATTTAAGTTTCTGGGGCATCCTTGTTACACTTTCGTATTATCTACCTCACAATTCGCTCGACATCCGCTTTCCTGTCTGCTTGTTAAAGACTCCGAACCATGGAACAACACTCTAAAATTGGTGGTACCAACGGTTTTATTTGCAGATGCATTGCATTTTCAGAGAATTCTTTCAACAAATCCAAGTTTTCCATTTCCATTCCGTATTACATCCCATTCCACATTATTTCATAATATTGGCACTAAATCCTCATGCGATGTGACGTTCTCGGGCTGTACACCAGTAATCTTAAAATAAAATAGTATCAGGTTCTTTCTTTTTGCTTTATAGGCATTATCTTACATTCACCCACGTTTGAAGAGACCTACCATTCACTAAACCAACTGGAAAGTTTCTACAAGTTTTTCTGCAGTTCTTCACGAAACTCCAAGGACGACAATTCATGTACGTAACAGCATCGTCAACGAACACTCCTATAGTGCTACTGATAACGTCTGACACACAGTTAGTGTACAGTGAAGAAATTAGATTTCCTGTTCTGTTACTTCGGATCGCACCCGAAAATGATAAGATTTTGGCGTCCTGTCAAGAGAGAGGTCATTACTGAAGGAGAACAAGCGCGCGCGAAATGGGGAAAGTTTGGGAAGGAAATCGGCCGTGCCCTTTTCAAAGAAACCATTTCGGCATTTCTCTGGAGAGATTTAGAGAAATCATGGAAAATCTGAACCTAGTTGGCCAGCTGGGAATTTCAACCGTCGTCCTCCCGAAAGCGAAGCACCCCCAATGTCAGTCACGTTTTCCTGTAACATTCGCCGTACTGTTCTATTAGCCAAACATTGCTCGAGTAAACGACACATTTGGAAGATACTTAGTATAAGCGTAGTCTGGTTAGTACTCGTGTAAGCTTATATCCACTAGCACGCTGCTTCGATAGTGCGGTGGTGCATTTGGTTTCGCATTTGTTTGGGGCGTTTTGCTAACGGTTGGCGCCAAGTGATGAGTAGTGTGTGGTTGGCTGTCTAACGCGACGGAATTCGTGGGTCGCAAAATGTTGGAAAAATTGTGACAGAAGTACAATCATCCTAGCGCAATGGTTCGTACACATCACGCGAAGGCAGCAGTAGTTCGCGAAATGAGGGAATTGCGTCAAAACGCGAGAAACACGACTTGATGATCCGTCACCTCTCCTTCCCCGACCCCGTCACAATTGGATTAACAACATTGACACGAATATCGCCTTGATGGATTGAGGTGAATGGATGCGAATATCTCAAGAATAACATGTGTGAGCAGTGCAGCTCTGTAACGTGCACATGTAAGTAGGCTATTTAGGTTTTTATGTTGGTAACGCCACGTAGCGCTCTGTATGCAAATCACTGACTGTGCTGTCTGCAGTCTGTGGCTGGTTGGCATTCTTGGAATATTCGCTATTGTAGTGTTGGACAGTTGGATGTGAACAGCGTGTAGCGTTGGGCAGTTGGAGGTGAGCCGCCAGCAGTGGTGGATGTGGAGAGAGAGATGCCAGAGTTTTGAGCGGACGATATGGACGTGTGTCCGTCAGAAAAAGGAAATTTGTATAATTGGATGTCGCAAATATATGATGACTTTTGAACATTATTAAGGTAAACACATTGTTTGTTCTCTATCAAAATCTTCCATTTGCTAACTATGCCTATCAGCAGTTAGTGCCTTCGGTAGTTAGAATCTTTTATTTAGCTGGCAGTATTTGCGCTCGCTGTATTGCAGTAGTTCGAGTAACGATGATTTTTGTGAGGTAAGTGATTCATGAAAGTATAGGTTGTTGTCACTCACGGCCATTATTTTGTAGGGATTATTGAAAGTCAGATTGAGTTGTGCTAAAAATATTGTGTGTCAGTTTAGCAATGATCAGAATACGTTAAGAGAGAAATGTCTGAGTACGTTCAGTTTTGCTCAGCTGTTTGAAAATCAAATAACATAGAAGTTTACCAGCAGAGTCATTCTTAATTTTTCTCGGGGGACGTTTCACACAAATATTTATCATAAAGTTCTAGCAGACTGGTGTGACGTCACTCGGCAGTGAAGCATCGCCCCCACCTCCCGTTCGCCTCTACTTATTTGAGCATTGCATAGACGTTCCAGCATCATTACAATGCAGTAATACGAGGGAAGAAACGAAAATAGTCTGAACAGTGCAAGGTGAGTGGGAACTAAATAGGCATCATGAAGTCGTTATACATCCATCCCCTCACCCAGACCAAATGTTCATTTGCTTAGAGTTGACCACGTAATGTGGCTACTTCGTCACCGTTATTCCATACTTGTCATAATGGGAGAAGTACAACGAACACCACGAGTATTACATCATCAACTGGAAACGATAGTATCCACCAACAAAATATTTCTGGAACGAGCCAAGATCAGATAGAGTCTCCCCATGTGAGTGTACCTCAACATTACCTGGAGCCAGTGGAGAGAGCAGTTGCGAGTATGTGGTGTGGGGAACAGCAAAATAAACCCCTTAAAAGAGCACTGTGGCCGCTTTGGAGTGCTGCAGGTCATGAGGAACTGGTACCAAACAGCTGACACTTCGGAGACCGACCTCGAGCATAGCTCGGGCCACAACTTTGTGTTAAAAAGTATAGGTCAGGCCGTCATTTCTCGACGGTCGAATCACTTATGGCTTGAAAATTGGATTCATTTCGTACGAGAACAACGTAAGAATGTTTCGCAAATGGCTGAGCCAATGTGCTCACATTGACGTCATTTCGTCCTTGGACTCATTAGATTTCGCAGTTTTCTATAATTATGCTTCAAATATGTCACGTCTACTGAGTGAGAAAAAATTTTGGAAGCTCAATAGGAAGAATTGCTCAGTAACTCATCTCGGACTTTTTTCTTGGAAGGATAAATTATACTTTCTATCAATATTATTTTAAAATTTGAAATATATGAAAGAACTAAATTAAAAATGGAAATTAAATCTTGCAGCATGGTCCTCTTTTAGTATGTATTACTCTGGAATACACATCACTTACATTGTGCCAGCAACGCTTTAAATAACGGCATAAATGAGCGGTTTCCTAGGCCCGATATTCTCCAGAGTGGCCGCTTTCCAGAGTGCTAAGTAGCTCTCCACCGCTGACATATGGCGTGACAGGGAACTGGCGTGCATGTCCCGGCTGGCAGTGCAGTGAGCAATAAATTAGCAGAGTGAGTTGGATCGATGTGGCCACGTTGCAGAGAGAAGTAACTGCTTTTGGAGATCCCCATGACGACGTCAGCGCAGTCTACCGGTTTGTTGATGTATCATCGCAGATTGTCCGATCTGTCTACACGGAATGGTAACAACTCGCAGCCATGTAATACGACGTAATAGCAGTGGTCGTAACAAGATAGCAACCACCAGGAACTGGCTTGCTGATGGCAACATTTTTCAAACAGACAGCAGTTCCTGCTGCCCGTGAACGCATATCCATTTCAAAAATTTTCCGAGGGAGCAGGGTGAGGGCAACTGTATGCAACGGACGTTTGGAGTTGGGTCCCCTGTAAGGGCCGTTGCCCACAGCGACTCACGAAGTCTCTCGACTTCCATGGCCCAAACGAAACAAAAACTGGATAGTAGCTGACTAGTGACGTAGTTACATGTACTGTGGTACACTGAGGAGCGAGGCATCGGACGCACCGAAATGCGAAATGAGTCATCTAACATACAGAGTGTGAACGGTATAGTTCTGGATGGAGGAGGTTCAGTGATGTTTTGGGTTACCATGAACATGAACCACGTTGTTTGTTCCGACGTTCTTGCTGACCATTATGAGTACGACTTGGATGGTGCCATCTTCCAAGATAGCGATAATGTATTCACAGAACTGTTTCTGGTGTTGTGGGGCGGCGTGTGTAAGTTTGTAAAAATAAATTTGCTGTAACAAACGCTTGCAAGTTGAATCAGTTTCTGGCTTTTAGAATGTTGTTAATGCTGTCTTTCACCGTTCTCAACACTGGCTCTCTATTTACTTCTTGGCACCCAGAAAGTGATTTAATAAAACATGGAGCCAGTATTTAGAGATCCTAGTGACCACTTCAATTGAGATACCATTATAGCTGCAGCTTATAGCTCTGAGGAATTAGGAGATTGTCCGGGATTTCTAATCAAAAACGGTTTTTCAAAATAGTTGAGTATATTCTGAAATTCACTGATAAAAAACACAAGTATCCCTACAACCTAACTAACAGAGCAGTTCAGAGTCTAATGCGCTGATGCAACTATAAATGTCCGAATTAAATATTAAAAAGAATGCTCACCATAATTTGATGAAAATATTTCATCAAACGCCACGCTAAATTTTTGGTAGAATGTCTGTCCTCCGACGGCACGTGAAAATACGACAATACGCAAACTGAAGCTAGATAATGAAAATCATTCCAGAATTAACACTTCACATGAAATGTTTTCATGGTTCCGCATATCTCTAGTAACTTAATACGGCACCCGAGGCTGTTTGTAGCAGATACACTGATGCGACGCGACTACCGACACAGATGGCGTGTCATTCAGCGTCTGGAGAGAACTGGGGCCTTCTTCCTCGCGTAGCGTCCTTATATATAAAGCCGCGGTGCGGACGGCGAAGGGAACGCCTGATCTTATCCGCTCTCCCAACTAGCCGCTGGGCTAGTAACGCACCACTTCAAGTTACATAATAATTTATAGCTTCTTTTGCTGATGGCCGAGGAAGCTCTTAATTTAAACGTGCATTCAGCACGCAGGTAAGTATGATAATAAAATTTTGACGTGGCTAAGTTAAATACTTTAGCCGAGAGAATTAATTTAATTGCCCTGCACGCAGTAGATGAGCTCTGAACTGGCCCTGTTGAGATCCGCTATCGCTATAATTTTATAGGTATTAAAAAGAAACTTTATACATCTTCATAATCATAGCGGACCTCCAACCTATTTAAATCTAAACATCCTAGCCTTATTTACTAGCCTACTTAATCTATCTTGCTTCCTTGAGATTTGAGACGAAAACCACAAAATCATGACTTTCTACTAAAATCTTAATTTGTGAAATCCAAAGTACTATTTTTATTAAATCATTATGAAAGATGAATCTAAATATAAATTTTGAAGTCTCTAGCTCTTTTCTGTTGCGCCAATAATTTTTTCAGAAAAACGTCCAAATTTCGAAAATGACTTACGTTATCGAACTGATATTCAACACACATTAATTTAGTATTATTCCTGACATGCTAGAAAAGTTTTAGGTCATTTGCTTGATTTTTAAGGTATTGCGCAACATTTATGACGTCAGAGCTAGTTACAGCAGACTGGCTGGCACACAATGGAAACTGATGTGAATTTACTACAGTGTGAGTAGGCTGCTTCCCTACATCACCCTCTACTTAAATTTTTTTGTTTATCAATGTTAATGAATAAAAAAAATTTAATTACAAAAAGGGAAGCAAGAGTACAGTTTAACTCCCTATGAAAATCAAAATTGAAATATAAACCTGTAGAAACATTAAAGAAAACTGATTACCTACATTAATTATTTAAATTGTAGGCATGTTCACTGCCTTTTAACCAATGTCGTAACTCAAAATTTTAAGCAAAGTCAATGAAATATTTTGGCATACATATTGCCTTAGACAAACAAACACATACAAATTGAAAAATTATGAAAATCTTAGATCCATTAAATACATTAAATACATTTTTACATACACAAATTCAAAGAAAATAACATGATACATAAACAGATGATTATCTCTTAGCAGTCTTTTCTAAACCTGAAAGAAAATTTCACAAATAATTTTTTACACACGTGGTTGTAGCCGCTTTGGCTGGCGTCCTACACTTCCATTCACAAGGGTAGAGGAGGGGAAGTTGCTATGGTGTGCGTCCTTCTCGTTCTCTCTAAATTACATGGGGAAAAGGGGAGGGGTCACTGTGAGTTGTGTCCAAGTCACTCCACGCTTTCACGCAGCTACCAGGCTGCCATTATCTGGTTTGTCCTGTAGAACAAACAAAAAGAGTGCCTCAGCCTCTGTTCACTTAACATCTAAGGGTGGATCACAACGAAATGGGGATATATACATTTTATGTTGCTGAAACAAAGTTAACAGAACTTTTTCAATATTACTCTCGTGGTTACTTAATTGTCATAAAATCGGTAAACAAATGGCTCAAAACGCCGTTAGTCACGTACTAGAGAAAATTAATGCTCAAGGCATACAATCATGAATCCGACCTAATCTGAATTTATTATTTCTGGGCCGGAACACTGAACCAATGCTCGGTACATTCCTGATACATTTGTCTTTTAAGCACTTAACTGACTCATCTTTGATTACCTTATTCTTAGAGATAGTATGAGTATGATTAGTGGTTGTTTTCTCAGCTTCTTTGTACATGTGAGTAACTTTTGGTAATAGTACAGTTGTGAGTGTTCAAAACATACTACGTTTAGTTGACTACTAAATCCACTTATTGGTCCTCTGCTGTTGTCAGTTCCACATCTGCAATTAGGTACTTACTTACTTTGAAGTGTATTTACGCTGAGCTAAAAATAATGTTTCACATCTGTCAGTATGTTATTTATTTATTTTGCTAGTGTATGTACTTATTTAACACTCACTCTATTAATATTTAAAGCATAGGATAGCACATTTATTTCATATTCATAGTGTACTGCAGCTGATTAGTTTGCTCACGTGGCAATCCATTTCCATTCGATCGGACGCTGAAACCTCAGGTAGTCTCTCTCAGACCTACCACTAAAGTGCATCAAGTAATTATGGACGAGCGTAACGCTAATTTCCTTAAACCTATAGGACACCATGAGCTGCTCTGTCTCATCTAACATAAGGGTACCTATGGTCGCATTCACGCCTCCAACTCATAACCTCAATACGTGTAGGTGTATCCTGTCACACACTACACTAAAATAATGGCCAGCTCCAGCCTTATAAATACTTCAGGGACGTGTCCTTCACGTCTCAACCACAAACACTGCTCGATTCTATTATACTGCCTTTCCTTGCTACACCAGGTGAGTTTATCCTTACAACTTATCTGCATATTTTCCATAACACTAAGCAATCTCTTTTATTATTAATTAGTTAGCTCTACAGCATACACTAGGTTTCACTACCACTTCAGATCCTGCTTGTACATGAATTCATATTTCTTTTTAAATTACTGTTGGTGGACCATTTCCAATAAAACAACACTTTGTAGTTACTATATTACCTGGGTTCTATACATACTTGTTACCCCAATACATTTTATCTTAATTACGTCATACTTCTCTATTGTTTGTCACTATTAGGTTTGTCACATTAGGTATTTTTCTTCACTAATCGGTAGATAGAATGGTTACATAACTCATGGCTTGATAGTCATGACAGAAAATTTTCATGTCTGGAAAGAAGAGGTCGAAATTTTTGTGGATAGGAAAGATGAAGAATGAGTGAGACCTGAAATGGAAAGAAGATCTCACACAGCTGGGACTGCACAGCTGCCACACTGTGTAGAGGTTACAGAACAACCTCCTCCCTACAGCATTCATTAGTTTAATGCTGTAAAGAAGAGTTAGAAATTTTAGGTGGATAGAAAAGATGAAGAGTGAGTGAGACCTGAAAAGGAAAGAAGATCTCACACAGCTGGGACTGCACAGCTGCCACACTGTGTAGAGGTTACAGAACAACCTCCTCCCTACAGCATTCATTCATAACCTTTGACCACACCCCATCGATCTGAAAATACTTTATGATGCCTTTTTAGAACCTGTCTCAGTTCTTCCTTCTGATTGGCTGAAATCTTCTCGATTTCCTGCAATTTAGCTTCTATTTTGTCTAAAATAATTGCTTCTTCTTCTTCTTCTGTGTTCAGCTTACTGTTACTAAGATTAACACCCTCGTCCCAATACCTCCTATTTTTCAGAACTCGTATAGGCAGCTCCCAAGTTCCATCATCAGTTACTACATGTTTACCACTAAAAGGGACTGTAATTACTCTGGTTATTGGCAAGACCATTTTTAACTGGCTTCTTTCAAAGTCAACAACACTCTGATATTTTGACAAGAAATCTATGCCAATTAAAACCTCAATACTGAGATTGTTTACAATTAAACATGGATGATCAATTAAATTACCATTAATGTTAAAGGGTAGTAAAGCTTCTTGCTTTACCGTTTTTGAAACCTTGCCAGTAGCACCAATTATTCTTAGTCCTGATACCCTCATTACTGTAAGCTTGTTTTTACCAGGTAATGCATCAAAGAAGGACTGAGATATTGCACTCACCTCACTTCCACTGTCTAAGAGACAACGTACATTGATACCCAACATATTCACTATTATTATAGGGTGGCTTATTCTAGGTTGTACAGGTGGTTCCTCAACTTCATCTAGTAGTTCCTTTTGGATTTGTCTCCAACTAAAGTGATCGACATCTGTCTTCATTACATTTAGGTTACAGTGTGTAGGGGTTTCCTGAATTACATTTTCAGCTGCCTTTTCCAGTCGGTCTATTAATTTTAAATCGAAACACTGCACGACTTCATTACATTTAGTTTGCTGAACATGACCCAAATTACTGTAGTCTGAGCTATTCTGCGCCTCCAGACCGGGCATAACATTAGTTACAGCTAAACCACTTTCACCATTATCGTCGGTTTCCTTCTCAAGTGACAACTGGTCACAGCTACTGGGTTCATCGACCCCAAACTGCCTACCCTCTACATTCCCACTTATCTCCTGTCCTAAATCTATTAGTACATTATCAACATCCTGCACAGGTACTTTAGGTAAGAGCACATCATCCTCATCGTAAATATAAGCATGAATTTCTTCTGCTTCTTCACCTGACAATTCAGTATTTTGTAGCTCGTCCCTATCGTTACACAGCTGCGCCTTCTCTTTCTCTTCCCACTTAGAAAGCGTTTCTAACACGGTATCTATCAAATACTGTGAGTGATCTAATATTTCTGTTGTATCCTTAGGTGCTACCGACTCTTCATCCACATGTTAAGTTTGAGTATCCTGATCTGTCTTACCAATTCCCGTAACCACTGGCTTAGAAAAAGTAACTGCCTGGTGAGCGCCAGTGTCCTCATAGACGGAAAATAGTTTTCCTGCCTCGGCCTACTACTGTTTCCTTTATTTTCATTGTAGTTGACTGGCACAGCATTACTTTCCGTACTGTTGTTTACATGCATATTTCTGTTTGGAACAAAATTATTATCCCTTGGACGCCATTGTTGGTTCTGATAATTATTTCCCCAATTCCTACCTCTCTTAGGATGGCGAACACCTACTGTTCTGATGTTTACATTGCCATTTTGCTCGTTCCTAAAATTACTATTATTGTTATTGGCATTGCGGTTATTACGTGCTTGCTCCTCATTGGCAGCAACACGTTCTACACGTTCCAAATACTCAATGAAACGATCCAGATTGTCTCTAGGAGCTGATATAATTCTCGTTTGCCAATACCATGGCAGTTTGGCTTCAAGACCTAGTATAATCATTTCTGGTTTTAGCTTTTCCGCCAAATGTGACAAACGTGAGATCCATGACCTAGCAAACTCTTTAATTGATTCCTTGCCTGCATTGAAGCGTTTTCCACTCCAAAATTCTATCAACACTTCATTTTGCTTATTGCTAGACCAATACTCATTAATGAAAGCTGTTTTAAACTCCGCTAATGTTTTACACTTCAACATAACATCAGCTGACCAACGCATGGCGTCACCTGCTAAATGGCTTTTAATAAATGAGATTTTCTCTCGTTCAGACCAAGTCGGTGGAATCACATCTTCAAAATCGTTCCAGAAATCTAGCGGGTGGATATTTTTATCTGGATCAAACCGCAAGAACTGCCGACACCCGATAAAAGCGGCATTTGCAGCTACAACTTGTTGTATACTACCATTACCAGAAGTTACTGAAGCTACTTTACTCTCAATGTTAGCAATGTTAGTACTGATATTTTCTACTTTCATTTCAACATTATCTACTCTTTGCACAATATGAGTAGTGTCAGTTTTAATTGCATCTACATCTGCTTGACATATGTTTACTTTAATATTAACATCTTTAAATCTATCTGAGCACAGTTCAGATTCCGCCTCGATCTTTTCTGTTAACTTGTGCTCCAGCTTCGCATCTTCCATTTGGAAGTCTTTGCGAACCTCAGCAACTTCGGATTTAACTGTTTTATACATTTCAGAAAACTGTTGAGCAACCTTTTTCTTAATATCCTCATGGTTGTAATCAATTTTATAATTCAAACTGTCCAGATCCTCTTTCAACTTATTGCAACTAGCCTTGAAAGAATTTTCTAATTCAGCTTTATTGGATTCTAATTTATTGTCCATTGCCTCAAATCGTTTATTAAAATTTGTTTGACTGGCCACCATTTCAGACTTTAATTCAGCTGTCATTTGTGCATTACTGGCAGCTATTGCTTGTAATATAACATTTAGATCAACAGCCCCAGCATCTTTGGGTTGCTCACTGGCGGGTTTTTTATCACACTCAGGTGACATAAAACTAGCTCCAATACCCGAATCATGAAATTAAATGAAACTTCTGATTGATTAGTCATCTCTAACTTCTCCTTCTTAAACTCTACCATCTCTGATGACTGTTTCATTTTTAATTCATCAGAGAAACTATCAACCAATAAATTTACAATTTCTACTTTCCGCTTTACTACAGGGGTCTCTATTATTGAATCATTTCCCCTTCGCACACTACTGTCAGGAGACAATACTTCATTTTTCACTTTAACATTACTACCTTCATGCATATTTATACTTGAAACGTTGTCTGAATTTACAGTTCCCTCAACAGACATAGGTTCTAATTTAAGTTTAAACTCAGTTCCTTTTGGCGGTTCCATCGCCGACAGTCTTTTAGTGCAGGTTAGTAAAATTTTTAACAGTTTTTCACTTAACTTAGTTCCTTCTGCACGACGTATGGCGTTGCCGGCGCGTCGTACCAGGATTCCTGATGCGACGTGGCACGTTGAACTGCAGACAGCTCTCCGACGGCTGTTGTGTGTTTGCGTGGCCCACAATTGCAGGCTCTGCGCCGGCTGCTCCAGCGGACGACTGCGGTGCGGCGAGACTGGCTTCTCGCGATGCCGGAAGCACCGCTAGACTCAGTGCCAGCTCCGTCAATCCAGATGTGTTGTTAATCCAATTGCGTCGTTCACATGCACACATAACACTTTCACTGTTCTATTACTCAGCTGCGTGTCGCATTCCACTCGCGAATCCGAATAGTTAAAAATCACTTTCACTTAGTTGATTTCCCGGCCGATGCACCATATGTGGGGCGGCGTGTGTAAGTTTGTAAAAATAAATTTGCTGTAACAAACGCTTGCAAGTTGAATCAGTTTCTGGCTTTTAGAATGTTGTTAATGCTGTCTTTCACCGTTCTCAACACTGGCTCTCTATTTACTTCTTGGCACCCAGAAAGTGATTTAATAAAACATGGAGCCAGTATTTAGAGATCCTAGTGACCACTTCAATTGACATACCATTGTAGCTGCAGCTTATAGCTCTGAGGAATTAGGAGATTGTCCGGGATTTCTAATCAAAAACGGTTTTTCAAAATAGTTGAGTATATTCTGAAATTCACTGATAAAAAACACAAGTATCCCTACAACCTAACTAACAGAGCAGTTCAGAGTCTAATGCGCTGATGCAACTATAAATGTCCGAATTAAATATTAAAAAGAATGCTCACCATAATTTGATGAAAATATTTCATCAAACGCCACGCTAAATTTTTGGTAGAATGTCTGTCCTGCGACGGCACGTGAAAATACGACAATACGCAAACTGAAGCTAGATAATGAAAATCATTCCAGAATTAACACTTCACATGAAATGTTTTCATGGTTCCGCATATCTCTAGTAACTTAATACGGCACCCGAGGCTGTTTGTAGCAGATACACTGATGCGACGCGACTACCGACACAGATGGCATGTCATTCAGCGTCTGGAGAGAACTGGGGCCTTCTTCCTCGCGTAGCGTCCTTATATATAAAGCCGCGGTGCGGACGGCGAAGGGAACGCCTGATCTTATCCGCTCTCCCAACTAGCCGCTGGGCTAGTAACGCACCACTTCAAGTTACATAATAATTTATAGCTTCTTTTGCTGATGGCCGAGGAAGCTCTTAATTTAAACGTGCATTCAGCACGCAGGTAAGTATTGATAATAAAATTTTGACGTGGCTAAGTTAAATACTTTAGCCGAGAGAATTAATTTAATTGCCCTGCACGCAGTAGATGAGCTCTGAACTGGCCCTGTTGAGATCCGCTATCGCTATAATTTTATAGGTATTAAAAAGAAACTTTATACATCTTCATAATCATAGCGGACCTCCAACCTATTTAAATCTAAACATCCTAGCCTTATTTACTAGCCTACTTAATCTATCTTGCTTCCTTGAGATTTGAGACGAAAACCACAAAATCATGAATTTCTACTAAAATCTTAATTTGTGAAATCCAAAGTACTATTTTTATTAAATCATTATGAAAGATGAATCTAAATATAAATTTTGAAGTCTCTAGCTCTTTTCTGTTGCGCCAATAATTTTTTCAGAAAAACGTCCAAATTTCGAAAATGACTTACGTTATCGAACTGATATTCAACACACATTAATTTAGTATTATTCCTGACATGCTAGAAAAGTTTTAGGTCATTTGCTTGATTTTTAAGGTATTGCGCAACATTTATGACGTCAGAGCTAGTTACAGCAGACTGGCTGGCACACAATGGAAACTGATGTGAATGTACTACAGTGTGAGTAGGCTGCTTTCCTACAGTCTGAAGAACACTTTGGTACGCTGTCACCTGTAGACTGCTCCACTAACTTCCCGTGCCATTTCAAGCACAAGATCGAGGAAGCGAGAGCAGTCCACAGTGAAACCAGCACCAGATCTGAACTGCGAGATCACATCCAAACACATTGGCGACCTGTTTCATAATTTCACGTATTCAGCACACGTGCGCCCAGTGCGAGTCACTCTGTAGTGGTTCCTATAGATACTCCACTGTCTAACTGATAAATTACCCAGGACAAGGTATTAGGAATGTTCCCGGCGTGACACAGTACTGCATCGGACATGCTAACAGCGAAACTGATACACGTGGAGGACTTCGTTGACCAATTTCTAATGAAAAGGTCCAACAAACTTCTTGCAGTGTTCCTAGACCAGCAGGAGGAGGTCTGCTTACATCTTGTCTTGTGAAGTTTCCTCAGTGACCCCACTGGTTTTCCTCTCCACTGCTTGCAGATTCTAACATGCATACAATCAACAATGAATGACGGATTGAAAAATGGGCAACTCTCAACGAGTCTTCAAAGAAAGAATCCGAATAAAAGGGTGGCAAATTATTTTAATAAAAATAAGGAAAACACAGTCTTTAGAGCCAGTCTAACAACAAAATCTAAATCAAAGTTTGTGTAGTCTAATCTGCACTAATCGAACAATATTGCAAGTTCATAAAATTGTCGCCACACGACTTTAATGGCCATACGAAGTCACACACACGCGAGATCTTATATAACGTCCTCCGAGGCATATAAAACATTTCCCTTACGTCGGTAAGTACAAGCGCCAGAGTCGAGCTGTAAAAAAGTCTGTACATGCTAGAGTTGTGTATGGAGATCTGCAGATCCGTCACGTCCCACAAGAGCATCTATAGAGGTCTCCCACCTGGCGACAATTCATAGGATCAGGTAGAGATCTCTTTGATACGTTGAGATATTAGGGCACTGTGAACTGAAAATTGTAGGACAATGAGGAACTTGAATTCAGTAATCAACACTTCAAGTAAATTTTAGGGGTGCCAGCTTTAATTTAGTGTGTCATTGCAGAAAGGAACCTAAGTCAACTGAAGCAAATTTTGAGGAACAACAAAGAACTGCCTGGCTCAGTCACTAAGGAATATACAATCACAGACAATATACTAGTTACTTTTCTGGTAAAATGAAATAGATGTTGTACAGACAAGCGTTGGATAATGACATAAATTTAGTGTACAAAATGTACTTTCTTGCCTGCAGACCATTAATAGGATAACATAACAGGTAGTTAAACATAATTTCAAAAAAATATTAATTTAGGTTTCTATACATGCAAAATCAGAAGCAATCAAAATAAGTTGGCTTTGCATTTTATTGATAACATCTGGCGTACACTGTAGCTAATAGCTGTGCATTATCATTTGCAAAATATTTAAGCGTCTATAAGTGGCCAGGATAAAATCTGTTCTTAAAATTTCATACTGTACATTCTTCAGGCATATATCGTAGAACTTTCCGAATACCTTCACTCTTACACAGTTTTATGGAAACTTTATCGTATTGATATCATGCTTGAATGGGGAATGTATGTGGAACAGCTCACCCTGACTTGAGAGAGATGAAAGCTGTGCTCGATCAGTCCACCAATCCCTCTGCTTGTTACAACGCACCCTTTCCATTTCGACGAATACTTGAAATAACGAAACTGGGATACATTGAAATGTTGTTTTCTCTCCCTAAAATCACGAGATGTTTTCAGTGATACCGTCATGTTCTTATAAAATTGAGGCCACCATTTGGTAAAAGCCTTAATATCACTTGTTTGAACCTTTTTTTTTTTTCAAATTAAATGCTCCGGTTTTTGAAGATGCAACAATAAGCTCGCAATATTCATAGGGTGTGTAAATATTGTCTCTCTTCTTAATATCATGTCTTATCATCCCAAGCTTCCGGTCACACGGCAAGAATGAATGGCCTCTTAGTGGGTAGAGGTGGATAACGGTATCAAACCGAGTCATATCGGTTAAAGTCAAACAAAACCTTACAATAGTGTTATTCTTATTTTGTCCACTACAGTTGTAGTTAAAAAAATAAGTGTAATGATGATATGTTTCAAAAAAATTCGTCAATGTAATCATTAAGAAATAATACCACTCCATCTGCACCTTTTCTCCCCTGCCCCTTGTGGTAAACATAGAAATGTGTTTTTCTGTCTTTAAATTGTGAATGGGAAACACAGTGATGGGTAACTGCCTCAAACAGAAGACATCTTGAGATGGTATTGCTGGCAGGTATAGGTTTTTGATGAAAAAAAAAAAACTAAGGCAACAGTGTTTTCATTTCTCGTACATTTTTTCTTCCTTTCCTTTAAAGCACTGGAAAATTTATTACTTCTTCTTTTGTGAATCATTAGTTGAGCTACTGCTTCACGTTTTCCTGTATGATTCAGATTGGGATTTATAATGTTACTATTTAATTCCTCACAAACACAGCACTTACGTACTTGTGGGCATCCAAACCGCAGTGCAGAGTTTTCATTGAAGCTTAAAATGTTCAAATGCGTGTGAAATCTTATGGGACTTAACTGCTAAGGTTGTTAGTCCCTAAGCTTACACACTACTTAACCTAAATTGTCCTAAGGACAAACACATACCCCCATGCCCGAAGGAGGACTCGAACCTCCGCCGGAACCAGCCGCACAGTCCATGACTGCAGCGCCTGAGACCGCTCGGCTAATCCCGCGCGGCTTTCATTGAAGTACTTGTTACAAAACTTATCGTTTAAGGGAGGCCGGCTGTGGTAGTCACATCCATTTAATTCAAATTTTTTACACTGTCACCAACACAAATATTCGCATTTTTATTTATCTAACTTGTAGTCTATATTCTTACGAATATTTACAAAAATAATTTGTATAATTAACACTTCTAAGAAAAAACTGTTTCAGCTGCTCTTTCATTTGATGTATTATTTATAATTGTAAGTTGAATGTAATAAATTCTACAGAACCTTAGAAACCGTACATTCATTTTGAAATGCCCTATATATTGAATTATACACTACATGACTGTAGAATCCGATAATCAGTACACTAAAAAGTTCTGTGGTGAAATCGATCGATAATAATGCTTTAAATTTTATTCACCAGCATTGGTAACAGAAAAATATGGACAGCTCCTCACTCACTCGACGGAAACAATTGAAACTCCACACAATAGATGAAGACAGTGCTGCCACTCTCAACAAAGTGATTCCAGTACAGTGTGACATCTGGCGACAGATTTATTAAGTATGGGACAACCGACCCAGTGATTACTATAACCGGTGTCCCCTATCTTAGAATTCGGATGTGTCTATTTAAAGAGTGAATGCATCTTGCTCACAGATAAGGGCGCATCTAAAGTGGATCATTTTGCCAGAATACTGGCCATGCTTTACTGGAAACACTCCAATATGTTCCAGGATGAGCCACAGTTTACAGCGTTTCCACTGGATCCCTTGTCCCTTGCATCATGTGGTGACTGTCCCAGATGTAGCACTCTGCGAAGTCTTCTTAGGCGTTTATCAGACACGCTGTGTAAGGAGAAGAAGGATTCGCCGCAAACGTGAACATTTTTCTTAAAAACAATGCATTATATTTAAATGCTTTCGTCTCTCAGAGGTGTGTGTTCTTTGATCGGTGCATGTTGTGCTGGATCCACCACTTGAATCATCCTTTGCAGATGAAGATCCTTTTCATCTTCTGTGCTCATCCTACAGGGAGTTAAGAATATTTCTTCCTGTTCCTCTTCAGTGAAAATCTCAAAACATTTCTTATGGCACTAGTAAGTTAAGGAAACAAACACAATCCTATAAAATCACGTGTCTTATACCTGTATAGTTTTTCATACAGAAACTGAAAAACTGTAACATCACGTTATTACTTGAGGCAAAGAAGTCAAATGTAATATGATTTTAAATTTAATTTGTTTATTCTCATTGTGCATTTATGTGCTGAATGGTGTCTCCGTGAGCAATACTAATATTGATAATTAAGCACTACTACACAAACAAAGACATACAAATAGGTCTACTCTTGCAACAAACTGAAAATTCTGCCTTTGAACAATGTCTCGAATTATCTATTACTGAATTTTAAGTTATTTAGTTTGAGAGATAACAAACAACATATGTTGTTCCTAAAACGTACTAGCTGCTACACTTACAGTTTTACAATGATAGATGGGCAACTTGTGACATTACAGCCTTTATCACTGCGATTTTTAATATGTAAAAGTTTTTTTTTCTGGATTTGCGTCAGTATGTGCGAACTTCTAACATATACCAATGAATGTTGTAACCAGATATCTTTGCCGCGCTCCTGAAAAGCGCAGAATATCACGATAGCTATAAACTGTTATACGCTGCTATCGATCAGTAAAAAAAAAAAAACCGACGCACTTATGTTTCAAAATAACAATTGCCAGTTTTTACTTCTGCAGGGAGCCGCGCCGCTGTCTAGCTCTTCTGTGAATGTGTTGCGAGTCGGACGCAAAAGTATTGTGCTCCATACTGACATAATCATTTTATTGTAAAGTTAAGAGTTTAAGTGATTAAAAATATATGTAGCCACAAACAAGCGAGAATGTATATCGTAAAAAATTCGCTCCACCCCCACAATGGGTGGCCATGTTAATGTAAGTTTCCGTTTCATAATATAATACTTGAAGCCTTGAAGTTTATTTAATTTCAAAGAAAATCTCTCAACCTTATTTTCATTAATTATACTTGTGATAATCTTTTCTGTTTAAAAGATTTATGCAGCTTATGATCCAGCGTGTGTTCTGTCGGAACAGGAGGCTGTCGTGACGACATCGTTATAGTATTTATTCCAAGTTCTTTCAGTTCCGTTTATATGTTCGTACAAATCCAATCAGTTGGTCCCTTAGGTTTCTTTCATGTAACTTCCGTCTGTTTTCTCCGCGCGATCTTCCTCCGAAAAAAAAAATTTCTGTTCATTTTCTTTAGTAATTTTCGATATCGCGAATGAGAAAAGACAGCCGCCTCCTGCTCCGAACGGAACACCACGACTTTTCTAACGTCGGAGAGTACCGCACGAATTTTCCGCTAAAAGGTAATAGAGTTTCTTAAAGCTGGATCAATTACACATGTTGCTGCTGTTCTCCGACAAATCTGGTGTGATTAATAGTAATTTATTCTGTCACGACAAAAAGAACCAATTTCATTTTTACCAAAGCAACAAAGCTTTCAATTAAATTACTAAAAATCATACCAGATCTGGCGCCCGAACAGGGACTTGACTAAAATATTGAAAGTGTCACGGTACTAATATATGATAAAATTACGGATGAGCAATAAATGTACGCAATCTTGAAGGACGCGGTACTTACACAAATATCTTGGGATTTAATAAGACGCAGATTTGCAGTTTTGAAGACAACGCCGAGTGAGTACCAAATTTTCGTTTGCCATAGTTCTGTCTAAAGAGTAGCTCATTGACCTTCAAATTCGACCTCACTCTATCCTTTCTGTAGCTTAACGCAAAAAAACCTTTTTTTTACGTAAATATTTGAACATTTTCTGTAACCTTTTGCTTGGCCTATTTGTTTTAAACTGTAGTTAGTATTCTCGTGTAAGTTCAAGATGGATGCCATTTCAGTCTTTTCTGTGTAACAGCGTTGGCAATCAATTGTTTCAACGGCGTTGACTCCATCTTGTCTTTTTGCTACAGACGTGTGTCAGTTATTACCCACGTAACATTAGACATTTGACGAACGCGCCGCGACTTTAACTTCGCGGCAAGAATAATTGACAATCAGAATTTCAGTTGGCAGTACCCATTTTAAGTTGGCAATAGTTGAATTTCATTATGGCGGACGGACAATCGAGTGCGAACTCTGCAGACGAAAGCGACGACACTGTTAACAAACATTACCGACTCCGCTCACGCGGAACGACGGCCAGGACAGACGACAGACAAGAGGTAGCTAACGTGGACGACACTCAGCAGGAAACACCCACCTCCCCGATAACGGTATCAATTGACATTGTCAAAATGTTACAGGAATTAATACTAGACAGACAGGAGAGGGAACAGCGCGAACGTGATCGCGAACAACGTGAGAAAGACAGAGACAAGTTTTTATCAGAGCTGAAAACGGATATGACAACACAGATTGACTCAGTTAGGAATGACGTAAATACTATAATTGATACGAAAGTAGGTACCCTCACTACGCAAGTAGGCTCTCTCACAGCACAGATAGACTCGGTTAAGGGTGACGTCACGGCACAGATAGATTCGGTTAAGGGTGACGTCACGGAGCAAGTAACCACTTTGACAACCCAGATAAGCACTCTGAATAACAAAATTGAGAACATCGGTCAGAATCTCACAACTCAAATCGAAGCGTGTCGCAAAGAAACCGATTCGGTAAAACTTGCGTATAAAACAGTTGCACGACAGATAGACGAGTTAGCGACAGCGGTAGCCACTGTAGAATCAAAAGTAAGTGCAATGGCGAATGACATTTCGGACCGAACTATTGACGAAAGAGTTAACAGTAGTGTTGCTTCGCACACTAAAGCACTTACCGAACATTACAAAGAATGGATTGATGTACAAGAGAAGCTAGTTGAGGAGAAGGTTACACGTGACTTGAAAGATGTTGTTAAATCCGCAACCTTAGACATATTATCTGCACCCGGCAGTTCAGGAGACACTGTTTGTACTGAACTAGGCCAAATTAGACGAGTGTTTACCCGGGATTTGCCGGAATGGCGGAAGCAAGTAACAGATGAGATATCCGACCTGAAACAGCAAATTCAAACACTACAGTATGATAACCAGAGCGACGGGAAACACTCACTACCTTCTGAGCCAGATGAACATCAATACCAGACAATACAACAACACAACACACCACAGTACATTCCGCGACTGGAAAATGAATTTAACGATTCACACAACAACAACACTGAACAATTGGCACTCACAACCCTCATGAAAGAGGAGAGTGTATTGAAACACAGAGTTTTTCAACCATTCCAACCGGAAAAGCGAAATATTCATCCAGTCGTTTTCCTAAAGAACTTTTCAGGAGTCTTTCCAGCTGCCTGGAATGACAAACAGAGAATACAATTCATTACCGGATATATACAAGGAGAAAGTGCTATATGGGGAACCGAGATGGTTGATAAGTGCAAAACATTTAGCGAGTTTGAGAAAAACTTTTTAAGCAAATTTTGGAGCGCAGGTGTTCAGCAACGCCTACGCAAAGAGGTCTACAACGCCGAACCTTTCCATTCGAACAGTGGCGGACTTCGCCGGTACTTTGAAAAGTACTTGAGAAATATACAATATTGGGACACTCCCATAACAACAAAAGATGTTATTATGATTCTTAAGTCAAAACTACCCATTTCCATACGCGAGAAATTAGTGAACGTGTCAGAGGAAGATCAGGACGCATTTTTATCCGTCCTTGATTCGCTCGATCTTATACACGAAGACGCGCGTGCGAATGCTAACCGTAAGAACAACAACGCAGGCACGTATTCGAATGGAAACGGTAGTAATGGAAATGGTTCACACGAAACACAATACGGAAACAAACAGTACAATAACCGCAATAGAGGCCGAAACAATGGTTACCGTAATGGTAAACACAAAAACAAGCATTACGGCAACCAACGGTACAATCCAATATACAACACGCAACAACAGTATTACGGGAATGCCCCATACCAATCAAACAATAACGGTAGTAACTTCTACGAGGATGGGAACAAATACAAGGGTAAACGTTGCAACAATCAAAATTGCGGAGGTCAGCTACCTCCACCACAACCCTATGGGCAGCCACAACACCAGCAACAACAGCAATACACGCCTCAGCAACAACCATTCATGCAACAACAACAGTACACGCCACCACAACAGGACTTTAGATACAATAACAATAAACCAAGAAAACAATACAATCCACCGGTATATTTTACGCAGACAAGTAATGTACCGATTTTTCAGCCTGGTAATCAAGTGCATTACCAACAAGGGTTTGATACAAATCAACAAACACAATGGGTAAAAAGCCAGCGAGAATGGTCAAGTGATGTGACAGAAGAATCAAATCAGTCGCATCACAAGAAAGCGGAAAACTAAAGTCAGCACCTTTTCGCCTCCTTGGAGATGCTGCGGGACATAATGGGGGCAAACTCGACCTTGAACGACTTAACGTAATACGTTATGATCGCGACACTGACTTGAGAGACGATTTGTTGCAGGAAAATATTGAGACAGACTTGAATGACGTATGGGAAGACGAAGTACAAGCAATGACTAAAATTTACATAGCCAATACACCAATAGATGCTATTATTGATACTGGTGCAAACGTAAATGCTTTATCACTATGTATGTTTAAGAAAGTTTCTGCAGGGATGAAAATTTTAACGTTACCAGTACAAGGTTGTTCAGTAACAGGAGCGGTAGGATCTTTATCACAGCGAGTCAATTTGCAAGCTCAGGTACCGATAAGGATTAATTCTACTTCTTTCATGTGTGTATTTCTAGTAGTTAAGAATTTGTCAGTGTCATGCTTATTAGGAATGGAGTTCCTGAGGAAGAATAAGGCAGTGATTGATATAGAAAAGGGTATCTGTACAATCCGAGTAGGTGAACAGGAGGTAACGCTGCAATTGTTGCGCGCCAAGGTAAAAAGAGTCAACACTGAGCACAAAGTTTAGGTACGCAGACTGGTACAGCGAATGTTTTTGAACCAAGCACACATGACAAGACAGGGTAACAGTTGGACGGATTTTGATACTGATGACAGACTTCCGACTAGAGAAGAGATTTTGAATAAAGTAAGCGAATCAAGTGAACTTGATTACATACAAAGGCAAGATTTACTACACTTACTTATGAGGTATCTTCATGTCTTTTCTTCGAAACCTGGAGTAATACGTGACTACGAATATGACATGAAGGTCGCTCCCCATTCTACTTTTTGCAAGACAACGTACTCTGTCCCGTATGCAAGGCGCGAGGCTGTGAAAAATGAAATACGTAAAATGCTTAAGTGGGAGATCATTGAACCGTCAGACTCACCTTACAGTAGTCCGTTGTTGCCAGTTTTGAAGCAGGATGGTAGTGTACGTATAGTTTTGGATGCAAGAAACATAAATAAAATAATTATTCCAATAAGAACTCGACCTGAGGCTATGGATGAACAATTACAAAGGTTTCATGGAGTAAAATTCCTCACATCGGTAGATTTGAGATCGAGCTACTGGCAGGTCAAGATGACATCACAGTCTCGAAAATATACAGCGTTTATATTTGCAAGTAGATCATACCAATTCAAAGTAGTTCCATTTGGTTTGAATGTGAGTTCAGGCGTATTCATAGCTGCACTTGATCATGTATTAGGACCTGAACTGTTGGATCGAGTAACAGTGTATGTTGATGACTTACTGATTGCTACGAAATCTTGGGAAGAACATTTAGACATAATAAGCAAAGTTTTCCAGAGGTTTGTTGACTATGGAGTCACAGCTAATCTACATAAGTCTAAATTTGGTAAAAGCGAGATTAAATTTTTAGGACATCTTGTATCATCACAGGGAATTACCCCAGATCCAGACAAACTAGCAGCTATTAAAAACTTTCCTGTGCCCTCTTCTAAACGCCAGTTGAAAGGCTTCCTCGGAATGACTTCCTTTTTCAGAAAGTTTATTTCGGACCAGTCGATGAACAGTCAAGCATTTCATGATCTTCTAAAGAAAAATACTCACTGGCATTGGACGCCAGAGTGTCAGGCAGATTTTGATCGCATTAAACAAGCACTTCTTAACAGCAATATTTTGTTCCATCCAGACATGGATAAAGAATTCTGTATTTCGGCAGATGCTTCATTTCAGGGGCTTGTTTCTTGTTTGTTTCAAATAGAAGTAATTGATGGAAAAGAAGAGATAAGAGTTATCAGCTTTGCAAGTAGGGTTCTCACAGAATGTGAGAGGTCATACTCGGTGACAGAGTTGGAGGCTCTGGCCGTTGTATGGTCTTTTAAAAGGTTCAATTACTACATCCATGGTCGGAAAATTAAGGTCTTTTCTGATCACCAAGCTCTTAGTTTCTTGCTCTCGTGTAAACTTCTTCATCCTCGTCTTACACGATGGAGTCTCTTCTTGCAAGAGTATGATTTCGAAATAGTATACATCAAGGGTAAAAACAACATTATCGCGGATGCTTTGTCACGCATGCCGCAAGGACTTCCCGAGTCCAGTGAACTTATCGAGCAGATGTCTAACTACCGAATTCTTCTAATGAAAGACCCACTACATAGAAAGTATTTCCTTCAGCTCTGCAAGCAGATGGGCATACTCCAAGAAACAGATCCCAAATGGCGTAAGGTCAAACAACTTCTTCTAACAAAACCCGATCACCACTTGTCCAAATTTTATAAATTACACAATGATGTTTTATTCCATCGAACTTCTCTCCTCTCTGGTAGATGGTGTGTGTGTATACCACACGCATACGTTGAACACCTTATCTGGTACACACATCTTTCCTGGGGTCATTATGGACCTGAAAAATGCAAACGAAAGATTTCTGCCTATTGCTATGTACCAAACTTGCACCATCGAATCCACAAGTTGTTAAGTACATGTCTTATCTGCCAGAAGGCAAAACCCTTCAACCATTCGAACCTAATTCCTCTGAATCCAATTATTACTGAGAGACCAAATCAAGTTCTGGCCCTTGATCTCGCCGGCCCCCTGCCGCAAGGGAGGGGAGGGGTGAAATACCTAGTCGCATTAATGGATCTTTTCACAAAACATGTGAGACTTTATGCAGTGAAATCATCCAGTGCACTTCCGATCATCCGTCGAATCGAACAAGACTATTTTCCTCGATTTGGCAAGCCGGAGGCCATTCTATCAGATAATGCATCGAATTTCACTGGCAGACAATGGCGTAATTTTCTTGCCAGACATGGCATCAAACAAATACTTATATCTCGTTTCAGACCGCAATCTAATCCCACCGAACGTATCTTCAAAGAGTTCAATAGATTCATTCGAACCTACATACTTAATCGACAAACTCGTTGGATTGACTTTGTATCTTCATTCGAGCAGATTGTCAACAATCTTCCACACTTCTCAACTGGATTTACACCTGCGGAATTAATGACGAGTCATCGGGAAAGAAATGAATGGTTAGATCCCATACCTAAAATTGTAGAACCAGAATTAGATTTAGATGCAAAACTTAGGCAAGCATTGGTATCCTTAGCTGTACAAGCGAATCTACGCAAGAAGTCTTATGACAAGAAAGTATCTAAGGCTCTTACATATGATATTAATGAAAAGGTGCTTTTACGAACACATTTTAAGCCATCGAAGTTGTTGAAAAGAAATCGGAAATGGAGGCTATTGTACGACGGACCATTTGTAGTAATTAGAAAACCACATACAGGATGTTATCTAATAGCGGATCCAGCATCTGGCAGAATTAAAGGATTGTATCACCACCAGGATCTCAAGAAGTATAACGAGGCAAAGTAACAAGCAAAGCAACATTAGCCTAAGGTTTAACCTGTGAAACACTTCGGTATTCAAACACACCAATACGAGTACTCACACTTTGGCGAAAAACTATGGAGGTAATTGAAGATTTGATTTATTATGGCGTACGAAAAGGAAAGCACATTCCATTTGAGAGGACAGATTCGCAGTTAGTTTTAAGTTAGTCATAGGTGTAAGCAGTCCAAGTTGGCTGTTGGCATTGAGGAATGCCGTTATTGGTGAAAGGAGATACGGAAGGAAGTAGCAGATTGCCACCTTCCAACTCCAATGAATATATATGTATGTGAAATATTAGGTTAAGCAATTTCTTTTTCAGCCCTCAAGATGGAATGTTAGTCTTTAAGTGTACAGAGTACAGCCTATTGCGTGTAAACTGTGCGTTATTGTAACACCGCCATGAGCTATACCTTTTGTTAGCGCGATCTTTAGAATTAAACAGATTTGTGTAGCCAAGTGTTTGAACTGTCAAAAGCAGTAAATAACAGAGAGTGTATCACGTAGTATTTGATAGTTTTCAGGAGATTCAATCTCAGATTCAAAGTATCATCTACGAACAGTAAGCCTCATAAAGATTTAATAGCTAAGCAACAAAGCATTTCCTTTATTCTGTTTTACAACAGCTGTTAGGTCATATAGTCGAGAGTGCCACTACATGGAAACCTATACGTCGTACTGACAAGTCTGAAGTATTCCTGATGGTAAACGTTTCTTCTTTAAACATGTATGATGCACTAAAGTAATTAGCTATTTCACAGCCAAGCCCGACAATCGCCCAGAAGGAAGCGTGAGAAACTAGAAAGCTGTCACCAGATATGACTCACATTATAATAATAAAACTAAGATCTGATAGTAGATTAAAGAATAGCCACTTGAAGGCACACGTGACGCATGTCATGCATCTAAGGTCACAAAAATATCCTAGTGTAGTTGTGCTAGAATTTGTATATGTATATAGTGTATTTATGTTCATATTTGATCCTCTCCTCTTCCACTTCCCCATCCTATCCCATTAAAAAAAAAAAAGTGAGGATTAGAATTTGACAGGCTCATCTGAGTGCTCTTTAGACGGTTGAAGTGGAAACGAAATTTGTGGGAGAGATCCGTTAGCGAAAGTTTTGTTCTAATCGCGTATCGCGAGTAGCAATGTTGAGAGATTATAATACATTCCGCGAGTAGTACTTGCAGCCAGTAACTTTATGAAGCATGAATCTTCCGGAGAGAAATGCATGAATATGCTCGACCAGTAGAGACAGAATTTGTTCAATCCGTGCTCTACATAAACAGTGACACTAAATTTTGAAGAGAAACGAAACAACAAGTTGCTTAAAAGATTTGTTATAAAAAAAAAATTTTTACCTTTGTAAAAGGGAGAGAGAATAACCGAAATAATCGTGCCTTGATGCACAAGTAGTGGTATTCGATACGCTAATCCGGCGTGGCGTGACTGAAAAGGTTAACAGAATTTTGTGACTGTAAGCAAACTTAAGAAATGTATGTATTTATGTATGTAATTTATGGACATTGTTTAATCTTGTAATGTATTTACCTGTGAGTAACTTGAACTGTGAACTTTGAAATCACAATGTGAGATGGGAGATGTGAATTTGCAGACACTAAGACGTTCTAAACAAAATGCGAGTGATAAAGTGTACAAAATACGTGTGCAGTGACATGTGTACACGCAAGTGCAGGTAGTGACAGCGATCACAGCAAAGCATTTTGCAAACTATATGTAAAACGTTGGCTTCACTGACCTGTGTGTAAGCAGCATGGCAGGTCGCAGGGACTGTCGTGTGAAATCCTCGATACAGACGATGGTATTTTCTACCCAAGTTTTCGATACGCCGATCGACGATGGAAGAAGGACACTAGACGTGTGTTTTCCGCGTGTTCTCATTTTAGCAGAGCGCGAGTGACACACGTTTAACTTCATACGAGCATACACGAGCGCGTGTTGCACTGGACTAGTAACCGGCAACAGCGCGGAGCTGCTTGCAGTTGGACTCAACAATTAACATTTGAAACACAACCGACGCGCGCGCTGTGGAGGCGTGTCATTGACCTTAGAATGTTTTCCGTCTCACAACTACGCAAGAGACATTGCTAAAGCTATCACAGTGAAACTTAATTATGAACTTTATTTATTCTATAAAAAGAGAAGTCTTAGCTTCAAATTAATTTCCATTTAATCAGTCACGTCGGATATTTTGCGATAGATAGTTAAATAAAGACAAGGCATTACTGAGCACTGAAACGTTAACTGGAGGGGAAGGTTATCAATCCTGTCCAGAATCCTATAAAACCTTTACCTGTAAGTCTACATTATAGCATGAACCTAACACAGGTTTCTTTCTGTTTATTTGCATGTAAACGACATGACGCTTGATGCGAGACACTAGAGAGGCAACACGAGCGAACACAAAAAAGACGCTACCCAGGGTCGTGACCTCTCGGACGACGCCGCTCACCGAACGAGAATAGACGTTGCAGACTCCGGTTAAGTGAGCGTGTGACAAATAAAAGTGTACAGTGTAGTGTCAAGTGAAACGTCCTGATTAACAACGACATTCTAAAAGAATCTAATGAAACGGATAAAAAAAAAACATTACGAGACCAAACAGGTCACAGACAATTGTAGAGGACTGTTTAAGTAATTATTTCAATGTATCTGTGTATGTTTGTCTACTGACATGTTTTGTTTTCTATATAGAGTATTATTCATTTATCTTTGTGTGTGTTAGACTTAAGATTGTTTTTCGTCATATTTTGTTTCACAGTAACAGCAATTAAGATGACAGTGCAAGGACACCTTACAATGAACTGAGAGAAGTGCCAAAGTGCACAAAAGACACTGAAAGACTTTATTTGTTCTCATAACTGTACTGGAAGCATAAAATAACTAGATGACAAACTCATTCCAATTTTATGTTAGAACGAAAGTAAACAGATGGTAAAACCCAGAAATGTCTTGAAACTACATGTGAGTCCTGATGATCCTTCCGGAATCATCATGCCTCACATGGGAGGCATTGTGACATTACAGCCTTTATCACTGCGATTTTTAATATGTAAAAGTTTTTTTTTCTGGATTTGCGTCAGTATGTGCGAACTTCTAACATATACCAATGAATGTTGTAACCAGATATCTTTGCCGCGCTCCTGAAAAGCGCAGAATATCACGATAGCTATAAACTGTTATACGCTGCTATCGATCAATAAAAAAAAAAAAACCGACGCACTTATGTTTCAAAATAACAATTGCCAGTTTTTACTTCTGCAGGGAGCCGCGCCGCTGTCTAGCTCTTCTGTGAATGTGTTGCGAGTCGGACGCAAAAGTATTGTGCTCCATACTGACATAATCATTTTATTGTAAAGTTAAGAGTTTAAGTGATTAAAAATATATGTAGCCACAAACAAGCGAGAATGTATATCGTAAAAAATTCGCTCCACCCCCACAATGGGTGGCCATGTTAATGTAAGTTTCCGTTTCATAATATAATACTTGAAGCCTTGAAGTTTATTTAATTTCAAAGAAAATCTCTCAACCTTATTTTCATTAATTATACTTGTGATAATCTTTTCTGTTTAAAAGATTTATGCAGCTTATGATCCAGCGTGTGTTCTGTCGGAACAGGAGGCTGTCGTGACGACATCGTTATAGTATTTATTCCAAGTTCTTTCAGTTCCGTTTATATGTTCGTACAAATCCAATCAGTTGGTCCCTTAGGTTTCTTTCATGTAACTTCCGTCTGTTTTCTCCGCGCGATCTTCCTCCGAAAAAAAAAATTTCTGTTCATTTTCTTTAGTAATTTTCGATATCGCGAATGAGAAAAGACAGCCGCCTCCTGCTCCGAACGGAACACCACGACTTTTCTAACGTCGGAGAGTACCGCACGAATTTTCCGCTAAAAGGTAATAGAGTTTCTTAAAGCTGGATCAATTACACATGTTGCTGCTGTTCTCCGACAAATCTGGTGTGATTAATAGTAATTTATTCTGTCACGACAAAAAGAACCAATTTCATTTTTACCAAAGCAACAAAGCTTTCAATTAAATTACTAAATATCATACCAGAAACTCCAGCTTCTTGATATTTACCTACATTTTGAGCCCATTTCTCAGTGAGGTACTACGAGGGCTATTCGGAAAGTAAGGAACGATGGGTCGCAATGAAAACTGTTTTATTTGCAACGGTTAGCTACACCTTCCAGCTACTTCTCTACATGGTCGCCGCTCAGACTTAGACATGTGTCGTAGCGTTATACCAACTTTTCAGTTGCCCCGTTACAGAAGATAGCCGCCAGTGCTTTTCGACAATTTTTTACTCTGGACTGCAGTTCGTTGCCTGTGTCAAAATATTGTCTTCATAGCCAGCGGTTGATTTGAGCAGAGATGAACCTCAGGGCTAGCCAATTTCGGGCTGTATTGTTGCTGATCAAACACTTCCCATCGAAAACGCTGCAGGAGCATCTTCATTGCCCCTGCAGAGTGCGGCCAAAAATTGTCGTGTAGAACGAACTGCACGACAGTTATGCTATGTGGATTGCTTAGCTTCAGGCGAAATATTTCGCCATGCCCTCATACTTGGCAGAAATCGCTAATTCCTAGCCGTCTTTACGTTCTCACCGTGAGCTCAGAACTGAAAAGAGCGACATGATGCGATCGACGGGCGTACTAGACACAGTGCCCAACGCACCTGTGCAAAGCTTCATCAGATTTTCACTGTATTTTCCATTTCGCGCCCGATCGCTCCTTACTTTCCGAATAACCCTCATATCTTTCCACTATACGAAATGTATGCTTCACCACTAACACGTGCTTTCTTAGTAGCATTTCTTTTATATTCTTCACTTCTTACAACACCTCCTTTTCCTTGGGAGAACCATCAAGCACAGTCCCGTTTTCCGCCATATTGTGGCTTTGTGAATGCTTTGGCGATACTCGCGCTCACACGTGGGAAAGCTTGCAAAGTGCTCAAGTCAGCGACTTAGGAATATTTCTGCAGTGCAGCTTATTTTCATATAGAATTTGTCACTCTTATAATATTAATTGCATAGGCAACTTTCTGTTTAGAGTATATGTCTATGTGCATGGACAAAGAAAATCGTTGTATATCAAATCCCTCCAAAAAGTGACTTGGGTACCTTTCTGCGATGATACATTTAATTACTGTCTGTATTTCCTGCAGCAGCATAGTACTAAATCACAATTACTGACGTCACACAGAATATTAATCCAATAGTGACTAACCATATTTTATGATATGCTGTGATTCTCGATCATCACATTCACGTCCGCTTCAATAATTACAATTGTCAATACTCTCGCTACCTTTTGGCTACGGTACTGACTCTGCCTGACAAACAGTGAGTGAGACACTTATTCAGTGCAGTAGCTCGAACGGCCCGCGACCAGTACGCGACTGTTCGCCTGCGCCCACACCACGAAGTCTCCCCGAACACCTGATAATGGTGTTCCTGACTCCAAACTCTGCAGCCAGTCACGGGCCTGGATTTTTCTTATGCTCATATAGGTTTCGGATGCTTTCAGACAATAACTACCGAGAACATTGCTCCCATGTCAGGTCAGCTAACTACTGTGCTGGTGGTTCCACGTCATTAGGATCCTCCTTCTCCGTTGTGCTCAGACTAAAGATCTTCGGCAGTATTGCACCGCCTTACAAAACCCGTGTAACACAATTGATACACATCTCCCCCTTACTTTATTTTCGAAATTGGAAATTCTCTAACACAATAAAAATTTTGAAATTTTAATTACCTACAAACTCTTTTGCCCACTCTTTTTATCCACAATTATAATCTTTCTCATCAGGTAAAGATTTAGGGCATTTCTGTTTCACTAATTCTAATCTTTTAAATCACTTTAATTAATATTTAATTAATTACTATAACTGTCAGTGTCATGGCGGCACAGTCATACAAATCAACATTAGTTTTGATGGTAGGCATATTGTGAGCTGTTCAAATTGAGGTTTTGTTGTGGTTCTATTGATGTCTGCCCTCAATGATGCTGTGCAGTTCAGCCATTTCTCTCCAGTCACCGTCTCATGACTCACTTATCATTTTACATGTAACGTACGATATTAACTTTTTGTCTTTTATCGTTCATTTTACTTCCAGCTGGTGTTATAATAAGGAGAGTGCTTTATAGTTCCACAAGAGAATGCAGGTGTTCCACACTTGACCTGCTAGATTTGTTGTAGGAATTTTGTTTGTTAGACACTCATCTCAAACTTTGCATGGTTGTAACTATCGCCATTCAGACCAGTATATGCTGCATGCATTCGTGTCGACGGCTCATCTGCAAAAGTAACAATTCCTATGGTGCTCTATGATGTCATCTGGAAACAAAGAGCTTATACCTCGTTGTTGTAACATTCCTTACAAGTCTTCAACCCATATCTGCATTTTATGAACGTCTGTGAACCAACTGTCAAACATATTTCTATATTATACTTTTATTGATCAATCATTTGTGTGCATTCTTCTCTCACCCATACATACTAAGATTTCTGCTTCCTGGTTAACTGATGGCGGAATTACTCGTCGCTAATAGTCTTAATACCTTCTAGTGGGAGATATACCTATCGTTTACTGAATACCCTTAATATCTTTTAGATTAGATTTAGATTAGATAATTTTTTCATTCCATAGATCCGTGCTGAGGAGATCCTCGTGGATGTGGAACATGTCAATATTTTTTTAAGCTGAAATAACAATACTAATAGTATGAATATATACCAATACATCATTTGTTTCTATTAAAAAAATTCGTCAATGGAGGAGAAGGAATTGGCCACTAGTAAGTCTTTCAGGCTCCATTTAAACTCATTTTTATTTGTAACTAAATTTTTTATGTTTGCTGGCAAATTATTGAAGATGAGTGTTCCTGAGTAGTGGATCCCTTTTTGAACTAAATTAAGTGCTTTTAAATCCTTGTGTAGATCATTTTTGTTCCTGGTATTGTATGTATGAACTGAGCTGTTTGTTGGAAAAAGAGATATATTATTTAGGACAAATTTCATTAAGGAGTAAATATACTGAAAAGCAGTAGTTATTATACCCAGTTCTTTGAAGAGGTTTCTACAGGATGTCCGTGAATTTACTCCACAAATAATACGTATTACACGCTTTTGGACTCTGAAAACTTTTGTTTGACTTGAAGAGTTACCCCAAAATACTATACCATAGGACATTATGGATTGAAAGTAGGTAAAGTATGCAAGTTTTTCATTTTTATGTCGCCTATGTCAGCTAACACTCCAATTGTAAATACAGATTTGTTAAGGCGTTTCTGCAGTTCTGTGGTGTTCCCCCCAAAACTGAATTTATTATCAAGTTGTAATCCCAGGAATTTAAGACTGTCAACCTCTTCTATCTGCTCTTCTTTGTACTTTATGCATATGGTGGGCGGAAACCTCTTACAGGTTCTGAATTGCATATAGTGAGTCTTTTCGAAGTTTAATATCGGTGAGTTGGCTTTAAACCATTTATTAGTATCCATGAAAATATCATTAGCAGATATTTCTAAACTACACTATACTATTTATTGCAATACTTGTGTCATCTGCAAACAAAACGAAATCTGCTTCTGGCAGTGTAACTGATGAGAGATCATTAATGTACACAAGAAAAAGTAATGGCTGTAAGATGGATCCTTGTGGGACACCACATGTAATTTGTTCCCATTCTGGTGGTGACTGATGACTTAATTCACTAATCCCTTACTCTGACACCCTTTGTTTCCTGTTAGTGAGGTATGAGTTGAACCATTTTGCAGCAGTGCCCGTGACACCATAGAATTCTAATTTATTTAAAAGGATGTTGTGGTTCACACAGTCAAATGCCTTTGACAAATCACAGAAAATATGTGCTGCTTGTAATTTGTCATTTAATAAATTAAGTACATTTTCACTGTAGGTGTAAATAGCCTCCTCAATATCAGAACCCTTCAGAAATCCAAACTGTGGTCTTGATAATATATTATTTGTGGTCAGATGGTTGAGAAGCTGCCTGTACATTGTTGTTGTTGTTGTGGTCTTCAGTCCTGAGACTGGTTTGATGCAGCTCTCCATGCTACTCTATCCTGTGCAAGCTTCTTCATCTCCCAGTACTTACTGCAACCTACGTCCTTCTGGATCTGCTTAGTGTATTCATCTCTTGGTCTCCCTCTATGATTTTTACCCTCCACACTGCCCTCCAATGCTAAATTAGTGATACCTTGATGCCTCAGAACATGTCCTACCAACCGATCCCTTCTTCTAGTCAAGTTGTGCCACAAGCTACTCTTCTCCCCAATTCTATTCAATACATCCTCATTAGTTATGTGATCTACCCATCTAATCTTCAGCATTCTTCTGTAGCACCACATTTCGAAAGCTTCTATTCTCTTCTTGTCTAAACTATATATCGTCCATGTTTCACTTCCATACAGGGCTACACTCCATACAAATACATTCAGAAACGACTTCCTGACACTTAAATCTATACTTGATGTTAACAAATTTCTCTTCTTCAGAAATGCTTTCCTTGCCATTGTCAGTCTACATTTTATATCCTCTCTACTTCGACCATCATCAGTTATTTTGCTCCCCAAATAGCAAAACTCCTTTACTACTTTAAGTGTCTCATTTCCTAATCTAATTCCGTCAGCATCACCAGACTTAATTCGACTACATTCCATTATCCTCGTTTTGCTTTTGTTGATGTTCGTCTTATATCCTCGTTTCAAGACACTGTCCATTCCATTCAACTGCTCTTCCAAGTCCTTTGCTGTTTCTGACAGAATTACAATGTTATCGGCGAACCTCAAAGGTTTTATTTCTTCTCCATGGATTTTAATGCCTACTCCAAATTTTTCTTTTGGTCATTACTTTTTCTAAAATTTTTGAGAATGCTGGAAAAAGTGAAATCGGTCTGTAGTTTGATGGTATCTCTTTATCCCCTTTCTTGAATAGAGGCTTAACATCTATATATTTTAGCCAGCCAGGAAATGTCCCAGTTATAATTTACTAGTTACACAAGTAACTTAGAAATGTACTAAACTGACAAGAACATGCCTTAATTAACTTCGTTGATATTTCATCATAACCACTAGAATGCTTTAAGATTTTATTATGGAAGTTATTTCTTTTGGTGAAGTGAGTGACATATTCATGTACCTGAAGTTATTTGTAAAGGCTAGTTTCAGATATTCAAGGGCATTATTAATTGATCCTGACAATCCCATTCTATAAGTAACGGATAGAAAGTACTTGCTAAATAGATTTGCCAAACTATGCCCATCGGTTACAAATGTGTCATCTACCCTTCATGCTATTTTCTCCTGTTTCTTTCTGGTTCTACCAGTCTCCTCTTTCACTATGTTCCATATTGTTTTTATTTTGTTCCCTGACATTGCTATCTTCTTCTCGTAGTGCATTTATTTGATGTCTGAATTACTTTTTTTAGTATTTTACAGTATTCCTTGTATTTAACTAAATCGTCAGCATTGGAGCTATTCTTGGTCGACTGATACATTTTCCATTTTGTCTTGCAGGAAATCTTTATTCCTTGTGTAATCCATGGTTTTATTATAGACTTCTGTTTAATTTGGGTAACTATTAGAGGAAAACAGTTTTCAAACATGGTACTGACATTGTTCATGAATGTGTTATATTTTTCATTCATGTCATGAGCACTATAAACATTTCTCCAGTTCATATCTTTGAGCAGTTTTCTAAAACACTCAATTTTTGGTTGATTGACTATTCTCCTGTACTCAGATTTAGCAGTCTTGATAATCTGCTTAGAATTTCCATCTGACAGAAGGAGGTGCATGTCATGATCTGATAGTCCATTTATTACCAGTGTTATGATATGGTTTTGTTCCTTTGATTTGTCTATAAAAATGTTATCAATGGCTGTCCTTGAGGATTTAGTGATCCGATTTGGAAAGTTTACAGTGTGAGTTAAATTGAAAGACAATATTACTAACAGCAGTAAATGTTTACTGGAAGATTGCATTAGAAAATCTGTATTAAAGTCACCAGCAATCAAAACTTCTTTGTTTCTTCCTGTTAAATAACCCAAAAGAGCTTCTAGACGATTTATGAATAGATTATAATTTCCTGCAGATGCTCGGTAAATAGTTACTATTATATAAGATCTGTTATGGAACTCTACTTCTGTTTCAAATGCTTCTAGATGCTGCTCTAAGCCGAATTTATTAATGTGAATGTTCTTGAATTTATGGCAGTTTTTAATAAATGTGGCAACTCCTCCTCCATCCATACCTACTCTGCAGAGGTAGGAAGCCTGAAATGTCTAACATATCTATACCAGTGGTCACTTGATGTTCAGAGAGGCAGATTATGTCAATTTGGTTAGATGAATTCATTTCATCAATACAAATGACTAGTTCATCAACATTATTTCTAAGTCCCAGAATGTTCTGGTGTAATAAAGATAACTGATACTGCATACTAATGGGATTATAACTGCTTTGGCGAAGATGAACTGGCAGTTTCTGATTACTTTATGTTAATCATTGTTTAAATGGAGGCTGTATGCTAAAATGTGACTCCTGTTCACCTGTTTTCTCAAACTGAGTCTGTCTGCCAATCTCTCTTAAAACTCGTTTTCTTTCCCCCTCCCCTATCCTAAAAAAGGCAGACACCTGTGACCACTGGCATTTTACCACTTGTGACAGTGTCCCCCCTTAAGTTTTCTGTAATCAACCCAGACAGTTTGCCCTTCCCTTTCCTATTGAGGTGAAGGCCATGCCTAGTGTAGGTCATGCCTGGTTAATGAAGGATTTACCTGTCCTCTATTTAATAACCTCTAACGTGTAATATCATTAATATTTTTCTAGTGCCGGAGTATTCGTCGCCCGCTGAATTAGTTTTATACCCTTAACAACTATAATGTCTGCAGCTCGTGGTAGCGTTCTCGCTTCCTGTGCGCGGTGTCACGGGTTCGATTCCCGGCGGGGTCAGGGATTTTCCCTGCCTCGAGATGACTGGATGTTGTTGTGTTGTCTTCATCATCATCATTCATCCCCATTACGGTCGGAGGAAGGCAATGGCAAAACCACCTCCACTACGACCTTGCCTAGTCGGCGGTGCGGGTCTCCCGCATGGTTCCCTATGCTCCTCTGAGTATGGGACCTCATCATCATCATCATCAACAACTATAATACAGTAAACTGTTTGTTGCCTACATTCTTACTTGGCTTTCTTACTTGGCTTATACTTTCGATCTTACCTCATTTTCTTAACCATTCTATGGCACTCGCAAGTTTGATAAATAAAGGTGACTGCCTATCGATTTCTCCAATATATCTGTATGCCTCTTGCTGTTTGTTTATATACCTATCGTTCCTTAACGTAATGTTTTAGTATATTATTCCCAACGTCTGAAGAGACATGTTTGCTATCTTTTATTTATGCTATCCTCTTCATACACTGTTTATACTTCGTTTCGACTTACCTTCATACTAAAGTTGTTATTGGCTCTGTTGACAGTCTTTTTCATATTGTAAATTGGTATATAGAACTTAATTTCGGTAGACAGAGACTTGAAGAAAGATAAGCTTTGCGTTTGTTAACGATAGACAGAATAGTAAGTTTCTGGGTCACACATAAAACGCTAATGCATGTAATGTGACCAAAACTTCGGAACCCTGTGTCATCATCCACGTGTGCTGAATACTCTATGTAATCAAAAGTATCCGGACACGTGGCTGAGAATGATTTACAAGTTCGTGGCGCCCTCCATCGTTAAGGCTGGATTTCAATATGGTGTTGGCCCAGATTACCTCTGACGACAGCTTCCACTCTCGCAGGCATACCTTCAATCAGGTGCTGGAAGGTTTCTTAGGGAATGGCAGCCCATTCTTCACGGAGTGCTGCACTCAGGAGAGGTATCGATGTCGGTCGGTGAGGCCTGGCACGAAGCCGGCATTCCAAAACATCCCAACGTAACCTATAGGATTCAGGTCAGGACTCTGTGCAGGCCAGTCCACTACAGGGATGTTACTGTTGTGTAACCACTCCGTCACAGGCCGTGCATTATGAACAGGTGCTCGATCGTGTTCAAAGATGCAATCGCCATCCCCGAATTGCTCTTCAACAGTGGGAGCAAGAAGGTGCTTAAAACATCAATGCCCTGTGGTGTGATAGTGCCACGCAAAACGACAAGAGGTGCAAGCCCCCTCCACGAAAAACGCGACCACACCATGACACCACCGCCTCCGAATTTTACTGTTGGCACTACACACGCTTGCAGACGACGTTCACGGGGCATTCGCCATACCCACACGTTGCCATCGGATTGCCACATTGTGTACCGTGATTCGTCAATGCACACAACGTTTTTCCACTGTTCAGTCGTCCAATGTTTATGCTCATTACAGCAAGTGAGGCGGTGTTTGGCATTTAAGGGCATGCTGTTTGGCTTACGAGCAGCCGCTCGACCATGAAATCCAAGTTTTGTCACCTCCTGCCTAACTGTTATATTACTTTGCAGTGGATCCTGATGCAGTTTGGAATTGTGTGATGGTCTGAATAGATGTCTGCCTATTACACATTATGACCCTCTTCAACTGACGGCGGTCTCTGTCAGTCAACAGACGAGGTCGGCCTGTACGCTTTTGTTCTGTATTTGCCCCTTCACGATTCCACTTCGCTATCACATCGGAAACAGTGGACGTAGGGATGTTCAGGAGTATGGAAATCTCGCGTACAGACGTATGACACAAGTGACATCCAATCTTCTGACCACGTTCGAAATCCGTGAGTTCCGCGGCGCGTCCCATTCTACTCTCTCACGATGTCTAATGACTACTTCTTCTTCTTAAGTTGCCAATCCTAAGATTGATTTTCAGCAGCTCTCCATTCAGTGCGATTGTCGGCCAGCCTCCGTGAAACTTCCGCATCCTAGGTCCTGCATTATCTGGCTTATGTACTTTCTTCTAGGTCTGCCTCTTGCCCTTTTGCCCTCCACAAGGCCTTCCGTTATAGTGTGGAGAAGACTTTCGTGTCTCATAATGTGTCCCATCCATATATCTCTCCTCTTCTTGACCGTCTTCCAAAGAACTGGAACTTCCTCCGCTCTCTGCAGGACTTCTTCATTTGTCATCCTGGCCGTCCATGGAATTTTTAACATCCTTCGCAGACACCACATTTCGAATCCTTCAATCCTTCTTCTTTCGTCCTCTCCAAGTGTCCAGGTTTCGCTGCCGTAGAGAAGCACTCTCCCAACAAAGGTCTTTATTAATCGCTTCCTTAACGACAGACTTATCATATTTGATGTGAGGAGTCCTTTCCTTTTATAGAATGCAATCTTTGCCTGATTTATTCTACTTATTACATCTTTCCTACTACGACCATCTGATGTTATTCTGCTTCCCAAGTAGACAAAGTCTTGTATTTCTTTCAGCTTCTCTCCATTCAGCATTATATTCGTAATTGCTTGATTATTTTGTTTGCTTGCAACTAAGATTTTTGTTTTTCACTTATTAATTTTCATGTTGTACCGTGTAGCAAGAGTGTTTTCCATTTCCTCCAACACTACTTGTAATTCTTCCTCATTTTCCGCTAGGACAGCAATGTCATCCGCAAAACGCAGCATATCAACTATTTTTCCCTGGATCCTGATTCCATTAGCTTGTCCTAACTTTTCTCTGACCTTGTCCATTGCTTTCTGTATGTACATATTAAAGAGGACAGGGGTGAGTGCACATCCCTGTCTCACACCCTGTTTAATTTTTGCTTGTTGTTGATGTTCCCCACATCTCACTATTGCCACCTCTTCTTTGTATATGTTCCATATCGTTCTCCTGTCCTTGTACTTAGCTCCAGTTTCCCTCAATATCTGGAATAGTTTTTTCCATTCAACCTTATCAAAGGCTTTTTCGAGGTCAATAAATGCTATGTAGGTGTCCTTTCCTTTTTCCATTCTTTTTTCTATTATGAGCCTTAGGGCCATAATGGCTTCTCGCGTACCTCTCCCTCTTCTAAAGCCAAACTGGTCTTCTGTGAGCATGCATTCCACGTTCCCTTCAATTCTTCTGAGGAGGATGGTCGTCAAAATTTTTGATGCATGTGATGTTAGGCTGAGGGTTCTGTATTGTGCACACGATTTTGCTGGCATTTTCTTTGGTAATGGAACAATAATACACTTTTTGAAGTCCTCAGGCAGCTCTCCAGTATCATATATTTGGCAGATTAATTTATACAATTTATCTTTTATTTCTGTTCCAGCTGCTTTGATGATTTCTGCAGGCAATGAGTCAATTCCTGGTGCTTTTCCGTGCTTAAGTGCCTGTAGTGCCTGATCAGATTCAGACCTTAGTATGCTGTCTCCTAGTTCATCTTTATCTACTTCGTCCTCACTTTCAATCATGTCATCTTGTACGTTGCCTCCATATAATTTCTCTAGGTATTCCTTCCACGTAAGTGCTATATCTTCATGATTATACACCATCTTATTATCCTCTCTTATTAGGGCATTACATCTAATCCTTTGTCCTCCTGAGAAGAAGCGTTTCACTGTTTTGTATGCTAATTCAAGGTTCCCTTTCTTCAGAAGGTCTTCAACTTCTTTGCATCTGTTTTCAAGGAATCTTTCTTTTACTTGCTTCAACTTCCTGTTGGTTTTGTTCCTAAGCACTCGGTATGCCGTTTTCCCTTCTTCCGTTTCATTATTTTTGAGCTTCCTTCTTTCCTCAAACATAAGTATTATTTCATCAGTTATCCACTCCTTCCTCTTTTCAGGTTTTTGTTTTCCAATTATCTCTTCAGCTGCTTTTATTAGGCCATCTCTCATATTTTCCCAATGTTGTTCTACATTCTCTATAGGATGCTGTTGAATTAGATCCTTAGCCCTTTCTTGGAACTCCTTCTGCGTCTCACGGTTTCCAAGCTTCCCTATATCCAGTTTTCCATTTCCTATTTTCTTCCTTATGCATTTGAACTTGAGTCGGCATTCCGCAACAACCATGTTGTGATCACTCACAATATCTGGGCTTGCGTATGCTCTAGAGTCTTTTAGTTGATTTCTAAATCTATTTTTGACTAGAATGTAATCAATTTGGCATCGTTCTCTATCCCCTGGTGACTTCCAGGTGTATCTTCTAGGGGGGTGATGTTGAAACCACGTGTTCTATATTATCAGTTGATTCCTGTTACAAAATTCTATAAGTCGGTCTCCTCTATCATTCCTTTTACCAAGGCCGTAGCGTCCAACAGCTGGCTGTACCTCTTTATCTCCTACTATTGCGTTCCAGTCTCCCATGATTATTAAATTTGTTTCTCCTTTGATTCCTCTCAAGGCTCCATTTAACTCTTCATATACAGCTTCAACTTCCTCATCCTCCTGGTTTGTGGTAGGCATATAGACGTGTATCACAACCGTCTCTGTAGGTTTGGTATCCAGACTGACAAGTATTATCCTTCCTCCATATTGTATATGACTACTGAGGACGCTGATATGGAGTACCTGGCAGTAGGTGGCAGCACAGTGCACCTAATATTAAAAACGGAAATTTTTTGGGGTGTCCGGATACTTTGGTCACATAGTGTAGTTGATAAATCCCTGAGACCTTGACGCTATCTGCTGTCATTTCTTTCTTTCTTTATTTATTTAAACGTCTAGTTCCGTAAGACCAAATAGAAGAGCAAATCTCCAAGCTCATGGAACGTGACAGTACATGAAATTACAACATAAAAGTAATAATTGTTAAAAATTAAATGTTTATGGACCCAAAAAATGTCAAGCCATAAGTTTAAGTAAACGTAATCAACAATATAACATAAGAATAAGCTTGATTTTTCGAGGAACTCCTCAACAGAAAAGAAGGAGTGACTCATGACGAAATTCTTCAGATTAGATTTGAAAGCGCGTGGATTCCTGGTAAGATTTTTGAATTCTTGTGGTAGCTCATTGAAAATGGATGCAGATGTATACTGCACAACTCTCTGCACAAGAGTTAAGGAAGAGCGATCCAAATGCAGATGGGATTTCTGCCTAGTATTAACTGACTGAAAGCTGCTAATTCTTGGGAATAAGCTGATATTGTTAACAAGAAACGAAAAAGTTTTAAAGAATTGAGAAGCCAATGTCAAAATACCCAGACTAGTGAACAGGGGTCGACAAGAGGTTCGCGAGCTTAAACCAATCATTGCTCGAACTGCCCGTTTCTGAGCCAAAAATATCCTTCTAGAATGGGAAGAGTTACCCCTAAATATAATACCATACGACAAAGCGAATGAAGAGAAGCAAACAGAAATATTTTAGAAATACCCGTTATACTAGAGGGCAAATCATTTATGTAAATAAGGAACAGGAGTGACCGCAATACTGACCCCTGGGCACCCCTCCCCCCCCCCCCCTCCCCCTATTTGACCGTAACCCACTCAGACACCACATCACACATATTATCACCAATTTGAATAATGACGTTTTGCTGTCTGTTGCTAAAGTAAGAGGTGAATCAGTTGTGAGCTGCTCCTCGTATTCCGTAATGGTCCAACTGCTGGAGCAATATTAGGTGGTCAACACAATCAAACGCCTTAGTTAAATAAAAAAATATGCCCAGCGTTCGAAACCTTTTGTTTAATCCATCCAGTACCTCACAGAGAAAAGATAATATAGCATTTTCCGTTGTTAAACCACTTCTAAAGCCGAACTGTAAATCTGATAGCAAAATATGTGATACAAAACTATCAATTATCATTACATACACAGCCTTTCAATAACCCTGGCAAACACTGATGGCCTAGAAATAGGTCTAAAATTGTCTACATTATCCCTTTCTCCCGTTTTATGAAGCGGCTTTACTACTGAGTGCTTTAATCGTTCAGGAAACTGATCATTCTTAAAGGAAAATCTACAAATATGGCTAAATACAGGGCTAACATGTGCAGCACAGCACTTTAATATTCTGCTAGGCACTCCATCATATCCGTGAGAGTGCTTAGTGCTTAGTGATCATCATCACTCTCACCTTCTACACCTGACTTAATTGACACCTTCGCAAGATATGCGTCATATTCTCCCCGTTCATCAAGAAATATTATATCCTGTTCATTTTCCTCATCAGCAACATCTGTGTGTGACCAGATTCCATGTATTACATTAAAGAATAAGTCTACAATTTCGTCTGCTGTGATTAATTCGTCACAGTATTGATTTACCTTCACCTCCTTTTTCGTGCTTTCTTTACTTACTGATCTTCCCTTACACCAGCCTTCACAATCACAGTTTAGTAGTGTTTTAATATTTAAAAGTTCATCTTCTCATAGATCTATTCGTGTTTTACAAAGCGAACGACTTCTGTGAATTTCTTCTTTCCTTGCATCACATTTTTGTGTGCCATGTTACTCCCATGAGTTGTTGAGTTATCGACTACCGTTTTTCTTTGCTTTGTCAATTACATCAGTCTCTTACCCTCTGCACCTTCATTCTGAATCCCCTTATGTTTCCTTTAATCTGACAAGTTGTACTTTCTTACGCCATCGCCATCTTATTCTTTGTGATAAATCGTGCGATATGTATCTGCGGTGTTCAGTGTCGACTACCCTGTCTTTGAATCTGCACTGTCCACTCACAGTAACCTGACCACTCAACAAAAGACTGAATAACCGCCTTTTGCAGGGCGGACCACTGCAAGACATGCAACGAAAAAAGCATGCGAAGTTCAGAAGAACGCGAAATCCCGAAGATTGGCTAAAATTTACAGACGCGCGAAATTTGGCACGGACTTCAATGCGAGATGCCTTTAATAGGTTCCACAACGAAACATTGTCTCGAAATTTTGAAGAAAATCCGAATAAATTCTGGTCGTATGTAAAGTACACAAGCGGCAAGACGCAGTCAATACCTTCGCTGCGCAGTGCCGATGGTGCTGTTACCGACGACTGTGCCGCTAAAGCGGAGTTATTCAACGCAGTTTTCCGAAATTCCTTCACCAGGGAAGACGAATGGAATATTCCAGAATTTAAAACACGAACAGCTGCTAGCATGAGTTTCTTAGAAGTAGATACCTTAGGGGTTGCGAAGCAACTCAAATCGCTTGATACGGGCAAGTCTTCAGGTCCAGATTGTATACCGATTAGGTTCCTTTCAGATTACGCTGATACAATAGCTCCGTACTTACCAATCATATACAACCGCTCGCTCACCGATAGATCTGTACCTGCAGACTGGAAAATTGCGCAGGTCGCACCAGTGTTTAAGAAGGGTAGTAGGAGTAATCCATCGAACTATAGACCTATACATTGACGTCGGTTTGCAGTAGGGTTTTGGAGCATATACTGTATTCAAGCATTATGAATCACCTCGAAGGGAACGATCTATTGATACGTAATCAGCATGGTTTCAGAAAACATCGTTCTTGTGTAACGCAGCTAGCTCTTTATTCGCGCGAAATAATGGCCGCTATCGACAGGGGATCTCAAGTTGATTCCGTATTTCTAGATTTCCGGAAAGCTTTTGACACCGTTCCTCACAAGCGACTTCTAATCACACTGCGGGCTTAGGGGCTATCGTCTCAGTTGAGCGACTGGATTCGTGATTTCCTGTCAGGAAGGTCGCAGTTCGTAGTAATAGACGGCAAATCATCGAGTAAAACTGAAGTGATATCAGGTGTTCCCCAGGGAAGCGTCCTGGGACCTCTGCTGTTCCTGATCTATATAAATGACCTAGGTGACAATCTGAGCAGTTCTCTTAGGTTGTTCGCAGATGATGCTGTAATTTACCGTCTAGTAAGGTCATCCGAAGACCAGTATCAGTTGCAAAGCGATTTAGAAAAGATTGCTGTATGGGGTGGCAGGTGGCAGTTGACGTTAAATAACGAAAAGTGTGAGGTGATCCACATGAGTTCCAAAAGAAATCCGTTGGTATTCGATTACTCGATAAATAGTAGAATTCTCAAGGCTGTCAATTCAATTCTTGATCTCTCTTCACTTTCCGCAAGAATTTCATGCGTTCTTAGTGCATCAAGTAGTTCACCTCTTTCCGTTAATTTGACCTGGGTGTAAAAATTACGAACAACTTCAGTTGGAAAGACCACATAGACAATATTGTGGGGAAGGCGAGGGAAAGGTTGCGTTTCATTGGCAGGACACTAAAGAGACAGCTTACACTACACTCGTTCGTCCTCTGTTAGAATATTGCTGCGCAGTCTGGGATCCTTACCAGGTGGGATTGACGGAGAACATCGAAAAGGTGCAAAAAAGGACAGCTCGTTTTGTATTATCACGTAATAGGGGAGAGAGTGTGGCAGATATGATACGCGAGTTGGGATGGAAGTCATTAAAGCAAAGACGTTTTTCGTCGCGGCGGGATCTATTTACGAAATTTCAGTCACCAACTTTCTCTTCCGAATGCGAAAGTATTTTGTTGAGCCCAACCTACATAGGTAGGAATGATCATCAAAATAAAATAAGAGAAATCAGAGCTCGAACAGAAAGGTTTAGGTGTTCGTTTTTCCCGCGCGCTGTTCGGGAGTGGAATGGTAGGGAGATAGTATGATTGTGGTTCGATGAATCCTCTGCCAAGCACTTAAATGTGAATTGCATAGTAATCATGTAGATGTAGATGTAGATGAAGAGAGTCAGTGAAACGGTGGGAGGTATCGACAGGGGCATGTAGTAATGGCGACTCCAGTGCTGTGGTCAGCTGCACCGGGTTTCTCGGTTGAGGACCCGTGGTGCGAACAGCCCGATCAAGCTGGTCCCACAGATTCTCGGTTGGGCTTCAGTCCTGGGAGTTTGGTGATCAGGAGAATACGGATGACTCCTCCTGGTGCGCTTAAAACCTCGCACGTACACTGTTGACTGTGTGACATGTTGCATAGTCCTGTGGTAGGTGACATAGTACGGAGGATGTACACGGTCCCCAAGGATAGATGCATGCTTGTGTTTGCTCCACTATGTCTTCCACAATGAAGAAATCACTCAGGGAGAGCCGTCCGGCCTGGGCCTTTATGATGGCTGTTGTAGGCTGTTGTGCTTTCAGACGTTTCTCACCGTACGTGCCAACAGACATCTGTGAGATGGAGCATAAAACGCGATTCGTCTATATAGGCCTCCTGTCACGACTCAGTGGACGCTCAGTTGCGGCACTGACGTGCAAATTCCAGCCTTCGTCGGCGATGAACAGTAGCCAGCATGGATGCATGAACCAGGCGCCTGCTCATGAGGTCCACATGTAGCAATGGCCACTGGACCGTCGTTGAATAGACACTGTTGACAGCCGCTTGGTTCATCTGAGCGGTCAGCTGCTCAACAGTTTCCACAACTGACGATCGCCCCTGTCATTTATAACCCGAGGTGCACCACAGTTACCGTGGAGCCAGTTTTGGACAGCTCCATTTTGCCATGGACGGAATACTTTAGTCATGGCGGCACGCAAACCGTTTTCAAATTTAGCCGTTTCCACTCTTGGCCCAAAAGCCAATGATCATGCCCTATGCGATGTCAGATAAATCACACCATTTCTTCATTAAGACAACTAGTGCAGTGTTTTCTGTGTCCCGCACTCTTTTAACTTGCTTAATTCTCATTGCAACAACTTCTGTTTTGCCAACCAGGATGGAATGTGGTCTCACTCTAAAACCGTCATCTGGCATTACTTCAAAGCTATACGTTGTAAGACGTCGTGGTCCCCTGACCTTCACTGCTTACATATTCCGCCTTCACAATCATATTCCGCACATCAAGACGCTTCATTCGAACCCAAATTCGATAAGATAAAGTCAAAGTTGTATGAATTCATGTAAACGATATGCAAATAACTAATAAATCGCAAATGTTCACCGTGGTTGAAATACTCGAGGCTGGTGTACACACACACATTCCAGACACGACGGTCACAGGAGCTTTGAGTTCGGGAGAGAAACCACACGCCAGGATGCCAGTCCCAACCCACCTACGTCGGCCAGTGACTGCCCGTAGAGCAGACAGCGTTTGCCCGAGTGAAAGGACGACCCCGTGTTTGGCTTAAAAACAAATTCCGCTACATTGTGTGTCAGCGGCCAGAATACGCATTCTTTACACATAGCACGCAGTTTCAGAGATTTTCACAGGGAGACAGCAAACGCCAAACGCCGATACTACAGATTTCCGGATTGGTCGCCTTAAACGAAACATCATTCTCCCGTTTTAGAAGAGCCACGCTGATTGGCAGACGATATTTCTGACGCCTTGAGCTGAAGGAGTAATGGAAGGGACCGAAAGATATACCCCTTCACGTCTGGTGTGGAGAGGGGCCGTTCCGTTGTCACTCTTGGAGCGAGAACACGTAACGAGAGTGTGTGCGCTCGTACGTGTGCTCAAAGAGCGAGGAACAAGTCTCTCCTCAGTACTTCACTGGGAGAGCACCTCTGTCGAGAGTGAATCATAGTGCGACTCTATATTGAGTCCTTGCGATTAAGCGTTGTTCACTGTGTTGGCTGCCACACTTATTGTGAAGTGTGCACGGACAGAGTTATAGTTAAACGCCTGCGAGCGAAATTTTGAGTGGCATTGCGGTGGACTGGTTATCTGACCGGTGTACCACGCCAATAGTTAGACCAGGGGCGAATAGGAGTCCTTGACTTCATCAAGGCATAGGGAGAGTTTGATTGGCGAAGGTCAATCCAGATAGAACGAGAATTATCTTATTTGTCAGCAGCGAGCGGCGCAGACAGCAGTCATCGCAGCTTACGGTATTGTGCGCTACAGCTCTTGCGAGTCCCATAGTTCCTCCACAACAGTACACTTCACTGCATTTCACACGCAACAGCCTCAACCGTACCTAGCAACATTCCAACGGATAATTACTCAAGTTGAGTAGGCGCAGCTCTCAGCCATTCTGCCAAGTCAATAACAATCTTAAACTTTGTATAGAAATTTCATTATCGAATCCTATCCTGAAGAGGTAACTCACATTCCGAAAAGAACCTGGAAATAACGTGTTCAGTTCATAACTAAAAGTGCCATTGTGATTTCTCAGAATTTTTGCAAAATAAATAATAATTTTCGTTAGTTTCATGTTTTTCTTACACTAACTAGCACTACTCCAGTACCCAAGTGTCCCACTAGTTACGTAAGAAATTTTGTGAATTTTTGTGTCATTTCCTTACAGCGGACGACTCCAGAAGATATTTATTGCTGAAAGTTTTTCAGGCATTTCTCTTTCTAGAACGTTAGGAGCATCTGTCTGACTTCTGTAGTAGTGTGGGGGTGGAAATTGCATCTTGCAGGAGCCACAGGGTAAAGGGTACATCTCAGATCAATCCCATGCTCACAACGTATAGTTCCTAATTAACGCTGCTTCTGGTGTAAAAACCAGATTGTATTTGTATAAAATATTTTGTAATGATATCCCCTCTGTAGTACTCTAGCTTTCTACTGTTGCCACCATTTGACATATCTTGTTGTTGACTTTAGCCCGCATCCCATTACCTATACGCTGATATTCACTGATCCTGGTTGTTTGTTTGGTGCGTTGCACAAGAAAAGTTTTCTCGTTATCTTCACCTTGATCTCTCTTTCCTTTCCGCAAGAATTTCATGCATTGTTAGTGCATCAAGTACTTCACCTCTATTTGCGTTAATTTGACTAACTACAGAATTCGGATATTTACTAACCAGTTTACACCTACTCTCAAGTTTAATACCAACATTACATTAACTATATATCTCCTGCTATTGATCATGAAATTTGATATATCTGTGTTCTTATTTGCATACTTTTAGCAACACATGCTGCAACTGTTGTTATTCCTTGCACCAGTAATTCTGAGGACTCATTACTTACCTTAATCTTATCACACAGGTTTTGTGCTATGGTGCTTATCTCCGAGCCGGAATCCACTACGGCTACCGCATTGAAATCATAGCTCTGAATACTGATTGTGGTTTGAAATGATTCAGAAATTTCTCTGTGACCTTCCTCCGTCAACACCTCTTTAATGTTGTCCGTATGACATGCTATAAAGTTGATCTTTGGTCCATCGGCACACACAGTTTGTGATCAGAACACATCTGAACGTTCTGAGAGTCTCCACGAGATGAGGCCTCCTATTCATTGTTTTCATTATGATGACCATTACACTCTCTCGACTCCCTACGATAATTTTCTTTTTCTTTCCCTCTACGATATCTACCCTTTCCTCTTCCGAAAAGGTTGATGTATGATTACGCCGGCCCTACACATATATTGCACATCCTCTTCTCGGTTTCGTCATGCGTCTATTTGCAACGGCGTCATATTAAACCTTGGTGATGGCACTTCATTTCTTGGTACATCGTTGTCTCCGTTATCTCTCCATCTTTTCCTGAGCCAACCTTCTAAATTTTGGTGATTACCCGCCAACGGATCTAGCTGACCCAACGTCTGGAAAACTGTATTGACATAAAATTTAACTGTTTAATTTCTCCTGTAGTAGCACAGATAACTCTAACATTCTGAGAAATAGATGCGACTCTTTAAGCGGATCGTTCAGATACAAATTCTTTTCTAAATAGGCTAGGAAAAACTGTTTGTAACTTTTACATCAACTACTATTCAAATTACAATCTTACGGCTCCTCTCATGTAATTCTGATGGCTGCTCGACAACATTGATTCATGAATCATTTTATTAATTGACTGTATGTGTCGCATTCCGCAAGATAATACTTGACCTTTTAGCCTGCTAATCACGCACCCATCTTCTTCTTATCATCCTATTGTTCTGGAAATATTCCTTCATACTGTTGGTTGAATGCCACTGGATGGATGTTACCTTTAGCAGCAAAACTGCGAAACTTAAGCACACAGAAGTACTGATCGTCAGACATAATATCATTCTTGTTTTTATCTTTCGATTTTCTTGCTCATATCACGCCTCAAGGCTCTGCTTTATTTCAGGCTTCTCCTGATCAACATGCCGAGCTTCTGCCTCGGGCCTACTGTTAACTCTTGTCAGATTTCTCGCAGTTCTGAGTTACATTACGTTTCAGCCACTTCTGCTCTCTTGCACAAATCAGCAAGAACCTATGCTATATTGCCGTCTTCCTGTTTATAAGCGAATTCGCAAATCTCATTAGTTTCTTTTATATTACTCACTATCTGTACTACATTAATTGCAAGCGCTCTATCCTAGGCTCCTATGCTTCAAGCAACTCCAGTACTTCTTCTGTTGTTGTTGTTGTTGTTGTTGTTGTGGTCTTCAGTCCAGAGACTGGTTTGATGCAGCTACTCTATCCTGTGCAAGCTTCTTCTGATATGGCCTCCATTACTAGCCATTGTCTCACATGACATTTCTTGAATATTGAGGTTTCTAAGCGAATCTCGTCTTTCACTTGGTCGATTTTGGTATTTATTAATTTAACCTCTTCTTCAATTGCTTGTTTACCCTCTGTATTAGAATTTTTTATTTCTTTTAAATTTTTCTGAGATTCTCTTAGATACCTCAACAACGTACCATCCGCACCAATAGCATTTCGATGTAGTATTTTCACTAGATGCTTCACCGTCAGTCAGCAGGCACAGTGTCTGTAGCTAAAGTACACTGAGTTGTACTTGGTACACTCGTGTCACGCTCGCTACGTTCTGAGTGCACTCGAACATAGTGCGCATGAGCGGTGTCTTCTGTTGCCTCTCAAATCTTGTGAAGTTGCATTGACGAACTGCTGTCACGTAATTGTTACACATTTGATTCTGGCGCATTTAATTCTGACACTCCCTCACGTGAATTTGACAAAATTTCCTCTTCGTCCTGTGTCCCCTGAGATGAGTAATGAACGTGGTTCAAATAGTTCAAATGGCTCTGAGCAGTATGGGGCTTAACAAAAAAATTGTTCAAATGGCTCTGAGCACTATGGGGCTTAAAATCTGAGGTCATCAGTCCCCTAGAACTTAGAACTACTTAAACCTAACTAACCTAAGGACGTCACACCATCCATGCCCAAGGCAGGATTCGAACCTGCAATCGGAGCAGTCGTGCGGTTCCAGACTGATGCGCCTAGAACCGCTCGGCCACCGCGGCCGGGTTGTTGTAATGAATTTAGTTGGTTACCCTTACTAAGCAGCCATATTACTAGTTGACCTGCTTATGTTTACCGAAGTTATTCGGGAATTACTTCTTGATCCACAGACTGGTCATGGTATTTAAATGTAGATAGTGTACTTCCACCATCATTTTCTATCACCGTAATACATGTAATGTATGAAAATGTATTGTTAAACAAGCTACACATTAGATGTAGACAACGGCATAATCTTCCTGAAAACTACATATTATTTATATCAATGTTTAAAAATATAAACAAAAGTAATCAACCTGTAGTCCACACACTTATTCAGTGACCAAATCGATCCCTGGTCTCCTGGTAATCTAAACATAAATTCCTACTTCGCCCAGACGCATCTTAGCAGCCGATGCGTCACTCGTCTTTTGGCTGCCACTAATGCGTCCGTGACTGCAGCAGCTACCTGGAGTCGACGAACCAAACAATACGGGTCACTGCCCTACATTCCAGAAGGGCCGCTAACCTCCTCTCTGCTGACTCAACACTGCTCTTCCTTCAGCCACACATAGAAGGCCACAACATTTGTGACCAGCGGCACACAACATCACAACATATTTACATGCTGTTATAATTAACATTACATTAGTAAATACACATCTAATAATCTAAACACGTGCATAATGTTGTCATCGGGGTTCTACACATTACTATGGCATGCGCAGAAGCCACCGACGGAAAGCGCTATCCTCTTTCACGTCAGACGAATACGTATAGTCCTCCTGCTTACACATATGTCAGAAAATATTTTCTGATGCTTTCTCAAAATCCATCAATACAAAAACTAATTTAATTTTCCATTACGTCACCATTGACATTACTCTGTTTCCCTTTTACAACAATTCTTTTTATATACTTTCATCTCTGTTTCTCTTATACTCAAGTCTCATATATAGTCTCATAGCTTCATTTACGTCTGAGATTAATTCATAATTCTGTATCTCATTCTTTCCCAATGTATCGTTATATTCCTGTACGACATTTTCATTAGAAATAAGCTCTCCCAAAGTATGCTTTTCAGTATTTTTAAGCACTGGATTTGTTTCGGCATATTCAGAATTTTCATTTTTAGCGATTAACAGGGTTTTTCAATTCGTCAATTCAGAGCTTATTTTGGCCATTTCATTTTTCTTTTCCTTAAGTGTGTCTTCAGAAGCATTGATGAACTGATTAAGTCGCTCAATAATTGCGTTAGGTTTTTGATCAATCTGACTACACAAATCCTCACTAGATTGCTCCGACTTATTATTAATTTGTCTTAATTCATTATTGGTTTGCTCAATCTGTTTGTTTATTTCAGCTCCCTACGAAAGTCTTTTGACAGATCTTTTTTATTTTGATCAATTGTTGAGTTAATTCTACGAACTTCTTTTGACGGATGCCTTATGGCATGCGCTAGTTCCTTAAGGCCAATTCCCTTGTGAGTTCCAATACTAACCTCATCATCACTACTTGACAATTCTGTCACACTGTCATTGTTCTCATGTTCTCCATTTGCCTCAACAGTTTCAGAATACACTACATTATGGGATTCATTAAAGGTAATAAAGTATCATTCTCATGGTTAACTACCTCATGAATTTTGTCCTCATAATCAACAACAATTCCTTGGGTGATAACCGCGTCACTTATATTTTCATTAACTGGACTCATCTTGCCTCATTTTAAATAAAATTATCGACAAAACACAAAATTTATACTTGTTAAAATTGCCGTGACCTCTGTGAATCGATGACTTCGCAGGTAGAAATACTTTTTGTTTTGCTGCATTGTGACCAGTGCTCAGTCTCATTTGTGTGATGGTGATGTGTATATACTTTGGATTATTCCACGTGCAAGTAGTTTTTATCGTTTATAGTTGCAGAATTGCAACACCAAAGTTGGCTTTTTTTCTAATGGAACTGTATACTTTTTTTCTGTGGCATTTGAAAGAACCTTCTAAGACAACTTCCACGACATAATGTGAATGGGGCTTGATCAGGTAATATCAAGATGATAGCGCCGAAAATCCACTGTCCCGCCGGCAGAAGATGAGGTTCCATTAACGTCTGTGCTATTATATGAAATGAGAAGAAACACGTAACTGAAGTACGGTTCTGGCTTTTATCTGTGCGCTTGAAGCCCATCAGCCTGTGCTCAACTGTTGTAGCAATAATATAAGTTGCTTCTAAAGCTACTGAGACATTCACATTGTATAACATTACTGTCGTTTACGGCGAAACTTAGCCAAATTATTAGAATAGAGGTGTGGTTGTTAGCTGTAGAGTATGCAGTTCTAGAAACTGGAAGTGTGGGGAAGAAAATATGCCAAGGAAAAATAAGAGTAACTGACGAAAGAAATGAAACTATCATTTTAGCAGCAGTAACACACAACGCAAACGTCACTAAGAGGCATCTCGGGAGTAAAGAAGTGGATAAGAACAACGTTCTTGATCTCTGAACGTTTGGTGCGTGTTTTCCAAGACCCGCTTCATTGGTCCCTGTTTTATTGCTGGAACTCTAAATACACTCAAGTATTTCGTGTTCCTGAGACATGCCACTGCTGCTGCCACAGTTATTGACAGACATCCCGGTGCAGCTGTTAACTCCAGATGAACGTACGGTATTGTTTCCTGTGAAGCACTCTATAACGTACAACAACGCTCGAGGTCAACATTTTGAGCACTTGGTATGACAGCCGTGGAAGTACACGAACCGTACCTGTGTTAGGTGCTTGTTTACATCTGGTATGACAGGGCAGACTTTTGTGGAACCTCTTCTCCTGACGGCGGGACAGTGGGTTGCAGCGATGTTATCTTGATACTATTTAATCAAGTCCCATATATGTTACGTGGTTGAAGTTCTCTTAGAGGCTTCTTTAAAATGCCACGGAAAAAACTATATAGTTCCATTAGGAAAAAAAAACGAAGTCAGTGTTGTAGTTCGGCGATTGGACGATAAAATTATTTGCGAAAGTAAGGAAATTGGACATACTGTCCGTTATAATTTGGCGAAATCCGCACCTCCATGTATTTATTCATTTTGGGTAAATTTGGGATGATCTCTCTAAGCTGCCTCACCAAATATATATAAACACACCTATACATATCATAAATTTAAGTCTCTGGAGCATTTTCGTATCTGTATGTGAAGGCTAATGTCTGGAAGTACAGTAGGGATTTTAATAAGGTTTTCATTGATAGGTAGACTGATTAACCGGAATGTTTAGTGTGTATAATTAAATATTCATAGTAATGATGCTTATGTAATATTTGTATTTTTATCTGTTCACTATCTGATTGGAACTGGGATGACAACCTGTGCCAATGATGGGAACTATGAGTTAGTCAGCTGTAGAGGCAGTGGTATCTTGCGTGCAGAACAATAAAGTAACAGCTGGCGCAGATGCAAAGACATGTTTGAAAAGAATCTATACATTGAAAGACGTGCTCTTCATTCACGATTCAGTGCTCGTATTTCGTATTTCTAATCCCAGCATTCTGGTACTCGGTAAAATAATAATTCAGGCAATATTAATAATTTCTATGGGTTGCCTGATTTATTTGACGATTTTCAGAGTTTGTCTCACACTGATCTGTGAGAGGAACTTGGCGCAAGAAATTTTCTTTATTTATAGGCGAGGGCGGCAGTCTTCCTAACAGCCATGATGGCTCCCCGTTTCCTTTCCTTTTTCCGATCGCCAGGGTAGCACGTGGTGGCGTTTGAAAGGTCAGCAGTGGCCAAAGTTTCTCCTGTTCTCAGTTCCGCAACCTGTCTTACCAACCTTGTAGACGCTATTTCTGCTCAATTTTAACGGCCCTCTCATTGGCCAGTTCAGGTGCGCGCCCGTTTTTCGCGGGTAGGCGCCAACCGCCCTCCGCGGGTGGATAGTGGACAAAGGGGCAGTAGTTCACTTCTAGTGTGGCCGTGCCGGAGACCGGAGGTGCTGCTTCCAGGAGATGAAGTTCGGTAAGCATGAGCGCCGGCGTGCACTGTAGATTCCCGCCCTGCGGCCCAGAGGGGACCTGATAGGTCATTGTGAATAGTTTCGCGTCTTGCGGGTTTTATTCCTTCAGTACGGGAGGCTACCTAGCGATTCACGCACAGTAGCATCTTTCTTGGTCTTTGGCTGTTTCATGGTGGTGGCCGTTGCACGCCTGCAACCTCTTCCTTTACTAAATAATTGATAATACGGCGATCGTTACTAAAATTCCTTTCCTCCTGCTATCGTGGCTGCTTACGAACGTACGTTGGGGTAGGCTGCTGAACTCGAATCTTTCTTCCCCCCACCCCCATTTGCTTGTATTATTGTTCGATTCTCAACTGTTTAATAAATGAGTACGTTAATCTTACATTCTCTCTCTTTTCTTACGTGATCTCACGCCTAGTGTAACAGAATAATGCAGAACTACAACAGTTGCTATAAGGTCGGCACCGATGACAGTAGTAATCATCTTCAACTATTCCCCATTGATAAACTGGAAAGTGTTCACGGCTCAGTATGAGTACGTGAGCACTAAATCCACTTGATGTGGTGGAAGTAGTGGCCTCTGTTTTACCTTGCTGGTTTAGACAAAAGATATCAAAAATCACAGCCCCTACAGCAAGGAATAATAACCTGTAAAATAAAACGAGCCACCGCTTTTAACATGTTATGCATCAGTGTCCGCTACTGCGGTTGTCTATATGTGAAAGCTAATCTCAGGGTCTATTGCAGGTATTTTGAGACAGTTTTCACTAACGGATAGACTAATTCACAAAGAAAGTTTGGTTGTTTCTCTGCGTATTTTAAACAAGTCTCTGGCCATAGATACTGGATGATACACGTCCGAAGCAATGGCGGGTCACCAAGTATATGCAGTTTGTTTGAAGATCTTTGCATCATACGCCTAGGGGTGATAGATCACTGCATGGGGACCAACTTTTTCTACAGAAAAAATGTTTGATGAGGATTCCCGGCTATGCTAGATGTTTTTTAAGACTGGTTCTGCCCCTGAGATACGGCAGGGAATAGGAATTAAATGGCGTGCGTATGCCTTGTGTGTTGTGTATAATCCAGTTATCTCCTTCATATGAAAATGGATAGGCGCAGAAAAATTAAAGGTCTTGGTTCGCATCTAAAATACATTTGGTTTATAATTTATATAAAAAACAGCTGCCAGCCACATGTATGGTTTAAAAAAGGTTTATTATCTTCAGACCATGACCGGTTTCGGATTTTTCTTAACAAATTCATCTTCAGGTGGCAGATTACAAGCATTCTTAGTTGGACTTAGTTTTGTTTGTGTTATTCGTTTGCTGCACTGGGAAAGAAAATAAATATTTTTGTTGTCATATCGGTAATGGTATTTTTACGAAAGATTTACTTCTTTTACAAAATCTAATTGCTCATGAGATGGTTTTTATAAACATTAGTAAACTTGCAGGTTAGTGTACTTACGAGCTGTGTAGTTCTGCCTGACGAAATATTCGTGCGTTATATGTCTTCGAACGCAAGCCTAATACACTTTTCAATATGCACTATGTGAGTGCTATTCCAGTCAATGGACGTCACTTCCAACCCCATCATCTTAATTACACACGCAGCACACACGAATAACGTTTACAAAACGTGGCCCAGCTTCACATTACAAACGAGAACAATATTTGCAAAGAGCTTACAGTCATAACGATGTTAACTTACAGATGCTGTATAGTCGATATGGGTACAGTAAAATATCTCTTTGCTGTTGTATGAAATTAATCTAAAACGGAATAAATAAAATTACATACAAATAAGATTACAAACATTATATGCAGTACAGAATTACTGTGTGTTACTAATTAGTTGTTACAATAGTAGGAGATAAATTCTAATATATGACATAATATGCAATGCACATGTTTTCATTATGCAATTTTTCAATGACATATACGCAGTTTTTGGGGCCTGTATACTGAATGTTTTTGATGGAACATTAGGCTTAAGTTATTTTAAAAAAGTGAAAGCTTCTTCAAAGTTATTTAGGAAGGGAGTGTTAACTGACTCTGTCTGTTCATTCAAAAGTAAATCTGCTTTTGCCACCCATCTTGCAGAAAACAATCATACAGTTGAGAATATAGAAAACAACCTGCAGATATTACACCTCAAAGAGAAAGGTTTCACATTGAATCTCCTAGAGGAGATTGAGACTCATACACATAAAAGCAGGTTCCCTGATCTCATTTTGAATGAACAGACAGAGTCAGTTAACACCCCCTTCCTAAATAACTTTGAAGAAGCTTTCACTTTTTTAAAATAACTTAAGCCTAGAATGAGATTTTCACTCTGCAGCGGAGTGTGCGCTGATATGAAACTTCCTGGCAGATTAAAACTGTGTGCCCGACCGAGACTCGAACTCGGGACCGAGTTCGAGTCGAGTCTCGGTCGGGCACACAGTTTTAATCTGCCAGGAAGTTTTCAACTTAAGCCTAATATTCCATCAAAAACATTCAGTATACAGGCCCCAAAAACTGCGTATATGTCATTGAAAAATTGCATAATGAAAACATGTGCATTGCATATTATGTCATATATTAGAATTTATCTCCTACTATTGTAACAACTAATTAGTAACACACAGTAATTCTGTACTGCATATAATGTTTGTAATCTTATTTGTATGTAATTTTATTTATTCCGTTTTAGATTAATTTCATACAACAGCAAAGAGATATTTTACTGTACCCATATCGACTATACAGCATCTGTAAGTTAACATCGTTATGACTGTAAGCTCTTTGCAAATATTGTTCTCGTTTGTAATGTGAAGCTGGGCCACGTTTTGTAAACGTTATTCGTGTGTGCTGCGTGTGTAATTAAGATGATGGGGTTGGAAGTGACGTCCATTGACTGGAATAGCACTCACATAGTGCATATTGAAAAGTGTATTAGGCTTGCGTTCGAAGACATATAACGCACGAATATTTCGTCAGGCAGAACTACACAGCTCGTAAGTACACTAACCTGCAAGTTTACTAATGTTTATAAAAACCATCTCATGAGCAATTAGATTTTGTAAAAGAAGTAAATCTTTCGTAAAAATACCATTACCGATATGACAACAAAAATATTTCTTTTCTTTCCCAGTGCAGCAAACGAATAACACAAACAAAACTAGGTCCAACTAAGAATGCTTGTAATCTGCCATCTGAAGATGGATTTGTAAAGAAAAATCCGAAACCGGTCATGGTCTGAAGATAATAAACCTTTTTTAAACCATACATGTGGCTGGTAGCTGTTTTTTATATAAATTATAAACCTTAAGTACAACAGCCACGTTTCTCAACATGTCGACTTTCGACAAAATAGCGTTAAAATACTTTTCTCTGCTTAGAGACACTTGTTCTTAAGGTTTTCGTGTTGAAAATCACTGTATCGATTTACTGCGATTGGTAGTATGCCGCACACCCTGTTAGTAGTCCCTGCTACTTTGATGAAATCTCGTGATCCCAGGGCTGGCGAACAGTTTGCTAAGAGATGTCTATCATCGCCGGGAAGCGTCAGTGCACATCGTATCTCCAGAAAAAGTTGTTTGCCGTGGCGCAATCTATCGGCCATACACGTTTCTCGCAGAGAATTTGAAACACTCTGTATATAAAGAAGGAAGCTGTGTATTAGCTGGAATATTGTGCGTATGTCATTAATTTTATGGTCATTTAGCATAAACTATTTTAATATTTCTATGACAATCTCTATTAAATTCTCTTCCTGTGCAGTGTGCATGACGTTTCTTTCGTTATTATGGCATAAAGACAGCCATGTCTTTTTACCTCAGTGTGGTAGTGATTTTCTTCTATGTGGCGATCTGCGTAAGTGAAGTGGATACACACACTCTTCAACGCCTTTCGATCCCGTTGTCTTGTGCCTTCTCTTTTTTTATTAACTCACGAAGACGTACCTTACATACTGAGAAGATACTGTCTGTGTAAAGAACGAACAATAAAGAACTTACGTGAAATGGTATATTTGCATGTTAGTGTACGGACAGCCTGATTTCCTGGTGCATTTTGCAGTGCCAAGATCAGACAGCAGATGTTTTGCTACATATTGTGGACAGGAGATCTCGACGTCGCACTCCTGCAAGAAATGCACTTCAACCGGTTCCCAGCTTTTTATGGGTATCACATTTACCAGGCGCCATGCACGGATAACGGCACTTGTACGGCCATTCTTGTGAAGAAAGGTATCATGATTAATGGTGAGACCTACCTCCCATCAGCATGTGGACTTGCTATCACAAATCAGGGAGTCGGGATTGTGAATGTGTAAACCCCCTTATGGAAGTACAAGAGGAAAGACTGTTTGAGGTTTTATGCAGAAGAGATCGCATCCTTCTTCGAGGTACATTATGATTGTATCATCCTAGGGGCCGATTGCAGTTGTCTGATGTCACTACAGGATCAAATGTCACACTTCAACATGTGCTGGGAACTGCAACAGCTGGTGGAAGATCTTCGTCTCATCAATACCTGCGGAGTATTCATAGTGACAGACAGTGAGTATCTCCCAGGGACTTATGGCAAAGACGTCTGATGCTGGGGTACGGCTAACAGCCTTTACCGATCATGATGCCTACCTCTACATCATCCTTCTCCCTCGACAGAGAGTGTAGCAGACCAGTGGCTTTTGGAGGATGAATGTGCTGCTCGAGGATACAGAGTGTGGACAGAAGATAATGAAGGCATGGAAGAACTGTGAGAAGCAGAATCCGGCATTTCCTTCCATGATACATTGGTGTCATAATAAGATAAAACCTGCTCTGCATCACGCGATGCTGCATTGATGGCTACATGTTGGCAACAGCACACCACGGAATATCATTTTATGTTACTGTGCGGGATATCAGACCTAAAGCTGTTGCCAGGACGTCAGGCTGAGGTTCGTCCACTGAAAGCAAAGATCAGTATGCATACATGATGCTGTCTTGTGAACACACTTATGCGGGCACTTTGTGAGGACTGAACCAGGGCTGAAGAGCCGGCAATGCATCACATTATCGGCACACATTGCAGATGTTGAAGAGCATTGATGTGACACATGGCCAGCACCTGACAGCCCAAAAGGAATGCCTTCTTGGATCATTACCGACTGCTCTATGATGCTGAAGCCCATCTTGCTCCAGAGCCAATTGAAGTCCTTTGCTTCCTGCATCAGACCCTTGATGGAGACAGGTTGGCGATTCTCATGGACCTCATTGACCAACAGATCAACACACCGAGGGAGGTGGCGCAGTGGTTAGCACACTGCAGATCAACAGACCTATTTGGTCTCCTGATAGAGTTTTATTGAACATTCCATGATGTTATGATGCCCTGATGGGTTATGATGAACCAAGACCTGATGAACCCTGCAGTGCAGATGCTACCTTCCTTTGTTGATGATATCCTTAAATCAGTCCCCAAGCCGCCTACTGGAAGGGAAATTGACAATCACCAGCCTCTTACACTGCCCAACAGCAATTTTTAAAACTTTATCAGGATTTTGGCTGCCGACATTCAGAGCATCCTGTCCCAAGTTGTCTCTGGTGACTAGATATGTCTTGGTGGTAACAGCATCATCCAGATGGCACTCAGTGATTAGCATGATGTCTTCACACTGGCAGAGGCATGTTGCATGTGCAAGGCCTTAGTGTGAATGGACCCTGACCAAGCTTTCTGTAGGGTACATTTGGGGGGGGGGGGGGGTTATCTTTAAAGATGGGGCACCTCACTTATACTCACATTCTACAAGGCACATGTACAGATATCTATAGCAACTTGCTGTGATCTTTCTGTGATCTTTAAGTGGGTGGCTTATGGCAATGGCTGTCTGTCATCCAGGATACCACATCTGGCTACGGTCCTCGGAAAACTGAAGATGATGGCATGCAGGTTAGAGACAGTTACTTCACCAGAGTTGGGATTATCATCAAAGTGCGATACAATAAGCTCACTCTTCCTGTCACAGAGGGTTGTCTCAGAATGGTCAATGTACGGGTTACAGTAGCTGCTTTATGTGTCACCACGATGATGAATTCACAACTAGTGTGGCTTCCCGGGAACTCTGATCATAGAACTGGCCCCCGCCTCTCACAAACCACCAGTTGCAGTTGCGCATATTTCTCTGACACTATCTCACCTTAAAGAGTTTTTTGTGGACTTCAGTTACGTCAACGCCGACCTACCCAGTGAGCAGCTGCAGAGGGTCTGCAATGTGTATTGCTGGATGATGCGAGGCCATCCCCAAAATTTGACTGAAAGCCGTCTGCCTTCAGTTGCTTGGCCTGTTGCCTGGCGTTCAGTGCATGGCGCTCTTCTCTATTCGGACGCCAGAGCGGACTGGTATTTGGTGGTCAACCACAAATGTATGAGGTGCCAGAGACTCCATTCCATACATATGCTAGATTCTCCATTATGTCTCCAGTGCCCTATACCTGATACTTTTGAATGCCATCTGGAACATGGGTCTGCCATGGTGATGTGGAGGTTGCCGTTATGGATGTTGGCCCTCATTTAGAGAACGACCCCAACAGCAATGATTATATCCCTTTTTATCCCAGATAAGACGTTTTATCCTCATACTAAGTTTTGTATGCCGCCTGGGAGGTGGCGGGTGGGTGGGAAAAGGAGCAGGAAAGATCGTGGGTTATGCAGTGAGTAAAAATGGTTTACTGGTGCAAGAAAGAATACATAACTCTGTATAGATGCGAAGTCTTCGACTCATCGTATGGAGAGCAAACTGAAGCAAAGTTTCAGGGCTGGCTGCACATGATGAAATGGGGTGAAGCAGTCGCGGAGCTCGTAGAACTCGACAGCACTGGCTAGAGAGCACTGTCGTCTGCGTCTCGTGGTAGTGCCAACCTTCGAAACTATGCGTTGCTATCAATACCACACTAAGATGCACGTAGTTATATGGGTCAAGAATTTGACCATGGTCTATCTTTACTGGAATGGCGACAAACACTTTCTATGTCTTTTGGACCTTCCTACTGGAACAATTCACACGCCTCCAATGCAACCAGTGTTACCGCCAATACTTTACTAATTATCTAGATAGCGTCTTCTCAGATCCTCTACACAGTTGGAGTGTGCCAGATATGACAAGTTAACCTTATATGCAAATCAATTTTATGAAATGGCCTTGAACACGTGACAGGCCATATGGACCCTTTCTTTGTTCAGAAATGGCAAGCTCGAATGGCAGGTTAGGAGGATCCAAAGTCATTCTGGTCGCTGGTACCTGCGGATCTAGTGTCTAATTTTTGTTCTACGGTAATGGTGGCCAAGTAAATCTATGGTGGCAGAAGATTCAGGTTCAAGTTCAGATCTGGTACAAATTTTCAACTCTCCCTGTTGCATTACTGCAATGTCCTGTGCGGCTGGAAGCCATTATTTCCTTCCTACCTCTTTCCCTTACCGTTTCCTTTCCACTCATTTCACCCCAATTATTCATCTTGTAGAGTGCAGTCAAACGCCTGCTATTCAGCATGGACGTAGAGCACGAGGCGGACTCTTTAAACTTGGTGAGAGTATTTGTTTTTTCATATATCAGCCACTTTTGTACGTCGTGCACTTGTCAATAAACATTGCTTTGAAATTCGGTGAATCATTTGGGCTAACAGTCCATAGCAGACAGGCCGGTGGAGCAGCTGCCCAGCAGCCGGCGTGTGGAAGTGAGGTGACAAAAGTCGTGGGATAGCGATGTGCACACATACGGGTGGCAGTAGTACCGCGTACGCAAGGCATAAAAGGGCAGTGCATCGGCGGAGCTGACATTTGTACTCGGGTGATTCGTGTGAAAAGCTTTCGACGTGATTAAGACAGCACGACGGGAATAGTATTCCACGATCCACAGTGTCAAGAGTGTGCCGAAAACATGATATTTCAGGCACTACGTGACAGCGTCAGCGGAGTGTGATAACGCTAATTAGCCAGAGCATTATGACCATCGACCTACTATCGATATAAACCCAGCCGCCCAGTGTGGCCGAGCGGTTCTAGGCGCTTCAGTCTGGAACCGCGCGACCGCTACGGTCGCAGATTGGAATCCTGCCTCGGCCATGGATGTGTGATGTCCTTAGGTTAGTTAGGTTTAAGTAGTTCTAAGTTCTAGGGCACTGACGACCTCAGCAGTTAAGTCCCATAGTGCTCAGAGCCATTTGAACCATTTTTTTTCTTTTTTTTTGTGAAAATAAGTTCTGAAGCTGTTGCGACGTAAATCTGAGTTCGTATTACAGCTTTTGTGAGTGGTTTCGACAGGGAGCCAGTGGAGACGTATGTACTTTAATAATTAATGTTGTAACTGGATGTAAATTTATTAAATTTTACAGCAATTATTGAGATGTGAATTGAAGTACGTTTTACAGATTTTATGAGTTGTTTCGACAGGATCCCACTTCAGCAGTATGTACTTTCATAATAGATGTTGTAATTGGTCGTAAATTTATTAAATTTTAGACCTGTTTTCTACTTCTTATTGAGGACTCCAATTTGTTTTAGGGATTATGCATCCATGGGAGTTTCGAGATGTCACCCATGACCTGAACGTCCGGAACTAATTCCGAATGATTTGGATTTAGAGACATCTATGGCAGAAAGTGATCCTGAGTATGCTTCTGCGGATGTCCCCCATCAGACAAGTACTGAAGAACTTCCACGAGCCGCGCGGGATTAGCCGAGCGGTCTGAGGCGCTACAGTCATTGACTGTGCGGCTGGTCCCGGCGGAGGTTCGAGTCCTTCCTCGGACATGGGTGTGTGTGTGTTTGTCCTTAGCTTAATTTAGATTAAGTAGTGTGTAAGCTTAGGGACTGATGACCTTAGCAGTTAAGTCCCATAAGATTTTACACTTTTTTTTTTTTTTTTTTTTTTTTTTTTTTTTTTTTTTTTTTTTTTTTTTTTTTTTTTTGCTCCATTTCCAGGGCCTGAACTACTAATTGCAAATGCAGTGCATGATGACATTGATGATTACAGCGAAGACGAGTCTGCCATAACAAAGATAAGATGGCTTACATCATACAAATTGGTATCTGTGCATTACTTCTCCGAAGAGACCAATGAAGCTTGCTTCCACAGGAAATGATGGGAGGTTGATAATTGTATATCCCAGTGGTTCCAAAGCGATACCACCTCCATAAAAACAATCGGTTGTTTACTTTATGAATATTTCTTGTTGTGTTCGTTGCTTACGATGACAATAAAGGTCAATTTTGTGAAAATTGTTTTCATATTGTTAGGACTGAAAGGGACAAAGAGACTGAATAGGTACCGGCAACGTTATAAACGATTAAATTTATCAATCTTTCGCTATGGTCTGTCCACACCTGACGAATCATTTCTTTGTTTCTTATAGTGTCAGTTATTTAATTAATATCTCGAAAATAAACGAAGCTTTGTTTTCTGAAGATGTTCTTAATCTGGAATGTACAACTGTCGGCAACTTGTTAAAAACGTGAATTGTTCCTCCGCCGTTTACATCACAGCCTCAACTCGCACCAACTATTTGTGATATAACTGACAATTCAAGAGGAAAAAAGTTACAGGACAGTCCGATTGTATAATGGAAAATTTATAATAACTGCACGTTTTCCAAAGTATTTCTTGCTGATAACATAGAAAGTGATCCATCCAAATGGAGCATTTCGAATGCTTAAGTTCTTCAGTAAATCGTTGATCGTTAACGGAGTCTAATCTCCAACGTGCGAAGAACTTACTCTTTGTTTCTCTCGGGAAGGTGAAAGTCGACAGTGAAGAGCTCCTTGACAAATTAAAGTACGATACTGGAAAATTTGCGGCCACTTACGACACATATTGCTTTCTCGTATGATAAGCTTTGAGACGCCGATGGCCCAGATGACAAGATGAAACATGCGCAGTGGAGAGCTGGGCTGTCGTGGCGTCGAGGTGGAGGTCGTCGCAGACAGACTGCTTCCGCGCAGACGTTCGCCTCTACCGCGTTATACAAACAGTGGAAAACCTAAATCAAAGTTACACAAGGATTTGATTGCCACTAGTGCTGTGCTTCAGCCAGTGCGCACAGCCAAACACAGCAGTTTCAGCCGTATACTGACACTTTTCAAACATGATTCATTAGTTTTGATTATTCCCCTTTAAACATCTTCATTAATTCCCTGTGTTTCTTCTTGCAATCTTCAGACCATTTTTCCGTGTTTCTTTTCTTGAGACTTGTTCAATTTTCTTTTTTATGATTTAACTCCTGAACCTTCTGTATTTAGTTCTTTTCTGAGATTTCTAATCGTTCTTCTTGTGTTTCTTTCATCCATCTGGTTTTTACCTTACTTGCATTAACGATGTTAGAAATGTTTTTTGTGAGTGCTTTCGTCCACGCTACACAGGAGTACGTAGATCTGAAGGCCTTTTTTGCTAAGTTTGTGACGTTGTCTGTCTTTTAGTAGAGATTCTTTAAGAGTTCATCTGACCCAAGTTCCGTCTCGGATAATAGCGTCATGAGTTTCCTAAGAGTTTTCCGTTCATGTTTCTCCGTGTCGTGAATTCTCATCATCCCCATATTGCCGTTGTTTCTGCAGCATACGAGGCTGTTGGTAAAAACACCGTGTTGTAGTGTCGCTGTTGTGCATTAGGTGGTGCTGCTCTTTGTTGTAGTCGCTCCATGTCAGTCTGTACTCCTTTTGCAGTTTTGAGTACCGTTTCTGTGTTGGAGCTTGTGTTCAGTCCTGGGTGTCGGATGTTTCCGCCGATGTACTTAATTATTTTCCTGCGAGATTTATTTTTCCATACTATATTCTCAGTGCGAGTTTTCCGACTGATTTAGTGTATATACAGTTCTTTTTTTTTGCGTAGGAAATCTGGAGTCCGGTTTTACAGGAGATTTCACGAAATTGATACAGGGTGTGTTTCCTAAGAGTCGTCAGGCGTATCTTCTGTGGTCCTTCTGGAGTTCTTTGTTGCAACGTGTAGCTGCAGTCAGCCCAAAGAAGTGCTGCTCATGACGTCTCTTAAGCGATGCACAGCGTCGATGGAAAGCATCGGTTTATTTCCCGTTGCAAACCAAACGATTATTATAGTAGTATCGCAGTGACTTTGTCAAGCACGGTCACAACGCCCATATAGCACTAGGGACAGAAAGTTGGCTGAAACCAGACGTAAACAGTAATGAAATCCTAAACTCAGATTGGAATGTATACCGCAGAGACAGGCTGGACAGTGAAGTTTTGTAGCGATAAGAAGTGCAATAGTATCGAAGGAAATTGACGGAGATCCGAAATGTGAAATAATTTGGGTGAAGGTCACGGTTAAAGCAGGCTCAGACATGGTAATTGGATGTCTCTATAGGCCCCCTGGCTCAGCAGCTGTTGTGGCTGAGCACCTGAAGGATAATTTTGTTAATATTTCGAGTAGATTTCCCTACCATGTTATAGTTCTGGGTGGAGATTTTAATTTGCCGGAAATAGACTGGGGGACTCAAACGTTCATAACGGGTGGCAGGGACAAAGAATCCAGTGAAATTTTTTTAAGTGCTTTATCTGAAAATTACCTTGAGCAGTTAAACAGAGAATCGACTCGTGGCGATAACATATTAGACCTTCTGGTGACAAACAGTCCCGAACTATTTGAAACAGTTAACGCAGAACAGGGAATCAGCGATCATAAAGCGGTTACTGCATCGATGATTTCAGCCGTAAATAGAAATATTAAAAAAGGTAGGAAGATTTTTCTGTTTAGCAAAAGTGACAAAAAACAGATTACAGAGTACCTGACGGCTCAACACAAAAGTTTTGTCTCAAGTACAGATACTGTTGAGGATCAGTGGACAAAGTTCAAAACCATCGTACAATATGCGTTAGATGAGTATGTGCCAAGCAAGATCGTAAGAGATGGAAAAGAGCCGCCGTGGTACAACAACCGAGTTAGGAAACTGCTGCGGAAGCAAAGGGAACTTCACAGCAAACATAAACATAGCCAAAGCCTTGCAGACAAACAAAAATTACGCGATGCGAAATGTAGTGTGAGGAGGGCTATGCGAGAGGCGTTCAATGAATTCGAAAGTAAAGTTCTATGTACTGACTTGGCAGAAAATCCTAAGAAATTTTGGTCTTATGTCAAAGCGGTAGATGGATTAAAACAAAATGTCCAGACACTCTGTGACCAAAATGGTACTGAAACAGAGGATGACAGACTAAAGGCCGAAATACTAAATGTCTTTTTCCAAAGCTGTTTCACAGAGAAGACTGCACTGTAGTTCCTTCTCTAGATTGTCGCACAGATGACAAAATGGTAGAATTCGAAATAGATGACAGAGGGATAGAGAAACAATTAAAATCGCTCAAAAGAGGAAAGGCCGCTGGACCTGATGGGATACCAGTTCGATTTTACACAGAGTACGCGAAGGAACTTGCCCCCTTCTTGCAGCGGTGTAAAGGACACAGGTCATCCCCGTTTTCAAGAAGGGATGTCGAACAGATGTGCAGAACTATAGACCTATATCTCTAACGTCGATCAGTTGTAGAATTTTGGAACACGTATTATGTTCGAGTAAAATGGCTTTTCTGGAGACTAGAAATCTACTCCGTAGGAATCAGCATGGGTTTCGAAAAAGACGGTCGTGTGAAACGCAGCTCGCGCTATTCGTCCACGAGACTCAGAGGGCCATAGACACGGGTTCACAGGTAGATGCCGTGTTTCTTGACTTCCGCCAAGCGTTCGATACAGTTCCCCACAGTCGTTTAATGAAAAAAGTAACAGCATATGGACTATCAGACCAATTTTGTGATTGGATTGAAAAATTCCTAGATAACAGAACGCAGCATGTCATTCTCAATGGAGAGAAGTCTTCCGAAGTAAATTTCAGGCGTGCCGCAGGGGAGTGTCATAGGACCGTTGCTATTCACAATATACATAAATGACGTTGTGGATGACATCGGAAGTTCACTGAGGCTTTTTGCAGATGATGCTGTGGTGTATCGAGAGGTTGTAACAATGGAAAATTGTACTGAAATGCAGGAGGATCTGCAGCGAATTGACGCATGGTGCACGGAATGGCAATTGAATCTCAATGTAGACAAATGTAATGTGCTGCGAATACATAGAAAGATAGTTCCCTTATCATTTAGCTACAAAACAGCAGGTCAGCAACTGGAAGCAGTTAATTCCATAAATTATAGGAGTACGCATTAGGAGTGATTTAAAATGGAATGATCATATAAAGTTGATCGTCGGTAAAGCAGATGCCAGACTGAGATTCATTGGAAGAATCCTAAGGAAATGCAATCCGAAAACAAAGGAAGTAGGTTACAGTACGCTTGTTCGCCCACTGCTTGAATACTGCTCAACAGTGTGGGATCCGTACCAGATAGGGTTGATAGAAGAGATAGAGAAGATCCAACGGAGAGCAGCGCGCTTCGTTACAGGATCATTTAGTAATCGCGAAAGCGTTACAGAGATGATAGATAAACTTCAGTGGAAGACTCTGCAGGAGAGATGCTCAGTAGATCGGTACGAGCTTTTATAAAGTTTCGAGAACATACCTTCACCGAAGAGTCAAGCAGTATATTGCTCCCTCCTACGTATATCTCACGAAGAGACCATGAGGATAAAATCAGAGAGATTAGAGCCCACACAGAAGCATACCGACAATCCTTCTTTCCACGAACAATACGAGACTGGAATAGAAGGGAGAACCGATAGAGGTACTCAGGGTACCCTAAGCTACACACCGTCAGGTGGCTTGCGGACTATGGATGTAGATGTAGATGTAGAAGGCCACAGTATCTGTCCAGACCAGTCCTCACCACAAAGGAAGAGAAATAAATGATATTATTCCTTTAAATCTGATCACAGATTCGAACGCCATACAAAATTCCGAGTAAACTGATACCTAACTCCGACCAGTCGAATAATTAATGAAAAATTCATCAAAATTGATCATTGACTTAATACCACTAAATTAGTTTTTCCAAGTCCACAGACACTCCCGAGGTATTCTCTATATAGAGGTTAAAAATGGTTCAAATGGCTCTGAGCACTATGGGACTTAACATCTGTGGTCATCAGTCCCCTAACTAACCTAAGGACATCACACACATCCATGCCCGAGGCAGGATTCGAACCTGCGACCGCAGCAGTCGCGCGGTTCCGGACTGAGCGCCTTAGTATATATAGAGGACCATCGGTTAGAGGGACAGGGTAATTTTAGCATTCCCCGTTTAATTAATATACACTACTGGCCATTAAAATTGCTACACCACGAAAATGACGTGCTACAGACGCGAAATTTAACCGACAGGAAGAATACGATATGATATGCAAATCATCAGCTTTTGAGAGCATTCACACAAGGTTGGCGCCGGTGGAGACACCTACAATGTGCTGACACGAGGAAAGTTTCCAACCGATTTCTCATACACAAATAGCAGTTGACAGGCGTTGTCTGATGAAACGTTGTTTTGATGTCTCGTGTAAGGAGGAGAAATGCGTACCATCACGTTTCCGAATTTGATAAAGGTCGGAATGTAGCCTATCGCTATTGCGGTTTATCGTATCGCGACACTGCTGCTCGCGTTGGACGAGATCCAATAACCGTTAGCAGAATATGAAATCGGTGGGTTCAGGAGGGTAATACGGAACGCCGTGCTGGATCCCAACAGGCTCGTATCACTAGCAGTCGTGATGACAGGCATCTTATCTCCATGGCTGTAACGGATAGTGCAGCCACGTCTCGATCTCTGAGTCAACAGATGGGGACACAGCAACCATCTGCACGAACAGTTCGACGAAGTTTGCAGCGGGATGGACTATCAGCTCGGAGACCGTGGCTGCAGTTACCATTGACGCTGCATCACAGACAGGAGCTCCTGCGATGGTGTACTCAACGACGAACCTGGCTGCACGAATGGCAAAACGTCATTTTTTCGGATGAATCCAGGTTCTGCTTACAGCATCATGATGGTCGCATCCGTGTTTGGCGACATCGTGGTGAACGCATATTGGAAGGGTGTATTTGTCATCGCCATACTGGCGTATCACCCGGCCTGATGGTATGGGGTGCCATTGGTTACACGTCTCTGTCACCTCTTGTTCGCATTGACGGCAGTTTAACGGTGGACGTTACATTTCAGATGTGGTACGACCCGTGGCTCTACCCTTCATTCGATCCCTGCGAAACCCTACATTTCAGCAGGATAATGCACAACCGCATGTTTCAGGTCCTGTACGGGTCTTTCTGGATACAGAAAATGTACGACTGCTGCCCTGGCCAGCACATTCTCCAGATCTCTCACCAATTGAAAACGTCTGGTCAATGGTGGCCGAGGTAACTGGCTCGTCACAATACGCCAGTCACTACTCTTGATGAACTGTGGTATTGTGTTGAAGCTGCATGGGCAGCTGTACCTGTACACGCCATCCAAGCTGTGTTTGACTCGATGCCCAGGCGTATAAAGGCCGTTATTACGGCCAGAGGTGGTTATTCTGGGTTCTGATTTCTCAGAATCTATGCACCCAATTTGCGTGAAAATGTAATCATATGTCAGTTCTAGTATAATATATTTGTCCAATGAATACCCGTTTATCATGTGCATTTCTTCTTGGTGTAGCAATTTTAATGGCCAGTAGTGTAGAAAACACCCAAGATGGTGGTGGCAGACACAGTTCTACCGCCTTCTGAGAATTTTCGCCAGTTCAGGGCAACCAAAGTGAATTGCGCAACTGTACCACTCAGGCGGACAGAACAGTAGGGACAGCTGCACCTCTCACCCCTCTATTAGGTTGGCTAAGAGGACCTTTTCGCATACCGCGGAGGTGTACTGCAGCTCAGCGACAGAGCCTTTAAATAACCTGAAGAGCAGTTCTCCAGATCCATTCCATTGCAGTTCCTAGAGGAGTCAACATCTCGAAGTTCAGCGTATGGCAGCTATCGCCATGTAATGGCTAGTGCTTCCCATCGCCCAGATTTAGTTACCAGGGAACCACGTGTGATGTTTCTGAAGCACTCCGCAAATACGATGCTCGCAGATGCAGACCGGCATGCAGCGTAGTAAGCTGTTTTGGCCGACCCCTGTTGCTGTTAGCGTTACCCTAAGGTGCTCTGGGTGTAGCCGCTATATCATTTCTGTCATCTCTCTGGGGACTGGTCTCATACTGAAGACAGGTTTGTTACTGATCTTGCCTTCTTTCAACTTGCCCTACAGCAAGTGTGCTCGCCCAGCGGCTACATTCCGTACGTAACAATTTATGAATGCTTGAAACAAGGGCTACCTTTAAATTTATGTGTTGATTTCTGAATATAGGTTTTACCAGATTTCCCCGACTTCCACTGTCTGTGGCGTCCCTACTGCCCCTTTTGTAAACCAGTTTCTTACTAGGCTACTAAAATCCTGCAGAAGAGACGAAGTCCGACGCCTGGGACAGAAGATCCTCAGGTGAGTGATCTGCTACTGAACATTCAGTTGGAGCTCCTTTACTGATCTGCTACAGTTACTTCCTTCAAAACCCCAACCGCTACAATATGAAAGACATGTGCTGGGCCCGCATCTCGTGGTCGTGCGGTAGCGTTCTCGCTTCCCACGCCCGGGTTCCCGGGTTCGATTCCCGGCGGGGTCAGGAATTTTCTCTGCCTCGTGACGGCTGGGTGTTGTGTGTTGTCCTTAGGTTAGTTAGGTTTACGTAGTTCTAAGTTCTAGGGGACTGATGACCATAGATGTTAAGTCCCATAGTGCTCAGAGCCATTTGAACCATTTTGAACATGTGCTGGCTCCCGCTACACGTTGGAAAAACGAAATTGCAAACATCTGCCGAAATACCAGTGAAAATACTCCACGTATGGGAGAGACGCCCAGTACAGTGCTTCTTTGGCTTAATTTTTGTTGGCCTTAAATACTGCCAGGTGTCCTACAAAGGCCAAGAATTTCACAATGTCTCTTTCTCCTTCCCAACGTGGATACCTATGATGTGTTTTCACATTCTCCGAATACTTTTTCCAATACGGTATTCAACAAGACTGATGATATGACATCTCCTTGTCGGAACTCCCGTGCCAATTTCAATGAGTTTAAGATTTCTCCCATGGACTTCGCTTTTGAGGTGGTTCCCGACGATGATTCTTAGATGATAGCCCTTGGCTTTCTATCGATTTCTAATTCTTCTAGGCTATTAAACAGGAACTGTCTGTCAACAGAAAAGTAAGTGTTTTTTTTTTAAATCAGCGGATGTGACTGTAGCGTCGTCTGATGTGAAACAAGGATTTCAGGGTCCAGATATTTTCAATACAGGATTTCCACGTGACATTTTCCAGTTCGTGTGTCCGCTTGCGGCTCAAATCAATTTTGCGAAGCTTTGGAGCAGGGGAGTCCAACCGGTGACATGCGGACCTCATGCTGCCCAAAGCAAGTATCAACGCGGCCCAAAAAAATCCGCCACACGCTGATAGCCTGTCATTGGTCCACTCCTGTTTTAACTTTGCCGTCCGTGCTACGCTTAAGCCACTAGAGTCTCGTTCTTATAACGTCAGACGCACCTCTTTGTTAACTTACAGCTACTTTAGTTGCAGCTGCGAAACTATTGAGTTACAGACGTATAATGAAATTCATTTACGGAGATACAAGGCAGTTTTGTGCTATTTCTGCACACCTGCGATGCTGTTGTTGTTGTTCTTATTGTGGTCTTCAGTCCTGAGACTGCTTTGATGCAGCTCTCCATGCTACTCTACCCTGTGCTAGCCTCTTCATCTTCGTATAACTACTGCAGCCTACATCCTTCTGTATCTGCTTACTGTATTGATTTCTTGGTACCCTACAATTTTTACAACCCACACTTCCCTCCAGTACTAAGAATGTGTCCTATCAACCGATCCCTCATTTTGATCAAGTTGTGTCACAAATTTCTTGTCTCCCCTGTTATATTCATCGATCCGTACCTCCTCATTAGTTACGTTATCCACCCATCTAAATTTCAGTATTCTTCTGTAGCATCACATTTCGAAAGCTTCTATACTCTTTTTATACAAACTCTTTATTGTCCATGCTTCATTTGCACACATAGCTACACTCCAGACAAATACCTTCAGAAAAGACATCGTAACACTTAAATATGTATTATGTTAACAAATCTCTCTTCTTCAGAAATGCTTTCCTCAATCTATCTTCTGAGGTAAGTCGTAGAGTTAGTATAGCCTCCAGAATCCAAACTAATCTTCCCTGATGACAGCTTCCACCAGTTTTATCATTCTCCTGTAAAGAATTCGTATTAGTATTTTTCAACCATACATAATTAAACTGATAGTTCGGAAATTTTCACACCTGTCAGCAACTGCTTTGTCTGGAATTTGAAATACTTCATTCTTCTTCAAGCCTGAGGATCTTTCGCCTCTCAGACATCTTGCATACCAGATGGAAGAGTTTTGTGGTGTCTGGCTTTCCCAACGCTAAGAGTGGTTTTGACGGAATATCGTCTAAACCCGAGGCCTAGTTTCGACTTAGATCTTTCAGAGCTCTGTCAAATTCTACTCGCAGTATCATATCTCTCATCTCATCTTCATCTACGTCCACTTCTCTTTCTGTAATATTGCCTTCAAGTACATGTCCCTTGTAAAGAACCCCTATACACTCCTTTCACCTTTCATCTTTCCCTTCCTTGCTTACGACAGATTTTCCGCCTGAGCTCTTGATATTCATACAACTGCTTGTCTTTTCCCCAAAAGCCTCTTCAGTTTTCCTGTAGGCGGTATTTATCGTTCCCCTTGTAAAATATGCTTCTAAATCCTTACATTTGTCCTCCTTGGACGTTTTGCACTTTCTGTAAGTCTCATATTTTAAGCGTTTGCATTCCCTTTTGCCTGCTTCATTTCCCGCATTTTTAAATTTTCTCCTTTCCTTAGTTCAGTTAAATATCTCCTGTGTTATCCAAGGAATTCTACTAGGCCTTGTCCTTTTACCTACTTGATCCTCTGCTGCCTTCACCATTTCATCCCTTAAAGCTACCTTTTTCGATTTCTTGAGTTGTAACCTACAGTTCATAACCAATAAATTGTTGTCCGAGTTCATATCTGCCACTGGAAACTTACTACAATTTAAAATCTGGTTCCCAAATTTCTGACTAACCATTATATAATGCTGAAGATTAGATGGGTAGATCACATAACCAATGAGGAGGTACTGAATTGAATTGGGGAGGAGTTTGTGGCACAACTTGACGAGAAGAAGGGACCGGTTGGTAGGACATGTTCTGAGGCATCAAGGGGTCACAAATTTAGCATTGGAGGGCAGTGTGGAGGGTAAAAATCGTAGAGGGAGACCAAGAGATGAAAACACTAAGCAGATTCAGAAGGATGTAGGTTGCAGTAGGTACTGGGAGATGAAATTTGCACAGGATAGGGTAGCATGGAGAGCTGCATCAAACCAGTCTCAGGACTGAAGACCGCAACAATAACATTATACAATCAATCTCAAACCTTCCAGTGTGTCTATATCTCTTCCACATATACAACCTTCTTTTATGATACCGGTACTTATAAACCAAGTGTTAGCGATGATTAAATTATGTTCTTTGCAAAATTCTACCAGACGCCTCCCTCTTTCATTCCTTTCCTCTAGTCCATACTCGCCTGCTATGTTTCCTCTCTTCCCTTTCCTATTATCGAATTCCAGTCCCCTATCACAATTAAATTTTCGTCTCCTTTAACTATCTGAATAATTTCTTTTATCTCATCATACATTTCTTCAGGTTCTTCATCATCTATGGAGATAGTTGGCATATAAACTTGTACTACCGTGGTAGACGTGGGCTTCGTATCTATCTTGGTCGCAATAATGCGTTCATTATGCTGTTTGTAATAGGTTACCCGCATTCCTATTTTTTATTCGTTATTAAACCTACTCCTGCATTACCCCTATATGAATTTGCATCTATAACCCTGAGTTCATCTGACCAGAGGTTTTGTCCCTCCTGCCACCGAACTTCACTAATTCCCACTACATCTACTTTAACCTATCCATTTCCCTTTCTACATTTTCTAACCTACCTGCCCGATTAAGGGATACTACTTTCGACGCTCCGACCTGTAGAATGCCAGGTTTGTTTCTCTTGATGACGACATCCTCCTGAGTAGTCCCCTCCCGGAGATTCGAATGAGGGACTTTACCTCCGTAATATTTGACCCAAGAAGACGCCATCATCAGTCAACCATACAGCTACATGCACTCGGGAAAAATTACGGCTGTAGTTTCCCGTTGCTTTCAGCCGTTCCCATTACCAGCACGGCCAGGCCGTTTTGATTGATGTTACAAGGTCAGATCAGTCAGTCATCCAGACTGTTGCCCCTGCGTCTACTAAAAAGGCTGCTGCCCCTCTTCAGGAACCAAACGTTTCTCTGGCCTCTCAACAGATACCCCTCCGTTGTGGTTGCACCTACGGTAAGGCTATCTGTATCGCCGAAGCGTGTAAGCCTCTCGACCGACGGCAAGGTCCATGGTACAGGGGGCAATTGTGATAAAGAACCTTTTTCATCGTAGTTCCGATCACTACAAGTCGTTCAAGTAAGTTAGAACTCTTCATGTGGACTACATTTATTGCCATGGTTTGCTGCCTAACAGTACCGTAATTCTGTAAATACCGTAAGTCAAATACCACATTAATCCTATAATTTATAATTCTAAATTACTGAAATTTGTTAACTATATGCTTCCAACTGCCCCTGGCTTTTTAGTGCTAAGTATATTATGTACAAATCAAAATCTCTCGCCTTTTTCCAATGTGACCCAGGTAAACTAAGAGGTTGGACACACCTACTTTACAGAGCATTTTATAAATTACTCCTTTCTTATGGGATGAGTGTATCAAGTCACTCTTCCATTCTTTTGGGATTTTCCACGTTTTCCAGACTCCTCATACTATTCTGTGAATTTTTGGGGCTGTATTTTTGTGGTCCAATTTTCATAATTATGCAATAATTGTAACTTCGTCACGTGTTCTATTGTTTTTCAAAGATCTCATTCCCTTCACTGTTTATTCACGTGGAGGTTGACTCGAATAAGAATTAAGTGCTGGCTCTGAATATCAGAGTTGTTCAGATGGCAGTTGGCAGTTGAGGAGCTTACTGAAATACACTCCTGGAAATTGAAATAAGAACACCGTGAATTCATTGTCCCAGGAAGGGGAAACTTTATTGACACATTCCTGGGGTCAGATACATCACATGATCACACTGACAGAATCACAGGCACATAGACACAGGCAACAGAGCACGCACAATGTCGGCACTAGTACAGTGTATATCCACCTTTCGCAGCAATGCAGGCTGCTATTCTCCCATGGAGACGATCGTAGAGATGCTGGATGTAGTCCTGTGGAACGGCTTGCCATGCCATTTCCACCTGACGCCTCAGTTGGACCAGCGTTCGTGCTGGACGTGCAGACCGCATGAGACGACGCTACATCCAGTCCCAAACATGCTCAATGGGGGACAGATCCGGAGATCTTGCTGGCCAGGGTAGTTGACTTACACCTTCTAGAGCACGTTGGGTGGCACGGGATACATGCGGACGTGCATTGTCCTGTTGGAACAGCAAGTTCCCTTACCGGTCTAGGAATGGTAGAACTATGGGTTCGATGACGGTTTGGATGTACCGTGCACTATTCAGTGTCCCCTCGACGATCACCAGTGGTGTACGGCCGGTGTAGGAGATCGCTCCCCACACCATGATGCCGGGTGTTGGCCCTGTGTGCCTCGGTCGTATGCAGTCCTGATTGTGGCGCTCACCTGCACGGCGCCAAACACGCATACGACCATCACTGGCACCAAGGCAGAAGCGACTCTCATCGCTGAAGACGACACGTCTCCATTCGTCCCTCCATTCACGCCTGTCGCGACACCACTGGAGGCGGGCTGCACGATGTTGGGGCGTGAGCGGAAGACGGCCTAACGGTGTGCGGGACCGTAGCCCAGCTTCATGGAGACGGTTGCGAATGGTCCTCGCCGATACCCCAGGAGCAACAGTGTCCCTAATTTGCTGGGAAGTGGCGGTGCGGGCCCCTACGGTACTGCGTAGGATCCTACGGTCTTGGCGTGAATCCGTGCGTCGCTGCGGTCCGGTCCCAGGTCGATGGACACGTGCAGCTTCCGCCGACCACTGGCGACAACATCGATGTACTGTGGAGACCTCACGCCCCACGTGTTGAGCAATTCGGCGGTACGTCCACCCGGCCTCCCGCATGCCCACTATACGCCCTCGCTCAAAGTCCGTCAACTGCACATACGGTTCACGTCCACGCTGTCGCGGCATGCTACCAGTGTTAAAGACTGCGATGGAGCTCCGTATGCCACGGCAAACTGGCTGACACTGACGGCGGCGGTGCACAAATGCTGCGCAGCTAGCGCCATTCGACGGCCAACACCGCGGTTCCTGGTGTGTCCGCTGTGCAGTGCGTGTGATCATTGCTTGTACAGCCCTCTCGCAGTGTCCGGAGCAAATATGGTGGGTCTGACACACCTGTGTCAATGTGTTCTTTTTTCCATTTCCAGGAGTGTATTTCGTTAGAATTTCACGGTTACTTTTAGTATTAGTTTTCAAGGATCTTCGAGTCGTTGGATCCAGAGGCTAGAAGGTTGGTGCCCAGTTAAATTTTCTGTGAAGATGCAAACATTTCGGGTTTGTTCTTGGTAATCTTCTGTTCTGATCCGTTCATGCTGTTATCGTCGCAATTGCTTTTTCCTCGCCGAATAATTTTTGAGACGTTTTAAGGTACCTCTACGAATTTGGTCTCTTTTCTGTTGTTGTATGACTGCTGGAATTATTTCATGATGTAATCAAATATTCAACAGCTTCATCGCATGCGATGTTACACCGCCTATGTTCTCATTTTTTTTTTTTTTTTTTTGTGGTTAACCTAATTTTACTATATGCTTCAGTTTCTCCACGAGTTCAGACCAGTTTGTGGTATCCACCATACGGACTTCATCAATGATGCTCTTCTTCTCGAGTGCTACGTGTTCGGAATCAGTTCGGAAAATCTGGCTTACTCTTGTTCTTTACCTGTTGGGCTGAAATTGTACCATGATTGCGATATCTGGTGGTGTGACTCTCCTGGTGTTTACGTTGAGAACTTCTTTCGGCTGTTCCTCTATATATACCTCAAGAGGCTGTAGAGGGGACTTACTAGATCAAGTTTTACGTAGAAATCAATGTCCGGAAACGTCATCCGACGATGCTAAAGAGTGTCAAAGCTATAGTCGCCGGCGCCTGTAACGAAGTATGTACACACAGGGTGATTCCGTGATGATGTTACAAACTTTCTAGGATGATGGAGATGGATAAATGTATCAATTTGAGGTAGGTGTCGTTGTTTAGGAAACGAACGAGTCGAAAGTTGTAAGTGAAAACTGCTCTGATACCTCTGTCAGAGGAACACTTGTACCGGTTCTGTTGTTGCTGAGATCGCAGAGTAGGCAACTTTAAGAGGTGGCTGTATGGACCAAAACAAGGAAATAATGTCCAATAAAAATGGGCTTTAAAATGCGTACCTGAGGAGCTATGAGCACTGGTTAATCTTCGTTACTGTGAAGCACGTCTCCTCCAGTAACGAAGGATTAGTTGCCGAAGTCGGCGCCCAATCGTGAGTCATTATGACACACAGAAGCAACAACGAAGCTCTACAAAGGAATGAATCATTTGGAACATCGTATCTTTTCTTGCTTGTTTTCAGAGCTGAAGTGCTTGTTGTACAACCGACACCAGTCACCATGTTTTAAGTGTCTAATGTGAATTGTGGTCTAGGCAGTAAAAGTTTTTGTATAACTTTTCCGAATTTTAATATATTAAGTTAAGACCGCTGTCTCCCTTCCTGATAATGTCAGCCATCGCAAATGAAATACTGTTAGCTCCAAAGCTGCCCACCTAACCTTTCAGATTGGCTTCATAGCCTCATGTGGCAACAGAGTAACTTGGAGCCGACAGTAGCGCGACACAGGAAATGCCGAGATCGCTCCGGGATATACGGCTGCCTACTCAGGTGAGATAACGATGTGGAGAGCTGCCTGTTTCGGAATCCAGACAATTACCCCTTATCGCTGATAACACCGAAGTCAATTGCTATGAGATGTGCACGAAGGTCGACTGATGAGCAGTGGTATCAAGATATGATGAGAGACTTCTGATTTCTTCAGCCGGTTACTACCTTCTTGCTTTGTGAGGCTCTCGCGGGACGGTTTGTAAGTAACTTTAAGCGTCTGCAGATTCTTCAGCGTCTTCATAGCGCTCTCCAGTCGGTAAAACAAACCTGTGTCACTTCATACTGCTCTTCGTTGCATTCGTTCAGTATTCCATGCAACTTCTGTTTAATACAGGTCCCATGCAGTTGGACTATACTCTAGGATGGATCGTGCTTGTATAAGCAATATCGTTTGTAGTCATATTGCATTCTCGCTGTATCCTAGCAACGAACGGAAGTCTGCCACCTGATTTATCTACGACGGTGCCTATGTGACTGTTCCATTTCATACCCCTATAAAGTGTTACCTCAAGGTATTTTTATTACTTCACTGCTTCTAATAGTAGCTACACATTTTTATATTTCTTGAAGTGCTCCATTTTACAGTTTCGAACATTTAAAGTATGTTGCCAATTGGCAGGTTTTGCACTACTTAGAAATCTTATCAACATATAATTGTATATTTCCACAGTTTTTTCATATAATTCTCCATTACAGCCAATCAAATCATCTGCGAAAAGTCGGAGGATACTATTAAGCGGAGTAATATATAAAATGTACGAAAGTGTCCCATCACACTTCCCTTGGGCCAACCAAAAGTTACATCAATATCTACCTATGACTTCCCTTTCACTTCGGCAATGACGAAGAGGATTTGTACATCAAAGGAGGTCCACAGGACATCAGCTGTAATACATGAAATGTAATACATTAGTCATAAAACAAGTGTAATAGATCAAGTGTAATAATCAAGTGTAACACTTCTTGTGTAATACAACTGTAATGCAACAAGTATAATAGATCAAGTTTAATACTGCAATTGTAATACAAAAGTAAAACAGCACGTGTAATATAACAAGTGTACCATGATCAAGTGTAATAGATCAAGTCTAATACATCAGGTGTAGTACTTGAAGTTCAATACAAGTGGAACAAGCGAGCGTAATAGATCAAGTGTAATACATTAAGTGAAATACCTCAAGTATAATAGATCATGATGTATAATACGTAAGCTCAATAGATCAAGTGTAATAAAGATCTAATAGATGGAGTGTAATACTTCCAGTGTAATACTTTAAGTGCAATAAAAGTGTAATACAGCAAGTCTAATACAGAGTCCGCCAGAAAAATGTGTACACTTTTCGTCAGGCTCTATCGAGATATCGATATTGTCGTTCGATTTCAGTTACGAGTGTGTTGTAGTATGGTCTTTGGCCCAACAGATGTTAGTATTTTCATTTCGGTATTGAGAAAACAAGATGGCTGGAGCACGCTTGACATATGAGTAACTAAAATGCATTGTGAAGTGCTTTTTCAAGTTTGATAACGCCGTTTAAGTGCAGTGCCAGTGGAGGTGTGAGTTTGAAACAGAACCACCAACAATTAAATGTGTCATTGACAAGTTTGAATTGCATGGAACGATTTGTGATATTCACAAAGGAAGACAGTGTACAACTACAAGTTCTACTTCGGCGGTCGGCTCTCGTGTTGAAAACGTTTGTTAATTCTCCACAGAAGTCTGCCACGCAATGTGCACATGAAGTGGGGGTTAGCAGTACAAGTGTACGAAGGATTCTGAAAGCTGCAAAGTGGAAAGTTTACATTCCACGTTACTGCACGCGATTAATGGTGACGATCCTGATCGCCGAATGCAATTTTGCGAATGGTATCAGAAAATGGCAACTGATGACACAGAATTTGCGACGAAGGTAGTGTGGAGTGACGAGGCACAATTTAAACTTAATGGAACCGTTAATCGGCATAACAGTGTGTACTGGGCACCGGAAAATCCGCATCTTAATGTGGATAAAGCGGTCAATCTACCAGGGGTTCACGTGTGGTCTGGACTATCATATAGGGGCTTAGTAGGACCCTTTTTCTTTGATGCTACTGTCACTGGAGAAGTGTACCTGTAAATGTTACACACATCAATTTTTCCAGGTCTACGTCCGCTCTATGGAGCTGATGAAGAGGTCTTCTACCAGCAGGACGATGCGCCATCACCCTACCACCTAGCCGTACGAGCTTTTCTGGATGACAATTTTTTGGGGCATTGGATTGAACGAAGAGGGTTCATTGAGTTCCCTCCACGGTCGCGAGATCTAACACTTAAGGACTTTTTACTTGTGGGGAACAATGAAAGATAATGTCTATCGGTGTAAGCCACGCACGCTGCAGGAACTTCGCCAGGAGATTGCAGCGATATGTACAAGGATCTCCACTGTAACATTGAGTGACGTAGTTGCAGCGACCCCTCGTCATTCATAATGTGTATAGCCGCCAACGGTGAACATTTTGAACATTTAAAGTAACCATGTGCTAAACTGAACGTTGTAAAACATGTGTGATCAATGTAAAATAAACACATAAGTAGTGCTTTTCGTTCGTTAAAGTATGTATCCATTTTTCTGGCGGTCTCTGTATATCAAGTGTAATACAGCAAGTGTGAGAGATCGTGTGTAATACATCACGTGTAATACTTCAATATTCCCATAGAATGATCTAATAGATGTTCGTGGGATGTCGCATCCATGCTGACACATTTCTACTGTACGTGCCACACTGGTAAGTGCAGGAGTCCCACGTGTCTTCTGTGAGCCACTGGCTTTCTGGAGGAGTGAGGTGAACCTCATGGACCATGGCTGTGCCATACCCTCTGGCAGCCAAGGGTGATGACTTCAGATCTAGGCTGCACACACAGGAAATGCACGGGCACCACTTCAGCAGCTCTCATCTCCATACCACTGGAGTGCAAGATGTAAACCCAATCGATATGGCTATATGAATGGCTAGCATAGTGCTGAAAGCCAGACTGATTGCCATGAATGTGCTCCCACGAATCCACGATCTGGAAGTTACTGACAATTGTGCCAAGTTCTGTACATGCAGTGACACAGTACCTGATCTTTGGACACTTGGGTGCAGTTGAAATCTCCTCCAAGTAACAATGTGTCCTACCATACCACAAAGAGGAGCATGACTGCATCCATGAAGAAGGTCGTCCCATTCCGGACAGAGCACAGATGTTTATGAGTCTGGCTCCTTGGACAGTAAATGCCATATTTCTGGCGTCTGAGATATACTTGACGTCTCCAGAAAGTGCATCTTAGTGGAGGAGGACTGCCACTTCCCTACCAGTGGCAGAAGCACGTGAGACACAAGTCGTGTAGCCGAATGGTCCTATGAAACCTTCAACATGCACCTCCTGAAGAAAGGGAATGTCAATGTCCGCTGCATTCAGAGTATGGTCAGTTTACAGGTGCGCACTTTATGTTATTAATTGTTGTTAGGCGGTAAGTCTGATCGGCCGCCAACTCCAGTAAGTTGTTTGATATGTCGCTTGCAGCTACCAGAGGTGGCCCCAACGAAGGTGTTGATGCAGCCACAGTCACTGGGACAGTGCTGGTTACAGCTGGTGGGGCCAGCACCACTGCCCTCGCCACACACAGGGCAATCTGGTCCACTCTCGATGTCATCCCTCAAAGAGTCATATGTGACGCTTCGTACCACATGACTGTCAGTGGAATGCTTGCAGGCATGCTCAGCATCAGAAGGTGGACCATCGGCATCAATCGTAGGTATTGTGGCCATTGTGACATTGTGACAGGGCAAATGTGCTGTGTCACCATCCAGCAGGGTAATTCTACCTGACACCTGGCTGGTGGAGTCCTTTGCATCATCTGATGGTGGGTCCTCATCCTGTGCGTGCATCTAAAGGAGGCGATCATCAGATGGCATACAACACAGCTTTTGACAATTTCATAGGGACTACTGTTTGACCCGTGTTGGAGTGCAGGTGCCAGTCATCTGATGTTGCTCCCAAAGGGAGGAAGGCAGAAGTCGATACAACTCTTTATTCCATATCCATCTTCTCAAGAAGGTCAGCCTGTGGGTACAAGTGGTCTTTTTCTGTAAGCAGTTGGGCTAGTGACAGCATGGAAAGAGTTGTATAATCCACCACAGAGTCGCTGACCATCAATGCCAGTAGAGTGTGTCAGTCCTGGGCAAGAATGTACGTCGCTTTCATAGCTGCTTCTAGCTGAGGTGGATTGCACTGGGCCTTGCAGGTGGTGCAACGTCGCCGACAGGTGTCTGAGGCAGGTTTGCTGGATTCATGCTGGTCGGACGTGTACTCCCTCGCCGCAGCCAACACAAGTAAATGGGTGTCCACTTTACATAACGATGGTCCAGCAGCCTCCGATAGCTAAGTAGCATGGCACGTGCTTCGTCAGTTCGATCTTGATTTGTCACACACCATTTGAGATGTGATATGTCTGAAACGTTTGTCACTCTTTAGCCAGTTGGCTTATCACGTTACCATACAGTTCGAATGCTGATAGGAAAAGGAACCCAAGCAGGGTGGAGGCCAAATCCAGCGTGGTCTATCGTGATGTCGCCTACATGGCCATCAGGGTGCCTAAATTTGAGATCATCAGCGTATCTGCGCTTGACATCTGTGCACATCAGTTTGGTGTAGACGACACTGGTAGCAACTGGTAAGAGCATCCTAATGATGTTTTGATGTGCAACATGAAGTGTTTCCCAGAAGAAACGTTGAGTTCTGTGCTTGTGTTGTCCATAGTACTAGCATGCCACACTGCTCTCGGAAGACGGAAGTGATACACTTGATGCGACGAGAAAGTAAACAGGAAACACTCGTGTGTGCCGCGCAACAGACGAGACGGAAACAAGACATCCTCGCCACACTGCTGCCTATGGCAGACCCACACAAGGGTTTAGTCACCTGATATTTATCTCATGTCTCAGTTATCATAATATCTCTTAAATGTCTAAATCGTAGACGCGTTATTAAGTGATATTTAATGATAATTGTGATGCGTTTGAGATACATTTTCAGTGCGCCCTTACTCTGAAATGGCACACGGAGAGTTATGACACATAACAGCTAGATAGGCTAAAATGAATATGGCGGCTGCCACATCGATTGACGACACACTGAATTGTAACTAATTTCGTTCCATAAGACTCCATTAGGCTATTTGCCTTTGAAATTAATTATAGTGTGAAAATAACTTCGTAATGGACAGAATGTGTAAAGATTGTCACACTCCAGGGCATGAGGATGTGTAAACACAAAAAGTGTTGTTTTATTTCGATGGTCACACTTCCTTTTTCCTTTTGTCCTTTGTACCACATCAGAGTGTGAATGGTGGGATGTTTGTGGTAGCAGCATAGAAACTAACCAAAGGTACATTGAGGGTGGTGGTCTGGAAACATGAAAGTGCAGGGAAACTGGACAAAGAAACTGGCAGATGTTAAGAGTAGCATGTGTCGATAGCTGGAAGGGATTCACGTGGCTCATCCAATAGCAGCCTTTTTGTTCTGGGCAGAGAACAACAGGTGCATTCTCAGCAGTGTTCCAGGCCGGCTGAGAAGGAAGAAGTCTCCGTGCTCAAGGTCACGATGGTAAGAAAAGTGCCTGATAAATGAGCTACAGAGTCGCTCGAACAGTTCACGGGTGTATTGCCGGTCTGTAGTGTCCAACGGGCACAATATTTCGGCGATCGGACTTATCACCATCGTCAGGTGCGCTGACGAACTGAGCTCCTGAGGGCGGCCGGCTGTCTTAAATTCCCTCCCCCTGCGAGGCGTTCTCTCCGCGGTCCGCACCGGAGGCGCTGTGTCGGCGACTGTGGTGGCGTCGGTTTAATTGCCTCGTCCGCCCTGGTCGCCCATTCGTTTCCTTTGCTCAACATCTTTTTATTTAGACTCAATACTGGTTCCCATGCCTTGCTGAGACTATAGCCGCTATCCTGGATTTCGTAAAGCATCTCAACAACTTGAAGCTGAAAGACAGATATCCTGGTAAGTTTTGACGTTGTTTCATTATTCACCAGAGTGCCTCTTCGAGAGCCAGTTGAGCTTATTGCACAGAACTTTGACGAGAAGACGACAGTCCTTTTCAGGCACGTTCTGACCTCCACGTATTTTCTCTTTTTATTTTATTTATTTATTTTTTGTTCCGTGGGACCAAATTAAGGAGAAGTATCCATGGTCTTGGAACGAGTCAATACATGAAATTATAACACGATATTAGAAACAGATAAAATGAAATATAAAAAAACATATTCAGGTGACAAGTCGTAAGTTTAAATAAAGAAAATCAACAATGTAACACTGGAATTTGCTTAATTTTTTAACTCTTTCAGGAGCTCCACGACAGAATAGAAGGAGTGAGCCATGAGGAAACTCTTCAGTTTAGACTTAAAAGAATTTGGGCTACTGCAAAGATTTTTGAGTTCTTGTGGTAGCTTATTGAAAATGGATGCAGCAGAATACTGCACTCCTTTCTGCACAAGAGTCAAGGAAGTGTATTTCACATGCAGATCGGATTTCTGCCTAGTATTAACTGAGTGAAAGCTGCTAACTCTTGGGAATAGGCTAATATTGCTAACAACAAACGACATTAAAGAAAATATATACTGTGAGGGCAATGTCAGAATTCCCAGACTATTGAATAGGGGTCGACAAGAGGTTCTCGAACTTACACCACATATAGCTCGAACAGCCCGTTTTTGAGCCAAAAATACCCTTTTTGAATCAGAAGAATTAATGGAGAATACTATGAACAAACAGAGGTAGTCGCGAATTTCTATATGGAGTACTTCAAAGAGGTAGCTTTGGCGTCATCCAAATGAAAACCTTCTTGTTTTCTCTGTTATGTGGATGACACTTTCATGATCTGGCACCACGGAAGGGACAAGCTCCTAGGCTTCCTTACGCACCTGAACTCCATACATCCGAACATCAAATTCACTATGGAGACCGAAGCAGAAGTAAGATTACCATTCCTGGACGTCATGGTCAAAAGAAGAGCAGATGACACGCTCGGCCACGGGGTATATAGGAAGCAAACGCACACCGACCTGTATTTGCATGCAGATAGCTGTCACCACACTTTGCAGGGGAATGGGGTGCTAAAAACACTGGTGCACAGGGCACGCACCATCTCTGACGCAGAGAGTCTGCCCCATGACCTGGAACACCTCAAAACTATATTCCGGAAAAACGCGTACTCGGAATGGCAGATCAGACGCGATCTCCGCCCCATCTCTACAGTACAGCGTGTGGAGACGGAAGAAGTCACGGAGGAAGAGATGGCCACTGCCTATGTACCGTATACTGGCGCACTATCGGGGAAAATAGGACGAATATTGGGGGAAACACGGAGTAAGAACTGTCTTTTGGCCATCCAATAAAACACGAGCATTATTGGGAAGTGTCAAAGACGATTTCGATTTACAGAAGGTCGGCATGTACCAGATTCCGTGTTAGTGTGGGAAGACTTATATTGGACAGACAGTGCGCACCATCGAAGATCGTTGCCGAGAACATCAGAGACACATTCGAATTAGGTACCCCAACAAGTCGGCGGTCACAGTGCACTGGCCGAAAATCGCGAAATGAACTACCAACATACCAGGGTCTTGACACAGACATCTAAATACTGGGACAGCGTCGTTAGAGAGGCTATCGAAATTCGTACCAGGGACGGGCTTACCAACCGAGATTGCGGCTATAACTTCAGCAAGGCATGGAAATCAGCACTGAGTCCAATCAAAAAGACGCTCAGCAAAGGAAACGAAAGGGCGACCATGGCGAACGAGGCAGTAACACCGACGCCACCACAGACGCCGACGCCAGCCACTCAGCGACTGCCGACGCGCGGCCGCGGGCGCGGACCGCGGAGAGAACGCCTCGCAGGTGGAGGGGATTTAAGACGGCCGCCCGCCCTCAGGAGTTCAGTTCGTCAGCGCACCTGACGAAGGCGACAAGACTGATCGCCGAAATATTGTGCACGTTAGACACTACAGACCGGCAGTACACCCGTGGACTGTTCGAACAAGAAATACGCCGGGAGAAACTGAAGAATCACAGCTACAGAGTCGTTAATGTTGCGAGAAATAATTTTGGCAATTTTACTGGTGGTGAGGTAGGGATTTCGGTTTGTGAGATGAGGAGGAACTGGCCATTAGCTTGGTACTGGTAAGTCAGTAACTAAAGGTCTTTCAGTGCATAGCTCAAATGAAACTGTGCGATCTAGTGTGTGGTTTGTTATGTTTTAATGATAATTTTATGTACCTTTCTTTGTATAATAGTAGGGAGTAAAATTTCTCTTTAATTATATGAGATGATAATTTATTTATGCCACTCTCAGGAGGTATCTCTTAGGTATTATGAGAGATTCAGGTATAATCATAATTTATTTTCTATTTATAAAAATATTCCTTGTGTTCACTTTCTAAATATGCAAAATTAATGGTTCATTACTTGAAGTTGGGAAGGGAGTGAGACAGGGTTGTAGCCTGTCCCCGATGTTATTCAGTCTGTATATTGAGTAAGCAGTAAAGGAAACGAAAGGAAAATTTGGAGTTGCTATTAAAGTCCATGGAGAAGAAATAAAAACTTTGAGGTTCGCCGATGACATTGTAATTCTGTCAGAGACAGCAAAGGACTTGGAAGAGCAGTTGAACGGAATGGACAGTGTCTTGAAAGGAGGATATAAGATGAACATCAACAAAAGCAAAACGAGGATAATGGAATGTAGTCGAATTAAGTCGGGTGATGCTGAGGGAATTAGATTAGGAAATGAGACACTTAAAGTAGTAAAGGAGTTTTGCTATTTGGGGACCAAAATAACTGATGATGGTCGAAGTAGAGAGGATATCAAATGTAGACTGGCAATGGCAAGGAAAGCGTTTCTGAAGAAGAGAAATTTGTTAACATCGAGTATAGATTTAAGTGTCAAGAAGTTGTTTCTGAAAGTATTTGTATGGAGTGTAGCCATGTAGGGAAGTGAAACATGGACGATATATAGTTTAGACAAGAAGAGAATAGAAGCTTTCGAAATGTGGTGCTAGAGAAGAATGCTGAAGATTAGATGGGTAGATCACATAACTAATGAAGAGGTATTGAATAGAATTGGGGAGAAGAGGAGTTTGTGGCACAACTTGACAAGAAGAGGGGACCGGTTGGTAGGACATGTTCTGAGGCATCAAGGGATCACAAATTTAGCCTTGGAGGGCAGTGTGGAAGGTAAAAATCATAGAGGGAGACCAAGAGATGAATACACTAAGCAGATTCAGAAGGACGTAGGTTGCAGTAAGTACTGGGAGATGAAGAAGCTTGCACAGGATAGAGTAGCAGGGAGAGCTGCATCAAACCAGTCTCAGGACTGAAGACCACAACAACAAACTTTAAGTCTACTGTCAATGGGTCTCCTAATCTTTAATTAACGTCATCACACTGTAAAGAAATCAAGGGACTACTCCATCATGTGAAAGAAACTGTTTCGGATTCAACACACAGGGATGCAGATCGCATGGTAATCTAAGCTACTGCGATTATAAAATGATTGTGAAGGGTTGACGAAGCAAGCTGAACCTAGTAGAATAACGCTTAATAAACTATTTAGCACAGAAAAACTCAGTTTTTTCAATACAAAGGAAAGAAACTTTGATTATCCTATTGTCTGCAGTCTTTAATTGCATCTGACTGCTTATGCGATCGCTCTCGGAAACGCCAACACCCACGATAAATTACTCTGCGTTAAAAATTATTCTTACATTGAACAAGCAATATTATTATTCTGAATTACTGAAACTCCTGGAAACTCTGCAAGCGTCTGGTGTCCAGCACGCTTCTTAGAACAGACTAACACCAATGCTCAAAATATACCTAAGGATTTTACACGCGACAGCAATTTCTTAACTACACCGGTTTACTTTCTCTGTTATGTTCTCATAGCCAAAGCCTTTGCCCAGAGCGCGCATAGTGCAAGCTCACAAGTGTGGGGGGACACGTGGACCTCCACTCTTCACAAAGAAATCACGCAAGATAGGCATTATAAAATCATGTAAACACTTTCACTGGGCTGTAACTGCCTTTAAACAATACTAACAAACACACTGGAGGTTATGAGACAACTGGAAACCACTACCGGATTTGGTGTGAAAAGTGCTTCCATAAGTTAAGTACAAAGATAACGGCACAAAATACCGAAAATTATCCCTCATTAGTTGAGCTTAAATTCACAGCTATTTGTGCTAACTACTCAGCTACTTCGTAACGATGCCCGAATGTACTGTTCATGGTCACCACATGGCACAAACCGTTACACCAGTACCCAACGCAAAGAAATTGTCCAAAAATCTCAGACTTGCTGCTTTACACCAACTAAGTTCATTTCCACAAATATGTAAAAATCTTTGTTTCGAAGAACGGTGAAATAAACTTGAAAATTTTTTTGCCTTAAGGCCCTCGCCCGTTCATTAAAGACTAAAGCAGACGGGCAAATACAAAAACTTCACCCTCCCTCTAGAGTGGTCGCTCTGAATGTAGGCAATGAAGAAATACTTTGCTGCCTAACATCACGATGTGCAGGAAGAGATAGCCGAAAGCCCGACTGCAAAGTGGCAACGACTTCTCCATCGCAAGCAAAGATTCTCGCTCGTCGTCACGTCTTGTGGATGCACTGTGCTCCCATTTCGCCCTTCATATCTGCACATAAACCCAAAAAATGCGCACACATTGTGCCATTCTCCCTACATTACTAATCAAAATCATGTTTCTTCACGAACATCTGTCATCGTTACAGTGGAGACAAGTGACACATGCTGCCATTAAATAACTACGTGTACCGCTTTAGTGCATGCTGTACCCTTCGTACTATTTTGTGGTCCAGTCAGCTCTAGGTAACCTGCATCATCACATAGTTAACATTTCGCCTCTTCCTATAGCAAAAAAGATGCTTTGATAATTGATAACCTATTATGAAATTATACTGCAATAGCCCGTCGTCCTCTCGACAATTTTAAACATAATGCTAAAGTGTAGACCGCTACTGCTAGGCAGATACAATTTGTTTTGAGTAATTATACATACATTCATGTGTGTAAAATAAGAATGTTTATCTCCCTAGTAATGTCATGGTAGAAAAAGGAATTTGATAGCTACTTTACTGAAATATGTGGTTAAAAATATAATTAATATACATTCACCAAAGAAATAAGAAGTTAAATAGTCGCAAACATGGTCCGTAGTAGGATTTAATGCCATGTTTATTTAATCGTGCGATTAGCTAATTTCGACTGAGCGTCGTTGTCACGCACATTTGTAACGTCTGTATTTCATGTCATTCTCAAATCACTCTTAATTACATGAAATATTCCCTCATTTTACGAAAGGATTCACACTGCAGTGACACCTTTTAACATAGTATTCCGAACTCTGCCCTGTGTGCAACATGAAATACCGACGTTACAAATGTGTTTGACAATGATGCTTAGTCGATATTCGCTAATCGCACGATTAAATAAACTGCGAATTGCAGGGTACTACGGACCACATATACAGGGCTTGGAGTAGTACGTACTAAATGAAATGCCAAGAGAAAAGTTGAAGGTAGAGAAATGCAACATGATGAACAGCAAGCTTCAGGAATGTTCTGAGACACAATTTAATCTCAAATCTTAATTTGCAATTACTCCTGCGTTATGTTTCTCAAAATTTATTCACACTTATCTTCTTAAGTTTCTAAAGCACTGCACTAATTTTTATTGTCTTTCTTTTATCCAGTAGTCCGAAGATTTATTACAGTTTCTACTAAATTATAGAGATTTTTTAAATAGGAAAAATATTCTAAAAATAAAAATAAAAATATGAGATATAATACTTTTTCTGCTTAGTACAATTAATGTGAGGAATTAAATAGGCAAAGAATCTCAGCCGTCATATCGTGCATATCTGGTAAGTACCTGGTCTCCTTGATATCTGTTCAAAATGGTTCAAATGGCTCTGAGCACTATGGGACTTAACTTTTGAGGTCATCAGTCCCCTAGAACTTGGAACTACTTAAACCTAACTAACCTAAGGACATTACACACATCCATGCCCGAGGCAGGATTCGAACCTGCGACCGCACCGGTCGCGCGGCTCCACACTGTAGCGCCTAGAACCGCTCGGCCACCTCGGCCGGCTGACATCTGTATCATGGGATAAAGCAGCATGTGAATTGGAAGAAGCGATTTAGAAAATAATGTCCATCAATTTCTTAATTATTTTCATTATAAACATCTGTGCATCCTACATTTCTGAAAATAATGCAAATTGTTCTGCACGAAATATCTTAAATTTCGAAACTGTACGCAGAAAAGTATTTGTTAAAAGAAACAGGTGGTGAGTTTTACGCTGTATGGAGACAAAAAAGTAGCCTGTGGCCTTCAAAGGGTCATCCGCTCCCAACCACGCCTTTCAGTGGCAACAGAAAAATGGTTTCCAGTATTTCGTGTAATTACTGGCCGAAATGAAGAATTTAAAATGCTATCATAATGTGCTCACTACGAGGTTTTCTCTTACGTTAAGCTACAGAAGAAACTACATATATACTTTGAGGCAGTGCAACTCATGGCGCATAAATCTGCCCTTCTTCTGTCCACCCACTATTTCAGAATTAGAGCACTTAGCGACTTCCAACGAAGGACAAACGGTTCTCACCCGCACCGGTGAAGTAGCCTGCGGTGCACATTCGGGAACCTGGCGGAGAGCTCGCACGGCCGCTTTCGGACCATTTCGCTTTCGCTCCACGCACGAATTGCACGTGGGAAAAATGAACACCAACATTATTTTGTGCAAGGTTTGATTTTTCTTACTTTGTTTTGATAGCCATTTTCGAAACTTTTCCTCGCTCACATCTCCCACAAAGGTTTCTCGCTGCTTCGCTGTTAATGCTGTGGAAGCTCAGCATCGGGCATGTAGTTTTATTTTAGTTGAATCAACTATGGGTTCGTGGTGAAACACTGTAAATTAACTAAAGAAACACTGGTTTTCTCCTTGTTTCACAAATTTTATTATTAATGTTACTGCACAATCTAGGTTTCGGGTTATAAGCCCATCTTCAAATACGTTACTCATCCCAAAGATGATTGTGCACAGATAAACATGATGATAAGGCAAAGATATCCGTCTCAACTCCTTAAGGTATCGATCCATAGCTTAACGTAAAATTACTGCAATTGCTTCTTTAGTATTGACTCTATTCGAAACACATTGCACGCAGTATCCATTTATCACTGAATGCACTAGCAAAATTGCATCATTGTAATACACATAGTCCAAGAGAAATAACATCATCAACGTGTAGATGCGTGAAATATTATCTTTTCTGCGTTTTCAGTCAAAAGTTTTACTTACTTGGCGTCAAATATATAAAAAATTAACCCATTTTAAAGTAATCAAATACTTGAAGCTGTATTGTTCATGGTAGTTTGATTTCTTGAGGAATAGGGTGTGGGGTGGTTAGTGATGATATACTAGTCAATGAATTGTACTGAAATTGATCTGACTCTTACAGGAAAATCATTTAAATGCGTGTAGTTTAGACTATAATCTTACCTGACGGCAACGCATTTGAATGTACTCGTTTATTCTTTGAGATTTAATTGTAATGTTAAAGTAAATTTACTGACTGAAGTATGCCCCATAAATCAGACCATTTGAGCCTGAACTACAACTATGTGCAAAGAATACTCTCTTTGGTTTTTTTTTCACGTGAAACTGAATCGTGGCAACCTCACCTCATGTACAAAAAGAAAGCACATTTATGTACGTGTGTGTGATTTTTTTTTTTTTTTTTTTTTTTTTTTTTTTTTTGTCGTCAGTCTACGGACTGGTTTGATGCGGCCCACCACGAATTCCTTTCCTGTGCTAACCTCTTCATCTCAGAGTAGCACTTGCAACCTACGTCCTCAATTATTTGCTTGACGTATTCCAATCTCTGTCTTCCTCTACAGTTTTTGCCCTCTACAGCTCCCTCTAGTACCATGGAAGTCATTCCCTCATGTCTTATCACATGTCCTATCATCCTGTCCCTTCTCCTTATCAGTGTTTTCCACATATTACTTTCCTCTCCGATTCTGCGTAGAACCTCCTCATTCCTTACCTTATCAGTCCACCTAATTTTCAACATTCGTCTATAGCACCACATCTCAAATGCTTCGATTCTCTTCTGTTCCGGTTTTCCCACAGTCCATGTTTCACTACCATACAATGCTGTACTCCTGACGTACATCCTCAGAAATTTCTTCCTCAAATTAAGGCCGGTATTTGATATTAGTAGACTTCTCTTGGCCAGAAATGCCTTTTTTGCCATAGCGAGTCTGCTTTTGATGTCCTCCTTTCTCCGTCCGTCGTTGGTTATTTTATTGCCTAGGTAGCAGAATTCCTTAACTTCATTGACTTCGTGACCATCAATCCTGATGTTAAGTTTCTCGCTGTTCTCATTTCTACTACTTCTCATTACCTTCGTCTTTCTCCGATTTACTCTCAAACCATACTGTGTACTCATTAAACTGTTCATTCCGTTCAGCAGATCATTTAATTCTTCTTCACTTTCACTCAGGATAGCAATGTCATCAGCGAATCGTATCATTGATATCCTTTCACCTTGTATTTTAATTCCACTCCTGAACCTTTCTTTTATTACCATCATTGCTTCCTCGATGTACAGATTGAAGAGTAGGGGCGAAAGGCTACAGCCTTGTCTTACACCCTTCTTAATACGAGCACTTCGTTCTTGATCGTCCACTCTTATTATTCCCTCTTGGTTGTTGTACATATTGTATATGACGCGTCTCTCCCTATAGCTTACCCCTACTTTTTTCAGAATCTCGAACAGCTTGCACCATTTTATATTGTCGAACGCTTTTTCCAGGTCGACAAATCCTATGAAAGTGTCTTGATTTTTCTTTAGCCTTGCTTCCATTATTAGCCATAATGTCAGAATTGCCTCTCTCGTCCCTTTACTTTTCCTAAAGCCAAACTGAATGTCACCTAGTGCATTCTCAATTTTCTTTTCCATTCTTCTGTATATTATTCTTGTAAGCAGCTTCGATGCATGAGCTGTTAAGCTGATTGTGCGATAATTCTCGCACTTGTCAGCTCTTGCCGTCTTCGGAATTGTGTGGATGATGCTTTTCCGAAAGTCAGATGGTATGTCGCCAGACTCATATATTCTACACACCAACGTGAATAGTCGTTTTGTTGCCACTTCCCCCAATGATTTTAGAAATTCTGATGGAATGTTATCTATCCCTTCTGCCTTATTTGACCGTAAGTCCTCCAAAGCTCTTTTAAATTCCGATTCTAATACTGGATCCCCTATCTCTTCTACATCGACTCCTGTTTCTTCTTCGATCACATCAGACAAATCTTCACCCTCATAGAGGCTTTCAATGTATTCTTTCCACCTATCTGCTCTCTCCTCTGCATTTAACAGTGGAATTCCCGTTGCACTCTTAATGTTACCACCGTTGCTTTTAATGTCACCAAAGGTTGTTTTGACTTTCCTGTATGCTGAGTCTGTCCTTCCGACAATCATATCTTTTTCGATGTCTTCACATTTTTCCTGCAGCCATGTCGTCTTAGCTTCCCTGCACTTCCTACTTATTTCATTCCTCAGCGACTTGTATTTCTGTATTCCTGATTTTCCCGGAACATGTTTGTACTTCCTCCTTTCATCAATCACATTTCTTCTGTTACCCATGGTTTCTTCGCAGCTACCTTCTTTGTACCTATGTTTTCCTTCCTAACTTCTGTGATGGCCCTTTTTAGAGATGTCCATTCCTCTTCAATTGTACTGCCTACTGCGCTATTCCTTATTTCTGTATCTATAGCGTTAGAGAACTTCAAACGTATCTCGTCATTCCTTAGTACTTCCGTATCCCACTTCTTTGCGTATTGATTCTTCCTGACTAATGTCTTGAACTTCAGCCTACTCTTCATCACTACTATATTGTGATCTGAGTCTATATCATCTGTTCATCTTCAGCTTGCGACGTCGGCATGTATAACTGAACTATCGTTGTCGGTGTTGGTCTGCTGTTGATTCTGATTAGAACAACCCGGTCACTGAACTGTTCACAGTAACACACCCTCTGCCCTACCTTCCTATTCATAACGAATCCTACACCTGTTATTCCATTTTCTGCTGCTGTTGATATTACCCGATACTCATCTGACCAGAAATCCTTGTCTTCCTTCCACTTCACTTCACTGACCCTACTATATCTAGATTGAGCCTTTGCATTTCCCTTTTCAGATTTTCTAGTTTCCCTACCACGTTCAAGCTTCTGACATTCCACGCCCCGACTCGTAGAACGTTATCCTTTCGTTGATTATTCAATCTTTTTCTCATGGTAACCTCCCCCTTGGCAGTCCCCTCCCGGAGATCCGAATGGGGGACTATTCCGGAATCTTTTGCGAATGGAGAGATCATCATGACACTTCTTCAATTACAGGCCACATGTCCTGTGGATACACGTTACGTGTGAAATGTACACGATGGCTAATAATATTAGAGCAATGACCCACTGTCTCAGTGCATAGTCTCGAATGTAAAGAGTAATCCAGGTACTGTCAAATTACGCGAAAGTGAAAATTAAACAGCGGTCAGCCCTCGCCTTGTCAATTAAAGCCAAAAGTGAGATGAACTGCATTAGGGCCCAATTACATGAATCGTATAAACAAATCGTTAGACTTGTTAAGTACAGAAGCTTTCGATTTACATTTGCAATTAAGTAACGAACCGTCTACTATTCAATTTCAATTTGTTTGGCAAGAAATTTCTAACAGAGTAAGGATTAATGTTGAAAGAATAGAAAAGAGGCATTACAAAAAGTTAGCCATACTGCTAAAGCGTCAGTAGGTTACTGTTGTAAAAAGTAGGGGTGGCACTGGACAACATCGTTTTTATGTAGTGTACCTAACTTGACAAATATCGAATTGAATGAGGCTGAAAATACTTTGCTTTACAACATAAGTCACTCCAAATCCTAATAATCGAACCATTACAAGACTAATAGTTGAAACTAAAGTGGCGTGTGAAGCAGCTAAGATGACGAAACCAGAAGTTGCGGAGACAGCCGTTAGAGTTAATAAAGCTTTATCCAGGCAGTGTAACTCTTCTACTGCCGTCAATCACGCGAGTCGTATCTTAAAAAATCTTAATACAAAGTTAGAAAAAGGGAAGCCAATGTTCATTCACGTAGATAAGGATAATACTGCGGTCCTTATATGTGAAGAGGACTACATTAGGAAAAACTAGGAACTCGTTTTTGAAATTGATATAATAGACGTTCACAGAGACCCAACGCAGAAGTTCCAGATAGATCTACAGAAAAAGATAGACAGCACCCAATTTCTGCTTAATGATTACGAAAAGAAATCGCTAAAAGTGATGAATCCTAAACTTCCCAACTGAGATCGCAGGTTAAGATACGTAAGAAGGGAAACACAATCCGTCCAATTGTTAACAATTTGTCATCACCATGTTGTAAACTAAATAAGTTTCTTAACAACAAACTTAAAGCAGTGTACACGTTCACTACCAATTTTGGGGTGAAAACCAGTTCTGACCTTGCTAATGCAATTAAGGATATACATATTCCAAATAATGCGACACTTGCTTCCCTGGATGTAAAAACCTCTACAGTAGGGTCCCGATAAAGGAAATGATTCAAATTATGAAACGTGATCTGCTAACTCATAACAAGATTAGTACTGCAAAGTACATAGAATTTATAGAACTTTTAGAGTTTGCATTAACTTATAACTTTTTTACCCTCCATAGCAAAATATATCAACAAAAAGATGGTCTTGGGATGGGTAACAGTTTGGCTGGTACGTTAGCAGACATTTTTATGAACGACTTAGAATGTAAGTTCTTTGCTAAGTTTCCACAACTAAGAGACAAGACTATATATTATAACTGTTATGTCGATGGCATCTTGCTACTGTTAGAGGGTGACGAGAATGAGGTTACGGCTTTTGTTCAAACCATAGGCAGCATACACCAAAAAATAGCCTTTACTACAGAAGTAGAAGAAGCGGGCTCCATTAGCCATTTAGACCTTACTATTAAGAATGTTGACAACGGATCTAAATTTTCGATTTTCAGGGAGCCTACATGTACAGATAATTATCAGTGCCAGCTCATGCCATCTGCCATGATACAAAAGGGCCTTTCTCACCTCTGTGTTCCACCGACTCTTTCGATCACCATTGGCCGACAATGAAATACGCCAAGAACTTTGTATCTTAAAGCAAATTGCAGTAGCCAACGGTTTTCCTGCAAATGATGGTATGCACCCGTACATTAGGATAAAAAAAACAGAAAGTAAATAGTAGGCAGACCCACAATTACACAGAAAAAGAAGTAATAAAGAAAAACAGAAAACTATTCCAATGAAATTTTACGGAAAAATGTCCGAGCAAATAGAAAAGTGCTTCAGGAAATCTACGGTTAGATGTGGTTTTCAAGTTGACAGCACTCTGAAACTACATGTAAAACATAATTTGAGTAATAATTCTGATAAATTTGATGGTTCTGGGATTTAAAAGATCCGTTTGTAGCAATTGTGACAAATTATATATCGGTCAAACCGGCCGTTCTTTTAAAATAAGATTCAGGGTGCGTTTGGAGGCACATAACAAAACTGCTTTGGGAATGGATTTAGCAGAAAATGGCCACATTATTGGAAATATTGAGAACTGTATGCATATTATACAGAGGGCAGAGAAGGGTCGCGCTCTCGACTTGTTGGAAATTTACGAAGCCAATAAGCATGTGCCCACCAAGATAAAGACAAAGAGATTTTGTGCCAAACGCCTTCTTTGCTCTAATAACATACTACGATAACCACTTTTTTTTATATTTATTGTATTTCAATTCCCCATCGGGGCGGGCTGGCAGCAGCATAGGCGCTGCTCTTCAGCCGAAAGACAGAACAAAACAATAGAAAACATTTAAAAACAGCAAAGGAGAGAATAAGGCGAACATAGATATAAAAAAGGGGGAACATCATGGCAGGCAATAGACAAAAAACGGGGTGACTGTAAAATGGAGATAAAAAAAACTGTTTAAAAGTAGCACACACAAAAAGCCACACACTGCGACGGTTAAAAGAACACAAGGCACAGTACGACAGGAGCATAAAGGTAGCGACGGATGGCATAGCACATAACGTAACACTGACGGCGAACCTCAAGGCAGTACACAATTAAAATCATACCTCTTGACGCACAGGAGAAACAGCACGAAACACAACACTGATGTGGCACACTGATCATGAACAAGACAGAGGATCTGCCAGGCGCTAGGAGATGAGGGAGACCTGAAGAAGGGAGGGAGGGGAAGAGATGGGGGAGGTGAGCGGGGGGCGCGCGGAAGAGGACCAGGTAGTGAGGGATGTGGGAAGGAGAGAGGCAAGTATGGGGTGCAGGGTCTCAGGGGAGGGGGGGACGGAGGAAAATCCGCTCTGGGAGAAGGGGGAAAGAGGAAAAGGGGGCCCTGGGGGGGGGGGGGACAAGGCCAGCTTATAGTTGGAAGGAAGGGTAGATGTCACAGCGAAGTTCGTCATCCGGGATGGGGAGGCGTTGGAAATTGCCCTGATGAAGGAGATGGAGGGTGTGGAGGTGGAGAGAGGGAGGGATACAGCGATAGAGGCGCGGCAACGGGCGGGGGGTGGAGAGGAAGGAGGAAACCAGAGGGTGGGGGGGGGGGATCAAGCCTGCGAACAATGTAAAGGTTGCGGAGATGTTGGAGGAACAGGAGGAGGTGAGGGAAGGGGATCAGTTCATACAGGAGCCGTGTGGGGGAAGGAAGGCGGACACGGAAGGCAAGGCGGAGCGCATGGCATTCAAGGATTTGGAGGGCCTTGTAAAAGCAGGTGGGGGCCGAGATCCAGGCAATGCTGGCATAACAGAGGATAGGACGGATGAGGGATTTGTAGGTGTGGAGGATGGTAGAAGGATGCAATCCCCATGTCCGGCCAGACAGGAGTTTCAGCAGGCGGAGGCGGGAATGGGCTTTCTGCTGGATGGTCAGGAGATGAGGGGTCCAGGTGTCGGTCAAGGGTGAGGCCAAGGTATTTCAGGGTGGGGGTGAGTTGGATAGGACGACCATAAAGGGTGAGGTACAAATCATAGAGGCGAAAGGAGCGAGTGGTGCGGCCTATGATGATTGCCTGGGTTTTGGAGGGGTTCAGATGGAGGAACCACTGGTTACACCAAATGGTGAACTGGTTAAGGTGGGTTTGGAGGGTACGTTGAGACCGTTCAAGGGTAGGATAGAGAGCCAGGAAGGCGGTGTCATCAGCATATTGGAGAAGGTGGACTGGTGGGGGTGGCTTTGGTATATCAGCTGTATACAAGAGATAAAGGAGAGGGGAGAGGACAGAACCCTGGGGGACACCAGCCGTGGGATACAAGTTGGTGTTGTGGAGGGTGACATAGGAAGGATGGTGCAAGAGGAAGGAAGCGACCAGACGGACAAAATTGATAGGCAGGGCGTAGGTTTGGAGTTTAAATACGATAACCACTTAATGCCTCGCTTATTTATATCTAGCCTTGTTGCTGATTTATGTTGAGAAAAGTATGCATTTGACTCACTTCCATACATTCGTCGCTCTAATCCTGTAACTGATTATACCCTACCTATTCATGGATTGTATGGCCAGACTATATAATTTTATTGGCTGTTAGTACGTTGCATAAACCTTTTGTGTGAGAGACATGTCACGATGTATGAAAAGCCCTCCAGTGGTTAAGTTACATGATTGCTGCGCGCCTACGAAAAATCCTGGCGGCCGAGCCAACAGAGGGCACTGATCATTGATCTGTCTTTTCTTCAGTTATTTCGTCATACAGCATTTTATCTATCGTAGGTAATTTATCGGTTGCTATAGGCAGCGTACAGGTATATTTTATTTTTGACCGTAAATTCACCACGAAAGTGTCAGACCTATTATCTTTATATATTTCCTTTTAAAAATTTTATATGGTTAACTGTATTCGTCTTTTATTTTGTCACAGTTGGATTCTATAATAGTTATCAAAATTTAAAAGCCCACAGCAGCCAGCAGCGGTTCCTGCCAGCAGCCAGCGTCCAGCAGCGGCCCCTCCCAGCAGCCAGCGTCCAGCAGCAGCAGCAGCAATAGCGTCGCCGCCCCCGCCAGCAGCAGCAGAGTGGGGCTTCGGCCCCAGTCTCCTTCATAGTTTCTCGGTCCCTTCTACTCTGTGTTTCCCCTCGCCTTCTTTGTCCTGTCCTGTGCTTTTCCCCTTCTCGTAATGTCGACCCCCACCACAGCCACTACTGCCACCTCCACTGCCATCATTTACACGTCCCCCTCCGCCGCCGCCCCCACTATCACGTGATGTGCCGCATCACTCCCCCCTCAGTCCATCCCCCCACTCCTCACTCTCCCATCTCCCTCACTATTTGTCGCCCCATCCCTGGTTCCTCCATCCCGCGCCTCCTCTGATACCTTCCCTCCACTCCCTCCCTCTGCTCCTTCCGTTTCTGCAGCCCCCACTCGGGTGGTCGCCCGGAGGGCTGCGGCCCACGCTCCACTCTCCCCTTCCCCTTCGCCTTCATCGTCATTGTCTTCACCGTCGCCTTCGCCATCGCCCTCACCATCTCCGGCGCCACCTCCAGCACTGGGACCTGCCACTCCCTGCCACCTTCCAGTCGCTCCCATCCCCCACACCTCCTCTGTCGCCATCAAGCGCCCCAGTGGCACCCCTGCCTCCTCTACTCCAAAAAAGGCTCTGCCTCGTCCCCCTTCCCCCACCCATGATGCCATGGATGTCTCCCTGCCTCTCTCTGCCCCCTCCTCCTCCTCCTCTACCCCCTCCTCCTACCACTACCTCCTCTCCCGTCCTGATCCCTCCCTTCTTGAAGCCTGGAACCTCACCCTCTTCCTTCGCCAGAATTTTCCTGGTGCCCCCATCTCCCTCCTCACTCCTTGCCATGATTCAGTGCTCATCTCCTCCCCCAGCCCTACCCTCCACACAGACCTCCTTTCCCGCATCCCTGTCACCCGCTTTGGCCCTAATGCCTCCCTCACCCCTGCTCCTCCCCCGCCTCTCTCCCGCCAACCCCAACCCCCGCGTCGCCCGCCGACCCTCACCGCCGTGATCACTCGGCTTAGTCCGGCGATCACGGAGGAGGAGGTGTTGGCAGAGCTTCAGGCACATCCCCATCTGGAGGTGCGTGCGGTACGTCGCATACACAACGCTGCCGGCCCCACCCGCCTTATGCGGGTCTTTTCCGAGCACGTCCCCTCCATAGACCGTCTCCTGAAAGAGGGTGCCCTCCTTTTTAACCAACATTATAAAATTGACCCATCCCGTTCCCCTCCTCAATCCCTCCGCTGCCACAGGTGCTTGCGGTATAATGCACACCCGACATCTGAGTGCCGCGAGGCCCCCACCTGCCCGCACTGTAGGCAAGCCCACTTTTTACGGCAGTGCCCCAATCTCCAGTCCCCCCCCCCTCCTGTAATACCTGTAACCTCCCTCATCCTACCTACTCCCAGAAATGTAAGGCCCGACCCTCTCCTACCACTCCTGAACTCACCGTTCCTGTCCGCCCTATGGACACCACCACCCCTCCCGGCAATTCCCTTCGCCCACCCCCTACCGCTGAGGACATCATCAGATTCCTCACCATCGTGCTTCAGAATGTTCATCCTTTTCAGCACCCACACACCCTCCAACAGATCTCCCTCGCTGCCCGTTCCGTTTTCCAACTCAAAATGTACGCCACCTACTCCAACAACCAGGCCCATTTCACCTTCTCCCGTCTTAACACCCTCATTTAACTTCCTGTCATGGCGCGACAGCACCGTATCCTTTTCAACAACATCTTTTCCCTTCCCGCCAACAAGAACCTCTTCCTGCACACCCTTGCCACCCACCGCGTGGATGCCTTCCTCCTCAATGAAACCTTCCTCCAACCCCACCACACCACACTTCACCCTACCTCCTCCACAACTCTGATAATCCCCTCCCGATTGTGCATGGCGGAGTTGCCATTGGTCACCACTGCCAGATCCCCGTTTGGCTCCAAACTCTCCTTCCCGACCCCACCGAACACTTGATCCTTAGTCTCTTCTTGCCCGGCCTTACCGTTACCTGCACCACCGTCTATGTCCGCCCTAATGCCCCTATTCCCTTCTACTTCCTCTCCCACATTGACCATACCTTCTCCTCCTACGTGATCGCCGCCGACCTCAACATCCATAGTCGTTCCGCCACCCAGTTATGGCAGTGGCATCGGTTCCTCTCCTCCCTTCAAGGCGACCTCATCCCCATCCCCCAGCACACCCATCCCGAATCCAACTCCCCTCCCGATGTTATCCTTTCCTCAACCAACCTCCTTGGCCGCATAACGGTGGATGTCCTGCAGCCCATTGGCAGCAACCATCTCCCTGTCCTCCTCACCATTTCAGACGGTCGTCGCCCCCACCCTGACCCTCGTAATGACCCTCCCCCTAAGTACATCCATGACTATTCCCATGCCAACTGGAATGCCTACCGGGATACCCTTTCCACCTGGGTCGATAGCCACCCCTTCACCTACCACCACCCTGACGATGTAACCCATGCCGCCTCCTTTCTCCAGCAGACCTTGTCTGAGGCCATGGAGGCCCACGTCCCTACTGTCGCCATCCACCCCCACCATCCTACCTTGCCCCCACAGGCCGTCCACCTCCTCCGTGAATCCTGCCATCTCTACCGTGCCTTGCTCCGCACGCATGACCCGGACACACTACAACACCACCGGCAACTCCAGCGACACATTCGTCATTTGCTCGCAGCTAAGAAACGCCAGGACAGGCGACAGACATGTACCTGTTTAAATGCTACCCTACCTATCAACTCGTCCAAGTGCTGGTCAGCCTTCCGTCGCCTTACCGGAACTAAACCCTCCCCCTACTATCCTCTTCTCCATGATGATCACCCCTTCCCTGACTCTCTTAGTAAGGCCAATCATTTTGCCTCTTACCTCTCCAATGTCTTTTCCATCCCCGATGATCCCCAGTTCGATTACTCCCACTTCCAGGATGTCCACAATCGAACTGACACCTCTGTCCCTCCCCTCGCTCCTGGTTTCCAGTACTTGGTCAACATTGCACACACAGAACTCAATGCCCCTATCACTACACAGGATCTCATTGCTACACTCCGCACGAAACTCTACACCGCTCCTAGGTCACGATCGTGTCACCTACCGTCACCTTCGTGAAGCTCCTGTCTCTTTCCTCTCCACCCTGGCCAGGCTCTACAATGTAGTCCTGTCCACCGGTTACTACCCCAACCCGCGGAAAACCTCCCGTATCCTAATGTTCCTTAAACCTGGCAAACCGCTGTCCGCCGTCTCCTCCTACCGTCCCGTCAGCCTTACATTGGTCTTCAGCAAGGTCCTGGAATCTATCCTCACCCGATACATCCACCAGCATCTCCACCAGCACCGCCTCCTACCCGTTACCCAGTGTGGCTTTCGGCCGACCTTCTTTTCCGACGACCTTCTCCTTCACCTCACTCATCTCCTTTCTGACCAGCTTAATTCCTGTCGCTCCGCAATCTTCCTCTCCCTGGACCTCGAACGAGCTTATGACCGCATATGGCATTCTGGTCTCCTCTTCAAGCTCCAAACTTTCGCCCTTCCCATTAACTACATCCATCTGATCCGCTCCTTTCTCTCCCGCCGTCCTTCCTATGTCACCATAACACAGATTCCTACACCTTTTCCCCTCCACCGGTGTGCCCCAAGGCTCCATCCTCTCCCCCCTTCTGTACCTTTTGTACACGGCGGACGTGCCGCCGCCATCACCCCCCGTCCACCTTCTCCAGTTTGCCGATGACACTGCCTTCCTTGCCCTTGCCCTCACCCTGCAGCGCTCCCAACACCTTCTCCAATCCCATCTTGACCAGTTCACTGCTTGGTGCAACCAGTGGTTGATCAAGGTCATTCCCTCCAAAACCCAGGCGATCATTGTAGGCAAAACCACCCCTTCCTTCCGCCCCCTTGATTTCTATCTCACCATCTATGGGCGTCCTCTCGCCCTCACTCCCACCCTTAAGTACCTTGGCGTCACCCTCGACCGTTGCCTCTCCTGGACTCCCCATCTCCGGACAATCCAAGCCAAGGCACGCTCCCGACTCTGTCTCCTCAAGCACCTTTCTGGCCGTACGTGGGGTCTGGACCCCTCCACCATCCTCCATACCTATAAATCCCTTATCCGCCCTATCCTTTGTTACGCCCATCCAGCCTGGATCTCCGCCCCCCCTACCTTTTATAAATCCCTCCAAATCCTTGAACGCCATGCTCTCCGCCATGCCTATACCATCCGTCTCCCCTCCCCCATGCGGATCCTGTATGATCTCATCCCCTTCCCCCACCTCCTCCTTTTCCTTGAAAGGATACAGATCCTGTACACCTCCCGCAAACTTGATCCTCCTCATCCGCTTGTCTCACCCATCCTCTCCCAACCCCGCCTGCTGCCGCGCCTGTATTCCCACGTCCCACCCAGTCTCCATCTCTCCACCCTCCTTACCCTCTCCCAAGGTGGCTTCCGCCAGCTCCCCCTCCCTGATGATGTCCTCCTCCCCTCCATCTACCCCTCCTATCAACTTTGGTTCTCCCCCCCCACTTCCTGTGTCCTTTCCATAGGTACCCTCCCTCCCTTCCTTTTCCTTTCCCCCGGCCCCTCCCTCCACCCCTCTTCCCCCAGGCTTCCCCTCCCCCTTCCTCCCTTCCCCCTGTCTCCCCTGCCCATGGCATCTGTTCTCCCATCTCCCTCCCACCCCCACTCCTCCTCTCTTGGCAGGTACCCGGACTCATACACGGTTAGTGAACATTCACGCACCGGAGATCAACGCCTCGTGTTCTGTGTGTGCCGTCGTTTTGTGCTTAAGTGGTTCAGTGTTATTCGTTCTGTGCACCTACGTTCATGTGTGACAATTTTCGTTTCTGTCTGTGTCCAAGTGTCTGAACAATTTTATCTTGGACTCTACGCCCGTGAACGGCACCTTGTATTTTAGAAAGTGTTTGTCTCCATTTATATGTCCACCATCTTTTTTCTCTAATTGCCTTCATTGTATCTTTGTGTTTCTCTGCGGCCAAAGAGCGGCGTAGTATGCTGCTGCAGGCCTGCCTGTATACAGGTTTCAAAATGACAATAAAGAAAAAAAAATTTAAAGCCTATTCTCAAACTCCTCTATGGTCGAACATGAGGATTAGGCACTTCCACTATCCTACGTACCTATAAGTCCCTCATGCGCTCCATCCTATGTTACTCCCACCCCACTTGAATCTCCGCACCCCCCCCCCCCCCCCACATACTACAAATCCCTCCAAATCTTGAGCGCCATGCACTCCGCCTCGCTTATCACATCTGTCTCCCGTCTCCATGTGGATCCTTTATGATCTGATTCACCTCCCTCATCACCTCCTATTCCTTGAACTAATACAGATCCTCTACATCTCCCGCAAACTGGATCACCCCCCCCCCCTCTCCCACTCTAGCCTGCTGCCGCACCTGTGTCCCGCCTGGGCTCCATCTCCACACGCTCCAAACCCTTGCCCAAGGTGAAGCACCAACTCCCCCTCTCGGATGATGTCCTCATGCCTTCCATCTACCCCTCCTACCAGATCTAATCCTTCCTTCTCCCGCCACCCCCTCCTCAGGGCTCCCTCTCCCCCTCCCCCTTCCCTTCTTCCTCCTTTTCCCCTGCCAACCACCCTCTTTCTCCTTTACACCCTCCCCCGTGCCTCCGGCTCCTCTCCTTCTCTCCTCAACTGCCCCCCTCCTACCCCTCTCCTGGTTTCCCCCTACCGTCCCTCCCTCCTCCCATTTCTTCCCCCCCCCCCCTCCTCTATTCACCCGGTGGTAGGTCCTCTTTGGTGCAGTGATTTTTAACGTTTTCCTCGTGGTGTCAGTGCTTCGCCAGAGCTGTGTGCAGTGCTACGTTCCACCAGCACCAAGAGTCGCTACCTTCCACCACCACTAAGTGTCGCCAGTCTCACTCATCTGTGTTCCCACTGTGGCGTTCCTTTGTTTTCGTGTCGACTCACAGTGTTCATTCTCTGCATGTGTGTGTGGCTCTCGTCTATGTTGCTTTTAAGTCTACCGTTTATGCTCCTTTATTTTTGTTCTTGTTTATTCATCAATTTATAAAATTCTATGTTATGTGTTCTTTTCTCATTTGACTATGTTCCCCATTTTGGGGGAGTGAAATAACAATAAAGGAAAAAAAATAAAAGTCTGCTACATGTATTCTACCTAATATGTTTTTATCAGATTATGTTTCTTACGCAAATGAAGAATACATCTAAGCCCACAGTAGCAACGTCTATGAAGCATATAGGCAGATATATTTCATCAGAAGCGTTTTGTACAGTAACGCCAGCTGCAAATTGACTGTGTGGACGATGTGGCCTATTTTACACCACATTTTAGTACTACATGACGATGCTTTGCTGATTGTATTTATATGTTTTGACGAAACCATTAAGGCTTTACCACATTGGGACATGGTGTAGAACAGATACGCTTTACCTTATTTTATCTGTACATTTCCCCAGTTTATATGAGAGTATATAGTGATATGAAATGCTGTACTCTTTTGAAATATGGACTGCCCACTAGGTGTACATTTTTTATATTGTAGATCTGAAGATAGTCATTACTGACTGAAACCGGTTATCGTCGAAGGACATTATATTCTGATCAAAGACTGCAATAAAAAAAAAAACATGTTATATAAATATCTATCCCTCCATGTAGGAGTACTGTAACAACATCATTGGGAACTGAAACACACTAATACCTACTTATGAGTCACAAATTGCATCCTAGCCAACAAAACGCAGGAAGTACATCGTATATTTTTTCTGCATGTAGAGCTCACTATCTTCCTTGGACATGGAATCTGAAGACGAAAACACTGACCCGTCACCTCCAGTTTAATCCAGCGACACTTACTGAGTGTACTGTGTACATTAAGAGCCAGCCAGCCAAAGCTTTTCTTTTGAGTGGCGCTCGCGACAGCCTCAAGCAGCGGCCTCAGACGCCGACCCCTCGTGCCCACTCCCGCTGCTGGCCACGGCGCAATGCGAGAACAGCTGGCGCGACTTGAACTAAATGCAGTTCCACTCTTGACATAGACTCCTCAGCTTAAAAAGTCCACTTTACCCAATACAAAATGGGGATGCTTTTTTTTTTCAATACACCTCACTTTCTTACGCTAAATGCAGATTTCTCCCCATGCGTTGTCACATTGCTACAGTATCGTTGTTGTTGTTGTTGTTGCCTTCAGTCCTGAAACTGGTTTGATGCAGCTCTCCATGCTACTCTATCCTGTGCAAGCTTCTTCATCTCCCAGTACTTACTGCAACCTACGTCCTTCTGAATCTGCTTAGTGTATTCATCTCTTGGTCTCCCTCTACGATTTTTACCCTCCACGCTGCCCTCCAGTGCTAAATTTGTGACACCTTGATGCCTCAGAACATGTCCTACCAACCGATCCCTTCTTCTTGTTAAGTTGTGCCACAAACTCCTCTTCTCCCCAGTTCTATTCAATACCTCTTCATTAGTTATGTGATCCACCCATCTAATCTTCAGCATTCTTCTGTAGCACCACATTTCGAAAGCTTCTATTCTCTTTTTGTCCAAACTGGTTATCGTCCATGTTTCACTTCCATACATGGCTACACTCCATACAAATACTTCCAGAAACGACTTCCTGACACTTAAATCTATACTCGATGTTAACAAATTTCTCTACTTCAGAAACGATTTCCTTGCCATTGCCAGTCTACATTTTATATCCTCTCTACTTCGATCATCATCAGTTATTTTGCTCCCCAAATAAGAAAACTCCTTCACTACTTTAAGTGTCTCATTTCCTAATCTAATTCCCTCAGCATCACCCGACTTAATTCGACTACATTCCATTATCCTCGTTTTGCTTTTGTTGATGTTCATCTTATATCCTCCTTTCAAGACACTGTCCATTCCGTTCAACTGCTCTTCCAAGTCCTTTGCTGTCTCTGAAAGAATTACAGTGTCATCGGTGAACCTCAACGTTTATATTTCTTCCCCATGGAATTTAATAACTACTCTGAATTTTTCTTTTGTTTCCTTTACTGCTTGCTCAATATGCAGATTGAATAACATCGGGGAGAGGCTACAACCCTGTCTCACTCCCTTCCCAACCGCTGCTTCCCTTTCATGTCCCTCGACTCTTATAACTGTCATCTGGTTTCTGTACAAATTGTAAATAGATTTTCGCTCCCTGTATTTTACCCCTGCCACCTCTAGAATTTGAAGGAGAGCATTCCAGTTAATATTGTCAAAAGCTTTCTCTAAGTCTACAAATGCCAGAAATGTAATTTTGCCTTTCCTTAATCTATTTTCTAAGATAGGTCGTAGGGTCAGCATTGCCTCATGTGTTCCAACATTTCTGCGGAATCCAAACTGATCTTCGCCGAGGTCGGCTTCTACCAGTTTTTCCATTCGTCTGTAAAGAATTCGCGTTAGTATTTTGCAGCTGTGACTTATTAAACTGATAGTTTGGTAATTTTCACATCTGTCAGCACTTGCTTTCTTTGGGATTGGAATTATTATATTCTTCTTGAAGTCTGAGGGTATTTCGCCTGTCTCATACATCTTGCTCACCAGATGGTAGAGTTTTGTCGTGACTGGCTCTCCCAAGGCCGTCAGTAGTTCTAATGGAATGTTGTCTACTCCCGGGGTCTTGTTTCGACCCAGGTCTTTCAGTGCTCTGTCAAACTCTTCACTCAGTATTATATCTCCCATTTCATCTTCATCTGCATCTCTTCCACTTCCATAATATTGTCCTCAAGTACATCGCCCTTATATAGACCCTCTATATACTCCTTCCACCTTTCTGCTTTTCCTTCTTTGCTTAGAACTGGGTTTCCATCTGAGCTCTTGATATTCCTACAAGTGGCTCTCTTTTCTCCAAAGGTCTCTTTAATTTTCCTGTAGGCAGTATCTATCTTACCTCTAGTGAGATAAGCCTCTACATCCTTACATTTGTCCTCTAACCATCCCTGCTTAGCCATTTTACACTTCCTGTCGATCTCATTTTTGAGACGTTTGTATTCATTTTTGCCTGTTTCATTTAATGCTTTTTTATATTTTCTCCTTTCATCAATTAAATTCAATATTTCTTCTGTTACCCAAGGATTTCTACTAGCCCTCGTCTTTTTACCTACTTGATCCTTTGCTGCCTTCACTACTTCATCCCTCAGAGCTACCCATTCTTCTTCTACTGTATTTCTTTCCCCCACTCCTGTCAATTGTTCCCTTATGCTCTCCCTGAAACTCTGTACAACCTCTGGTTTAGTCAGTTTATCCAGGTCCCATCTCCTTATATTCCCACCTTTTTGCAGTTTCTTCAGTTTTAACCTACAGTTCATAACCAATAGATTGTGGTCAGAATCCACATCTGCCCCTGGAAATGTCTTACAATTTAAAACCTGGTTCCTAAATCTCTGTCTTACCATTATGTAATCTATCTGATACCTTTTAGTATCTCCAGGATTCTTCCAGGTATACAACCTTCTTTCATGATTCTTGAACCAAGTGTTAGCTATGATTAAGTTATGCTCTGTGCAAAATTCTACCAGGTGGCTTCCTCTTTCATTTCTCTCCCCCAATCCATATTCACCCACTATGTTTCCTTCTCTCCCTTTTCCTACTCTCGAATTCCAGTCACCCATGACTATTAAATTTTCGTATCCCTTCACTACCTGAATAATTTCTTTTATCTCATGATACATTTCATCAGTTTCTTCATCATCTGCAGAGATAGTTGGCATATAAACTCGTACTACTGTAGTAGGCGTGGGCTTCGTGTCTATCTTGGCCACAATAATGCGTTCACTATGCTGTTGGTAGTAGCTTACCCGCGCTCCTTCTTTTTTATTCATTATTAAACCTACTCCTGCATTACCCCTATTTGATTTTGTATTTATAACCCTGTATTCGCCTGACCAAAAGTCTTGTTCGTCCTGTCACTGAACTTCACTAATTCCCACTATATCTAACTTTAACCTATCCATTTCCCTTTTTAAATTTTCTAACCTACCTGCCCGATTAAGGGATCTGACATTCCACGCTCCGATCCGTAGAACGCCAGTTTTCTTTCTCCTGATAACGACGTTCTCTTGAGTAGTCCCCGCCTGGAGATCCGAGTGGGGGACTATTTTACCTCCGGAATATTTTACCCAAGAGGACGCCATCATCATTTAACCATACAGTAAAGCTGCATGCCCTCGGGAAAAATTACGGCTGTAGTTTCCCCTTGCTTTCAGCCGTTCGCAGTACCAACACAGCAAGGCCGTTTTGATTAGTGTTGCAAGGCCAGATCAGTCAATCATCCAGACTGTTGCCCCTGCAACTACTGAAAAGGCTGCTGCCCCTCTTCAGGAACCACACGTTTGTCTGGCCTCTCAACAGATACCCCTCCGTTGTGGTTGCACCTACGGTACGGCCATCTGTATCGCTGAGGCATGCAAGCCTCGTATCGTTACGTATTGTGAAAATCCTTTAACAGTGTGACATAGGTTACATTTCCTGTAAGTATTTTCTCATCCGGTAAAGAAAAACTGTTCTAATCAGCTTAACATGTGTTACGTCCTGCATCGAAGGAATAAAATATGAAACTCATTTCTGGCTTATGACGGAGTGCTGAGATCTACCTAAATACTGCATTTATACTGCATACCAATTTATAAATTAGGTAATACAGGTGATTTTATTACGACGGTCATCTCTCCCTATGTAGGTAGGAGACTGAATTTCGTTCAAAGACATCAACAGAACGAAAAAAACGCCTGATCCCCTCCCCAACTCTTGAATCACATCAATGGTATCCTAGCCCTAGCTTTCACCCGCCAGGTGGCACGTCATTGATATCAAATTGATAGGCCAATTAATTAAATTGATCATGAGAGACACTTTGCACAGCCAGTAATATTTTTCAGCAGTCTTGAATCGTATCCATGGTGCCCTAGCCCTCACTTCCACCCACCACGTTGTACGTTATTTATATCAAATTGATGACCTAATCAATTAAATTGATCGTGAGAGTCACTTTGCATCACAAGTAGTTTTTCTTCAGTGGTCGAATTACGCTCCCCAAGTAGCTCAGACAGGAGTCCCTGGAGGGAAGACGATGTCCTTTTCGAGAAACAGCATCTGAAGCTGTCTCCAGAAGTATTCTATTGCTGCCAACATACATTCTGCACACAGACCACGAAGATAACCTAAGAGAAAGTAGCGTTCATACAGAAGCATATAGACAATCTTTTTGTTCCTCACTCTATTTGCGACTGGAATACGAAAGGAAATGACTAATAGGCATGCAGGGTACCATCCACCACGCACCATGCCATAACTTGCGGGACTCGCATATTAGCATTTAGATGTAGATGTAAATTTACTCTACTTATTAAGATGTCACTCCATCCATTTACAGGCACACAAAACTCTTGGAAGTATGCTGTCTCTTCAGAATGAGATTTTCACTCTGCATCGGAGTGTGCGCTGATATGAAACTTCCAGACAGATTAAAACTGTGTGCTGGACCGAGACTCGAACTCGAGACCTTTGCCTTTCGCGGGCAAGTGCTCTACAAGTTTGGAAGGTAGGAGACGAGGTACTGGCAGAAGTAAAGCTGTGAGGACGGGGCGTGAGTCGTGCTTGGGTAGCTCAGTCGGCAGAGCACTTGGCCGCGAAAGGCAAAAGTCCCCAGTTCGAGTCTTGGTCCGGCACACAGTTCTAATTTGCCTGGAAGTTTCTATGCTGTCCCTTATTTATCGAGAAAACAAAAGACAGTATTTCTGCTGCTGATTATCTCTCTGTAGAAACCTTCATATTACCTGCTAATTTTCTCACTGCAGCCACTTCTTGAGATGTATGTGAGAGGTTGATATATGTTTGCCCACAACACTTAGACGATGTGGTATAGAGTTCAACTTCCCTTTCATTAGAATATCGCTTACCTGCCGTATCCTCACGAGTCCTTGTCCATATGATTTCGATGAGATGTCCCCCATCAAGTTACAGCCCCCTACTAATTATCCCGAAATACCATCATTTTCTGCCAGGACTGTTCCATTTGTTAGAAAGCCAGTAGTGTTGCTGTTTCATAAGCAGCTTCATACATCAGTTTTTGCTGTAACACATCCAAGCAGTGTTTGACTACAGCTGTGTACACTGCCATACATTTTGTTTTTCTACCATCACTTCGAAGTCTGTGGCAGGTGCTAAACTGATGTTAACACATTTCGATCTGTTGGCTGTCACAGAAAGCTTGACACTGCACAGTGTACACTATGCTGCTCCCACAAAACACAACGTGGTAGAAATAAAAGACAAAGGCCATGTTTCTTATTGACAAAAATAGGGAAGACACCGCAGCATATGGAAACTGGAAGAGTTTTCAGCATTGTGAAGAGTTTCCAAACAGCTGTTTGAAGGTGATAAACTCTACAGTTAATCTCGTCTTCCACACTGGTGGGGTAGCAGGTGTCTCAGTGTTGCAATTTCGATTAGACCCAGAGCATTGATTTTTCACGTTGGTGGTGCATATTTCACCCTGGTAAATGATCGCTGTTTTGGTGTCCTAAATGGTAGTCATCCTGACCTCTAAGTCTTTCATTTTTAAGATGTATAATGCATAAACATGTTTGGCACAAGGGGATATTCTGCTGAACTTAAACCCATAGAGCACAGATAGTATGCATCATCAGTTGTCAATTCCACCAGAGGAGTAATGGAATGATTTTCACAAACCCATGTAAGTGCCCTCATCCCTCAACATTTTTGTTGCATTTTCATCAGTTTTGCATATTCTCCACCTATTTTGCAATTTTACCAGGTTTTTAATAATTTCAAATTTTACTAAATTACTCAAGATCCTAACCAGTTCCTTACTGGTGTAAAGTGTTTTGGGGATGTAATAGACAATTAAGAAGAAGAAGAAATGTATGGTACATGCATGATGGAGCTCCTGACAGAAGGGGTTTGAAATATTTTACATAAATCACTTGTGTTATCAATTCTGTAGTGTTGTTGTAGAATTTGAATTCTACACAAGAAGGTACTGGGAAGAGAGAAATTATCGTAGAACATATATAATTCTATACCGAAGGGGAAAAAATATAGATTCTTTGTGATGTATGCACTACATAGCTTTCCAGAGGTGAATAGAGCCCACTGTTCCATCTGATTACGATTCGGAAATTGTGCTACGCTCACATCACTACTATCAAATGATAATTAGCAACGGAGAATGCATGAAACAATTAAATATTTTGAGGAAATGGACAAAATCATAGCAGCTGTGTTAGACATTTGAAAGTACATGCCATGCCTCTCTAATTCTGTGAACAGAAGACAGTCTCTTCCATACACATTACTCAAGCAAATGTGTACACAGGGACACACCACCTCACAAATCCTTGTCACTAACTTACAATCACCACAGTTATGAAACTGAAGACTCTATTTATGTCCAAGATGCGGCAGGGGAATGAAGTACGTCACATAAATCTTTATTCACCTGGAGGAGGGAGGCGGAAGAGGTGTTCCTTCGATTTGGTGGCTATGATTCAGCACACATGCGTTTGACGTCCTCTGCTGACTGTGGTCTGTGGTATGGAGAGGTTTGCTGCTACTGATCACAGGTAGATAGCGCTCTAAGTCACACACAGAACACGAAGTTGTATACGTATCGAACGCAGGTTATATCACACAACTGACGCAGCCTGTGAGAACAACGGGAAAAATGGTTAAATTTGTGATAAATGACCTGCCACAGACCTCCCTCTCTCTAGGATAGATCATCAGTCCACCATTAAATCATACCTCATTACAGCTCCAGTCAAGCAGTTACTCTACTTTCTATCATTCTTTAATGCAGATCCATGTCGATTTAGTGGCAGATGGTTCTCTTTCCCAGGAGATCATCAAAGACAGCAGTCAACTTGCGTGAATCCCTCCTACCTCAATAGACATACAGCAGAAAAACAATGCATCAGACTGCTTATGAAAGAACAATACAGGAACCCTCTCTTGTGATCGATAATCTGTAGGATATAGTCTTCCTACAGTATGGGTGACAAAACTTTACAAGCGACTTCGATCGCCGGCCGCGGTGGTCTAGCGGTTCTAGGCGCTCAGTCCGGAACCGCGCGACTGCTACGGTCGCAGGTTCGAATCCTGCCTCGGGCATGGATGTGTGTGATGTCCTTAGGTTAGTTAGGTTTAAGTAGCTCTAAGTTCTAGGGGACTGATGACCACAGATGTTAAGTCGCATAGTGCTCAGAGCCATTTGAACCATTCGACTTCGATCACTGGTCACTTGTTCCAATATTTATTAGGATCGCCGCATATGCTCAATGTCAGCACACAGACAATATTAGTTTTAGATATATCAGAAGAAAGGGACTAGGTAATATCTTATCGATTTGTCTACCGGGTGATGTTGGTGAAGTTTTTGTAGTTCGGAGTTTTTCTCTGTTGGATGGTACAAAATAACGAGGGGGCAGAGAGAGAGAGAGACGGTGAAGGAAGTCTCTGACACTATTACACTGTCGTATTTTTAAGGAAGTAATCATAGGAACACTATAATGGAGATCAGAACATGTAGAGAGTGACATTTATAGACCATAATTCGATATCAATGAGTCATAGGTGTCATGCTTTTGTATTTCTTTGTGGAGTCTGCATATACTCCGCATAGTTGTGGATTTCCTTCAGTGTGTTAGTGTATTTTTCTCATTGTGATAGCCCTCTACCTAGTCAATGAAGAGCAGAAGACTAGACATGCTTCTCACTAATGGAACAGTGCTATCAGAATTTCATGGAAAGACTGGGAGATTCGGAGAATATGGCTGGTAAGCGATACCCGGACGAAAGCGGAGCTAAGAGTTGAGATCTATACTGCTTCTTCTATGTGTTTTGGCCAAACATGTTACAACTTCTCACATTCGTCTCGCAAAGTGACAGCAGTGAGAAAATTAGGGGCTAATATGAAGATTTTTACCAACAGACAATCAGCAGCAGAAGTTCCGTCTTCTGTTTTCTCGACATATAAGAGACAACAATCTTCTGAGATTTGTATGCCTATAAATGGATGGAATGACATCTTACTACGTAGACCAAATTTACATCTACATCTAAATGCTAATATGCGAACCTAGAAAGCCATTGTATGGCGTGTGGTGGAGGGTATCATGTCATTCTCTTTCCTATTCCGTTCACAACAGAGTGAGGGAAAAGACCTCCCTATGAGCGCTAATTTCTGTTATTTTGTCTTCACGCTCCTTTTACGAAATGTCTTTTGGCAGAGGGAGAATACTTCCGTCATCAGCTTCCGATATTGGTTCTTAATAGTGTTTCTCGAATAGAAGATCGTCTTTCCTCCAGGGTATCCTATTTTAGCTACCTGGCGAGTTAATCCGACTGCTGGAAAAAATTATTTGTCCTGCAAAGTGATTTTCATGTTGTTGTCGTTGTGGTCTTCAGTCCTGAGACTGGTTTGATGCAGCTCTCCATGCTACTCTATCCTGTGCAAGCTTCTTCATCTCCCAGTACCTACTGCAACCTACGTCCTTCTGAATCTGCTTTGTGTATTGATCTCTTGGTCTCCCTCTACGATTTTTACCCTCCACACTGTCCTCCAATGCTAAATTTGTGATCCCTTGATGCCTCAAAACATGTCCTACCAACCGATCCCTTCTTCTAGTCAAGTTGTGCCACAAACTTCTCTTCTCCCCAATCCTATTCAATACCTCCTCATTAGTTACGTGATCTACCCACCTTATCTTCAGCATTCTTCTGTAGCACCACATTTCGAAAGCTTCTATTCTCTTCTTGTCCAAACTGGTTATCGTCCATGTTTCACTTCCATACATGGCTACACTCCATACAAATACTTTCAGAAACGACTTCCTGACACTTAAATCTATACTCGATGTTAACAAATTTCTCTTCTTCAGAAACGATTTCCTTGCCATTGCCAGTCTACATTTTATATCCTCTCTACTTCGACCATCATCAGTTATTTTACTCCCTAAATAGCAAAACTCCTTTACTACTTTAAGTGTCTCATTTCCTAATCTAACCCCCTCAGCATCACCCGATTTAATTTGACTACATTCCATTATCCTCGTTTTGCTTTTGTTGATGTTCATCTTATATCCTCCTTTCAAGACACTGTCCATTCCGATCAACTGCTCTTCAAAGTCCTTTGCTGTCTCTGACAGAATTACAATGTCATCGGCGAACCTCAAAGTTTTTACTTCTTCTCCATGAATTTTAATACCTACTCCGAATTTTTCTTTTGTTTCCATTACTGCTTGCTCAATATACAGATTGAATAACATCGGGGAGAGGCTACAACCCTGTCTCACTCCTTTCCCAACCACTGCTTCCCTTTCATGTCCCTCGACTCTTATAACTGCCATCTGGTTTCTGTACAAATTGTAAATAGCCTTTCGCTCCTTGTATTTTATCCCTGCTACCTTCAGAATTTGAAAGAGGATATTCCAGTTAACGTTGTCAAAAACTTTCTCTAAGTCTACAAATGCTAGAAACGTAGGTTTGCCTTTTCTTAATCTTTCTTCTAAGATAAGTCGTAAGGTTGGTATTGCCTCATGTGTTCCAACATTTCTACGGAATCCAAACTGATCTTCCCTGAGGTCCGCTTCTACCAGTTTTTCCATTCGTCTGTAAAGAATTCGCGTTAGTATTTTGCAGCTGTGACTTATTAAACTGATAGTTCGGTAATTTTCACATCTGTCAACACCTGCTTTCTTTGGGATTTGAATTTTTATATTCTTCTTGAAGTCTGAGGGTTTTTCGCCTGTCTCATACATCGTGCTCACCAGATGGTAGAGTTTTGTCGTGACTGGCCCTCCCAAGGCCATCAGTAGTTCTAATGGAATGTTGTCTACTCCCGGGGCCTTGTTTCGACTCAGGTCTTTCAGTGCTCTGTCAAACTCTTCACGCAGTATCTTATCTCCCATTTCATCTTCATCTACATCCTCTTCCATTTCCATAATATTGTCCTCAAGTACATCGCCCTTGTGTAAACCCTCTATATACTCCTTCCACCTTTCTGCCTTCCCTTCTTTGCTTAGAACTGGGTTTCCATCTGAGCTCTTGATATTCATACAAGTGGTTCTCTTCTCTCCAAAGGTCTCTTTAATTTTCCTGTAGGCAGTATCTATCTTACCCCTAGTGAGACAAGCCTCTACATCCTTACATTTGTCCTCTAGCCATCCCTGCTTAACCATTTTGCACTTCCTGTCGATATCATTTTTGAGACGTTTGTATTCCTTTTTGCCTGCTTCATTTACTGCATTTTTATATTTTCTCCTTTCATCAATTAAATTCAATATTTCTTCTGTTACCCAAGGATTTCTATTAGCCCTCGTCTTTTTACCTACTTGATCCTCTGCTGCCTTCACTACTTCATCCCTCAGAGCTACCCATTCTTCTTCTACTGTATTTCTTTCCCCCATTCCTGTCAATTGTTCCCTTATGCTCTCCCTGAAACTCTGTACAACCTCTGGTTCTTTCAGTTTATCCAGGTCCCATCTCCTTAAATTTTCATGATAAATTTAATTAATTAGGCTATAAATTTGATATCAGTGATGTCACCTGGCGGATGGATGCGAGGGCTAGGGTACCGTGGATATGTTTCAAGAGTTGGAAAGGTAGTCAGAACTTTTTTCGTTGTGGCGATATCTTTTGACAAAATCTCCCACCTACACAGGGAGAGAAGACCATCATAATGAAGTCATAAAGTGATACATAGTATAAACCCGGTATTTACAACTTCACTGTGCTGTTACCTTAAGAAACTTCTTACGTGGCGAAGAGTTTTGTTAATTTAAGGGCGTTTGAAAATGAGGAGGCATCCTATAGAGCTTAGGATTCCGTCATAACCCACAAATGAGTTTGATATTCTAGTTCTGTGATGTAGGATGTGACAGATATTAAGCTGATTAGAACGATTTTTTACTTGGTGAGATAATACTTAGAGTAAATACAGCTTGTATCATACTGTTAAAGGATTCTCACAAGAAGTAACGATTCCTTAGCGATATGAAGACGCACACATGTCCTCATTTTTTCTGTCTTCGAAAAAAACATATAAAAGGGAGAAATCTACATTTCGCGTGAGAAATTCGAGGTGTATGATCAACAAAGCCCTGTCTCAGATTGGGTAAAGTGAATTTTTTAAACTGGGGGGGGGGGGGGGCGGTTATGTCGGGTTGGAAGTGGTTAGAACTAATGTACACATCCAGGCTACAGCTGTTTGAGTCACAATGCACCGCGACCGGCGGCATGAGTGGTAACAAGGCGAAGCTTCGGCAACCGGAAGTCACGGATTAGCTTGGCCTGTGACATGTAGAGATGGGGGATCCGCTCCTGAACTAATTCATAGAGTTGAATCTTTCAAAGGAGTGAACAATCAGTGATTCAGAAAAAAAGAACGGTAGCTCCAAACGTTTCCCACAGCAGAGAGAGAGAGAGAGAGAGAGAGAGAGAGAGAGAGAGTCGGAGCAGACCAGTGGGGCCTCTGCTGGTCAGAGCACACTGCACGCCACACAACACAGCCAGCGCCGGCCTCTGCCCTGCTTCTGCCTTGGCTGCCTGCATTGTGCAGTGCCCCATTGGATTTTGTGTTTCACACATGCCGTGCCGTCTCTGTGCTTCCTCTGCGGCGTGCAGTGTCTGGCGCACCTGAACTCCGTCAGCGATCGTTTCAGTCGCACGTCCTGCCCTCTGGGCAGTTGATGCGAGCAACAGGACAGAGAGCCTCCTAGCGGAGAACATAAGAACTACTTGCAACAACCTGCTCGCAAGAGAGCGGACGATTTGTCTCAGAGCGGGTGAGTGGTGGCCGTTCACCGCTCCCCCCACCCTCGGAACTCGCCCGCTCAACGCTCACCCCACCGTTCTCGACTCTGCCAGAGCGTTGAGCAAAGCAACTCAGGTGTCACTCTGGTCTCTGGGGTCTTAGCTCGCGCAGTAATACAGCTCGCGGCTCGACCTGCTTGACTCAGCGCCTCTGCATCGGAGTTCGTCTCTACTGGATAGTGTTCTTCGTAGTAATACCGTTATGTATATTACATAATTATGTTATGTATACATCATTTGTTTTTATTTTATTTTTATTTGTTTAAACTTATCAGATTAGGTTCCTGATGGCTCCTCTTACTATAGGATTTTTTATTATGGTCACTCGAATTTACGCTTTAATTACGAGCGAACTGATAAACGTATAGCAAAAGTGATACACCAATTTTTCCTTGTTTTATTCTGCGGAAGGCTATATGCAGCACTTTGGTCTTACAGTCAAATTTATATATTTTTTTCTTATTGTAGTACGGATTTTGCGATTTTAGGCGTCTTTGGAAGGAAATGTTCACTTTAAAAATATATGGCTCGCGATGTATTTGTACGAGGTTAATGAAATTTTAATACATTATAGCCAAATATATTGTTAATGTAAATCTCAAGTTACAACATTTTCCGATCACCCAAAAAACCACGATAGTGCAAAATAAATCAATAATCAAAAACTTTGTCCTATCGTGTAAATTTCAATAAACAATACAAAATTCTTACTCATTATCTGTGTTACTTCAAAATAGGATCAAATAAGATCAAAATACAGGTATAGTCCTGGAATAAACCAAGTTTAAAGGGCAATGTGCCTTCCATTTATTTTCTGTTGTGAATGAGTGGTGAGTCATGAAAAAGAGCTAATTCATTTCAGGGAGTGAACAGTTCTGATCCAATCTCTGAAAAGAACAGTTTTGCCCATCTCTAGTGACATGCTGTTAGGTACAAAGAATGCGCCAACCTGTCCGCTCTTGCCCGCAGCAGGAGGAGCTAGGGAAGTGACCGGTGTGCTGGGCAAGCAGAAACAGAAGCTGGAAGATTATTCCCCTCTATGTAAATTAATCGGTTGTCACTTGGTGACATTGTCTCCAATCTCTGAGTGTTCGTTTGGGCTGGCATGCGGATGCCAGGGGATGGGCGTGCAGCTGCTACCATGGTCGATATGTGTGTGGGTGTCACCGCAATGTCACCATGAGACAACGTTCTGACCCGTGAGGAGGTGGATGGAGCAACTGCAGTTCCCAGCAGCTGGTGGACAGAGCACTCTCCACAATCGCTAGTGTGTGCGATTGGTTGGATTTTTTCGCTGGATTTGTTTACTGGAAATGTTGTGGTGGAGGAGGATGCCTGTGTTCTCAAATGTCAGTGAATATAAGACCTTAGATATTATTAGTGTCTATTTGCGGCGTAAATTTAATTACCTGATATGCAAAATGCTTGTGTGTTATACTCAAATGTTGAAAATATGTTTTTATTATGAAGAAGGATTATTATAAGTTAAAGGTGAGTGTTTTAATTTATCTATTTGTCTCCTGTAAATTGTTGAACAATTAATTTGATAGGATAGTGCAAATGGAATATTTCTCTTTTTTATATACAACGATCTTGCGTCAGCTCTCCCCCTTGTCCCCAGCATTAGCCAGCAGGAACACAATATTCTGAATGGAGATGGAAACCTCCGTCTGCATGCTTGGAGACGTTGGCTCACACAACAAACCGGAAATAGCCACTTAAGAGAGACAGAGACAGGGAGCCAGTCTTGAATCTCCCGATCAACGGGATGCCGCTACTTGTTCCCTTGTTTGAGCCGCAAGATGTAAGGACCGTGATATCCAATCTTTGGTCATTCAGAGAAGCAAACACGTAATTTTTAATTTATTAACTACTTGGCTCAATTTGTTTTTTTAAATTCCAGACGACTGCACAAAGTATTCAACTGAAGTTGTAGAGAATTTAATTTTGAAAAAATGATGGAAACAACATTAACTGAAACTGTATGAATGTGTCAGATAATGTGCTTTTATTAATACCATAGCACACGTGAATTCATGTTAAACCAGAAAAAACAAAGGTTAGTGTTAAGGAAGATGTACAGTGTACATACAGTTTCACAATACGTTCACAATAAATGTTCAAAAATGTCTCCACCGAGTTCAATGCATTTAGCTGCACGTCTTTACGTCTATTGTCCCTGTCCTCATAAACTATGTGTTTCATCCATCCCCACACACAAAAATCCATTGGTGTTAAATCAGACGATCTGGGTGGCCACAGATGTGTAGCACCACAACCAATCCATTTCTGGGGAAAATGTTCATTTAAATGTGTAGTATTGTAAGCGTAATAACTGTAATTATAGTTGTAGTAACTGTTGTTATTATGTTACTTCACTGAACAATGCAGAAAACTAACTCGTTTCAAGGTTAGGAGACGACTGAAACAAGTCACTAACGGTTGCCAACAATGACATAAACGTTTGTAATGGAAAGTAAACAAATTTTCTTGTATAATAATCTTTGCTTCTGAGACGCCCGCTGGGCAGAACAGGTGATTAGGATTGTGGAAAGGGCCAAATAAGGCTGGGGTCAGTTTCACCTTAAAACTGTAATTTATTGTAATTTAATGACGTACTTACAACCAAAGCGGCACATAGCCGAACTTTTACAACTACGAGTTTCAAACTCCAAATCTTTCACGGTTGAAGGCCTCCAAACAAGAAATCTTAAAAATCAACGAGGTAAATTTCAAGTGACTCAGAACAGGCAGTTACAATTACCAATAAAATAATTAAAATATATATATATATCATAGCTAGGCTGAAAGCCTCAAGGCAAGTGTTGATAGACAAACATAAACAAGATGCAATACAAACGGCTGAAGGCCCACAGTAAAATTTTCAAGATTTTAAAATAAATTACCATAACTTTTAAAAGGCAGAAGGCCGCAATGCTTAAGCTTGAAAGAAAGGTTCCAAGCCACAATGTTTAAGCTTGAAAGGTAATTTTAAGAATACAGTTGCAAGGCTGAAGGCCCACAATTAATTTTCAAAAATTTTTAAAAAAATATAACCATAAGCCTTAAGTTTTAAGTTGCTGAAACCGGACTAAAAGAAAAGACAACACAACGGCAATAACCTTTCAGCAAATATCCACTTGCAGGAAATCAAACTTACTTCCATAAAACACAGTAAAACCAAGAAGTTTTTTTATCATTGGCTATGATAGTTTATAAACAGACAGTTAAACACCGTTGAGAAAGACAGTGAAGAGGGGATGTATCGATACGAGCTGTTAGAGCCGCTGACGATCAGGCAAAGCGGCAACTCAGTGACAGTAGTAATTTAAATTAACGTCGTGAGGTGGAAGTACGTTAAAAAAAAGAGGGTGTAGAATACATGATGGCGGGAACACCAGCCACGCACGGCTCAGCTTCTCTGGATGTTCTGGAAAACTGCTGCAGATATTCTTCTGGGAGACGTTTTATTAGATTCACGAGACCAATAACAACAAAATAAATGGAAATCGTGCTTTACTTTAACCTCGTACAGTTTAGCGATGGCTTCATATTAGCGAAGTTGCTGTATTTCAAACAAAATCTTTTATTATCCGTAACTCCATAACTAAACATTTGCGGGCCAACCTTTATGTGAACTTTTTTCTTTAGTTTTACTTATAGAGTAATGTATTAAAATATTTGCATATCTTCGCGAATCTCCCTTTATGCAGACTGAAGTGATGAATGAGAATTTTTAGCGAGGCCTGGATTTGAACCCAGGCTTCCTGCTTGGCAGGCAGATGCGCTAACTGCTGCACACCCTGGCGCAGTGGCTTTGCATGGACTATCCTAAGCCGTCTCCCTCCTCCATAAATTCCAATACATGCCTCAGCACACTTGGTATTCCCCCTAAACTCGAACAGCGTTGTAGGACACCTGGGCTCGAATTCCAGTCTTGATACAAATTTTCATTCATCTCTTTGGTTTCCATACATAGGCCATAGGTGTTTGAGACTTGTAAAGATCTCTGGATCCATTTTATTGAAATACCTTTGTCTGGGACTCAGGCAGGATTCCCTATTTCTTTCGATGCTGAGATGCTATTGCAGTATAGATGGACAGCCTCTGCGATGCTATTCGAAAGAAGGAGGAATGCCAAGTGGGCTGAGATGAGAATAGGCATTTGGGCTTGGGAGAAAGGCGTGCTATGGTAGTCCATGAAGTTGTGCTATGGTAGTCCGTGAAGTTGTGCTACGGTAGTCTGTCAAGTTGTGCTACGGTAGCCCGTGAAGTTGTGCTACGGTAGTACGTGAAGTTGTGCTACGGTAGTCCGTGAAGTTGTGCTACAGTAGTCCGTGAAGTTGTGCATTGCAAGCCACTGAGCCAGTGTAGCATTTATCTAGTGAGCAGGAGACATGGATTCATATCCCAAGTTTCCATTTGTCTTTTCGTCTGCATATAAACATTAGTGAAATACTTAGTAATGTTTCCCATGATGTGTATAACACATTAATAGACGTACTAACTTGATGCACCAAGGATACCCAGTTTTTTAAACAGTTCTTTACAATGGACTCGACTGTTGCTTCTGCAGTTTGGAAATGGTGTCCATACATTTTGCCCTTTATCCCCAGAAAAGACTCTCATAGTTACAAACTGAAGGTACTTAGGAGTAGTATGTCACAACGAGACTTTGACTGTTCTTTTCGCCAGTATCTTTGAGTGTTCATGCCATTTTAGTGAACAATCAATATTCATCCTAAAGCACATGTGTTTGTTACATAATCTGTAACTTTATCATTCATGTTTAATGCAGCAGAGTTTTTATCGTTCTTTACGCTGAAATGGGTGTTGTTTGGTTTCTTTATATTCAATGTTAATTTATTGCACGCTTCTCTATTGTAAGCATACTTGACGGTTTCCTCTGCGTTTTCTAATAGGAGATTCGGCGTTTTATCAATGTCTTAGATGTTGCCGCCATCGACAAAGGGAACTTTTGCCCCATGTCTTACACTGCATGGAAAGTCATTGGCACGTATTAAGAACACAACTGGAGTCAATGCACTGCCCGAGGCATATCTACGTTTACATGTTTTTTGTCTGACTATTGTTTTACCAAAAATGTAGCACCGGTAGAGCGTACACTGTCTGTACCCTTTGGTTTCTGTTTTCTAAGTTCGATAGAACTACTCTTTTGATATTCCTCTCACACCCAGTGCTTCTAGCTCCCTTAGTAGTATTTTTATAAACAACTGTGTCGAAAGCCTTGGGCAACTCTAAGAGCACGTCTGTAACACAGTCATCCTTGTCAAGAGTTACAGGCACAATTTTGGTGAGCACGGTAATGGTCTGTATTGTGTCTCTCTCAGTTTAGAAACTAAAATAAAAAGATTGCATTTACACTGATGGACCAAAACGTTATGACCACCTACTTAACAGCTTGTTTGTCCATCTCTGGAACGAAATACATCACTGATGTTGCGTATCAGGGATCCGAGACAGTCTGTTGACAAGTATGTGGACGTATGTGGTATTAGATGTCGACGTACAGGACAATTAATTTGCGTAAATAACGGGCCGCTGATTTGCATACACGGTGAGGACGCCAGATAGCGACCCAGAAGGCGTCCACGCGATTTACATCAGGCGAATTTGGTCGAAAAGACTTCATCTTGAGTTGATGTCTCAAACCACTGTAGGACGGTTCTGGTTCCCAGACACGCACAATTATACTGCTGAAAGATGACATCGTTGTTGGGGTAGATACACTATGTGATCAAAAGTATCAAGACACCTGGCTGAAAATGACTTACAAGTTCGTGGCGCTCTCCATCGGTTTTGCTCGAATTCAGTATGGTGTTGGCCCACACTTAGCCTTCATGACAGCTTCCACCCTCGCGGGCATATGTTCGATCAGGTGCTGGAAGGTTTCTTGTGGAATGGCAGTCCATTCTTCACGGAGTGCTGCACTGACGAGAGGTATCGATGTCGGTCGGCGTTCCAAAACATCCCAAAGCTGCTCTGTAGGATTCAGATCAGGTCTCCGTGCAGGCCAGTCCATTACAGGGGTGTTAATGGCGCGTAACCACTCTCCCACAGGCGTGCATTATGGACAGGTGCTCGATCGCGTTAAAAGATGCAATCGCCATCCCCAAATTGCTCTTCAACAGTGGGAAGGAAGAAGGTCCTTAAAATATCAATTAAGCCCTGTGCTGTGATAGTTCCACGCAAAACAACAAGGGATTGAAGCCCCCTCCATGAAAAACACGACCACACTATAACACCACCTCTTCCGAATTTTACTGTTGGCGCTACACACGCTAGTAGATGACGTTCACTGGGTATTCGGCATACTCACACACTGCTATCAGATCGCCACATTCTGTGCCGTGATTCGTCACTCCACACAACGTTTTTCCACTGTTCAATCGTCCAATGTTTACGCTCCTTACACCATGCGAGGCGTCGTTTGCCATTTACCAGCGTGATGTGTGGTCTATGAGCAGCCGCTCGACCATGAAATCCAAGTTTTTTCACCTTCCGCCTAACTGTTGCAGTTCTTGCAGTGGATACTGATGCAGTTTGGAATTCCTGTGTGATGGTCTGTATAGATATCTGCCTATTACACACTATGACCATCTTCAACTGTGGGCGGTCTCTGCCAGTCAACAGACTTGGTCGACCTGTACACTTTTGTGCTGTACGTATCCCTTCAGGTTTCCAATTCACTATCACGTCGGAAACAGTGGACCTAGGGATGTTTAGGACTGTGGTAATCTCGTGTACAGACGTATGACACAAGTGACACCCAATCACATGACCAAGTTCGAAGTCCAAGAGTTCTGTGGAGCGCCCCATTTTGCTCTAATGACTACTGAGGCCGCTGATATGGAGTACCTGGCAGCAGGTGGCTGCACAATGCACCTAATATGAAAAACGTATGTTTTTGGGGGTGTCCGGATACTTTTCATCACATAGTGTTATCAAGCATGAAGGGTTTCAGGTGATTTGCAGTTCCCATCGTGTCTTTGATTACTACCCCAGGTCCCATGCAAGTGTAGCAGAAAGTCAGTAGTGGGGCATAGCCAGTTGCAGCACAGTTTGTTAGTGCAGGGGAAGCACACATTCAGAGGCAAACTTAACCTAATGTTCTGCTAAGTGGTTTATGACCTCCTAAGGGTTGATTTATGACTCCCTGTGGATAATCTGTCCTTCTGACAAACTTCCCACACCTTCCCTCCCCATCCTTCTCCCCCATATCTCTAGGAAATCCCCAACCCATCTATCTCTCTCTCCCCCTCACCAATACTTGCACACTTTTGATATCAAATTAATTGACTAATTAATTAAATCGTTAAATTAATTAACTGCTCCCAATGTGGGAAATCGCCCAGCCCCCCTCTCCCACCCCACACTCCCTCTCCCATCCCCCATCTGGAAATTTGCAGGAAAAGGACTCAGATTATGCTAGAGAGGAAGGATGTCATGATACAAAATTCAAGACAATGTCAATAATTTACTGATGCAGATTCTTTATTTAATCAGTTTGCAGGAGGCAGGGCTCCCCCATCCCTGTAGTGCTCACTTCTTGAACTCCTTGAACATAATAACTGTAAGCACTGAGAAATGGAATGAAGTGCAGTATAGAAACCACTGTTTGGGGGTCTCCTGTGTGTGTGTCTATCGTCCAGGCATCACCACAGAGGTCAAAAATCACGCAGTGCCCTAATTACACATCACAATACTAAATACCACCGACCACAGACCGGTTATCAGCTCCCAATGACCTTGGTGCAGTAACCGAAGCAGTTCCTGTTGCAGTGACTTGGGAATGACTAATTGTGAGCAATCCAACTCCACCCCCTTTCTGTACGGAAAGAGCATGTCGGAATGCAAAGTAATTACGAACCAAAGCATTTGGAATTGTCTTGACAGATCTGGGCGAACCAGTGCAGATATACAGCAGTAAAACTTGCAAATCTTGAACCGCTGTTGTTGCCTGGGCGACTTCGTGGTGCATAATTGGGGACTGTTGAAGTGTTGCTACTTCCTCAGCATCCGAAAAGAAACATGGCTCTTCTGACTGGACAAATACTGGAACAGTCCCAAAAGGAAGTCGTGACAATGTGCATTTGAGTGCTCGCTTGTTCAACAGTACAAAATCTCGTACTTATAATTTGACAAAATGAGCGACCAGTGCTGCAGTCTGTGGAATGGAGTGGGATGGGCTGAGCAAAGATGTCAACGCCCTATGATCTGTCAATAGGAAGAACTTGCGCCATACACACACAGGTAAAGGCGAACGCTTCTTTCTCGAGTAGCGAGTATTGTGCCTAGTCTTGTTTAATAGTTTCGACGAAAAAACGATCAATCGACTGGCACCTTTGAAGTGGGAAGACAGAACAGCCCCAATCCTGTAGGAGGAAGCATCGACCGCCAAAATGACAGATTTTGATGTTCTTGAAGGGTAATGCACATTCCTTTGACCACACATTCGTAACGTTCCTCCGGTGGAGGCGATGCAGGGGAGTTGCGATCTGATCAGCATATGTAATAAATCAATACAGCTTTTCAGTTTGCCTAACGCAGCCTCTAGTTCCCAAACATTGTGCGGCTCTGGCAAATCACGTATAGCGCTGAGATATGCCTGTGCTGGATGAATGCCTTGCACGCTGATTGTATGTCTCAAATAGACAATCTCGGTTTTAAAGAAAGCTCACTTCCTCTTGTCGCAAATTAGACCTTCTGAGCATAGCACCTTAAGCAAGGTACGCAAATTGACAAACTGTCCCGAAACCACTATGTCGTCCAAGTAATTGGAACACGATAGTTCATTGGCCGTTAGCTCTTCCGAGTACTGTTGAAAAATGGTAGGCGCCGAGGCACTGCCGAAAGGTAAATGCAGAAATCTGAATAGACCCACGTGCTTATTTGTGACAAGAAACTGCTGTGACTGCTTGTTTAAGGAGATATGCAGATAGGCGTCTTGCAACTCTATCTTGGAAAAATATCTATCAGCATTGAGTCTGTCCACGAGCTCCTCTGGCCTGTGCGCGCGGTGGCCGAGAGGTTCTAGGCGCTTCAGTCCGGAACCGCGCGACTGCTACGGTCGCAGGTTCGAATCCTGCCTCGGGCATGGATGTGTGTGATGTCCTTAGGTTAGTTAGGTTTAAGTAGTTCTAAGTTCTAGGGGACTGATGACCTCAGATGTTAAGTCCCACAGTGCTCAGAGCCATGTCAACCATTTGAACCATTTGGAACTCCGAAAGCCTTATCATAGCATCCACAAGCTGTTGGATCTGTTGTGCCAGAAACTGAGCGACTTATCTAAGTACTCAGATACAGGTAAATGCGCAGGCGATGACTAATTTTAAGGTAAAGCGAGAGCAGTCCGCTGCACAACAACAAAACACACTATATACAAGGCAAAAAAAAAAAAAGAGTTCAAATGTGTGTGAAATCTTATGGGACTTAACTGCTAAGGTCATCAGTCCCTAAGCTTACACACTACTTAAACTAAATTATCCTAAGGACAAACATACACATCCATGCCCGAGGGAGGACTCGAACCTCCGCCGGGACCAGCCGCACAGTCCATGACTGCAGCGCCCAAGACCGCTCGGCTAATCCCGCGCGGCATACACTGCCACAATTCTGTAAACAAGAACACGTTACTACAATTAAATACTGGTCGGCAACAGCCAGATATCAAACAGACACAAGTTCTCTCAAGTTAAACAGCATCCCCAAAATTTCTCTTCACTCTTCAGTTCCAGACGAATGTGTCCGAGTGGTGGACGTGCGTACAAGATACAGTTCTGTTGTGGAAGGTCCACGACACCTGAAGCATTAATCAAACATGGAAAGAATAACCAGCATCACTGTAAACTGCACTGAAGAGCGAAAGAAACTGGTACAGGTACGCATATTCAAATACAGAGATATGTATACAGGCAGAATACGGCGCTACGGTCGACAACGCCTATGTAAAACAACAAGTGTCTGGCATTGTTGTTAGATCGGTTACTGCTGCTACAATGGCAGGTTATGAAGATTTAAGTGAACTTGGTGTTATAGTCGGCGCACGAGCGATGGAACAGAGCATCTCGGAGGTAGCGATGAAGTGAGTATTCTCCTGTATGACCATTTCACAAGTACACTGTGAATGTCAGAAATCCGGTAAAACATCGAATCTCCAACATCGCTGTGGCCGGGAAAAGATCCTGCAAGAACGGGGCCAACGACGACTGAAGAGAATCGTTCGACGTGACAGAAATGCAACCCGTCTGCAAATTGCTGCAGATTTCAGTGCTGGGCCATAAACAAGTGTCAGCGTGGGAACCATACAATGAAACTTCATCAATATGGATTTCGGTGCTGAAAGCCCATTCGTGTACCCTTGATGACTGCACGACACAAATATTTACGCCTCGGCTGAGCCCGTCAACACCGACATTGGACTGTTGATGACTGGAAACATGTTGCCTGGTCAGAGGAGTCTTGTTTGAAATTGCATCCAGCGGATGGACTTGTACAACCCCATGAATCCGTGGACCCTGCATGTCAGCAGGAGACTATTCAAGCAGGTAGAGGCTCTGTAATGGTGGGGGAGTGTGCAGTTGGAGTGGTATGGGACCCCTGAGACTCCTATATACGACCCTGGCAGGTGACACGTATGTAAGCATCCTGTCTGATCACTTGCATCCGTTCATGTCCATTGTGCATTCCGACGGACTTGGGAAATTCCAGCAGGACGATGGGACACCCCACGCGTCCATAATTGCTACAAAGTGGCTCCAGGATCACTCTTACGAGTTTAAACGCTTCCACTGGCCGCCAAACTCCCCATTATTGAGAATATCTGAGATGCCTTGCAGCATGCAGCTCAGAAGAGACCTCCACCCCCTCTTACTCTTACGGATTTATGGACAGCACTGCGGGATTCATGGTGTCAGTTTCCTGCAGCACTACTTCAGACATTAGTCGAGTCCATGGGATGTCGTGTTGCGGCACTTCTGCGTGCTCGCGGTATCCCTACACGATATTAGGCAGGTTTGCAGTTTCTTTGGCTCTTCAGTGTAGGTATAATACGAATACTCAACTGATACACTAAGATGCAGCACAAAGTCGTTTCCCCATTGATGGCGTTGTCGTGGACAGTTGTAAGTCTCTGTACGCCAGTTCTGTTGTGTCTGACTGAAGTTCCACGAACCTTTCACAGTGTAAAAACAATGTAAAGATCTCATTTAAAAAAAAATTAACACTAGAGAATTTCTTTTCGGATTGTGATAGATGTTCTTCTGATTGAAATTGTAATCAGATTTCTAATGTTACTTGTATTATATTGTATTGTATTTTTATTGGCCCTGTTGTCTACATAGCAGCTTATGCATAAGACATTGGACAAGTCAAGTTATAAATATACAGGCTGAAAGTCATTACAAGGCATACATATTTAAGGTTACAATAATACACTTTACACTTTACACGTAAGTATTTATATAACACATTTCATAAATTTAAATATTCTTTAATGGAGTAAAAGCATTGATGCTGTAAATATGACTTTAAGAGATTTTCCAAATGTATTGACCCCAGTGATAGATTTTATGTTTTCAGGAAGTTTGTTATAAAGCTTAACTCCCATGTGAAAAGTACCTTTTTGGCACAGTGCTGTGCTGATATGAGTCATATGTAAGTTTCTGTTTTGTCTGGTAAAGTGCTCATGTATATCACAGTTTTTTTGCAGTCTCCGGTCCTTGCCTATTACATTTAATTTAAAGAACAACAGGGTTTCCATAATGTATACACATGGTAATGGAGGAATACCAGATTTCTTAAACAGGGGTTTACAAGAGTCTCTAGGCTTGCACCCAAACAAGATTCTAATGGCCCTTTTTTGTAGTTTAAAAGTGCTATTAGCTGTTTTAGAGTTTCCCCAGAAGGTGACCCCACATCTAAGACGAGATGAAAGTATGCATGATATGCATTCAATACTGTTTTTTCGCTACAGCATGATTTTAATGAACAAAGAAGGTAACATGTTTTGCTCTGTTCTGCATTGAGATATTCAATATGCTTATTCCATCTGATGTTACTCTGCAGTCAAAGTCCTAAGAATTTGGTTTCAGTATTGTTACCAACTGGTTCGTTGTTGATAGAGACTGATGAGATAAACATGTCCTTGTTAGGAACATTGTGGAATTTTAGAGCAATTGTTTTCTTACTGTTTATTACAAGCTGATTACTCTGTGCCCAGCTGCTAAGTTGTTTCATGAGTGTGTTTACTGTCTGCTGTAACTGTTCATCGTCGTCTCCTTTTAGTAGAATCATGGTGTCATCTGCAAATATGATTGTTTTGTGTGCGTCAACATTTAAGCTTAGATCATTTATGTACAGAAGAAACAGAAGGGGTCCCAATACTGATCATTGACCCCACATTTAATTTGTTTATAGTCAGATAAGTGATTAGATACAGTTTTTAGTTCAATATTTGTGTGCTTGATGCACACTGCCTGCATACGATTAGTCAGGAAGGAACTGATCCACTTGTTGGACAGACTTTGAATACCATATCTTTCCAGCTTTGATAGCAGAATTTTATGGTCCACCATGTCAAAAGCTTTTGACAAGTCGATAAAGACTCCTATTGTTTCCTGTTTTTTGTCCATCAGGTTTAGGATGAAATTGATGCACTCATAGACAGCAGTTGACATTGACCTCTTGTTTCTGAATCCATGTTATTCATTACATAGGATGCTGTTTTTATTTATAAATTTCATAAGTTTCTCATACATAACTTTTTCCAGTACTTTAGAGATGCAGGAGGAAATTGTGATGGGTCTGTAGTTATTTACATTGTCTTTATCCCCTTTTTTATATACAGGAATAACTTTTGATGTTTTCAACACATTGGGGAAAGTGCCTGCCTGAAGTGAGCAGTCACATAAGTGTGTGAGTACTTCAATTAGGTTTGATGCGCTCTTCTTTAACATTGTTGCAGGTATACCATCAATACCTGCCGATTTGGAATTTTTAGTCCTTTTATTGCTTTAGCTACTCCATCTTGTGAAACAGAACTAATGTACAGTGATCCTCTACATGCACTTATTTTATATTCATTTGCCTGGGTGCTCTTAAAGTTTTATTGTAACATATTATCAGTAACACCTGTGAAAAAGTTATTAAATGTGTTGGCTACTTATAAGGGGTTTGTTACTTTTTTATTTTTATGTGATAGTGTTATATTTTTGCAAGGTTGTCTGTATTCTCCACATTCTTTTTTTATAACACTCCACATAGCCTTTGATTTATTAGCTGAATTATAAATGATTTCATCATTATGCATTATTTTTGCTGCTTTTATTACTTTTCTTAATATTTTGGAGTATTTTTTATAGTATGTGCGTACTGCAGGTGAGGAATGTTTTGAGTTACATATTTCATGAAGTAGTCTTTTCTTCTGGCATGAAACCCTTATTCCCTTTGTGATCCAGCTGTTATATAGCCGAGTGTATGTTCTTGTGGTCATAGGATGTATATTTGTGGAAATAACCATTTGTTAAACAGGAAAGCATCACAATAACAGACAGTAAGACATAAAGAGTTTCCGCACACAAGGCTCTTTGGAGCCTACTTAATCAGGTAGCCCAGTTGAGGTCTGACAATAATGAATTGTTGAATCAATTATCCGAGTATAGGTTGACATCTAGTGGAACCCCTCCCATACTAGATTCATCAGCAGCCTCTGGCAAACCAAGCGATGATGTAGAAGCATTTTTTGCCGATTTGTTAGCAGCTACTAAAGTTAGTTCCTGGTCAGATGAAGAAATGTTGCAAATTGCAATGTTATGGTTAATCACGGAACGTTAATGGTAACACATACCAGTTGTCAGCCGATAAGTATATTCTATGAGAAGCAGAGACTAGGGCCTTAGATACTTTTTGTGAGGATTGCCACCTGAAACATCAAGCTGTGTTAGGGCAGAATTTCTGAAGAACTGAATTGATGCAATGAAGATTGCTACAGCATTAGAGGAAATAGATGGCGTGACAAGATTCAAAGAAAGAAAGAGTGTATTTTCCACAAGGGTTCGTTGCTTCAGATGCAGTCAGCAGGGACACATAGCAAAAAACTATCACTAACCACAGCGTACAAATTGTCAAAGAGTGCACCATACATATTGTGAGGGTAGCAGTATTGGGAAATTCGCAAACAGGGGTCTGTTAAACAGGAATAGGAACCCCAGAAGTGCCACCAAGTGTTCCCATTAAAATTCCATGCTATTAGAATGTATGCAAAGGTGGAGTGCTCATTACCTGTGTAATGGGACACCCTCCTCTAACATTGCCTTTTTTTTGTAATAGAAATAGTGGATACCTGTGGTATTTTCGAATGTTGTATAGGCGAACATTATCTCAGTTGTTTAACTAAATGAATTTCATTTGATTTTGTATATGATGTATTATATTTCAGGCTGAAATGTATAAAAAGAAATTAATTTGTTACAATCAATATGTACTAACCCTGTATGTAGGGTTAAAATTACTCTTATTTTAGAAATATTTGAAATTACAAAATATCTGGCATACTTAAAATTCATATTATTAATTGCAAAATCTCATGCTAATTATTAAATTTATTTCTGGACTCATTTATAATTGTGAAGATTCTTTGTGAAGAAAATTTGTAAACACTTTTTGTATTGTAATATCTTTGGAACATTGTTATCATAGCAGAAAGAGTTAGGAGTAGTAGCCATGGCTCTGAAGGAATTGGATGGTTTTTTTTTTTTTTTTTTAACTTGGCAGAAACAATGTGAATTTGTGTTTTAAAGTGGCGATTGTTAAGTCAGTGTGATATAGAAGAATGTGACATAATAAAAAACAAAAGGTGCAATCAGAAATCATGCAACAGTCTTACTGACAATTTATCTAGTCATCTGGAACTCATAAAGTTGAAAAATTTCAGCTTGAAGAATGTACCACTAGACGTGACAAACTGCAGCCAACAATGAGATAATAAAGACAAGTAACAAAATTATCTCTACACCTCACTCCTCTCGAAATGCTTGAAACAAAGCAATTAATCTTTTTGAGAGGACTGAAACACTACTGGTGATTTGTGGAAGGGTAAGATTATAATTGTGGGTGTCATCCAGGATCAGTTGACTAATAATGAAGCATTGTTGTTGCACAAGAAGAAGGGACAGTGATATGTGTGATTTGAAGTTTTTGTACGCAAATGAAGTCCCGATCATGCAAAGAGAGGAGAACTGAGGACTGACCAACAAAGTCATATTAAAAGTGCCTAGATACTACCAACAGTGACAGACTGGATGAATTGAAAGAGGACTTTACAACTATGATGAGGGACATCAGAAAGGAAAGATAAGTACAAATTATTTGTGAAATTAATTTGTTTGTGGACTCTTGTGATTGTTAGAAAAGTGAATAGAGAAGAGGTTAGTGGTGATGTAGAACTGAAAGCTGTAGGACCCAGCCAGGACATGTTTGAACCAAGTGAAAGCATAGTCAGCAAAGAAACAGTAGAAACTGATATTTTGCAGTTAATTTTGCCAAAACTAAAGGAAATGAAGACAGATAACAATAACAAATTTAGTGCAGTTAATGATCAGTTCACTGAAAAATATGCTTCACTCCACGGGCAATTAAATGACACAAAAACTGAAAATAATATTAAAATGGACAGGGTAAATACCTGACAGACCAACTTAGAAATCAGGTCTCAGAACTAAAAAATGGGTTGTCAGATGGGTGAAAACATATGAACAAAAAAGTCTATGTATTAGAAAATAAATTTACCGTTTTGGAAAATGAGTTAGTTGCACAGTCTGAAAATCAGGAGAAGAATGTTAATGACATCAGTGTTCGGCAGAAGGCCATAGAGGAAAAAAATGGAACAGAACTTTAGTAGTTTGGATGAAAAAAATTTAAATGCTGAAAACAGTATACCAACTAATGTAAATGTCTTGGATCAAAAAATTTCAGCAGTTCAGGAAATTGTATTCACAAAATTCTTTATTTGAAGAATGGTATCGTGTGGTCCAACAATCCAATCAAAAGTTTTCCATCAGACAATTGACATTGAGTGGATTTTCTACACCATTGTGATGACCAAAAGATTAAATTTGTTAAAAGATGTCTCAAAGGCAAAGATTTGTTTTGAGTAAATCTAAATTTAAGTCACTGGGAGACATATCAAAGTTTTGAAAAAAGTTTTTTAAAATACATTTTGGTCATAAGCTGAACAAGGGAGAGTTATAAGTGAATTTCTGAATGGTCCAAATTATAGGAATAGAGATGAGACATTGAAAGAGTTTTGTAAGAATCAGCTTAAGAAATTAACACATCTTGACAAATCATTTGACGAAATTGATGCAATAAAAAGAAGATTACCAGGGAGATTGCAGTGGGATTTAGTAGATGGATCGAATTATTGTCTTGAACAATTTTTACGATATGTTGACAGGCTGGATAGAGCAGTAGAAAGAAGCATGTACCATAATCATCAAAATGATAGAGATCACAACAGTAATTACTACAGAAACAGAGATAGTCATAAAAACAATCAGGGTCAAAATGGTAATAGAGACAGAAATTTTGATCATCAGCACAATAGGAATAATTGGGATAACCATGGAAAAATTAACAGGAGAAACAATCATAGAAGTAACTATTCGGGAAACAGCAGTCTGCCTTAATGAAGGTCCACAGTTTTGGGTCGAGGAAACACAACAAGTATAGGAACCCCAATATACACTTACAATCAGACAATAATAACGGTGCTAATAATGTGGCACAGATATCTGAAGTTGAACAGAAAGAATATCAGATTTCTCATTTATGTTTTGATCAAAAGTTTTGGGATACTATATTTATTTATAGTAATGTAGGTACTGAACACAAACCAGAATATGAAAGTAATGAGAATTTTGATGTAGTATATACTAATGATTTCTTCTCTTGGTCAGAAAACAGTGTTGATATATGTAAAACAGATGATGACTGTATTGGATTTGAACTAGGTGGTGTTTTTTATGTAGATGTGAATGAGAGCTGTGAAATAACTGGGGTTGGTGAGTCTGAGACTGGTAGCTTATTGTAAATGAATGTACGTGTGGTGTGTGACTTTGATGGGGATGAGACTTGTATTGTTAATGATGTTGTTGATGAAATAGTTTTGGAAGAGTATGATGATGATGATGATGATGATGATGGATCAGGTATTTGTGGAGTTTAAGAGTAATGAAGTTTCAGAATTATTTGTGAATAGAGGTAAGGTAAGTGATGTATGTGATGATGTAACTGAGAGTCATGGAAAACCAGTCCACTCAAAGCAGTTCATCATTAAGATCATGCAGAGTAATGATCCAAACTGTAAAGGTGAGTTATCTGTAAGCCTAGAGAATAAAGGTGAAAAATTTTTGAAATTTGTTTGGGACCAAATTGATTAATAATAATAATAATAGCTTTATTCAACATCGAATGGTACACTGCACATGTACAAAGAAACAGTAATGATTAAAGTTATTTGTACAATACACAAGACACATTCTTCTGAATACGTCATTAATTTACAACAAAATTACAATAAGGTGTTTACTTATTTCTGTTCACATAATTTCACAAAGCATTTGTTGTTCTTCTTATAAGTATGGTACTCTTCTAATGTGTAGAAAGGGTGTTTTACTAAAAATTTCTTAAGCTGATGTTTCAGTTTAATTGTAGGAAGAGCCATGACTGCTCTAGGCAGTGCATTAGCTAATTTTATACCTGCATACTGAGGCCCCTTTTCGTAAAGTGCTGTTCTGTGGCTGCCAATGTAAAATCTTTCTTTATTTCTAGTATTGTACTGGTGGAAATCTGAATAAGTGTTTGGGTGCAGTCTTTTCACAAGCAATATGGCTTTTAGAATGTATGTGTTTATAACAGTTAACACCTCTGTTTTTGGAAACAACTTGCGACAAGATTCCCTATATTTTGCTCCACAGATTATTCTCACACCCCTTTTTTGAAGAATGAGTAGCTTATCTAAATTAGCTTTGGTTGTTGTCCCCCAAATTTCAATACCATAGTTCAAGTGAGAGGAGAAAAGAGCATGGTATGCAGTCTTTAGGACTACGCTGTCTCTACAGAACTTGCTAATAGTACTGATCGCAAATATATTTTTTCACAACTTAGTTGCTAGAGAGTCAATATTTGTGTCCCATTTCAGGTTGCTTTGGATTGTTACGCCAAGGAATTTTACACTAGACTCTTTCTTTACCAATTCATTGCCCACGTATAATTTAATTTCATTATTCAAACTACTTTAGTTAAACTCCATCAAACATGTTTTACTGGTGCTTAAATTTAGTAACTATCGTCATATCGTGTGTTTACAAACGGAATGCGAAGAAGAATGCATGACTTCTTCATTAAAATATGATCTTATATTAGCTAAACTATATGTAGAGAAGCTTGAATCAGTGATAGACAGTGTACAGAAGCTGGAAGAAGTGATAGACCATTCAAAGGGTAGTGAAACGGTTGTAAACGAACAAAACGGTAACTTTATTAGGCCTAAAAAGTTTTGTCGTGTTAATCATAACGGAAACAACTTTCGTCTCCCACAAGCAAATAAGTTTGAATTTTTAACGTGTGATGAATATGAAACATCTGAAAAGAGCCAAAGAAAGGAAGTACTTTCATCAAATGCGACCACAAATCATTTCAGTAGGCCTACAAAGTCCTGTAATAACAAGAAAGGAAATACCATAAAATACATGGAACATACTTATCGTGCAAACAAGATATCTACCAATACAGGTAAGAAGAAAAAAGAAGATATTTTCATACTTTGAGACAGTCATGGAAAGGGCTTAGCCGACATTTTGTGTAACATGCAAACTATGTTCAAGGGTAGTGGAATAACGAAACCGGGGGCCCCTTTGCGCGAAGTTTTAAAAGACTGTGAACATTCTTTGAAGCTTGGAAGCAACTGTCTAATAATAGTAGGTGCTAATGATGTTTATAGGAATGAGGGCAAACTCGCCACAAGAGCTCTAAGAAGTACATTACAGAAAATTACAGATGTTAACTTCTTTATTGCCAGTATCCCACAAAGACATGATCTCATAGAAGAATCCTGTGTCAACAAAGAAATCACAGTTACTAATAGGAAATTTGAGAAAATCTGCCGAAGCCTCCCAAATGCCACATATGTGGACGTACCATCCGCAGAGAGAAGTCATTTTACAAGGCATGGGCTTCACAGAAATAAACTCGGAAAATCATTCATTAGTCGAGAAATCCTTAATGCAGTGAAGGCAGTTAAGGACAAGAATAGCACGACCATACCACTTCCACCACCAAACACAGCAACTGAAAATTTCCAGGTCCAGCACTAGAATCTCCACTTTCGTCAAAAACAGCTGAGATAAATGAGTCAACTAGGACAGAAGTTTCCAAAGCAGCTTCAGCAGAAGCAGCTACATACTACGCAACTGCATCATTAACAAGAAAAAAAACGCCTGATGTGCCAACATCATCAGTATTGGCCGCTCCTCAGTCTTCAACAGTGAAAGACTTTTCACCAGCTTCACCATCATCATCAGTAACAGAAGCAAACAGAAGAAGCCAAGAACCAGGAAACTTTCAACTCTGCAGGATTTTTGGTACCCGGCCTCAGTTACAAGACTAACATAAGGCAGATACCCTCAGATACACCAACTTCCAAGTCAAACCGGCAACAGACTCACCTCCACTGTCATCAACAGAAGAATAACCATGCCACCAGCTCATCTGAAGGATTTTTTAGCATCAGGTCTAAAGGGAAAGGTGCCACCAAGATAAGTGAAAACAAATGCCTAACAGTGTTTCATCAAAACATTCAAGCCATAAAGAACAAAGCACAACAGCTAGAAGTAGAATTGGAAAAATTTGATAGCCAAATTTTGTGTATCACTGAACACTGGTGCAAAGGGAAGCAAATTGAACACATTGCATTAGCCTCATTTGACCTTGCATGTTACTATAGCAGAATCTCAATGAATGGTGGAGGTTCATGTATCTATGTAAAAAAAGGTATGTCATTTAAAGTAAGATATGATCTTTTAGATCTAGGTAAGGACAAACATTTCGAACTTTCCGCTGTTGAAATAATAGGACCTGGCATAGCAAAAAAATTAGTCATATTTTGTGTGTACCGCTCTCCTAGTGGAGACATTGATATATTCTTCTCAAAACTGAATCAAAGCTTAGACAACGTTTCTGGACCAAAAGCAAATGTAATTATCTGTGGTGACTTAAACATTAATATGATGAAGCCTGATAAGGCTAGCAACATATATGTGAATATTCTAAGCTGTTACGGAATATCCTCCCTTGTTAATTGTCCAGCTAGAATAACGAAAGAATCCTCCTCATCTATAGATCATGTAGCTACAGATATTGATAATAAAAAATGTCATATTGTTGTCCATAACCTGGGCCTAGCAGTCCACCTCTGCCAGATCTTAAAAACTAACATTCATGTAGAAACTCCTCCTAAACTTTGTACATACAAAAGAATGTTTTCCAAATCAGCCCTGCATCAGTTTAAATCCCAGCTAGAATATGGAGGGAAGTCTATGCAGAAACCAACGCAAATCAGAAATTTATCAAGTTCATGTCAATTTTTAAACTCAGATTTGAGGAGATGTTTCCCAAAACTCTTTATCAAATTAAAACTACAAAGAGAAATCAGTGGGTGACTACAGGTATCAAAAAATCCTCAGAAACTCTTAGATATCTCAACTCCATAAAAAATAATCAATCTAACCCAGAAGTTCTGCAATCCTACAAAAAGTACAGGAAAATTTACAGAAAGGTGTTGCTAGCCGCAAAAAAACTTTCAAACAACAAAATATTACTTGAAGCTGAAAACAAGAGCAAAGCAGCCTGGAACATCGTCAAACAGGAAACATCTAACTCTGCTAAAAAGGACCTCAATTCACATATTAAAAACAAAGATGTACCAGTAGGTAACCCTAAAAAATTAGCTGATTTTGTAAACTCATATTTCAGTAATATTGCAAAAAAATTACAGCAGAAATTTCCAGATACGTATGACTTACCTACTCAGAACCAGCCAACAAACTCAATGGTGCTCTTGCCAACTACAGAAAGCGAAGTGGCACTAGTAGTACACCAACTAAAAAATAAAACTTCAGTAGGACTTGATGAAATCCCAGTCTGCGTAATTAAAGATTGTGTAGACTCCGTAAAGGGCCCATTAACAGACATAATTAATGAATCTTTCGAGTCTGGATACTTTACGGAGTACCTAAAACAAGCAAAAGTTATACCTATCCTTAAAAACGGAGATGTGGAAAATGTAGAGAACTACAGGCCGATCTCTATACTGTCTATCATTTCTAAAATAATAGAAATACTAGTCAAAAAGAGACTGCTAAATTACCTGAATAAATATAATCTTCTTTCCAATGACCAATTTGGTTTTAGGCCCGGAAAAGGCACACAATATGCTATAGCACAGTTCACTAAAGTAATTTTAGAAGCACTGGACAAAGGTGAAAATGTAAGTGGTATCTTTTTAGACTTGTCCAAGGCCTTTGATACAGTTGACCACAAAATCTTACTTCATAAATTAGGGCAAATAGGAATAAGAGGTGTGACAAAGAAGTGGTTCAAATCATACTTGGAAAACAGAGTTCAACGAGTTGAGATATCTCAAGTTTCAAACAATTCCCTTATAAAACACCTGTCTGACCCAGAAAATGTGAATATAGGCGTCCCACAGGGAAGTGTATTAGGCCCAATATTGTTTCTTATATACATTAATGACTTCTCACAAAGTATCAGACATGGCGAAAAAATACTTTTTGCTGATGATAGCAGCATAGTAATAACAGGTGAAAATCCAACACAACTGTCAGAAAGAGCAAACGAGGCTCTTAATGATGTCCACAACTGGTCATTAAAAAATAAAGTAACCCTAAATGTAAAGAAAACTAACTATATTAACTTCCAATTGAACAAAAAACACAATGCCACTAGAATAAAAGTTAATAATAATGAATTAGAATGTGTAACAAGTACCAAATTCTTAGGGATGAATGTTGACAGCCAACTGAAATGGACAAACCATATCAACATTTTTGCAAAGAAATTATCCACAGCATGCTATGCTCTTAGAATCCTTGCACCGGTATGCAATAATACCTGTCTTAAAATAACATATTACGGATATCTACACTCAGTCCTCAGCTATGGGATCATGTTTTGGGGAACAAGTGCCAGTAACATACAAACTGTGTTCAAAGTACAAAAAAGAGCCATAAGGATAATAACAAATAGCAACAACAAGGCCCACTGTGTCTAGAATTATTTAGAAAGCTAGGAATTCTAACTGTTTCTTGTGAGTATATCTTTCAGAACATAATGTTCATTAAGAAAAATCTTAACATGTACAACACAAACAGCCTAATACATGACCATGAAACAAGAGCTTGTCACCACATCCATTTAGATAGAAACAACAAGGCAAAGACGCAAAAAAGTATATTTTACAATGGGATAAAACTGTACAACAAATTACCACAAGAAATTAAAGAAATAAATGAGCCCCTCACTTTCAGACAAAAGCTTAAAACCTTTTTAGTAAGTAAAAGTTGTTATACTGTAAAGAATATTTAACATAGATGTAGATTATTAGCAACATATGACATTATCACCAAAATATTATGACTAGTTATAAAAACTACACAAAATATGAGAAACCTGTTTAATTGTAAATGTAAATGTGTGCTCATGTGTTGTAATCTGACGACATCCATACAATATTTATTGTTCCACAGATGAATAAATAAATTAATTAATTAAAAAATTGATCAATTTCTTTTGTCACATTATTACACTCGGCCTCTAGTTCATTACATGATCCCTTTTTATATACAATGGATGTGTCATCGGCATACAGAACAATTTTGGAATTTATAGTATTTAGGCCATCATGCCCAGCTGAATTAGAGGGTTTTAGAGGGCTAATGATGCCCATTATTTCTGCACAGTTTGTGGGGGCTAGATATATACTATGGTCACATGTATTATCTTTAAAACTGTAGTGCATGTTTTTATGTTTGTCATTTATGGCTTCCCCTACAGAAGAAAAATATTCATTAAAAATATTTGCAATTTCCAGTTGGTCTTTTATGAGCATGCCATTGTGGTTAATAGTAAAGTCCATACAGGATTTGTCATTGCTGGTTCTAAAACTGTTTATGACTGCCCAGATGCCAGTAGTTATGTTGTATGAGTTTTGAAGCTTATTTGCAACATAGTTGCTCCTGGTCTGTGTAAGTAAGTCCTTATAATGTGCTTGATATATTTTGAAGGCTTCCTTTAGCTCAGGAATCTCTCTATTATTCAGCATTGCACTGTGAAGTAGTTTTAATTTTTCCCTCACTTCAGTGACATTACTATTTACCCAAATATTTTTGTTTATATTTTTTGTTTGTTTCATTTTTGTGATTACAACTGGGCATGTGGTATCAAAGCAGTTATAGAAGTCAGCGGCAAAGTTATCATATGAGAAGCTATTATTTTCAAACCATTTTATTTGTGCTAGCATCCAGTTTAGTCTATTTATGTTGTCATTCTACACTATTCTTTTAGTTACAAACTGTTGCTTTGTGGTGACAGTGGGGGCCTCATGGCGTTCCAATTTAAGCTGTACTGCATGGTGATCTGAGATGGCTAGTTTTAAAACCGATGCACTGTGGGATAGGTGGGTCATGTTTGTTATTATGTTGTCAAGACATATTTTACTATTGCCAATTTCTCTAGTGGGTTCCCGAATGAGTGGGGTCAGGTTAAATTCATCACACAGATGATGTAGCTTTTTGGTGCTGACATCATTTGTTAATAAATCTATATTTATATCCCCTGTAACTATAATATTTACATGACCATTTGGCCCAGAAAATGTTGTGTCTACATATACAAGCAAGTCAGAAAGATTTACAAAAAAGGTATCTGTATTTGCTGCAGGTGGCCTGTAAACACCAATAACTGCTATGTTATCTCTACCCCATTTCAGATTTATTGCAGCAAATTCTGAGACTCCTTCCAAGCAGAAGGCACTCACATCAATAACATTAAAATTACTTTCATTTACAGTGAAAATTGCTACACCTCCCCCAGTCTTGTCTTTTCTACTGAAAGCTGTGCAGAATTTCATACACAGTGGTTGACTAATGCTAATCAGAGCTTCATTGTACCAATGTTCAGTTACAACTAATATACCGGGTTTGTCAATCCATGAAATTACATCTAGATCATTATGCTTACTTCTAAGACTACCAAGATTCTGGTGTATGATTTTAAGGCTAAGTTTTACCTGCTGGACCTTAGAGGATAATTTTGGACTAGCAATGAGGCATAGTTTAATGTGCATTCTGGTAAGTTAGCTGTGGTTAGTCAAATTTTATATCCAGATTGGTGGAATGAAGTGAAAGAAGATCTAAGTGCAAGTGTAATGTTGGCAGTAATATATTTTGTGTTCCTTCTGTAATAAATGATATTAGTAGTGCTATGGAATCAATTCGGTGTATTCAATTTGTGCCTGAGAACAAGAATAACCAAAGTAATGCTTTGATACCAGTAAAGTTGATAAAACTCTGCAAAAACAGTGTGGATGTAGCATTTGATAAAATTGAAAGTGATCTTTTACGTGAAGTGTCTAATAACAGAGATGATGATTCAGATTTTGGTTGTTCTTACATTAAAATTAAGATTGATTAGTGTGAAGGGAACTGTTTGATTGATACAGGTAGCCCAGTTTGTGGCATATCTGAAAAAATTTAGAGACAAGATAAAGTATAGTAAGAATTTTGTGGAAATGCCCATTGTAGGTGTAAAGATAACAGGAGCTACAGGTAAGCAACACAAATTAGTAAAATCTCAGATACTTTTAACATTTAGTATAGAAGACGAAACCTTTGAATATGGATGCTTTGTGATCCCTAGCCTGGAAGAAATTTGAAATTCTTGGCCATAATATATAGATAGCAGGCTCAACTGGGAACAGCACATCAACCAAACCTTGAAATGGCTCGGCTCAGCTCAGCAACATTTGCCATTCGGATAATTGCCAAAATTGGAGACACCAATGCCTCAATATCTGCTTACTTTGGCTTCTTTCATTCACTTATGTGATATGGAATAATCTTCTGGGGCAATTCACCACTATCAAAAAAGGTTTTAGGAAATCAGAAAAAGGTTGTACGAATTTTGTGTGGAGTGCCTCCAAGAATCTTATGTTGCAGTCTTTTTAAACAAATAGGGATCCTAACCACTACTTCACAATATATCTTTTCAATCATGACATTCATGCTTCACAATCTTTCTCAGTATGAAACAAATGAAATGTACTATCACCATAACACGAGGAGGAAATGTGACACTGCACTGTGACCTCAAAAATCTGTCCCTGGTGCAAAAAGGTGTGAAATACACAAGCACAAAAATCTTCAATGCACTTCCAAGCAATATAAAGTGTCTATGAGATAAAAAAAGCACTGTTTAAAAATAAGCTAAAGGAGTTCTTGCTTGAAAAAACTTTCTATTCTCTAAAAGAATTCTATAGCAGAGATAGTTAATTTTATTTCCCAAATATTATTGTACATTCTTGCCTCAATATATTTTTCTCGGTTAATCAGATTAATTGGTGATCTGTAAAAAACTGTTTGGACAAAATCAAGAATCAAGAATTTTATTCACCATAGATCATTTTACAATGATATTGGCTTCGTCATACAAGATGTACATACAGAATAATAAAATAAACTTCTGTCAATGCATTATAGAATACATTTGAAGCATGGCAGTGTACCAAATTACAAAGGATAGCTTTTAAAAGTTAACACAACAGGCTATCTTATAATCTAATATAATATGGTATTTTATTGTTTATAGTATAAACTTTGTAATCACACACGATTAACCACAGCATTTTATTGTTTATAGTGTAAACTTTGTAATTACACATGATTAACCACAGCACAAAATAATATGTTTAACTACAGGCAACTTTTAAATGCTTATATTCTCCTCAGGCATCTCAAAGAATTCTTTAATGTCATAGAATGGATGATCTGACAGCCAGCTGTACCACTTAATTTTAAAATAATTTGTATCCATAGACTGAACATGAACTGGCAGTTTATTGAACATTTTGAATGGGTTAACTTTGTGGGAATTTCCTGTTCTCGCTAATCTGTGGTGCGGTATGTCTAAATTACCGTTAGCCCTGGTGTTGTGTTCGTGTATTTCCCTTCTGGCAATAAATTCTGAAATATTATTTTTAATATAGAGTACAGACACATAAATGTATAGATTTATAATTGTAAGTATTCTGAGTCTGGAAAAAAGAGGATGACAGTGCTCCCTATGACCTCTTTTACATATTATACGTATGACTTTTTTTTGTAATTTCAATACGTTTTTGATGTGAGGGGAGTGCCCCCATATAATCAGACCATATGAAATATGTGACTGGAATAGCCCAAAGTATGTCACCCTGAGGTACTCCAAGTTCACTACCTCCCTTAGTTTCAAGAGAAGGTATGCCACCCGAGATATTTTTTCACATACATGATTGACATGTTCCTCCCAATATAGTTTTGAGTCAATGTGAATACCTAAGAGTTTTACCGACTTATTGCCTACTTCATTTGATGTTCCCATTAAAAATAGTGTTTTGTCAGGGTTGCATAGGAGCTTATTGGCTGCAAACCAGTCCAGGGCCTTATCTAGTGTTTCTTTTGTTAGGTTACTCAGATCTGAAATGTTCTGATGTGTGGTAAGTAGTGTTGTATCGTCAGCATAACACACAACAGGTTGAGCTATATTTTTAGGTAAATCATTAATAGTGACAATGAAGAAGAAGGGTCCAAGGATAGACCCTTGTGGTACACCTGTGCTGATTTCCATGATGGAAGAATTTAAATTTCTGACTGAAACGAATTGTTTTCGGTTACTTAAATAAGAATTTATCACAGATAAAGTGCTCCCTCTCACCCCATAAAACTCTAGTTTCCCCAGTAGTACGTCAACAGGAATGCAATCGAAAGCTTTGCTTAGGTCACATAATACCAGTGATTCCATGTTATTATTTTCAAAGGCTGTTAAGGGTTAGTCAATGATTTCCAAGATGGCCCCTGTTGTGTTCTTCCCCTTTCGAAAGCCAAACTGATTGTTACATAGGATATTGTGTTTTTCAAAGAAGTTGCTTATTTGTGTGTGTATCAGCGCCTCAAATACCTTTGAGAATATTGGAACAATGGAGACTGGTCTGTAGCTTTGGGGGAGATGTTTGTCTCCTTTTTTAAAAACTGGGACAACTTTTGATACCTTGAGTGCATCCGGAAAAACTCCAAATGCTATACATTTATTAAAAATATAAGCTAATGGTCTGGTGATTGAGTGTATTGTCATTTTAATTATGTTATTTGATAACCAATAATAGTCCATACTTTTAGAACCTGAAAATTTGGATACAGCTTTTGTAACACCAGCAGGTGTGACAGCCCTCCATTGAAATGCCAGGTTAACAGGTAGTGGTGTTCCAACAAGGTTCATTGCAGATGAATTTGTTGCTTTGATAGTGTTACTTATTTCTTTAACTAAGTTTAAAAAGTGCTCATTTAATTCTTCAGGATCAAGCAGAGTTGTTTCTGTGCGTTTCGGTGTATTCTCTTGTTTTATTATTTGCCAGGCTGCCTTGTATTTATTGGGAGCTCTTTTTATATAGTTCTCCACTGCTTGCTTTTTTGCCAGAAGAAGTTTAGCTTTATAGTATTTTTTGCATTTCAGATATGACCTATGAATGTTCACACTCTGTTCTGCCCCTTGGTCAGAGGCTTGTTTATGCATCTGGTACAGCATATGCAAATTTCCTCTAATCTCTACTAGCTCTTGTGTGAACCAGTTCAGACTTTTCTTTTTCGTTTCATTTGGATATCTAATTTTTTTTTGCTGGTGAGCAAGAATACCATAAATCTGTATACTTTTTAAAGAAGTTACCAAAGCTAATTTCAGCTTCCCTTTTTACAGATTGACAATTATATATAAAGTCCCAATCTGCACTCCCTAATCTATCAACAAACATATTTATGTACTCTTCCTTCTGGCTTCGTACCGCTACTACTTTAGATTCTTCAGTTTTAACTGGCTGCCTCTTACAGAGTGTAAGGAGTAATGTTGTCTATACAGGCATTCTTACGTGTGGCACAGTTATTTGTACAATAGAGGTCTACTGATCTTAGCATATTCAAAAATGTCCTAGCAACTGGTCTCTGTGTGTTTACCATTTCTATGGTTCAAATGGTTCAAATGGCTCTGAGCACTATGGGACTCAACATCTTAGGTCATTAGTCCCCTAGAACTTAGAACTACTTAAACCTAACTAACCTAACAACATCACACACACCCATGCCCGAGGCAGGATTCAAACCTGCGACCGTAGCAGTCCCGCGGTTCCGGACTGCAGCGCCAGAACCCATTTCTATGTTGAAATAACCACATACAGCAATTCTCGTTTTACTCTTCAATATTTTTTTTTAATTATTAATTCACATTTTTCAATAAACAAATTTACATCACCATCTGGCGACCTATATAGACTAACTACCACTATATTTTCATTCATTAGTTTTACACAACTAAACTCCCGATCTAGCTCCATCTAGCTCTGAGGAGTATGTAGATATGTCAATTCTGGAAAACATTATTCCTTCTTTGACAAAAATTCCCGCCCCACCATTCTTTCTCTGTTTTCTACATATCATGTCTCCCACAACATACCCTTGGGGAATGAACATATTTACTTGTTCTTGTGTTAACCAGTACCCAGATACACATATAACATCTACATGCTCAGTGTTACATAAATGTTCTAATTCTAAAATTTTATTCTAATACAACATATGTTAACTTGTAGAAAAGTAAGTAGTTTGTCTCTGTCTGTATTCCTCTGAGAGCAATTTGACTTTATATTTGAAGTTGTAGGTTCCGTTAATGTCTTTAATCTTGATGCACTGTGACCATATGTGTTATGATAGTCACATACCCGTTCATCCACTTGATGACTCACTTTGTTAACTGCTTTCGTCTGTAAAACCACTGCTGATCCCACCAAAGATCCTGGTCCCTCGGTTGTGGTTTCTTTTTTCGGGTTGACTGCTGTACTCCATGTGTTGGTATTCTCATCCCTTGAGCTTGATTTGCTGTTCTTCTTTTTGCAAGTAGGTCTCTCTTCTTATATGGTGCCTTCTTTCCTGCCACCTCATTTGCTGCTTCTTCAAACTTTTGCACTGTCCTCTTGGGTAAGTTTATTGCTTGAGTAATTGTCCTCTCCACACAAACAGAGTTCACTTTTAAGGATTCTGTTGTTATTTGTGCTGGAGTTGTGTCAGTAACAATTCTCACTGATTCTTTATTTGAGACTTCAGTAGCCTTCCATTTAAGTTCTATTGCTGTTTTGTACACTTTCCTGTTTGTTTCCACTGATTCATAAATCCTTGTGGCAATTAGTTCTTTACCCAGTTGCATTAAGGTGTAGTCCATGTGTTGTATAAAGCTCCTTGTTACTAGGAGTATCAATAAAACAAGTGTTATGGAAGCCTTTCACTATTTTTTTTAGTTTTATGTTTGCAGATTGAATTTCTTGGTTTACACAGGACCATTCAGGCAGGTCATGTCTATGTGGTACACCAACTACAATCACCTTTGTATTTTGTAATGCTGACAAGGCTTTATGTAGTGAACGAATTGCCAACTTGGTTTCATTCTTTGCTACATCATTAGCCCCTGCCCAGATAACAGCAAAATCTTCACTTGTCAACTTATGGAGGTCATTGCAATTTTTTAGTATTACACTAGTGGGGGCACCTGGTATCACCTTCCCTTCAACATCATATTTATTTGAAGCTAAATTAAAAATGTTTCTTGCACAGTCTCTGCCATGGCTATCTGAGGAACGAATATTTTGGGTCTCCTATTCACTGACTGACTCTCAGGAGCAAAGGTTTGCATTTTCATTGCTGCACACATAGATTGATTTCCTTTTTGAACTGCATTCTGTGTTGTGGTATGCACACTGTGTTGTGAATCATGATTTATGTTGAGTGCATCAAATCTGTAGTTTTTGCACATTTCTATCTTGCCTGATTCTCGCTTCTGTAGTTCGTTTGTTAGCAAACATATAATTGTTTTCGATTACTTAAGTTCCTTTCTTACTATTCTGAGTTCATTCTGTAACTTTTCGCACACACACGTTTTTAACGGGTCTGTTTTGATTTCGTCCATATCGTCACCGTCAGTACGAAAACAATCACTGCATTTCCAGCTTTTCACTCTATTCATTGAATTTACACATGAGTAATGGAATTTCCTGTTACACTTTACACAACACACTCCTTTTCTTGCTGTTTTGTTACAGGAACATGGTTTATTCCATGCTTCCTTACTTATTTCGTAAATAGTATTCAAATTTTCCGAACTGGTCGCGGCCATTGTGCACTAGTTAGTTTCAAAGCACAATATGTCCCTGTTCTTTCAACAGATCGCCGTGTTTTTAGTTACTCACCGAGAACAATTACTAATCCACATATACAAACCATAATATATTTAACTTAAGCTCGTTAAACGATCAAAGTAACTTATTTTGTTCACACATTTATCAGCACACACTATACAGCCATTCCAAAGATCATGCTCCTGTCAGAATGTTATATCTGGAACTCTGCTTGTGAGTGTAATTTTATCTTAATGAGTGTGTGTCCAGCTTGTATTATTAATCTTTATTTATTCTCCTTATGGAAACTAATGTAATAATGAATTAAATGTGATATGTAAAAAATTATTTGGACAAAATCAGTATGTTGTATCTGGAACTCTGCTTGTGAGTGTACTTTTATCCTACCAATTGTGTTTCCAACTTGTATTATTAAGCTTTGTTTATTGTCCTTATGGAAACTAATGTAATAATGAACTACACGTTTTTGACTCGTTCCACATCCATGCGTTAACATGCAGAACTGGATCAACGGAAATACGGAAGCGTCCGACCCCACCTGTCGGCTTTGACCCATGACGTCACAAATATGGCGGAAACGACCATAAACAACAATTCCAATATGGCGGATATAAATCGTTGCATACGTATCATAAAGACGAAAATACATCTAAAAACAACACACACACAGGTTTCACAAAAATCCTAATGACTCTAACGGGACAAGCATGGGAAATTGGGGGTTTTTGGGTGGGGAGAAACTAAATATAAACAAATTTAGCCACCCACCGCCATACAAACCCACGCAAGACGACGAAAAAAACCGACATCACAAAACTCACCAAATACCACAAAACACATTATTATCTGGAATCGGACACTTCCCTTGACCTATATAGATCTACAGTAGCTCCCGATCCCATAAATTGGGATCGAACACTTCCCTTGACCTAAATAGCTCAACAGCAACTCCCGATCCCATCTCCCAATACAAAAATCAAAATACACCGCAAAACATTACGAACAAACACTTCCCTTGACCTAAATCTATCTACAACAGCTCCCGATCCCATAAATTGGGATCGACCACTACCCTTGACCTATGTAACTCAAAAACATCTCCCAATATGAATACCAATACCAACCTTCACAGCCACAAATTTCAATGAAACACTTCCCTATACCCCTATACACAACACATACGCCAAAACCAAAAAAATGAGAACTTACCACAAGAAAGTTCCAGCCCCACAAACTATATTGGCCACCACAATCACACACAAATGCACACACACACACGCACACACGCACGCACGCACGCACGCACGCACGCGCGCGCGCGCGCACGCACGCACGCGCGCGCGCGCGCGCACGCACGCACGCACGCACACACACACACACACACACACACACACACACACACACACACACACACACACACACACACACACACACACACACGCAAACCAACGAAAAAATACCCACCCACACCTCAACCCCCTCCCCCCCCCCCCCAACACCAAAATAAAAAACCCACAAACAAAAACCAAATGCAATATAAAAAAAACATCTCAATCACACACTACAACTCAACAAAAACTTCAACAAAATAGATCCTCCACAACTAAAACAAAAAACAAACACACTCCCCCTCCCCCCCCCCCCCCACCTTAACAAACACTATACAACAAAATAAACCACCCACCCCACCCTGAACCACAGCCACCCACCCACCTACCCAGCCCACCCTAACTATCCACTTTCGGCCTATACATTTTACCCACAGCCCTTAAGAAAACCCGAACAATACAATAGCCCTCTGGGACACTCTTCCACCAACAGTACTCATCTAAATGAGACTGAAGGTTGGAAGAGTGCCTCTTCCCCCTCCCAAGAACTGACTTAACCGCCCCCCACATCCCCTCTATTGTATTAGTACAAGCCCCTGTCTCATAATTCTTAAACTCTAAACTATGGTTCACTACAAAATGATTAAATCCCCTCTCACCCAACCCCCTATAAGAAGAAAAAGCATCAGAAACTATTGTGGACCCCGGCTCTATATATTCCTCAATTAACTCCACTAATTCAGCCTTCGACCTCCCTTCCACAACCCTAAAAACACATTCGGAACCCCCACCCCCCGGAACAACAGCCCCCCACACCCAAAGACCAGCCACAGACTTCCCCCTCCCATACTTCCTTTTCCCAAACTGTGACTCATCCACCTCCCCAACCACCCCATGCCCCCCCAACTTACCCCTGTACTTAATAAATTCCGAACACTCTTCACGACAAAAGGAATACCAATCTAAAACAGTCCTCTCACTCACACCGGTCTCATGCGCGCAAAAACGCTGTGGGGATCTATAACAAAAATAATATGTAACAAGCACAATCTCACGCATGCCCAATCTAGACATCTCGAACCAGGTACCGCGCCGTATGGAACGCCATATGTCATCTTTGCGACAGCGCCACATGAAACCGTCCCTGGTCCGAGAGGCCGGAACTTTAACCAATTTCATTGGTTCACGGCACACACCGCACTTCACGACCTCGGCAATTAAGCCAAATAGCCGAAGGAATTTAATCAGCTCTAAAGCTGTGTCCCCCATCATAGCCCTCAACCGAGAACTATTAATCTGGTCTTTCATATCCATTCCTGAACAAAAAACCACAACCGAATACACTTAATAACAAACCCACCCAACGTACAGCAATCATCATTACATTAACCATCACACAAAACCGTTAACTCACTGATACAAATTCCGCTTCAAAAAGACGCACACAGCACTCACCACTGAGCAACAGCAAACTGAGCCCAACACACCAAACAAACGAAAACCATGAACATACCACCAGAGGGCACAACAAACAACAACACGACATCTACAAACACGCCACACTCACAAACCAAACTCCGCGCCGTAATGACGTCACGCACCACAACACCCTTACGTCACGAGTCAAAGCCGACGCGTGAGATCGGACGTTTCTGTTGACCCGGATCAACGGAATATGTATTGCAATAAATAAATAATTGTCAGTATGAACTGGATAGTGGAAGTTGAAGTTTGTTTTGGATGGAATGCTAAAGAATTGTTTATTTTGGAACCTAAAAGTAATACTTACATAATTCCTTTATTTTAAACTGTGGTTAAAGTTGTAACTTTTTGCAAAAAATTGTGAACCAAGGTGAGTACCAGGTGATTGATGATGATATAGATCTTGATGAGACTGAGGATCAGTATTTTAAAAGTGTTTTAGATTCTAAAGTAAGGGGAGCTATGACTCTTAATGGCCTACAAAAGGAACAACTTGGGAATTTGTTATTGGAGTTTAGAAATGTATTTGGTAAAAAATCATTGAAAGTGAGTGGCTATCAGTTCATCCTTTACCTTAGAGATCATCAATCTTTCTCTCTCAAGCCATATAATATACCATTTTCAATAAGGAAAGATGTAGGGAAAGAAATTCAGAAAATGGAAACGTGGTGTAATTGAGTGAAGTCAGAGTGCTTACAATAATCCTTTAGCTGTGCTAAGTAAAAGAAATGGTGGAGTGAGAATTATTTCGGACTCTAGACATCTTAATTAATTTCTTATCAGAGAGAATGACCATACTTAGAACATGGATGAGCTGTTACACAAAGTTGATTATGTAAAATATATGAGTAGTTTGGATTTGACCTCTGGATTTCACCGGATCCCACTAGAAATTTATTCTAGAAAGTATACAGCATTTTTGTGTGAAGGTAAGTGTTTCCGACATTGTATGGTGCCATTTGGGCTAAGTGTATCTGTGGCTGAACTCATAAGAACTCTGGATTCTGTCTTGAGAAGTGAAGTGAGCTTAAAATTAATTGTGTATGTTGATGACATTCTGGTTACAGAAAAGACTTGGGAACAACCTGAGTATCTGTTAAGAGATGTGTTTCCAAAATTAGAATCAGGAGGTATGACTTTGAAAATAGGTAAGTGTACATTTGGTGTTGAACAAGTTAAATTTTTAGGAGAAAGGAATTGCACCTCATAAAGAGAAACTTGATGCTATTGATAATTTTTTACTCCTCACAAAAAGAACAGCTTAAATCACTTTTTGGGTTAACTGGATTTTATAGAAAATTTTGCAGCAACCAAGCTTTGAATGCTCCATGCTTGTGTGAACCTTTGGAGAAGAATAGCATTTGGGATTGGAATCAGGAGTGTCAGGATGTTTTCGATGAGATCAAACAACAGTTGTGTCAAAGTCAGATATTGTCCAGACCAAATTTGTCTCTTCCTTTTTGTATTATGACAGACAGAAGTGTTGTTGGTTTGGGTGCTCATTTATTTCAGGAGGTTGAAGTTGATGGTGTTATTGAACATAGATATCTTACATTTGCTAGTACAGTATTGCAGAAACATTAAAAGATATACACTTTATGTGAGAAAGAACTTTTGGCTGTACATTGAGCATTCGACAAGTTTAAACATTATTTACTAGGTCACAAAGTCATCATCTATACTCATCACAAAGCATTATGTTATATTCAGGTGTCTAAGCTGTACCATAACAGAATTACTCATTGGGCCTAGTTTTTACAGCAGTTCAGTTATGAAATCAGATACATTAAGGGCACAATGTAGTTACTGATACTTTATCTAGATTACCTTTAGAGAGTGTATCATCTAACAGTCTTGAGGAAGGGGAGAATGAGTTTAAAACTACGTAGTTGAAAGGTGTGAAACAGGAAAAAGAGACCTTAAAAATTTGCAGGCATCTGCAGGTATCAAAATCATGATTAAATTTGGAAATTGGTTAATAGCATGTTGGGTAAGAAAGGAGAAGAAAGAACAGAACAGTATTATAAGGTATACAAGGGTATTTTATTCAGGAGACATAAGACTGACTCAGAGGACTGGAAAATTTGTTGGCCAGAACAATGTATTGATAACTCAATAACTTATACACATGAGAGTTTTGGTCATTGTGGATCAACCAAATGCACACGAAAGATTCAGGAAAATATCAATTTTTATAACATAGGAAAGAGAGTCAAGAAGAAGATTTCCAGCTGTGACAGATATCAAATACTGAAGGTTAGTAACTGAACAAGTAGAGGCCAAATGCAAAAGTAGTAACCTGGATCTTATGTCTGTGGATGTTTATGGACCTTTATGTAAAGTCTAAGAATGGATTTTGTTATGTTTTTGTGGAGGCTGATATATTTTCGAAGTTCATAAAGTTGTTTTTTCTTAAGAAAGCTACCAGTAAGCAAATCATCTCTAAGTTTGACAGCACATATTTTCATCAGATGGGTATTTCTAAAACAATTTTATCTGATAATGGTTCTCAGTTTACATCACAAGCTTGGAAAGATTTTGTTGATCACACAAAAATGAGGCATATTCTAACCTCAGTGTACCACCCTTCAAAGAAAGATATATGAGAGAGATTGGAAGACTGTTTAGAACATATTGTAGTAAGAATCCTACCACTTGAATAGATTATGACTGTGATTTTGAGGATATTATGAACAGCTTACAACACTCATCAACAGGGTTTTCACCATTTGAAATGATGTTTGATTGCAGACCAGCTAACTTTAATTCTGAAAATTTTTAGTTTTCATCATGTAAAATTCTGTCATCACGTGAGAGGGAAGAGTGTGTTAGGGAGATGATGAAAAAACAGTGGGATGGACGTGATGGTAAAGGTAGATTTTCTAAGTTTGAGGTAGGAGATCTTGTGTTGGGGAAAGAAAAAGAGAAATTTAGTGTTGACATCTGAGGTAAAGAAATTTTTCAATATTTATACTGGACCTTTCGAAATTCTTGAGAATCCACATCCTAATGCATACAGACTTGTGTATCCTAAATATAAGAAGTTGTTTGGATTATGTAATATCACTGAACTGAAAGCATGTAGACATGATCCATAAGTATCTAATTTTTGTTTGTTTGTTCTTTTTCCATTGTCATGAATTTAGTATGTAAGATGATGTGATTTCTAGTGTTCCATCTTATTTATTGATGAGTTGAAATCTATAATGTACTATATAATTACATTATGTAATAAATTTGTGCTTTAGAATTTGATACATATATGCCATGAGACTAAACGAGTAGATTTTTTTACAATTTTGCAATGGGACACTGTTCATAATTTGTACTGTGAAAATTAGGAATAGTATCTTAGTATATCTCTGTGTATCACCTTGTTAGTTAATTTTTTTTCATTCCATTTTACTCTGTTTATTAATGTTTCATATGTGAACACGTTTTAATCACACCTGTCACATATCCCATATAACTGACTGAAAAATTAATAGGAAGAGCTTATCTAGTGTGATGTGAAGAAGGTATTTTATGTGAGTGCTAGATGTTTTATGTGAATGCTAGACAGGTAGTTACCTATCCACTGAAGCGTGTGATAAGAACTCTAGGGAGGAAACTGAAAGATGTGAGCGGATCCACTCCCCACACTGCCCTATGGCTTTATCCTGCTCTAACAGTCAACTTACAAGAGATCATAGGTGCCGAGTAACGTACTCAAGCATCTGTTAACTACATCAGTGTTGTGAGTGAGATTTGTAAACTGTTAGCCAAGACTGCTAAAGACAGTGTTATTCTGCATAAATTTTTTTTTTTTTTTTTTTTTTTTTTCCCCTCCAAGAAAGAGGATTGACTTTACAATACATTATGAAACTTTAAATCAGTATGTATTTTTTTTATCAATTGTGAATGGATCTCCTAGGTTTCTATGTACATAGATTAGTTTGCGTGGACAGTTAGCAAACAGTGTGGGGTGAGTGAGGCTAGATGCTTCTTACAATTATTCTTTGCATATGATTGAACTTATTAATATGATTATGAGCTTTATTCATTTTGCTGCCTCAAAACATTTTTTGCTTGTTTGTACTCAGTGTGGTTTGGGTTCATAGGTTGGTCCCCACACCATAAACTCAGGCCCTAATATTTTTTTCATTATTTTGTCCTTTCGTGAGTCAACATATCCCTAAATACTCTGGTTTATGTGGCTGCTTGATTCCCAATCATGACTGAGTATATTCTTCTGATCTGTACCCATCATTGTGAGTTTTTCAAGTAGGCTCACTTGTCACACACTTAGGCCCTGAATTTTTTTCTCTTCTTTTTTGAAGATTTTGAAGGTTTGATTTTGTGGATGTAAACTTACAATTTGTAATGCAATTAACTTACATTGTCTCTGTATTTATTTCTATAGTTTAGTGTTGCAATCCGAAAATCTGAATGCCATATCCTGGTAAATGAATAAATAATGACTTGTATAGTAGATACTTTTCTTATGTTTCCTGTAATACGTTATGTATCAGATACTTCAATACATATGTATTCTAACTTTTGGCATCATTTTGTACACCAGCAGATTTGCTGGTCTGACCCAGATGTACATGCCTGATGTGTTCATTGTGGCACTTGAGATGCAACGCTGGGTCTGTCCTATATACTGCATCCCACATTCACATCCGATCTTGTACACACCAGGTGCCATCAGAACTAGTGGATACTTGGTTGAACAGAGTAGGTCTTTGATTCTCCCACTGCACGGGAAATGGTCTTCACTTTATGTTTCTTGAGAATTCTCACGATCTTGGCTGTTGGGGGACCTGCGTATGGCAAGAACGCACAATCTTGCCTCGTCTTCATCCAGTCTCTCTTCTCTCTTCTTGTGGTCGATCTTCAGAGGTCTCCTTATTTGGTCTTACTGTATTCATTTTTCTTAAAGGTGTCCTTCAGGTGTTGCAATTCTCCTGGCAAATCTGCCTTATCGCAGATGGACCTGGTCCTGTGCACTAAGGTGTTGAGTACAGAATTGTGTTGCACAGGGTGGTGGCAGCTGTTGGCATTAAGATAGAGGTCCGTGTGTGTTTTCTTTCTGTACACTGCATGTCCTAGTGTGCTGTACATGTTTCTTGTGATCAGGATCTCCAGAGAGGGCAAGACTCTGTTCTCTTCTATCTCCATGGTAAATTTGATATTTCCATGTATACCATTGAGGTGTTGATGGAACTCTAGCAGTTTGTTCCTGTCATGTGGCCAAACTACAAAAGTGTCATCAACATACCTGTAGAAGGCCTTTGACTAGTGTTTATCAGTGGCCAGTGCTAGCTTTTCAAAGTTCTCCATGTATAGGTTGGCTACACCTGGTGCTGGGGGGGAGCCCATAGCTACACCATCTATCTGTAGAACTGCCCACCACATTTGAAATAGGTGGTGGTTAGCACATGGTGAAAGAGCTTGATGATATCCTCCTCAAAGTGTTTCGAGTAAAGCCTGGGAGTCTTCTATTAACTTGCTGACATATGTTATTGCTAAGCATTTATCACAGAAGCTAAAACCCTTGGTGGGTTATGGTCCACGCCATGTGAAAAACTTGGCTGAGTTTGTGAAGGTACTACAGGGCATGTGGCTGGAAAATAAAGACCTACTAGTCATCTTTGATGTGACATCCTTATTCACATGAGTACTGATAGAAGACTCCTTGGCTTTGCTCGAAGAACACTTTGAGGAGGATATCATCAAGCTCTTTCGCCTTGTGCTAACCACCACCTATTTCAAATGTGGTGGGCAGTTCTACGAACAGATACATGGTGTAGCTATGGGCTCCCCCCGCATAGCCAACCTATACATGGAGAACTTTGAAAAGCTAGCACTGGACACTGCTAAACACTAGTCAAAAGCCTTCTACAGGTATATTGATGATATTTTTGTAGTTTGGCCACATGACAGGAACAAACTGCTAGAGTCCCATCAACACCTCAATGGTATACATGGAAATATCAAATTCACCGCGGAGATAAAAGAGAACAGAAGCTTGCCCTCTCTGGAGATCCTGATCACAAGATACATGGACAGCACACTAGGACATGCAGTGTACAGAAAGAAAACACACACGGACCTCTATCTTAATGCCAACAGCTGCCACCACACTGTGCAACACAACTCTGTACTCAACACCTTAGTGCACAGGGCCAGGTCCATCTGTAATAAGGCAAGTTTGCCAGGAGAATTGCAACACCTGAAGGATACCTTCAAGAAAAATGAATACAGTGAGACACAAATAAGAAGAGCTCTGAAGACCGACCACAAGAAGAGAGAGGGAGACCAGATGAAGATGAAGAAATGGGCTGTGCAATCTTGCCATTCGCGGGTCCCCCAATGGCCAAGATTGCAAGAATTCTCAAGAAACATTAAGTGAAGACCGTTTCCCGCGCAGGGGGAAAAAATCAAAGACCTACTCGGTTCAACCAAGGATCCACTAGTTCTGATGGCACCTGGTGTGTACAAGATCGGATGCGAATGTGGGATGCAATATATAGGACAGACGCAATGTTGCACCTCACAGCGCCACAATGAACACATCAGGCACGTACGCTTGGGTCAGACCAACAAATCTGCTGTGGCAGAATACAGTATTGACGAGAAGCACACCTTCGATTTTGAGGACACAAAGAAAATATGTATTACAAATGGATTTTGGGACTCAGTAATCAAAGAGTCCATAGAAATATGGTTACACAACAACCTGATCATCTGCAACAATGGCTACTATCTCAGCACAACCTGGCAGCCTGCAATCAGGAAAATCAGAGAAGTATGTTCCGTTCCACCAAGGGCCACAGACGGAGCAGACAGAGACAGACACTGGGACACGAACCCCGCACACGTGTCCCACCCATCCGGCCGCTCCAGGCTCGTCAGGCGATGTCGCGGGTGCATGATTGGCCGGTGGCGGGAAGCGGAGAGCGGTCCAGCAGAGATATCAGCCTGTGATCGACAATATCCCGACACTTTGCCTTGAGATGATGGAGATGCATTCCATCAAAACGTTTTTACGAGACAATGACGCTACTTGGCTGACAACCTATGAAGTCTTCATATATGAAATTCACCAAGAAAGCCTGCACTCACTTAATGAAACATTGTTTTGATTAGGTGACATAACTACCAAGGACACTCTGCCACAAGATCTCTCCCCCCAGAAAGAAGAATCAACTAAACTGTTACCTTGAAGGCCAATTTCAGATATAAAATACCATTTGGTACAGAAAAAGTACTTTGGGCAGACATTAATGCTGCTTTACCCACAAACACACTATGCATAGTGGAACCTTTAGAGGAAAATGATGAATTAGACACAGCATATTGTTTTTTTTGTGCTGCAACAATTGGGGTACAGAACATACTGCTTCATATAGATAATTTTGGGACAAACGACAAGGAGTTACAAAAGGGAATTTTATTAGCTAACAGGAGAAACATATCAGAATTGGGCTGTATTTTCGGGCTTAAGAACCTTGCAGAATGCCACCCATGACTGCCCGCTAACAGAAGAATTTTTTATTTCATGCCTCCATTCGTCTTTTCCAATTTATTTTTGTACTCATACTATCCTCACCAGCTGAGTTTTGTTGATTTTTCGCATTTTTTATCGAATAATCACCTACTAAAAACTGTAGATTTTCATTTTGATGTGTTTCGCGGGTTTGTTTACATATTTTGATCACTGTTTTGTTCCCCATTTCACCTGTAATTTTGCACTGTTCATTGTACTCATTTTTCTGGATAACCAGTTCAAGTTCACTAACTTAAGATTCCAATGTTTTGAGTTTCTTCAAAAGGTCACAGTTTTCTTTTTTAAGTACATCTATTTTTTTTTATCAAAATCTCACACTATAATTGCACACTGTTGTCTGATACACATTCAATACAGTACAATCCTGCTTTGTTTTCACTCTTGTAGCAATTGGACTTACAATTTTTTTAGTTTAATGCAGATGCACTGCAAGCACTTACACCTTTTCGACACAACTTTTTGCGCCTTACGTACAAGATACTTGCACTTACACAGTCTTTTGTACATAATTTACAGACCGTATTTTACTTGTCACCATCTTGGATCAGAGATAATGTCTGAAATTTGGTGTTCTTGGTACTCTGTTAACAATGTGGATCACGGAATATGCAATTTCCTAACTATTTCTGAAATGTAGTGTCCCTTGCATCTTGCCTCAACTACTATTCTGCATTCAAAGTCAATTAATTCCTGTCATGCAGCCATAATGACATCAGATGACATTTCACATGAATCATCTGAGTACAAATGGTTTCTCCACCAATGTACTGTCACTTTACACCTAGTGTACACTATACTATGACCATCTGTTTATGTGCATATCATTATCTGATGACTTTTGTCACCTGAGTGTATAATGTTTTAAGGAAACTGTAGCATTTTCTTTTGTGACAAATTAAGGAGACATTATTTCCTTACCTGTAATATGGTTCTACTCTGGATATAACTACTGAAGGCCTTCTCAGACAGAGAAAAAGCATATGACAGTGCATGTAGAAACAAGCTTTGGAAGTCACTTGGGAACAGGGGAGTAGAAAAGCAGACTACATTAAGCATGAGAGAAATGTATGTATAGTGGGAATGTGAGATGCCTGAAATTTAGAGACAGATCAGAACCAAAGAATGACTTGAAGCAGGGAAGTGCTTTCTCAAAATTGCTCTCATCATTGTGGGGGTGGCTAACGTAATGCCTGGCAGAGCACAAGGAATTGGTGAAGGTAAGATAAAAGCAAAGGAGTTTGTGGATGACTTGATGATTTGGGGAAACAAGAAGGAGGAATTGTGGAAGCATTTCAAAGTATGGCAACAAATAGACAAACTAGGGCATGGGATGAAATTTAGTGTAAGTATCCGAGAGTATTTAGAGTCGCAACTGGAACAACAGTTTATGGGAAATGAATGACAGACACAAAGAATTTTAAGGATGTGGGTAGCTTAATACAGGAGAATGGAATAAATGACCGAAATAAATGAGCAGGGGAGGCAATCAGAAACACTCTAGAAGTGTGTTAGAAGCCTGATATGGAGCAAAGATATCCCTCAAGACAGTGTACAGTGTTCCAATTCTGATGTGTACCTTTGAGACCAGGTAATGAAAGGAAGAGGGAGAAGCAAAATAGAAGCTAGCGAGATGAAATTCTTGAGAAGCAGTACTGAGTGACAAATAGGGGCAGGTTAAGGAATAAGAGGATCAAGGAGTTTGTGAAGGAGAAACCATTAAAGGATAGGATGAAGGGCTCAAGGCTTAGATGATGTGGTCATGTCAAGCAAATGTAGGTGAAGAGGATACTCAGAAAGGTACATCAGCTTAAAGGGAAGACAAAAAGACCAAGTGGAAGACCAAGAAACAGGTGGCTGGAAGGAGAGAAGGACTGCATATGAAAGAGAGAAGACTGGATTGAGGTTGAGATGGAAAGTTTGTGAGAAGGCAGATGGTGATGGAGAGACCCTGTTCCAAACAGACCCAGGCAGCAGTTGAAACTATACAAGATGATGATGATGATAAATTTGGCTTTTTCTCTGGAGTGGATTTACAGCAAAGTAACTGGAAAATCATAAAATTTCAAATTTTGTCTGAATTTGCCTTGTTCTCATGGTCTTAGTTGTATAATACATCTTGTTCTTGTATTATCCATACATAGCAGAAAATAACAACATACTTCATTCTATTTTTTATGATTATTCATATTATTTATTGTGTCCATGGAAAATTAAGAAATAGCTTAAAATGTGTACATTCAAATACTTAAAGAAATAAAATTAACATTTCATTAAACTACAAATATTTCTTCAAATAAAACATGTCCATCTCTGATGCTGCTGTGAGGAGGTTCTTCTTGGTGGATGTGTCAGTACAAAATCTCAAAAACATTGAATAGGTTATCTGTGGTCTGGACTTCTTGACACTCCTACAGAATAGATCCCACACCAATGGTGTGCTTCTTGAACTCTCAGGGGCTAAGCTAAGCATTCATTTTGTGGGTGTGGGCTTGGCAACCCTGGCGTTCCTGAGCTGGGGACTGGTAAGTGCCACCAGTCCTCTGTCACCATAAGCTCTGGGCATGCTTCAGCGAGTACTGTGTGTGGCACAGTGGTGGAACATGTGTGAAAAAAAAAAAAAAAAAACTGCACCAATCTCTAGGTGTGCTGTGTGATGATAAGATACATGGCTCTTGAGATGGAACAGTCGTTAGTGGACAACCTATGTGGAACCTGCCACACTTCAGTTGAATGTGGAGCTCTGTCTAGGTGGACTTTTATTTCCTTAGCTGTTCGCAGGACTGGGATGGAGTGTTCGAAATTTTCTCTTCCTCCTCCCATTAGAGAAGATGGGCCACTGGTAGACACCAACAGCCAATCAAACAAGAGGTCTCTTGTAGCCAGGTCTCCAGAACATCCAGAAAGCTCACTGCCTTGGGGAGTATGCAATAGAAGGTGAAGTGCACAACAGCCTTGAACTGTAACAAAGGAGTTGTGACTTGCAGGAATCTGGTTGACATTTCCTGGGATAGACTGAAAGCTTGAGCGATCTCAGGAAGGCATTGTTGATGTGCAATACATAATGAAAAGGGTGGATGGTGATCTTGTAGAATCGGACACTTTATATTGATTTTTAGCAGCACAAAACCTCCAGAGCATATTAAGGTTGGTTTCCTTTGCCTCAGCATGTGTTCCGAAGCCAGAATAAGGCTCTCCATGAAGGTGTCGGTTGTTCATCTCATCCAAAGTGTGTAAATTTCTCCGGAGATTACACTGTGTGGGGTAGGGACTGCAGTGTCTTCCTTAAAGGAAGTACAAAAACAACTAACTGTCTCTCATATGGTGAGGCCAAAATGATCTATAAGGCTAAGCAGACCTTCAAGCTTGCTATCTCCTTTGCATGTGTTCTTAATCAGCCTGTTCAGAAGACTGATGCTGGTACACAAACAGAAGTTGCTACTGTCAGCACTAATACTTGCGTATGCCAGTGCAGTTGTGCTGCTGTAGTTACTTCAGAGCCTACACCTCCTCCCAGAACATCAGATATGGCTGTGGTCATTAACATTGTGAAGCTCCCTGCTCCTCCAAAGGTTCAGCATGGTCCACCCTCCAGTGCTGCCACTACTGATGCCATGATTCAGGCTCTGAAGCCTACCCAGGGCAAAAAATTGGTCCACCAAAGGAGTTGAGAATTAAACAGTTCAACAATGTCGACATCATCCTATCTGATGTCTCTTGATTTTTCTGAAGAGTTAATGCACCTCGCTGTCAGACTGGGTCAATCATCTCACCGCAAGACTGAGCCTCCATCCATTATGCCCCCCCCCCCCCCTGCCCCAAATGGGAAGACAGGGTTATAGTGCAACCCTCCTGATATATGGCTCCCATATTACAGTGGAACATTAATGGCTTCAGGACTCATGTGGAGGAACTGAAACTGCTAGCACAGGAATGCCTCCTGTGGCTGTGTTTATGAGAAACACATTTCGAAGTCATTGAAACCCCTGTGCTACACCGAAGATACCAAAAGGCCTACCTGACTGGGTGTGGCGTCGCACTAGTGCGCGATTGCCCATTTGTCTATTAAAAGCTTTACTTCAGAATGTATGTGGGCTGCAATGTAAGCCGGTAGAGTATTATACAGTCAGTAATGGATGAGTTGTGTCCTGCAGACTGACATCACAACCATCTGTTGCAGCTGTGCATGTGAAAGCAGTGGACTAGCGCTGGCAGGCCACTTACATTATACGAAATTAAAAATATTAATAACTAATAAAAGAATAACCTGAGAAATGTCATGGCTACGAAGTCTTTCGCGACGTATTTCCTGAGTAAAAATTTCTCGGTGTACATGCCGCATCAAATCAGGATAAATCTCCAAGCTTTCGACCACTACCTCCATGGTCGTTGTCAGGGCTAAAACTGACTGTCGTGAACTAGCGAGGTTCCCACTTTTATATGCAAAGGACGGCTTCTTATTGGCTGGAATACGTCAGCGATATGGCGCGTAGCGAAGTGGTGCCCTCTACTTCCATAGATGTAGTTGCTATCCCGCGTTGCTTGCAGCGCCATCCCTTAAATCAGGAGGTAAAGTGCGAGAAGTTTTTCTCTGTGATTTTTCTTTATCCAGTGCACTGTTCCAAGTGTTGCTAAGTGCATAGCCGTTGTCTCTATTAAAGTTATTATCGCTAAGTCTAATTTCGACTGCTTCCCGGATCACAGAGTCCCAGTAATTCGATGTGTGGGCTATTACTCTGGTTTCTTCAAATAAAATATTATGCTTGTTAAGCAGGCTATGTTCAGCCACCGCTGATTTTTCCAAATACCTGTATTTCAGGTGGCGTTGGTGCTCGATGCAGCGGTCGGCAACAGTTCTTACAGACTGGCCCACGTAATTCTTGCCGCATTCGCAAGGAATAGTATAAATTCCCGGCACTCTTAAGCCGAGACTATCTTTGACTGGTCTCGACATTTCCTTAATTTTCCTAGGTGGTCGGAAAACTGGTTTTATTCCTTGCCTCTTCAGGACTCTGGCTATCTTGCTCGTTGTAGCACCGCAAAAAGGAAGCCGCGCTATGTGTTGGTCCTCTTCTTGTATGTGGCCGGCATCGTGTCTTACTTTCTTGGACAATACTGATTTAATTTCACCGGCAGAATAACCATTCCTCTTGAAAACAGTCGTCAAATGGTTGATCTCGGGACCGAGGTGGTCCTTGTCGGAAATAGTCCTGGCTCTGTGTACTAAAGTATTCAGCATAGCTCTCTTCTGAGACCGATGATGGAAGCTATGGCTATGCAGATATAAGTCTGTATGGGTTGGCTTCCTGTACACAGAATGGCCCAGTCGTCCATCCGGCTTTCGCTCTACCAACACATCTAAAAAAAGTAACTTCCCTTCCTTCTCTACCTCCAATGTAAATTTTATGTTCGGATGTACACCATTCAGATGTTCGACGAACTGCTGCAGCGTGTCGCTGCCGTGTGGCCAGATTAAAAAAGTATCGTCGACGTATCTGTAGAAGCATGATGGGCGGAGGTGAGCACTGCTCAGGGCTCATTCTTCAAAGTCCTCCATGAAAAAATTCGCTATTGCTGGTGACAGTGGCGAACCCATGGCTGTTCCATCCGTCATTTCATAATAATTTCCACTGTATAAAAAATAAGTGGTCGTCAAGGTATGCTGGAACAACTTCAAAATTTCTGAGGAGAAATGAGCAGACAACAATTGTAATGTGTCATCCACAGGTACTTTGGTGAACAGAGAAACCACGTCGAGGCTGACCATGATATCACTTGGGCCTATCTTCATCTGTTTAATGATATCAACAAACATTTTTGAATTTTTAATATGATGTGGGCAGTGACCAACTATAGGCGCCAACAATTTAGTTAAGTGCTTTGCAAGCTTGTACGTAGGAGAGCCAATAGCGCTAACAATCGGTCTCAATGGGACGTTCTTCTTATGAACCTTTGGCAAACCATACAGTCTTGGTGGCCTAGGTGCTCTCGGCCGTAAGTTCTTCACCAGTTCGTTGGAGATTTATCCTGATGTGACGCGGCATGTACACCGAGAAATTTTTACTCAGGAAATATGTCGCGAAAGTCTTCGTAGCCATATTAGTTTCCTCTACGGGGAGGACATAGCGCGCAGCGTTCGTCACCTGGAGAAGCTACGCCTGAAACAGTCTCAGTTGCTGAGCAATCTGGCTTTTTTACAACGCTGTCGTGACAAGGAGGTAGTACCGAAGTTTGCAGTCGTCAAACACCACATCAGAAGCGCTGCAGTAACAGAATTTTAGGAAAGACCAGCCATGCTATTGTGAAGGAGAGGATACTTCATACCAGGTATGAACTAGACATGAACGCTCGCCTGTTATTTAGTTGCCATTTATTTCTGGCCGAAGTCCTCTCACCATTGGACTGGGAATGGGTGGATATGACTTTGGCGGCACACCAACGAGCCAATTTAAGCAGGACTACGGCGAAACAGGCCGATAAATTTGAGCGGCTTAACCATGATCAAGGAACTACTGGGTCCAACGGCATTCACCGCACTGTTATCAACTTCTCTGACAAGGAACTTGATGAAGCTACCATCTCGGCTCTCAGTAAAGGATTGAACTTTGCCCCAGCTCCACGCAAGTTACCGGTGGTTGAGATCATTAGTGGAGTGGAACAAGCAGTTCATCATCTTCCTCAAGAAGCAGCGGATGACGTAAGGCTTGCTACTAGCCGGATTTTAGCGACATCCAAGCTGCCTAAGTCAAACATTAGTAGAGAGGAGAGACAAGGACTGAAATTGTTGCAGAAGGATGAAGATCTAGTTGTTTTACCTGCTGACAAGGGGAACGCCACGGTAATCCTCAATGCTACAGATTACCATAAGAAAGTTGGATTATTACTGGAGGACAGCACATACCGGGTTCTCAGACGGGATCCCACATCGGCGCTCAGCAGGAAGACAAGGGAGCTACTAAAAAACTCTGGCCTTTCCGACGAACTGGTGAAGAACTTACGGCCGAGAGCACCTAGGCCACCAAGACTGTACGGTTTGCCAAAGGTTCATAAGGAGAACGTCCCGTTGAGACCAATTGTTAGCGCTATTGGCTCTCCTATGTACAAGCTTGCAAAGCACTTAACTAAATTGTTGGCGCCTATAGTTGGTCACTGCCCACATCATATTAAAAATTCAAAAATGTTTGTTGATATCATTAAACAGATGAAGATAGGCCCAAGTGATATCATGGTCAGCCTCGACGTGGTTTCTCTGTTCACCAAAGTACCTGTGGATGACACATTACAATTGTTGTCTGCTCATTTCTCCTCAGAAATTTTGAAGTTGTTCCGGCATACCTTGACGACCACTTATTTTTTATACAGTGGAAATTATTATGAAATGACGGATGGAACAGCCATGGGTTCGCCACTGTCACCAGCAATAGCGAATTTTTTCATGGAGGACTTTGAAGAACGAGCCCTGAGCAGTGCTCACCTCCGCCCATCATGCTTCTACAGATACGTCGACGATACTTTTTTAATCTGGCCACACGGCAGCGACACGCTGCAGCAGTTCGTCGAACATCTGAATGGTGTACATCCGAACATAAAATTTACATTGGAGGTAGAGAAGGAAGGGAAGTTACCTTTTTTAGATGTGTTGGTAGAGCGAAAGCCGGATGGACGACTGGGCCATTCTGTGTACAGGAAGCCAACCCATACAGCCTTATATCTGCATAGCCATAGCTTCCATCATCGGTCTCAGAAGAGAGCTATGCTGAATACTTTAGTACACAGAGCCAGGACTATATCCGACAAGGACCACCTCGGTCCCGAGATCAACCATTTGACGACTGTTTTCAAGAGGAATGGTTATTCTGCCGGTGAAATTAAATCAGTATTGTCCAAGAAAGTAAGACACGATGCCGGCCACATACAAGAAGAGGACCAACACATAGCGCGGCTTCCTTTTTGCGGTGCTACAACGAGCAAGATAGCCAGAGTCCTGAAGAGGCAAGGAATAAAACCAGTTTTCCGACCACCTAGGAAAATTAAGGAAATGTCGAGACCAGTCAAAGATAGTCTCGGCTTAAGAGTGCCGGGAATTTATACTATTCCTTGCGAATGCGGCAAGAATTACGTGGGCCAGTCTGTAAGAACCGTTGCCGACCGCTGCATCGAACACCCACGCCACCTGAAATACAGGTATTTGGAAAAATCAGCGGTGGCTGAACATAGACTGCTTAACAAGCATAAGATTTTATTTGAAGAAACCAGAGTAATAGCCCACACATCGAATTACTGGGACTCTGTGATCCGGGAAGCAGTCGAAATTAGACTTAGCGATAATAACTTTAATAGAGACAATGGCTATGCACTTAGCAACACTTGGAACAGTGCACTGGATAAAGAAAAATCGCAGAGAAAAACTTCTCGCACTTTACCTTCTGATTTAAGGGATGGCGCTGCAAGCAACGCGGGATAGCAACTACATCTATGGAAGTAGAGGGCACCACTTCGCTACGCGCCATATCGCTGACGTATTCCAGCCAATAAGAAGCCGTCCTTTGCATATAAAAGTGGGAACCTCGCTAGTTCACGATAGTCAGTTTTAGCCCTGACGACGACCATGGAGGTAGTGGTCGAAAGCTTGGAGATTTATCCTGATTTGACGCGGCATGTACACCGAGAAATTTTTACTGAGGAATGTCATATTTGATGTACATCCTTCTGTTGTGAAAACAAACAATATGTCAAAGTCTGAGATCAAAAATGGTTGTATTTTGAAAGTTAGTAAAATACCAAAAAAATAAATAAAAATCGTAATTTTTCGACAGTCGAGAATTTAAATAAATACAGTGATGTAATAGTTCACCTTCAGTGACTATGTACGATGATCTGATAACACTTTCAGTGTTCATATATAAATTTGGAAAGTTTTTAGTTTCAGAAAACCTCTGTGACTTTCTATAATAATAATTTCAAGAATTCTAAGTAAATGTGTGTATTGTGTGTTAGGGTGCGTGTGAATGAGAATGCATGCGTGAGAGTATGTGGGACATTTGGCATTATTAAAAATCATTCATGTAATTCTCTACAGGAAATGGCAAGTGTTCCAACTCTGTAACATGGGAACGAATCCACTAGTGGTTACCCTACTAGTGAATGTCGGATGTCCAAGTATGTATGTTTATGTATAAGAAAGCCAGAACATTCGTGACTACATAATAAATTTCCAGATGTAGAGTAAAGCTTATAGTTCATTTTGTTTTGTTTATTTAATTAGAGAGTTTTGTGTTACTTAATTTGATGACGTCAATGAGCCTAGAGAAGTGGTTGGTGCATGCTAGATTTTGGGGCAAGCCGTTCCCTAGAAGTGAGTTCTCATTGGTCGTAAGTTCTGACAGCCAATGAGAAGTGAGATGGTTGTCCACCTAGTGAGGAGAGATAGAGTTTTGAGTGTGGGAGAGTGGGAAGAGAGTCGCGAGCTAGCTTTGATTGGAGGCGGTTATGCCGGATGTGACTTTTCGCATTATGTGTAAGATGAAGTCTTGGGATGACTTCTGCATTATGGTCCAGTATTAATGGTATCTGGTAGCGACCAGAAACTGTTTATGAAAACTTTAGAGTGTTGTGATAATTCGTTCCGACAAAAATCGCGAGTGAACTTTGAATTATATAGCTTGGCAGTACTGAGTATATTCTTACTATGTACTTCATGGTGAGCATAAACTTTAACTAAAGATAACCACTGAATATCATGTGCAGAAGTAATTGGCCGATCATTGACTGTATTACAAGTAATTGGTTTCGGAATTTGGGAAGGTAAAAGTTCTGGCTGTTTTAGGTATGGTGATAACTGTGAGCAGAAACTTTAGTAATTTTCGTAAATGTGGGCTGATGATCTTGCTCAACGGCAATAAAGATCTATTGAAGGTTTAAATTTGAACTTCATGTTTAAAGTACGAGTGACATCCCCTTTCCGAATCATTTCTTTAAAGTACATAGACAATTTTCAGCAAATTTTACTTATAGCGGCCTCTGGCTTGTAGTTATGAGGTTACAGTTTCCTCAAGACTGCTTTTCTGTGATCTCTTAAGTAGCTGCAGTCAGGAGTTTACGTGCAAAGATCTACCACTGTAAAGAGGTAGGTGAACAAAAATTATAAAAGAAATTGCATTGCAGCAGCAGCAACGTATAATCTGTCGCAATCGGTGCATTGCACGCATGCACGTAAAAATCCGTCGCATGGGGACAGAGCCAAGGCAGGGGTTGCTATGAGTATCAATAACCCGCATTGCTCCTCTACTCCCCCCCCTGGCTACTGACCTTCAAGCAGTTGCTGTTGAAGTTCATGTGTGTCAGAGGATCACTGTTTTTTCACTTGTAACAGAGTCTGAGGATCTGACAGACCTTATTGGACAACTCCCATGACTATTTCTCATACTGTGAGACTTCAATGCTCATTATGTCTTGTGCAACTCAAGCTCTACTTACCTGTAGGGTTTAGGTTTTGGGGAACCTCATGACATCTTATGAGCTGTGAATCCTTAACACAGACACCTACACTCATTTCTGTGCTGCTACTGGGTCATATTCAGTCATCAACCTCTCTTTCTGCTCTCCAGTCCTTGTAGACTCTGTTCAATGGTAGGTCACTGACGACCTTCTTCCAGTGACCACTTCCCACTCACATTCACCTACTATATGGAGCATTCCCTGAAGGAAGCCACCAAAAAGGATGGTGAACAGGGTGAACTGGATGCTGTTAAGTGAGCTAGCAGTGTTTGAAAACCGTGACAGTGCCCAGAATAAGTGGACTACATTACAAAACTGATAGATCATGCCACTGGCTTATACATCCCAAAGTCCTCACATCTTCTTAGGAGGCATCCTGTACCTTGGCAGACTGAAGAGTGCCACTAAGCAATGTGGATCAGGTGTGCTACAGTTCGTCACTTTAAGTACTACCCATCAACAGAGAAACTCACAGCTTTTTGGGTTGCAAGAGCCAAAGCTTGACAAATACACTCCTGGAAATGGAAAAAAGAACACATTGACACCGGTGTGTCAGACCCACCATACTTGCTCCGGACACTGCGAGAGGGCTGTACAAGCAATGATAACACGCACGGCACAGCGGACACACCAGGAACCGCGGTGTTGGCCGTCGAATGGCGCTAGCTGCGCAGCATTTGTGCACCGCCGCCGTCAGTGTCAGCCAGTTTGCCGTGGCATACGGAGCTCCATCGCACCTTTAACACTGGTAGCATGCCGCGACAGCGTAGACGTGAACCGTCTCTCCATGTGGCAACTGGAATTGCACTGTCTAAGACTCATGATACTGTACCCATTTACAACTAAATCTGGTACTGCATGCTTTGACATTTGTCAGTAGTGTCAAAAGAAATCCCCCTTGACTGTCCTAATTTGATATGGCAGACAAGTCACTTCCCCAACTTATGGAGAGAGGCAATACTGATACCTCATCTCAAACAAGGATAGGACTGCACATGTCCCAGTAGTTACCAGAGTATTGCCTTAAAGAGCAGTGTAAAAAGGCCCTGAAAGGAATGGTTAACTGTCATCTGGTCTAGTTGTCAGACAAGGCAACTCCTTACCAGCTCTTAGTGTGGTTGTGGTTTCTGAATTCATTCAACTGTCAACAACCTGACTCTGCTAGAGGTGGCTATTAAGCTGGCTTTCCTACATAAACATCACTGTACTGGCATATTCTTTGATGTCAGTAAGGCATATGATGCTACTTAGACACACAATATTCTTGCAAAACTGCATCAGTGGCTCTTTCATGTCATATGGTCTTTCCTGTCTCAGCAGTTTTTTGGGTCCCAAATTGGTCAGATCATTTTCAGCAGGAGAATGGTGTCCCTGAGGGCAGTGTTTTAAGTATTACCTTCTTTGCTATACCCATCAATGGTATCATGTCTATCGTACAGAGTCCTGTACAATGCTTCTAACTTGTGGATGATTTTTCTGTTTCCTGTTCCTTCTCCAGTGTTGCAACAGCAACTGATCAGTTGAAATTTACATTATGGAGGTTATAGCAGTGGGCTATGAAGACAGGTTTTTAGTTTTCTATAGGTAAGTGTGTGTTTGTTCATTTTAAATTTTCTCATAATTTTTTAAACTTCCCTGACTTGCATATGAGGGACACCATTCTACTTTTTAAAGACTCAGTGAGGCTTTTGGGCCTAACCTTTTACTCCAAACTGCCGTGGTTACCACAGCTGAGAGACCTGAAATCCAGAACCTGGAAGGCACTGAATATTATAAAATGCTGCAGCCACAGGTCTTGGGCAGCAGACAGGGCCATTGGTGCAGTTTTATAGGCCTTTTGTGCATTCATGGCTAGGCTATTGATGTGCAGTGCACAGGTCAATGAGGCATTCTTATCTGAAGATTATTGATGCCGCTGTCCACCACTAGGGGATTTTGCTGGCCACAGGTGCTTATAGGGCCAGCCCCATACCCAGTATCTGTGCTGAGGCTGGGGAACCACCGCAGCTCCTCATGGCACATTAGGACTGTAAGTTCATTGCAGCTCCAAATTCACCTCCATACCATACTGTTTCTTGTCTGTCTCTGGAATGCTTTTTCTCCCATTGTCCATGAGCAACAGTGCTGTTTGGGATTAGGGCTCAGCATGTGCTGGATTCACTTTGTATGGAGTACATCCAACAACAAATCCAGGGATTTATCTGACTGCCACCATTGTTACTAGAGGGGCCCAAGGTAATTTTAGATTTAGTGCAGTACAGGAGAGATTTCACTCCCTAATATGTTTTTAATACTTTATTTTATGACATATTGAATGACCACAATGATTTGACAGTGGTCTCTATGGATGAGTCAAAATAAGAGGATTCCATTGGTTGCTCTGTTATTTTTCCTGATTGTGTTCTCAATGTCTGACTACCTCGAGACTTTATTATCATTGACGCCAAACTGTATGTGATTTTTTGGGCACTGGAGTAAATGAGATGTGCATCAAGTGCTAAATTCCTTGTCTGTTCTGATTTTCCAAGTGCCCTTCAGTCTCTACAACACTTGTACCCAGCAGATAAAATAGTCCACTATATCCAGGACACCCTCCTCCAACTACAACAGCTGGGCAAGGAGGTGTTTTTCTGGTGGGTACCAACGCCCATGGGTATTGTGAAGAATGAAAGAGCAGATGTAGCAGTCAAGGATATGTGTTGTGATCCTCAGTTAGTTAAGTGAGTCATTCCTTTGTACACTGTCTCCTCACTGTTAAGGTACAGAATCGTGCCTCGATGGGAAGATGAGTGGCTGAAGTGACAGATAATAAGCTGCATATAGTAAAGTGCACTATGTGGCCACGTCGTACATCCTTCCAGCCATGAAGATAGGATGAGGTCCTCCTTACTTGTCTTTGCATAGACCACAGTTCTGCGACACATGGCTTCTTGCCCCAGTGTGAAGAAACTCCTATGTGTCGGGCTTGTGGCGTACAGATAACAGTGCCCCACATTTTACTAGGCTGTGTTTCATTTTTGCGTCAGAGGGCAGTGGCAGATTTGCTGGTGGATCTGCCCTCTATTTTAAGTGACAATGAAAGAAATGTGGCTACAGTTTTAAGGTTTTGTGACATGTTCAACTGGTTTTTGCAAATTCTAGAGAGATCTTAATGTGCTAACAGGGTAACTGGCTCACTCATGTTCTTTTGTAAGTGATCATCCAGTAACATTTCCCTGTGGCTTTCTTTTTAGTTTTTCTGTGGTTTTACTTCTGTTTTAATGCCAGGTATACCACATTTCACCCTTCTTCATTGTATTAAAGTTGGTGAGCAGAGTGATTGTGTGGGTCAGTGCGAGAGAGGTGGGATTGAGTGAATGAATGCCATTTTATAGGTTTCCTTCTCACTCTGTGACAACAATTTTAGTCATTTTATCCACATTTGTTCCTTTTAGTATGTGTAATAGTGCTGATAACCTTGATGTTGAGTGCACACACACACACACACACACACACACACACACACACACACACACACACACACACACACACACACACCTACCTCCAGTTCTTGAGACTAACTCTGTGTTTTTATGATGCTGAAATGAAATCTATAAAGGATCTTGCCAATTAAATAATGTTATTTTCATGTAGGAAGAAGTTCTTCATGTAATATCACCCACTGATAAAGATAATGAGCCATAGCTTGTCACATTTCGAGTCCAGCCTGCACCCGTGCTTTTTTTTTTAATTTATTTTTTTAATTTTTTTTTTATTAAGTGTCTACTGGTCTAAGGAAACTGTTTCTTGATTTAAACCATCAGCATTAGGAGGTGCTGGTCTGGGGATGTCTGTGCTGTGGTGGTTTTTTTTTTTTTTTTTTTTTTTTGGCAGCCTGTGGCAATCTGTCATATGCAAGAATTTTTGGAGATGTGGCTATTCATTGCAAAAGGAGAAACCTCATAATATTGGCCAATATCAGTCCATGCTCAATCCTTTGGCACATAGCATCTACTGAAGATAAGGGAAGGGCATGTACATGAAGTGCTGGAGGAACACGTCCTCTTCATCCTGCACAAACTGTGTCAACCTCGTACATACCATTGGAGGGAAGGAGGATATAGTAACTTTGGCACCCCTGTTGGCAATAGAGGGGTATTTTCAAAAACATGCAATTCAATGGTGCTAGATTGTTCAACATCCAGTGATCATTACAGTATTTTTATAGAAAAGTCAGAAGATGGGAAGAACTGTACATGCAGCGAGCCTCCTGAAGAAAAGTTGAACCTGAAACAAGCTAACTGTGACAGTTTAAGGGAAACTATAGCAGCCTCATCACACTCAAGTGACTGGTTAAGACATAGACTGCTGGGTACTCATTTTAATTAACTGCTGCAGAGGACAGAGTGGGAAGCCATCCCTACTATGTGTCCACATCTGTCTTAGTTACCACGGACACATGCATTAATGTATCTGAGGGGAAGGACAAAAATTTTAAGATGCATGTATCAGAAAGCACCACCTGTCCAGGAATGTGACAGTTTCAATGCTACAATAAGCAGCAAGCTACCTTTAAAGCAGAGCTATTCAATGTAAGACATGAACACTCGAAGAACGACCTTTGTATGGAGGTTGTGCTAGAGCTTTGGGGCAGGGTCTATAAACTCCTGTCAGGGAAGATTAAAACACCGACAGTTTTGTCAACACTTATATAAGACAATGGAAGTATGACTCGGGAATTGAGACAGCAGAATTTCTAACAGGAAGATTCTCTCTAATGATAAACATACACAAATGAACCACAACATCATAGACTAAGAGCAAATCTGGAGGATGCTAACACTTCAGATTCTTGCTAGTCCTGAGTCTTGGGCAGTGCACTTACAGGGCAAATAGGTCTATAAGGCTTACAATCCATATCTTCAGACTTCTTAATAATGACTATGCTTGAAGTTTCCTAGAATTCTGAGACCCTTACCAGTGTTATACAATTACTGAATAATTCTATAAGAAAAGGGGTGATTTGCAACAGTGCTTCATGCAAAACTTGTTGGTGAATGCCATCAGGAGCTGGGGTCTTCTTAGCCTCAAGTTTTTCCAGTGCATCCACAACATCCTTATGTGGCAGTTCCCAATAATAATTAATATTTCAAATGCCCTTGGTGACTGTGATGGCCTGCAGTATTCATCTGATTAAGCAGAACTGTTGTATTTTCAGTTTGCTTCCACCACTTCCAACCAGATGGGTCTACATGCCTTTGCACTACGAGAATCTTATAGTTTATCATAGACAGAAGTGTCAACTCAATTACAATTTAACAGATTATCATCCCAATTACAGCTCAATGAAATACCTAAGTACCTGTGGAACTCCTGTAATATTTGAATTTTATCACTCACCACCTTACACTGCAGATTTCTGTTTACATATACTCATTGTCAGATCTTCCGGCTTTATATCACCATATTACAGATTTTTATTTCCATTTCATGTTATTCTAGTTGCCCACTCCTCCTTGAACTTCTGCTGCTCAGCTGCAACCAACTGCTTGACTGTAATTTTTTTCTGCCTGTACTGACACCTTCTCCTCTGTTACACTTGAATCCCCCATTATTTTTGATTAATGCAGAGTTAGTATTGCACAGCTCTGATTGCTTAGAGACTTTTTAATATTTTTGTTCTACCAAGCTGTTTATGTAGGTTATCATATTTGATGTTTCTGAACATCTTTTCAATTTATATAGAAATAGGTATGTGTTGAACTGAATCCATACTGATAATAATTTTTTAAATATATTCAACTGTTACACCAACAACTGGCACAAAAAGCTGGACCTGCCTTTTACATATGCAAGCGAAAACAAGAAATTTTGGGAAACAAATGTGGGTTGAAGGTGGGGATAGCTGGACCAGTCATTTAAATTTACCTATGTAAATACTTAACAACAAGTTTATTAGTAATAAGTACAAAACTTTCATACAGTCTTAGACTTCTTAAAAATAACGTATAATGTTAGTTATTGAAAGAACCTTTAAATAAAAATATTTTTCAGTATGTCAAAGATGTAATTATTAATCATTCTTTTTACTCTTCAATTTCTTTGACTGAGCAGAATGTTTTTGACCTGTAAGCATTCTAAGAAGATATTTAATTAAGCCAACACTTGCTAAGCATATTAGTATTATTACAGCCAAAAGAAAACCAACAATATCTAGCAACATGTACTGATACCATGACAGATCGAGAGCTGCAGAACGAAGATGGTGAGCACCATTGTGTCTTAATACATATTCAGTCCAATAAACTGCTTCCTCCAATGGTTTAATTGGGCGATCGTGGAATATGCGGTTTTGTTTCAGTACATTTTCCTTGTATCTGAAACCATTCAACAGTTTATTATGATTATTGCTCATGAATTCAGCATATGAAATATTTCTGCAAATTTAATTATGTCTGTAATCACTAAAAACGTTAGTGAGGAAATACCCAGAAACTGTTTTCCCAAATGAGTGAAAATTACCACCTCACTGCTTACAGCTCATGAGGCTATTTCTGTCCATTTCATTTATTTGAGGTCTTGGCTGTGAATGAATTTCTCCAGCAAGTTGACTGCAGGAACTTGCATGTCACAGAAAATCACTGGTAACTGTCTGCTGTAGACTATAGTTGGCTGATGAGACCCAGGGGATAAAAGATACCGTTTTTTTAGTGGCAGTATTTTTTTAAAGACTGCCAGATGAGTGTTCATCTTAGAGGGGTCAATCGTAATGTTTCAAATGATAAAAATTCAGATTTGATGATGTGCAGAGGCAGTTGTATTGAGATTGATAATGACATCATTTGGGAATGTCTTCTGTAAATAAATATAAACTGAATTGAAAAATAGATTAAAATGAATGAGATTAAAATTAGATAGATCTGTAATTGAGCAGTGGTAACTCAACTCTTGTGATTTTGGTGCATCATCCACATACACGATAAGAAGGGGGAAGGGTAAATTTATACTGCCTCTGGCTCACTACATACCACCCACTATACATTATCCTTACAGATCACATATGCAGATGTAAAAAGAGAAAGCAAGAGAGACTGTGGCATATGTTACACCATGTGGGTGATAAAATACATGTTAGTGGTACTGTAATCCATGCTATTGTCTTAATACTCAGTTTTTCTTCCACAGCAACAGCTACCCTATCACATTCTACATAATCATTTTCTTTCTGGTATGCAAATCACAGTATGGATAAAATATAAGTAAGATAAAACATGGTACAGCAGATTTACATTTTATTGAATAAATGCATACACAGGTAAAGACACACAGCTGTATAACATTGATAGTAAGACTGAAATGAAGTCTCTGGTCGAGTCACATATACTGCACTCATGGCACATCAGTGATGTATTTGTAGTGGGTGTCCAGTGCACAGGCTATGGTTACACAAATGGGTCACAAGTATCCTGGCATCAAAAGGCATTGGTCATATAATGAATATTACCACAATTTTTTACTGTTAAAGCACTTAATATTCAGGGAAGGTATTCTGCAACTTTCCAGTGCAGTGCATAATTTATTTCTGCTGTTTTTGAAGCATGATAAGTAGTTTTTACTGGGTTTTGGGGCAAAATGATCTCTCGTACAACCAATGTTCTAGTTTATCTCGAAGATGTCTGATATCTCTTGCTTTGCGGATGATACAGAAAAGATCAAGGTCTAAATACTTGTCTGACACTGTTCAGATTGTTTTCATGATTACTGATCCTATCTCTACATACTGAAACTAATAGTCTGATCACATACCAGGATAAATTATCTCATATCATTACATCATCTGCATTGAATTTGACTATCTCCACAGTGCCCAGACAAATCACAACATCCATGTAGGATGATGTGAGTGCCGCATTATGCTCATTGACCCATTGATCCATAAATCCTTTCTCTGTACCTTCAGAGACCAATGGCAGCATTGTTGGCACCATCATAATCCCCACTGCAGTCGTCTGGATGATCTGATGTGGTCCACCCCAACTTCCTCTCCTGTGCCAACCTGTTCATCTCAGAGCAGCACTCACACTCAATATGCTCAGTTATTTGTAGGATATAGTCCAATCTCTGTCTTTCCCTACAGATATATGCTCTACTGCTCTCTTTAGTAATCATGGAAGTTATTCCCTGATTTTTTAACAAATGTCCCATAACTCTATTGTTTTCCTAGTAGGTGTTTTCTATATGTTTGTTGCCTTCCTGTTTGCACAGATAAATTCTTAATTCCTTTTCTTATGTCAGTGTACTTCATTTTCAGCATCATTCTGAAAGCACATCTCACATACGAGGGCCGTTCAGAAAGTAACCTCCGGTTGATTTAAAAAAATACACCAAGTTAAATAAAAATATTTTAATATATACATCTTACAACTACATCTTTGCACTATTTTTCTACATAGTCTCCATAGCGATTGAGGCACTTATCGTATCTCTTCACAAGCTTTGAAATTCCTTCTGCATAAAAATCACCCGCTTGTGCCTGGAGCCAGCCTGTGACCGCATCTTTGAGCTCTTCGTCGTCATCAAACCACTGTGACCCGAGCCATTTCTTCAAATGCATGAAGAGGTGATAATCACTTGGCGCCAGGTCTGGGCTGTAAGGTAGATGGTTGATAACGTCCCACTTGAAGGACTCAAGAAGGGCCGTTGTTCTGCGAGCAGAGTGAGGACGGACGTTAACGTGCAAAAAAACGATACCGGAAGTCAGCATACCACGGCGTTTGTTCTGTATAGCCCGTCGTAACTTTTTTATTGTTTCACAGTACACGTCTTGATTAATGGTCATGCCACGTTCCATGAATTCAACCAACAACACCCCTTTGGCATCCCAAAACACCGTTGCCATCAGTTTTCTGGCAGAAAAATCTTGCGAGGCTTTTCTTGGTTTGGTAGGCGAATTTGAATGTGCCCACATCTTTGATTGTTCTTTTGTCTCAGGGTTCACGTACTTAATCCAGGTTTCGTCACCGGTCACGATTCTGTTTAACAATGGTTCTCCTTCGTCTTCATAACGTGACAGAAAGTCTAATGCAGAGGCCATTCTTTGAGTTTTGTGGTGGTCGGTAAGAATTTTGGGCACCCATCGTGCACAGAACTTATGGTAACCCAATCTTGCTGTCACTATCTCGTACAAGAGAGTCTTAGAAATCTGTGGAAAACCAGTAGACAACTCCGACATTGAGAAACGTTGATTCTCACGAACTTTTGCATCAACTGTCTGAACGAGTTCGTTAGTCACCAATGATGGTCTACCACTCCTCTCTTCATCATGAACGTTTTCTCGTCCACTTTTAAATAAACGTACCCATTCACGGACAACTCCTTCACTCATAACTCTTGGTCCGTACACGGCACAAAGCTCACGATGAATAGCTGCTGCAGAATATCCTTTGGCTGTAAAAAACCTTATGACAGCATGCACTTCACATTTGGCGGGGTTTTCTATTGCAGCACACATTTCAAACTGCCACAAAAACTAAACTAACGCAGGTACGACGTTCACTCGAGCACAGCTTGATGCCGACTGACCTGTTGAGTGCGTGAACGCACAGATGGCGTTGCTACTCCCCCCACAACCCGCACTGTGACCAATTGGAGGTTACTTTCTGAACCGCCCTCGTACTTTGGTTCTCTTCTTCCCAATTTTCCAACAGTCCATGTTTCATTCCATACAATGTTGTGCACCAAATGCTCATTACCAGAAATTTCTTCTCAAATTAAAGCCAATGTTTTTTACTAGATGACTTATTTGAGTGAGGAATGCTCTTTTTGCTTGTATTAGTTTGCCTCTTATATTCTCCTAGCTAGAACCTGTGATGAAGCAGGCTGGCTCCCACTACCCTTCTTTGAGTACATTGCCATATCAAATATTAAATCTATATAAAATTTGGTAATCAAAAGTTGTTGCAATTATAAAATTTCATACAAATAGCCATAGGGAAAATCTTATGCACTAATAGGTAAATTTGGAAGGAAAGATCACTTTCGAATTAAAGAGTTGTTTTTCCTCATTTCAGTAACACATTTACATTAGCCCAAACTTAATTGGTTTAAAAGCATTGATAATTAAAGATTTCACCTTGTCTGAACTTTAAGCGCCACTTATAGCCAAACTGCTGTACATTTCCAGGATATGTTCATATATTTATTATCACTTTAATTTTATGAAGCCAATGACACCCAACTTGAACAACAAGAGTATCTAACTAAAAACTACCAAATTTTCAATAATTAAAATTTAACATATAAGATGGCTCCCATGATCATAAACCCATGATTCCCACTGCATAGGCATACTTAGTACTGCATTTTAATAAATGCAGCTTATGACAATATAAAAACAAAATATAAAGATTCAATAGCCAATAAAAGACAAACTTTCTAACCTATAAACTTTATTAACCTTTACAAATTAACAAAGTTCATTAACATCATGGTGCAAATATTTATAACACCAGCACTAGCGCCATTTCAGTTAGTCTGTTTTTAGTCTGCCTCTATTCTGCTCTGTCATTGTTTAGCACAGCTTCAGTCTATCTAATTTGCATTTTAGCCCAGTCTCGAGAACCATTCATTTAGTTCAAACTGAGAGACCATATTTTATAGTTATGAACAGTAAACATCAAAATGTGCAAGTTATGATTCAGTTGAATAATATTTGTAACTGTAGTAACAGTTTCATGACTTTGTTGTTTACTCAGTTGCATGTGAACCAATTTACAGTCTGTACTGTGAGCACTTTTGCTTTTTGAAAAGATAACTATTAAGCTCCACATATGCCCATACTAACTATCTTTTTGTAAATATTGTTGGAGACTGCACAAGACCTGGTCATCACTGGTAGTTTCTGAAGGACATGATTAAAGATTAATGAAATTCCAGTTTAGAACTTAAATATAGAAGCTTCTGGCTATTCATTTTAAGGATAAATCCTACAACAACAATTTCAGGTGGCTGCTGCTGCTGAAGGCTTCTACCATAACAGGTAGGTTTAGTTACATGATAAACAGCCATGCATTACTGCAGGAGCGTTCCTTAATTTCATCCACTACATGGTCCCCAATTTTGATGTTAAGTTTACCACTAATCTCAATTCTATTACTCCCAATTACTTTCATATTTCTTTAAGTTAATCTCAGTCCATATTCTGCACTCAAAAGCCTGATCATTCAATGCAACATGTCATGTAATACTTCTTTGCTTTCACTGAGGATAATACTGTCATCAGTTAATGTTATCACTGATATCATTTCACCCTGACTCTTAATGCCCCTGCTGAACCTTTCTTTTGTTTCTGTCATTGTTTCTTAGGTCTACATGTTCAAGAGTAGGGGAGAAAGACTGTATCCCTGTTTTATGCCCTTTTTAATCGAAGCACTTCAATTTTTTGTCTTCCATTCTTACTCGTCCATCTTGGTTCTTGTACATATTTTATATTACCCATCTTTCTCCATAGCTTACACCAATTCTTCTGAGAATTTTGGACATGTTACTCTATTTGACACTGCCAAACACTTTTTCTAATGAAATTTTCACTCTGCAGCAGAGTGTGCGCCAATATGAAACTTCCTGGCAGATTAAAACTGTGTGCCAGACCGAGACTCGAACTCGGGACCTTTGCCTTTCGTGGGCAAGTGCTCTACCACTGAGCTACCCAAGCAAAACTCACAACCTGTCCTCACAGCCCTACTTCTGCCAGTACCTTGTCTCCTACCTTGCCTGCAAAAGGCAAAGGTCCTGAGTTCAAGTCTCGGTCCAGCACACAGTTTTAATCTGCCAGGAAGTTTCACTTTTTCTAATGTCATATCCTATGAAGGTGTCCTGATTTTTCTTCAAGTCACTTCCATTATCATGTGCGATGTCAGAACTTCCTCTCTGGTGCCTTTACATTTAATAATAGGCATTGTGTTGCCACTTCCTCGAACACTTTTAGAAATTCGAAAGGTATGCTATCTGTTCCTTCTGTCTTATTTCATTGCAAGTCTTCCAAAACTGTGTCATACTGTGACTACTGGATCCCCTGTGTCTTCCAAATTGACATCCATTTTTTCTTCTATGAAATGAGGAGACAGTTCATCTCCACACAGAGACCTTCAATGCACTCTTTCCACCTATTCACTTTCTCATCTGCATTTAACAGTGGAAGTCCTTTTGCATTCTTAATGATGACATATTTATTTTTAATTTCACAGAAACTTATCTTGATTTTCTGTTACTGAATGTGTCTTTCTGGTGACCTATTTCCTTTTCAGTTCCTTCATATATTTTCTGTAGCCATTCTGCTTCAGTTTCCCTGGAGTTCTTACTGATCTAGTTCCAAAGTAACTCATATTGCTGTATTACTTTCTTTTCTCAATCATTTTTATATTTCCATCTTTCATCAATCAGTTGAATTATTTCTGCTGTTCCCCATGTTTCTTTTCAGTTATGGTGCCTCCCTATGCATCATTATAGCCTCAAACTTTTTGCACATGATGCAGTTATCTGTAGCAAAATACAAAGTGAAACAGCTGCGCAAATATTCAGTCTGATCTTTGTAATGTTTCACACTGCTGCAAACTTTGCAGATCTGCTTTAAATGCCTAGAAATGTAAAATGTTAATTTCAAAAAGTTAAAATGTGTGATATTTCATGTCTACAATATCAGTGAGCTACAGATGGAGTCACTCTACTCAAACGAGTTCCTGGGAGTAACAATTTGTAGAGATACAAAATGGAATGATCACAAATACTCAGTTACAGGTAAAATACAGGGAATACTTCCATTCATTGGTGGGACAGCAGCAAATGAAATCAGTCTGTAAAGGAGCTTCTTACAAAACACTATTGAAGCCCAAATTAGAATATTACTCAAACTCAAATGTGTGGAATCTACACCAGATATACTGAATATATACGAAGAAGGGCAGTGCAAATGATCACAGATTTGTCTGATGTTTGGTAGAGCTTCATTGAGGGAATGAAACCTGCCTGAACTGGCAGGCACTTGAAGATGGACACTTCCAAAGTTTCAAGAAGCAGCAATAAGTGAGGAACATAGGAATATACTACAACCTCTTATGTATCACTGCTGTAGGGATCACATAGGCAAGCATGCAGAGAGACATTTAAACAGTCATTCTTCCCAAACTCCTCACATGAACAGAACTGGAAGAAGTCCTGATAAGTGGTACAGTAGGAAGTACCCTCTGCCATACACTTCAGTGGTGTGCAGAGGGAAGATGTAGATTTGTATTCTGTGTTTACCCTTGTGATCAGTAGTTTCTGGAGAAAAGTGCAACATGAAAATAAAGTCCCATGATCGATCAATTGATCATTGCTACTGACCTCTGTACATGAGTTGTAATAAAAGTTCTCTGCAGTAGTTGATAAGGATATTTGTAGATTCATTTGTAGACTGGTCTTTGGAATTCAGCAGTCTGATGTTACACATAGTGCATGGCCCATCAGTTTACAATGGCTTCAAAGGGTCATATCATTATAAATGCAACACAGAGTTAATTTGGCATTGAAATCTCATGTATAACTAATTTAAAATAGGTATTAAGGACTCCTATAGCCTTGTTTTGCTAGAATCTTAGAAGTGGGAAAACAACCAGTCCTGAGAAGTGTCAGATCTTTCATATTTAATATTCTTTCAGTAGGATGAATTTAAACTAAGGAGCATGCTAAATGATGGTTAGACAATATGATGCAAAATTTGTTTCCTGTGTGGGTATGCATACCATGCGGTCAGTGCTTACTGCACAGCACACATTGCACTTAATTTAAAAGGAAAAGAGAGTCAGGAGTGGAGTGAACAGAACACATATTTTACAATTTTAGAAATTTAGCCACATGATTATTTATGTACAAACTACTCACAATCAAAAACTACTTTTAAATTGTTTAACCATTTGTTTACTACTGTTCTTGTCCTTGTTGGCAAGGAATTTACTGTCTTAGTATCTGAAAAGGGGGCCTACAACAACAAGATGTTTGTGTTTAAATGGGTAACTGCACATTTGAGTCATGCCGGCAAGTACGCCACTGGTCCTGTTCGATAAACGAGGTGCCTGCAAGTTATTTGCAAAATATGATGCAAGGCCAGCTCACCAAAGTATGGCCCTGCACTGTCATTGGGAAGCCATCAGGTTGTAACAACCACAAATCTTCATACTGCACCCAGGTCCTCATTAAAAACACTGCAAATTCACTGAGTTTGCAGGTGACACCCAAGCATAGCTACTGTTGCTACTGATCAGTGCATGCACACACACACAAGAACGATATCATCTCTTGCTAGCAGAAAATCCAGCAGAAGCACCTGGTTTTGCATGTGGTGGTGGGGAAGGAAACATTCCTGTTGGCAGTTGCCAATTGGACATGGGATCTTTGGAGAAAGTTCAGGTGCAGCTGGACAGATAAAGCTGTCTGCTAGGGCAGACTGTATGGGCCTTAGAATTTGTAATTTAGAGGCACCATACAGTTCCCCCCCCTTGCAAGATGTGGATGCCAGGTTGGTCATGTATGAGTGCAGCTCCAGGCCATCAGTCACCGATGACACGGGTGTCGGTGATAGAGATGCACCGAAACACTGGTCTGACATTGGGTTACAGAGGCAGTTCCCACTGTGTTGGCATAGGGGCGAGGTGTTGTGACATGCGATGGAGAGAAGCAGCTGGGCCACTACGGCGGCCACAGTGGTGGGTCAGCGGTGTCGGGCGGGTGGTAGCGGCAGGTCCACAACCTTGGCAGCCACTGCATTGATGCCTAGGTGTGTTGGTGCAGCATGTGGGCATGTGGCAGGGGAAGGCAGCTGCAATGGCCAGCGGCTGGTGAAGTGGGGCAGCAGCAGCAGCAGACGAGTGGTCGCAGCTAGTCCGTGACCTCAGCAGCCAATGCAGGTGTGCTAGCACGGTGTGCAGCATGGCACGGTGCTGCCCATTACTGCATGCCAGGGTGGTGCCATAGCGATGGGGGCATATGTCTGTGGTGGGTGAGCAGCACTGGGAGTTGGTCTGGCCTGTGTGCTGTGTGTGACAGTGGTTGGTGGCCCAGAGCACAAGACAAGCAGCTGGACTTGCAACTCAGGGAAGAACGCACCGTGTGGGGCGACAATGGATGTGGGAGGGGGACTAGGTTGCCTGAGGAGCTGCTCTGTGATGCAGTCTCACTGGATATGGGGCAGCAATAGCTACTAGCAGAGGCAGGCTATTGGCCGCCAAGCACAATGTGGCCAGTGCATTTGGTGTAATGTGTGCCAGAGTGTGTGGGCATCAGTGAGTGCTCCTGCTGTCTCTGCCTTCTGATAGATACCCTGGTGGAGTGCTGGCAGGGCAGCGGGAGAAGGCACTGCTTCTCAGGTGCTCGAGGCTGCGTTCTGAGCAGTGGCGAGGGCCACTAGGGTGCTGGAGGAGTGGCACCCGTGGTTCTATCGGTTGGAGTTGATGAAGCATTGAACTCGGTGCCATGCATTGTGCCTTCAGCGTTGGGTTTTTCACGCTCAAGAACAACGGCAGGAGGGTGGGGGTAGCAAATGGGAATGATGTGGCTGCATCTGCGTTTCAGGCACTAGTGGTATCAGGGTGAGCTTTGGTGTCAGCAGTGACATCTGTGGCATCTGTGGTCACTAGGGATATCTCGACCAACGATGCTTCATCGGCATCATTGATGGTGAACATGTAAGCTTGTCTTAGTCTGTTAATGGACATCACTGACGGGACACTGCAGATGTGCACAGTGAATGTTTTGTTGCCTTACTGCAGAATGAGGTGAGGACCCGAGTACCATGGACAGAGTGGGGGCTGACAGCCATTGACCCACACCATCACATGAGTGAACAACGTGAGATCATGGTGCAAGAAAGTTTTGTGCTCCCATGTAGTCTTGCAGCTACTGGGATACACAATCTTCTATCACCATGGCCGTGTCATTATCTTTATGATCCTGCTCAGTATGGATGGCCGCCGGCAAGCGAGAACTCCAGTTGTGGATGTGGAGTTTGTCCAACAAGATGTGGGGTTCACCTAAGGTGCAGAGGTGCTGAGGTGCTGCAGGAGCTGGGTGGGACTCACATTGGAACAATCAGCTAATGAAAACAAAGGCCAGGAACCCTCTATTTCTGACAGTGCAAAGTGTGTGATTAGGCACTTTTTCAGTTAATTATAGTTGCCAGACAGTGGGGCGTAGACTATGAGTCTGTGCTGAGCTATGGTAAGGGTGAACTTCATTGTGTTGCTTATAATTGCAGACACGGTGAAGATCGCCTCCAAGGATGCAAACCGTAGACGTGGGTCACGGACATCGAATGCATCCATGTGGAGGATCTGCCGGTTGACTTGTCAGCACTGGGGCCTGTGTGAGGGGTGCAGTAGTGCTCATGAGTAGGCAAACTGCATGAGGACCTAATTAAAGCTGGCTGCCTGTGACTGTGGGTCAGGAGGCCCATTTGCAAGGACGTGATCAAAGGGAATGCTTTGCGCCATGGACAAGGTTCCATAGGTGTGCTGCATCTTGTTAATAAGTCTGGCAGTACAGATGAGAAGAGGGGAAGACAAGGATTGCACAGTTGGTGCTTGCACACATGCTTTGGGGCAGGGAGTTATACAGCGGGCACTCTAAAGGAGAGATGTGCTGCATGGAAAAAATTCAAGAATTTGCATCACCAGTGTGGGTAGGCATGCTGTGCTCTCAGTGCTTACCACACAGCATGCATTTCCACTTAATTTAAAAGGGAAAGTAATTGGGAGTGCAGTGGAATGGAATGGATATTTTAGAAGTATCACGCGGTTAGAAATTTAGCCACACGAATATTTATTTATGCACAAACTACACACAATCAAAAAATACATATAAATTCTTTAACTGTCTGTTTACTCCTGTTCATGTACTTGCTGGCAGGAAATTTACTGTCCCAGTTTGTGAAAGGAGCCTACAACAACAAGGTGTTTGCATTACAATAGGCAGCTGCACATTCTATTCATGCTGGAGGCTATGCCACTGGTTATGTTTGGTAAACAAGGTGTCTGCAAGTTATTTTCAAAATATGATGCAAGGCTGACTCGCCATAATATGTCCATTCACTGCCATTGGGAATCTGTTGGGTTTCAGCAATCACAAGTCTTCATACAGTGCCTTGGTCCTCATTAAAAAATACTGCAACTTCATGTGATGGTGGGAGGAAAGACACTTCTGTCAGCAGTTGCAGCAGCTCTTTGAAGAAAGGGCAAGTGCAGCTGTGTGGGTAGAGTCATATGCTAGTACAGATTGTGGGGCCTTGGAATTTGGAATTAAGAGGTGCCACACCAGCAGAGGAAAGTTTCTCATTTTAATTTGACTTTGTGCAATTCAAAATAAATTAACTGGTCCCTGAGTAAGATTCTTTGTTTCTTTTCATGCTTATGTTATTTGATTTAAAACATAAGATATAAATTTATTTCTCACCACCAATCAATTCTTTTCAAGTAGGGGCCAGAGACTGTTAACTCACCAAAACAAATACTCCAGGCACAGAACGCTTGGAGCTTGAACTGGTTCTGGAGCAGAACATTTATGTTATAATACTTATAATATCATTTTCTTTTTCATCTTTTTCTTTTTCTTCTTTCCCTGTTTGCAATCTGAGGAGCATGTTAATTCATATCAGTTTCATTCCTTCTGGTCTTTTTCCATGTCTGATATTCTTTTGTTCTCATACTTTGCAGCCTCCTTCACTTTTCTGTACATGATGATTTTGTACTGTTACTAGTTCTGTCCTGTAAACCTGTGGCACAGTGAATTTTTTATTTAAATAACTCCCTCTCTTGTTCCTGCATTTCAATTTCTTCCAGATCCCTTTCAACCTCCTGTATTCAGCATCTATTAGTTCTTTGCTCATCAGAAACTGTATGATTTGCTGTATTAACCTCCCTTGGTCCATTCTAAGTATGTGTCCAAAGGACACACTTCTTCTGTTCTGGATTATGTGCAAGATTCTCTCTACTTTGGTACACAGTTCTTGGTTTGCTTGTATTACAAATTGTCCATCTTCTGTGATTGCAGGCTTTGTTGGCGTATTTCATCTATGAAATCTTCACGTGTTATCACCCGAGTGGTGTCATCTTCTAGTCGCAAAATTTCAATGGATTGCGTATCCATCGTCTTCGCCTGATGATGATGTATACACAGTCCATTGAAACATTGCAACTAGAAGACAACGCCACTCGGCTGATAACCCATGAAGATTTCATAGCTGTCCATCTTCTGTTCTTCGGGGTCTCAATAGCCTCCTGACAATCTTTCATTCCAACAGTTGGATTGGATTGAATTGTTTTGGGGAAGAGACCAAACAGTGAGGTCATTGGTCTTATTGGATTAGGGAAGGTCAGGGAAGGGAGTCAGCTGTGCCCTTTTAAAGGAACCATCCTGTCATTTGCCTGGAGCGATTTAGGGAAATCATGGAAAACCTAATTCAGGATGGCTGGAAACGGGATTGAACTGTCATCCTGCTGAATGTGAATCCATTGTGCTAACCACTGTGCCATCTTGCTCGGTATTCCACCAGTTATAGTCTCTTAAGTACTCTTGTTCTTACTAGGATCAGAGTTTGTGCTGTGTATAAAGTTTTAGGGTGAATCAGTGACTGGTAATGTCTGAATTTTGCATTGATTGATATATTCTTCTCATTGTAGATGTTCAGAGTTAGTTTGTACTTTTTTTGTGCTCCAATTGCTTCTTTTTCTGACAGACCAGTTTCTATCTGTTCTCCCAGGTATTTAAATCTCTCTACCTTTTGAATTTTTCCTTCTGCTGTTGTCATCCATCTAGAAGCTGCCTCAACATTTGTCATATACTGCGTCTTCTTGGTAGAGATCTGTAGAACTGCTTTAATCACTCATCCCTGTAGTTGCATGGTTTAGTTAACTGCCTCATTTAATGATTCTGACAATATCACAATATCATCTTTGAATGCTAGACAATCTGTCTGTATTCCTTTTTTCTTGCACCCCAGCCATATTCCACCCACACCTTTCGTTTCTTGTCACCAGTCACTGATCACCTTATTGAGTACGCACTCTGGTTTTCATTTTGAAGGCCTCAGAAAGCATTCCTCTGATTTAACCTTGGATGTTGTGTAGTGTAAGGTCTGTTTAATCAGTTAATAGGATTTTCTGTCCAAAGTCATTCTTATTTTGATGTCTCCTTGTTACTCACCAATTTGTGGGTTTAATTGTTTTTCCACTCTGTTCAGCATTGCTTTTGAGAAGACCTTATAGTCTCTGGTATTAACGATATTTTTTCTTCACACATGTGAAAAATGTGGTGTCACCACCAGACACCACACTTGCTATGTGGTAGCCTTTAAATCAGCCGCGGTCCATTAGTATACGCCGGACCCGCATGTCGCCACTGTCAGTGATTGCAGACCGAGCGCCACCACACGGCAGGTCTAGAGAGACGTCCTAGCACTCACCCCAGTTATACAGCCGACTTTGCTAGCGATGATACACTGACAAACACGCTCTCATTTGCCGAGACGATAGTTAGCATAGCCTTCATCTACGTCATTTACTACGACCTAGCAAGGCGCCATTACCAGTTTATACTGAGATTGTTAATAATGTCTAAACAAGAGCAATGTTCTCCAATTGTGGATTAAAGTTAAGTATTCCAAGATCTTCGTACTTTATTTGCAATTCTCAAGACATTGTCCTGTTCCAGACCTCACGCCAGTCTGCGTGAGCTTAAACGCGTGCCTTTCGGCTACCGGTCATAGTGGATTGGCTGTCTGGCCAGTCCACTACAAAAAACATACTTTATTTGTGCTCAGATCCTGCAACTGACTGGTTACTATTACTCTGCTGGCCATTAAAATTGCAACACCAGCGAGGACACAAAATCACCAAATTTTACGTATTGTGCATACACAATATAGTAGGAAGGAAACACAATTAAATTTGTAGGTGATCAGGGGATACACAGTGTGCTAAATTGATTGGCTATTATCAGTTTCAGATTCAAAACCTTCTTATTATGATGTCTCCTAGTTACTCACTGTGTAATACACAGTGCTGCCACCTCTGACAGCATAAATAGCTCTAACCCAGCTGGACATTGAGTCGAACTGAACTCGGGTGATGGATATTGACTCGTAGGCAGATTTCCAGTTTATGAAAGGCAGTTGTCATAACTACTTTTGCTATTTGTGTGCACTCTGTGGATTTGAACTTCTGTATGTACATTGGCTACATCCTTATATCATGGTTCACTGAATTCAGAGCTTAATGCTCACTACATTACTTGGATTTCCACAACAGGAAGAAAGATGTCAAGAAGTGAGATTGATGCTTTTATCACTGTATGCCTGCCTAGGCTTGTAATACTTTTGTGGTGTCTGAATGAAACAGACATTGTTGATGATCCACATCTGTACAAAATAATTCAAAATTAATTTGCTAATTGTGAAGTCCTCGACATCAGCTCTATAGGTAATAGACCTACAACCCAATAGTGATGAAAATTCTCACACCTCACTGTTGGGTAGTAGATCTTTACTTGATGCAGCTGATGTTGAAGGAGTCACATTCAGCAAATTAATTTTGAATCAAATGTGATGATGTTGTGTGTCCAGTAGCATCTCGTATCATCACATCAGGTGTTGGGTCCATACAATGATGACTCATACACTCTAGCATCATTTGTTCTCATCTGAACCTCCACAATTAGATACATACATTGTGGCACTGTACACAGAAATGGGAGAGTGTGATAACACCCCTTCTCATGTGGCTACTTATCTTGCTGGAACTGAGCCCGTTTCCTTATTTGGAGTACGTAACATAATTGTAACCCTGCCCGGCAGAGTGAACGACACATCTGTCCTCAAAGCCACTAGTTGTGTGCGGCTCTTGAGATCCTGCATGCCATCAAGTATTGGCCTCCTGGACCCCCTGACTCCATATTTGCTTTACAGTCATGGGATCTGAATAACCCGAACAGCAATATCATGGAATGATAAACTGCTGTCCTAATAGGGCACAATTATGCCACTGTTGAATTGAGATATGTGCTAGTAGAGGCCTCTCATTCTTAAGTGAAGCATAACATGATGTTCTTACAAACAGCCAGCATTCTAATTCAGTTTCTGAATGAGAAACCTGCTCTGTAATTCTTCCTTACATGAAGAATATAGATGGTGTCACTCTCGTCTACTTTATGTGGCTGTGCTGAAATGCTTACATTTGCATATCTGAGCATGTATAACAGTTTTTGCAAGTACAACATTTGTTGCAGGCTGCCTTCAGACTGATGCAATTTAAGGGGCTGCAGTGTTATTGTGAGTTAATGAAGTCATAAGTAACAGTAGAGGACCTTACCTGTGATTGTTGAGAAGTTCAGATATAGCCCAGGTTAAGGAAACCTCAGTAATATTCTGAAAGTCGAGCTGTAGCCCAATTCCAGCTGATACACTCCTTTTCACATTTGCATGTTGATCAGCCATTATAGGTATTCCGATGATAGGAACACCACGGCTGATAGCTTCTATTGTACTCATAAGACCTCCGTGAGTAATAAAGAGCTGAACATTTTTATGAGCTGGAATATTAACAGGTAGTTTTAATATTATCAGTACAATAAAGTCATATGAAATAGTTATATTTGAGACAATGATGTTTGAAACACAGGGAAAAAGTGTTGAGACTGTTCGAGAATATGTTTACATGTTAAATAAGCATTAATTACTCCAAAGAAAACTGATAGCAGAGTTATTATTTAAAACGGCAAGGATAATAAAGCATATATATAAAACCACTTTGATCAAACCAACGTTTATTATCTTTTATGTTGACTCAGTCATGTCTTAGTGTTGTTGCAACATCATTAGTACTTTTTATTTTTAATTGTTGTCATTACTTTAAGAAAGTAAGTTATTTTGGAAACAGGTTCACACTTATATGAAGATGCTCTTAATATTTGGTGAAAAGTTTTACAAATCACTAACTTACATTCCAAATCTGGTTTTTTATGTAGCTTACACTACAGTTTGGCATCTGCTGTCAATAAGGGATTTACGTTAACACATTTTTTGTGAAGAAAGTAATGTCAAAAATTAAGTTAGTGGAACATGATTATTTGACATGATTTTATACACTGTGGGCTGCAATTTAGAATGAAATTTTTTGTGAAGATACTGGGGACATTTAGCTATACATTGAGCATACTCAATGTAGCCTCCATCAGCTGTGACACATTTGGCCCAATGTTCTTTCCATGATGTAAATGCACTTTGGTAAAATTCTGGGGACTGACTTTTACACCGTCCCTTAACACAGAAGATAAGGTCTTTCTCACTAATAAATGTTTTACCACACAGGTGGGCCTTCAGACAACTAAAGAGGTAAAAATCAGATGGAGCCAAGTCCAGACTGTAGGGAGGATGGGGAACAATTCTCCAACCCATTTTCCTGATTTCTTCCTGCATCATAAGGGCAGTATGAGGTTTGGCATTATCATGGCATAGTCTGATGAGCTGACCCTGACGCTGTGGTCTGTGGGTCTTGATGGCATGTCACAGCTTGTTCAATGACAAACAGTAACGGTCCTGGTTAATTGTGGAGCCAGGTTCCAAAAAAGTCAATGAAAATGACACCACACTGATCCCAGAAGAAGGAGGCCATCACCTTTCAGGCTGCTGTTCATGAAAGTCTCGCTTTCTTCTTCCAAAGGGAGCCTGGACAACGCCAATCCATGGATTGGGTTTTGCTCTCAGATTCAGACAAAAACAAACATGTTTCCTCCTGGGTAATGACACCAGCAAAGCACTATTCCCACTCTTCAGTAAAGGTCTTCATGAGACCCTCACACACATTATTCCTCATCGTTTTCATTTCTCTTGTTAATAATCTAGGCACCCAACATGCACAAATTTTTCTGTACCCTAGTGACTGTGCCAGTGGTACCACTTTTTGAATGCCCTTTGTAATTGGAAAAACAGTGTATATCTTATCCAAATGCTGTCTGTTTCATGTGGCTGTCTCCAGGTTTGCAAGACAGTTTGTAAGTACTCTTGCTGGTAAGTTGGAAATATATCATTTAAAGTTAAATAACTAATGCCTCTATGCTCAGGCCTCATGGGAAAAGCATTGACAACTATCTAGTCATGTGGCTGAAATCAGTATGATGATGCATAGTGTTAGCACACCACTTTTCTTCCCTTCAATGTTGGTTTTTAAGATTTGTGTGAAGTTAAAAAGTATGTGCCATATTGAGAGTCGAACTAGGAACAATACCTTTCACAGGAAGTCCACTATTGGTTGTATTATTTTAACATGCCTCCGGGGCCAGTTCAAAGTTTCAAGTTATCTCTTGTTTCTCACAATATTTTTCAAGCTCAGCAGAGGTTAACACATTGTGATGTTGGATATCATTTCTGGGAGAATGGATACATTGGAGGGTTTTGACTTAACCACATTCTCAGGAGCATTACTGAGAATCTTAGTGTTGACTTTCCCATACTGAGACCTGTACTCCTCCATCGAGTATTTTCTCAGATGTATTCTCAAGGCTGAGTGTGTTCTATAAGAGCTCTACCACCAAGAGAAAAATCCTTGGCAGTACCACAAATAGAAGATAATGTGAAAGAACTCATAAGAAATATACTGATGAGGTGTAAAAGAAAGTAGTAATACAATCATGATGAAATTGTAACACTCAGATGTACTGTGATGGTTATTTTTACATGTATTTAAATTCTCACAAAACTGTGACAATATAAAACCTATACCCCAAACAAATTAATAATAAAAAAATAGCAAATGGAGGAAAATATTTACAAAATTTGAAAAAAAAGCTCATATTGGATGTAAAGAAACAGGAAAGTTCCCCACTGTAGAGGAACTGCACTATCCCTTCCTCTTCCCCACTCCCTCCAGACTGCTGCTGCTATCCCATGTGATAGTTGCATTCAGGCCTAAGCTGCTGGAGTTGGCGGTATGTGTATGTGAGGTGTGCTTGCATGTGTCTATGAATGGTGTGTGTTTCTCTTTTGCTGATGAAGGCTGTGGCCGAAAGCTTTGTGTAAGTGTCTTTTAACTGTGCCCATTGGCAGCTTAACATGTCTTCCTTATGGTAAGTAGTAATCAATATTTTCCTTGGTAGTCATGTGTACATGAGGTGTGCTTGATGGGTGTTTTTCTGTTTCTCTTTGCTGATGAAGTCTGTGGCTTTTTGTAAGTGTCTTTTAACTGTTCTAGTCTGCAACTTAACATGTCTTCCTCTTGGTAAGTGGTAACCTATATTTTCCTAGAATACTGATATTTCTATGTGGAGTTTCCTTTGTTAGATATTATGGTTTATTAGTTGTGTAGGTGCTGTTTATTGTATTTTATTTTATTTATCCATCCGTTGACAATAAATATTGTATCGATGTTGTCAAGGGTACATGTAAGCCATTTCAAAGAAATTGGACACAAACAATATATACGTAAAAAAGTACAAAACAAAATAATACAATGAAGTTAATAATAATGCAATGAAATTAATATAGCCTATATACATCCCTGCTTGTTATTTTAAATGCATAGTCTGTTTTTCATAAGGCTTTAGTTTTGTCCTCCCTAAACGGCTAGTCCTTATATACACAACACTGCTCAAGTATATATTTATTGCCATGTGACCTGATTTTTGACAGATCTTTTGGAAAACACATTTCAAAATATCCCATGAAAATGGAAGAAAATGTGTTATATGCATCATTTGTATTTGTTAGGGATAGTCCTTCTGCCCAAGCCTCATTAGTTAGCATATTTATGAATTCTACACAGTTTTCTGTAGAAAAATTTCTTTTATACATGAAGTGTGTTTTTTTCTCTTTCAGTGGCCTTGAAGGAATTTTGAGAACAAGAGCACTGTGGTCTGATAATCCCAAATCAGTATTTGTTACTTCAACTTCTGTGCGTCCTACATTTGAAAATATATTATCAATAATACTGACTGTATTATTTATATATAAAAACAAAGATGAGGTGACTTACTGAACAAAAGCGCTGGCAGGTCGATAGACACACAAACAAACACAAACATACACACAAAATTCAAGCTTTCGCAACAAACTGTTGCCTCATCAGGAAAGAGGGAAGGAGAGGGGAAGACGAAAGGAAGTGGGTTTTAAGGGAGAGGGTAAGGAGTCATTCCAATCCCGGGAGCGGAAAGACTTACCTTAGGGGGAAAAAAAGACAGGTATACACTCGCACACAAGCACATATCCATCCACACATACAGACACAAGCAGACATATTTAAAATTGGTCTTTAAATATGTCTGCTTGTGTCTGTATGTGTGGATGGATATGTGCTTGTGTGCGAGTGTATACCTGTATTTTTTTCCCCCTAAGGTAAGTCTTTCCGCTCCCGGGATTGGAATGACTCCTTACCCTCTCCCTTAAAACCCACTTCCTTTCGTCTTCCCCTCTCCTTCCCTCTTTCCTGATGAGGCAACAGTTTGTTGCGAAAGCTTGAATTTTGTGTGTATGTTTGTGTTTGTTTGTGTGTCTATCGACCTGCCAGCGCTTTTGTTCGGTAAGTCACCTCATCTTTGTTTTTATATATAATTTTTCCCACGTGGAATGTTTCCTTCCATTATATTGACTGTATTATTTGTTATTCTTGTGGGTGTGTGTATGTGTGGAAGCAGGTTGAAACTACATAACAGATTTAGGAACTGGTCTTTTAGCCTACTTTCACTCATAAGATTAATATGCAAATGATAAGCGGAAATGTGACATAAAGACAGTAATAGTTGATAATTACACAATAATTCCTAATCTTCATGACAAATGAATTTGATTTCAATACAAATATTAAGGTGCATAATCCTGTACAAAGAAGTGTATAGCAGAAATATTCTGAATCAATAAATGTTAGTTTTTAAATAAATTTCATTCCCTCTCTTGCTTTAGTTTTTGCCTTCAGACTATAGTACCAACATTTATGTACTACATCTATATTTCTATATTAAAAATGGGAAGTAGTTGTATAGAAATAGAAGAAAGAGTTAACTGAATTAAAACCAAAGTTGAGAATTATGCTAAATGCATAAACTAATGTATTTTTAATCTCGAAAACTGGTCATCTTCCTCAAAACACGTGTATAACCTTCTTTGAGCAGAAATTCATTAGAAATATTTTTTATTGTAATACTTGTCTTCAGAAATGAAGTGTTTATTGTAAATACTGAAAAAAAGGTAAAAAAATTGAATTAAGTGGAGGGGTGGGGGATACTCACCCACTTGTGGAGGAAACTTTTCCATTTATAACTACTACATCCACTATAAGTTTTTCCTTACATCCACTATAAGTTTTTCTCAAAGTTTTAAAACTTTGTACATTATTCCCCCGATTTTTTCTAGTTTGCTTGGCTACTGTGTAAGCAGCAAAATTAATTTTGTGTGTGTGTAGAACATATCTGAACAATTTATACAAAGTATAAGTCAACACAAGTATGGACATTAAATAGTAAATCAATTATTGTTCTTACCTAGTAAATCAGTCTGTGGGAGCCACTTATCAATTTTTACATTCTTTGGTTTTCCCGGGATATTATCTGTTTCGTATTTCCAAAGAACACATTGCTTCAACTTTGAAAATACATTAAGAAAAATTGTTCTTTTCTCTTCTGGGAAATCAGCACTCCTTAAATTCGAACCCATGCTAAAATACACAACTCCTTGTGTGCATGTATCAAGATAATTCTGAATATCCTGCAAAAGCCATATGAGCGTCATTAAGTGTTACCAACCAATGCATTAGTGATCCATCTTATGCAATTAAGGTTTTTTTGCAAACACATATTGCACTGCTAGATCTCAAATACAAGTTTGAAAGAAAGCTAGAGAATTTCGAATAGTTAGCATATCATATTGACAATCAGTGGTTGGGCTTCCATCCTTCAATAAATGAAGCAGTGTATGGCTGTTACCAATATAGTGTTCAGTGGCCCCTTTATCTCCTGGGTACAGAGCTGTGCCTATATTTCTTATGTGTGTTTGTTATCCAAGACATTTACACAACATCTTTCCAAAGTAGCCATAGATATTAAAAAACCTGCATGGTAGCAATCTGAATTTTAATGAGCACATGTTTCCATAGAGATTTCTTTAATTTTCCTATGGGTGGCAATTCTATAGTTATGCATGTTACTACAGGTTTGCAGTCCTCCTCTAGCTATTCCTGCTTTGGCATTTTGCATTTCCTGCAAATCTCTTTTTTAGACCACTATAGTCCTGTTTGCTTGCTTCACTAGTTGTGTTCCTGGTTTCTTTCTTACATTCAGTAACTCATTTGTTATTCAAGGATATTTCTTGGACATTGTGTTTTGCCTATTTGATGTTCTACTGCCTTCAGTATTACATTTCTTGAAGCTATCCATTTGTCTACCAGCCACAATGGCCAGAGACAGTGGCTATTTGTGTGTGAGTTGTGCTTATGTGAATGTGCATGTGTTTTCTATTTACAAAGAAGGTCTTTTGGCTGAATACTTATTTATCAGTCTTTTAATTGTGCTTATCTGTGACTAAACACCTTCTCTATGTGGTGGCTAGCAGTCTATCCTGTTCATAATATTGATGTTATTCCATCTTGGACTTCCCATTGTTTCACTTGTCTTGTACGGTATTCCTGCCTCCTGTTGCATCCTTTGAAATTGTTGAAAATTTCTGATTCTTTCAATTTGTCCAGATTCTACATTTCTACAACTTCTTTAGAATTAATCTGCAGTTCTTATCTAATAAATTATAGCAAGAGTTCATATCTGCCACTTGAAATGATTTTCAGGTTAAAATGTGATTTTGAAATTTCTGTCTTCCCATTATATAACCTATATGAAAACTTCCAGTGCTGCCAAATCTCTTCTATCTATACAACTGTGATTAATGATTTTTAAACTAAGTGTTTCTGGTTAAATAATACTCTGTTTATAGCATGTTAATCTTTGTACATATATATCTGGCTAGTTAATGTAAATAAAGCTGTAAGAATGATATATGTTGTCCTGTTAGTTATTGTACAGTATGTAAAACAGTGCCAAAACCCGGGAGTGCTGTGACTATTGGTGAAGGAACCAGCTGCTAGACAGAAAAGGAATGAAGGAAACAACATCCGCTTGTTTCACGTTCTAGCCCTACAGCAGGGCAGTCTGTAATCATGTTACCTCATCACCCGCAATTGACCAACTAGAAAATTATTTTGAACAATTACTTCATGAGCCCACTCAAAGTGTAAATGGTTGTGAAAGCATACTTGACCTTTTAGCAACAAATAATCCTGGACAAATAGTGAGTATCATGATGAATACAGGGATTAGTGATCACAAGGCAGTAGCTGCTAGGCTGAATACTGTAACTCCTACAACCATCAAAAAGAAATGCAAAGTATATCTATTTAAAAAAAGCTGATAAAATGCCCTTAACGCCTTTTTAAGAGACAGTCTGCACTCCTTCCAATCTGATCATGTAAGTGTAGAAAAGTTGTGGAATGATTTCAAAGAGATAGTATCAACAGCAATTGAGAGATATAGACCACATAAATTAATAGGTAATGGTACTGATCCCCCATGGTACACAAAATGGGTCAGATCACTGTTGCAGAAGCAGCAAAAAAAGCATGCCAAATTTAAAATAACACAAAATCTCCAAGACTGGTAAAGTTTTGCAGAAGTTCAAAATATAGTGCGTACTTCAATGCGGGTATCTCAATAATTCCCACAACGAAACTCTGTCTCGAAATCTGTCAGAAAACCCATAGAGATTGTGGTCATATATAATGCACACCAGTGGCAAGATGCAATCAATACCTTCACTGCATGATAACAACGGTGAAGTCACTGATGACAGTGCCACTTGACAGTGCCACTAATATTAAACACGATTTTCCAAAACTCCTTCACCAGAGAAAATGAAGTAAATATTCCTGAATTCCAATCAATAACAGCTGACAAGATGAGAAACATAGAAATAGATATCCTCAGTATCACAAAGCAGCTTAAATCACTTAATAAAAGCAAGGCTTTCGGTCCAGATTATACACCAGTCAGGTTCCTCACAGAGTATGCTCACTCACAGAAAGATCCGTACCTAAAGACTGGAAAATTGCTTAAGTCACACCAATACCCAAAAAGGGAAGTAGGAGTAATCCATTGAATTACAGGCCCATATCACTAAAGTTGATTTGCAGTAGGGTTTTGGAACATATACTGTACTCGAACATTATGAAGTACCTCAAAGAAAACGTTTTATTGACACGTAGTCAGCACGGATTCAGAAAATATCATTCTTGCAAAACACCACTAGCTCTTTATACTCACGAAGTAATGAGTGCTATTGACAGGGGATGTCAAATTGATTCCATACTTTTATATTTCCAGAAGGCTTTTGACACCGTTCTTCACAAGCATCTTCTAACCAAACTGCGTTCCTATGGAACATCACCTCAGTTCTGTGACCGTATTCATGATTTCCTGTCAGAAAGGTCACAGTTTGTAGTAATAGATGGAATGTTATTGAGTAAAACAGAAATAATATCCGACATTCCCCAACAAAGTTTTATAGGTCCTCTATTGTTCCTGATCTATATTAACGACATAAGAGACAATCTCAGTAGCTATCTCAGATTGTATGCAGATGATGCTTAGATTAGATTAGTACTTGTTCCATATATCATGAATACAACACTTTGTAATGATGTGGAACGTGTCAGGTTAATAAAAGGTGTCATTTACCATCTTGTAAATTCATCAGATGACCAAAACAAATTGCAAAATGATTTAGATAAGATATCTGTATGGTGCAAAAAGTGGCAATTGACACTGAATAAAGAAAAGTGTGAAATTATTCACATGATTACTAAAAGAAATCCGCTAAATTTCGATTACACAATAAGTCACACAAATCTGAAGGCTGTAAATTGAACTAAATACTTAGGGATTACAATTACAAATACCCTAAATTGGAATGATCACATAGATAATGTTGTGGGTAGATCCAACCAAAGACTGCAATTCATTTGCAGAACGCTTAGAAGGTGTAACAGATCTACTAAAGAGACTGCTTACACCACACTTGTCTGCCCTCTTCTGGAGTATTGCTGTGCAGTGTGGGATCCGCATCAGATGGGACTGATGGATGACATTGAAAAAGTACAAAGAAGGGCAGCGCATTTTGTATTATTGGGAGTAGGGGAGATAGTGCCACAGACATGGTACATGAACTGGAGTGGCAATCACTGAAACAAAGGTGTTTTTCATTGCAACGGGATCTTCTTAAGAAATTTCAATCACCAGTTTTCTCCTCCAATTCTGAAAACATTCTGTTGGCACCCACCTACATAGGGAGAAATGATCATCACAATAAAATAAGAGAAAGCAGGGCTCGCACAGAAAAATTTAAGTGCTCGTTTTTCCCACACGCTGTTCAAGAGTGGAACGGTAGAGAGACAGCTTGAAGGTGGTTCATTGAACCCACTACCAGGCACTTTATTGTGAATAGCAGAGTAATCACATATGTAGATGTTGAGTACCTTTTTCCTGGCAGGCACAAATTAATGGATGCACATACTAACTCATATATAATAACAAAGACTGAATGTTACCTGCAAGGGTAGTGAGTAGTGACATTTTTAACATTATACATTTTTTGTTGTACTACAATCTTTGACTGCTAGTCTGACAAGAATCTGCTGACAGCAAAATGTGTCAAAGGGTGTAGGACAAAGAATATGCCATAATCTGTAACTGCTTTGAATGAGTGTTTCATCACAACTGTTTACATCATGGCCAACCAGGGATAGTGGCCTGGGCACTGCGAGCCATCTTGTTTGTAAAATAGGCAGAGTAGAGCTGTGGCTGTATGTTTACATCCTTAACTGAACTAGCAGGAAAATAGGTGCAAAAATGTGAAGTGTCTTAGAAAACCATAAACGTCTGAAATCTGATAAAAAGCACATATTTGGTATTGTGTTATTAGTTCTGATAATTTCCACCTTAATAATACAAAAGAAGTATTGTTGACAAATACAACCGATGTAAATGTTAAGAGCTTCATTACAGATACACAGTTCATGCAGTTGTGAAGTGTGTATGTGAACATAGTACCACATTTGCATTTTTTAATAATGTGGACAGATTCTAAGACTACTATCAAAATTATGGAACTTAACCTTATGATTAATATTAATCATTATAATGTCGCTAGTCAGTTCTATAAGAAGGATGCCATAAGTCGAGGAGTTTGAATATTTACTAAATCTAATGATTAATAATGTTGAGGGCTGTAACTCAAATATCTCAAAAGAATTATTTTCTCTGTATGTCCCTTTTTGTTGGTAGCTCAATGATATTAACTTTTAGATTCTGTTGTTGATACATGGTAGCCAAGTGTTACAGTGACTTGCGGTTATTCATAAGTCAATAATAGCTAACAGAACTCATCAAGTAAATTATTATTGTTGCATGCAAATTGATGGTTTGTATGCCTGAAGAATACCCACAGTTCTCTAAATTTATCAAACACAAAAGTAAGTTTGAGTACTGAAAAGTATTTTGTCCAAGTGTGTGGGGAGCTGGGTAAAGTAATAATTATAGATCACCTACATGGGACATAGACACTTTCAATAATAGTCTCTTCTGGACATTACGTTTACAGAAAAAGACACTGTTATTGGCTGTGTGGACTCCAGTATAAATCATGTGAATGAATCTGCATCTAAGGAGCTATTTCTTAATGTATTGCACAGCTTCAGCATGTTTCCTCTCATATATAGACCCACAAGGATAGTGAACAGAAAAGCAAGTTTCATAGGTAACATTAGGCTTCTCTACTGGTTAATTTGTTACTGCAACCAGGTTTTCTGCTTTCATATTCATTAACTTCACCAACTCATTTTTATGTATAGTCCATATATGTAACATTGTTCTCTCAACTAAATTTAGAAAAAGTTGTGTAGATAAAAATGCCAGGCAATAATATGTAACTCTAGTAAGTAAGGCTCTGACTTATCCAGAAGACTGGAACAAAAAAAACTTTTTTTTTGTAATCAGTTGATGTTGGATCAAAATAAATAAATAAATAAACTCTCAACCAAATTGTTACCTTCCAACATAACCTAGACCTTGAGTTGCACTACAGATCAGTCTATCATCACAACCAAGGTTTCAGGTTGGGGGGATCCAGTATGTAACTTTAGCTTATAATGAGTAATGAATTCTAGTTAAAAGTGAGTTCACAATCAAATAATAGTGCTGCTTGTAATAATTTCTCTTCGGCATTCATCATTAACTTTGAAATGTGCTTTCCAAACAAACTGACAAGTTTCCATTCATGTAGGAGAACTAAATCTAGTACCTGCATTATGCCAGCCATTAAGATTTCCTTTTGGGGTTTAACAGGGATTAATTATCAATTCAAAATATTAACAGATCTCCAGTTTACAGAGTATGTAAAGACTTATAAGAAAATATGTTGTTTGTGGTTTTGTTAACATACACTTTTTCTTCACCATAAGCCCAAGAGAAGAAATCCATTTGTGTAAGTACTGACCTGGGTGACATTTTTGTTGCTCCTCACAATCCAATCACTTTTCATCAAATACCTCATCAGTGTAGTTATGCACGGTTGTTGTGTAATGTGGTAGGGCTCCATCATGTTGAAAGTAAAGTGAGTTTAAGTTGTCGATTATTTTCAGTCCCCTAGTAGCATATCTTGTTCACATTTCCAGATAGTTCCCTCCATCTTAAGTTCCAGCAATCAATCAAGACCCAAGTACTCCACAACATGTGATACCACCACAAATGGTAACACCAGGATGATTTAATTGCATCTCAAAACAGGTCTCTATGTACCAATAGGTACAGCTGTTTCTGCTTGAAAGTTGCATCACTCCAACTTATCTTAGAAAAATCTCACTACCACCTTCTCTTCATTTAACATTGTCTCACAAAATTTAAGCCTATGATTGATATTGACTTCCAATAGCCTGTGTACAAGACAAGGTATGTAACATTCGAATTTTGCCTTATGTAAAATTCTCCACACAGAAATTTTAGAAATATTCTACTTGAGAGATAGCCTTTGAGTAGACTTTTAGGGCTCCGGATAACCACATGTATAACTGAAACCTATAGATGATGTAGCTGACCTGTGGCTATCAGCTGCAGAACCATGTTTCTAAAAATGTTTCTCTGAATTGTAGACAGCCTTCCTTGTAGGTTGAACAGTGTTGAAATTATTAGTTCATGCTCTTATTATTAAGTTATAACCACCTTTGTATCACATTTTAAAGTAAAAACTGTTTCACCATCAGAAAAAATCTTCGCAACCTATTAGAATCAACAATGGCCAATGTCAGATATTTGATTTAATAGCAGTACACTCTGGTATTTGTATCAATTATCTGGAAAAGAAATACAGCAGTGCACTCTGGTGTTCAGCTCTATAATTATCACAAATAAATGAGATAACATTAATATTTTCAATGGGTACTGAGTTTTTGCTGGCCACGTATTCTTTGTCATTTGGATATGGACTGTGAAAGGATGCATAAAGTGTACATTTTTTCGTGTGTGACAGGCAGTTCACCACTAATTTATTACTTTCATCAACCTATCCCAACACTGGGCAAGAGAAAAGCCATCATAAATTTAATACACAAGTGATGTGAGTATCATATACATTGGAACAGTTTGGGTACGATGTAATAGAGCTGTTTACAAGTCTATTACAAGAAAATGAATGTAATTTTGTTTGCTTTCATCAACTGAGCAGCCCAATCAGATTTGGCATCAACTCTCCAAGTTTCTGGAAGTATATTACACTAACTGGCCAACGCTTCCTCACACATTCCACTCCTGAGCAAGTACAGTTGCTTACCTATGGTTTGTGTACTTATGAAATTCACATTAACTTCAGTCATGTGCATACTTCCTGCAGTAGACTAGAGAGATTAGATTAGATTAGATTAGTACTTGTTCCATAGATCATGAATACAACACTTCGTAATGATGTGGAACCATTTGCCATTGCTTTTACAGTGAGGTTCACTGTGGAAAATATGATGACCAAATTGACAAGGGAGAGGAGCTAAGCAAACTTCTCATTTCATCTAAAGTTAACTTCATTTATTACCTAATTAATGGGAAATGTATTATTCTCAAAATACAGTATTCAGAACAATAGACTAATAATTGCTAGGAAGGATACCTACTACAACGTTTATCAGCAAGCAGCTTATTTTGAATTAAGATAGGAACTTCAAACAAACCAGAAAGCATCAGCACAACTAAAAGTGGTACAGGTCCATTGTGTTTAAAGATGAACACACACACATGAAGTAAACACATTATTTTTTGTGTTTATCTGACAAGATCATTCAGTGCAGGGGGCAATTTATTTGTACATAGGATCTATTACCTTTGTACAATAGTCTTCTTTTGAAAATCAATTTGTTTGCCAAGATATTAAATTAACACAATTACCAGATTACTAGATTTGACAATATGAATTGTCAACCTCAGATCCATAAAACTGGGCAGCAGGAGTTACATCATACAATGGTTGCACAACCCTTTCTACATGAGGACTGTACCACATGCATAAAAGGTTGAAGCATTATAGTGACATACCAGGTGTTCTATCACAAAGTATGTACTCCAAGCTGTATATACTTCATGGCAGAACACCTGACACATCACCCTGCCATAAAGAAGTAGTCTTTTCTACCATCACTAAAACTTTCATATCTTAAGTGAAGATGGGTGTGCTTTGTCACGTTTACAACTATATTAGATATCCTTAGTCAACATCACCTATAGCAAATATGTCACTGTATTGGACTGTTTGCAGTGAGGCTGAAGCCACCATCTGTAACTACGTAATATGAGGCACGATAGTCAGAGCCTATACAGTTTTGCACCAGTACATAAATATGAGGGGGATCAAAAAGTTTGTAGCCTAACAAATTAAGAATGACAGAAATGTCATAATACCATTATTTTTTTTATATAAGACCCATGTACACTAACACACTTATGAGCATGCCAAGGTAACTTCTGCAAACCATTCAAATAAAAGATCTTCAATTTTGAATATTACCAAGTGTTCACAGCGCCAATCACTACATCAGCACTGTCAAATCGTTGTCCTTTGAGATCTTTTTTAGGTTTTGGAAAAGAAAAAAGTCTGATGGAGCCAAATCTGGAGAAAATGGCAGATGAAGCAACAGTCCAAACCTGCAGTCATGCTGAGTTTCCAGTGTTGTGAGGGCTTTGTGCACTGGTACATTATGCTGATCAAAAGAACTCCTTTTTTTTCTTTATCTCTTTTCTCAAACGATGCAGGAGTGTGCAACAGTATGATCCATTGATAGTTATGCCCTTTTGCGAGTAATCCAGCATAATTACACCTTCTGCATCCCAGAAGACCTATTCCATCACCTTACCAGCTGATTTTTTGCATCTGGAATTTTTTTGCTGTAGGGGATGATGGATGTTTCCATTGTTGTGACTGTTGCTTTGTCTCAGGATCAAAGTGGTGAACCAATGTTTCTTCCATTGTCACATACCTTGCAAGAAATCTGTCTTCATTTGCTTCAAATTGGCAGATGATTTCTTCACAACACCACACATGCTCCCATCTCTGATCTACATTTAAGTCTTTTGGGACCCTCCAAGCTAAAACTTTCCGCATTCCCAAAATATTCACAACAATGTCATGAGCATGCCCATGGGAGATTCCAAACATGGTTTCAATGTGCTGCAACATTGTTTGATGATCTTGTAAAATCATGTCATGAATTGCAGTCACTGTTACATCAGTGGCAACAGCGATAGGCCGTCTAATCCTTGGCGCATCTTCCACATTCGTTCTTCCAGGTTTGCAATTGGACACCCAGTTTTTCACTGTTGCATAAGAAGGAGAACTCAATTCTGCATGTCCTCTACACTTTCCTTGGGCATCATTCCCCTCAAATGAAGATATTCAATCACAACATGGTTCTTGATTTTCTCTGTATTTGTCATTTGGCTTACACAATGCATCCAAGTGGTGAAACAAATGAAGCTGGAGCCACGAAATTTGACTTGTATACACAGACAGGGTCACTATAAAAGTAAGTGATGTTGTTTGTGAAAGACATCATGGTAACTATTTTGGGCTAGAAACCATTCAACCACCGCTCATACCTATTCAGCTCTTAAGCACATTTCAAATATTGAATTTTCAAATTAATTATTTCCTTGTTAGTGACATAATTTGTGTATCATGACAAAAAACAGCTATAAATGATTTAGTACAACCTTGCAGGAATGTTATGTGCTTCAGCTGAAAGAAAAATTTACACATTTAATTTGTTTTATTTTTAAGGCAGTTTCAGCAGAAACTGTAAAATGGCATTTGAACAAATCTGCACACCAGGAAACAGTTTAGAAATTTCTGTGATGTCAAATCTAAATCTTAATGGACGGTATTGGCACATGTTTCAGGCACAAAGTAATTAAACTCAACAAATGGTTCTGTGTCACAGTGTAATAAGTGAATTATGGTAAAGTACACTGCAAAAAGTGAGATTCTAGAACAGTGATATGCGTGATGATATTGAAACATCATTAATATAAAAGCAAATCATGCTTTCATAAGCATTTACACTAATATTTCACTGATTACTTGATAAAACAATCAAAGTGACCTCACTGAATAAATAAATAAAACATAATTCAAAAAGTTAGTAACACATACACAAATTTTACAGCAAATTTTGCTTCTTTGGCAGAATCAACTCAATATTTGTGAAACTGTTGTAACAAAAGGGAAAATTGAAAAATTGCAATAAAGAAACCAAAAGTGATAGAGATCTGAATTTATTTTCAATAAATACTTTGTTCCCAATCTACGGGCATGATTAATACACACACACTTCAGAGCTTTTTTTTAAATACATAAACTATGAAAACTTGTAATTATGTTTTGAAAATATGAATTGTCACAGGATGTTAAGTGTCTTGAGAAATGATAAAGTGCAAGGACTGCTAACTGTCAGCTATGACATTAATGGATGAAATTCTTAACCCTTTATTTGGCAGTGTTGCTCTCAAGCAACACCAAATTTACGTTGGCCTTATGGGACAACAAACACTTCCCAGTGCATTTTACTGGCATTGTTGTCTCCAGGCAACGTTCCTTTACACACTGTGAATGCCAGTTGCTGTAGTAGTTCGAGGTTTTCCACATGAGATGGCAGTTTGTGCAGTGGTGTTACAAAGGTCTCCTCGTGTGAGCAACAGGGGTGTCTTATTTTGATTCTGAAAGAGTGGATTTCAATAAATTGGCAGTAATCTTAGCAGATTATCTTCAAGAAAAACCCAGAGGCGAGTTTACAGCAGAAATATTTAAATCTAATATTGTTTTGAATTACGTAAATAGTATAAAACTTTTATGTTGCCTGTGAGCAACATTTCCCATAGTTGGGTCATGTGCCATTAGTATATTACATATGCTTACGGTGTGACAGAGTATACATTTTTATTTTCAGGGGCTTTTTAGCTATGGATTCCAAAATATTTTATGGAATTAAAAAGGTGAGAGGAATAGTAGTTCCATCAGAAAACCCGGCTTCGTCTGATCTAAGTGAATCTGAAGACTCTGAACTCGAAGTTTTGGCAGACTGTAGTGATGATGATCCAGAGTGTCAATCTCAGTTCTATAACCTAGTTATACCAGAAACTGATTCTGATTCAGGAAGTGAAATCTCAGAAGCTGAACATGTGCAAGGACCTTCTGCAGTGAATCCTCCTAGTGCAAGTGCCAGTCAAGTGAAAAAGAAAATTACAAAAGCAGTCACTTACACATGCATAAAGGAAGATATAACTGCTAGGGCAGAAAGTCTCTCTCCTGTGTTTTCTGATGAAGGCAATACACCACTGGGCTATTTCAAAAGATTCTTTGATTCAGAACTAATTGACAAAATTGTGCAGGAAACGAACTTATACTCTGTGCAATGAACTACCACGTCAGTAAACACCAATATAAATGAAATGGAACAATTTTTCGGTGTTCTGACATACATGGGTCTGGTTTCTATGCCTCCGTACACTGACTATTGGTCTCAGTCAATGAATTGTGAAAAAAATCACCAGCATTTTCAGTTTGAAGCACTTTCAGAAACTCTGTCGATACCTGCATTTTACGAACAATGAGAATGCTGTGAACTCTTCTGACAGACTTTTCAAAATAAAACCTGTTCTTGAGTCAATTGTAAAGAACTGCTGTGAGCAGAAACAAGAGTCAGAATTTTTTATAGATGAGATGATGGTTCCATATAAAGGTACAAGAGCAGGTAATGTGGGCCAATATATTCAAAACAAGCCACGCAAGTGGGGTTGTAAGGTTTTTGTTCGTGCTGGTGTGTCTAGAGTTGTCTATGATTTTCTTCCCTGTTCTGGCAAGGGGATGATAACTAATCTTGCTGATGACGAGAAAGTATTTGGAATTGGAGGACAAGTTGTGGTTACACTTTGCAAAAGTATTCCAAGAGATATTTCTCCCAGAGTTTATTTTGCAGCCTTGAACTTATAACATACTTTTAAAAAAAATCAAAAGATTGAGTCCATGGGCACCACAAGGAAGAACCGAATAAAGAACTGTCCTCTACAAGACAAGAAGCAGTTACTGAAACAAGGATGAAGCAGTTATGACTACCTCATTTCAGGAAGGTGGGCAGACAAAAAAATCGTGATGCTTACAAGCACATTTTATGGTGTCCAACCACTCTCAACAGAAAAACGATGGGCCAGGAAAAAAAAAAGAAGAAGAAGAAGAAGAATTGATATGCCCTGTCCCAGTATTGTACGTCAGTACAACAAGCATATGGGAGGAGTTGATCTTGCTGGTATGCTGGTAGAGCTCTACAGAGTACCAATGAAAACTAGGCATTGGTACATGAGATTGTTTGGATTTATGCTAGATCTGAGTGTTGTAAATGCCTTGCTGGTATTTTGAAGAGAATCTCTGGACAAGAAGACCTCATTGAAGTCATTTAGGGCAGATATTGCCAATGGTTTGTTGTTTTCAGGGAAGAGGAAAGTTGGAAGGCCCTCAATAGACATAACACCACCACAAAAGAAGAGGAGGAAGCCAACAGCTCCAACTGTTACACAAGATGTCCGATTTGATAATATGGAGCATTGGCCTGTATACGGTCAAAAAGGTCGTTGTTGTTATTGTCCATCTGGATATTCTACAGTCATGTGTTCAAAATGCAATCTAGTATTGTGCTTCGTTCCAAATAGGAACTGTTTCTAAAAATTCCATTGCAAGAAGAACTAGAAGCGAAAATGAAACAGTTCTATTACATAGCAGGAATGTATAAATGTGTTTATAAATTAAATTATTCCCATACAGGAAACCATTTGCTTGAGGTTATTGGCAAACACTTTTTTTCTACAATATGTATAAATGTGGTCTACTGCTGGCAATGTTGCTTGTAAGCAACATTTCATAATTTTTGTCAAAAATTTCTAAAACTGACTGAATTGCATTTCTTTAAGCATAATAAATAAATATAACCACTGAAAATTTTTATTTTTTTTTATTTTCACCATTTGCCAAATAAAGGGTTAAACTGTCAAAATATTTGTAGGTAAAGCTGAAAGAATCTGAAATTTTTTGTTATTTACAAATTATTTTCTTCAAAATCCCCATCCTAAATGTTCTAAAAATTTCATGGTACGTTAGTTGGTCATTGTACAAAATAATATACAATCAGAGTGTGCAATACTTGTCTGTACAAAATGTGAGAAATTTTTGGGTAGACCTTGCTCTACTATCGAGGTCAAAAAATCATGGACACTTAAATATTTAAATTGATCACTGATTTTAAGTAAATGTCATGCAAAACTGGTATTTTTTAATCAAAATAATTACTTTGCAGCATTATAAGTGAGTAGGAAACCAATTCATAATTTTACAACAAAAATGAGAGAATTTATATAATATTTATACCCATTTTCATTTTATGATATTATTCACAAATTATTATTGTCTTCTGTCTTGATTTTACTTCTTCATGACTTCCCATGAATTAAATTTGCCTACAATGTAACAGTCAACACTGCACTGTTGATAAGAGCTCTTTTTTTCCCCATCTGCTTCTCATTGAACTTGTATAGCTGAGCCAAATTTGCACACGGACAAGGATGACCCAACAAGAGAAGTTCTTGGGAAACGAGAACTGCACAATGATCTTTTGATGATGGCCATTTGAAAACATTAGCAGGACCATGAGGTGCCATAAAGGAGACAGAGATACCTTGCAGCTAATGAGAGACACTTATTATGTATTTCACCCACCACTGATTGTCATAACACAAGAAATGAAGCGGCTCACCACAAAGTCAACTAATATATACTGTGGTCTCTTCATTTCACACACAGCAACAGCCTGCATTATGGGGAGAACCATTCTTGCAACGTATGTCCCACTGTGGGATCCAACCCTGTAATGCCTTGATTGGATTCCTACCACAGGCTTCATAGCAGACCAATTTTCTCCCTTTTTTAAATGGAATTCCCTCAACGTACTTTCATTTAGAAATCAGAGTATCATGTTTGTTACTAATATAAATTAATAGGGAAACATTCCACGTGGGAAAAATATATCTAAAAACAAAGATGATGTGACTTACCAAACGAAAGCGCTGGCACGTCGATAGACACACAAACAAACACAAACATACACACAAAATTCAAGCTTTCGCAACAAACTGTTGCCTCATCAGGAAAGAGGGAAGGAGAGGGAAAGACGAAAGGATGTGGGTTTTAAGGGAGAGGGTAAGGAGTCATTCCAATCCCAGGAGAGGAAAGACTTACCTTAGGGGGAAAAAAGGACAGGTATACACTCGCACACACACACATATCCATCCACACATATACAGACACAAGCAGACATATTTAAAGACAGCACAAACAAAAAGAGAAAATAAGATGACAGAAAAGATTTAGAAATGCAACAATGACAATAACAAATGTAATTGTTGGGTTCAAATTAATTATATAAATTAATAGGGAAACATTCCACGTGGGAAAAATATGTCTGCTTGTGTCTGTATATGTGTGGATGGATATGTGTGTGTGTGCGAGTGTATACCCGCCCTTTTTTCCCCTTAAGGTAAGTCTTTCCGCTCCTGGGATTGGAATGACTCCTTACCCTCTCCCTTAAAACCCACATCCTTTCATCTTTCCCTCTCCTTCCCTCTTTCCTGATGAGGCAACAGTTTATTGCGAAAGCTTGAATTTTGTGTGTATGTTTGTGTTTGTTTGTGTGTCTATCGACGTGCTAGCGCTTTCGTTTGGTAAGTCACATGATCTTTGTTTTTAGATATATGTTTGTTACTAATGTTGATATGGTGTGTACAAATCCAGTAGTATCTCTTATAGCATCAACAGCTTCATGCTGGAGAGTAGATCTTGTTGCAAGATGTTTACAGAGACCTCCTACCCCATTACATGCACTTTTTATATGACTTGTTGCTAAAAATATCATTTTTTTAAAATGCTGTACTACAGTGTTGACCATGCTCAAAAAGCTGAAAGTAGTTTTTAAAATGAGATGCTGCACCATCAGTCACATATACACATGTTTAGGAAATGCGTGGCCTCTAGATGCTATGTCATCAGTTATCATGCTGACAGCATAGCATGCATGTCCACTGTCATGAATGAGATCATCACTGACAAAGCAAACCAATGTGATGTTCCAAGGAATTGAGCAATACATGTGAATAATGATACCTGTGATATGCGCCAATGGTAACTTTGAATTTCACTCTGCAAACCAACAGACCAGTTCTTAGCAAAGTTGAAATGAAGAACTAATGTGTCAGTATTCTGGGATGTGCCTGATTTTATTTCTGCTATGGCCTGTCCCTGAATTCTCTGGATGATCCAATGCCTATGACTGCAACAAACTTCTCTGGCTCTACTGTCACCTTCACCAACTGTTCTCCCTCCCACAATGCATAGGTTAAGCCATTGTCAGCATCCTGAAGGTGTAGTGCTTCAACAGTCATCACTTCAGCAACGGACATATTGCACACTCCTGCAACCAACATTTATGTTGCGGCTCTTGTCATATACACAAAAGCATCAGATCCATCTCTGTGTACTTATTTCCAGTGACACTGCTTGTGGTGAAACAAACAAGTTTCAAATTAGTGCAGTAAATAAATATGTGTACATACTTCCTCCACTGGCTGGGATTTTACCCATCTTGGTTGTAAGGAGTAGAATTTTGTGAGACCAATTTTTAAATTTGGGTTCTCTTCTATCATTAGGAGATATGCTTCTCATTTTGATCTTATCATGTATCTTTTTATCTTTTTCACCATTTTCACTAACAGACTTTGCCTGCTGCAGTCTTTGTCATCACTTAGGTAAATTCCAGAACAACAGTAAATGTATCATGTTGCTTCCAGTAATTTTCAGGTTTCCAGCCTGACCCCATCTACATTCTACCACAATATTCCGGCCCAGAGATGTCCGGCCAACCTCAGGTGAGTAGACGAAGTACTGAAGACTCCTGATGCAGTCATGGTATTTATAGCAAAATTCACAAATACGAATCATACTGGCGGTTTACAGTACATGTGTTAGAGGTGACATGTGTGAGGCAGCCAACTTGTGTGTACTGCCCTCACTGGTGAAGTAAGAACAATCTAATCACTGAGTATCGACTGAGCATGTCAATTTCATTGTGACTGCATAATTTTAATAATTGGATTCCAGTTTCTATCCAGCTGAAAGCCATTATCACAATTCATTAAATTATCAGTAAGACATATTTCCACAGATTCTTTAATTACAGAGACCCATAAGCTGGAAACTGGTGCTAAAAAATAGACAGAGTACTAAGTTTAATCGTCTTGCAACATGTAAACTGCAAGAAGCCCCTTCTGGATGATCCATTGTGAATCTCACGGAGAAATCGTTTGACACTGCGATAATGTCGGTGCTTGTGAAAGGTTTAAACTTTGCTCCTACACCTTCTTCATGACCTTTAATGGATTTCATGTCTGCCCCCAGTAGCTGAGTGGTCAGAGTGATGGATTTTCAGTCCTCTGGCGCTGGGTTCAATTCCCAGCCGGGTAGGGGAATTTTCTCCAGCCAGGGACTGGGTCTTGTGCTGTTCTCATCATCATCCTATCATCCTCATCGACTGCAGGTCGCCTAAGTGGCATCAAATTGAATGACCAGCACCTGGCAAACTGTCTGCCCAAAGGGGGCCCTAGCTATACGATTAAATAAATAAATAAAATGGATTTCATCAGTTCTATTGAGGAGGCTATTAGATCTCTTTCTGTGGATTCTGCAAACAAAGTTTGACAGGAATCATGTCGTACCTTGCTGAAATGTGTACCGCAATGGAGTAACATCTTTCTAGTGGAAAGAGCTGCTCTTTGCAACCTCCATGAAGATATTGGTACAGTCGTACTCCCTGCTGATAAGGATAATGCTACAGTCTGGTTGACAAGGGAAGCCTACAACGAGAGGATACATAGTCAATGAAGTGATTCTGTGTACTTCAAAATCAATAATGATCCAACAAACCATATATCCAGAAAAATTGCTGCTCTTTTGAAGGATAATTCTTTACCTGAACAAGTTATCAAGAGGCTGAGACCACACAATGCTGTTTCACCAAGAATGTATAGGCTGCCTAAGACTCACAAGGATGGCATTCCACTATGACTGATAGTGCATAATATTGGTGCTTCTACTTATTCGACTGCAAAACATCTGGCCTCCTTACTCCAGCCATATGTGGGTAGGTGCTGCCACAGTACATGTAATTCGAAGGATTCTATCAATTGTTTGAAGACTGTTAAGCTGAGCATCTCAGATTTACTAGTTAGCTATGATTTGGTCTCACTTTCTACCAAAATGCCTTTATTTGACTCACTACATCTTATTGGTAACTTGTTCAGGGTTGACTTGAAGGCTTCGTTTGAGCATACTCCCTCCTCAACTTATTTTTTATTTAATAACGAATTTTTTGAACAAATTGATGGTGTCACCATGGGGGGTCCCTTGTCCCTTGTGGTGGCCAATCTTTTTATGGAAGACTTTGAGGAGAAAGCTTTGGAGTGTGCCGTCTTGAAGCCAATGGTTTTTTGGCATTATGTAGATGATACTTTCATTGTATGGCCTCATGGCAGACAAGAACTGGAAAAATTTCTTTGTCATTTAAACTCTTCACATGAGAACAACAAGTTAACTATGGAGATTGATAAAAACAGGACTTTACCCTTTCTAGACGTGTTGCTATGCCATAAGAATGATAGGTCTTTGGGACATTCGGTGTACAGAAAACCCACATATACAGAACTATATCTTCACGCATCCAGCTGCCATTACCCCGTACAAACTGCTGGTGTCCTTAGTGCTTTGATTGATTGGGTGCATGTAATATCAGATGCTGATAGCCTTCATGAAGAATGAGTGCATCTGGAGAGGGCTTTTAAAGAGAACGGCTATACTTCGTGTCAAATATGGAAGGCCATGCACAATTATAACAACAAGAAGCAACACTCTGAGGAGACTGATGACGACTATAAACCAACTGCATTCCTTCCACATACCGGGAACATGTCTTCTAAAATAGGCAGATTGATTAGGAAGAATAATATTAATGTCATCTTCCATCCCCCAGAAAAGAGGAGGGCCTTAGTCACATCCGTTAAAGACAGTTTACAATTGAGGAAGGTGTGTATTAATAAAAGTTCCTGTGAGTGTGGCTCTGCATATATAGGTCAGACCACACGAACAGACCAGGAATGCTGTGTAGAACATGAAAGGTACACCCATCTGTGGCGACCTTTAAAATCAACAGTAGCAGAACATTGCATTTCCATGGGACATTCAATGGAATACAATAATACCAAAATTTTAGCACCGCATTCCAGCTTCTGTGTAATTACAAAATCCATGGAAATACATGTTGCTGATAATTTAATGAATCATAATAATGGATTTCAGCTGGACAGAAATTGGAATCCAATTATTAAAATTATGCGGTCACAATGGAATCGACATGCTAAGTCGAAACTCAGTGATTAGATAGTTTTTACTTCATCTCTGAGGGCAGCGCACTCAACTTGGCCGCCTCACACATGTCACCTCCTAACACATGTGCTGTAAACCGCCAGTATGATTCCCATGCGTGGATTTCACTACAAAATACCATGACTGGATCAGGTCCCTTCAGTACATCATCTACTCACCTGAGGATGGCCAGACGTCTCTGGGATGAAATATCATGGCAGAATGCTGATGAGATCCAGCTGCAAACCTGTAAATTACTGGAAGAAGAAATACACCAGGAAAATTTCAGAAGTCATGTATCATCTGGCAACGGATGCCCACAGTAAGGAACTCAGCATGCCCAAATACCTTTCACATTCTTAATTTATGAGATTTTGAAATCAAATAATGCAAGGAAGTGGGTATATATTACTGTATCTGCTTCTTAGAGTAGCTGCCTGGTTTCAGTGTCAGTAACTATACCTTCTCAGTGGCTGCTGAGATAACAGGATTTATCTTTTGAAACTACACATTACTTTTCGTGAACATATCACTATCTCCTGGTTTTGCACCAAGTACATCTACATTATATACTTCACAAAGTTTTGAAGATGTTGCTTGTATAAATGTTGTTTCAATTTCTTCCACTTTTCTTTTTACATACTGCTTTCTTCCTGTGCTTCTTACCTCTCCTGGGTGCTTAAGGGGTTACATGGTAGGGGCTACAGCAGAAATGCTAACATTCAATGCATCAACGACTTCACACCCAGGAATATAAGCATCTGCACTGTCTTCTTCTTCAATTTCACATTTGGGTGATGGTGACCATTCAGCTGGGTTGTCACTAAATTTCTTCTTGTAGTAAGTGTAGCAATTCCTGCACAATGGATATGATGCTAATACCATTTACTTGAGAACCAAGCTATTTCTGCAATACCTCTGACAGATTTCCAACAACTGTGAAGTGTTTTCCTCTTTTCTTAAACACCATGTTCTTGTTTTCTTTCCCACAGTCCACACACCTCACTCTTTCACTACTGTATATCCTCACTGACCTCATATGTATAAAAAAGTTCAAACCACACACAAAACTTGATGCAGAACAGTTTATATACAAGTTCTCACTCATCTGTCATACGGAGAAGAGCACTGGAAACAGTGTTTCCAACATGCATAATTTACACTAGAAATTCAGTGGTGTGAAATATGCAGAATGTTGAAAAATTTTTAACATTTTACAAATCAAAATATTGCTCACTGTGTTTGCACTGATGACTAACATTTTAACCAGATAATATGTTGTGTAATTCTCAAAAGTTTTTGAATAGGTGTTTTTATGTAAATATTCCCCCCCCCCCTCCCCCTCCACCCATAAACCATGGACCTTGCCGTTGGTGGGGTCGGCTTGCATGCCTCAGCGATACAGATACCGTACAGTAGGTGCAACCACAACAGAGGGGTATCTGTTGAGAGGCTGGACAAACATGTGGTTCCTGAAGAGGGGCAGCAGCCTTTTCAGTAGTTGCAGGGGCACCAGTCTGGATGACTGACTGATCTGGCCTTGTAACACTAACCAAAACAGTCTTGCTGTGCTGGTACTGCGAACAGCTGAAAGCAAGGGGAAATTACAGCTGTAATTTTTCCCGAGGGCATGCAGCTTTACTGTATGGTTAAATGCTGATGGCATCCTCTTGCGTCAAATAGTCCGAAGGTAAAATAGTCCCCCATTTGGATCTCCGGGCGGGAACTACTCAGGAGGACGTTGTTATCAGGAGAAAGAAAACTGGCGTTATATGGAACGGAGTGTGGAATATCAGATCACTTAATCGGGCAGGTAGGTTAGAAAATTTAAAAAGGGAAATGGATAGGCTAAAGTTAGATATAGTTGGAATTAGTGAAGTTCAGTGGCAGGAGGAACAAGATTTCTGGTCAGGTGACTACAGGGTTACAAACACAAAATCAAATAGGGGTAATGCAGGAGTCGGTTTAATAATGAATAAGAAAATAGGAATGCAGGTAAGCTACTACAAACAGCAAAGTCAATGCATTATTGTGGCCAAGATAGATATGAAGCCCATGCCTACCATGGTAGTACAAGTTTATATGCCAACTAGCTCCACAGATGACGAAGAGATTGATGAAATGTGTGATGAGATAAAAGAAATTATTCAGATAGTGAAGAGATGCGAAAATTTAATTGCATGGGTGACTGGAATTCACTAGTAGGAAAAGGGAGAGAAGGAAATGTAGTAGGTGAATGTGGATTGGGGGGAAGAAATGAAAGAGGAAGCCGCCTGGTAGAATTTTGCACAGAGCATAACTTAATCATAGCAAACACTAGGTTGTATACATGGAAGAAGCCTGGAGATACTGGAAGGTCTCAGATAGATTATATAATGGTAAGACAGAGATTCAGGAACCAGGTTTTAAATTGTAAGACATTTCCAGGGGCAGATGTGGACTCTGACCACAATCTATTGGTTATGACCTGTAGATTAAAACGGAAGAAACTGCAAAAAGGTGGGAATTTGAGGAGATAGGACCTGGATGAACTGAAAGAAACAGAGGTTGTAGAGAGCTTCATGGAGAGCATTAGGGAATGACTGACAAGAATAGGGAAAAGAAATACAGTAGAAGAATAATGGGTAGCTTTGACAGATGAAATAGTGGAGGTAGCAGAGGATCAAGTTGGTAAAAAGACGAGGGCTAGTAGAAATCCTTGGGTAACAGAAGAGATATTGAATTTAACTGATGAAAGGAGAAAATATAAAAATGCAGTAAATGAAGCAGGCAAAAGGAATACAAATATCCCAAAAATGAGATTGACAGGAAGCGCAATATAGCTAAGCAGGGATGGCTAGAGGACAAATGTAAGGATGTAGACACGCCTATCACTAGGTGTAAGATAGGAAAATTAAAGAGACCTTTGGAGAAAAGAGAACCACTTGCATGAATATCAAGAGCTCAGATGGAAACCCAGTTCTAAGCAAAGAAAGGAAATCAGAAAGGTGGAAGGAGTATATAGAGGGTCTATACAAGGGTGATGTTCTTGAGGACAATATTATAGAAGTGGAAGAGAATGTAGATGAAGATGAAATAGGAGATATGATACTGCGTGACGAGTTTGACAGAGCACTGATAGATCTAAGTTGAAACAAGGCCCCAGGATTAGGCAACATTCCATTAGAACTACTGACAGCCTTGGGAGAGCTAGGTCTAACAAAACTCTACCATCTAGTGAGCAAGATGTATGAGACAGGCGAAATACACTCAGACTTCAAGAAGAATATAATAATTCCAATCCTAAAGAAAGCAGCTGTTAACAGATGTGAAAATTACCAAACTATCAGTTTAATTAGCCACGCAGAACTGGTAGAAGCAGACCTCGGGGAAGATCAGTTTGGATTCCGTAGAAATATTGGAACATGTGAGGCAATACTGACCCTATGATTTATCTTAGAAGCTAGATTAAGGAAAGGCAAACCTATGTTTCTAGCATTTGTAAACTTAGAGAAAGCTTTTGACAATGTTGACTGGAATACCTTCTTTCAAATTCTGAAGGTGGCAGGGGTAAAATACAGGGTGCGAAAGGCTATTTACAATTTGTGCAGAAATCAGATGGCAGTTATAAGAGTCGAAGGGCATGAAAGGGAAACAGTGGTTGGGAAGGGAGTGAGACAGGGTTGTAGCCTATCCCCGATGTTATTAAATCTGTATATTGAGCAAGTAGTAAAGGAAACAAAAGAAAAATTCAGAGTAGGAACTAAAATCCATGGAGAAGAAATAAAAACTTTGAGGTTCACTGATGACATTGTCATTCCATTAGAGACAGCATAGGACCTGGAAGAGCAGCTGAACGGAATGGACAGTGTCTTGAAAGGAGGATATAAGATGAACATCAACAAAAGCAAAATGAAGATAATTGAATGTAGCCAAATTAAATCAGATGATGCTGTGGGAATTAGATTAGGAAATAAGAGGCTTACAGTAGTAAATGAGTTTTTCTATTTGGGGAGCAAAATAACTCATGATGGTTGAAGTAGAGAGGATATAAAATGTAGACTGGCAATGTCAAGGAATGTCTTTCTAAAGAAGAGAAATTTGTTAACATCAAGTATAGATTTAAGTGTCAGGAAGTCATTTCTGAAAGTATTTGTATGGAGTGTAGCCTTGTATGGAAGTGAAACATGGATGACAATCAGTTTAGACAAGAAGAGAATAGAAGCTTTTGAAATGTGGTGCTACAGAAGAATGCTGAAGATTAGATGGGTAGATCACATAACTAATGAGGAGGTGTTGAATAGAATTGGAGAGAAGAGAAATTTGTGATACAACTTGACTAGGAGAAGGGATCGGTTGGTGGGGCATATTCTGAGGCATCAAGGGTTCACAAATTTAGTATTGGAAGCCAGTGTGGAGGGTAAAAATCGTTGAGGGAGACCAAGAGATGAACACACTAAACAGATTCAGAAGGATGTAGGTTGCAGTAGGTACTGGGAGATGAAGAAGCTTGCACAGGATAGAGTAGCATGGAGAGCTGCATCAAACCCATCTCAGGACTGAAGACCACAACATCAACAAAATGTAAATAATTTGTAAAGCCTCATAAAAATGCAATTATTTACATTTTTAGTAATAAATATTTACATAATACAGATAGCTGGAGTGGAGAAGATACTGTTTATAATTACATGAGCAGTATCCGGTAATATGACAGAAAACAGCATTCTGTAACATTCCGAATTATAAAAAAAATGTTTAAGTGGAAAAATTAATTTAAATTTCATATTTTTATCTTAAATTTGTAAGTTAAAAGTGGTCATTAAGCAACTAAATTTCAACACAGTAGAAGGGAGCTTTAATACAATACATCTGCCAGGTCTCCAGTATGTTTTGGTTTATTAGTTATATTTTTTTTGTTCTCTAGTGTTTTAAGAGTTATTTACAAACTATACATTTTTCAAAAAATATACAAATATTAAGGTAAAACAAAAATTACAATTATGATGTACAGGTCTAATATATATTTTTCCAGAGAAATTCAAGGCCACAAGTTGGCATGACCTGTATGATTTGAGATGATATCACCCACATTCAATTTTTTTGTTACCTGTTCCCTGGAAGTGGAAGGAGCAGCAGAATAGATTGCCACATGTAAATATTCTGCCTTCTTTACTACAAACTCCAGAGAAGAAATAAATTCCTTCAGTGCTTGTGCTCCTTGATGACTTTCAATTGACTTCACAATTTTTGTGAAATACTAAATAACCAGCATTTTTCCTGTCTGCAAATCAGTCATGTATTTCAATGTAGTGCATGACATATCTTGTAGGATGATTTTCTCATTTTGTAAGCAGTCTGCATTATTTTTTTCAGTAGCTCATTTCATTTCATTTCATTTATTAACATCCTTTGCATGATATAGGAGTTGTCATAATACTGTCCAGAAAATGCGCAGCAGAATATTACAAATTTCTATCAAACACATAAAATTAACATTATAAAATATGTTGAAAATTAAAACATTGAATTAATGGGTTGTTCTTTTACATGCTCTTTTAACATGTACCGTATGTGATGAATACATTTTGGAAAACACGTATTACACATAATTTAGAGTTTAGAGTTAAAAGAGTATAAATGAGACACAGAACCAACAATGAGAACAACATGATATTGACAATACAACTATCAGTTAGTGATAGTGCAGAGTCATGTGGGTTCATTGCATCAAAGACTTCAATGGACTGGCAAACAAGATGTATATGGTTGCTTATGTTCCAGGCAATCACTGGATCAGTACAAATGCAATTGAAACTGTGTAAGCAATCAGTCAATGCATCGAAGGTTACAGCTACATTCAGTTTTCTGCACTGAAATAACATACAATTCAGCTGACTTCTCTGACATGACATTCCAACAAACACTGTCTACCTTGCAGACAGAATTTTCAGACATTCCTCAGACCTCTGATGTCTCAGTCTTAAAGCAGATACTTTCTTTGTAATTTTGTCTCTGTGAACAATAATATGTTTGTTGGATTACGTATCCCTCAAGAATTTCATCAAAGCATAAATGCTCTTATCCAGTCTTTTAATCTTTTTGGCTTTAAGACAGATGTGATTCAGATTTTTATGCATATTTTCAAGTACCATGTTTGTATTAACGCCAGCATGCATTCTGTAGCAATGACCCCATTTTGAGGCACCATGAATAAACTTTTCAATATATTTTGCAAAATTTACTGTCAGGTCACTGGCATATAGTTGTCAAGTAAATTTTTTCCATGATTTTGAATGAAAAAGTGTCTCTCTCATACATTAATATTTTTTTTTGTAAACCTCAACCTGCATGTCTTTTTCTTTTATTTTATGTAAAATTTGGCTCCAAGCACAGTCTACATGCCAATCACAATAAAGTTGATTAGTTGTGCTTTCTGGCTGTAAAGACATTCATGCACTAAAAAAAAAACTTTCTGCCATGTCAGACACAAACCATTTAGGTTTCAACTCGGAATCACAGCAGGAAAGTATTGTCTTATAAAAAAGTTACATAATTACTGTATCATTTCTGTTCAAAAACATGAAAGCACAAGGAAATCCCTGATACATGTCACCTACAATTAATAACATGAAAAGCTCAAAGTTATAATCATTCTGTCCATGTGCCCCATCAATACAAAGATGATCACTTCCAAATCTTGAAAGTACGTGAAGTTGTGTATCATTTGCAATCAAGGCAAAAGTCTTTATTTTGCATTGTGGATAGCCAGCCACAGCTAGGCCTTGAGTGTTGTACAGACAAATAACATTTGAAGTATGTTTCATCTTGTTTACCTACACATCAACACTGACATAAACATTACTATGAGACACAGCATTGCTATTTAAATTGTGCTGTTGGACGATGTTATGCAAATCCTTCCTGTTTGCAAGATGCAAATGAATTATTTCATTACCAACCACAGAATCACGAATACTATCAAGAGTAGCATCCATAGGCACTTTCTTTTCTATTTTTGATGCAATTTTATATTTATTATCCACCAAATGACACATTCTTGCAACATCAAAACTGTGACCCACATGGGTGATATATTTTCTGTTTGCATTATTCTTATGAATGATGGGCAACTATTTTATTGGAACCTGATACTCTTATTACCCTAAAGTTTGCACCCTTAGAACATAACTGCCCATCATGATTGACAATACAGATATGTGACAGTTGCTCCATTTATATTTTTGCTAGATGAGCATCATTTTACATAAATTGATTTGGTGTCACAGTCCAAATTTTTTTCCACTCACAGAACTGATCCATACCTGGGAACAGGAAATACTTTTTTGTCCCATTCAATATTGTGAGTAACGGTGAAGTGTTCACTCATTGTTCCCCACAGTCGTTTTTAATTACATGGTGGACAAATTACACCAAAGGATTGTGTCTTTTTGCCACTATTTTTGTGCACATTTTTTTGTGCCTTTTCAGGCTGAACAAGTCCCTGAAGCACTTGTTACAAACATCACAACTGTACTCTACTTTTGCTTTGAGCTTGAGTTTTGAATGAGATTAAAATGTTCCCCGATTCAAAAAATTCATCACACTTAAACAGTTCATCTTGCGTAAAAGATAATTTATTTGGAAAATAATGCTACCCACACTACTATTCACACATATTTTCCCATGACTAATAAGCAGTGTACTAAACAGTTGTGACACTGTGCTCATCCAAAGCAGTTAGACATTATGAAGTCTTCATCCTAATGCCTTTGACACATTTTGCAGTCAGCAGATACTTCTGCTAGTCCATAAAGGTAATCTGAGACAGCACAATATTTACAGTTTCTTGTCTGCTTATGTGTTAGTGTATGACATCAGTTCAAAGTACAATGGCAGAGACAGATATAGAAATATGTTTACACAACTTGAAAAGGAAATGAAAGACTGAATGAACACAAGTAACATGATTCAGTACAGCAATTAATGAAGGAGATACATGAGAAGAAACAGATTACGAGAGCTTTCAGACATGACTCCAAGAGTCATAAGATCATTTGGGAGTGCTTGACAATCCAATTTATGATCTGCTTTCTGACACAGACTATGACACCAATGCCAGTAGGTGTGAGGAATATGTAGACATTGCTAGAAAGGCAATTCTGAAGGCACCTAGGAGGACTAAGGTTAGTTTATCATCATCAAATACAAACACGACACCTGCTTCATCAATGACAGCATCTCTGACACCATCAAATCAGAGCTGTTTTCAGGCAATGTGGAGAAGTGGTCTCAATTTTGCGAACAGTTTCAGTAATCCATTGACAGCAATGCTTTGATTTCTACTACAAACAAACTTGTCTTACTTCAGGGATATTTAAAATGTGAGCCAAAGAACTCGGCTGAAAGCACCCCCATTACTGCAGATACGTAAGAGGAAACAAAAAGTATATTAGTACCTCACTATGGAGACAAAAACAGTATAATTCAGGCTCTTTTTGATTAGCTTGAAACTATGAAACTGATCTCACATACTGGGTTATTCATGCTAGAAGAGAGAGGATTGCTGAATGCCACATCATAAAGCTAATGGAATTTTTGAACAATGAAGTAGAAGGCCCTATGATTACCCACAGAATTAGTTTGTAGCATTTTAGATACATTCACATCTGCAGTTGTGGTTCTGCAGGTGAATACAAATGGGGGAAGCCGCGTAGAAATACGGAAAATTAACTGTCAAAATACTGCATGTTTTGTAATTCACATCTCCACTGGGCACAAGAGTGTATGAAGAAATTGAATGTCAAGGATAGGGTCAACAAATCAGAATCCTCACATCAATGTTTCTTGTGTCTAAATGGAGGGCATAACATCAGGAAAAAAAAACTAGTTTGTTCTGGATGCAAAGGATCCCATCATGTATCTATCTGCAAAGAAGGAACGCAAGTCTCAGTGAGAAAGGTTGATGTTCAACATCCTCTCTCCATGTATTTTCAAACTGCCTCTGTTTGGATCACAGGTCTGACTGGATTGAAAAAATGTACCCACTGTTTACTCATGCCGAGAGCCAATGCACCTTCATCAGCATGAATTTGGTCAACAGCTTGCAATTACAAGTGACAACCTGCCAACCATTAGCTGTTGTAGGAATTGAGTCAACATAATACAACAAATTGCGGGCTCCTTCACTTCAAGCTGCAAGAGTTTGTACAAAAAATACATTCACTTTCTCCACCTTCGAAAGTAGGAACACATATTCATCAATTTCAGATGTTCCTCAAGATATTAACATCCATAAGCTGCAGTTTGCTGATCCAAATGATGATGAACACCAGTACCCTATTGAAACCGTTAGAGGTGCAGACCAGTATTGGAAAATAATAAAGGATGACCCACCAACATGCCTTACTGATTTGACAGTTCTCCTTCCTTCTAGATTTGGATGGATTTTCAGTGGGTACAGGTCAAGTATTATTGTTAGGCTTATTATTGATAGCCATGTGCACCTCAATGAAGATTCTGCATCCTTAGACAAGGACACACGTTGTATCTGGGACTTAAGCTGGGTCCACACAATCAACAATAGTGCCACCACAGGTAGTGGCATACTGCAGTTTCATTGCAGTTGCATGTGTGAACTCCCAGTTTTTTTGGCACAACTTAAGAGATGCAACTTTTGTCACACCTCAAAAAGTTCAGCTTGGTTGTACTTTGTGTTATTTTGTCAAAAACTGCCACTCTGAGCCTGTGGCTGTGTACAAAACATATGTCGCCTCTTACATAGAAGGTTACAGCAACCAACCAATTTTTAAAATGCTGTTTTTTTATTTAAACAGCGCAACCCGGTTTAGCCACCTGAAGATGATCCAGTTAGTTCGAAACTGGTAAACGCACTGTTTAAATAAATAAATATCATTATAAAAAATGACTGGTTGGTGTAATCTGCTATCTAAGAGTCAGCCTATATTTGTTTGTACTTTGTTGGGCCACTTTCCTTCTGCCACTGCTCCCAGGTGGCAGTATTGTGAACCACACGAGCATTTTGTCACAGTTATAGCACAGTAATTGCTGCTGTAATCCATTAAATTCCAGAATATTTTTATTTTATTTCTGTAAAAAGGGAAAACACTGTATGGGAGGTACACTTTCACAGCTTCTAGAACTAGAAGAACAGCAACCAATGTTTGATTTTCTCCAGCAGTACACATGTGTCTGTGTGTGTGTGTGTGTGTGTGTGTGTGTGTCTTGGAAGAGTGGCATGTCTGTAGATGACATTCACATGCTAGCTGTTTCTCTACAGCAAGTCACAAGCTGTGGCACCATGCTACATGTATGTGCGAATCTGGCTTTAGAATTGATGGGGATGAAAGAACAGCAAGAATGATCACTCTCATCGAAACATGCCACTGTTTTTCAGAACTTCCATGATATGTTCCAAATGATGAAAGGCAGAAGGTTAGTTTCATTATTAAGAAAGAAAGATATGATCCTGTCTTCCAATCGTCACAATGCAGAAACATGTTTTACATCATTACAAAGAAAATTTTCTGCTAATGTTTATTTTTGTGAGATGTATTACTCACAGATGTTTTTATATATCCAGAGTGAGCACACTGAAATGATCAATATGCAGGATACCTTAGATGGTGTATTTTACCTTCCTCATCATGCAGTGAAAAAGGAAAGACTGGGAATTACAACATGGAGACTTGTATATGACATTTCATCATGAAAAATTGATTCACCATCACTCAATGACACACTAATTTAAGGACCAAAACTGTTGCCTGAAATATAATAATTTCAATTTGTTTCAGGATGTATCAAAACGCCATTTTTGGAGATAGCAATCAAGCATTCTTAAAATGTCATTGAATGAAAAGGATAGAGACTGAATTCGACTTTTCTGGTTTTGTGTTGGTATAGAGAAGATGCGAACTGGTAAACTACAAATGATGATGTTATTTGTAGATTTACTCACTTACCATTTGGCCTCACATGCAGCCCATTTCTCCTATCTGCAACACTGTGTGAATTAGCTACAAGGTTTCAAGGCACTTATCCTATTGCAGCAGAATTTGTAGATAAGAGTACTTTAATGAATGAATTTGCCACCAGCTGCAAAGACAACAGTACAGTCACATCTGTATACTATCAGGTGACAGGTCTGTTGCAACAAATAAAACTTACAATGGCAAAATGGGCTACAAATTCTAAAATACTAAACAGTATATGGAAGAGCAATCAGTTAAAGAACATACCACAATTGTAGGTTTCGACTGGGATAATGAATCATATTCAATCCTCTTTGATCACCATCTCATTACCAACAAATTACAAGAACATCAGTTACTACACACAACAGTGAAATTTTATGATCATGTTGGCATCTTTTCATTGATATCCATAACAGGAAATCCTCATTCAAGACATGTGGTGTAAGGGCATACATAGTAATGAGATCTTGCCTCCAGACTTAGCCCCCCAACGGAAGTTTTAGACATCGCAACTCATTCATCTGCAGTCATTCAGATTACTCCAGATGGAGAGGCTTCCACAGTCAAGAACAGAAAGTTTCGTAAATTCACTTTTTTTGTGATGCCCCCAAAAGGGCATATGGAGCAGTGTTGTACATTCAAACATCCAACACCAAAAATATATTTGTCTGTTTGATTGTGAGTAAACACAGAGTTTCTCCTATCAGAATGATAACACTTCCATGACTTTAATTACTAGCAGCTCTACTGGGTACACGCCTTCCAAGATATTTCTGCCAGGCTTCTGGATTTGACGTCACAAACACAATAATGTGGAGCAATTCTAAGGTGGCACTTGGCTGGATATGATGCAACCAACATCACTGCATGCATTTATTTGTACAGAGTAACTGAAGTCCATGGTTTTTAATGCCATCGTAGTGGAGACACTGCCATACCACAGCCAATCTTGCAGATTTGCTATCACAAGGAATTTTGATACAATCTTCCACCTATGGTGGCATCTCAGTGTTTACAATGTCATATCTTTTAACTATGTGTTGTACAATAACATATAAGCATGGGCACATTCAGCAGCATATGTGGATACTGTCTGCAAAATAAGATGCAAACGGGGTTAATAGCAAGGAAGTAACAAATTTAAACGTCATAATGCATATCTCATTGTTTATGATGTCATATCTCCTGATCTATGATAGGTAGGAGATTCTTACCCCCAGAGCAATTGTTGCCTGACAGTAAGGGGTATGTGTAGGTACTAAGTTTGAAATCAGTCCAATGGATTAGGCAGAGATGGGGAACATACAGCCATTTTTATAACATGTGAAAATTATATAATACACTAACAAGAATTAGGAGTGATTCAGCAAAGAAATATGAGATAAGAGAATTACGAAACATGTCATGTTGATTCTAGTCTTGAAATGCACTTATTTCATTGAGTAATTGTTAGAACAATTTGTCACTGCAGATTATAGGGATATTCACAAATGTAACACACACACACACACACACACACACACACACACACACACACACACACACACACACATTGGCTGATATGTAAGGTAAATTAGAGTCCTGAGGCTTAAGAATCAATTCAGAGAGAAAAATATTATTTGTTTCCAACCAACCAACCTGAAAATAAAAGAATACTATCATATATACAACACACACAGATGCACTATCTTAGCCAAACTAGATACAAAGCAGACACTCACAACAAAAGTCCAAGTTTATATACCTACTAGGTACACAGATGAGGAAGAGATTAAAAGAATGTATGATGAGGTAAAAGAAACTATCAGATCATTAAAGAAAAAGTAATTGTGATGGTGGACTGGAATTCAATAATACCACTAGCAGAAAAAGGAGTAGAAGAAAAGTAGTAGGGGAACATGTATTGGAGAAAAGGAATGAAAGTGCTGAATTTTGCACAGAGCACATTTGTATCATTGCACTTGGCTTTGTTTCCCTTCACAGATCCATCTGTACACTCAGTTCATGACCTGTGGTTACTGTAGTTAACTGTTCTTCAATTAAGAAAAGGCTTGGTGTCAGTACACCTGATTCCCCAAATGTGATTTGTTGAGAGTTGATGGTGGTATCTATTTCTTCATCTACTAGTGATTTTTCCAAAATCTTCTGGAGACAACATTTCATAGTTCCTACCATGCATTCATACCAGCCTCCCCAGCAAGCTGTTCATGGCACAATAAACTTCAAAGAGACACCTTGGTGAGTGAAGTGCTGGCTAACCCTTGTGTCTCTGAAGAAATGAGTGATGTCTTTCAATTCTGCATTTGCTGCTTGAAATGCTTTTGCATTATCTGAATAAACAGTATTTTATAGGCCTCTCTTCATAGTAAATCTTCTGAAGCCCATCAAAAATTTATTTGTGCTGATTTATAATGCAAGTTTGAGGTGCTCTTGTAACAGCACATGTATATAGTAACTTATATTTTTGTTTAAGTTGCTGAGTTTGATGAAAACTGATTCTATGAAATCTGAGGCTGTTACTGCAAATAGGTTAGTGAATTCAGTGAGGTCAGATGGTAGAGGAGGTTATCTATCACATCTTTGGGCACTTCTCTTTTGCATCCTCAGGCACTTCTGGCTATTTTACAAGGGAGACACATGTGTATGACTCCTTTTACTGTTTGTCTTCCCCTTAAAATCATTCCATAATTCAGCTAATAGTGTAGCAGTTCCTGGGTAGTGTAAGCATATGTGTGTTTGCTGAATAAGTAACTTTGTAAATGGATGAGAACATTGGAAGAGTAGTGGATGCTTTTCCAGTATACTCAAGTCCACAAAGTGAAGTCATTCTCCAAGTCATATGAGCAGGAAACTCAGTCTTGTTTTTAAGCGTGTAGTGTTCCATGGAAAGCTTCCCATGTCCAACGTCGTTTTGATGATTGTAGTTCATGGGCAGTGAATTTACCATTTATCTTTTCTGGACGTGTAATATTATGGAAGAAACAAAGAATCCATGTCATTATGTGTAACAGTTTTCAATAATAACTCTATTTTGATGTGTCAGTGGGACAAACCCACGCATTAATAGCTAAGGTTTGTTTGTATATCTTTCATGTCTCTGGTAATGGCTCACAATAGATTTGTTGTTGAGACCAGTTTCAGGTTTCTGAGTTAGCCGTTATTGAATTCCAGTCCACCATAACAATTAAATTTTCATTTTCTTTAATGATCTGATAGTATCTTTTATCTCATCATACATAATCTCTTCATCACCTGTGTATCTAGTAGGCATATAAACTTGTACTTTCATGGTAGGTGTTTGGTTTGTATCCAGTTTTGCTAAGCTAGTACATCTGTTGTGAATCATATGCAAGATAGTATCCTTTTATTTTCAGATCTTTTATTGGTTGGAAACAAATATATTTTTTTCTCCCTGATCAAATAAGTGCATTTCAAGGGTAGAATCAAGATGACATGTCCCATAAATGCTCTTAACTCATCTTTCTTTGTTCAGTCACTGTTAGCCCATGTTAGTATATTACATAATTCATACATATTATAAAAATGGATGTATGTTCCACATCTCTCCCTCATCCACTGGACTGATTTCAACCAAACTTGGTACCTACACATACCCCTTACTGTCAGGCAACAATTGCTCTGGAGGTAAGAACAACCTCCCTATCAGAGATGATATATGTAATTTAAAAAAAAGTGGTGCATTATGACATTTAAATTTGTTAGTCCTTGCTGCTAACCCAGTTTGCATCTTACTTTGCAGGCAGTACCCACATATATGCTGGTGAATGTGTCCATGCAAATATATCACTGTACAACAAATAGTTTGAAAGATATGGCAGCATAAACACTGACATTCATGGAAAAATGCTGCATCATGCATGAAGTTTTTAATACCATCCGTTTTTCTTTACTACCAAGATACTCATATAGTCAAGCTGAAGGAAATACAGTCAAGTCAACTTAATGAAATCCCTGACATCTGGCAACACTTTTGAAAGCTTTCAACTATGAAGCACAAATAGCTGTAGGCAAAAACAATAGATAGAGCTATGAAGAAATGTTGCTATAGAGATGTTTACATAATCACATTGCAGACACACAAAACAGTTGTACCCAGCATACAAAAACTCTTTCATAATTTCAAAAGTGTTTTCATCAATATACAGAAATGAATTTTTTTTTTGGTATTGCAGTACAAATACACTTCATTTTCTTCATTTCATTTCTAATAGAAAACTGACAAAATGGACCATCAGAAATGCCATGTTTGGCACCTAGTATTATCATAAATAAGTTATAGTCCATGGATCCTGAGGAGAGAAGTGCAAAGAGTTCAAAAGTACACATTTTACTTAAGTGTAATACAACAGAAGTCTTATTCTGACCGCAGGAAGTACTTGAAAAAAATTATCATATGAAAACCTGCTACAAACTGAAAAGTAAAAACAGTACCTCAGTGACTGAATTCCCGAGCCACTTAAAATGTTACTTTACAAGAATGTAGCTAGAATTTTGACTGAAAGGAAACTAAAAATGTACTTCAGCATTCTTCTGTGCTTACCTGGAAATGAGATCTATATTGTGAATATTTTATACATATATGAGACTGGAATTCTTGGATGGAATGTGAATAATGGAAGGAGTAAAGTTAACCATTCATCATATAGTTGAGAGAAACAGTTTCAACCACGTTTATGTGTCTGTAAACCATCAAACATCTTGACTATATGGTTAATGGTTATCTTTATTCCTTCCATTATTTATGTAAGTGTTAATTTCACATAATTCAGTGTTCCAAACATATATAAAGTTGAATAACATAGAATTTCTGTTTGCAAAAAGATGTAATAATTTTGATATTCGAAACATACAATATTAATCAAAACCTAAATCTTTCAGCTGTAATGAAATGAAAAGGAAATTAAATTAATCTTATATAGAGACTAAGCAACTGATAAAAATACTGTGCCAGAAGATACGGCATAGAATTTTTGGAACTGATACCAATGGAAAGTATTTGGCTCTCAAAGACTATATTCTATTCTCAGGTTTCTCTCAGTTTATATAATAATTTTGTATTATGCCATAATTTGTAAGATTTATTATTAAATTTATGGGTGTAAAAATGAAATGAAATAATATTCTAAAAAAAATAGTAAAATTATAAATGACAAATACTTAATGGAGATGCTCTGTACTCTTGTTGCTTTGGCTCACCTTTGGTAGCTTCTCTGGTGGAAATATGTGCATTCCACCTACTTCAACCCTGCTGGGTACATTTGGCCGTGGATATCCAAAACTTATGTGGCTGTTAACCAGGATGAGAGAGGTGTTACATTCAATATCTGCTATGCTTGGTATATAAGGATCATTGAAATATTTCCTTACAATAGCATCTGCTTTTGGCACAAAGTAAAAACGACGTGTTATTCGTTGGTATGTAGCCATTAACGTGTTTGTGAGACGTTCAGAAAATGTCATGTGGTCTGTTACAGCTGAGAGACCTTCAGAAATATATGACAGAGGAGTTGGATTTCCCACACTATCAGATGTCCAAATAAATCCTGGACCTGATGGCATTCCAACTATAGGTATGTTAAATTTGTGTGAAAAAGCAAGGAAACATTCATCAACAAAAAGCTGCATGATCAGTAGATCATATGTCTTCTGTTCAGTGTGTATAAGCCTTTGAACATTTTCTTCTTTCAGCACATTTTCACACATTTCAAGTCCAACATCATACAGCAGAAAGATCATACGAAGTATACTGGAATATGGACTTTGATTGAAAATACCTGGCCTGAGGGCACCTGTTGAAAACAAAATAGTTTTATTTTATGTTCTGTTTTTGCTTTTTTGCCGAAGCCATATTCTAAATAAATTTATGCATGACAAAAGTATATAAATCTGTGATAGTATACAAATCTAATGATTATACTCACCAGTGGTAGACAAGTGGTAAATAATACATTAAACAGAGATCAGCGTTGAAATAAGATTTTTTGTGTAGTGTCTGCATCAGAATTAGTAAAAAATGTATGCTTTGCTTGAAATAAATAATATGTTAGTAATGCTGATATACAATACTAAAACTTTAACACTTAATGCAAAGCTGCTAACCTCCCATATTCCAGTGTTTCCCAATTAGTACTGTCTCCCACGTATCTGGCATGTTCTTCTCATCAAAAGGAGTTACTACTGTTAGGTTATGACCCCTCTTGGCAAGTTCAATGAGAAGAGGCTGCATAGCGGTCCAATGACTTCTGGCAGGTATAGGAAATACTGCCAATATGTTTGCACCTTCAGAATATGATAGTAGCCTTAAACTGCTTATCAAAAAGGGAACCAGTAGAAACTTCCAGTGTAACATCTGTGAAAAAAGTTTAAATATTATTCATAAAAGCTCTATATGAGCTGCAGTTCTAATTAAGCTTACTGATGAATGATCTTACGTACTTTTTATCACTAAATGATTAATTATTTGAGCACAGTTAGTGAAGCTCACTTTATAGGTGCTAACACCTAAAACTATTTCAAGATTATGAGCAGTGTTTGATAGTAAACTACTTCTGTTGCTCTTTTTCCAGGGAATTGCCAAAGAACGGCAGTTCCACAAATAAAATGAACAACATATCACAATATTTAATCTTCTTCTTTTTCTTTTTCTTTCAAGAAATAGGTGAGTAGTCTGTTTCTGGCACTCAGGAAGTTATCAACATTTCATTGGTATTTGAGTGTCTTTTCTACTGTGTTTGTTTCCATTTCCATTTGGCTTACAAGTGAAATTGCTTGTTATCCAAACTTATGTCAAGTTGCTTTTCTTCCTTGGAAGGCAAAATTTAAGAGAGTAGTGATATTTGAAGACTCACTAAAGGTGATGATGGATATGTTGCCTTAGGTCATTTAAAGAAGGGATTACTTTTTATTTAATTATGTTGCTGCTAATTATAATGTAAATTTTAGATAAAACACAATGTCCAGATTATTCAGCATACCTACATGATTCTTCATATCATCACCAAAAATATATGTAGTTTACTGTTCTACAATTACACACTCATGTTTAAAACATATGACTGTAGTGAATTATCTGCCTTTCATTTTTTACTGAGTGGCCAGAATGTATTATCATGTGTCTTGGATAGTTAACAAAATAAATCTGAGTTAACTTACCTGCTTATGAAGTCATTTACAAAATCAAAATGTGTAATACATACCTTGCACATGTTGTTCCTCTTGCTCACAACCAAAACATACATAGAAGATGCTTATATGTTATCTCTTGAGTTTTATCCATTACAGTATAAAACACCTCTTCAGTTTTATCTACTCCAGTGTCAATACGATAAAAGATATGAAGTGATCTTAGATAGCAAACAATATAAATGATGACAGCTAAATGCAATACTTACTGTGTTTACAGGTGAAACACAAGCTTTATTTGTGTTGAATTTTTGCTTTTTCTGTGTCTGAGTTTAGTAACACCAATTTTTTATACTGTTTTTTTTTAAGAATAAAAAAAGAAATATTACTGTTATCCATAAATCTGTGTGCAACATTTTAAAGGGTCTGCCCACATTGAAAAGTAAAATCCACAGCTTATGGAGGAAAAGCTCATTTTTCAGTAATTTAGTAGCACCTAAAGTCCAGCTGATAGCAGCATGCAGTACATAACCTTATGAGTAAGCATCTACCACAAAAGTTAACATAAAAAATATGTAAGCAAGATCTGAATAAACACTGAGTGATTATGATGAAACTGGTGGTGTTCTGAGCGATGCAATGTGGACTGTATTCATCTCAGGATGCTGAAACATCATTTTATGTTCATTAACTGTTGTGCGCACACAATGGTAATGACAGTGGCACGTAAAGTGCCCTCCATCACACACCATTGGGTGGCTTGTGGAGTATAAATGTAGGTGTAGAATATACTGAAAAAAATAACAGTTCGACTCTCCATCACCTGGTTATAATATGGCGCTGTAAGCAGCGAGAAAGTGGTAAGGATGCAGGAAAAAGGTAGGGTTCTGGCAAGTTTATTTGGACATGGTCAGAAGTTACAACATATGGGGTTCAGTATGGTCTCCCAACTCAGTAACATGCTGCATCCATAAGATGGCAGTCTACTGTTGCTTGTAGTGTATCTGGTGTAATTAGAGTGATATGTTGTTGCATGCTATCCTTCAGATCAGGATGAGTCCAGATACATTCCTGATAGACATGACCTTTCAGATATCCTGACAACCAGAAGTCATGCAGGTTTAGGTTGAAAGATCTGGAAGACAACACATCCTGAAATTGATGTGGTCACTATCAAAGGTTTCTTTAAGTAAATCTTTAACCTGGCAAGTGACATATGGTGTCACCCCATCTTTCATGAAAATAGTGGTGTGGATACTGGTGCAGTCTTGCAAAACAGGAATCACATGTAGCATATGGATGTCCTTGTAATGTGTGATATCACTGTACACTTAACAGGGCTGCAAGGTGTCATCTTCTCAAAGAAAAACTGACTCAGAATGAAGGAGGTTGTGAAACCACACCACACAAGCACATAAGCTGACAGTAGGTGATGTTCCTGCACAACATGTGACTGAGTAGAACCCCATATGCTATAGTTCTGTGTATTCACTGCACCAAGTAAATTGAAATGTGCCTATTCCATCCAAACAATATTCTCCGGCCACATGCCACTCGCTGCTAAAAAAACAAAAGGCAACTCATGGAACTTCATTTGGTGCACATTCTGAATCATGTAGGGATGCCAGTGTAAAATGAGCTGCAAAATCTTTTGAACTTTTGAGCAGATGAGAGACAATTCTGTGAGACAGCTTGAGCATTGCCTGCAGAATTTGAGGCATGTGCTGGGGGTTGACTATAGCTACAGCAACATCAACAACTGCCATGGGAATAGGCTGCCTCCCTCTCCCTGCTGCTGCATTTAATTCACTTTTTGTTCAAATTTCTTGACGATATTCTTTAGCCCATTTATTGGCATGGAGCCTCTTCACAGCAGTTTCTGTTGGCAATCTTCGCACAATTGCAGTGCTGCTACTGCTGACATTTTGATAAATCAACTTTAACAGCAGTGCACAGGCTTTCTTCTCAGTAGGTGTTGCATTTCATACAGAGAACTTCACCTTATTAAAGCTTTGATACCAAGAATCACCTCACAAAAGAAATCAACACACATCGCCTAGCAATAAACAGAGTACAGATTTTTTTTTTTTCAGTACATTCCATGAATGCACTGATTAATGAACATACCTATTGTTGTGACTTGCTGATCATTCAAAGTGCCGCCACACAATTACGCGCATCCTCTACATGCAGCGCTGTCTGCCAGCCATGCAGCAGCCGCGCCACCTAAGCGGTCAGCCAGCCAGCGGCCGCTAGACTTGGACTCGGTGCTCATTTGAATGTTACCGTGTTCACATGTCTTGCTTTGTCAATTTGCTCAGTGACTTATATGTGTTGTGTCGTTTTGAAATATATGTGTTCAACTTGATTTTATAACAACTGGTGACCCACATGTTTCCATGGGTACTTTAGAGCAACTATTGCAAGGTCTCATTGAACAGCAAACGCTTCTAACATCGGCGATTCACGATTTTGTTGCGGCATCAAATGCAGGGCATTTCTCACCATTGTCTATACCTCTTTTTCCTCCTTATGATGAGACGGCGGAAGACTGGTCTGATTATGAAAAACGTCTTCGACAGCACTTCTTGGCATTTCATGTCACAGATGAACAAACCTGTAAGTCTCTGTTCCTTTCATGGATTTCACCTCAAATGTATCGGTTGTTGTCACAATTGGCTCCTTTGAAAGATCCTGCGTCTTTGTCCTTTGCTGAAATGTGCTCACTTCTGTCTGTCTATTTTCAAAGGCAAACGCATGTGGTAGCCTCTCATGTTGCCTTTTATCATTGTCAAAAACAACCACATCAATCCTATCGCGTTTGGGCTGCTGAACTTCACGGCCTCAGTCGAAAGTGTCAATTTGTTACTGACGTTCACAAAGAATCCTATGCCAATTCCATGGTACAGGATGCTATTATCCCGGCGGTGCCCAACAAAGAAGTGAGGCAACGTGCCCTTCATTTGGCAAATCTGACTCTAGATAAAGTCCTATCCATTGTGCAGTCTTTTGAAATTTCTCGCGCCGCTGGGGTGCAAATAGAGGCATGGGGTGACGTCGGGGAAATACAACCTCTGTGCACTGATGACGATGCGTGCGGTGCATCCCCGCCGGCCGACGTGGCTGCAGTACGCTCCCATGTGCAGCCTCGGCCTAACCGCAAACAACCCCCTAAGAAACTGCAGCAAAACACCCGACAGCTTCCTTCATGTCCGCGGTGTTTAACGAAACATTCAAGGGAGGATTGTCCCCAACGTTGGGCCATGTGTCACAATTGCAAAAAGAAGGGTCATGTGTCTGCCGTTTGCAAATCCAACCACATACATGATGTTCATGACCATGACGCTGATTCTGCTTCTGTGTTGTCTGTCAATTGCACTTCTTCCCTTTCAGGGAAGTTATTCCTCACTGTCCAAATCCTTGCTCGGGATGTTCACATGCAGGTGAATACTGGTTCTGCTGCCACTATAATTAATTCTCAGACATATCTTCAGTTGGGTTCTCCTATCACCTGTCACTCAGCAATTATGGACATACAATAAACAGAAGATTTCTCTCGTGGGACAATTTAATGCTGAGGTATCTTACAAATCCGTCGTTCGCACTGTTCCCATATTTGTGGTCGACCAGAGTAATGCAGAGAATCTTTTTGGTTGTGATGCCTTTTGCATTTTTGGGTTCTCCATAGATGACTCTGTCAATATCGTCTCTGATACTATTCCTTATGCTCAATTGGATTCCTTGTCGATGACATTTTCGTCCCTTTTTTCTCCTGGGTTAGGCCGTGCAAACGACTTTAAAGCTCATATCATGCTCAGACCCACTGCTCAGCCTAAGTTTTTCGGGCTCGGCCCATTCCTGCGGCCCTTTGTGATTGGGTAAAATGGGAGCTGGATCATCTCACTGCTTCAGGGGTCTTGCTTCCTGTCACTTCCAGTGAGTGGTCCTCTCCTGTCATTTTCGTTGCTAAGCCCAATGGTGATATTCATCTCTGTGGCGATTTTAAAGCCACTGTAAATGCGCAATGTCTCATTGACACTTACCCTATGCCTCGAACTGAAGAATTGTTCACTAAACGTGCGGGAGGCCAGTATTTTTCTAAAATTGACCTGTAAGAAGCTAATGATCAACTTCCTCTCGACGCTGCTTCCCGGCAGTTTCTGGTCCTTAACACGCCTTTTGGCCTCTATCAATACCAACAATTGCCATTTGGGGTTGCCAGCACCCCTGCTCTCTTTCAGCGATTCTTGGAACAATTATTGCTCCCTGTCCCTGGGTGTATAAATTACATGGACGACATTGTTGTCACTGGCTCCACCACTGAAGAACGTCTTCAGAACCTGTGCACACTTTTTCATGTCTTACAGACTGCCGGTCTTTAGTGTAATCTTCAGAAATCACAATTTTTTCAGGCATCTATCACATACTTGGGGTTTCAACTCTCTCAGGATGGTATTAGTCCGCTTCAGCAAACTGTCGCTGCAATCAATGCCCTTCCTCACCCTGTCTGTTAAGGAACTGCAGGCCTTCTTGGGGAAAATAGCATACTATCACAAGTTTTTACCGTTTGCTGCTTCGGTGGCTCAGCCGTTGCATTGCCTGTTGCATAAAAACGTGCCTTTTCACTGGTCCGCGTCATGCGATGTGGCTTTCCAGAAATTGAAGACTATGCTGAAACAGGCCCTGTGCCTGGCTACTTATCGACCTGGCCAACATCTTGTTCTTGCCAAGGACGCCTCTCAATACACGGTCAGTGCAGTCCTTGCACACCGTTTTTCTGATGGCTCTGAACAACCCATTGCTTATGCCTCCAAAACGCTCACGGATGCCCAACAAAAGTATTCTCAAATTGAAAAAGAAGCATTGGCCATTATTTATGCTCTTCATAAGTTTGGTGTTTTTCTCCATGGGTCCAAATTTCATCTTGTTACGGATCACAAACCACTTGTTTCCTTGTATCATCCAACAACATCACTTCCTGACAAGGCTGCACACCGCCTCCAGTGTTGGGCTCTTTACTTGTCCCGTTTCAATTATGAGATTCATTTCCAGCCGATGGCTCAATATACGAATGCTGATGCACTGTCTCGCCTTCCCATGGGTCCTGATCTGGCATTCGATAGGGACGAACTTTTGTGTTTCCACCTGGATGTCGCCGAGCAGCGGGTTGTGGACGGATTCCCCGTCACCGGGGACTGGCTGGCGGCTGCTGCGGGATCTGATCCTACCCTCTCCCGGGTTTTACGCTGTATTCAGAAGGGTTGGCCAGATTGTCCGTCCACTAAGACTTCTGACCTTTTGCGGAACTACTGTGCTTTGTGCCACCGCCTCACGGCTAGGGATGGTGTTATCCTCCTTTCCACCGACAATGCTTCGCCGTGTGTTGTGGTACCTGCGCCATTGCATGCTTTGGTCTTGCGCCTCCTTCACCAAGGACACTGGGGTGTGTCTCGCACAAAATCTCTGGCACGCCATCATGTGTACTGGCCTGTCATCGACTCTGAAATCGCACACATGGTTGCTGCCTGCGGCCCTAGTGCATCACAGGCCGCCGCCCCGAAGTCATTTTCGTCACCGTGGCCTTCGCCTGAGACGCCCTGGGAGCGCATTCATGCTGACTTCGTGGGATTTTTTTTAGGTAGTTATTGGCTCCTCATAATTGATGCCTACTCTAACTTTCCTTTCATTGTCCGTTGCACGTCGCCTACCACTGCAGCAACCACAAGTGCTCTTGCCCACATTTTTTCTTTGGAAGGCCTTCCCTCTACTCTTGTTGCTGATACTGCTGGTCCGCAATTTGCCTCTTCCGAATTTGCAGATTTTTGTGTTTGTCACGGCATTATGCATGTCACGGCCCCTCCGTTCCAGCCACAATCAAACGGTGAGGCTGAACGACTGGTCCGCACATTTAAGGCTCAGATGCGGAAACTCCTGACTTCTTCTGCTGCTGATGATGCACTTCTCCAATTTCTGGCTTCTTACCGTTTCACCCCCATGGGTGACCACAGCCCGGCTGAGCTCTTACATGGCCAACAGCCCCACAGGCTACTTCATCTTCTGCAGCCTTCCACCTCATGGCCGCGGGTGCCTTCGCTTGGCCGGTTCACCGCTGACGACCTTGTCTGGGTATGGGGATATGGCAGGTGGCCAAAATGGAGTCCGGGATGCATCTTGCAACACCGTGGCCGACGCCTGTATGAAATCCAGACGGACACGGGTGTTGCAGTGGGTCATTCGGACCAGCTTTGGCCTCGGGTGCCGGCAACGCCTGTTCCGAATGCCGCTACACCACCTTCGGCTCTACCTGATGCTCAGGATCTTGGCATCTCTCATTACTCACAAGGCAGCCCTCTCACTGTCATCTCAGTGTCAGTACAAGAATGGACGCCACCAGGAGACGTGCCCATGCAGGAACCGGATGACCATCATGTGTCGGAGCCAATCTACTCGCCTCTTTCTCCTACGGACGCCAACACATCACCCATGTCTCCTGTTATATCAACTGGGCTTGCCACAACGGGCCGATTGGTGCACGGGGCCCCAGCAGATTCGACCCCTACGTCTCCTGTCGTCTCGACCCGTTATCATCGGGGACACTTCCGTCCATATGGGAAGCCTCCTCCTCGAGACTTTATGGCCAGTCAAACAACGCCTATCGATGTTAGCAATCTACAGGCCACCTCCATCAAGACCAGTGCAAAACTTTCAAAGAGGGGAAAAGTGTTGTGACTCGCCGATCATTCAAAGTGCCGCCATGCAACTAAACGCGTCCTCTACATGCGGCGCTGTCTGCCAGCCATGCAGCAGCCAGGCCACCTAAGCGGCCAGCCAGCCAGCGGCCGCTAGACTTGGACTCGGTGCTCATTTGAATGTTACCGTGTTCACATGTCTTGCTTTGTCAACTTGCTCAGTGACTTAAATGTGTTGTGTCGTTTTGAAATATATGTGTTCAACTTGACGTTATAACACCTATGATGTTTCAGAATCCTCTAATGTACATAGCCCACACTGCCACAATGATAACATCTGCAGTTTAATAATAACCACCTGGTATACCAGAAGATGAAGGGGAATGACATTTTAGAGGAGTCATATACAAGTATGAAATGAATATGAACAGTGAAGGGCACCCTTAAAAGAAATTTAGAAAGAATAGGTAGTTAAGAGCTATGAGAACATTGGTCAGTCAGAGAATGAATAATCATAAGCAAAGGCAGTGTCATGTACAAAGAAGTGAGAGGAGATGTTAGAAATGAGGAGAAAACAGTAATAAAAATAAATGCAGGTATCTGAACTGAAAATTTTAAAAACAGTCCTTGCTTTGAGAATACTGACTCACCAAAAGTGGCAGTCGTGACAATGCTGACACTAACAAGAAACAGTCACATGAGATTTATAAATATCTGGATACAAAGGTTGCCTCTTCCAGTCACAAAGAATGAAATACGTAGGAAAATATTTCCAATTGTAGGGAAATGAGGAAATAAAAGAATATAAAGCATTTATTGGGACAGACATTGAACTAAAGGGATGAATACAGAACAAATCTGTCATAAATCTTTTCAATTGCACTCAAAATAAGGAATTAAATTTAGTTCAAAAATCTCAAAAGTAACCTTCAGCTCATAATGGAACTGATAAATAGGTCATTTTTACTATGTGTGGCACTTCTTGATAGACTCAAATAAATCGATCACTCAATATATAGACTTCCTTCATAATTGTTTTGTTATGATTAAAAATGCATTTTTTACCTATGTACAAATATAAAAATATGCGATAAGAAATCCTTTCAAAATAAGATTCAAACCAATAAATGTTGTGTTAAACATGTTTTGCTTTAATCTTTAACACTGAAGAAAACTTTTGAAATTATAAAATTATTATCATTATTTGTTGTATTCTCTCTAGCCACTTTGAAGTTGTCTCATTTTCTCAGTAGAGCTGTATCATGGTGAGTGAGGAGAGGATGTTGGTTGGTGGCCAGTATCCTCAATCTATAACATAAACTGCACACAATGAATAACTGGGTTCTTTATTCATAAACAAAGAGGTACTTAACGTAAGTTTCCAGATGCTGTGGTACAAGCTCTCTTCCGTATATACTGTTGAAGTAGAAGTCTGCTATGTTCACTATGAGGTTGCTATATGCTGCCTGTCTCTGTGCTAGAGGTTAAGTCCACAGCTCAATCTCAGTGACACTCTGGAACTCCACGATGTACGGGACTAAACTAACTGATGTAAGAGCCTCAAACAAACTGGCTAAACTGGCCGTCCGGTCCATGGGGGCAATCGTAAATACTGTTGGCTGAGAGGGCTTTGGTGACACATTTCCAGTGATTCTTCTCATTGGCCTCTATTGATACTCTCATAACCTCTTGGCACATGGTGTGCTGGTGCCATCATATGCTAGCAAATAATTAATATAATTTTTTTATTATAATTTGAAAATCATGTGCAATGTAAATTTTATAAGACATTGATGATATACATTGAGCCTTTGGTTCTAAAAATTGATATGTAAATATAGATTGCTACTTACTATAGAGATGACACATTAACTTGCAGACAGGCACAATTATAAGACACTTACACAAAACTTTCAGCCATGGCCTTCACCAGAAAAAAAAGAACACACACAATTCACACACATGAGCAAGCACACCTCATGTCACCGCCAACTCCAGCAGCTCAGGCCTGAATGCAGCTATCACACGGGATGGCAGCAGCAGTCTGGAGGGTGCGGGGAAGGGGAAGGGATAGTATTGAATTGGTCGGAAGGCAGAGGAATGTTGTCAGGTAGAGTGTGCAGAGTTTAGAATCCCAACAGGCACAGCATCAGGACGGGGCAGGGTGGTGGGGAAAAAAAGGAGCGGAAAGGAGAGAATCAGGGAAAGATGGGTAGGTGTGTTCACAGAGGGTGGCAAACAAAGAGGTTGGGAGGTGGGAATGGGGAGGAGGTGATAGGACAGAGGGGGTGGAAACTGTTGGGTGGAGGGTGTGGGGATGGTATATTACTGTAGGTTGAGGATGAGATAATTATGCAAGTGGACAATGTATCATAAGGATAACTCCCATCTGTGCATTTCAGAAAAACTGGTGGTGAAAGGGAGGATCCAGATGGCTAGGATGGTGAAGCAGCCATTGAAATGCACCATGTTATGTACTGCAGCACCTTTGATTGATTGATTGATTGATTTTTTATTGTTCCAGTCATATCATGCAGCACAAATTGTACAATTGATAGTGGACAGGTCAATGAAAGTTGAGGTAATACACAGTCTTAGCAAACAGTAGCAAATTACAATTAGGTACATATTCTTGCAATTTAACTTTTAAGTAACTTTTTTGGCTGCATCCTTAGAAATACTTTTACATGACAGAAACAGTGCTTTATTATAGAAACAGTGCTTTATTATAAATTCCGTTAGTTCAATTTTAAATTCTGGATGCATAGTAAATTTTATTTCCTCCGGTATACACTAATGTTAAGTATGCTCCTCTGATACACTGTAGTTCTATGATATTTCTGGTGAATATTTGATTTCCCTCTGGCACAATAGTTGTGTATATTTTTGTTTTGTAGTAGTTTGCCTGTTTTCAGGAGGTAGTATCTAGCTAAGCCTACTTTCCTTTTGGGCACAGTTTGGTGATGGATGTTGATCCTGGTGGACAGCTGGTTGGTAGTGATACCAATATAAAAAGTTGTGAAATGTTGCAACAGATCTGGTACACAACACGGCTGCTTTCACAGGTGGCCCAGCCTTCAATAGGGTAAGATAAGCCTGTAACAGGACTGTAATAGGACATGCTGCATAGGTGGATTGGACGGGTCTTGCACCTCGGTCTCCCAAAGGGATATGATCCGTGTGCCAAGGGGTTGGCACTGCGAGTGACATATGGATGGACCAGGACGTTGTGGTGGCTGGGTGTGTGATGGAATGCCAATTTAGCACGGATGGGAAAGATCTTGGGTGGGATGTCCCTCATTTCAGGGCATGATAATAGATAATCAAAGTGCTGACAAAAATGCAGCATTTCATGCACCAAATTCCTCCTGCTGACATATCCTTGTGTATTTTCATGTTTTATTTTCCTCACCTACCTGTGTCCCATGAGCTCCCTTTCCTCATGCGTTCCTTTTTCCCTTGTTTTTTTTAACATATCACGTATCTGTACTTTGCATATCCATGTGGTTTTTGCATACCTATGCATGTTTTGTGCGTATCTGTGCTTGTTTTTGCATGCATGTACGGATATTTATCCATCTTTTTCTGTTGTCCCGCTCCTCCGAACCACCCAACACTCTCATTTATCCATTTCCCATGTCATTACCCATTTCTCTAAAGTCATCCCTGTCACAATGGATCCCTGCTCTGTCATTCTGCACCAGTTCAGAAAAGTATTCCGTTTCTTGGCTAAAGCTCAGTGACACATGCTGTTCCTTAAATGCTGCCTGAACTATGGAATTATACACCACCCCTCCACCCCCTCAATGGCCCAACCATAAAATTTCCATTCTCTGGATCCCACCCCCACTTTGACATTGAGCTCCACCTTTTCATATTCTGCCAGTACCTATCCCTCACAACACTGAACCTTGCCTCTCCCAGCTCTTATCATCATCCAACTTTGGTCCTTCCCCGAGTCCTTTCCTAAGAACACCAACCTTTCAGCAGAGGAAAGGACTGCTACACAGACTCATAATAGTCCCTAACCTAATCATTCTCCCTACTGACAAAGGCTCCACCACTGTCATGATGGGTCACAGTGACTACCTGTCAGAAGGCCACTGCCAGTTGTCTGACTCATCCACCTATAAACTCTGATTGAGTGATCCTATTCCAGAAGTTCAATATAACCTCCATTCTCTGTCTAATGCCTTCAGACCTTCCCAGAACCACTCCCCTGAATCCATTTCCCTCCTCACCCCTGTGACACTTTGCACACCCTCCTTCCACATACTCCCCAAATTCACAAACCCAACAACCCTGGATGTCCCATTGTAGCTGGTTATTGTGCTCCAAGGAATGCATTTTGGCCCTCATTGATCAACATCTCCAACCAATTGCCCATAGTCTACCCTCCCACATCAAACATAGCAACTGCTTTCTTCACAAACTCTTCACCATCCCAACCTCCTGGTTCTCTACTGGTCACCGTTGATGTCACTTCATTATACACCAACATCCATCATGCCAATGGCCCTACTGCAATTTAACACTACCTCTCTCAATGCCCTCTAGACTCCAAAACCACTACCTACTACATCACTCACCTAATTAACTTTATCCTAGCTCACAACTTCTTCTCCTTGAAGGGAAGGTATACAAACAAATCCATGGCACAGCTATGGGCATTCACCTGGCACCCTTCTATGACAACCTGTTCATGTGTCATCTAGAGGAAATCTCTGTGGCTTCCCAGAACCCCAAGCCCCTGGCCTGGTTCAGGTTCATTGATGATATCTTCATGATCTGGTCTGAAGGCCAAGACACCCTATCCTCATTCCTTCACAACCTCAGTACCTTCTCTCCAATCCACTTCACCTGGTCCTTTCAATCCAGCGTGCCACCTTGGATGTTGATCTCCTCCTCTCTGATGGCTCCATTCACACCTCTGTCAACATTAAACCTGCCAACCACCAACAGTACTTACATTTTGACAGTTGCCATCCCTTCCACATCAAAAAGTCCTTCCCACACAGCTTTGCTATCAGTGGTCAGCATATCTGCAGTGACAAGAACTCCCTTCTGTAGCAGCCCATTTTCTGTTTTCACTTTTTTGTCTAATAGGTGAAAGTTTGATTTTATTTTTTTACACATTGACTGTCATTGAAGAGTTTTACTTTTATTTAATATTTTCCTGGTTAAGGATCAGTTTGATTACTTTTAAAACCCAATGTTAAACGTGGGTCACTATACATATAGTCTTCCCAACTCTGAGAGAAAAAATCTTCAGTAGCCTTACTACCAACGTTTACAGACGACCTTTCATTCAATTGTTTTAGTTAGGAATCGCTAGTTTGTTCTTGGCCTAGATCATGTAACCTTAACGTTTATTAATCTAAGTTAAATTAATGTTCAAGACTTGTATTATGTTTCAAATTAACAGTGTCAGTTTATTGACAAGAATTATTAATGAATAGGTTCACTCATACAATCTCATTCAAAGAAGTTCTTTAATTAGATGTCTAAGTAGGATTCCTACTAGCATCAGAGATGTTAGATAATATCCTGTCACTTTCAGTAAATAAGTTATTTCTATTTAATATCCGCAAACTGTCATTAACTATGACCACTAGTCGCATGAAGTTAAAGTTTCCCACTATCACAATTCAAAGTCCGAATCCAGTTAAAATTCTCAATTCAGTAAAGCATTTAAATAGTCACACAAATTGACATTAAAGCCTACGAGATTACTATTCACCTTCCCATTTATCTAATCTGATAAATGTCCGAATTAAAGTCTTGAATTGACAATCCTCAAAAACAATCTAGTCACGATCTATTCTTGATCCCCATTTAATTAAGTCCCAATTGTTGTTCTCTAAAGCTGTATGTCCTAAATAACTTCTGAACTAGAACAGACTAGAGACTGGAGTATCATAATTACAGCGTATGGCTAGTTATACTTTAACAAACACTATCTCTGGTGTCCCAGACCTACATTCTATGACTATAATACTGATTTTCTTACATATTGGAATAACTAATATTTTAATATTTTCACTGTTTTTCCCCCTTCCCATGTTTCTAAAATTTATAATTAAATTTTCCTTTTCTTTTCTTTTGCTTTCTATACTAGATATTTCCCTTTATTTGTTTTTTATTTATTTTTCGTAATTACTGCTTGTGAAGGGACTTGGGTCATTTTGTGAATTGATATTTTAAGGACATGGGAGCTAATTTGGGAGCTATTTTTGTTTTTTCAACTCTGAGAGGCGCTGTATGTGTTACACTTCCCAGTATACTGATAGTCTCACTAAGGCCTTCACAGACAGAACTACCCCTTGGATGTAGTCCACAAACAGATTTCCTGTGCCATTTCCCCTCACACCCCCAATTGTGCCCACTTTGTCACCCAATATCACCCTCGACTGGAACAAGTGAACTACATTCCTTGTCAGGACTTTGATTACCTACCATCTGTAATATAATGTGGGGAAAATGTTTTTTGTTTGTGGTATTGCACGTCATGCCCTGAAATGAGAGACATTCTACCCAAGATCCTTCCCAGTCCTCCTAAAGTGGTGTTCCATTATCCACCCAACCACCACAACATCCTGGTCCATACCTGTGCCACCCCTAATCCCAAACCCTTGGCACAGGGATCACATCCCTGTGGAAGACCTATGGGCAATACCTGTCCAATCCACCTACCCAGTATGTCCTATTCCAGTACTGTCACTGGCTTATTTTGCCCCATCAAAGGCCAGGCCATCTGTGAAAGCAGCCATGTTGTGTACCAACTCTGCTGCAACCATTACACAGCTCTTTACATTTGGTATGACTACTAACCAGCTGTCAACTAGGATGAACGGCCACTACCAAACTGTGGACAAAAGCAAAGTAGACTACCATGCAGCACAACATGCTGCAGAACATGGCATGCTTGATTTCAATGGCTGCTTCACATCCCAGACCATCTAGATCCTCCCTCCCATCACCAGCTTATCTGAACTGTAGAGATGGACGTTATCTTACAATACATTTCCACTTCCAAAATTATCCTGGCCTCAACCTATGGTAACCTACTGCCCCCACCCTTCAACCAACAGTTTCTGCCTCCTTGTCCTATCACATCCTTATCTCTCACATTCCCTCATCCTCTTTTTGTACCGCCCTCTGTCAATGTACCTGTCACAGCATCCAGATGCTGTCTAGGCATCCTTTCTTTCCCATTTTCCACTTCCCTCCTTTTCTGCTCCTCTCCTTTTCCACTCCCCTCCTTTTCCTCTCATCTCCTTCCTTGCTCCCCATATTCCCCCCCTTCCTCCACCTCTTGATGCTGTTCCCGGTAGTCTCTAATCCCTGTATTGCTTACCGGACAATGCTCTTCTCTCCCTCCACCTTTACCCTGCTATCCCTTCCCATCCCTGCCCCATTCCAGATTGCTATTCACATGACAGTTACATTCCAGTCCAGAGAGTGGTGGTGGCAGCCGAGCGTGCATAAGGTGTGCTTGCTTGTTTGAATGTGTGTATGTTTTCTTTGCTGAGGAAGGGTTTGCCCAATAGCTGCATGTGCGGTTTCGTTATGCCTGTCTACCACTCAATGGTACATCTTTATGGTGAGTAGGAATCTAGCTTATTTCTTCCTTAACCTGGAGTTTCCATTGTAAGTAGCAATCAATCTTTTTCACATTGTTGATCTTCCTATCTGGAGCTTACATTGTTTGAATATAAATATCTCTCTGTTGCTAGTTGAGCATTGCTGGTCTGTAACTTTCTGGCAGGTTGAAAGTGAGTACTAGTTTATGTCGACGTGATATAGAAGATGCCAATTCACATTTTACACAGTATACTGCACTGTTAACTGTGTCTGTTTGTATTGTTTAAAAAATGAATATAAACTTCTGTACTTTTTGGTACTAATGTTAATACACAAAATGAAATGAATTGAAAGAACCCTTTGCATAGTGTATGAACAATTCATACCTCAGGATGACTGTGCCAGTACTAGGAAGAAGGTGTAATTGACATCATAATTATTTATTATTTACAGCTTTCTGATTGACATTACAATTTATGTTCTAATCCATTTCCTTTTGTCTTGAGCTCTTTAAGCAGCTGAATGACAGTGGTCCAAATCAATTCGATGATAAAGTGACGTTTGCAATAAATGTTATACTTTTATTTTTACAAGAAAAGTGAGCAGGTTTAGAAGCTGCCCCACACAGTTTCAAATACTGCTGCAGGCTTATACTTTCTTCTGTTTTCACTTACCAAAGCAAAAACAGAAACTAAATGATATACTCAAAATATGGCACCAGCTCATTTTTTCATGATTTGATTCAGTACTTTGTCATTACTTACTTGATCTACCCACCAAGACTTCAGCTTTCTTCTGTAGCACCACATTTCAAAAGCTTCTGTTCTCTTGTCTGCACTTCTTATTGTTCATGTTTCTCTTCCCTACAAGGTCACACTCTATTCAAGTACTGTCAGAAAAGACTTCATAACATTTAAATTCATATTCAATGTCAGCAAATTAATCATTTTCGGAGATACTTTTAATGCTGTTGCCATTTTGCATTTTATGTCCTTTTGGTTTAATTCAACTACATTTCATTACCCTCTTTTTACTTTTGTTGGTGTTTATCTTGTAATTTCTTTTCCAGACATTATCTAATCTGTTCATATGATCTTTCAAGTATCTTTCCATCTTCAACAGAATTACAATGTCATCAGTAAACTTAAAAGTTTATTTCTTCTACTTGAATAACTCCTTTTCCAAATTTCTCCTAGCTATTCTTTACAGCTCTCTCAGTTCACATATTACAGAACATGGGAGACAGGCTGCTGTCCTTGTCCTATGACTCTTACAACTGTTGTCTGTTCTTGGTACAAATTGCACTTAAGGTACAAGTTGCAGTTAACTTTTTGCTCTTCATCCCCGCTACACTCAGAATTTTAAAGATTTTGTCCCTATCAGCACTGCCAAAAGTGTACTCTAAATCTACAAATGATAAAATGTAGGTTTCAAACATGGAAAATCCAGGATGAAATAATGACAATATTAAGTCCTCCTTCTGAATTAGACAACTTACACACACACTCATGCAGATGAAACCCACACACTCATGCCCATTGCCCCTGGCTGCCAATGCTGGAGGAGGTGGTGTTGAAATTCTAGAGGAATGTGAATGGGGTAGCCTCCCCTCGGTCCAGGTCACGAAGCTATCATCAATGAATCTGAACTAGGTGAGATGTTTTGGATTCTGGGTGGTTAGGAATGATTTCTCTATATAGCCATATAACCCATGGACAGGTTGGCATAAGAAAGGCTGGAGCTCATTGCAGTACCACAGATTTATTTGCAGGTGATGCCTTCAAGGGTGAAGTAACTGTGGGTGAGGATATAAATGGACATGGTAGCTAGGAACAGGGTTGTAGGTTTGAAATCAGTTGTATGTTGGTAATGGCGGTGTTTAATAATGGCAGTGCTGAATAATAGTAACGCTGGGAGCATTGGGGATGTTAGTGTAGAGTGAGGTGTCATTAGCAGTGGTGAGCAACAGAAACAGTGAAGAGTCTGTGGGGGTAAATAGTTGGCGTCTGTGATATAAGAGGGTAGGTTGAAGATAACAGGCAAAGATCCTCTCACTGGGAGTGTAGAAACTGGTTTGAGTTTACTTGAGGAAGCATACAGAAGGTAAAAATGTGAAGAGTGGTATGGGTGAGGAGAGTGACTGACTCTGGGCAGAGGTTCTGGCATGAGTGTGAGGATTTCAGGAGTCAATGGAGCTCCTATTGTATTTCTAGAGTAGGTACATTGTGTTAGGGTTTGTAGATGGACGAATCTGACAGCTGGCAGAGTCCTTCGACCAGCTAATCCTCCACAGTGGTGTAATCTTTGTCAGCAGGTAGGATGATAAGGTTGGGATCATTTTCTAGATGGTGGATTGCGGTTGTTACTCGATGCGTAAGGTTCTTCCATGTTGAGGGATTTAGCTTCTATGCTGAGGTATTTGGAAAACTATGGAAAGCTGAGGTTTCGGGTTAAGAAATTCTGGAATGTGAATAGGGGCTGATTTGGGGACAGTGAGTCGATCTCGGTTGAATGGATGAGAGCACTTATTCAGGCAAGATTTAGCATTGGCTTTGGGTTGAGTTTGATTGGCAGGGTTGCTGGCAAAAAAGTGTTTCCACTGTGGGGACCAGGAGAAGGAGAGAAGATCTTTAACAAGTCTGGCATGACTGAATTTGGGAGTGAGGCAAAAGGTAAAGCCATTGGAAAGGACTGATACTTCTGTGAAACTAAGGCTTTTGGAGTAAAGGTTCAAGACTGTGTTTCAGATCTGGGGAGGGGGTGGGGGGGGGGGGGGTAAGTATAGTAGGTCAGCTAGGCTGGGTTTGTTGACTATGAGAGGATGTGAGGAAGGTTTGGTGGCTGTTGTAGAGGTAGAGGACAGTGGTACTCTGAGAAGAGAGTAAGAGGTGAACAAGTGGGAGATTTTTTTGAGGTGGAGTTGTGGATTCTACTGTAGTCCCTGGAGAACGAGAGTTTCAATGTGTGAGATGATATACTGAAATCTGGGATTGCAGAGCAGGAGAATTTTATGGATGGATAGGAGGTACCGCAAGGAGGTTTAGGCCTGATTCACATAGTTTTGCAGGAATAAGTTTGGGAGGACTGTGAACTGGTGGAATTTGAACAGATGAAGGTCATTGTGGAGGGGTTACATCCAGAGAAAGGAAAAGCCATTTGGGAGGGATTCCATGCCCCAGGCAACAATGCAGTAGGAATATGTCAGATTGTGTTCTGGCTGCAGATAAGAAAACTTACCTGTATTGGTGCAGATGGAAGGAGTGGGGGTCTATAGTGAATTATAAAATCGTGTAAAGATATGCAAGTTATGCAAAAATCTGTGTGAGAAAACTCGTAAAAATATGCAAGATTCATAAAAATATGTGGGAAAAGTAATTAAAAAAAGGAATGAATGAAGTATTCGTGTGTTTTCTACATTAGAAGAAGGCTTTTTGGCCGAAAGCTCACATTTATAGTAGTCTTTTTGTTGTACCTTTCTGAAACTCAACACCTATTTTGTATGGTGGGTGGCAATCTATCTTTTTCATAGTATTGGTGTTATCCCACTACCATTTTCCATTTTTTCCTGTTTTCCTTTGTTACTATACTCTAATGCATTACTGTACGTATGTCCATCCTTTACTTTCTTTTATTTCCTGTGTTTTACCTGTTATCTTCCAAAATGTCACACTTATGTCCGTGAACAACACATGGCCATGTTACCGCACTGTTTGTCAGAGCAGCATCGGTTGTCCCACGTTACTGTCACCTATATTTAATCCTAGACCTTCAAATTCATCACTCTTGCTGCCTCACTCTCATGTATTTTTTGCGTCTTCTTTTCTGTACGTTCCTGTACCACATGAACTTTTTGAAAATCGACCTATCAGCACTCCCCAACATCATCCTCCTCTCTTTCTCTCTTGTTATTCTAGTACACACATACTAACTTCACCTAACCCAGTCACATCTGCTGTTACCCTCTTCATACATATTCATCCAGTGACTTGCATCCCATGTTATCCTCTCTTTCTCTCCTCTTATTCTAGTACACACATACTAACTTCACCTAACCCAGTCACATCTGCTGTTACTCTCTTCATACATATTCATCCAGTGACTTGCATCCCATGTTATCGTCTTCTTATTTATTTTTCTCTTTGATCTCATCGTGCTTTCATGTCGGTTTCAGTTCATTTCTGGGTTTCACTATTGGTCCTACTCCCTCAGATTTCACGTTTCCTCTCTGCACTTCATCTGTTCTGTCATTTTCATGACTTTTTACCATGTATTTTGTGTATTTTTATGAGTGTATGTAATTTGCTTACCTTTACTTGTTTTTGTCATCCACCATGGATACTACCTCCTTCCATCTGCGTCAGTACGGGAAAGTTTCCTTACCCATAGCCATAACGCAGTCCCACATACTGTTCCTGCATTGTCACCTGGCTCAAGTAATCCCACCCAAATGGATTTAGCATCAAATTCCCCTTCTCCAGCTGCAACTCCTCCTTTCAAAATGACCTTCATCTGCTCTCCTAGTCCCTGCAGAGGGAAACACATATTCGCTACCAACTCTACCAGTCAAGCTCAACCCAAAGTCAATGTTGAACCCCGCCTGACTCAGTTCTCTCCTCCATTCAAACCTCATCGAATAACACTGCCTCTGAATCACCTCCCATTCACATTTCAGAACGTCCATAATACTCACCAACCTCCTCCTGCAAAAAACATAAATCTGACCCAAACCTCTTCGCAATACCTCCTTTCCATCCACAAAATTCACCTGTTCAGCAGTCCAAAATCTGGTATCTCATCACTCACAATGAAACTCTTGCTCTCCAGGAACTAGAGGAACATGCACAATTTCACATCAGAAAACTCTCCAACCTCTTCACCTCCTACTCCCATCTTCGACTACCACTGTTATCCACCTCTACAACAGCCTCCAAACCTTCGTCACATTCCAAATAGCTGACAAATCCTGTCTCACAGATCTGCTAAGTTTACCACACCCTTAGAAACTCCCTTAACCACTGTACAGATTCCAGAACATAAACAGACCAGAAACACAGTCATGAACCTTTACTCCAAAAGCCTTAGTCCCACAGAAGTATCAGTCCTTTGCAAAGACCTTACCCTCTGTCCCACTTCCAAAATTCAGTTATGTTGAACTTATTAAAGACCTCCTCTCCTTCTACTGGTCCCTACAGTGGAAAAACTTTTTCGCAACCAGCCCTGCCAATCAACTCAAAGCCAATGTTGAACCCTGCCCCTCCATTCAACCTTGAATGACCCACACTGCCCCCAAATCACCCCCATTCAAATATCAGAATTTCTTAGCCTAAACCTTGCCTCACCTTCATTCCCCAAATGCCTCAACATGGAAGCTAAATCCCTCAGCATAGAAGCTAACCTTACATCTTGGGAACAAACCGCAATCCACCACCTAAAAAATGATCTTGAACCTATAATCCTAACTGCCAAAAAAAACTCCAACACTGTGGTTTTGGACCTCAGGGTCAACTCTGCCAGCTGTCAGATTCATCTTTGTAAGCCTGCCACAATGATCCCATTCCAGAGATATAACAAGCCCTCCATTATCTCCTCAAAACCTTAGGCTCATCCCAGAACCTCTCTCTCTCTCTCTCTCTCTCTCTCTCTCTCTCTCTCTCTCTCTCTCTCTCTCTCTCTCTCCTCCCTCCCCCCCCCCCCCTCCCTCCCCACCCCCCTCACCACTACTACTCCCTGCACTCCCACGTTCTACAAGCTTGCTAATGCCCATGAACCTAACCACTCACGAAACCTATTATGGGTGGGTACTGTTCTGCCATTGAAAGAATCTCTGCTCACATGGACCAAAACCTTCAGTCTATTACCCATAACTATTCTTCTCTGTGAAAAGACACCAAACATTTCCTCCACAGTTCCTTCAACACAGGCTGCCCTGCTCAACACTATTAATGCCATTTCCCTCTAAATTAACATTCCTAATGTCCACGGTTTGCCGCAACTGAACACTACCTTTCCCAGAGTACGACTGATTCCAACCTACAACCTCATCCCTGCTCACCTTGACCAACCATACCCTCACCCACAATTAAGTCACCTTTGAAAGCGCCACCCAAAAACAAATCTATGGTACAGCAATGGGTGCTGTCATGGCACCATCCTATTCACGGACCATGTAGAGGAATCCTTCCTAACCACCCAGAGCCCCAAACACCTCACCTTCTTCAGATTAATTGTGACATCATCATGTTCTGGACCAAGGGTGAGGACACACCATCCATATTCCTCCAGATCCTCAGCATCTCCCACCCCTCTCCCACTTTCATTCGCTTCTCCTGGTCCTCCTCAACCCAATAAGACAGCTTCCTTGATGGTGACCTCCACCACAAAGAAGGCTACATCAGTAACTCCATCCATATCAGATCTACCAACCACCAGAAATACTTCCACTTTGACAGCTCCAACCCACTCCCTATCAAGATGTCCCTTTCATGAAGCCCTGCTACCCATAGCTGTCACATCAATAGTGGTGAGCAGTTCCTCTTCAAACATAGCAAAGGTCTAACTGAGGCCTTCACAGGCCGAAATTACTCTCCTAATCTTGCACAGAAACAGATCTCCTACACATCATCTCTCCACTCACTGACCACCTCCCACATTCCCCACTACCCTTCTCACCCCTCCCTCAATGATTATTCATCACTCACTGAAACTACAGAATATACTTGTCCATCCCTATTCAACCCCTGGTCTCATCCTCCTGCATCATGACCAATGTCCTTCTAATAGACCTAAATGCAAGACCTGTCTGATACCTCCTCCCACAACCACTTATTGCAGTTGGTCACAAGCATCACATATCCCATCAAATGCAGGGATACCTGTGAAAGCAGTCATGTGGTCTATAAACTAAGCTGCAACCACTGTGCTGAATTCTATATGGGCTTGACAACCATCAAGCTGCCTGTTCACGTGAATGGCAACTGTGCCCAAGAGACTACTGGATCACCTAGTTGCAGATCATGCTGCGCCATCTGCATCCTTCCTACCAACACCAGCTTCACAGCATGACTCCTTCACAGCCTGTGACATCTGGATCCTTCCTACCAACACCAACTTTTCTGCACTGCACAGGTAGGAACTCTTCCTGCCACATATCCTACAGTTCCGTAATACCCCTTACGTCAACCTTCGCTACTCCCTGTCCTTCACCTACCTATCGCCATCCCTACTCCTACTCCAGCACTAGACAATCTTCTGTTCCACCAAAGAACCCACTAGTCTTTTCTTTTTTACCCTCCTCCAATTCTCTCCTTTTCCTCTCTCCTTCCAACCATTCCCCTCAAACCTTCTGACTGCTCATAGGAGTTCTAACGTTGCCCTGGCCTGCTCAATTACCAGATCTGTCTCAAATCAAGCACATGTGGGACACACCTGTACAACACAATGCATGCACATTTGCGTGCTTGTATTCAACATTCTGATGGTTACACCATTCATTAATGTACCAGCATTTCATATTTGCAATGGCGCATATCACGCTTACAGCAACATATGATCTTATGATGTTAAGCACTTAAATGGATTACCTAGAAAAATATATTCTCAAAATTGCATTACTCTACATTAATTATTTTTTGGTGTTGTGATTTTTTCTGTCAGCATAACTGTAGTTGATATGATGATAAAACAAAATACAACAAATGAAGTAAGTACAGTGCCAAAAATTCCACATATAAACCATCCAGTTACATTAATCCCAGCAACTGATGCAGAAGTTTCAAACCTAATAAAACAAATAAAAGTCAAATATTCATCTGGCTTAGATAGTGTTTACATCCTTTTTCATAAAGGAATGAGGGAAATTGCACTAAAGTCCTTAAACATGTGGCAAATGCCATAATATGAGAAGATATATTTGCACATTTATTAAAATACAGAAAACTAAAGCCAGCATTTAAGAAAGGTAACATTCACTGATCAGCCAGAACATTATGACAACCTACCTAATAGTCACTATGTCCACCTTTGGCACCAACAACAGAGGCAACGCATTATGGCATGGAAGCAAGGAGGCCCTGGTAGGTTGCCTTCCAGGAACACTTAATTTTTAGCAGCATCATCCACCCCATTCAAGGTCTGTTAACTGCAGCATTGTCTGGTCCTAAAATCAATGGGAAAGTGCCAATCATGGGGACAGATGCTATGAAATCTGCTTTTGAGGCAACTAAACAAAGTAGAGTGAATGGAGCATTCCTCACACAGCCTGGATTAGAAGCACTTATCATGCTGGTGGTGGATGCAAGAAACTGCTACTGGTGCAGCATTGCAATAGCACATAGATGGTGCATGACAGCCACTAACAGTTTATTCATACATAGTCTCTGTCACAGCAAAAATGGAGGGTGTTTGATCATGAACTTCCTGCTGTGTTTGAAGCTATTAAATATTTTCACATACAGCAGGAGGCAGGAGAGCATACGCTTTTCACTGACCACAAAACAGAATAATGGTTAATGCTCACCTTAGTAGTTCAATCAGGTGGAATTTATTACCTGGTCCAGCAAAATCTTAAGGCAAGATAACGAATCAGCATTGGTATTTTTGCGCCATCGACCAATAATGGATCTGATAATGATAATGGAAGAGCGCACCACTGCAAACGATGTGCTGCCTTGTCTGGCACAGTAGCCGAAGGATTAAGAAGACCAACCAGTGGCTTGTAATCTTTGATCAGGTAAAATGATATGGTACTATGTTACTTTACCTAAAAATACCTGCAGATCCTTAATAGAGTTGGCCATGGAAAAGCTGTAATTGTGTCGACATGGTTACACAATGGCTTGACCAATGTGCAATAAACCTCAAAACCTAGATATTCAACTGATGGCAGAAATAAAAGAGATTTTGCAAGGCTGCACTTAAGATCTACACACTGCATAGCAAAAAACAGCAGTCAGAGATTGCTAAAGTGGTCTTCAGGGAAAGAACCAAAAACAACGATATTGTTGAAGTAACTGATGCAGCTGGGCACTACATCGAAAAATTGTGGGTGCACTAGCAATGCCAAAAGGTAACTGTTGATATTGGTGTAGGTCAGAAGGTATATTGAAAATGACAAGGTGCCTAGTGGTACCATCCAAGGGGAGCTGGAGGTAAGCTTCCGACAAACAATCTCGGAAATGTAGTGGCTACCAGATAATTTTGCGAGTAACTTGTCAGGGCAGAGCAAAGTGTATGTATCTACCACAGACTGTGCATTAACTGTTACACTGAAGCTGCCGCAGAGGTGAAGCTTACCTGTCAGCTTCTTAACAATGACCAGTGATGTAGCCCATCACTGGAGTAAATAGGTCAAATGACATTGAGTGATCTCAAACTATCTAATTTGAAATCGACTGAGTCGCACAATGCGACAGGCACCTGCTGCATGAGAAAAAGAGGGCAGGCGGCTTCTTTCATGGTAATGTGGGACAGAAAACCAGTAGCATAACTCAGTCCAGGCGAAAACAGTACGAAAACTCAAGAGCAGAGGGACTCTAGTTGTTGAGACAGAACTTGATGTGACACTAAATTTACCTCATCAGCAATGGAGAAACTGAAAGTTTTAACCACATCTAACCTGAATAGGTCTGGGGTATGGGAATTATCTACAACAAGGAAAGTGAGGTGCAAAATAACAGATTTGTAAGAGACAGGAGCAAAGAACTGACCTAGGATCAAAATCAGCTGTTTATTGAGCTAACCAACTTCCGTGAAACATGTTTTAGGGGAGGGGAGTCCAAATCCATGTACGTTTGAGCATTTACTAAAGTCACTGCAGCTCCTGTATACCCTTGCATTTATAGCGGTTTATTACACATAGATTAATCCACCCCTCCCCCACATCTTTTGTTGATTGTCACTGAATTATTAAACTCTTATCATAAGTTTCAAGAGGAGTAAGATTTACAATAAACTTTTTACTTATCTTCTTTTCTCATAGTTGTCTCCAGTTCTTCACATCTAGGGGCTGATTGTGAAGCTGAAATTTTTGACATTAAGTTCTCATGGTTCCAATTGATGTAAATAATGATGAAGTATTGCCTGAGCCTGAGCAGTAATTTTTGTCTTTATGTTAATTTTAGTCTCTCATATTTTTCTATATCACAGTGTCTTTACAATTTCCAGTTCAACAAAATCGAAAATTACATTGTTCTTCTGAAAAATAAAAACATCAGAGGAATGCCCACTACTAATCCACTCTGCGGTACTAACAATATTGAAAAGAGTTTACAAATTTTCTTGACAAATGACTTTCTATTAATTTCTACAATTATTTTATAAGAGAATCTAGATACAATTTTTAATAAATTGCATTAAATTGTGTAATTAACAATATAAATTTTAAATGTGCTGAATATTTTGTAATTTCAAATGTTTCTAAAAGAATAGTAATTTTAACTGTACTTTCAAAGCTAGCACATATCTTCTGGTAAACCTTCAGGGGTGTAAGGTCGTGGTCCATGAAACTCTTCAGCTCCTAACGTTTCATTCATAGTTGCGCTGGACATCTTCAGAGGGGTGTTTCTCCTCCGGTGAGTCTTGCCGACTGACGGGTCGGACGTCTGAGAGCGACTTATATATCGTAGAAAGTGGGCGTGACCAGAGTTACACGTGATATGCAGAGATAATCTTTGTCAGAGATAAAACTTAACTATCGATCGTAATCTCATCATGGATAAAATTATCTAGCAATTTTGTAGTGCTACTGTCCAAATATCACTAAGTTTCATAGTCTCTTCTTTCCGATTAAAATTATCCCTATGTTTATATATTTCAATTGCTTCTCTACTTACATCATCACTTACTTGATCTGTATTGTCAACATCATTCACAAATAACTCTGAAACATCATTATTCTTAAACTCCACAAATACCTGATACTCATCATCATCATCATCATCGTCATCATAATGTTGCTGTTATGCTCTTCAGTCCAGAGACTGGTTTGATGCAGCTCTCCATGCTACTCTATCCTGTCCAAGCTTCATCTCCCAGTACCATCTGCAACCTACATCCCTCTGAATCTGTTTAGTGTATTCATCTCTTGGTCTCCCTCTATGATTTTTACCCTCCATGCAGCCCTCCAATACTAAATTGGTGATCCCTTGATGCTGCAGAACATGTCCTACTGACCAATCCCTTCTTCTAGTCAAGTTGTGCCACAAATTTCTCTTCTCCCCAATTCTATACAATACCTCCTCATTAGTTATGTCATCTACTACCCATCTGATCTTCAGCACTCTTCTGTAGCACCACATTTCGAAAGCTTCTATTCTCTTCTTGTCCAAACTAATTATTGTCCATGTTTCACTTCCATACATGGCTACAGCCCACACAAATACTTTTGGAAACAGCTTCCCGACATTTAAATCTATAATCAATGTTAACAAATTTCTTTTCTTCACAAACGCTTTCCTTGCCATTGCCAGTCGACATTTAATATCCTCTCTACTTTGACCATCATCAGTTATTTTGCTCCCCAAATAGCAAAACTCATTTACTACTTTAAGTGTCTCATTTCCTAATCTAATTCCCTCAGCATCACCTCACTTAATTCAACTACATTCCATTATCCTCGTTTGGCTTTTCTTTATGTTCATCTTATACCCTCCCTTCAAGACTCTGTCCATTCCGTTCAAATACTCTTCCAAGTCCTTTGCTGTCTCTGACAGAATTACAATGTCATCGGCTAACCTCAAAGTTTTTATTTCTTCTCCATGGATTTTAATACCTTCTCCAAATTTTTCTTTTGTTTCCTTTACTGATTGCTCAATATACATATTGAATAACATCGGGGAGAGGCTACACCCCTGTCTCACTCCCTTCAAAGCCACTGCTTCTCATTCATGTCCCTCGACTCTTATAACAGCCATCTGGTTTCTGTACAAATTGTAAATAGCCTTTCGCTCCCTGTATTTTACCCCTGCCACCTTTAGAATTTCAAAGAGAGTATTCCAGTCAACATTGTCAAAAGCTTTCTCTAAGTCTACAAATGCTAGAAATGTAGGTTTTCCTTTCCTTAATCTTTCTTCTAAGATAAGGCGTAAGGTTAGTATTGCCTCACGTGTTCCAACATTTCTACGGAATCCAACCTGATCCTCCCCGAGGTCGACTTCTAACAGTTTTTCCATTTGTCTGTAAAGAATTCATGTTAGTATTTTGCAGCTGTGACTTATTAAACTGATAGTTCAGTAATTTTCACATCTGTCAACACCTGCTTTCTTTGGGATTGGAATTATTGTATTCTTCTTGATGTCTGAGGGTATTTCGCCTGTCTCATACATCTTGCTCACCCGATGGTGGAGTTTTGTCAGGACTGGCTCTCCCAAGGTTATCAGTAGTTCTAATGGAATGTTGTCAACTCCCGGGGCCTTGTTTCAACTTAGATCTTTCAGTGCTCTGTCAAACTCTTCATGCAGTATCATATCTCCCATTTCATCTTCATCTACATGCCTTTCCATTTCCATAATATTGTCCTCAAGTACATCACCCTTGTATAGACCCTCTATATACACCTTCCACCTTCCTGCTTTCCGTTCTTTGCTTAGAATTGGGTTTCCATCTGAGCTCTTGATATTCATACAAGAGGTTCTCCTTTCTCCAAAGGTCCCTTTAACTTTCCTGTGGGCGGTGTCTACCTTACCCCTAGTGATACATGCCTCTACACCCTTACATTTTGAGACATTTGTATTTCTTTGTGCCAGATTCATTTACTGCATTTTTGTAATTTCTCCTTTCATCAGTTATATTCAATATTTCTTGTGTTACCCAAGGATTTCTACTAGACCTCGTCTTTTTACCTACTTGATCTTCTGCAGCCTTCACTATTTCATCTTTCAAAGCTACCCATTCTTCATCTACTGTATTTCTTTCCCCCATTCTTGTCAGGCATTCCCTAATGTTCTCCCTGGAACATTCTACAACCTCTGGTTCTGTCAGTTTATCCCATATCTTTAAATTCCCACCTTTTTGCAGTTTCTTCATTTTTAATCTGAAGTTCATAACCAATACATTGTGGTTAGAGTCCACATCTGCCCCTGAAAATGTCTAACAATTTAAAACCTGGTTCCTAAATCTTTGTCTTACTATTATATAATCTATCTGAAACCTTTCGAGATCTCCAGGCCTCTTCCATGTATACAACTTTCTTTTATGATTCTTGAACCAAGTGTTAGCTATGATTAAGTTATGCTCTGTGCATAATTCTACCAGGCGACTTCCTCTTTCATTCCTTACCCCCATTCCATATTCACCTACTATGTTTCCTTCTCTTCCTTTCCCTACTAACGAATTCCAGTTACCCATGATTGTTAAATTTTCATCTCCCTTCACTATCTGAATAACTTCTTTTATCTCATCATTAATTTCATCAATCTCTTAGTCATCTGCGGAGCTAGATGGCATATAAACTAGTACTATCATGGTGGGTGTGGGCTTCGTGTCTGCCTTGGCCACAGTAATGCATTCACTATGCTGCTTGTAGTAGCTTATCCACACTCCTATTTTTTAAATTCATTATTAAACCTACTCCTGTATTACCCCCATTTGATTTTGTAAGTATAACCCTGTAGTACCCTGACCAGAAGTCTTCTTCCTCCTGCCACCGAACTTCACTAATTCCCACTATATTTAACTTTAACCTATCCATTTCCCTTTTTAAATTTTCTAACCTACCTGCCCGATTAAGGGATCTGACATTCCGTGCTCTGATCCGTAGAATGCCAGCAATCATCATCATATTCTTCCAAAAATTACTTCAACAAAAACATTATTAAAAAGTCCCATCTCCATCAAAGTCACGTACCTCACCTACATTCATCTGCAATACACTACCAGTCTCAGACTTACCAACCTCAGTTATATCAAAAATATCACCTGGTTCAGATCCAATACAGTCATCACTTATCACCCGATTTACATACATCAATAAAACTGTTTTCTGACCAAGAGAAGAAATCATTAGTACATACTACATCAAAATTCTGACTACTCTCACATTCTGGTTTATGATTATTACCTACATCACCATAATTAAACATAGTATCCCAAAACTTTTCATCAAAATGTGAATGAGAAATCTGATATTCCTTCTGTTCAATTTCAGCTGCATGTGCCGTATCGTTAACACTGTTACTATTGTTTAATTGCAAGTGTAACTTGGGGGTTGTGTGGTTGTTGTGTTTCATCACCCCAAAACTGTGGATCTTCATTGAGGCAGAATGCTGTTTCCCAAGTAGTTACTTCTATGATTGTTTCTTCTATTAAATTTCCCCTGGTTATCCCCATTATTCCTATCCTGCTGATGTTCAAAATTTCTCTCTTTGTTAACATTTTGATCATCATAGAAGTCACCATTATCTCGTTTCTGTAGCTATTCCCAATGTGATTTCTATCATTCCAATTGTTATGGTACATACTTCTTTCTAGTCCCCTATCCAGCCTGTCAACATATCATAAAAAAAAATGGCTCTGAGCACTATGGGACTCAACTGCTGAGGTCATTAGTCCCCTAGAACTTAGAACTAGTTAAACCTAACTAACCTAAGGACATCACAAACATACATGCCCGAGGCGGGATTCGAACCTGCGACAGTAGCGGTCTTGCGGTTCCAGACTGCAGCGCCTTTAACCGCACGGCAACATATCATAAAAATTGTTCAAGGGATCGTCAGGTCTGTGTACTAAATCCCACTGCAACCTTTTTGGTAATCTCCTTTTAAGTGCAACAGTCAATGTCATTTCATCAAATGGTTTGTCAAGATGTGATCATTTCTTAAGTTGGTTCTTACAAAACTCTTTCAGAGCACCATCCCCATTCCTGTAATTAGGACCATTCAAAAATTCACATTTAATTCTCCCCTGTTCAGCTTCTCACCAAAATTTATTTAAAAAACTTTTCTTGAAACTTTGATATGTTTCCCACTGACTTAAATTTAAGTTTACCCAAGATAGAGCTTTGCCTTTATGAGATCTTTTGACAAATTTAATTTTTTGGATGTCACTCATGCCTGACAAAACTATCTCTACTGTGGTGCAGAAAATCCACTGGATGTAAACTGTCTGATGGAAAATTTTTGATAGGAATGCTGAACCACACAGTACCATTGTTTGAATACAGATTTTTGTGAATGCAATTTTCCTGAACTGCTGAAGTTTTTTGATCTAATTTGCATATTGTCTTCAACATTTAAAATTTTTTGGTTTAAACTGTTGATGCTTTGTTCCACTTTTTCCACTATGGCCTTCTGTCAAACTCTCACGTCATTAAATTTCTTCAACTGTCTTGCTGATTCGGTCATCAGCTCATTTTCCAAAACAATAAATTTATTTTCTAAGATATGAACTTTTTCATTCACACTTTTTAACCCCTCTGACAGCCCGTTTTTTAGTTCTGAAACTTGATTACTAGGTTGGTCCATTTGGTCTTGTACCCTATCCAATTTACTATCATTATCTGTCTTTATTTCCTCTATCTTTGCCAAAATTAACTGCAAAACGTAAGTTTTTACTGTTTCTTTGCTGACTACAGTTTTCAGTCACTTCAAACATGTCCTGACTGGGACCTACAGTTTTACTTCTACATTACACCAACCCTCGTCTCTATTCATTTTGTTAACAAGCACCTGAGCCCACAAACAAATTGATTTCACAAATAGTTTGTACTTATCTTTCCTTTCTGATGGCCCAGGTTGTAGCTGTAAAGTCCTCTTTCATTCGATCCGGTCCGTCATTGTTGGTTATACAAGGGTTGGAACTTAAATAGTGGCAACTATTTATTCACAACCGATACAAAAGACTTACATGTTTGCACCTGTTACTGTCCTTCAAAGTAGTTACCAGCATTGTGTAGAACCCATTGCCAGTGATGTGGAAGGCATAGTATACCGTTAGGACAGCCTGTTCTGTTGATGGTGTGAATGGAGCGGTCTACTGCCTGTCAAATTTTTGGAACAGTTCTGAAGCGAATGCCACGAAGTTGTTCCTTCATCTTTGGAATCAAACCAAAGTCACAAGCACTTAAGACCTGGGAGTACAGTGGATGGTACTGTATGGTTCTTTATCACAATTGCCCCCATGAACCATGGACCTTGCCATTGGTGGGGAGGCATGCATGCCTCAGAGATATGGATAGCCATACCATGGGTGCAGCCACAATGGAGCTGTATCGTTGAGAGGCCAGACAAACATGTGATTCCTGATGACGAGCAGCAGCCTTTTCAGTAGTTGCAGGGGCAACAGTCTGGATGATTGACTGGTCTCGCCTTGTAACATCAACCAAAATGGCCTGCTGTGCTGGTACTGCGAGTGGCTGAAAGCAAAGGGAAACTACAGCTATAATTTTCCCGAAGGCATACAGCTTTACTGTACAGTTAAATGATTATGGCGTCCTCTTGGGTAAAATATTCCAGAGGTAAAATAGTCCCCCATTCAGATCTCCGGGTGAGGACTACTCAGCAAGACGTTATTCTCAGGATAAAGAAAACTGGCATTCTACAGATTGGAGTGTGGAATGTCAGATCCCTTAATCTGCCAGGTAGGCTAGAAAATTTAAAAAGGGAAATGGATAGGTGAAAGTTAGATATAATGGAAGTTAGTGAAGTTCAGTGGCAGGAGGAACAGGGCTTGTGGTAAGGTGAATACAGGGTTATAAATAATAAATCAGACAGGGGAAATGAAGGAGTTGGTTTCATAATGAATGAAAAAATAGGAGCAGGGATAAGCTACTACAACAGCATAATGAATGTATTATTGTAGCCATGATAGACATGAAGCCGACACCTACCACAGTAGTACAAGTTTCATTCGATCTGGTCCATCATTATTGGTAGTACATCATCACTGCTGATGTGACTTTGCTGGGCAGCTCTCGGTCTCCTTTCTTTGAGTGACTGGAATTACATAAACTGCAAATGACACAAATCACTCTCCCTTCTTCTGCAACAGAAAAGACTTTATTATTAGTCAACTGATCCCAGACGATGCCACCACTTTTATTCTGCCCCTCCCTCACATCTTTTGTCCATTGGCACTGACTTCATAATTAACTCTTTTAATAAGCTTCAAGAGGATTAAGATTTACAATAAACTTTTTACTTATCTTCTTTTCTTGTAGTTGGCTCCAGGTCTTCACATCCAGGGGCTGAGTCTCGTAGCTGAAATTTTTGACATTATAGGTTCTCATGGTTCCAATTGAGTAAATAATGTTGAAGTATTTCCCGAGCAGTGATATCTATCTTTACATTAATTTCATTCTCTCACATTTTTCTATATCACACAGTCTTTACAAGTTCCAGTTCAACAAAACCAAAAATTACATTGTTCTTCAGAAAAATAAAAACATGTCCGATCACATCAGAGGCATGCTCACTACTAATCCACTCTGCAGTACTAACAATATTCCAAAGAGTTTACAAATTTTCTTTCTGTTTATTAATTTGTATTATTAGTTTATATATGAATCCAGAAATAATTTTAATAAATTGTACTAAATTGCATAATTAACAACAGAAATTTTAAATGTACCAAATATTTTGTAATTCTGAATGTTTCTAAAAGAAAAGGAGTTTTAACTGAACTTTCAAAGCTAGCACATATCAACTGAAAAAACGAAAATGAAGTAATTTATTTTTATACATTTTAGCCTGAAATATAATACAGTGTATACAAAAGCCTTCCCCCATGAACCATGGACCTTGCTGTTGGTGGGGAGGCTTGCGTGCCTCAACGATACAGATAGCCGTACCGTAGGTGCAACCACAACGGAGGGGTATCTGTTGAGAGACCAGACAAACATGTGGTTCCTGAAGAGGGGCAGCAACCTTTTCAGTAGTTGCAGGGGCAACAGTCTGGATGACTGACTGATCTGGCCTTGTAACACTAACCAAAATGGCATTGCTGTGCTGGTACTGCGAACAGCTGAAAGCAAGGGGAAACTACAGCCATAATTCTTCCTGAGGGCATGCAGCTTTACTGTATGATTAAATGATGATGGCATCCTCTTGGGTAACATATTCCGGAGGTAAAATAGTCCCCCATTCATATCTTCGAGCGGGGACTACTCAGGAGGACGTCGTTATCAGGAGAAAGAAAACTGGCGTTCTACAGATCGGAGCGTGGAATGTCAGATCCCTTAATCAGGCAGGTAGGTTACAAAATTTAAAAAGGAAAATGGGTAGTCACGGGTGACTGGAATTCGAGAGTAGGAAAATGGAGAAAGGAAACATAGTAGGTGAATAAGGATTGGGGTTAAGAAATGAAAGAGGAAGCCACCTGGTAGAATTTAGCACAGAGCATAAACTAATCATAGCTAACACTTGGTTCAAGAATCATGAAAGAAGGTTGTATACATGGAAGAACCCTGGAGATACTAAAAGGTATCAAAAAGATTATATAATGGTTAGACAGAGATTTAGGAACCAGGTTTTAAATTGTAGGACATTTCCAGGGGCAGATGTGGACTCTGACCACAATCTATTGGTTATGAACTGTAGATTAAAACTGAAAAAACTGCAAAAAGGTGGGAATTTAAGGAGATGGGACCTGGATAAACTGACTAAACCAGAGGTTGTACAGTGTTTCAGGGAGAGCATAAGGGAACAATTGACAGGAATGGGGGAAAGAAATACAGTAGAAGAAGAATGGGTAGCTTTGAGGGATGAAACAGTGAAGGCTGCAGAGGATCAAATAGGTAAAAAGATGATGGCTAATAGAAACCCTTGGGTAACAGAAAAAATATTGAATTTACTTGATGAAAGGAGAAAATATAAAAATGCAGTAAATGAAGCAGGCAACGAGGAATACAAACGTCTCAAAAATGATATTGACAGGAAGTGCAAAATGGCTAAGCAGGGATGGCTAGAGGACAAATGTAAGGATGTAGAGGCTTATCTCATGAGGAGTGGTGGTGGTGGTGGTTGTTGGGATGTTTAAGGGGGACTAAACAGCAAAGGTCATCAGTCCCCCATTCCAATAACAGGCGAGCCGAAAATTGGCGAAGCAGGTAAAAACCAAAGGGGGGGAGGAGACGCCCCCCAGGCACTGAAAGAACACAAATGCAGCAACAAACACTACAGACAAGAAGAGTACAGAGGAACACCAGACATAAAGGAACAGAAGAAAATAAGATGGCCAGAGACTGGTTGACTGACCACAAGAACAAAAAAAGGGAAAGAGTCAACCATTTGACGACACACCAAAACAGCAACAAATATTGAGAGACGTGAGGACAAAAGACACAGAAAGGGAAAGGTGCAGGACTGCCCTAAATTGAACCATAAAAAGGACTGCCATGGATAAAATTTAAAACGTTGTCAGCCATGGAGGCATCGTCACATAAAACCAAAGGCAAAGTGCCCGGTAGATTAAAAGACTGCCGGAGGGTGCGCAGTCGGGGACACTCCAGCAAAATGTGGGTGACCGTCAGCCGGAACCCACACCAACACAGGGGGGGATCCTCCTGACGCAAAAGATGACCATGCGTCGCGTAGGTATGGCCTATGCGCAGCCTACACAGGATGACAGAGTCCCTGCGAGAAGCCCGCAGGGAGGAGCGCCACACATCGGTCGTCTCCTTGCCAGCCCGCAGTTTATTCGGGGATGTCATGCCACGCCACTCAGCAGTCCACATCCCAAGCACCTTACGGCGCAACACCAGCTGATGATTGCGAGCCGTGAGGCCGATTTCCAAAGCTGGGGCGTCGATCGCCCCTTTGGCCAGCCTGTCAACACGTTCGTTCCCGGGGATGCCAACGTGACCTGGCGTCCAAATAAAGATCACCGAACGACCAGAGCGGGTAAAGGCAGAAACAGACTCCTGAATAGAGGACACCAGAGGAGAAGAGGCATAGCAGCGGTCGATGGCCTGGAGGCTGCTCAGGGAGTCACTGCAGATGACGATGGATGTACCTGAGCAGGAACGCATATGCTCAAGAGCGCGCAATATGCCCACCAGCTCTGCAGTAAAAATACTGCAGCCAGCCGGCAAGGAGCGCTGTTCAACATGGGCAGCATGAGCAAAAGCGTAGGCAGTGCGACCATCAACCAGGGAACCATCAGTGTAGACAGTCTCACAGCCCGAAAAGGAGGCGAGGAGCGCAAGAAAACGGCAACGGAGGGCCACAGGCGGAACCGAGTCCTTGGGTCCCTGTGCCAAGTCCAGACAGACGGACGGCCGGGGCAAACACCAGGGAGGCGTAGGTGCACGGACCCGGAAGGGAGGCAGAAGAGGGAATGACCCTAGTTCCGACAGCAGGGACTGGACGCGGACAGCTATGGAAAGCCCAGACCTAGGTCGCCGTTCGGGCAGATGGAGGACCATGGCAGGGAAAAGCAGGTGACGATTGGGATGGCCCGGCGAGCAATGCACGTGGACAGCATAGTCAGCGAGCAGTTGATGGCGGCAAATCCGCAGTGGGGAAACCCCAGCCTCCACCAGTAGACTATCCACGGGGCTCGTACGAAAAGCGCCAGTTGCAAGCCAACCCCCACAGTGGTGTATGGGGTCTAACAACTTCAACACTGAGGGTGATGCAGACCCATAGGCCAGGCTCCCATAATCAAGCCTGGACTGCACAAGGGCTCTGTATAATCGCAACAGCGTGCAGCGATCCGCACCCCAAGAGGTGTGGCTCAGACAGCGGAGTGCATTGAGGTGCCGCCAGCACTTTTGCTTCAGCTGAGTAATATGAGGAACCCATGTGAGCCGGGAATCAAAGAAGAGTCCTAAGAAGCGGCAAGTGTCCACCACATCGAGCAGGTGGCCGTCGAGGTAAAGTTCAGGACGAGGGTGGACCGTCCGACGCCTGCAGAAGTGCATAACTCGAGTCTTGGCTGCAGAGAACTGAAAACCATGAGTCAGAGCCCATGATGCTGCCTTGCGAACGGCTACTTGCAGCTTGCGTTCGGCGACTCCCGTAGTCGTGGAGCTAAATGAGACGCAGAAGTCGTCGGCATACAAAGAAGGAGACACCGACGACCCCACGGCTGCAGCCAGACCATTAATGGCCACTAGAAATAAGGAGACACTCAACACTGAGCCCTGCGGGACCCCATTTTCCTGTATATAAGATGAACTAGAGGCGGCACCCACTTGCACCCGGAAAGAGCGGCGCAATAAAAAGGTTTGAAGAAAAGCTGGGAGCTGACCACGAAGACCCCACTCATGCAACGTAGCAAGGATGTGATGCCTCCATGTGGTGTCATACGCCTTCCGCAGATCAAAAAAGACAGCAACGAGATACTGACGTCGGGCAAAGGCCGTACGGATAGCAGACTCAAGCCGCACCAAATTGTCCGCTGCAGACCGGCCCCGACGGAAGCCACCCTGAGATGGAGCGAGGAGACCGCGCGACTCAAGGACCCAACACAAACGCCGCCCCACCATACGTTCGAGCAATTTGCACAGAATGTTGGTGAGGGTAATGGGACGATAGCTGCCCACCGCCAGTGGGTCTGCACCGGGCTTCAAGATGGGGACAATAAGACCCTCTCGCCATTGCGACGGGAGCACGCCCTTGCTCCAAATGCGGTTAAAAATGGTGAGGATGTGTCTCTGGCGGTCCCTGGAGATATGCTTCAGCATCTGTGCGTGGATGCAGTCTGGTCCTCGTGCCGTATCAGGGCAGTCGGCGAGGGCAGTGAGGAATTCCCTCTCGCTGAAAGGAGCATTGTATTTTTCAGAACGACACATGTGGAATGATAATGGCGTCTGCTCGGCTCGCTCCTTTAGAGAGCGAAAGGCAGGGGGATAAGTTGCAGTCGCAGAGCTCTGAGCAAAGTGCGCAGCAAGGTGTTCAGCAATGGCGGCAGCGTCCGTGCAGACAGCGCCGTCCAAGGAGATCCCACGGACACCCCAAAGGGGTCTGGTATCCATAAATCCGCCGGATCCGGGACCACACGAGCAAGGGGGAGACACAGGAGCCCAAGGATGAGACATACCTCTCCCAGCACTCCTGCTTACGCTGTGCGATAAGGCGACGGGCCAAGGCACGGAGCCTCTTAAAGGCGATGAGGGTCTCTAGAGACGGGTGCCACCTATGACGCTGGAGAGCCCGCCTACTGTCGCGAATAGCCTCAGCAATCTCCGGCAACCACCAGGGGACAGCCTTCCACCGAGGGAGTCCAGAAGAGCGGGGGATGGTAGCCTCGGCTGCCGAAATGATTGACGTGGTGAAGACACGGACCACCTCGTCAATGTCACCCTGTGGGGGAGACTCAATGGTTGCAGTGGAAGTAAAAGCCGGCCAGTCAGCCCTGTGGAGAGCCCAGCGGGGCAGGCGCCCATAAGAATGACACTGGGGCAGTGACAAATAGATGGGAAAATGGTCACTACCACACAGGTCAGGATGCACTCTCCAGTGGAAGGATGGGACAAGTCCGGGGCTGCAAAGAGAGAGATCGATGGCCGAGAACGAGCCGTGGGCCACACTGAAATGCGTGGGAGTACCAGTGTTCAAGAGGCTAAGGTCGAGCTGAGCCAACGAACGCTCCATGGTACGACCGCGGTCATCAGAGACAGTCCCACCCCATAGAGGGTTGTGGGCATTGAAATCGCCCAGCAACAAGAAAGGTGGCGGCAATTGGGTTATCAGTGCAGCCAGGACAGGCAGCGCGACATCACCATCCGGTGGAAGGTAAGGACTGCAGATGGTAATAGCCCGCGGCGTCCACACCCTAACAGCGACAGCCTCTAAAGCTGTTTGTAGAGGGACAGACTTGCTGTGAAGAGAGTTAAGAACATAGAGGCAGACACCACCAGACACCCTTTCATAAGCTGCTCGGTTCCTATAATAACCCCGATAGCCATGGAGGGTGGGGGTTCGCATTGCTGGAAACCAAGTTTCCTGCAGAGCAATGCAAAGGAAAGGATAGGATGAAGGCTGATAAGTTGGCGGAGCTCAGCTAGATGGTGGAAGAAACCGCTGCAGTTCCACTGGAGGATGGTATTGGCCATGGATGGGAAAGGCGTAAAGGGACTGGGGAGGCAGATTACGCCTCCGGGGCCCCTGCTGCTACTGAGTCACCACCTGTACAACAGCCATCCATTGTGTCCGAGGGACTGGCGAGATCCAGGTCCTCTGCGGACGCCAGAATCTCCACCTCATCTTCGGACGCAGAGTGAGAAGGTTGCGGTGGGACAGGTGCCACCGCAATGTCAGTATGCTTGGGAGCCTTTTTCTTGGTCTGCTTTGCGCACTGTGCCTTAGGTGGTTCTGGCTGGGAGGGCCGCACCGGATCAGTCTCAGGGACTGAAGACGACCGCGACACCCTACGACCAGCGACCGGTGGTTGTTTCAGATACTTGCAGGTGTCTACTGTGCTGCTGGTCGGAACTTGTGAATGGAGGTCCCCAAGGGACCCCTTCCTTGCGAGAGGAGCCAAAGAAGTCTTACGCTTCTCTGGCTGGGAAGGGGGAACTGATGTCCCCGATGGTTGGGGGGGGGGGGGGGGGGGTGTTGCTCATGAAGTAGATGGAGCAGGAGCAACAGTGGGTTTAGTGCCCCCCACCATCAAGGGGGCAGGTGTGGCACTTCGACTCTGAGAACTGACTGGAGCGGATGGAACTGTATCAGGAGTGACAGTTGTGGCATAAGAAGCTGTCATGCGCACTGGATGAAGCCGATCATATTTCCGCTTCACCTCAGTGTACGTCAGGCGGTCGAGAGTCTTGATTTCCATGATCTTCCACTCCTTCTGCAGAATCGGACAGTCTGGTGAGCAAGGCGGATGGTGCGCACCACAGTTCACACAGATTGGAGGCAGGGCACAGGGATGATCAGGATGGGATGGTCGACCGCAATCGCGACAGACAAGATCGGAAGCACAGCGTGAAGACATATGGCCGAACTTCCAACACTTGAAGCACCGCATCGGGGGAGGGATATATGGCTTGACATCACACCGGTACACCATCACCTTGACCTTCTCAGGTAACGTGTCACCCTCGAAGGCCAAGATGAAAGCACCGGTGGCAACTTGACTATCCCTCGGACCCCAGCGGACGCGCCGGACGAAATGGACACCTCGGCGCTCCAAGTTGGCGCGCAGCTTGTCATCGGACTGTAAAAGGAGATCCCTGTGGAAGATAATGCCCTGGACCATATTCAGACTTTTATGGGGTGTGATAGTGACGGAGACATCCCCCAGCTTAGTACAAGCGAGCAAGGCCCACGACTGGGCGGAGGATGCCGTTTTTATCAACACCGATCCGGACCGCATCTTGGACAAGCCCTCCACCTCCCCAAACTTGTTCTCTAAATGCTCTACAAAGAACTGAGGCTTCACGGATATAAAAGATTCCCCATCAGCTCTGGTACAGACAAGATATCTGGGCGAATAGGTCTCACTTTCATTCAATGCCTTTCGTTCCTCCCATGGTGTGGCAAGGGAGGGGAACGATTTGGGGTCATAAACGTTACCTTTAAAATGGGCCCTCGAACGCTTAGAGACTGCTGGTGGCTGACCACCAGCAAGAGAAGATGTGCCACGCTTCATTGCGTGTCATCCACCCTGATGCCACCTACTCCGACCAAGGACCCTCCCCACGGGCGCCACCCAGCCGCAGCAATAGCCACCTGGAAGGACGGCCATTGCCGGGAGTCCCGATGCCCCAGGGAGATGGGCATCTACTCCTTGGCATACGTGGGGAGTTAATGGCGCAGGCATCAGTAGAGCGATCCCTGTGTTGTCAGGGGGCTACAACCAAGAGGGTACATGGCGGCCCCACCACAACGGACTGGCTACCGTGCTGGATCTTAGGTGCAAAAATGTCCAAGGTCGTCGTCGCAGTTAAAAGCAACACTGCAGAGTGCAGCGTGGTAATCGCACCCAGAGACGTATCCTCGCCCAAGAGATGGAAAACGAGCAGGACACCATTGCAACGACGAAAAAGCCGGCTAAAGGTCTCAATGCACGACGGATACAGTGCACCATGTGAGGCACCCTTCCCCAATTGGCTCGCTCTTCGGAATAATTTAGAAAGATGGAGGTCAAACCCGAGAGGGGACCATCACATAAGGCCGAAACATTTGAGACTCCATTTAGTCGCCTCTTACGACAGGCAGGAATACCGCGGGCCTATTCTAACCCCCGAATCCGCAGGGGGATCATGAGGGGTACGATAGATATTGCTAATAGGAAAATTAAAGAGACCTTTGGAGAAAAGAGAACCACTTGCATGAATATCAAGAGCTCAGATGGAAATCCAGTTCTAAGCAAAGAAGGGAAAGCAGAAAGGTGGAAGGAGTATATAGAGAGTCTATACAGGGGCGATGTTCTTGAGGACAATATTATGGAAATGGAAGAGGAGGTAGATGAAGGTGAAATGGGAGATACAATACTGCGTGAAGAGTTTGACAGAGCACTGAAAGACCTGAGTTGAAACATGGCCCCGGGAGTAGACAACATTCCATTAGAACTACTAACAGCCTTGGGAGAGCCAGTCCTGACAAAACTCTACCATCTGGTGAGCAAGATGTATGAGACAGGCGAAATTCCACAAGACTTCAAGAAGAATATAATAATTCCAATCCCAAAGAAAGCAGGTGTTGACACATGTGAAAATTACTGACTATCAGTTCAATAAGTCACAGCTGCAAAATACTAACGCAAATTCTTTACAGATGAATGGATAAACTGATAGAAACCGACCTCGGGGAAGATCAGTTTGGATTCTGTAGAAATGTTGGAACACGTGAGGCAATACTGACCCTACGACTTATCTTAGAAGAAAGATTAAGGAAGGGCAAACCTATGTTTCTAGCATTTTTAGACTCAGAGAAAGCTTTTGACAATGTTGATTGGAACACTCTCTTTCAAATTCTGAAGGTGGCAGGGGTAAAATACAGGGAGCAAAAGGATATTTACAATTTGTACAGAAACCAGATGGCAGTTATAAGAGTCGAGGGGTATGAGAGGGAAGCAGTGGTTTTGAAGGGAGTGAGGCAGGGTTGTAGCCTCTCCCCGATGTTATTCAATCTGTATATTGAGGAAGCAATAAAGGATACAAAAGAAAAGTTCAGAGTAGGTATTAAAATCCATGGAGAAGAAATAAAAACTTTGAGGTTCGTCGATGACTTGGTAATTCTGTCAGAGACAGCAAAGGGCTTGGAAGAGCAGTTGAAGGAGGGTATAAGATGACCATCAACAAAAGCAAAACGAGGATAATGGAATGTAGTCGAATTAAGTCAGGTGATACCGATGGAATTAGATTAGGAAATGAGATACTTACAGTAGTAAATGAGTTTTGCTATTTGGGGAGCAAAATAACTGATGATGGTCGAAGTAGAGAGGATATAAAATGTAGACTGGCAATAGCAAGGAAAGCGTTTCTGAAGAAGAAAAATTTGTTAATACCAAGTATAGATTTAAATGTCCGGATGTCGTTTCTTGAAGTGTTTGTATGGAGTGTAGCCTTGTATGGAAGTGAAACGTGGATGATAAATAGTTTAGACAAGAAGAGAATAGAAGCTTTCAAAATGTGGTGCTACCGAAGAATGCTGAAGATTAGATGGGTAGATCACATAACTAATGAGGAGGTATTGAATGGAATTGGGGAAAAGAGGAGCTTGTGGCACAACTTGACAAGAAGAAGGGATCGGTTGGTAGGACATGTTCTGAGACATCGAGGGATCACCAATTTAGTATTGGAGGGTATAAATCATAGAGGGAGACAAAGAGATGAATAGACTAAGAAGATTCAGAAGGATGTAGGCTGCAGTAGGTACTGGGAGATGAAGAAGCTTGCACAGAATAGAGTAGCATCAAACCAGTCTCAGGACAGAAGACGACAACAACAACAACAACAACAACAACAACAACGTGTACAAAAGCACATGCAATTCTTTTAGAAAAATATTTGAGATAATATTAACCTCTTTAAAACTTCGTAATTATTTTTGGTATCAACTACTTCTGTTGAGGAAAAGTAATGGGAGAAGAGGGTGTCCCTTTACAACACATAAGTTAATAAACAATTTGTTTGGGTAGACAGTCACTGTAGAGATACAGTTCGTGTCCATCAGTACTACGGTGTCTGCCATGTTGGAAGAGGAGTTGCACACTGATGCAATGTGGCCTTTCTTTCAACACTTGTTGCAAACAGTCCAATGCTTAGGGCTTGCAGCATGTTCATGTTGGACGAAGCAGTACAGACTAGACAGAAGGGACCAATGTGGCCATTGTGGCAATGCAGCCCGTTGCTGCTGTGGCCTTAACCGACACTGCCTCTAACCGACACTGCCCCATGTGACACTGAGTCAAAGGTTGTACGGCTGCAATGACTCCCCCATCCTGAACACTTGTAGCATGTCTAAGAGGTGTTGACCGAGCAACTTCTCATACCTCCCACGACACAGCAATCTTATTGCCTGCAGCACATGCCAGTTGAAATGACCGTGCTATATTGAGCACACCCATAAGCATCAGCTTCTCTGACTGAAACACTTTTTTATGGACTTCTCTATCCATGGCCACATGAATAACAACATCATACATCATGTGATCAGCATGGGTTCGTGATGGATAATAGTGACAAATTTACAACAACAACTCAACCTGTGTAATATTGCAGTCCCGTGCTTTGTAATGTTGGTTTGGTCATTTCTGACAATGGTAAAATTCTACATGTCTTGCAATGACATGCACTGTCACAGTAGTAGGTTGAGAGAAGTTTGCACATCTCACCAAATGATAAGCTGGCCAGTTATTGCAAAGGTGCAAGTTTGCGCAACAACTGATCAATGCGTGGCGAAAGCTAGGAAAGAAAGAAAGCCCTATACAGGTTTGCATCACCCATGTGAAAAACTCGGAAATGTTTGTGTAACCTTGTCTTGTAGGAGTCACAATTTTCAGCCAATTTGTGATATGATGGAAAGAGTGACAGTTGCACTGACAGGAGAGTAACCTGTTGTGTACACACAGATGCTCCTTCATTGAGAGCGATGATGAGAGTCTGCTGCTGTTCCACAAAAGCTTGCTGCTGGGCAATGGTACATTGGAGTATTTCCTCCATCAAGATGTTTGCTGGGTGACATAGCAGTGATACTAACATGCGGAGAAAATGCAACCATCACTTGTTGCCAAATTTTCTATAGCAAGGAAAACATGATTTATGGAGCATAATTCTTTATAGAGCAACTTGTAAGATACAATGAAGTACACACCGTGCATAGCACTGAACACAATCACTGGACAACAATAATACAGGTTACAGTACAGGCTGAGCACTTATTTGTGAATGTTTGAATAACACTGTTTCTTTGGTGGTGCACCAGAGCATGCCAGTGGGCCAACCCAGGTGGTCTCTATAAGTGGGCGTGTGACCTGTATGGACATATGATCTCTGAAATTGCGTGCTTCATGAGTGAAGGTACATCAGGTTTGTTCTGAATAAATGTTTTGATTGTAGTGCACCAGAATTGGTATTTTATGTCTGTGCCTGGCTGAGTTTATGAACACTTATAATATTCTGTTCAGAAGACTATCAACTAATCCTGCAACACACTTCTACAATGTTCCATTTATTAACTGGAATTTTTCTTTGGTCATTTCCTTGATTTTCAAGGCTTGCATTGTTTGCATCAATCCTGGCTCTTCCCTCTGTTCAGCAGCAACACAATTTAATGCAGCAACAACTGAGATTTCATCCACACTGCTGTGTTCTGCCAAAGGATTCATTGAATGGCAGCCAGCATTCTCGTGTTAGCATCTGTACCATTGTGACAATGTACTCCCAGTCTCAATGCCCCTCTCATCATTTGACCCAACAGAGCCTTCGGGCTAGTAAGCCAGATCCATCACAGTAGTGAATGGTTTACCAAATAAATATGCCTGAAACCTGTTGATGGCTCAAGCAACAGAAAGGCACACTTTCTCAGTTGTAGAATAGTTCGTCATGGGCTTGAAGAGTACTGTGGCAGCATAAGCTGTCATTTTTCAAGCACATTCCTGAATTTGCACTAGAACTGCTCCTATTCCAAAACAAGTAGTGTCTGCATAGCATCCTGTCTCAGGATTCTCATTGTACAATGGTAGAACTGGATATTAGGTTAGTGCACCGTTAAGGAGAAGGAACGGTCTTTCTTGCACCTTGTTCCAGTCAAATTTGGTGTCTCCCTGCAGTAGTTCTTACCAAGGATGTGACTTAGTATAGAAGTCATTTATGAATCACCATTAGTACAAGCACATTTGGAGAAAATTTCTCCCACCATGAACATGCTGATGAATTGGAAAATCTTCGTCTGCTCTTATTTTCTCTAGATCAGGACAGACACCACTGCCATTCACAAGGTGACACATGACTTATTTCTTGGGCAATGAAGAGGCACTTTTTTGCATTCAGGTGGAGACCTCCAGCTGGAACTCCAGCATGGTTGTTAGTCGGCTTAGATGTTCTTCAAAGGCCTTTGAAAAAATGACAGTGACATCCGAACAGCGAAGACAAATCGTCCATTTAAGGCGTCATAGCAGGTTGCCCATCATAGATTCAAAGGTGGTTGGAGCATTACATAGTCCAAATGCAATAACTTTTAACTAGTAGGGGCCATCAAAGGTTATGAAAGCAACCCTTTCTCAGTCAACCTCATCAATCTTAATTTACCAGTAACCTGTATCCATGTCCATAGCTGAGGAATACCTCACTCCTTTCAAGCAGTCCAGAGTGTTGTTAATGGATGGCAATGGGTAGATATCTTTCATTGTGATTTTGTTGATTCATCAGTAGTCAAGGTAGAAAAATTATGTGCCATGCTTTTTCTTCAAAAAGACCACTAGAGAGGACCAAGGACTCTCTGAAAGTTCAGTGATATCATCTTGCTGTATCTTCTCTAGTTTTTCTAGATTATCCATCATTCAGCCACTGACACACTATACATGAGTGCTGGCTAATCAGTGAATGGTCCCCAGTGTTGATACAGTGTTTTATCATGACCCACTTCATCTGTCTTTTCTTCGTCCTGGATTTCAAAGTAGCCGAAAATTTTCACAGAATTGCTGTTACTTGCTGATGTTCATCGATCAGGCCAGATCCTACTGGCAGTTCAATAGTAGCTTCCTACCCTGCATTCTTTGTAGTGGTTGTAAAGTACGATTCTTTGTTGATGACACTAAGCTCCACATTCTGGACGTTGACTATCAGTGATCCAAAGTTCTCCTCTCCCCCTACAATGCTTGTGATCATCGCTGGTATGTAGATTTTGTTTGCAAGCCTAAATAGCTTTTTGCAGTCAATAAAAGCTTCACAGTTTAACTGAACATCTCGACTGACAGCTGGAACTCTTAATGATAGCAGGATAACAATGTCTACCATTGCAAGCAACTGACAAGAGCAGTCTTTGTTATGTGTACTTGTTGGACTAGCATCATCAAACCTGGAGCTTTTATCTTCCACATTCTAAGACTGCTTGTGATGCCTGCAAGAAGTCCCATGCAAAAATAATATTAAGACTACATTCTGTTAAAATGACAAATTCAAAAGGCCATATTCTGTTATTAATAGTTCTTGTAATAAATGTTCCTGTTGGCTGGATGTTTTCCCATTTGTGACCTTCAATACTATCTCTTTTATTTCACAGAACATAGCCTTCTTTAGCTGGTGATGATAAGCATTTGACATTACAGAAAAAGAAGCTCTTTAGTTGACTAGTGCCCTTTGCTCTGCTCTGCTCTCTGTACAGTGACAAGGAATGGCTATGCCACGTTGGGGAGCAGTCTTGTCCAGAGTAAGGTGATGAGGTTCAGTCCACAGGTTGACTATCGTCATCTGCAGTTGGTTGGTTGGTTGGTTGTTTGGGGAAGGAGACCAGACAGCATGGTCATCGGTCTCGTCGGATTAGGGAAGGATGGGGAAGGACGTCGGCCGTGCCCTTTCAGAGGAACCATCCCGGCATTTGCCTGGAGTGATTTAGGGAAATCATGGAAAACCCAAATCAGGATGGCCGGACGCGGGACTGAACCGTCGTCCTCCCGAATGCAAGTCCAGTGTCTAACCACTGCGCCACCTTGCTCGGTCATCTGCAGTTGACTGGCACTGTTGTGATCATCGATGTCTTGTGACACAATAATCATCAAACACTCGACATCTTTCTTTGCAGTAGTGTACAATGTGTCCAGGGTGGGCACATGAAAACAGACTGGTGTGTTGTCCTCCATCCTCCAAATTTCTGTTCTGCTGTGGGATATTCTACTTGATAGAGTTGGTTGTTCCTGCATTGATCAGATGCTCGCTTGCCATTTGATGGTTGGGGCATAAGTCTGAGTTCATCAAGTCCATTCTTCACGGTGCGCTCAGATTGTGATGAAGGTTGGTAGCAAAGATTGATACACCTCTTCTTCTTCTGATGTTTCGGGTCAACAACTAGAGCTGCTATCTTTTGTGTATTTATACATCCACACCTACAGCTACACCTACATCCATACTTCCAAGCCACCATATGGCACATGGCAGAAAGTAGCCTGTACCACTATTAGTTGTTCCTTTCCTGTTCCACTCTCAAATCCTCTTACCTTATCTTATTTGTTCCTATGCAAAAGGTACGTTGGTGGCAGCAGAATCATTTTGCAGTCAAGTCCAAACGTCAGTTCTCGAAATTTTCTTGAAAACAATGTCACCTTCCCTCCAGGGATTCCCATTTGAGGTCCCAAAGCATCTCCATAATTCTTGCATGTTGTTCAAACCCACCAGTAACAAATCTAACATCCTGCCTCTGAATTGCTTCAGTGTCTTCTTTTCGTCCACTCAAGCAGTGTTCAAGGATGGGCCACACTAGTGTTCCATATGCAATCTCCTTTAGAGATAAATTAAAATTTCCTAAAATTCGTCCAATAAACCGAAGCTGACCATCTGCCTCCCCTACTACAACGCTTATATGCTCGTTCCAATTGATATCACTTTTCATTGTTACACCTAGATATTTAATTAATGTGACTGTCAAGCAGCACACTACTAATGCTCTATTCAAACAATACAGGTTTGTTTTTCCTATTCATCAGCATTATTTTCAACATTTAGAGCTAACTACTTTTCATTATGCCATATAGAAATTTTGTCTAACTCATCTTGTATCCCTCTACAGCCACTCAATGATGACAACTTCCCTTACACCAAAGCATCATCACCGGACTGCTACAGACTGCTGCTCACCTTTTCTGACGCGATTTGTGTGTATAAAAAATAAATGTGGTCCTTGATGTACCTCCACTCGTGACACGCGTGACTTCCGAGATCGCACGTCCGTACAGCTCACATGCCCACTTGTAGAGACCACCAGAGTGGGCCCCTGGCATGTTCAGGTGAGCATCCAAAGAAACAGTATTATTCAAACAATCACAAAGAAGTGCTCCGTCTATTCCATAACCTGCATTACTGTTGTCAAGTCAATGTGTTTAGTGCTATGCACAACCTGTACTGCATTGTACTTTACGTGTTGCTTTAGGAAGTGCTATGTTCCATAAATTGTGTTTATTCTTGTTACAGTAAACTTGGCGAAGACTGAGGGTTATGATTGTTGTATCCACGGACCCAACCAACCAACCAACCAACCAACCATCCCAACCATCCCAACCAACCAACCAACTCGCATGCGTGCCCTGACCGTGACATCACTGGCCACAATTCTTGTCGCGGCCATCGGCGTCACAGGGCATTACCACCATGGCTGAGCTCAGGTCCGTAGCGCCCTCTGCCTTTTGCGTATAAGGAGGAGTGCTGGGCCCGAGATGGATAGTCTATTGTCGATTCTCTATTGCTAGCCTTTCGTGGAGTTTATATCGGAGCCATTGCAGTGTGATGTTTGCTGTTGTATTCGACTAGGCTCAGTACACAGATTACTCTTGGATATTACTTGGACTTGTATTGCTGGTGTACGTTTCGTCAGAAATAAAGATAAGTTATCTCTTCATTCTAGCTGGCGCAATTCTTGTCATTAATTATTTTTCGGCCAAAAGACATAGCTACATCCTGGTCACTACCCGTGCTTTATACAATTTGTGGTGGCTGCCCCAAAAGTACCGCCGAGGGCCTTGGGTTTGGGAGCCGTCACAAAAATGATTTCTCCACATGTTAGTGTCAGTGCTATATCACCAAACAAACATCTCGATGGAGGAAATATTCCAACATGCCGTTGCCCAGCAGCAAGCTTTCGCGGAAAAACAGCAGGCTCTCACCACCACTCTCAATTGAATGGCATCTGATTGTTCACATCAGGTTACTCTCCCATCACCACAACTGTCACTCTTTTCGGCATGCAATGAATTGGCTGACATTTGGGACTACTGCGAAACATGGTTTTTGCCATTCATTTACGAGATGTTGTGCAAACTTGCAACTTTGCAAGAACAGGTCAGCTTATCATTTCATAAAATGTGCAGGCTTGTTTCAACCTATTACTGTGACAGAATGCATGTCATTGCAGACATGTAGAATTTTACCATCATCAGAAATGGCCAAAGCAATCTTACAAAGGATGGGCTGCAATACTACATGGGTTGATCTGTTGTAAATTTATCACTAGTACCCATCACGAATCCTATGTTGATCACATGGTGTGTGATGTCTGGTACTGGGGGAAGTCTGTGAACTGTCAAGGACCTCAGCCAATCACATTGCTGCAAGGTGGGAGTTAAGAGAAGTCAGTCAACACCTCTTAGGTATGCTGTAACTGTTCACGATGATGGAGAAACCATTGCAGCAGTATAACCTTTGGCTCAGTACAACATGAGGCCCCCCATGAACCATGGACGTTGCCGTTGGTGGGCAGGCTTGCGTGCCTCAGTGATACAGATGGCCGTACTGTAGGTGCAACCACAATGGAAGGGTATCTGTTGAGAGGCCAGACAAATGTGTGGTTCCTGAAGAGGGGCAGCAGCCTTTTCAGTAGTTGCAGGGGCAACAGTCTGGATGATTGACTGATCTGGCCTTGTAACACTAACCAAAATGGCCTTGCTGTGCTGGTACTGCAAATGGCTGAAAGCAAGGGGAAACACAGCCATAATTTTTCCTGAGGGCATGCAGCTTTACTGTATGGTTAAATGATGATGGCGTCCTCTTGGGTAAAATATTCCGGAGGTAAAATAGTCCCCCATTTGGATTTCCGGCCGGGGTCTACTCAGGAGGATGTCGTTACCAGGAGAAAGAAAACTGGCGTTCTACGGATCGGAGCGCGGCATGTCAGATCCCTTAATCGGGCAGGTAGATTAGAAAATTTAAAAAGGGAAAGGGATAGGTTAAAGTTAGATATAGTGGGAATTAGTGAAGTTCGGTGGCAGGAGGAACAAGACTTTTGGTCAGGTGAATACAGGGTTATAAATACAAAATCAAATAGGGGTATTGCAGGAGTAAGTTTAATAATGAATAAAAAAGTAGGAGTGTGGTAAGCTACTATAAATAGCGTAGTGAACGCATTATTGTGGCCAAGATAGACAAGAAGCACACGCCTACTACAGTAGTACAAGTTTATATGCAAACTAGCTCTGCAGATGATGAAGAAATTGATGAAATGTATGATGAGATAAAAGAAATTATTCAGGTAGTGAAGGGAGATGAAAATTTAATAGTCATGGGTGACTGGAATTCGATAGTAGGAAATGGAAGAGAAGGAAACGTAGTAGGTAAATATGGATTGGGGATAAGAAATGAAAGAGGAAGCTGCCTGGTAGAATTTTCCACAGAGCATAAACTAATCATAGCTAACACTTGGTTCAAGAATCATGAAAGAAGGTTGTACACATGGAAGAACCCTGGAGATACTAAAAGGTTGCAGATAGATTGTATAATGGTAAGACAGAGATTTAGGAACCAGATTTTAAATTGTAAGACATTTCCAGGAGCAGATGTGGACCCTGACTACAATCTATTGGTTATGAACTGTAGATTAAAACTGAAGAAACTGCAAAAAGGTGGGAATTTAAGGAGATGGGACCTGTATAAACTGAAAGAACCAGAGGTTGTACAGAGTATCAGGGAGAGCATAAGGGAACAATTGACAGGAATGGGGGAAAGAAATACAGTAGAAGAAGAATAGGTAGCTTTGAAGGATGAAGCAGTGAAGGCAGCTGACGATCAAGTAGGTAAAAAGACGAGGGCTGGTAGAAATCCTTGGGTAATAGAAGACATATTGAATTTAACTGATGAGAGGAGAAAATATAAAAATGCAGTAAATGAAGCAGGCAAAAGTGAATACAAACGTCTAAAAAATGAGATCGAGAGGACGTGCAAAACTGTTAAGCAGGGATGGCTAGAGGGCAAATGTAAGGGTGTAGAGGCTTATCTCACTAGGGGTAAGATAGATACTGCCTACAGGAAAATTAAAGAGACCTTTGGAGAAAAGAGAACCACTTGTATGAATATCAAGAGCTGTGATGGAAACCCAGTTCCAAACAAAGAAGGGAAAGCAGAAAGGTGGAAGGAGTATATAGAGGGTCTATACAAGGGCGATGTACTTGAGGACAATATTATGGAAATGGAAGAGGATGTAGATGAAGATGAAATGGGAGATACAATACTGTGTGAAGAGTTTGACAGAGCACTGAAAGACCTGAGTCGAAACAAGGCCCTGGGAGTAGACAACATTCCATTAGAACTACTGACGGCCTTGGGAGAGCCAGTCCTGACGAAACTCCACCATCTGGTGAGCAAGATGTATGAGACAGGCGAAATACCCTCAGACTTCAAGAAGAATATAATAATTCCAATCCCAAAGAAAGCAGGTGTTGATAGATGTGAAAATTACCAAACTATCAGTTTAATAAGCCACGAAAAACTGGTAGAAGCCGACCTCGGGGAAGATCAGTTTGGATTCCGTAGAAATGTTGGAACACGTGAGGCAATACTAACCTTACGCCTTATCTTAGAAGAAAGATTAAGGAAAGGAAAACCTATGTTTCTATCATTTGTAGACTTAGAGAAAGCTGTTGACAATGTTGACTGGAATACTCTCTTTCAAATTCTAAAGGTGGCAGGGGTAAAATACAGGGAGCGAAAGGCTATTTACAATTTGTACAGAAACCAGATGGCAGTTATCAGAGTCGAGGGGCATGAAAGGGAAGCAGTGGTTGGGAAGGGAGTCAGACAGGGTTGTAGCCTGTCCCCGATGTTATTCAATATGTATATTGAGCAAGTAGTAAAGGAAACAAAAGAAAAATTCGGAGTAGGTATTAAAATCCATGGAGAAGAAATAAAAACTTTGAGGTTAGCTGATGACATTGTAATTCTGTCAGAGACAGCAAAGGACTTGGAAGAGCAGTTGAACGGAATGGACAGTGTGTTGAAAGAAGGGTATAAGATTAACACCAACAAAAGCAAAACGAGGATAATGGAATGTAGTCGAATTAAGTCGGGTGATGTTGAGGGTATTAGATTAGGAAATGAGACATTTAAAGTAGTAAAGGAGTTTTGATATTTGGGCAGCAAAATAACTGATGATGGTCGAAGTAGAGAGGATATAAAATGTAGACTGACAATGGCAAGGAAAGCGTTTCTGAAGAAGAGAAATTTGTTAACATCGAATATAGATTTGAGTGTCAGGAAGTCATTTCTGAAAGAATTTGTATGGAGTGTAGCCATGTATGGAAGTGAAACATGGACGATAAACAGTTTGGACAAGAAGAGAATACAAACTTTCGAAATGTGGTGCTACAGAAGAATGCTGAAGGTTAGATGGGTAGATCACGTAACTAATGAGGAGGTATTGAATAGAATTTTGGAGAAGAGGAGTTTGTGCCACAACTTGACAAGAAGAAGGGACCAGTTGGTAGGACATGTTCTGAGGCATCAACGGATCACAAATTTAATATTGGAGGGCAGTGTGGAGGGTAAAAATCATAGAGGGAGACCAAGAGATGAATACACTAAGCAGATTCAGAAGGATGTATGTTGCAGTAAGTACTGGGAGATGAAGGAGCTTGCACAGGATAGAGTAGCATGGAGAGCTGCATCAAACCAGACTCAGGACTGAAGACCACAACAACAACGTGAGGCAGCATTGGTTATGGCCACAGCAGCAACAGGTCGCATCAGAACAGCAGAAAATAGGACCCTTCTGTGTAGCCTGTGCTGCTTCATCCAACTTGAATGTGCTACATGCCTGAAGTGTTGGGCTGTTTGCAGCAAGTGTTGAAAGAAAGGTCACATTGCATCAGTGTGCAACTCCTCTTCCAATATTATGTAATTGGATAGATATAAAATCTACTCACCAAGCAGCAGCAGAACACATGCATAAAAGACTGTTGTAATTGCCAGGCTTTTTGAGCCAGTGGCTCCTTCTTCAGGCAGAAGCATTGAAGGGGAAGGAAGAAGGGTGAAGGTAAAGGACTGGAGAGGTCTAGGAAAAGGGGTGGATTTTAGGAAAGCCACTAAGAATCACGGGTCAAGGGAGACTTACCATACAGGACGAGAAGGAAAGACTGATTGTTGGTGACTGCAACCTGTCCCATACATCTTGCCACCACCATCTTCTCCAGTCTGGTCACAAACGTCACCTTTCTCATTAAAAGGAGGGCTACCTGTGAAACCAGTCATGTGTCTACAAGCTGAGCTGCAACCACTGTGCTGCATTCTACATGGGAATGACAAACATCAAGCTGTCTGTCCACATGAATGGCCACCGACAAACTGTGGCCAAGAAACAATTGGGCCACCCAGTTGCTGAACACGCTGCCGAACATGATATCCTTCATTTCAGTGACTGCTTCACAATATGTGCAATATGTGCCACATGGATCCTTCCCATCAACACCAGCTTTCTGAATTGTGCAAGTAGGAACTTTCCCTGCAATACATACTTTGTTCCTATAACCCTCCAGGCCTCGACCTTCGTTAGTCACTGTCCTCACCCATCCAGCCCCTTCCTTCCCTGTTCCCATTCCAGCAGTACACAGCCATCATTCCACCATCACACCCAGTCTTTTTACTTCTCTCCTTTTCCGCTACCTCTCCCCTGCCCCCCCCCCCTCCCCCTCCCGCAATTTTCCCCTGCCCTGTGTCTAACGTGCAGCGCTTCACTGTCTGCCACCCATACTGTATTACCTCTCCCCTGCCTGCCCCAGCCTCCTCCTTACCCCCACCCAGTCACCACTCACATCATGTACTGGTGCTGCTGCTCACAGTGTGGTTTCAGTTGTCTGAGACTGTGTGTGTGTGTGTGTGTGTGTTGTTGACGAAGGGTTTAACAGACAAAAGCTTTAATTGTGACAGTCATTTTGTAGTGCCTATCTGCAATTCAGCATCTCCGCTATATGGTGATTGGTATTTAATTAAGTATTTCCATTAGCATTTCAATATTTAATTCACTTACTTTGAATTTTCTTCTGAAAACCATAATCAAACACTCTACCCACGAAGCAAACAGCAGTTCTCATGAATTATCATGTCACAGTGGTTTATTAGTGAAACCATAAACAATTTTTTTGTTTAGATCACAAATGTACAAGAAATAGGTTTCACAAAAATTTTATTTTTATCTAAGACACCAACCTTTGATGACATACAATATCAACACCAACTTGAAAGATAATATAGTGGATATCACTATATATGTAATTAAAGAGCCTACAATACATCTGACACCGGGGTATTCAGTACAATTAAGTGCTTTCATTGCCTATGTGCACAAACGTAATGCCCATGCCAGCAGTGAGTCGAGTTTCTTGATAACAGAAGCTAGAAAAGCAGTTCAAGGTAAAATCAGTTCATGGTGATCACTGATACTGAAATATTGTATATCTAGAATGTTCTAAACTGTTCAGTGAAGTGAATGTTGAAATTTAAACATAGTGACATGATGGTTTCATAGGAAATACTCAGGTGAACAAGAAAGAGACATATATAATGATAGAAAATATTCAGTATCCCAACGGCAATGATATATGTGAAGTCGAATTCATATTGTAACGTATTTGTTGTTTATAATTTTTTGTTATGTAATTTTACTATTCACACACAACCATAAAAAAGTGCAATTTATTTTGTACCATTAATGGCACAGGAAGAAATTGGCAGCAATGGCAGCCTTCATGTATGAGGGAACAGGAATGCTACTAGACATATTCACTATCAAGTTGGTGGCCACAAGGATGAAGAAGTTGTCAAAAGTACAAGCGTACTTTTGTTAACAATGTAGAAAGAAAAAAATATGTAATATGTATTGACAAAACTTTCAGCCTGAATTGAGATCTTGAAAGATCAAGAGTTGTAATCTGATCCTGTTAGTAGCACTTATTACGTTACACGAAGCTGTATGCATTGTGTTCCAATAAAACTTTTGTGAAGTTGGTGTTCTGATATATTCTGAAAATTTTGTGAAGAGAATCTGTGAAGAAGTGGTTCTGGAATAGTAATGACGTATTACAAACACAAGATTCAAATTGACACTAATGAAAAAATAAAAGTTATCTTTGGTTTTTAGTACTTTATCCAAGTGAGCAAATGGATTTTATGAACCTGACTGGTGATAGCGAAAGTGATCACTGATACTGAAATATTGTTTAGCTAGAACATTCTCAATTGTTCTGTGAAGTGAATTTTTAAACACTATCTGCATTTTATTTGAAAGGAGAATATTATGTATCAAAGAGTATACCTTTCAATTGCACGGAAGCAATGATGATCTCTGGTGAACACAAATTATGTGGCTTATAAATAAAAAGTGCAAATATTTGAAATTTCATGGTATTATAGACCCCTATCTCTCAGATAAATGAAGAATATTTACCATTAACAAGCCAATCATTATAAAGAAACAGATAATATACCAATTAAGTGTTTTAAGAGAACAAAGATACTGTGACTAGCTGAGTTGATGTATCGTAAGCGTAATCTCTGTTCAGTATAGCAATGGGGAAATCAATGAATCCAGTTGTAATGATTTGGTTTGTGAAAATAACAGTATTTACCCAGTACATTATTGAGGTAATATCCACATTCAGGATGTAAAAGTATACAGGAATCTCTCAGCATTAAATTATCTTCGGATGTATGTGAGATATGATATTTGTGGGTGCAATTTATGACCTGATGAAGAGTAGATACGTCACCTTAAATACATACTGCAGAATAACAAGCTATCCCACATTAAAAAGATGATACCAATACATGTACTGACTGCAACATAGGACAGATATGAATACTTTTGGAGTAAAGGAGACCGCTCACCAAAAAGCGTAAGTGTTGAGTTGTCAATAAGCACACACAAAAGAAAGAAAACTTCCTAGTTTTTTTGGAGATATCCTTTGGCGAGCTAGAGTAAAAACTGCAAAAACTAGCACGTTTTCTGTGCCTCGACACCTGTGCTTTTCAATGAGTGGTCTCCTTTAATCCAAAAGTATTTGCACTCTACAAGAACTTTCCTACACACTTGTAGGACAGATTCAGTAATTTCTTTACGAATGCTGAAGCTTTTTTCATTAACAGTGAGTAGGCCATCTGAGGACCACGTTTCTATTTCAGTTCTTCATTCTTTTCTTTTCTTTCAGTATGCTTTCAGATCTTCACTACATTTCTTCTTTCTTCTTGCTATCTTCTGACCATTTTGAAGCAGTCTTTTTAGCTACCCTGTCTTGAAATCCTTCCATTTTCAACACTTTTTCCCAAAAGGCTTCTCCATTGTTTATATCATGTTTTTATATTTTTTCCTTCTAAATTCTTATTTACTTCACTGACCCAGCTTCTTGTGGATATCTTACCCCACAAATACTTGAAAATCTTATTAGTAAATCTGCTATCTTGAATTCAAATAAATGTCCAAAATACACAAGCTGTCTTTTTCTCATTATGTTTGAAATATTTTCTATATTTTGGTACATTTCAACATTACTTTGTAATTTTTAACCTTCTGCTGTGTTTTGTGGTCATAATATTTTCCTTATAATTCACCTTTCTAGTACTTCTAATTTACCTAAATTATAGTTTAATGCCAGGCATTTGCTTGTATATAGGCATTCTGGCTTCATTATTGTGTTGTAATGCCTTATTTTTGCATTTTTGGATAGGCACTTTTTATTGTAGAGGTCTTTGGTGATTCCACATGCTCTTCCTGTTTTATGCAGCCTTTCCTCTATTGGAGATTTTTCCTAAACATTTTCTTGGATTATCTCCCCGAGATATTTGAATTTTTTATCCTGTCTAATCTTATTGGCAAAATGTTGAGTTCAACAAGTTTTTTGTTCCAAATTCTCATTGTTTTCTCTAACACACAACTAGAAGAAACTGGGGATAGGCTATCACCTTGTCATATGTGTTTTTATTTTAAAAGGCAGTGAAATTTTACTTTACAGACTGTATCGGTAAGTGTTTCACAGATTAGGTTTACCAGTTTATACTTTACACCAAATGCTCAAATCATTTTATCTGTAGTTCCTCTGCCAACAGAATCAAAAGCCTTTTTGAAATCCATAAATGTAACTACAGTCTCCTTTGAATTAAATAATCTGTCAAAAATTACTGACTCAAGATTAAATATTTGTCCTGAGCATGGCTTTCCCTTCTTAAAACCACCTTGATATTCACTAAATCAGTGTCTAATGTTGTTTCTATTCTGCTCAATAAAATCTTGGAAAATATTTTATACACTACTGGCAGTAAAGAGATTCTTCTGTGGTTCTTCACATCCTGTTTATTACCTTCTTTGTGGAATGGATGTATCATGAAACCTTCCATTCCTCTGGGATTTTTTTCTGTTTTCCAGATTTTTTTCAAAGAGTAAATTTTGCTCCTTTGCTATATCTGGCAAGGACCACTTCAAAAGTTCAGTTGTAATAGAATCTTCTCTGTAGCTCTGTTGTTTCTGAGGGTTTCAATTACTTCTTCAATTTATTCTATAGGTGGTGATAAATCTTCTTCCAAACTTTCATTTACATCTGACAACTCCAATTTATGACTTGGTTCAGGACACTTCAGAAGCTGACGAAAATATCTTGCTAGTATTTCACAATTTTTAGTAGTGTTTAACCCAAATCTGCTACTTCCATTTTTGAAACAGACATTTGGGGTTGGTACACCTTTAATTTAGTCTTAAAAGTTTGATAAAAGTCGCAAGTACTATTTATTGCAAAGTTTTTGTCTATTTCCAAAACTTTCTCCTTTTCAAAGGTTCATTTGGTATTTCTGATTAACCTGATTGAGCATCTCTATTTTTCCCATTTTTTAGCCCTCTCCATTCCACCATATTTTCCTTTTGACCCAAATGTTTTCTGTGCACCATTATTAATTGCTTTGGATATTTCTTGCCAGTTACCATGTTTAGACACTTTAATTCTGTCTTGATAGTTTTTAATTGTGTTTGTTATAGTAAGTATGTCTGTTTTACATGTCATTAACCTTTGTGACTTTCTTTTTTCTTATTAGATAGGAGTTTGACTAATTTTAGAGATGTTATGATCAGATTGAGATTCACCATTCGTTACTACTTTCACGTTCATAATTTCCATTGTACTTTTTTTTTATTTTTCTTTTCTTTTTTGCAATAGCCACATGATCTAACTGAAATTCTCCTAACATGGGGTTGGAAGATACTCATTCAGCTTTCCTTGGGAGTTTCATAAAGAAGGCTGACATTAGTTTCGGGTGAGAGCTCTGACACAAACTGATTAGCCTCATACCATTTGTGTTGGTTCTTCTATGAGCTGAGTATTGTCCTACTATATTTCTAAATCTCTTTTCTCGGTCTACTTGCACACTGAAGTTGTCTAATAGTAATATGGTATTCATCTTTGGAATTTTTCATATTTCAGTTTCTAATAGATCCCAAAATTCCTCTGTTCTTTGTGGATTTTTCCTGTTGCCTTCATTTATTGGTGTATGACAATTAACAAATGTGTATGTCTTGTTTTTGCATTTAATTGATGGAAAAGATATTCTCTCTGAGGTGGTTTTAAATTCTCTTACATTTACTGTTGTACTTTTATGAACAAGGAGAGCTGTACCCCATAAAGGCAGCATCCGATTAATAATTTTGATTACTTGTTTGTCTTTGAGGATCTGTATTTACAAGTATGTGCTAGATTTTCATCTAGGAACCTTGTTTCTTGAACTGCTAAGATTTGAATTTTGTTTCTCTCTGAAAGTATTTTGAGGTCTTTATGTTTACCAGACTTGAGTAGAGAACTTACATTTAAAGTGAAGCTTTACATTTGAATTTTTATTTTGACTCATCTCCATGAAATAAGAGCTTGTAAAAATTTGCCTTCTGCCAACAAAATATTAATTACCAAGATGTACGATAGTCGAAGTCGCTCCTGCAGTAGGGTCCATGCAGGCACATGGCAGACGAGGGGAGGGAGAGGGGGGTGTTATTAGTTATTTGGAGCACCAATGTTAGGTGCATTCTAGAGCCCCTTATGCATATAGCGTTCAGGCTGGAAAGAAAGCTTATAAGGGGCTTGTTTGCCTGATTCTTGAGTACTGTTCATCTCTCTGGGACCCTATCAGGTAGGACTGATGAGGAGATGAAGAAGATCCAATGAAGAGCAGCGCGTTTTGTCACGGGTTCATTTAGCTGGCGAGAGAGCGTTACAGAGATGCTAAATAAACTCCACTGGCAGACATTACAAGAGGCGCGTTGTGCATCATGGAGAAACCCTACATACATCTCGCGTATGACCACGAGGAGGAAATTCGAGAAATTAGAGCCAATACAGAGCCTTACTGACAATCATTCTTGCCACGCACTATTCGTGAGTGGAACACAGTTGGAGGGATCACACAGTGGTACCGAAAGCACCCTTCGCCACACATCATTAGGTGGCTTGTGGAGTATGATGTAGATGTAGATGAGAGCCAATGTTCACTCAGTATGTCTGCTGGGGAGCCTCAGCCGAGATGTGGAGGTGGGCTTGCCAATGGCCATCAAGCAGGCAGGGTGCTGTTGTCTGCAAGTTGTGGTTAACGTCGGCACCAACGATGCCTGTTTCATGGGTTCTGAGCCGAACCTCAGTTTGTACAAGTGGCTGGCGGAGCTGGTGAAGACAGCTGGCATCGTGCACAGGGTGCAAGCAGAGGTTGCAATTTGCAGCATTGTTCCCAGAGTTGATCGGGGTTTTGATCAGGGTTCTTTGGTTTGGAGTCAAGTGTAGGGTCTGAGCCAAAGACTTCGACAAGTCTGTGCCAGTCTTAGCTGCTGATTTCTAGGCCTGCACTATCATGTGGGAATTTGTAGGACTCCCCTAGATAGGTCAAGGGTGCACTACACAAAGGAAGCAGCTACTCGGGTAGCAAAGTAGTTGTGGAGTGCGCATGAAGGTTTTTTTAGGCTAGATAGTAGTTTGAGATGCTCTGATGAACACTCACCAGTCGACATGCAGCAAGGGAGGTCAGACAGCATTCAAAATAAAGACACTTTGACTGTTAAAATTTTTATCAGTAAACTGTCGAAGTATTCATAATAAAGTTCCCGAATTTACTGCCCTCCAGAAAAGTTCTCACGCTCAAATTATTCTTGCAACCAAAACCTGGCTGCGATATTTAACGAGTTGTGGAATGTATATCAGAAAGAGATCAGAGTCTATAGGAGACGGAATGTTCATTACAGCTGATAAAAATATTGTCTCTTTTGAGGTCAAAATTGGGTGTGACAGTGAAGTCATCTAGTCGCGTGTAGCAGACGTGGGTGAAACCAAGTTAATTGTTGGATGTCTTTACTGGCCATCTGATTCTACTGTGGCAGTTCCAGAGTACTTTAAAGGAAGTCTATGGTCAATAGTGCGTAAACATCCAGATCATACAAGACTAGTTGGAGGCAACTTTAACCTACCGAGTATAGACTGGGATGTCGATGAATTCATTGCAGGGAGTACGGACAGACAGTCATGTGAAGTACTTATGAACACGTTTTCTCAAAACTGTCATCTGCAGCTAGCTTGGCAGCCCACACACAATGGAAATATCTTATACCTTGTAGCTCGAATAGGTCGGACCTTATTGACATCAATACAGAAATAGGGATTCGTGATCACGACATCATCACAGCAACAATGATTAAGAAAGTTAATAAATCTGTCAAGAAGGCTACATAGAGCAGATAAACTGTTGTCAGCATCACACTATAGACCTTGAATTAGAATCAATTCCAGTAAGATGGATGTAGAGGAATTATGGGCAAAGTTTAAACAGACTGTAAATTGTGGCCTGGAGAGTTATGTGCCTAGTAATTGTAAATCATGGTCTGGAGAGTTATGTGCCTAGTAATTGTAAATCATGGTCTGGAGAGTTATGTGCCTAGTAATTGTAAATCGTGGTCTGGAGAGGTATGTGCCTAGTAAGTGGATGAAGTATGGGAACGGCCCACTATGGTTTAGTAACAAAAGTCGAAGGATGCTGAGGAAGCAGAGGCTGTAGCACTCTTGGATCAAAAGGGAACACACAAATGACAACAAGCAAAGGTCAGTAGAGACTTGTGCGTCTGTAAAAAAATCTATGTGTGACACATACAACAACTACCACCCTCACACCTTAGCAAAAGATCTGGCACAGAACTCGAAAAAATTCTGGTCTTACATAAAATCGCTAAACTGGTCTAAGGCTTCCATTCAGTCCCTTGTTGACCAGTTTGGTGTGGCAGTTGAAGATAGCAAAAAGAAAGCTGAAGTCTTAAATTTCACGTTCAAGAACTCATTCGCACAGGAGCATTGTACAAACATAGTCATTTGACCATCATATGGACTCTTGTATGTACAACACAGTATTCCTCGCATAGAGACACAACTGAAAAACTTGAAAGCAAATAAATCACCAGGTCCAGATGGAAACCCAATTTGATTTTTCAAAGCATACTGTACAACATTGGCCCCTTAACTAACTTGCATTTATCAAGAATCTCTCACCCAGCACAAATTCCCAAGCAACTGGAAAAAAGCACGGGTATGTAAGAAGGGTAAAAGACGGGCTTGCAAAATTACAGACTAATATCCTTAACTTCTGTTTACTGCAGAATCCTTGAACATATTCTCAGTTTGAATACAATACACATTCTAGACACTGAGAAGCTTGTGTCCATGAATCAGCATGGTCTTAGAAAGCATTGCTCATGCCAAACTCAGCTTGCCCTTTTCTCACATGATATATACTGCAAAGTATGGATGAAGGGCAAAAGGCAGATTCCATATTACTAGATTTCTGGAAAGCATTCGACACAGCACCCAATTGCAGGTTGTTAATGAAGGTACGAGCATATGAAGTAAGTTCCCACATATGGTTCAAAGCACTATGGGAGTTAAAATCAAAAGTCATCAGTCCCCTATACTTAGAACTACTTAAACCTAACTAACCTAAGGACACCACACACATCCATGCCTGAGGCAGGATTTGAACCTGTGACCATAGCAGGAGCGCGGTTATGGACTGATGCACCTAGAACCACTCAGTCACAGTGGCTGGCTCCCACATATGTAAGTGGCTTGAAAGCTTCTTTAATAATAGAACCCAATACGTTTTCCTCAATGGCAAGTGTTCATCAGAGACGAGAGTATCATCAGAGTGCCCCAGGCAAATGTGATAGGACCACTGTCGTTCTCTATTTAACAACAAAAATAATCGAGTACTGAAAATATATGTAATTGGATAGGTAAAAAAATATACTCACCAAGCAGTGGCAGGAGAAAACACACGTAAGAAGGTTTAACTTATGCAAGCTTTTGGAGACAGTGGCTCCTTCCGGCAGAAGAGTTGAAGAGGAAGGAAGAGGAGTGAAGGAAAAGTACTTGCAAGGTTTAGGAAACAGGGTACAGATCAGGTAAGTCATCCTAAACCCTCGCTCTGGGGAGACTTACTGGATGGGTTGAGAAGGAGATTAATTGTTGGGGAGTGAACCAGATGAGATTTGAAAACCTGAGAGCTTAAAAGTGGAAGACAGGGTAATATGCAATGCAGAGATTACTACTAAAACATCATGGACAAGTTAATAAGAGTGACAAGCTAAGTGCACTGTATGTAACAGAGGTGGGAGGGGGGACAGCGAAAAATACACAGGTCAGAAAACGAAAGATGTAGAAAACTTAAATTGACTGAAGAAAGGAGTACTTACTGTGAAGAAATGCTGAGATGGAAGAAATTAACATAAATTAAGGCCAGGCGGGTGGCAAGAACCAAGGACATGTTGTAGTGCTAGTTCCCACATGCAGGGTTCTGAGAATCTGGTGTGTGGGGGGAAGAATCCAGATGGCATGTGTGGTGAAACAGGCTCTGAGATCATGACTATCACGTTGTGGAGCATGCTCTGCAACAGGATGTTTTGTATTGCCAGTATATACCATCGGCCTATGCCCATTCATCCTGACTGATAACTGTGTGGTAAATTAAAAGGAAGGTCAGCATTGGCCGTAATGATGTTTTATTGATAGCAGAATCGATTTTCAATCCTTAGTGATCATCTCCAGTGCTGTACAAATTAAACTCAGACACTGGTATCAAGTTATCAGTAACCAAAGCTGAGAAGTGAACACAGTTATTGTGATCTCTTCTCAGTTTTAGTTATTGATAACTTGATACCAGTGTCTGAGTTTAATTTGTACAGCACTGGAGACGATCACTAAGTGATCGAAACTCGATTCTGCTATCAACAAAACATCAATATTACGGCCAACACTGACCTTCCTTTTAATTTAACATATATGGTCGTTGTGCACACAACACTCCATGGAGTCGCCAATCAAACTGTATGGTAGCCATGTTGACATAAAATGCTGAACAGTGTTTACGTAACAGCTGGTATATGACATGTGGTTTTACAGGTGACTGGAGAAAAATGCAAGGTGACTTAGACAAAATTTCCAGTTGGTGCGATGAATGGCTGCCAGCCCTAAATGCGGCAAAAAGTAAGCTGATGCGGATGAATAGGAAGATCAGAACTGTAAGGTTCAGATACAGTTTTACTAGTGTCCTGCCTGACACAGTCCCATCATTTAAATATCTAGGCGCAACATTGCAAAGCAATATGAGGTAGAATGAGCATGTGAGAACTGTGGGAGGGAGAGCGAATGGTCAACTTTGACTTATTGGGAGAATTTTAGGAAAGAGTGGTTCGCCTGCAAAGGAGACTGCATAAGGGCAGGGGTGCGACCAGTTCTCGTGTACTGCTTGTGTGTTTAGGATTCACAGCACGTCAGATTGAAAGGAGGTGGTGATGGTGATGGTGACGATGATGATGATGATGACAACAACACAAACACCCAGTCCTTGGGCAGAGCAAATCCCTTCATCAGCACCATTCCAAAAAGTCAGCATCCTAATCTCATGGGTTGGGACAAAGGCTGTCCCCAGATGCTGAGCAGTTTATAATGTATTAAAGTTAAAGTTTGCCTGTCTTCCCCACCAATTTAAGGATGAGTACACCCTCATAACAATGGAATCAGTATCTGTGAGGACAGTGGGCAAATCACCACTGAGACTGAGGGCTAATATCAGTATATAGGACACATGTAGCCACAATATGCTGAACTGAAAGTGGCACACCACAAACTTCACAGAGTGGTTGATCTTTCTGCCAGAGGAGGAAGCCATGTGTTAAAAGGACTATGCTTGCTTGGTGGATATATCGGCCACGTTGTTGCCCTGTATCCTAACGTGCCCAGGTACACAGGATAATATCACCTCCTTGCCACTATGTTGGAGCCGCTGTACAGAGTCGTGGATGAGCTGAATCAGTGGGTCTACTGGATACATTTGGTGAAGTGCTTGCAATGCACTAAGAAAGTTGCAACAGGCAAGAAACCTCGTATGGTGATGTCTGTGAACTCTCTCCAGTGCCATCAAAATGCCACATAATTCCACATCATAATTAATAAATTGTTCTGGAAGGTGCACTTTAAACAGCCTAACAGGGAGCACAGTAGAACAACCTAGGACATCCTCTTGCTGTGATCCATCTGTTTAAACAATGATGAAGCTGTGGAACCCACTTAAAATGGATGAAAACAAGGTCGTAAAAACAAAATCTGGAGTACAAGTTTTCTTCTACTGTGTCAAACTCAAAATTACTTTGGGCCTCAGAAGATGCCAAGGCAGCAATGTGTTCCATCCCTGGCTGCGTATTTTGATGCCCGAAAGATCAGGGTCCTTGAGACAATCTGTAGCATGTATCCCAAATGACTTGGTGGCATGGTGCCAATTGCTGAACAGCTGTTCAGAGGTGGGTTGGACCACTGAACTAAATGTCAATGCCTGAGGTGACAAAGAGATTTCCAGAATTTGTACAGCCAAAAGGATGTGACGCTGAATTCAGAAGTGTGGTCCACCAGCCTCTGCGCGCGTGCGCCCACACACACACACACACACACACACACACACACACACACACACACACACTAGGAACTGGGCTGGTCTGAAAGGCTTCAGTCAATATCTCAATGCCCTCTGATCTGTGGACCATGCTGCCATTATCTAAACATTATTGAACAAATTCCCTATATAACTGCAGGAGGTGGGACTTCACGTTCCCATGTTTTTCCACTAAAGCATTTCACAATATTTGTTCGTAGGTCTTTCAGGTGTGTGAGCAAAGTTAATTTAGAGTCAAATAATAAACCAAAAAACTGTCTTGAAAACATAAAATATTGTCCTCCATTGTGAGCACTGGTTGGTTAAAACTTCACCGAGCACGGTTAAAATTGATGCATATAGTTTTCTTGCGTGAGAACTGAAAACCAGTTGTCATGGCCCAAGTTTCCAGCCTCCTAATGGTCAGCTGTTTGCGACCGAACCGCCGAATCTTTCCATCAGTAAATGGGGTATGTTCTCAACTGACTCGGTTGTTTTAACCCCTCCACTGACGGAATGACCCGCTTCCTACTTCCGTATGTATAAAGCCAATACGGACTTGTAGCTGTCACGCCTTTGCGCTTACTGCTACGTATTTTAACCGTAAATAGCTCAGCCCTAATGGTAAGAGTTAGTAGTGGATTCACGTTATTAATCTTTGAAGACAGCACAGCTGCCACAAGCTCAGCTCACTTTTACTCCACTCCTACCCTCGCCATTGCACCACATTAACTAGGTGCTACATGGACCTTGCTAAATTCACTTGCGTATACATTTTTGACCGTTACTCGCCAGTATTTACCTATTGGATTAGTACACTCCTAACCGGACTATTTCTCAAAGAGCTGTGATGATTGAACGGGTTCGATCCACGGCCTACAGTGCCCTACAGTTCACACGGTAACACTGCCTACCTGACCCACTTAACTTGGTAGTGAGCTTATGTATCCAATCACCACTGCTACCAGCAGTGGGTAATCCTATCAGCATGACGAGAGCAGCAGACTTACCGTCGAATCCTCCTGAAAATACTTATAACTACGGTCGCCAGCTCTGAAGGAGCAAAAGAATAAATCAGTTTTTTGGCTCGTTTCAAAGTGAAACGGCTTGAGTTGAATTTTAAACTTAATTCTGAATATTACTATTTCTGATCATTCTAGGTGATTCTACAAAGCAAATACTCTCTCAATTTCTGTGAGTTGGCTTGGTAATTACCACCAAGACAATTTATGCAACTTAGGTTAACAAAATTCTATCCTTCAACTTATTTAATGATTTTGGATATTACTCTTTGGACAATTGCTATAGAATTAGTTAAGTGACTTTACTTGAAAGGTTACTCAGAAAAATTTAAGTAACTATAAATAGGCGACTCATTCTGGTGTGACCATTGCTCTTTTCAATATTCTTATACGCTAAAGTATTCTACACCCAAAAGAATCGTAAATGAAAGAGGCGATGGTGGCCTCAGTCTGATTTCACTACACTATGTTTCAGGTTACTACACTTTACAATGAACAACATGCGTTGTAATTTTACTCATTACTATATTCTGTCTTCTGCACTTGCACAAAAGAAAACTGGTATTCTCCTTTTACATGTATACAAAGTTCGACTTAACAATTGCAAGCAGTCTTGCCTTGGGTAGACGTGTCGGTGCTGGTGGTGAGATGCAGGTGGCTAACGCAGCTCTTCACGCCTCATGCCCTTAATGGCGGCTGGAACTACGAGCTGTAGCACTCGTATAAGCTACTGCACGTCCGCCATAAAATCTGGGTGCAGGAACTCTTACAATCAGCCCCAGTGGCATAGAGACGGCTTCGACAACCATTCGTCGCGTTCCACTCCACAAACGGCGACGGTATTCGCCTCTTCGCTGTTGCACAATCACTTTTGCGTGAGCACAGTTACGCACGTCCGGTCACGTCAACACTCCCCAGGCCATTCCATTGTTCAGTCCCTGTGTCTCCAGCTACCTCTAGCTACGCTCGTATCACCAAGAGTGGGGGCGTTCCCCTACCACCTTTTCACCGAAATCATTTAGTATTTAAGAATATTTATATTTATTACCCTGGAGTTCATACCAGTCATAATAATTTACTACTAGCACTTTATAACATTAAATCATACAGTAATAGCTTATAATTACCAAGAAAAAGAATACATTTGACTCCGATAGCTTAGCGCATTGTCTGAGACAGCGCTAATTCCCAGTTTCGCCAATAGATGGCATCAGGGTGCACTCCCTGGCAGCCTCACACCAGCGCGCCCGTTTCCGACGCGCGGGCTCCAAATTACTGTCAGCCCACCATTATTTCAGTTCCGTTACATGTTGTTACCTGATTGTTGCTAGAAGATCTGAGGAAGAGTAGAAGATTGAAAAGTCATCCACAAACAACGAGCATTCGACAGGGCTCCTGACTGCACAGGAAATGCCACTGATAGCGATGGTAAACAATGCGACAGTGAGGACTCTGACTTGGGGGACCCCATTCTCTGGAACACCACAGTCAGACATGGCATCACCAATCAAAAATGTCAGTCCTCGAAAAAGGATTGGATAAGAAGAGGCAGGCATCCACGTAATCACCACTCGTGAATTTGGCGAAGGATGTTGTACCTCCAAGAAGTGTCATATGCTTTTTCGAGGTCGGAAAACACACAAACCAAATAGTTTCATCATAAGAGGGACTCCTGTGTCACTGTCTCCAGTAGAATTAAGTTGTCAAGGGTGGAATGGTAGCATCTGAAACTGCACTGGGAAAGGCTCAGGTGACATCAGGATTCTAATACCCAGATGAGGTGGCGGTTGACCATGCGTTCAAGAATCTTACCCATATAACTGGTAAGGGCTACACTCAGGTAACTGTTAGAGGCATTACAGACACTGCCTAGTTTCCAGAATGGAATTAATATTGCCTCCTTCCAAGTCGTGGGGTACTGTCCATCAAACCAGATCTGACTGAAACAAGAGAGCTGTGCTTTCACTTCAGGGCACAGATGACAAAGCATGGCATAATAGATCTCACCAGGTCCTGGAGCAGTGTCTCTGGCTGCAGACAAAGCTGATTCCAGTTCCCACATGGAGACTGGAGGTTTGTAGTCTTCCTCTTCATGTGAGAAGAAAAAGAGCTTCCTCATCTCTGTAGTTCTATAGAATGCCTGAAAAGAAGGAGCTCATTTGGATGACGCAGTGACAGTAAAGAAGTGTTCAGCTAAAATTTGAGCCATGGCTCCTGGCATGTCCACCAAGACCCCACTACTTGACAAGGCTGTAAGAGGACACATACTACCATTGCCTGAAATCCATCTTATTGATTCCCAAACCTGTGCAGTGGAAGTGGACCGATTAATGGAAGTCATGAATTCCTTCCAGGAAGCACTCTTCCGTTCTTTTATCACTCACCTTCCAAGTGCTCTCACAGATCTTAAGGTATGAAGATTTTTTGTACTCGGACAGTGTTTGTAGTTTCGCAGAGCTGTTCGTCTGGCCTCAATTGCCAAATGACAGTTGTCATTCCACCAAGGTACAGGCCGTTATCTGAGGTGGTGACTAGTCCAGGGGGTTGGATTCTACAGCAGCTTGTTGGATCTCACAAGCAATATGGGCCACCGTCTCCTGTGGACAATCCTTTTGTTCAAAAATAGCTTGCCGACCGTACTACACTACTGGCCATTAAAATTGCTACATGACGATGATGATGTGTTACAGAGGCGAAATTTAACCGACAGGAAGAAGATGCTGTGATATGCAAATGATTAACTTTTCAGAGCATTCACACAAGGTTGGCACTGGTGGTGACACCTACAACGTACTGACATGAGGAAAGTTTCCAACCGATTTCTCATACACAAACAGCAGTTGACCAGCATTGCCTGGTGAAAGGTTGTGATGCCTCGTGTAAGGAGGAGAAATGTGTACCATCATGTTTCCGACTTTGATAAAGGTCGGATTGTAGCCTATCATGATTACGGTTTATCGTATCCCGACATTGCTGCTCGCGTTGGTCGAGATCCAATGACTGTTAGCAGAATATGGAATCGGTGCGTTCAGGAGGGTAATACAAAATGACTTGCTGGATCCCAACGGCCTCGTATCACTAGCAGTCGAGATGACAGGCATCTTATCCGCATGGCTGTAATGGATCGTACAGCCACGTCTCGATCCCTGAGTCAACAGATGGGGACGTTTGCAAGACAACAACCATCTGCACAGAAAGTTCGATATTTGCAGAAGCATGGACTATCAGCTCGGAGACCGTGGCTGCGGTTACCCTTGACGCTGCATCACAGACAGGAGCGCCAGCGATGGTGTACTCAATGACGAACCTAGGTGCACGAATGGCAAAATGTCATTTTTTTGGATGAATCCAGGTCTTGTTTACAGCATCATGATGGTCGCATCCGTGTTTGGTGACATTGCGGTGAACGCACATTGGAAACCCTACATTTCAGCAGGATAATGCACATCTGCATGATGCAGGTCCTGTACGGGCCTTTCTGGATACAGATAATGTTCGACTGCTGCCCTGGCCAGCACATTGTCCAGATCTCTCACCAGTTGAAAACGTCTGGTCAATGGTGGCCAGAGACTAAGTCCCAATCAAGGTCACGCGCTTTAACACACGCATTCTATAAATACAGTAGCGTACACCAACCAATAACGTATTCTACAAATGCTGAGACTAAGTCCCAATCAAGGTCACGCGCTTCAACACACGTATTCTAGAAATACAGTAGCGTACACCAACCAATAACGTATTCTACAAATGCTGTAGCATTTGTAGAATACGTTATTGGTTGGTGTACGCTACTGTATTTCTAGAATATGTGTGTTAAAGCGCGTGACCTTGATTGGGACTTAGTCTCTGGCGCTGTACGCGTCTCACTGCGCGTGACCTTGATTCGGACTTAGAAATTTTCAGCGTGCCTTATATTTACTTATCTTTAAAGTTTGATTGTGGTCGTCATTGGTCGCGCCAGACCGCTCGTGAATTTTTTTTTTTTTTTTTTTTTTTATTGAATTAAAAGAACTTAATATCTTGTTCATTTTTAGGTTAAGACATTATGGCCTCAATAGAATAAAAACCTCAAAGTCCTGCTCAGACACACAGCCGAAGGCCATCCTATGAAATGGCCTCACAGTAAGTGAGGTCTCCTTCAGGGTGATTAAAACAGGTAATTAGATTAAAGAGTGTTTGTTGGGTGGCTCATCGTATGTAGGTGTGGGGCTCATCACAATATGCCAGTCACTACTCTTGATGATCTGTGGTATTGTGTTGAAGATGCATGGGCAGCTGTACCTGTACACACCATCCAAGCTCTGTTTGACTCAATGCCCAGGCGTATCAAGGCCGTTATTACGGCCAGAGGTGGTTGTTCTGGGTACTGATTTCTCAGGATCTATGCACCCAAACTGCATCAAAATGCAATCACATGTCAGTTCTAGCATAATATATTTGTCCAATGAATACCCGTTTATCACCTGCATTTCTTCTTAGTGTAGCAATTTTAATGGCCAGTAGTGTATTTGTCCAATGAATACCCATTTATAATCTGCATTTCTTCTTGGTGTAGCAATTTCAATGGCCAGTAGTGTACAACCAATTTTCCCTTGGTGTCACCCATCTGCATGGTCTCCTGTCAGCCACGATCCTAGTCGGCACATGGATCCACACTGGGAAGTGGCCATTGGAATAAAAATCTGTAGCTTCTTTCCACTGAACTGAGACTGCAACAGTTGGGGAACAAAAACAAAGATCAATGGCTGAAAAAGACCCTGAAGCTGTGGAAAAGTGTGTCATCTGACCTGCGTTCAGAAGGCAGATGTTCACAGAATGGAGGAGTTGCTCTATCATTTGAACCCTGGAGCAAGTGATAGCAGAGCCCCACAGCACATTGCGTGCATTGAAGTCCCCCATGAAGAGGAAGGGGTATGGGAGTGTCCGGAAGAGTTCTGCTAGTGCATTTGCATCCAAACCATCATTAAGGGCAAGGTACAAAGAACACACTGTAATATTAAACGCTGTGAGAACTTTCACGGCAATTGCCTGCATGGTCATGGTCAGGACAGAAGTGAAGAGGCATCTGTCATCGATGAAAACAGCCACCCCACCTTTAGCCCTGTCTCCAGTAGTATCGTCCTTCCTGTATGGGTGGCAACCCCGTAATGCAGGTGCGTCAGTGACTTAAAGATGCATTTCTTGTAAGCAGCGTTCCTTGTAAGGAGATTCAGTTCCTTGGACCAGGAGCTGTAATTCTTCCAAATGTGAGCGATATCCATTCAAATTCCACTGATTAGCAATGGTTGTTCTTTTCTTCCACCCTCAGAGGCGGTGATTTACCGGGGAGCTCAGGGGAGTGTTAGCCAGTTCCCTGCTCTTGGCTTCCTCTGATTGAAAGTTCATATCCTCAAGAGCATACTCGCCATCAGAGAGGGAGAGAGCTAGCAGATCCGAAGGTTTAACTACTGCGTTCTTGGACTTTGAGCTACTTTTCGAAGGATTTTTTCTTTACTGATGGGAGGAGGTGGTTGCCTGGGTTGTGGGGATGGCTTAGTTGGCTTCTGATGTGGTATGTGGCTTAGGTGGTGTGCCCATTGCTGACAGTTTCCGAATGACTTCAGTTTCAAGTGAAACATATCTCCCAAAGGTACACTGACAAGTGCACATGCTCGTACTTGAATCTGTGGCCTGAGTTTGTGTAGAACTTTACACTTAGGGATTGGCGTCGTAAGGGCTGATGCAAAACAAGTAGCAAATACCGGCAGTTGCACAGCTTTGAAAGCTTTTTTAGATCCACCATAGAATATGCGTCTCTCGAATTTCAACTCCTGAATTTTCCATTCCTCGTCGTAAACCTCACACTTTCTGCTCCACACTGGGTGTTCCCCAGAGCAGTTTACACATTTCGGAGGAAGTGTACAAGAATTGCCCGATTCGTGAGCTGAGCATCCACAATTGCCACACGTAGCCCTACCATTACATCCCATAGTGGCATGGCCAAATGTTTGGCATTTGTAGCATCACATTGGGTTAGGACCAAATGGGCAAACCTTACGACAGTTACAGCATGCAAGGATTTGTTCAGTAATTCCCGAGTACTAAATGTTGGAATAAATGTTGCTGATTTTTCCAATTTGCCATTGGCTCTCCTCATACAGTTCTGCACTTCCGTGACACCCATATTTTTCCGTTCTTCACATAACTCTGCAGGATCCACTCCCATTGAATCAGAGCAGGTAACCACACCCTCACTAAGGGTTAAGGGTGTTACGCAACTCAGATTCGACAAGGTAGTCACCTAAGGCCTTACGTCCCAGGAGCTTACGTTTTTGGGTTAAATTAACAGTTTCAACTAGAAGTGTGCCATTACGAAGTCTTCTGACACTGTTTAGAGACCCAGAAATACCTTCCAATGCCTTGCGAATACAGAAAGGGGAGACCTTCTCAAAGGTTCCCACTGTTCACTTGATTACAATGAAAGTGTTGTGGCAAACTAACGCCCTGTGACTTCTTTTTGGTAGGACTCACCAACCGAGCTCTCTTTGATGAATACCTGACAGTACACTCATCCCGTCAGTAGTAGTAGTAGTAGCGGTAGTAGTTTGATGAGACCATTCCACAGGGATCCCATAAGATGCCAGGGAAACAACTGCCAACCCAGGCAGAGCCCTGCATGCCTGAGCAAGCCTTATGCAACTGGGGGGTGGCAGGTGCCCCAGAGGTTGCCTACTAGAGACTGTTTTATCCCAACAGCCATTCACCTTATCAGCACGTAGCACACCTTGAGGTTGAGGTTTTTTTATAGGGGTGTGCCTTCCTCATAGTTCAGGCAGTGAAGCCAAGACCCCCATTCTCCAAAACACGCAAATTCCACCGCTGTGCCGCACGGTGGTCACTGAAGCATGCTCAGAGCTTATGGTGACAGAGGGCTGACGGTGCTTACCAATCCCCAGCTCAGGAACCCTGGGGCTGCCAAGCCCATACACAGCAAACGAATGCTGAGGCCCTGAGGGGACATTAAAGGAAGACATCGAAGCAACTCAGAGGCAGGCTGCTAGATTTGTTCCTGGTAGGTTCAAACAACATATAAGTGTTATGGAGATGCCCTTTTTTTTTTTGGTCTTCAGTCTACTGACTGGTTTGATGCGGCCCGCCACGAATTCCGTCATCTCAGAGTAGCACTTAAATCCTACATCCTCAATTATTTGCTTGACATATTCTCTGTCTTCCTCTACAGTTTTTGCCCTCCACAGCTCCCTCTAGTACCATGGAAGTCATTCCCTCATGTCTTAGCAGATGTCCTATCATCCTGTCCCTTCTCCTTATCAGTGTTTTCCATATATCCCTTTCCTCTCCGATTCTATGTAGAACCTCCTCATTCCTTATCTTATTAGCCAACCTAATTTTCAACATTCGTCTATAGCACCACATCTCAAATGCTTCGATTCTCTTCTGTTCCGGTTTTCCCACAGTCCATGTTTCACTACCATACAATGCTGTACTCCAGACGTACATCCTCAGAAATTTCTTCCTCAAATTAAGGCCGGTATTTGATATTAGTACACTTCTCTTGGCCAGAAATGCCTTTTTTGCCCTAGCGAGTCTGCTTTTGATGTCCTTGCTCCGTCCGTCATTGGATATTTTACTGCCTAGGTAGCAGAATTCCTTAACTTCATTGACTTCGTGACCATCAATCCTGATGTTAAGTTTCTCGCTGTTCTCATTTCTACTACTTCTCATTACCTTCGTCTTTCTCCGATTTACTCTCAAACCATACTGTGTACTCATTAGACTGTTCATTCCATTCAGCAGATCACTTAATTCTTCTTCACTTTCACTCAGGATAGCAATGTCATCAGCGAATCGTATCATTGATATCCTTTCACCTTGTATTTTAATTCCACTCCTGAACCTTTCTTTTATTTCCATCATTGCTTCCTCGATGTACAGATTGAAGAGTAGGGGCGAAGGGCTACAGCCTTGTCTTACACCCTTCTTAATACGAGCACTTCGTTCTTCATCGTCCACTCTTATTATTCCCTCTTGGTTGTTGTACATATTGCATATGACCCGTCTCTCCCTATAGCTTACCCCTACTTTTTTCAGAATCTCGAACAGCTTGCACCATTTTATATTGTCGAACGCTTTTTCCAGGTCGACAAATGCTATGAAAGTGTCCCGATTTTTCTTTAGCCTTGCTTCCATTATTAGCCGTAACGTCAGAATTGCCTCTCTCGTCCCTTTACTTTTCCTAAAGCCAAATTGATCGTCACCTAGCGCATTCTCAATTTTCTTTTCCATTCTTCTGTATATTATTCTTGTAAGCGGCTTCGATGCATGAGCTGTTAAGCTGATTGTGCGATAATTCTTGCACTTGTCAGCTCTTGCCGTCTTCGGAATTGTGTGGATGATGCTTTTCCGAAAGTCAGATGGTATGTCGCCAGACTCATATATTCTACACACCAACGTGAATAATCGTTTTGTTGCCACTTCCCCCAATGATTTTAGAAATTCTGATGGAATGTTATCTATCCCTTCTGCCTTATTTGACCGTATGTCCTCCAAAGCTCTTTTAAATTCCAATTCTAATACTGGATCCCCTATCTCTTCTAAATCGACTCCTGTTTCTTCTTCTATCACATCAGACAAATCTTCACCCTCATAGAGGCTTTCAATGTATTCTTTCCACCTATCCGCTCTCTCCTCTGCATTTAACAGTGGAATTCCCGTTGCACTCTTAATGTTACCACCGTTGCTTTTAATGTCACCAAAGGTTGTTTTGACTTTCCTGTATGCTGAGTCTGTCCTCCCGACAATCATATCTTTTTCGGTGTCTTCACATTTTTCCTGCAGCCATTTCTTCTTAGCTTCCCTGCACTTCCTATTTATTTCATTCCTCAGCGACTTGTATTTCTGTATTCCTGATTCTCCCGGAACATGTTTGTACTTCCTCCTTTCATCAATCAACTGAAGTATTTCACATGTTACCCATGGTTTCTTCGCAGCTACCTTCTTTGTACCTATGTTTTCCTTCCCAACTTCTGTGATGGCCCTTTTCAGAGATGTCCATTCCTCTTCAACTGTACTGCCTACTGCGCTATTCCTTATTGCTGTATCTATAGCATTAGAGAACTTCAAACATATCTCGTCATTCCTTAGAACTTCCGTATCCCACTTCTTTGCGTATTGATTCTTCCTGCCTAATGTCTTGAACTTCAGCCTACTCTTCATCTCTACTATATTGTGGTCTGAGTCTATATCTGCTCCTGGGTACGCCTTACAATCCAGTGTCTGATTTCGGAATCTCTGTCAGACCATGATGTAATCTAATTGAAATCTTCCCGTATCTCCTGGCCTTTTCCTAGTATACCTCCTCCTCTTGTGATTCTTGAATAGGATATTCACTATTAATAGCTGAAACTTGTTACAGAACTCAATTAGTCTTTCTCCTCTTTGATTCCTTGTCCCAAGCCCATATTCTCCCGTAACCTTTTCTTCTACTCCTTCCCCTACAACTGCATTCCAGTCACCCATGACTATTAGATTTTCGTCCCCCTTTACATACTGCATTACCCTTTCAATATCCTCATACACTTTCTCTATCTGTTCATCTTCAGCTTGCGAAGTCGGCATGTATACCTGAACTATCATTGTCGGTGTTGGTCTGCTGTCGATTCTGATTAGAACAACCCGGTCACTGAACTGTTCACAGTAACACACCCTCTGCCCTACCTTCCTATTCATAACGAATCTTACACCTGTTATACCATTTTCTGCTGCTGTAGATATTACCCGATACTCATCTGACCAGAAATCCTTGTCTTCCTTCCACTTCACTTCACTGACCCCTACTATATCTAGATTGAGCCTTTGCATTTCCCTTTTCGGATTTTCTAGTTTCCCTACCACGTTCAAGCTTCTGACATTCCACACCCCGACTCGTAGAACGTTATCCTTTCGTTGATTATTCAATCTTTTTCTCATGGTAACCTCCCCCTTGGCAGTCCCCTCCCGGAGATCCGAATGGGGGACTATTCCGGAATCTTTTGCCAATGGAGAGGTCATCATGACACTTCAATTACAGGCCACATGTCCTGTGGATACACGTTACGTGTCTTTAATGCAGTGGTTTTCATTGCCATCTGCATCCTCATGTCGTTGATCATTGCTGATTCTTCCACCTTTAGGGGCAATTTCCCACCCCTAGGACAAGAGAGTGCCCTGAACCTCTATCCGCTCCTCCGCCCTCTTTGAAAAGGCCGTTGGCAGAATGAGGCTGACTTCTTATGCCGGAAGTCTTCGGCCGCCAATGCTGATTATTTATCAAAATTTAGTCAGTGGCGGGGATCGAACCTGGGACCGAAGACGTTTTGATTATGAATCAAAGACGCTACCCCTAGACCACGGGTCCTTATGGAGATGCTTAGGGAACTCAAATGGAAATCCCTCGAGGGAAGACAACATTCTTTTCGAGAAACACTATTGAGAAAATGTGGAGAACTGGCATTTGAAGCCAACTGCTGTATGATTCTACTGCCGCCAAGGACCACAGAGATAAAATACGAGAAATCAGGGCTCATATGGAGGCATATAGACAGTTGTTTTTCCCTTGCTCTAAATGCAAGTGGAACAGGAAACGAATGACATGTAGTGGTAGTACATGGTACCCTCTGCCATGCACCATACGGTGGCTAGCGGAGTGTCTATGTAGACGTAGATGTAGAAGTATGACATTTTCTGTATGGTGAAATATTATTTCTTAATTATTGTTATTTATGTCTTAATTTTACAGAGTGGCATTATGTGGCAGACCTTCCATTCTGATAGCACTTCATACTGTATTGTCACAATATTCTTCCTGTGTTATATACATATTTTTATGAACTTTTTCCGCACTTTTAATCATTTAGATATGGTTGAAAAACATTAGATGACAATTTCAAAGAAAAGTGTTTTACTTTTGCCGATATTCTCTTGTTATGTCATCTTACTTTTGCCCAGTCAAAAACACCTGACAAAGTACAAGACTTGCAATTCAACTTTTTGTATGGAGGATACAAATTAACATAATAAAAATATGTAAATGTTAATTCACAAGATGGTGCCCTGCACTACATTCTCACACAGCACCTGTATGGTTGAAAACAATGTTTTCAAATGTTTTGGAAAAGTTAAATAAATATTATGCCCACCTAAATTTTATTACATGGTCCAACAGAAATGGAACATGACTACTTGTATTATTAGTGAACTAACTGTCATGGTGTGTAAGTGCATAATGTTTCTAGCTCCATAAACATCAATCTACTCAGAGGCGATGGATGATCACTTTACTACACATATGATCTTAAAGGCAGAAACTTTATAGTTCCTGCCATGGTGCACAGAAAACGAGATGCAGATGTATGTGGACTAAAACAGTCCTACTTTGAAGGCAGCTATCACTAATTCAACATATTTTCAATGTATTCAAACTTGTAAAGTCAGTATTATTTCCTCAATGTTGTTACTTTTACTCAACAATCTCTGGTAGAGCCCAAGAATCCGCCTGCAATTAACCGATTGTCCACTGTCATCGATTTGAAGAATTCTGATGAAACTCACAGTGCAAAAGACACTATTCAAGGCAAAAAAGACAACAAGTAGATGCTTAATCTCATTTCTTTTTATCAGAACTTTCATATTTATGAAATATTTTACAATGCACTAAGTTCATAAAAGTAATATATTCCACACACATATGTGATTATTAGAAAATACGAACAGTAGTAAATGTAGTGCTATAATATTCTTTGAGAAAAACCTTTGGCACAAATGACAGACCACACATTCTGTTTGGTGTTAAGGCAGAATCAGATTTTTCGCAATTAATTTGCTCAAAATCAGTAACATTCATTATGGACAAAGTTGGATTCTAATGCTGCTGAAAAATCTACCACGATTAACTGCCCATAGAGATCAGTTACAAACTGAATATTGCTGTCATGTTAATGTATTGTGGTTTAAGACAAAAGCAAAAAATAGAAAAACTGGGATATCCAGTATAAATGATGCACTGGTAAGACTGCACAATACACTCAGCATATAGTCTGATGCATTCATTGTCCTTTACATTTTATAAAATTTAGTGCAGGTCAGAATTACCATGGAAAAAGTCAGAAAAACTTAATTACAAATTGTTATCTCCCAACTTTTATTCTTATTATTTCTGGTTAAGTGATAACAAAAACAATGGGAAACATTAGTATCATACAGAAGTGTGCATCTCCTATTTCTGTTCATTTACATTGTTGAAAGGTTTAGGTGGAAATGTTTTTGACAAATAAAAATAGAATTTTTTTTTTTCTCTCTCCATGAGGTTCTACAACAGTTATCCTTGCAACACACATCTTGTAATACATATACTACATCCCTATTAACCTCTATTTTCACTGTTACAGAAAACAAACATCATTCTGTCTCTCAGTGTGTGTAGATGCTCTCATAAAAAGTGAAAGCCAACTGTTGATTACTGAGCACAGCTCTTAGCAGCTACCCCACGTCAGTCTTGCAACATGGTCCATTTTCCTTTTGGTGGTTCGTATAAATCCAAGTAACTGAAGTTCATTTACAGCTTGAGTAAATCGGGCTCTGTAATTTCACTAAGGAAAAATAATCAATAAATAAAGCTCATATTTCATTGCAGAAACATAACAGATTTGTTGCATACAAATTTTCACAACCAAGAGAGAGTACAGAATAAGAGCCATTACATTCTGAAACTTTATTCATTTATTATGAATATTACTCTACAACATATATCTCATTTTGTATGAAAGAGGCTACACTGAGAGCTATCGCACAAAAACCCACCCTCATTCTGCTACCTCAGACAAGGACATGAGATTGGTCAACAAACTGGTTACAGCAAACAACCAAATATGTGCAACAAATGACAAATTTCCTATATTTTGAACATAGAGCTGTTCAAGATATAATCACAGAACTGGAATATCATGTATGTCATCAGTAGGGACCATATTCAATGACAAATATGCCTGGAAAATACCGTGTAGATTTGGTGAAAGAGGAACAGTTCAAGAGCAATTACAACATGGAAGTTAAGGGCTGTAACATCCTCTATGCAACTCTGATAGCAGTCTACAGAAAAGATACAATAAAACTCCAGCTTTGGTGTCAACACAAGCTATGGCAGAGTTGCATTTTGTTATGTGTTCAAGTAAGGCAGATTTGAAGTCTCTGTCATAGGTCTTTGAAACATTTACGACTTTCATTCGAGTCGTGGAATTACCCTTTCAAAGTCTGGCTGGCTGAATCATCAATAAACTTGAATGGAAGGAAAAATAATTGCACACACACAATCTCCTTTCTTTACAATGTGTCAAAGCAACAAAATTTGTCCCAAATTACATAGAATCACAACACACTTACTGAGAAAACAAGTACATAAACGGATAGTTGTGCAAAACTTTGCCAAAAAGTAATGTGTTAGGAAAGTATCAAAGGATGAGCAATTTCCTTTCAGGTTACTGGCCACTACAAGAGAAATTTTTGACAGCACTTTTCTGGGGCTGTATTAAAATCTTGTTTCAAATTCATCGTACACAAGAAGTATGAGGTGAGCATTTGTAAAGCTACTGCTTAATTTAACACAGTAAAGACAAAATAATTTGTAAAAATTGAATAAATGAATAATCAATGTAACAAATGAAATTTTTTAGTGAAAGGATACTGTATATGAGGATCAATATTTGAGTTAGGGCTGTCTTCATCACCATCATCACAATCTTCTGCAGGATTTGCTACAGCTGCAAAAGCCTGAAGCCAATCAGCAAGTGAAATGAAACGCCCACTTTCCAAGTGTAGCTTAAATGCGATGCAAAGGTCAACCATAGATGGCAGAATAGTTCCTGGCTCTGAAATCTTACAGCAGTCACACTGTAATCATAAAAGTGTGTTACTATATATACTGCAATATGTAAGTAATGATAAACTTATAAATATAAACTCTAAGCATAAAAAATAAAAGTGAATATTACAGTCTTCATCATAATCGTGAAAAAAATCTTGCATCAAAAACATGTTGCAATGGTCTGCCCTAACATATATAAAACAGTTACAATTATCATGATTGGCACATAGTTATCAGTTGCTTTGCAGAAACATTAAGCTATGGAATGCATCACAGCTCCAAATAAACAATGTTAAATGTTTCTAAATATTTAAATATTTTAAGAAATCTTCTGAACGCTGTAGAATTTAAAACAACTGATGTAACTAAAAAATTAAGTATGCTGTACTTATCACAACGATTTCTAACAAAAAACTGTACTAAGCTCATTCCTTTTACCAAAAATTACTTCACAAACAAAGAGGAAAACGAATCAGAAGGATTAATGTTGTATTTCTGGGTGTTCAGTTGAACTGTTGTTTCCATTATATGCACAATATTTCGATGATCAACCCACAGGAACACCCGAGTCTCTCTCTCTCTCTCTCTCTCTCTCTCTCTCTCTCTCTCTCTCTCTCTCTCTCTCTCTCTCTCTCTCTCTGGCTTCTTTTACCAGTGTACTGATTAAAACATTATTTAAACCCTCTTGGAGAGAGAAATACTACACCTACTCTGGCATGCCACGAATCACTGTGGAGTGCATTGCAGAGGAAACTTCCCATCATGAGCACTCGTAAAAATTCATCCCAGAGAGAAAAATTCCACGATTGTCATATTTGATATGACTCATTAAGCGAGTCTGGGAATACGTGTTGCAGTAGGAACAAAATTGATAAGATGAAGATAAAACTTATTTTATCTCAAATGACTGAGTTAAAAACCAACAACAGAAAATACAACAATATAAAATAGGATAGATTGCTACTCAGCAGATAGAGGAGGCACTGAGTGGCAGAGAGGCACATTTAAAGAAGCTATCAGCCTATGTCCTTCATCAGATTTAAACAAACACATACATTCACTTTTCTAGTAGTGCTGCTAGATGGTGATAGTTCATAGTGAGAGTACAAGAGGAAGAGTATGAACAGTCTCTTGAGGTGGTGTCATGCATTTTTCTTGTAGTGCTGGTGGATAGCAGTTATCTAAGGCAATAGTGCACTCCCACTCCAGTCTGTCACATACACCCTCTGTCCAACCGGCATGACTGTACAGTTTTTCCTTCCCCTTCTCCGTTTTTCCTCTCTCCTCTTTTGCCACCATAGCACAGCCTCCTAATGCTGAACCTAGCAACCCACTCACATGCTCCCACAAGCAGCACTGCAACGCCGTTCCCCATCCCTACCCTCCTATGCCCCCCCCCCCCCCCCCCCCAATCCCCTTTCTCCAGCCCACATCTCTTCTGTACTTCTGATACTAACGCAAACTGAGCTCGATGCTCGCCACAATTGCAGTCTAGTATTGGCATCTGCAAATGACATCAGTCATGTGTGTGCACGAGAGGGTGAGATGCAAATGTGGTGTTTTGTCCATATCTCACAGAGAACTCAGTCCCACAGCTGATGATATGAGGCAGTCTTCTTTCAATGTGTGTCTCTCTTCAGAGCCAAGTTGTCTAAATGAATTCTTCTTAAATATAGTAAGGTTGGATGTAGATATAGAAGCCTATCAAGACAATGTGAATTTCATATGCTTGAGAAACAACCCGAACACATCTTTCAAACAGTTCGGAGAAAAAAAAAAAACTGCCTAAAGGGCCATAGAAATTGAAATTTTTGCTTTAAAAAACAAAGCCTCATTTGGGTAGTATGAAATACCCACATCTATAATCAAGAGAGCTTCTAATGCCATTTCACAATCACTGCCAGTTATCATAAACCAATCTTTTGAGCAAGGATGTTTTCCAAATGTATTACAATATACAATCACTATTCAAAAAGTGATCATCAGGAGATATGGGGAATTACCGCCCTATCTCTCTTCTGTCAGTACTTTCTAAAATGTTTGAAAAGGTTGCAGCACAACAAATTCAAAAATTTCTTACAGTACATGACATAATTTTTACAAACCAGTTCAGATTCCAAGACGGAAAAAGCAATGTAAATTCATTCAAAGAGTTTACTGAAAAGATATGCTCCTCACTAGATAAGGGTAGAAACGTCACAGGTACATCTAACACAGGCTTTCGATTCTGTGAGTCTCTTGTTACTTTTATGCAAATTACTTGATCTATGGAACCAGTGACACTGCTTTACAATGGTTCATCTCTTTCTTAACAGATAGATTAATTACAACTTCAAATTAAAGAAATTACTTCTCAAAACAGAAAAGTATTGTCCAAGGATTCCCACACAGTTCATTATCAGATCCCCACCTGTTCCTTTTCTACATAAATGACCTACCACTTGCTACTGGCGTTAATTCAGTTTTACTTGACGATGAGAAATCACTTCTAATTGGAAATGAGGTGCCTGAAAGAATTCCGGAAAGTATCATAAATACTTCAGAGAAATTTCAATCTTGGTTTCATCAAAAGGGACTGAAACTAAATGTAACTAAAACCAAAAGGATGCAATTTGAAGCTAAATTGTTAGAACGAAGTGAAATAAAGGTAACTTGCAATAATGAGGATATCACAGAACCAAACCACATGCAGTCCGTATCCCTAAAACTCGGTAAAAATTTAAATTGGAAGGCACATACAAACTGGTTAGCAAACGAACTTAACAGCCTAGCTTTTGCGATGTATGTTTTGTCAGGTGTCACAATCTTAGACATCGGAAAGTTAGTCTATAACTTTTGCTTTGAGTGAGTTATCCATTACGGCATGATCTTGTTGTGGGGAAATTCAGCAAATGTCATGAGACTCATAATATCACAATTTGGAACATGTGTAGCCAAATAGTGGACATCATGTCGACCACACTCTCTATTCCTTCCCTTTACACACGATTTACTGTTGTTCTTGTATAAAAGTCAACATACACTTAACTCTTTCAATTTCGACCACAACTGCAGCAATCATCACAGAAAGAATTTTATACTTTCAACACATCATTAAAACTCAGTGCCCAAACACCAGAGTATATGGATTAAAAATTTACAATAAAAGAAAAAGGCAGTCATATCAAGGATTTAGTGTCACTGAAAAGATCACTCTATACCCGTCTGGCGGAAAAGAGTTACTATTCCACTGACAACTTCTTTGAGGATAGTTTACAGTATGAACAAGGAAATTATACATTTACTTTTGCATACTGGAAACTGTAACATGGAACTACATAGAAACATCTCAGAAATGAACATAACATAATATAAGAAAATGCTGATATGTCACCAACACATCAAATCAACAATGATTTGAAATTGTATGTTATGAGATGAATAAATCTATCTACTGCCTACCTACCTGCCATTTTGTTCAAGATACCTCACTATGCTTGAACTCAGAATAAGCTTTTAATATTGTTCAACAGATACATATTAAAAGGTACTTTCATGAATGATTTCTGCTCTCTTTCTTGTAACAGATTTTAACTGTGCTTTCTTCCAACAGTTGTGCAAAGTCTTTCCATCTGAGGGATCTGCAGCATATTATGATTAAAAGAAGGGCTAATTTTTATTGTGTTTATTCACCACAACTATGCACACAGCTAATACCAGTTGGTGTTGAGGCAACTAACTGTTTACTATGGGGTGCTGCCAGCTTCGAACAAGCCCTTAAAATTTAAAACAATTTTCATTTCCTGGGAACATGAATTTTAAAGAAAATTTAGGTAAACTGCTTAAACATGTATAGACCTGTCTATTTAGGAGATGACTGCCAGCTGATTGGAGTGTTAGACGTGTACTTCTAAACGGAAGAGACTGTTGGAACAGACAGCAGTGATAATGCATGCAAATGAAAATGTTCTTCCCTTGATCACTAACGGAGTCATTACAACAACATGTTACGATAAATATCCTTTTCACAATTATTTCTTTATCGTGTTATTGTCTGAGTGTCAGGAGTGTCTCTTTCTAGATAATTCAGGCGTGTGGTATTTCACTGTCATTGGGGATCAGTGCAAGTGTCTGGATAAACTGGCATCATTATACAGATTCACAGAGCAGTTAAAGTAATCTTCATGTTTTGGAGGAAGCTGCTTTACATAAACAAGTTTGTGTTTCTGTGGAACACTTACAAGTTGAAGAGTAGTAATTTAAAGTAGACTTTTGTATTCAGCTATTTATGCAGTCAACTGCCTTTTGGGGCATTATGAAAATGTTTTCTTTTGAAGTTGATTTTTAATGTTGAAAATTTCATTTGCTTTCATCTTCGGACTTGATCTTCACAGCAGTGTAATATTATGCCAATAATAGCTACAGATACTTTAGCATGCTTGCCTCTGAGTATCTTAAGTAGCAGATAGGTTTTGTTTTGTTTGTTTTTTCTTTTGTTTTAGGGTGCTAAAATAACTAGGTTCATAAGCACCCATGTCAGAACATTAGAACACTAAGACAAAAAAGTTGTTAAAAGCGACTACACGTTAAGCCCAACAGAAGGAAAAACTGTTAAACACATGGTCTTTGTCTTGGAGAAAGACCTGCAAAATACGCCGTAGAGACAATGGAGGTCCTGAATTAAAAATTAGATGTCCTTTCCCATACTGGTACGATGGATAAAAAGTCAAACACAGTCAACAGCTCAAGCACCGTTTGCTAAAATGGACGACACCTCAGACAGCAAACATACAGTAGAAAGCAAGTGATTAAAAAAAGGACTTTGAGTCAGGAAATGGTGAACTGTCGAAGATTGATTATAATGAGCACAAAGCAGTGGCCGATCACCACTTAACACATGGTGATGGCTAAAAAGATAGTGCCCAATATGCAACCTTGCTAAGATGATCTCCTCGCGGTAAGAGGGCTGAGAGGAGGTTGGCCAAGCAGCTGGGAAAGGTTTAATCCCCAAGAGCTTATTCCTATGAAGGGAAGACCAGTGGTGATACCAAAGTGATGCCACCTGCTAACAACACGGAGATCATAAGAAGGAATGGAAGAACTAGTGACCGAGTTAGGAGGACTGCAGTCTTGGCAGCAGCATCAGCAGCATCAGCAGCCTCGTTTCCCATCAAACCAACATGACCAGGGATCCACATAAACATCACAGTGGCTCCCTCAAGACTGAGCAAATGGAAGCTTTCTTGGACACACTGCAATATGGGATGGACTGCATACAGCACACATGGGCTCTTAAGGGCACCGAGAGAATCTAGCAGATGGCACAATTGATAAGCCTGTGTCACCGGATGTACTGTGTGGCCTGATACAGGGTGAAGAGCTCTGCTGTAAATACTGAGCAGTGTTCCAGAAGCTGATACCGAAAATAGTCAGTGCCAATGGGGAAGCCACATCCAACATCATGGTCAGTCTGAGAGCCATCAGTGTATACATAAGAACTATCGCTAAGTTCCGTGCAAAGATCGAGAAACTTACACCAATAGATGAAGCCCCACACCCACTGGGAAAGCAGCAGATAACATGTGGTTAAGCTGCAGTAGCAATAGCCGAACAGGAACTCCAGGAGATAACAGAGACGAAGGACACGCTCCATACTAGCAGTCAAAAGGGTCATCGAAGGAGGCGGCACAGATGGGTGGCCGGACATAGCAGACAAATGGCATACATACCTGCTGTAGAGAATATGATGTCAGTATGACAGCAGTGGTTCGGCAGCTTCTGCATACAGACTCTAAACCGGGCTAGTTCAAAAGGTGCCAGTGGCCAAATGTATGCCACAATGCTGTACTGTATTTAAACTATGTAAGATGGATGGATATGCAGATGCATAAATGAAATACCTGTAGTCTACCTGTGAACAGGCAAGGGATCGGTACAAATGGAGGAGGGTGGTCAGGTCTTCTCCTCAGGAAGAACCGCTGAGGACACAAGGACACTGAAGGACCGGGTAGAGTGGTTGGCCAGGTACAGTGGATGACCAGGTAAAACACGTGGGAAGATAAAGAAAGTTTCCTATCAAGTATGATCCCCAGGAATTTCGTAGTTTCAGTGAACGGAAGAAGAGCAACATGCCCAAGATGTAAAGACAGTGGAATAAACCCATCATGCCACCAGAAATTCAAAGTTTTATCAGTGGAAAAGAAAAAGCCGTTGTAGATGCTCCACGAGTAAAGCCAATTGAGACATTGCTGAAGATACTGCTGAAGGAGACGAGTCTATGGAGAACTACAACAGACTCCAAAATTGTCAACAAAGAGAGAGCCAGAGATACCCACCTGGAGACAGGCCATAATAGGGTTAATGGCAATAGCAAAGAGGACAACATTCAGAACGGAGCTATGAAGCACCCCGCTTTCCTGGACAAAGGTGGCCCACAAGGCAGAACCTACATGTAACTTGAAAACTCTGTATGCCAGTTCCCCTGCAGGTGTCACAGGCTTTCTCCAATTCGAAAAACACGGCTGCAGTCTGGTGTTTCCACAGAAAACCATTCATTCATGAAATGGAACACAAAGTGACAAGACGGTCAGTTGCAGAACAGTGTGCTCAAAATCCACATTGTGCTGTGGTTAGTAAATTGCGAGACTCAAGCCACCATACCAGCCAGGACATGAATTATATGTTTCATCACCTTGCAATTACATCTGGTGAGAGAAATGGGGCAGTAGCTAGAAAGAAGGTGTTTGTCCTTATCAGCCTTAGCTATGTCTCCACACCAGCACCTGGGAAACATGTCATCTACCCAGAGTCGACAGTATGTATGAAGGAGAAAATGCTTGCCTGCAAGAGAGAGCTGCTGTAACATCTGAATGTGAACACTGTCCGGCCCTTGGGCAGAACATCAGGATGAAATGAGAGCATGATCTAGCTCCCTCATAGTAAAGGCGACATTTTAGCATTCAGGATTCTGAAAAGAGAAGGGTACCACCCGAGCCTCCTCCACTCGTTTCCTATCGAGGAAGGCAGGGTGATAGTGGGTGGAGCTTCAAATCTTCACAAAATGCAGCCCAAGGTGTTGGAGACAGTAATGGGGTCCACAACAACATCTCCTAAGGTCACACTAGAAATTTGGGACTGGATCTTGGTCCCGGAGAGTCGTCAGAGGTCGGCCAACACAATGGAAGAGGGAGTGCAACTGTTAATAGAAGCAATAAATGAAATCCAGCTGAATTTTTTGCTATAATGAAGAACGCAACGATACTGTGCACGCAACTGTCTATAACGAATGCAGTTCTACATTGTAGGATGATGGTGAAAAATGCGGAGACCACACCTCCGCCCGTGAATTGCATCTTGCCACACTTCAGTCCACCAAGGACCGGGATACGGTGCAGTAAAGGTGAAATGCGAGGAAATAGGGCGGGAGAGGGGGTGGGGGGTGGGGGCAGTGTTGTAGCTGACCAAGAAGATGAAGAAGATTGGCTCTTGCCATTGGTGTGGACGACAGAATCGATATGGTACAAAGGGAGAAGGTGTATCCAGAAAGGGAAAGACATACAGCGACAGCTTGGAAGGAACTGTTTAAGGGGATTGGGTGACAATGGATAGTATCATGGAGAAGAATCTCTAGCCCCCGTGTGCCGGAGCACCATCAACAGACAGGAGATCAAACCAGACTGAGTGGAAGTGAGGGATGACAAAGTGATCATGGGGACATGGACCGAAGATAACCTGGGAGTAGGATCATAAGAGGATCAACAATTCATTCCAATGGAGCGAATTCCACAGATATTCCAATGGATAATGGACATAGGGTGGACAGAAAAGGGGAAAATCTCACCACAGTTGCCATCAACTCAAAGACCACTGATAGCCGGTGGCTGACAGTGTGGAACGACATTCAGCCAAAGGCAGAAGATCCTGATCCGTAGGTTGTTCGGGTCCCAGTGATTGGCTGGTTGATAGGCTGCCAGTGGTGGGTCTTGGCGAAACAGAAGACGGCCGAGGGTGGCTACCACTGGGTGGCGCTGCAAAAGAGAGACGCCGTGGCAGGGAAGGAGAGGAACTTTGTTTCTTATGAGCCTTCTTGGAAGCAGGACGTTGAGATGAGGGAGGAGTCAATGGTTGTGAGATCAGGGTGTGTGAAAGATCTTCATGAGAAGGCTCTTTATTGGAAGTCTGGGCGTCCAATTTTGGGGACCGTGATTTAGCAGGAACCAATGAAGGTTGACTCTTAGAGTGAGCAGATGATAGTGGGGATAATGGGCACGCCGATCTGACAACTGTGGCGCTAAAGGTGAGATCGCATGGCTACCTCCTTAGTAGTTCGAGGAGAGGCAAGGACAGTGCTATATTTATCCACTGGGAGCACAGTGGCTATCTACTGGCAAATAACTTACAAGCAGCAAAGTAAGACACCTTTTCCTTCACTCTAGCTTCCTGAATAATTTGTTCATCTTTAAAAATAGGCCAATCTCTGGAGGAGGCTGCTTGGTCACCCAAACAGTTGATGCATCGAGGGGATGGAGGTCGACAATCACCCTCATGGGCATCGCTGCCACAGGTTATGCATTTGGCTGTATTGGAACACGACTGGCTGGCATAATTAAACTGCTGACACCGATAGCAATGCATAGGGTTGGGGATGTAAGGGCGAACTGAAATTATCTCATATCCTGCTTTAATGTTCGATGGTAGTTGAACTCTGTCAAATGTCAAGAAGAGAGTGCGGGTCGGTACGAATTCTTTTTCAACCTTCTTCATGACTCGATGTACGACTGTTATGCCCTGATCAGACAAGAAATTTTGAATGTCCTCAGTTGATAATCCGTCGAGTGATCTTGTGTAAATCATCCAGCACAATGAATTTAAGTATGGTGCACTTCCACCCTGACTGGGAACGTGTGTAGCAGTGTAGTTGGAAGCAATTTATGTATCTAGAGGGCACTGTCTCTTTCTAACAAGGTGCCATTTTGTAACTGGGAACAAGACTTTACAGGACCTTCAACTGTGTTGACACCTTTCTGGATAATGAAAGGGTTGACTGTGGAGAAGTCTTGACCTTCGTCAGACTAAGAAACAATTAGGAACTTTAGCACTGATGGAAGAATTGTCCATGGCTGAGACTCATCTAACTTTCTCTTGTGGGCAGACATCATAGAAGTAGAAGTAGAAGAAACCATTGTGAAAGTATCCCCCAAGATTACCGACGTCTCTGATGGTGCATTACTTCCCAGTGTGGGCCCTCTCTGAGGTCACTCCCACATTAGGTGACTGTCCACACCTCAGGTCACATCTCCCTAGGAAAGGATGGAGGGACCAATCGGCACATTCGGAAGGTACCAGCTCGGGTAATCACCCCTCCCTGGGCCTGGCCTTTACCAGGGGGTATTTGTGTGTCATGTGAAACCCAGCTCGCACTATTCGTCCACGAGACTCAGAGGGGCATAGACACGGGTTCACAGGTAGATGCTGTGTTTCTTGACTTCCGCAAGGCGTTCGATACAGTTCCCCACAGTCGTTTAATGAACAAAGTAAGAGCATATGGACTATCAGACCAATTGTGTGATTGGATTGAAGAGTTCCTAGATAACAGAACGCAGCATGTCATTCTCAATGGAGAGAAGTCTTCCGAAGTAAGAGTGATTTCAGGTGTGCTGCAGGGGAGTGTCATAGGACCGTTTCTATTCACAATATATGTAAACGACCTCGTGGATGACATCGGAAGTTCACTGAGGCTTTTTGCAGATGATGCTGTGGTGTATCGAGAGGTTGTAACAATGGAAAATTGTACTGAAATGCAGGAGGATCTGCAGCGAATTGTGCATGGTGCAGGGAATGGCAATTGAATCTCAATGTAGACAAGTGTAATGTGCTGCGAATACATAGAAAGATAGATACAAAATAGCAGGTCAGCAACTGGAAGCAGTTAATTCCATAAATTATCTGGGAGTACGCATTAGGAGTGATTTAAAATGGAATGATCATATGAAGTTGATGATGTGTTGGTAAATGTGCCAACACCTGGTAGATAGAGTAGGCCGAAATGCACGCTATCTAACGCAGACGGGCGTGAATTCTGGAACAGGATAAGTAGTGAAAGCTAATAAGAAAAGTATGCAGCTCCTCGAATACTTAACTTGTATTTATCCTTGTTGTATACATCGTTCTTCTTGTTGAGACATTTCATACGATAACTATCAAACTATGTAAGGCTAATGGCGCCTTGCTAGGTCGTAGCCATGGACTTAGCTGAAGGCTATTCTAACTGTCTCTCGGCAAATGAGAGAAAGGCTTCGTCAGTGTAGTCGCTAGCAAAGTCGTCGTACAACTGGGATAAATACAAGTTAAGTATTCGAGGAGCTGCATACTTTTCTTATTAGCTTTCACTACTTATCCTGTTCCAGAATTCACGCCCGTCTGCGTTAGATAGCGTGCATTTCGGCCTACTCTATCTACCAGGTGTTGGCACATTTACCAACACATCATTGGCGACGAGGATGGGATTCGAACCCACGCGTGCAAAGCACATTGGATTAGCAATATTTACAAACTGTTTGTGCGTCGGTCCCTACTGCTGTGAACTATCTGGACGATATTGTGATCTCCGGAAAGACGGCAGACGAGCATTTAGCACACCTACGAACATTATTTCAGGTATTGCGCCAACATGGTCTTCGCTTGCGGAAGGACAAATGTGTGTTTTTTGCTCGTGACTTACCATACCTGGGACATGTCATCAATGCCCAAGGCATACATCCGAGTCCAGAGCACCTCCGTGCCATACAAGATTTGCCTTCACCACAAAATATGAAGCAGCTACAGAGTGTGTTGGGTAAAATTAACTATTATCATCGCTTTCTGCGCAATGCCTCTTCTTTCAGCTCCGCTTCATCGCTTACGCCGTACAGGTGTTCCGTTCGTCTGGACGACGGAATGCGAACGCGCCTTTCGCCAGTTGAAATCGGCGTTGCTTTCAAATACTTGGCTTACGCCCTTCGATCCCCAGAAACCCCTTTTGTTGATGGTAGATGCATCGGATTTCGGGATTGGTGCTGCGCTTGCGCACAAAGTTGGCTCGCATGATCGCCCTATTGCCTTTGCGTCCAAATTGCTCTCGTCTGCGCAAAGAAATTATTCACAGATCGAGAAAGAAGCATTGGCTCTCGTATTTGGTGTTACAAAGTTTCATGATTTCTCGTATGGTCGTCACTTTACCATCATCACAGACCACAAACCTTTGACATCGCTTTTTCATCCAAACAAGCCTGTACCTCCGCGTACAGCGCAGAAATTCATTCGCTGGTCTATTTTCCTCTCGCAGTACCGCTACGATATCTTGTATCGGTCCACTGCTAAGCACGGAAACGCCGATGCGTTGTCCAGTTTGCCTGTTGCTGAGGATAAAGCATTCGATTCTTCCGAACTTGCTTGCATGTTCATTGATTCGGAAACCGATGAAGTGGTCGAATCGTTTCCGATTGATTTTCGTCGTGTAGCTACAGCCACAGCTGCTGACCCTGTCCTTGCTACCGTTTTGCGTTTTGTTGCTACGCAATGGCCTTTGTCAAAGTCTCGGATCGAGGATCCGTTGGTTCGCTGATTTTCTGCTCACAAGGAGAGACTTTTTGTTCGACGTGGTGTTTTGTTGTTGCGTTCTGATAATGATCAGTCCAGAGTCGTGGTCCCAAGTTCGTTACAGTCCTCTGTTTTACGGCTTCTTCACCAAGGACATTGGGGTATAGTGCGAATGAAACAACTTGCTCGTCAGCACTGTACTTGGTTCGGAATCGATGCTGCGATTACGAATATGTGTTCTTCTTGCATGGCGTGTGCCGAACAACAATCCGCACCGCCGCGGAAAGTCTTTGCATGGCCACAAGCCACTTCCCCTTGGCAACGCTTGCACATCGACTTTGCTGGTCCATTCTGGAATGCTCGATGGTTGGTTCTGGTAGATGCCTTCAGTAATTTTCCTTTTGTTGTCCGAATGTCTTCCACGACGTCCTCTGCCACCATCCAAGCATTGTCTGCTATCTTTGCATTGAAGGTCTTCCGCAGACTATTGTTTCCGATAATGGCCCACAATTCATGTCCGCAGAATTTCAGTCATTCTGCCAGGCCAATGGTATTCAACATCTCACATCCGCGCCGTTTTCGCCTCAGTCAAACGGTGCCGCTGAACAATTGGTCCGGACTTTCAAGTCACAGATGTTGAAGTTGAAAGAGTCGCATTCTCGGGAGGACGCCTTGTTGCTCTTTTTGTCATCGTATCGCTCTCGGCCCCGAGATGGTCGCTCCCCGGCTAAGTTGCTCCATGGTCGTCCTCATCGAACCTTGATGTCTTTGCTGCACCCGCCGCATCAGGTTCCTGTGCAGCGGCAGACTTCTGCTTTTGCTCAAGGCGACGTTGTATTTTATCGCAACTATCGGGGTTCACGGCGTTGGCTTGCAGGGCGCATTCTTCGCTGCCTCGGCCGCGCGATGTATTTGGTTTTGGGGGCCTCTGGTGAGATGCGTCGGCATCACAATCAGCTGCGCCTTTGTCGTCGCACGGGTTCTGCCGCTCCCCGTCTGCTTTCAGCGACGGTGCCGTCCGGTCAGCGCCCTGGGGACCCATCTACTGGCTCGCCTCATCCCCAGGTGTTACCGACGATGCCTTCCATTTTGCCCCATGCCGGCGCGGCGCGCCGCCGCAACCGCCACCGCCGCCGCCTGTTCTCCCGCCGGCGCCGCCCGCAGTGGACGCTTCGCTGCAGCCGCCAAGCGCCTCCCTGGGTCACGCGCCGCCGAGCGCTTCCCGTGACCAGCCGTCCTCCGCCATGGAACTCTTGCCCGCTCCGGACCACATGGCGTCTTCGCGCGTCGGATACCCCGACGCAATGGAGGTCGACCATTCGGCCCCTCCTGTCTATTTACGAGCGCGTACACCGCATGTTGACGTGCACCCTGGACTAGGTTTTCAGGCGTTTCCTAGCTCCCCTCGGACCAAATGGCCGGGTGCGGGTGGCACAGCCTTGCCTGTTGTTAGGCTCCCCACCTCATCGCATACGCCGATTTGCGGGGGAGGAATGTGGTGTCACCGCCAGACACCACACTTGCTAGGTGGTAGCTTAAATCGGCCGCGGTCCATTTAGTACATGTCGGACCTGCGTGTCGCCACTGTGTGATCGCAGACCGAGCGCCACCACAAGGCAGGCCCAGTTGTACGACGACTTTGCTAGCGACTACTCCGACGAAGCTTTCTCTCATTTGCCGAGAGACAGTTAGAATAGCCTTCAGCTAAGTCCATGGCTACGACCTAGCAAGGCGCCATTAGCCTTACATAGTTTGATAGTTATCGTATGAAATGTCTCAACAAGAAGAACGATGTATACAACAAGGATAAATAAAAGTTAAGTATTCGAGGAGCTGCATACTTTTCTTATTAGCTTTCACTACTTATCCTGTTCCAGAATTCACGCCCGTCTGCGTTAGATAGCGTATATTTCGGCCTCCTCTTTCTACAAGGTGTTGGCACATATACCAACACATCAGTTGATCGTCGGTAAAGCAGATGCCAGACTGAGATTCATTGGAAGAATCCTAAGGAAATGCAATCTGAAAAGAAAGGAAGTACGTTACAGTACGCTTGTTCGCCCACTGCTTGAATACTGCTCAGCAGTGTGGGATTCGTACCCGATAGGGTTGATAGAAGAGAGAGAGAAGATCCAACGGAGAGCAGTGCGCTTCGTTACAGTATCATTTAGTAATGGCGTAAGCGTTATGGAGATGATAGATAAACTCCAGTGGAAGACTCTGCAGGAGAGACGCTCAGTAGCTCAGTATGGGCTTTTGTTAAAGTTTCGAGAACATACCTTCACCGAAGAGTCAAGCAGTATATTGCTCCCTTGTACGTATATCTCGCGAAGAGACCATGAGGATAAAATCAGAGAGATTAGAGCCCACACAGAAGCATACCGACAATCCTTCTTTCCACAAACAATACGAGACTGGAATAGAAGGGAGAACCGATAGAGGTACTCAGGGTACCCTCTGCCACACACCATCAGGTGGCTTGTAGAGTATGGATGTAGATGTAGATCTGTGTCCTACTTGTCTACCCGGGGCAGGGAATTACGCATTACCCCATCATGAGCTACGTGTGGGAACGCGTGAGTCGGCCTTAAGACACGCACAGGGAAAAAAAAAAAAAAAAAAAAAAAAAGAAGGGAAGAATTCTCAAATGCCGCAGCAGAGAAGAAGGTAAAGAGTAGACTCAAGGAAAAGAGAAGGACAAAGTAAGGACAGAGACTTTCCAGTATAGAGATAAAAGAAGAGAAACTACGTCTTACAGTCACAAGTGTCCGTCTCTGGACATAGGCATAAAACAAACTCCTCACGAGAGGGGGAAGGGGAAGGGAAGGGATGCAGGGAAGGGGAAAGAAAAGGGTTGGGGGGGGGGGGGGGGGATCGGGGACAGGGAGAGATGTGGAAAAGGAAGGCATGTAGCTGGGAAACGAAAGAGAGAAGAGAGTTGCACTAGCTTGGGGTCCTGTGCTTGGCATGCACCTATCCACAAAAGAGTTGTTGACCCCCTGGAGGTGGTGGGGGGGGGGGGGGGGGGGAGCTCTGTGGCGGTAAGGATAACGGTTGTACCTGGTCATCACAACTGGGAATATGTAGCTCGTCAAAGGTTTCCAGGGAGGAGTAAAGCCCCACAGTCGCCCTTCGAAAGCTGCCAATTCGGTTTACATGTAGGTGGTGTAGGAATCAGCAAAAGGATAGCATACGGGGAATGGTCGCTCAAGCATGTGTTAGAGAGAATGGACCACTCAAAATGATGGGCAAGCTGGGCAGTGCAAACTTGGGTGCTCCAGTGTTAAGGCAGATGAGGTCAAAGTTGATTTATAAGGTCAGCGAAAAGGGCGGCGCCTCTCTCATATGTTTGCCAAGAGCCCCAAAGGGGTTGGTGTGCATTAAAGTAACCAAGCAGCAAAACGGGATGAGGGAGTCGCCCATTAAGCTGGAGGAATTCCGCCCTGGGGAAACCAAATGTTGGAGGGATGTAGACGGTACAAAGAGAAAATGTGAAGCGAAGAAGGAAAAATGAGGACTGCAACAGCTTGCCATGGGGTATTCAGTGAGATGATTTGGCTACAAATGTCATTCCAGATGAGCAGAATAACTCCACCATGAAATGGAATGCCGCCCTCAGGGGGAAGGTTGAAGTGGACCGAAAAGAGATGCAAGAGATCAAAGTGGTTGTGAGGATGCAATTTTGCTTCCTGGAGGCAGAAAAAAAGTGGATGCTGCAATTCCAAGAGTAACCATAATTCCTCCTCGCTGGATACGACACTGTGAATGTTCCATTAAAGGGGAGTCATGACAGGGAAATGGGGGGAGAGAAAAAATGAAGGGTTGTCGCTCAGCGGCTGCTGAGTGCCAGCCCTCAAAGACAGATTGCTACAAGGCGCACAGGCTGGAGGATCCTGCTCCATGACATTTACAGAGGTGTCGGCATTCTCACTGGGTTGAACAGCTGATTGCAAGGGAGAGAAATGGTTGGAGGTGTGCACTGGCGAAACAGAGGCCAGCCACGTAAGGGTAACACACAGCGACGCCATGGAATAGGATCTCTTAGTCGGCGAAGGAGAAGGTTATTTATCTTTTTTTGGTTTCTTTGCACCTGTGTGGTTTGCAGATGAAGATTCAGGTGTTTGTTGGCTGGAGGGACATAAGTCTTCGTGGGAGTATTCCTTCTGCCCTTTCCGCCCTGCTGGCTGTGTAGCAGGTGATTTTCCCACCAGAAGCAAAAGTTCGTGGCTTGCTGCACAGCTGGAGGAAGAGATGGTAATGCTGCCGTCACAATGGGCAATTTTACGGACGTGGTGCTGAATATGATGTCCCAAGTCTGCACAGCTAAGTCCTTCATGGAACGAGAACGGTATTGTAAGGGCTAGATGGTAAAATTCAGTTCTTCCAACTATCCAGCAACTTGCGAGTGACAGGGTAAGGCACTTTTTTCATGATCCAGATCTCCTGCATCTTCTGGATGGCCCGCTCATCAAGATACATGTGACATTTTTCGGGATGACGCTGTATGGTATCCACTGTAATTGAAGAGATGGTGGGCAATTCCCCTAGCGGGCATCCCTACCACAATTAAAACATTTGTCTGGGTTTTGACAGGACATTTGAGTGTGGTTGTAACATCGACAATGGTAGCAGTACATCGAGTTCACAATGTACGGTCAGACCACACTAAGAATTCAGCTTTTGTTGGGCCTCGATACAAAAAGGATAGAGGTGGAGGAGTGAAGCTGCAAGTAATTATGCTTGATAATCGTTATTCATCTCCAAAAGTAAAGTGCCATTGTGCAAACGAGAACAGGATTTCACAGGGCCGGCAATTGTATGAACACCTGTATGAATATTAAAGGGTTTAACCATAGTGAAGGCCTGACCACCTTCAGTAAACGATACCACAAGGAACTGAGGTGCAGCTGGGAGAGTCTTGGAATCATTAGCCTCAATTTGTTTGTGTTTAGTCAGGGTATATATGACCCGGGACAACCGGGAGATCTGGGAAAACCCGGGAATTTCTCATCCGGGAAAAACCCGGGAATTTTTTAGAATTCTGGGAATTTTATTGTTTTAGTTTTCAGGTTTTTTAATTTTTACTGGTAAGAACCAATACTCTAACAAAGGATATTACTGTATCCCGCTACTGCAGAATAATACTTCAACAATGAAACATAAACGAGAGAAAAAACGAAAATAACTTAAATTGCGAAGGAAATGCGCCATACACAACAATGACACACAGTACTCATGCAAGCCTCTTCCAACAACCAAATGTGTCAAAGGCTTTACAAAGACTATGCATGCTTCACAACAACAAGGGAGGGGGCTGGATGGGTGAGGACAGTGACTAACGAAGGTTGAGGCCAGGAGGGTTATGGGACGTAGGATGTATTGCAGCGAAAGTTCCCACCTGCGCAATTCAGAAAAGCTGGTGTTGGTGGGAAGGATCCATATGGCACAGGCTGTGAAGCAGTCACTGAGATGAGGGGTATCATGTTTGGCAGCGTGTCCACTTGTTTTTTGGTCACAGTTTGTCGGTGGCCATTCATGCGGACAGACAGCACAGCGGTTGCAGCTTAGATTGTAGACCACACGACTGGTTTCACAGGTAGCCGTGCCTTTGCTGGGATAGGTGATGTTAGTGACCAGACTGGAGTAGGTGGCAGTAGGAGGATGTATGGGACAGGTCTTGCATCTAGGTCTATTACAGGGGTAGGAGCCATGAGGTAAGGGATTGGGAGGAGGGGTTGCGTAAGGATGGACGAGTATATTGTGTAGGTTCTGTGGAAGGCGGAGTACCACGGTAGGTGGGGTGGGAAGGATAGTGGGCAGGACATCTATGATTTCAGGGCACGACGAGAGGTAATCAAAACCCTGGCGGAGAATGTAATTCAGTTATTCCAGTCCTGGATTGTACCGAGTTACGAGGGGATTGCTCCTCTGTGGCCGGACTGTGGGACTTTGGGAAGTGGTGGGAGACTGGAAAGATAAGGCACAGGAGATTTGTTTTTGTACAAGGATGGGAGTATAATTACGGACAGTGAAGGCTTCAGTGATACCTTCAGTATATTTAGAGAAGGACTGCTCATCACCACAGATGTGGCAACCGTGGGTGGTTAGGCTGTAAGGACGGGATTTCTTGGTATGGAATGGGTGGCAGCTGTCGAAGTGGAGGTATTGCTGGTGGTTACTAAGTCTGATATGGACGGAGGTAAGATGTAGCCATATCTGAGGTGGATGTCAACATCTAGGAAGGTGGCTTGTTGGGTTGAGTAGGACCAGGTGAAGCAAATGGGGCAGAAGTTGTTGAGGTTCTGGAGGAATGTGAATAAGGTGTTCTCACCTTCAACCCAGATAGCCAAAGATGTCATCAATGAATCTGAACCAGGTGAGGGCTTTAGGATTCTGGGTTTTTAGAAAGGATTCCTCTAGATGGCCCATGAATAGTTAGCATAGGATGGTGCAATGCGGGTGCCCATAGCCATACCGCGGAATAGCCATACCGCGGATTTGTTTGTAGGTAATGCCTTCAAAGGAGAAGTAATTGTGGGTGAGGATATAGTTGGTCATGGAGACTACGGAGGAGGTTGTTGGTTTCTAATCCATAGGGCGTCTGGAAAGTTAGTGTTCGATAGCAGTAAGGCCATGGGCATTAGGAATGTTAGTGTATAGGGAGGTGGCATCAATAGTGACGAGCAGGGCACCGTGTCGTAAACGGAAAGGAACTGTGGAGAGTCAGTCGAGGAAATGATTGGTATCTTTTATATAGGAGAATAGGTTCTGGGTAATAGGTTGAAGGTGTTGGTCTATGAGAGCAGAGATTCTCTCAGTGGGGGCACAGTAACCGGCCACAATGGGGCGTCCTGGGTGGTTGGGTTTATGGACTTTAGGAAGCATGTAGAAGGTGGGAGTGTGGGGAATGGTAGGGGTAAGTAGAGAGATGGACTCTGGGGAGAGGTTCTGGGATACGCCTAAGGATTTGAGTAGTGACTGGAGATCCTGCTGGATTGCTGGAATGGGATCACTGTGGCATGGTTTGTAGGTGGAAGTATCTGACAGCTGACGGAGTCCTTCTGCCACATAATCCTTGCGATTCAAAACAACGGTGGTGGAGCCTTTGTCTGCAGGTAGGATTATAAGATCGGGATCAGTTTTTAGATGGTGGACTGTGGTTCTTTCTGCGGATGTAAGGTTAGTATGCACGTTGAGGGATTTGGGGAATGATGGTGAGGCAAGGTTCGAGGATAAGAAATTCTGGAAAGTTAACAGGGGGTGGTTTGGAGGCAGTGGGGGGGGGGGGGGGGGGATCACAGTTGGATGGAGGAGTGAACTGAGTTAGGCAAGGTTCAATATTGGTCTCTGGTTGAGTCTGATTGGTCAGGTTGGTGGCGAAAAAGTGTTTCCACCGTAGGGACCAGGAGAAGGAGAGAAGGTCTTTAACTAGTACTGCATGGTTGAATTTGGGAGTGGAGCAAAAGGTGAGGCCTTTGGAAATGACTGATATTTCTGTGGGACTAAGGGTCAGGAAAGGTTCATGACTGTGTTACGGGTCTGTTTAAGTTTTGGGTTCTGTGTGGTGGTGGGAGGGAGTTTTGGAGGGTGGGGTAAGTGTAGTAGGTCTGCGAGACAAGGTTTGTCAGCTATGAGGGGGTGTGGGGGACGTTTGGAGGTAGTTGTAGAAGTGGTGGACAGTGGTACTCCGAGGCGGGAATAGGAAGTGAGCAGGATGGAGAGCTTTTAAATGCAACATGCTCTGCTCCTACCTTCCTCTTCCTGTTCGCCTTGTGGCGACAAGCTCTCATTTCCAAGTTAAGGGTGGTGCTCTTAATAATAGTTATATTTTATTAGCATTTGTTGTCAGTCCCTTCACACATAGCCTTTGAAATCCCACTGATGGTGGACAGAGCATCGGAATTCCGTGAACCATATTAAAATGTACACACTTAAAGTTCAAATTTGTATATCCAGAATCCCAATGAAGTAGACCTCAAACTGATATTAAGCTTTCCAGTGTGGTTTTCGGGATGTAAATTTTCTTGGAGCACCAGTACTGTATTGTATCATGTTTGGTTCTTTATTATGAAATAATGCCATACGTGCTAGAAGATGAAAAAGTGCACTTGAAATGCAGCCAACAGTTGAAACTAGCCAGTACTGTGGACTTAAACATTTTGTTTCAAATAGATTGACTGCCTCTGCGGAAAAGGTTAATTAAAGTCATATTTCTTTAACAAACAGACAAAAATAACTTCTTTGTTCTGCAATGCAATTAATGCTTGACTGTCAGAATAATAATATAATATAATGTAATATAATAATAAAATAAAATCTAAAACTAATAACAGCCTTCCGTAATTATGTGAATGTATTCTAATTCACTTGATAGCTCCCAGCCACATATATCCATTTTGTTTCCATGTGACGTGAGAATAAATGAAGGGGAAACAGCAAAATCACTAAATGTAAACACTGATCACGTGCAGACTACCCACTAAAACTCAGACTGCTCTGCGCATCCACCCCGGATGTACAATATTTGCGAACTGGATCAATACTAAAAAAAAAAAAAAAAAAAAAAAAAAAAAAAATTTCAAAAATATGTTTATCTTGTAGCGCACATCTTTCTGAAAAGTCTGAAACATAAAACATATGTGTTCGAGGAAATGTAAGAGATCTTATTTGGTCTTAAGTGTGCCAAAGTGCAGTGCCACGCCTCTTCATACAGCATTCTTCTATCGCACGTCACTATATTTTGCTCTGTGGAATTGTGACTTGTACATTTTGTAATTGATGCCATCAAATTATATTCAGGACAGTGGAAATTGAAATGTCCTGTGGTGCCTCTCCTGTTCCCAGTTGGCCGGTTTCACAGTCTACCCCTCCTTTTAAAAATAAAAAATTTCGCAATTAATAGCAGATGGGATTATTTGTAATTGGGAGAACAAGCTCTTCAGAAAATCTGGACTCTTTATTGCCTATTAGCTAATAACTTGCTGTTTTGTGTGACATAAAATTAAATATAGGATACATAAAACCAATAAAGACAAGAGACAAGCAAGAAAGTACACATTTCTTCAATCCTTATCTCATAGCATTTTTCTCTCTCTAATCTTGCTACAGTTTTACATGACGTGCTTTCCTTTCTGCGAAAGAATCTGTTACCTCATCAAAGTTCGTCAAACATGTTGCTATGTGAAAAATTGAAATGTCATTTTGTAGTACTGAAATAGCTATTAATACAAATAATACCCAAGACTGGTGTGGTTTCTCTATCTGATTACATCTATTTTGTCATTGTCTGCTAGATAAAACAAAATAGGCCTTTCTAATATTGCAGCAGTTTTGTAACCCACCCCAAACAAACGAGACTGTTTTGACACAAATGGTCATTTTTATAACATGACAGAATACAACTCATGAAGTACCAATATCAAATGCCTATTAGGCGTACTACAAGCAAAAAGTTTTTTGTTATGAAATAGTTCCACATTTCATTCATACACACCAGTGTCTCAAGCATGAGATCTAAAAGTAGTATTAAGAAATTTTTATATACATTTGGAACCGTCTTATTCTTCCATAATGTGTGTGACGTCCCTATTTCTTCTCCTTACTTGTTCTAACAAATGATCTTGTCATCACCAGTTCTGTAGCTACACCTACCATTGTCAAAATTTGTTCGCTGATTAACTTCACTAACCCTGCCAGAATCACCAATTTAGTTATCCCGCGATTATTCTCTAGTTAGGCATTGTTATTTGTTTGTACAGCACGTTTTCTGCATTATTTTCAGAATCGAACTTAAGCGGCTGCTAGCCGGGGACTGTACAACTGGTTCTTACTAGTGTAGCGATCTTGCCAAAACTTTTCTGTCAATATTTCATTTTCTTGGATACACTGAGAAGATAATACGTAATCTTGTCACCTGTTAGTTGTTTATTTTCATTCTGGTTGTCTGAATCTATGGATTTCGCTAGTAATTATAACAACACTGATCATTCGCAAACCCAATCAATGACTTGAGCAACACGCACAATGCCACCTCAAAAAGCCCTCCATCCTGCTCACTTCCTATTCCCGCCTCTGAGTACCACTGTCCACCACTCTGATGTCTGATCTTTTAATGTTTTACACGTAGGTACATATGGGCTTCCTAAGTCATTGTAGCTGCGCAAGTGCAGTGTCGCCTTTTATCTGCGCTATCTGGCAACTGCTGAAACGAACCTATTTCTAACAGGTCGCGGCAAAATATTGCAAATGGTGGTTTGAAAAGTGTTACTTTCAAAGAAAATATCCTTTTACGTAAATTGAACTATGTGAGAGAATGTACCATGAATTTCTTATACCACAGAGTGTTTGACTCTCATTTAAAAATCAACTCTTTGATGAAGAGCCATTTAAAAGAATTTCGAATACTGAAGATCAGACATTTATGCCAATATTAGAAATTTTACTTTCACATTTGTGTGATATATCTTACAGTGTAACACACGCAAAAAAGATCAACATTATATGCGAAATCATAGCTTCTTTTGCAGCTTAGAGACCAATATTATACGTGAAAGTTTTGCTTTTCTTGTAGCAACACTATGTGTGTTAATTTAAACTATTAACTTTCCATTTGTGTGTTCGTGCAACTTAACAGTGATGTTGCTGTTGGCTGACTACATCAAGTGTCCTATGCTCTGAATATCCAGTGTCATCTGCTGGTGAGATCACACGACATGAGCTATGACTGGCTTACAAAACGCAATCTCAATTTCCATGATTTGGAAAGCAACATGCGGTGTTTGTTGGAATTCCAGTGTATACTTTCGTAATACGAAAATATACAGTGTACATGTTACTGCTGCACATCAAAGATATTTCCAAAACATGTCTTTCTCCCTGAGTCTCGTTTTCTAAAGTGCTGGGAAATTCTACGTCCGTGTGTAAAACCATAACCATTCAAACGATTGATACGTTTTGCAGTTCCGATGGAAAATAAACTGTTACTTAACACGGTAAAAGTGAGTTTTCATCCAGGAGAAAGTGTATTTTTAACTGGGAAATCCAGGGTTAGGAAACAGGGGTGGACAGATCAGATGCACTGCAGTTGTACTTGACCGCAAGAAGTGTGTGGCAGGCAGGCCTTGTCACCTTTTGGACAATAACACACACAAAAACCGGTCCTCAGGACCCCATTTCTTCCATCCACACAGAGTTGTAGAAAATTCTATGAACCTAGGTCAATCGAGGTCTTGGTATTGCCTGCACGGTACTCCTAAACCGAGGCCCACGAGAAGGACGGGCCAGACCTGAACTCAGTCGCTCACTCAGCTCGGCAGACAAAATGCATTTCTAAGCCTGTTAACTTGCCGGTGGGCATGTATATACTAAAGAGAATTGCATCTTCATACTGCAGCAAAATTTAATTTAAGACCAATATTCGATATAAATGGTATAACTGCTTGTTTGTAGCATTTAGTCTCTTCTGCTTAACAGTCCTTATTTCATATAATAAATGGTGCCTTATGCAACTGATAATCATTTTGGCATGATTTTAATGTTATTGTACCCCAGTACAGCTGTAATAAATTGTAAGTTGGCCTATGGACTTCCAATTATTGTAGGACTGATAACAGTAAAACTCCATAATAACGGATTCTGGTTGAAGACTTGGAAGGTATCGTTGAGAAACCTCTGGAAGTTTGTCAGAGTTCTAGTTCACATATCTCTTCTTGCAAAAATCTTCTCTTCTTAGAATTCCATTTAAACAAACTGGATTTTTCTTCCTGTGAATCTTTTCTTACGTAAACTCAAACGCCACTTGAAGAAGAGAGCCTCTGTGACACACGCACGTGCTCGCGCATGCACGCGCGCAGGCATGCACGCATGCATGCATGCACACTCTCCCTCTCCTCCTGCAGACACTCACCGACACTATCTTGTTGACGCAAAAAGGTAAAGGCGTTATCAACCCACAAAAAATGCTGAGACTGATGGGGATCGGGCCTGAGACCTTTGAATCTGCAGTGTGGCACTTTACCACTGAGCCACTTATGTGTAGCAAATGCTTCACGCAAACAGAAAGTAGCAATCCAATTTTGGAATGAGATCTCTCTGAACAGGATTATTTTGGATAACACAGTCTTTACATTTTTAACAATACTTTAAGTCTGCAAGCTTTTTACTTGATAGCTATTTACATCTTTTGAGCTGCAAAAACAAAAAGGGAACATACCTCCAGATAGACTGACGGGTTGCTAAGAGCTGAATGAATGGCCCCACGAGGAGCCCCCACGATGCGTGACTTAACACGCGCGACATCATCGAAAAAGATTACTTCTGCTAAAGGCAATGAGGTCGGGGGTTGTAAGAGTGCCGGAAAAGCATCTTCAGTCAGGTACACCAGGAGTTTTTGTCGAATTGCTTCAAATTTTGACATCGCATCCTCATCATTAGACTGCTGCTCTTTCAGTTCTAAAAGCCGCTGTAAGAGAAAATGGAAAACTCTTTAGCATCTGCTTAAGATCAGGAAAAAACTAGCTTCCAGAGATGTAAATATAAATAATTTTAAGTAGGCAACAGTATTTGTTATAATGCATGTCACATACTATGTGATACACAAAAGAAAATTGTGTGTGTTTGTAGCTCAGGCAATAACAACTAGAACATATTGGAAATTTAGAAAAAGAACCTTCAGTTTGATGATACAAGCCAACAGTGAAAATGTAACTGAGACGAAAGAAACGTTTTTTAATGATATTGACGATGCTGATAATGAAAATGACAATGAAAAACTCTAATTAGCTCTCATTTCCAAGTTAAGGGTGGTGCTCTTAATGATAGTTATATTTTATTAGCATTTGTTGTCAATCCCTTCGCACATAGCCTTTGAAATCCCACTGATGGTGGACGGAGCGATGAAGTTCCAGGTAACAACAACTGTGTGTATTTTGTCACTATTTTTAGCCCAGGCTTGTCGCCACAAGGCGAACAGGAAGAGGATGGTAGGAGCAGAGCATGTTGCATTTAAATGTAGTTTCAGTCTGTTGCAGCTGTGTTCTGTTTGTATGCTGGAGGAATGTGTTACTGGAGTGTAATTAGAGTGTGTGGTCATTGCATTTCCTGTGATTAACATGCCTCACAAATGCATAACAGTGCTACAATTTCTGCTACATTTGCAGACAATATCATGTATTAGGTGGGTGTACAGAATGTACTTTGGCTGTGAAATCAGGGACTAGAACGAGCCTTAGGTTCCTCATGTATGTTGTAAATCTTGTGTCACAAGTATTCATTCATGGTTGAATTGTAAAAGAGCTTCCATGCTATACCCATGACCTGGCAAAAACCATCAAGACATTAATGATTTTTACTTTTGTATGACAACTCCATTCACACATAGTATTTCCAAAAAGAAAAAGTCTTCCTTGACATATCCTAACATACTGTTGGCCACGCAACCAGTGCCTCACGGAGACGGACTGCCTGTTCCTGTCCCACCTGCTTGTGATGGTGACGAGGCTGCTAATGGAACTAGTGCTGCACTTCAAAAACCAGTTACTTGAAAGACCATCATTTTGTGTGTAATCATGAGTGTACAGAGATTCACAAAATAACAAAGAGTGAACTTAATGACCTAGTGAGAGACACGGAACTGTCGAAAGGTAAAGCTGAACTGTTGGCATCGAGACTACAACAGTAGCATTGTCTTGATAAGACAGTAAATGTGACTGCATTCTGAAACCACCATATGCCATTCCTTCCACTTTTCGAAAGTGAAAAGAATTTTGTATTTTTTAGTGATTTACTGAGACTATGGACACTGACTATAAAAGTGATCAGTGGAGGTTGTCCATTGACTCCTCAAAACTAAGTCTCAAGTGTGTACTACTAGATGTAACCCTTGATTCTGACTGGGTATGCACCGTATGTGAAAGAAATGAAACAATGGAAAATCCAGAATGGAATGTAGAAATATTAGAGAAGGAAAGTTGCTGCTCACCATATAGCAGAGAATGCTAAGTCGCGATAGGCACAACAGACAGATTCACACAATTATTGTTTTCGGCCATTGAGGCCTTTGTCAACCCCCCCCCACACACACACACACACACACACACACACACACACACACACACACAAATGCAACTTGCACACACGTCGGCAGTCTCAGGCAACTGAAACCACTCTGCGAGCAGCAGCAGCAGTACTTGATGGGAATGACAACTGGTTGGGGGTAAGGAGGAGGGTGGGGTGGGGATGGGTAGGGATAGTATGGTGAAGGTGGCAGACAGTGAAGTGCTGTAGTTTAGACGGAGGGCAGGAGAGAAGGTGGGGAAAGAGGGGGGGGGAAGGGGGGGGGGGAGTAGCGGAAAAGAGAGAAATAAAAAGAAATTAAAAGGCCGGGTGTGGCAGTGAAATGACAGCTGTGCAGTGCTGGGATGAATGGGAACAGGAAGTGGGCTGAATGGATGAGGACAGTGACTGACGAAGGCTGAGGCCAGGAGGGTTATGGGAACATAGGATGTATTGTAGGGGAAGTTCCCACCTGTGCAGTTCAGAAAAGCTAGTGCTGATGGGAAGGATCCATATGGCACAGGCTGTGAAGCAGTCACTGAAATGAGGGATATCATGTTTGGCAGTGTGTTCAGCAACAGGGTGGTTCACTTGTTTCTTGGCCACAGTCTGTCAGTGGCCATTCATGTGCAGGGACAGCTTGTTGGTTGTCATGTAGCACAGGGGTTGCAGCTTAGCTTGTAAATCACATGCCTTTGATGGGATAGGTGATGTTAGTGAGCGGACTGGCGTAGGTGGTGATAGGAGGGTGTATGGGACAGGTATTGCATCTAGGTCTATTACAAGGGTAGGAGCCATGAGGTAAGGCATTGGGAGCACAGGTTGCATAAGGATGGACGAATATACAGGGCTATTACAAATGATTGAAGCGATTTCATAAATTCACTGTAGCTCTATTCATTGACATATGGTCACAACACACTACAGATACGTAGAAAAACTCATAAAGTTTTGTTCGGCTGAAGCCGCACTTCAGGTTTCTGCCGCCAGAGCACTCGGGAGCGCAGTGAGACAAAATGACGACAGGAGCCGAGAAAGCGTATGTCGTGCACGAAATGCACTCACATCAGTCAGTCATAACAGTGAAACGACACTCCAGGACGAAGCTCAACAAAGATCCACCAACTGCTAACTCCATTCGGCGATGATATGCGCAGTTTAAAGCTTCTGGATGCCTCTGTAAGGGGAAATCAACGGGTCGGCCTGCTGTGAGCGAAGAAACGGTTGAACGCGTGCGGGCAAGTTTCATGCGTAGCCCGCGGAAGTCGATGAATAAAGCAAGCAGGGAGCTAAATGTACCACAACCGACGGTTTGGAAAATCTTACGGAAAAGGCTAAAGCAGAAGCCTTACCGTTTACAATTGCTACAGGCCCTGACACCCGATGACTAAGTCAAACGCTTTGAATTTTCGGTGCGGTTGCAACAGCTCATGGAAGACGATGCGTTCAGTGCGAAACTTGTTTTCAGTGATGAAGCAACATTTTTTCTTAATGGTGATGTGAACAGACACAATGTGCGAATCTGGGCGGTAGAGAATCCTCACGCATTCGTGCAGCAAATTCGCAATTCACCAAAAGTTAACGTGTTTTGTGCAATCTCACAGTTTAAAGTTTACGGCCCCTTTTTCTTCTGCGAAAAAAAACGTTACAGGACATGTGTATCTGGACATGCTGGAAAATTGGCTCATGCCACAACTGGAGACCAACAGCGCCGACTTCATCTTTCAACAGGATGGTGCTCCACCGCACTTCCATCATGATGTTCGGCATTTCTTAAACAGGAGATTGGAAAACCGATGGATCGGTCGTGGTGGAGATCATGATCAGCAATTCATGTCATGGCCTCCACGCTCTTCCGACTTAACCCCATGCGATTTCTTTCTGTGGGGTTATGTGAAAGATTCAGTGTTTAAACCTCCTCTACCAAGAAACGTGCCAGAACTGCGAGCTCGCATCAACGATGCTTTTGAACTCATTGATGGGGACATGCTGCGCCGAGTGTGGGAGGAACTCTATTTTCGGCTTGATGTCTGTCGAATCACTAAAGGGGCACATATCGAACATTTGTGAATGCCTAAAAAAACTTTTTGAGTTTTTGTATGTGTGTGCAAAGCATCGTGAAAATATCTCAAATAATAAAGTTATTGCAGAGCTGTGAAATCGCTTCAATCATTTGTAATAACCCTGTATTGTATAGGTTCAGTGGATGGCGGAATACCACTGTAAGAGGGGTGGGAAGGAGAGTGTACAGGGAATTTCTCATTTCAGGGCACGACAAGAAGTAAGTGAAACCTGGCGAAGATTGTAATTCAGTTGCTCCAGTCCTGGATGGTACTGAGTCATGAGGGGAATGTTCCCCTGGGGCCGGTCTGTGGGACTTTGGCAGGTGGTGGGAGACTGGAAATATAAGGCATGGCAGATTTTTTTTTGTACAAGTATGGGAGCATAATTACAGTCAGTGAAGACTTCAGTGAGACCCACGGTGTATTTTGAGAGGGATTGCTCATCACTGCAGATGCGATGACCACGGGTGGCTAGGCTGTACGGAGAATGCTCCTCCTTACCCCCACCCAGTTGCCACTCCCATCATGCACCGGTGCTGCTGCTCACAGTGTTGATTTCAGTTGTCTGAGACTGTAGACGTGTGTGTGAGAGTTGCGTTTGCATTTGCATTTGTGTGTGTGTGTGTGTGTGTGTGTGTGTGTGTGTGTGTGTGTGTGTGTTGGTTGGTTGACAAAGGCCTTAATGGCTGAAAGCTATAATTGTGTGAATCTTTTTTCTGTGCCTATCGTGACTCGGCATCTCCGCTATATTGTGAGTACCAACTTCCCTGCTCTAATATTGTTACATGAAAGAAAATATGATAATATGGACTAATTGTTATTGCAATTGAACTATAACAAGTTTAAATGGCAGATTTAGGGATATCTGAAAGTCATAGGCATATTAGTTGGGCTACAAAATGGTAACGCCGAATTTAATTGCTTCCTTTGCCTCTGGGATACTGCACCAAAGCACTTCATTATAAAAATAAAGACTGACCAAAGTGTCCATCACTTGAACCAGGCTCTCATATTGTTACGCATGAAGCATTTGTTGTATCCAAGAACATAACTCGCCCTGCTCTTCATATAAAATTTGGCCCAATGAAAAACTTCATCAGAGCCATTGGCAAAACTGGGGGAGCATTTGTTTTTAATTGTGCTTTGTTCCTTCTCAACTTTTGCCACATATTAACTCTAAAATTTGAAAATTTGAGTTCATATACTTAAATAATAGTGAAATGAGGTGTCTTTGATCTTTGTGTATACATGAGAAAATTAAAACTAAAAACGGGGTTCAGAGATTAAATCTCACCATCATTAATATAGGCAGACAATAGCTCAACTTTAGGAGAATAGGGCACGGATGTGGCTATAATCTATTTGAGGACCAATTCCCAGATTTTCTGGAAGTAATTTAGGGAAACAACAGAAAAATTATGTCAGGATGTCAATCACATCTCTCTGTCTGGGTTCGAACAAGATGGTCCACCTATTGTGGCATGAAAATGTTGATTTGCACCTGACAACCTGGATCTCAAACTTCTCACAATCATAAAGAATGTCTGCTTCAGTTGGAATGAGGTCACGATGTTCAGCTTACAGAATAGCATACCCACTTTCAAACAGTGTCGCAGATGTGATGGTCAGGAGTAGGTACTTTTCCTGGTTTTGTCAAGAAAAGAATCAGGTTTTGCTTTCTTTATCATTAGGACTATTCAAATCGTGCCTGCCGCAAATTTCAGTGACATTTTAAGTTCTCCCCCTGCCACATGAGACAGTGGACTGCTCTCACATGGAAGACTCTTGAGAGCACACACATTTTCAAGAGCTGAAGAAGTCTTGAAGAAACTAGCTGATGGATAGTTTTGGAAAATAAAGACAGGAACTGAGAGTAGTGGAAATGAAAAATGCACCTTATTACTAGAGCACCTTGGATAAATAACTATTCAGCACATTACCCATGAATAATCACTGGATAGTTCACAAAAGAATAATGAATGTGTATACATGGAAAGAAACATACCTTTTTTAGTTCACTTCTACTCAAATTCCCTTCTAGCATATTCACCACTCTCTTTGTAGGACTGGTCTCAGGGGATTCAAAAAGATTAGCTCTTTTAGCTGATCCACTGCAGACATCTCTCTTTGCAGAGCTACCATACTTTGGACTTCTCAGTGGAGTTTTTCTCGCAGGACTGTTTAAGCCACATTTCCTCACTGGAGTGCTCACAGGTGACTTTGATAAACTTCTGGCCTTTGTGGGAGTTGTGAAATTGTTCATCACCAGAGGAGGTCTTCGCTTTGCCGGGCTCTCCATTTCTCCTGGATTCCTTTTCTTCCTGGGACTTTCAAAATCTGCAACCCGCTGGAGGTCTGCAGAAGCACGCTCTAGCGTACTGTACAACAGTTCCAGCTTCGAGCTCCAGTGATTTGTCTGGGACTTCTGACAAGACAGACACGCAAGGGCAGAGGCTACAAGAGTCGATAATTCCTGCTGGGACTGCACACGGAGTAGCTGGACACATTGTCTAAAACCGGCCGACTCAGTAACTGGTTGTGACACCGACAGTGAGTACAGCTCACGAATCTGTAAGGAAGAGAGGAATGAACACATTACTTGCCATAAGATTTCAAAAGTAACTAAACAGACAAATGTACATCTTCAATCTAAATTTTCACAATGAAAAAGTCACTCAAACAGGTTATAGTTTTACAATGTCATTAGTTTCTGGGTACTACTGTCATAATTTTATTTTCATAAAATATAACAGATCACTCAGTTAGAAAAACTGTTATGAGTAATGTCAGAGGAACAAAATAAGATTTCATAAATTATCAAATGCAGTATTAATGATAAAACATCAGAATTACAAATAATTAGAGAGAGAGAGACCTAGAAAACTTCTGCCGACTCAGGTGGTGGTTGAAGAGATCACTATAGCAAATATCCACTAGTACTAGTATTGCTGGCCTCCGTTTTGAGTACAACCGAGGTACATTCTCCCTACACATTGGTCAGGGGCCTGGAGATGGCACAGTAAAATGGTGAAACTGGTTGCCAATTAAAATAGGGTTGAAAATTGACGGCTGAAAGGTATTTAATTTGACATCCTGTACTGCCAGCACATCAGTTGTTTGCCCAACCCTGCCCACCTGCACTGGCACATGATCGGCAGGTGCGTGAGCTGCAACAGCCTATGTCGGATGTACCACAAGTGAAAAGAGATGTCTGTTGCACATTGTATTGTCTCAATAATTTCATCTCGTCTTCTTCACAGAGACGCCCAAGGAGATGAAGTGGCATCGAACAGAAATACTCGTATCAGGCAGCTCAACAATCATAGCCAATTATGTGGTGTGATCATTTCATTTCATACTCGCAGCGAACACAAAAGGATACTGCAAATGTTAATGGTAAACACAGAACAATCTAAGACTTTTTTCACAATTTTAGGTCTAGTCAAACATGTTGGTAACATATAGAATGACCTGATAATTTCAAATCTGTACATTCAATGAATTTCAGCTACATCTATACTCTACAAACCACCATGAACCTACTACTATTAACGAAGTACCACAGCTTTTGTTAATCTGAGGTTAAAATGTCTTCCACTTGCTTTATGCTTATCTCAAGGTTTCTTAGGTCTTTGTGATCACCTACTGATTATCTGAGGGTTACAAGAGTTGAGCCAAGTTCAGCCTGGAAACCATCTTTTATGTAATTCAGTCTGATGGCTTAACTAATTTTAAAAGGTACATTATACCTGTTATTCCACTTTAATTGTACAAACAAGCTGTTAATGACTCCTGTTATAGGAAATAATTATTCTCTTGTACTGCCTTAGCAGTGACACTAGAATCACTGTTCCAATAATGACAAAAGTCAATGTATGCATTAACAATACAGCAGCAGTATTGTTTCCTCATGTTTTAGTTATTTGTCATCTTCCAAATAGTTACATACCAACTGCTATGTTTATGAAAATGACAATTTTAAAACAGAAATGCATTATGGTTTGGCTTCGAAAGAAATTAGAAGCAATAAAACAGACTTACAATAGCATGAAATTGTGTTCAAAAGCTAGTGAAAATTGCTTATCACCTCCAGTTGTTCGTGACTGGACAAGAAATAGTAAAAAATATTAAATTCGCAGAAAATAAAAGCCCCTTTTTAATGATAAAAAAAAGAAGCAGCTAACTTTCCCGGGAACAGATGAAGCCACCCATGCCTGGTTTCAACAGTACTGTAGTTGATGTACGAGTACGTTCATTTTGGGTCCCATGATAGTGCCGAACTTTATGTCATGTATGGTTTGTTGTTGTTTTTTTTATGAGAAAAAGTTAATCACCATGTGAACGTTTACTAAAAAGGTGGGAAACACAGTGTGGAGTGCAACTGTTGCAGTAACACCAAATGAAGAAAATGCCAGCAAAAATCTTTGAACACAATATTAGATTTTTTTATGGCTTGTGTACACTTGGTAAGGGTGCTACTGCAGGTGCAGTTTTCTGTCTTTCAAATCCCCCAATCAAGGTTACGAACTATAATAGATTTATAGGAGCTAAAGCAGGGAATGCCTGTAGAGAACGTATGAAGAAAGCTCTTGAAGAAGCAGTAATAGAAAACATTGGTAATATAGACTTGACTGCAGCATTTGATTGTACCTGGCATAAACGGGGGGACACATCTTCGTGGTGTAGTATCCGCCACCACTATGTATAGAGGGAAAATTTTAGATGCAGTAGTAAAATGTTAATGTTGTAGGTGTCAACAAAAATATATCAGTACACATGACAATAATTGTACAAGTAACTATAGTGGCAGTAGTGGAGGACTGGAAGTGGCTGGTGTTGCTAGTATATTTCAATGTTGTGACAAAGTGCAATATGTGAATTACCTTAGTGACGGTGATCCTAAAAGTTTCAAACATATTCAAGAATTGAAGCCCTATGGTGACAACGTTGTAGTGCAGAAACGAAAGGGATCAAGACTTCGGCAACTGAAAGCTTCGTACAAAAAACAAAAACTCATTGATGGTAAAGAGTTGGATGGGAAGGGAAGGTTAACTGACAGTCTAATTGACAAAATAGAGAACTATTATGGAATGGCTGTTAGGAAAAACACAGAAAGTGTCAATGAAATGAAGAAGGCTGTTTGGGCTCTTTTTTTCATACTTTTTCAACCGATGGAAGTCCCCATCATTACGTGTGTCCCAAAAGAGAAAACAGTTGGTGTATGCACAATAAGGGGTTGGCAACTGGTGAAGTGTATACTCATAAACATAGTCTGCCTGATGTGGTAATGGAAGTGATAAAACCTACTTTCAGAGACTTAGCAGAAGAACTTGAACTGTTGAAAAAGTGTGTTCATGGAAAAACTCAAAATCCCAATGAAAGTGTAAAGACTGTTGTATGGTCAAAAATACCCAAGATGTGTTTGTTGGAACAGAAATACTTCACTTTGGTGTGTATGATGCTGTTGCTACTTTCAATGTCGGCAATGATGTAAGGTGTAAATCATTTCGAAATATGGGAATGAAGATAGGTTTCAACACGGTATGAACAATGCTTGCTTTAGTAAATATCCTAGAAATACAAGTCAGAGTAAACAGGAAGAGGACAAAGAGGCAGCTGGAGGAAGAGTTTGCAGAAGATGAAGATAATCCATCCTATGGACCTAGAATGCACTAAAAAGGTAATCCAAACTTCGTCACTTGGTTCCCAAAAAGTTTTATTTTTTCATGCAAGTTACATGTTTTCTAAGGATCTACCAAATCAATCTACTTCAGATTTTCAAGAAATGTTACACAGTCCCTTCTGCATAGCTTAAACACAGCCTTTTTTTAGAAACTTTTATATTGTCGAATTTATAAACAAAAATTGGTACAAAATGTAGTGAATTTGCATTACAACAGAAAAAATTGATCTCTAGCAACTGAATTCAAATTTTTTAAAGTCCCTGTGTTAAGTTGTAGCCAATACTCCAATAAATAATCTGTAAAAAATTCAACTTCCTAGCTCATATACTTTCTGAGAAAACATGTAATTTGGAAAGACAGGGCTTTCTAGAGCTCCTTAACAATATTCCAAGTTGTTTTAATTTTATTACCAGAGGTGCTGATCTCAGACATAATGCATATACATCTGGACTATTTAATAACTTTTCTTAATACGATACAGTAGTTTTCATAATGTCTGGTTGCTTCTGGATCACTACTCTTCCTAGCTATAAGATACAATTCCCTTTTTTGTTTACAAGATATTTTTATCCATTTTGTAAGCCAAAGCTTTTCAGATGGATTCTTACAATTATGTTTCAATGTTTTCTTAGGGGAAACTGTTTTCAAATATAATCATGAAACATGTTAAATTTGAAATTAGCATCAGGTTCCCAGTACACCTCATGCCTGTCTAAATGTTGTAAACTTTCCCTAAAATTTGCAGTTGGTAAACTGTTAATTTAACACACTATTTTGGAGGACTGTTTCACATTACTGTATGGAGCTATGTCATTTACTGTAACTAGCTGTGGATCATGATCAGAAAGACCATTCTTAACAGGTAAAGTTTGTATCTGATTAAATTTATCTTGGTCTACAACATTATCTATCAGTGTGCTGCTTTCCTGTACTATCCAAGCAGGAAAATCAATAAAACTGTCATCAAACTGAAAGAACCAAATAATATTTTAAGGTCAAGCTCTCTATTGTACTCTTTCAGAAAATCTACATTGAAACCCCCACAAACAATAATCTGCTTCCCCCCATATGACACAACAAAGAATCCAAGTTTTTCAAAAATAGTTGAAAATTTCCCAATGGGGACCTATACCCAGCTACAATTATAAGTATAATTTAGTTGGAGCTTACACACACATGCTTCTACACATCGTTCAACACAAAATTTTTTAGTATCTAAACTTTTCACACTATGATAAATTTTAACATTTACAGGGTGGTCCACTGATAGTGACCGGGCCAAATATCTCACGAAATAAGCATCAAATGAAAAAACTGCAAAGAACAAAACTTGTCTAGCTTGAAGGGGAAACCAGATGGCGCTATGGTTGACCCGCTAGATGGCGCTGCCATATGTCAAATGGATATCAACTGCGTTTTTTTAAATAGGTACCCCCATTTTTTATTACATATTCATGTAGTACGTAAAGAAATATGAATGTTTTAGTTGAACCACTTTTTCCACTTTGTAATAGATGGCGCTGTAATAGTCACAAACATATAAGCATGTGGTATCACGTAACATTCCGCCATTGCGGACAGTGTTTGATTCGTGATACATTACCCATGAGAAAATAGACCGTTTACCAACTGCAGAAAAGGTCGATATCGTGTTGATGTATGGCTATTGTGATCAAAATGTGTAACGGGCATGTGCTATGTATGCTGCTCGGTATCCTGGATGACATCATCCAAGTGTCCGCACCGTTCACTGGACAGTTACGTTACTTAAGGAAACAGGAAGCGTTTAGCCACATGTGAAATGTCAACCGCGACCTGCAACAAATGATGATGCCTAAGTAGGTGTTTTAGCTGCTGTCGCGGTTAATCCGCACATCAGTAGAAGATAAGAATCGGGAATCTCAAAAATGTCAGTGCTGAGAATGCTACATCAACATCGACTGCATCCGTACCATATTTCTATGCACCAGGAACTGCATGGCGACGACTCTGAACGTCGCGTACAGTTCTGCCACTGGGCAAAAGAGAAATTACGGGACGATAACAGATTTTTTCACGCGTTCTACTTAGTGACAAAGCGTCATTCACCAACAGCGGTAACGTAAACAGGCATAATGTGCACTATTGGGCAATGGAAAATCCACGATGGCTGCAACAAGTGGAACATCAGCGACATTGGCGGGTTAATGTATGGTGCGGCATTATGGGAGGAAGGATAATTGGCCCCCATTTTATCGATGGCAATCTAAATGGTGCAATGTATGCTGATTTCCTACGTGATGTTTTACTGATGTTACTACAAGATGTTTCACTGCACGACAGAATGGCGATGTACTTCCAACATGACGGATGTCCGGCACATAGCTTGTTTGTGGTTGAAGTGGTACTGAATAGCATATTTCACGACACAAGGGCTGGTTCTCAAAGCACCATACCAAGGCCCGCACGTTCACCGGATCTGATGTCCCTGGATTTCTTTCTGTGGGGAAAGTTGAAGGATATTTGCTATTGTCATCCACCAACAACGCCTGACAACATGCGTCAGCACATTGTCAATGCATGTGCGAACATTACAGAAGGCGAACTACTAGCTGTTGAGAGGAATGTCGTTACACATACTGCCGAATGCATTGAGGTTGAGAGACATCATTTTGAACATTTACTGCATTAATGTCGTATTTACAGGTAATCACGCAGTAACAGCATGTGTTCTCAGAAATGATAACTTCATAAAGGTACATGTATCACATTGGAACAACCGAAATAAAATGTTCAAATGTACCTATGTTCTGTATTTTAATTTAAAAAACCTACCTGTTACCAACTGTTGTTCTAACATTGTGAGCCATATGCTTGTGACTATTACAGCGCCATCTATCACAAAGTGAAAAAAGTGGTCCAACTAAAACATTCATATCTCTTTACGTACTACACGAGTATGTAATAAAAAATGGGGGTTCCTATTTAAAAAAACTGTTCATATCCGTTTGACCTATGGCAGCGCCATCTAGCGGGCCAACCATAGCGCCTTCTGGTTTCCCCTTCAAGCTAGACAAGTTTTGTTCTTTGTAGTTTTTTCATTTGACACTTATTTCGTGAGATATCTGGCCTGGTCACGATCAATGGACCACCCTGTATATTGCAATTCGTCCGCTCCCCAAAGTGCGAAAAGCTTATATCCGCCTACATTTATCTTTTCCGTATCTGTGACTATATGATGTTCAGAAAGGCACAATACATCTATTCCACCCTCAGTTTCTACATTTTCTAAACAAACAAGAAGCACATATACTTAATCCCCTGATATTCTGATGCAATATACTAACATCATTTTTCGCTGTACTTTTATGAGAATCTTGTTATATTTTAAGATCACTAGTACCTACCTGTCTGAGTTTCTCATTAAGCTCAATTTCATTCAATGCTGACTCACTGATCTTAACCTACAAAAGAGAAACTCCCATGAGGTTCAGTGCGCCCCCCACCCCCCTCCGTCTTAAAGATTTTGCTATCATCCCAGCCAATTTACCCTTCTATTTCCTACTGAGAAGCAGGCCATGCCTTGTGAAGTCCTCCCTACTAACAATATCAATAGGAAGCAAACCCATACCCGACAAAGTAGCCCCCCAAAGCAGCTGATCTAGCTCCATATTGATCCTCCTGATAGAGCTGTTGAATTGGGGCCCATCATACCGCATGAAAACCAACATTTGTATGATTCGTTGCAGATGCTACTTTTACCCGATCACACTCAATATTATAGCCCTGATCCCTGTCAATACTGTTTCCTGCTCCACCCACTATCATAATATGATCCTGCTTCATAGAAAACTTGCCCAATGACCCTACATACTGTATCACTTGCTAAGACATGCACTGGGCTTGAAAAATTTGTAGCCTGGTACCTGTCGCCTATTTCTTCCTGCAAGATCTGGCCCACGCCTCTTCCATGGCTACTACCTAACAACAGAACTTTCCTCTTACTATCTCCTTTTTTTAAAATAAATTATTTCCTGTTCAGTATTAACTACACTTTACATCCATTTCAGCCTGTTCCTTAGTTAAATGAGGTACCAAGGAAATCTATTGTTTGTGCCAATGATGAAAATGTCTCTTTCTGTTGCTCCTGTTCCTTGCTACTGTATGAGGGTTCCTCATTTATTGAAATAAGTAACATGCAAAGTTACACACTCACTCACTCACTGGTCATACCGAACTTGAGAGTCCATTACCGCAGCAACGTATTTTCGCCATCTGTCCCTGTCTTGGGCTATTTCCTTCCATTCACCTTCAATACCCAGGGTCCTCAAATCAGCCTTCACATTGTCCTCCCATCTACGCCTCGGTCTCCCCACAGGCCGTTTTCCCTCTAGGTGCCCTACCAGTACTCTGCGCGCTGCCCTGCCCTCATCGATTCGAGCTATGTGACCCGCCCATCGCAGCCTACGTGATTTAATGATACTGATTATGTCACGGGTTGAATAGAGTTCGTGAACCTCTTTGTTATGCAGTTTTCGCCACTCTCCGCTAATGTCATCCCTTTTTGCTCTGAAAATTTTCCTCAAAATTTTGTTTTCAAATACTTGAAACGGCTTTTCATTTTGCACAGTGAGAGACCAAGTCTCACACCCATACAGCATAACTGGTAGAATAATAGTTTTTTATATTCTAATCTTTAAATTCCTCGACAATATCCGTGATGAAAGTAATCTATTCAATGAGAAGTAGCACGCATTTCCCGCCCGTAATCTCTTCTTCAGTTCGGATTCAATCTCATTTCTCGAAGTGATGTCCACGCCTAGATACTTAAATGTGTTCACTTTTTCAAACTGCATGTCTCCAACTCTTAACATTTCCTGATCTACTGCTGTTGACATTCTAGTAGTAACCAGGTATTTAGTTTTGTCTTCACTTATCCTTAGACCTATATCTTCACTAGCCTTGATTAACCCATTCGCATTTGCTGTTACAGATACTTTCCTATTGCTAATGATGTTTAGATCATCTGCATACCCTAATATCTTAATATTTCCATTTAACTCCACACCCTCTGAATTATCTGCTGCCATTCGTACAATATATTCTAGGACCAAATTAAAAACGTACTCTACCTTTTGTGTTTTTCAAACTCGCTTCTACAAGTCTAACATACTTCTTTGGTATTCCAAGTTCCAAAAGAATTCTGTACAATTTTGATTGCAATACTGAATCATATGCTTTTGTAAAATCTATGAAAAGATTATGAACTGGTTTATTGTATTCCCATTTCTTTTCCAAATTTTGACGCAGGGTGAATATTTGGTCTATAGTTGATCTGTTCCTCCGAAAGCCGGCTTGGTAATCACCCACAATTTCATCTGCATATGGTGTAAGCCTGCTTAGCAGAATATTCGAGAAAATTTTGGAACATACTGGTAATAGCAATATCCCTCTATAATTACTACAATCCATTTTGTCGCCCATCTTAAAAATTGGGATCAGAATCGACTCCTGCCACTCTTCAGGTATCATCTCTGAGTTCCCTACTTTAGTTATCACTTTGTGAACTACTTCCACCAACTTCTGTCCCCCATTTTTAATTAATTCTGCAGTTGTGCAATCTGATCCTGGTGCTTTATGGTTTTTCAATTTGTTGATTGCATCTCTTACTTCCTTTAACATTGGCTCAGGTATCTGGGGTTCTGCTGTATGTATTTCATATGCCTGCTCATTTCCTGCTTCCTGGTGTACATTTAAAAGATGCTCAAAATGTGCCCTCCATTTACTTAATATAGCAGTGGGGTCTGTCAGTATTCCCCCAGCATCCCCTCGAAGTGCATTTGTCCTAGCCCTGAAGCCCTTCCTATACCCATTTATGTCTAGGTAAAGTTCCCTAATGTTTTTTGTTTTACTGTTTGTTTCCATTTTTGTAATTTGATTGTTCAAATAATCCCTCTTCTTTGCCCATAGCCTACGGCCAACTCCCCTTTTCAAGTTCAAGAACTCCTCATTTTCTGTCTCCCATTCTATCCCAATCTAATAGTGCTTTTCTCCTTTCCTCTACCAATTTCTTGCATTCCTCATCCAACCATGGTTTCCTCCTGTTGTTCTTAATTGTACCTTTTGTGACCTTCGCTGTCTCTCTGATATTATTCCTCACAGTGATCCACTGTTTATTTTCCTCCTCATCTTGACCTTCGTGTGTCCTGACAGCATCAAACCTATTTGAAATTTCTATCATGTACCTTCACCTAAAGTTTTCATCATTTAGCTTGTCAGTGTCGAACCTAACAAGTTCTGCAGTGTGACACCTTGATGTTGCTGTAGATAGCCACTGGTGAACTTTGGCAACTACAAGAAAATGATCAGAATTGCAGTCTGCTCCCCTGAAACTCCTAACATTTTCTATACTAGTGTGCCATCTCTGATCTACAAGAACATGATCAATTTGGTTTCGGGTGTGTCCATCCGGAGAGACCCAAGGTGCTTTATGAATGTCCTTCCTTTTGAAATATGTGCTCTCAACAATCATGTCTTTTGAAACAGCAAAATTAACCACCCTTGTGCCATTATCATTGGAAATGTTATGCAAACTTTCTTTCCCAATTGTAGGCCAGAATGCTTCCTCCTTCCCTATCTTCACATTAAAATCACCTATGATTAATTTTGTATCATACGAGGAGAACTCATCCCACAGTTGATCTAGTTCTTCATAAAAGCCATCTTTAACAACCTCTTCAGTGTCCTCAGTTGGTGCGTGTACATTAATTACTACTAGTCAATTCCACCTGCCGGTCAACACTATAACTGATAGTCGGTCACTAATGAATCTTATATCTCTGATTGCGTGAAGCACTTTTCTCTGTACCGCGAAACCTGTTCAGAAACTGTGAGCTTCCGCACCTTCATAGAAAAATGTATAGTTACCCCTCTTTATGCTACCCTCCCCCTGCCACCAGAGTTTCTTGAATAGCTATAATGTCTACATCGTATCTATCTAATTTGTCTGATAATGTCTGGAACATTCCTGGCCTGTTCAAACTTTTAACATTACATGTTCCCAACCTGAAAGTTCCTTTCGGCCTGAATCTCTTCGAAGTAGGTTCCGCCCGGAGATCTGAATGGGAACCTAGTTTACCTCCAGAATATTTTACTTCAAAGGGACCCACGCCAATTAATGTTGCTGATTCTTGATGAATAGATTTGATAGTAAGAGAAGAAGAAACAGGGGTGGTTCATCACGTCATCGCCTGCTCCCCACCGGCTGTCCGCTACTGCTTATTTTTTTGTATTCACAGTTACCCTTCATATCTGAAGGCCGTATCCCCTGTCCGCAACCTGGGGACGCGCTGTGGCGTGGTGGTACGGGACCACGAGACAGAACATGCAAAGTTACAAACACATAAAGGACAGGTCCCCATGTGGCTGAAGTAACACGAATGTCCTCAGGTTCAAAATTTAAATCAGTTACTCACTCGAGATGCGAAGGCACTAGCCAGGTGTGGCACAGCAGAAACAGCAGAGTTGGAGACATCATTTCTGTGGTGTCACCGCCAGACACCACACTTGCTAGGTGGTAGCCTTTAAATCGGCCGCAGTCCGTTAGTATATGTCAGACCTGCATGTCGCCACTATCAGTGATTGTAGCCCGAGCGCCGCCACACGGCACGTCTAGTCTAGAGAGACTCCCTAGCACTCGCCCCAGTTGTACAGCCGACTTTGCTAGTGATGGTTCACTGTCTACATATGCTCTCATTTGTAGAGACGACACTTTAGCATAGCCTTCAGCTATGTCATTTGCTACGACCTAGCAGGGCGCCATATTCAGTTACTATAATTACTATCTTCAAAAATGTATCCTGAACAGATAATATTGTGAATCATACCATCAAGAGCGACGTTCATCATTAATCGACTAAAGTTAAGTATCAAACTAATTACGTCTGCTTTCTGAATTCTCATTCCTTGTCATGTTCCAGACCTCACGTCAGTATAGTTCTTCCCTCCTCACGCCAGCCTGCATGAGCTAAAACGCGTGCATTTCGGCCTCCGCTCGTAACACGGTGTTGGCTCTTCTGCTAACACAAAAATTTCTTCGTCCCAGCATTCACTGTACACTATCCACACTTACGACATACGCATGCAGACAGGCAAAGCAAAATTTATAGTCTGCAAAGCAAAATTTATAGCCTGCACAGGAGCGTGATGCGAAAACACAATATCCTCGGAAATAGTGTGCCAGGCATAAAGGTTACTGTACAGTGCAGGCAACTTACAGTGATGCAAAAGCACCAGTGTCAGCTGCAACCCTGTGTGGCCAGTTCCTCACTACATGGGTGCGTAGTTGTGCTGTTGATAAAATATATTGGCAATATTTTTTTTACCAATATCTCGATATAGGAATGGCAAAATAGAGTACCAATATTTTGATTTTTTTTTTCAGTAAATATTTAAAGTTGTTATTTTGAAATTATAGCAGAACATAATTTTACTTTCACTGCATGAACAAATCTTACAACTTTCTGAGCTTTCATCATGTCCACTCTTTCTCTTTGACTGTGTGAAGCAAGTAGAAGTCCATTGCACTGGGGAGTGTAAGTGGAATAACAAGATATCTGATGTTAAGAAATAACACACCAGTTGCATTAAAAAACAATTTTTAATGCAACTAGTGTGCTATTTCATCACATCGGCATTCAAAATCATTTGCTTAAATTGATGAACAAAAATTTAAATGACAAAAGTGGTCTTTGCGGTGGGCAGAGATGTGCGAGGGGGATATGCTGATGTAACTGGCGCTAGGTGCTACCAACGAAAACTGCAACGTTTAACTTCACCATGCAATTTCGAAACTACAACTGCTAGGTTGCTGTCATTTGCAGAAATGAAAAAACATGGAAATTGACAGGAAGTGTCCAGACAAATCCAGTATGTGAAGAAACTGACAGACCCATCTGACACCACCTACTGTGCGACTTACCTGCAGTTACCATTATTAGCAAAGCGGTTATCACCAAGAGTGAACGTGCATCATTTTCCTTTCAATTCTTGCTCCAAGGGGGATATGCAGGCTGCTAGCTTGTTGCTCTACCACAATATCTAATAATAAATCAGTATTTAAATTTACAGCTCTAAAAAATGGCAGTATATTCACAATGTGCACCCAGTATTTCTTTTGCTGAATACATCAATATTTTTTCTGCCGATATATGCATAATTTTTTTTCGATATGTCGAAGGTCAATAATGATATATTTTCAACTATTGATGTATCGGATTCCCGATACTTTTAAAAATATGAACAGTCCTAGAGTGCAGCAGCAACTGAAGTGGACACTACAAGGGACGGACAAATACTAGTGAAGCTCTGTCAGCAGAAGCCTCACTAGGGGCAGCTATTGTTCTGTACCGGTAGTCAGCGACTGTAGCAGTGAAGTTTCCTGTTGCATGTAAAGATCGACAGCCACGAATGGAAGTACAGTGGTAGGGGTGAAACTCGCTGCCTTAGCAGATGGCTGTTGTGAGTGAATAGAACTGGAACTGCTAAGACAGCTGTGCGGCGAAAAGCCACCACACAGTGGTGGAGATTGCACGGCCCACAAATTCCACCTCATTGGTGCTGAGCACACATTTTGCTGTGTTGATGATGATGCCGGTGTCCTGGAGACGTTCAAAAATACCACAGAGATGCTCGCGGTCTTCCTCTACCATCGCAGACAAAATGAATACATCGTCCAGGTACGCAAAACGGCAAGGCAAGCCTCGCAGCACTCCGCCCAACAACTGTTGCCACATTTGGGCAGCATTACACAGGCCAGAAGTCCAAATAGCATGATGATTGCTATCTTCTGGGATGTCCTCAGGTGCACTTGGAATCTGGACAACAACCTTGGCACAGCTGATTGTGGTGAAGACTGTAGCCGCAGCCAGAGTGTTGTTGTAGCTGCGTAGATAGCTGCGTAGGAACAGCACTGGGCACCAGTTTGGGTATTTAGCTTCCAGTAATCCCCGATTGGTGCCAGAAGCCATCCTCCTTCCTGGCAAGATGAAGGGTGGACACTCACAGGCTCTTTGAAGCATGCAATATCCTGGCAGTGAGCAGCTCATCAAAATCGGCCTTGGCAATCTTCAGTTTGTGCAGTGCCAACGGGTGTTGCTGGCAGGAGTCCAGGGATGGCATTGATTTAGTGTACAGTTGAATTGCGGACCTCCCGAGGCATGCTAGACAGGCGTGTGAAGGCAGGGAATTGCGCCATGAGGTTGTAATTTGGGCCGGAATATGCCACCTGCTTCACATCAAAGATAACAGCGAAACAAGTGGTGCACTTTGTTGACCTAACATTGTTCCTGTCAACGTCAAGGAGCAGGTGGTAGTGTCCTATGAAGTCCACTTTGATAATGGGGTCACTAATGTCAGCGACAGTGAAAGTCCAGAGCAGCTTCCATTGCAGGCCAAAATCGAGGATGCAATGGTGAGTGCTGTATGCAGCAATGGTGGTATTAATTGCTGACATCAGCAGCATGGCTAAGTGGGATGGGGGGAGATAAGAGGATACAGGATCGCTAAGACAAAATTTCTACTTGGCACAGTCACATCATTTAAATACTGGACATAACGTTGCGAAGTGATATGAAATGGAACAAGCATGTGAGGATAGTGGTAGGGAAGGCAAATGGTCAGCTCTGGTTTACTGACTATTGAGAAAATTTAGAGAACCAGTATTTGAAGCGACTACTAAGTGATTCTCCTGCCACCAGCGTACATTGTGTGTACATGAAAATAAGGTACAAGAAATTTGGGCTCATACAGAGGCTTATAGACAGTCCTTTTTCTCTCAGGACACAAAAAGGAAATTACTAGTAGTCTGCCATGCACTATATGACGGGTCGCAGAGTATATATGTACATGTAAATTACACTATCAGCAATGACATAACAGCTATCCTCATGGACATAAACACATGTAGTGACCACGACCTCATTTAGATCTCTACGAGCAAGTTGCAATCACATTTTACACATCTCCTCATTCTTTCAGAAACTCAAAAACAATTGCTCATGAGTTTTTATAGATGTATTTGTACAACGTGGTACTACACAATATTTGTAATCCATTTTACGGAATGTAAATTGCAAAACAAGACATCACTGTGAGTGAGCTCCATGACAGTAGCAGCAGTGTGCTAGACAGTGACATCATAGGCAAATCATGTGACTCAAATGCAGTGTTATAGCGGGCTTTGAAATGACATTAATTTCATTTCTGTTTTCTCTTTTTACACCTTTCTTACTGAAATTCATTAAGGAAAAAAGCATGTTAAGAGCATAAAATGACATAGGGAACGATTTAAGACAATTTTCAGAAAACAGTGAAATATCCTATTCTGGGGACAAAGATAATTGGCAAATGACAAGAACTGTTGTTATTTTCCTTTCCTTTTTTTACCTCCCAACTTGTTTATAATGTTGTATGTAGGCATGTACCAACCTTCATTATACAATTTAAGATTGATTCATTACTACTGTTTCTCAGATGCATGTACAGTTTTTCACGCAATTAGGAGTTTTATGTATGAAGAAATGATCGTTACAACACCCGAGAAGGAAAGTTGCTACTCACCATATAGCGGAGATGCTGAGTTGCGCTAGGCACCACAAAAAGATTCAACCATTATAGCTTTCGGCCACCTGCCTTTGTCAGCAGAAAACACACACACACACACACACACACACACACACGTCTGCAGTCTCAGAGAGCTGAAACCGCACTGCGAGCAGCAGCACCAGCGCATGATGGGAGTGGCGACTGGGTGGGGATAAGGAGGAGGCTGGGTCAGGGAGGGGGAGGGATAGTATGGTGGGAGCGGCGAACAGTGAAGTGTTGCAGTTTAGACGGAGGACAGGAGATAAGGTGCGGAGAGGAGAGGGGGTAAGTAGTGAAAAGGAGAGAAATAAAAACAAAAAGAAATTAAAAGACTGAGTGTGGCGGTGAAATGACGGCTGTGTAGTGCTGGAATGGGAACAGGGAGGGGGCTGGATGGGTGAGGACAGTGACTAACGAAGGTTGAGGCCAAGAGGGTTACGGGAACATAGGATGTATTGCAGGGGAAGTTCCCACCTGTGCAATTCAGAAAAGCTGGTGTTGGTGGGAAGGATCCATATGGCACAGGCTGTGAAGCAGTCATTGAGATGAGGGATATCATGTTTGGCAGCGTGTTCAACAACAGGGTAGTCCACTTGTTTTTTGGCCACAGTTTGTCGGTGACCATTCATGCGGACACACAGCTTGTTGGTTGTCATGCCTACATAGAATGCAGCACAGTGGTTGCAGCTTAGCTTGTAAATCACGACTGGGTTCACAGGTAGCCCTGCCTTTGATGGGATAGGTGATGTTTGTGACCGGACTGGAACAGGTTGTGGTAGGAGGATGTATGGGACAGGTCTTGCATCTACGTCTATTACAGGGGTATGAGCCATGAGGTAACGGATTGGGAACAGGGCCTGTGTAAAGATGGACGACTATATTGTGTAGGTTCGGTGGATGGCAGAATACCACGATAGGAGGGGTGGGAAGGATAGTGGGTAGGACATTTCTCATTTCAGGGCACAACAAGAGGTAATGGAAACCCTGGCGGAAAATGTAATTCAGTTGCTCCAGTCCTGGATGGTACTGAGTTATGAGGGGATTGCTCCTCTGTAGCTGGACTGTGGGACTTTGTTAAATTTTTTAGGTCATTTCAGGCTATACAAGATCCGAAATTTACACAGAGCTGCAACTCTATGCAGCTTCAGTTGTGGGCCACAGTTTATCACTGGCGAGCAGTGCCTTGCCACACTCTCAGCAACACATGGTCGGACATTTCCAACAGTCGAGATGTGGAGAACAAGCTCGTAATGCAACAGTTGAACATACTCTGAACTGAGATAGATCGGGTGATGTGTGGTCTCGTGTTGTTTTGCTGGAAGATTTAGAAACAGCCACATATCCTAGCGCATCAGAAATACAAAGGCTGCTCTCCAAATTACTGGCCGCGTGAACCTGAGTGATCCTGTAATGTACCCAATGGCACCCAATACTGACACGCCAGGGTGGAACTAAGTAAAGAAGGGATATTAGTGTTTAATGCCCTTTCAACAACAAGGACATTAGAGATGGAGCACAGGCCAGTATTGAGGTAGGATGGAGAAGGAAAATGGCCATTCCCTGCAAAAGGAACCATCACACTATTTGCATCAAATGATTTAAGGAAAGCACAGAAAATGTAATCAGGATGGCCAGAAGCAGATTGTGCTAGGATGATGGATTGTGATGGAGATGAACGCAATCTGGGAGCGTTCTTTCCCCTTAAAGGATCCACACGCAGATACGCCCATACTGATGGTATAAGCAGAGGACTGACTTTTGTGAAGAAAACCATGTAATGCCACTCCCGTGTCCACGGAGTTGTCATTGGGTGCAACACTGTGGCAGTACTTTGTCTGCTGCCGCACTGAGAGGGGCTGTAACAACTGTTGCTGGGCTGACAGTCTGCAGTGCTCCAAATGTTGTTGCTTTGTCCATGTGGATACTGGTCCGCGAAAAAGCCCACATACTGAAATGTGTGTAATGTGGCCACACGAATAATTTGTATGTCCTTTCAGCTGCTTAGTCACACGGGGCCATTCAGATCCTACAAGTGTAAGATATGGCCCTCCTGAACTCATCGACTCCATATTTGCACGGCATGCCATGAGATCTTGACTGATATGAGCAATAGATGATTCTTCTTATCACACAAGGCATAAAATGATATTCTCATGAACAATCAACATTCAATGACTTTGAAACTTGCCAAGTAATTTTCCCATTTGTACCGAATGTAGATGACACTGCTCCTACCTACATTGTATGGCTGCACTAAAATGCTAATCATTAACAAATTCATGCAATTTGACATTTGTTCATCACACTGCATTTTTAATGATGTGAAGTTAAGCTTCGATCATTCAAATCTTTAGCCTTTCATACACTGGTTGGCTTTGATAAGTTTAAAACATAAGAAAAACAAAAATACATACAAATTTACATACAAAGGAAAAACCTAACAAATACAATAATACATACTGTTTTTCCAAGGGGAGACGTTGGAAGTGATGATGTGAAGCAGTGCAGACAACGTAATGCTATATGAAAATTCATCAAATGGGATCGAAGATTTTCAATCAGCTTCTTTAACAGATCCTGCAAAACAAAGTATGAGTCTCTTAGAATACAATAATTTCTTCAGACAACCACATTTACTTTTCCTGAGTGATGTGACAGTGCCAACGGCCAATATACAAGTAGTAAAATGGCAGTTATGTATCTTAGTCCATAATTATGGAGGGAGTAATAATTATCCAAATTTTCTTGCACTGTGATTTTGTGAAAAGTGGGGAAAGACACTAGGGAAATTTTAAGGAGCTTATTGTCAATGACTGACAACTCCATTTTTCACTAAATTTAGACAGATACCTTTATTACATTCCCATACTACAATGCGTATCCACCATGGCGGGACACCCCTGATATATTTGAAACAAAAAGTCACATTGTTGATATTGAAGATTACCCTGAAATACTGCAAAAATGGGACACTGAAGCTCTCAGGGAAAGACTCAATTGAACGTACTAGGAGGAACGAACCAAAGACAGTAACAAACTCAACTAAATACATTTTATTTATTTGTTTCTAGTGATCATCTAAACAATAAAATGTTCACAAAATCAAACAATGGGAACTCCAGGTAGAAATATCAACAATGCAGGAATAGACTGATTGCTACTTACCACAAAGGAGACATGGTAAGTTACAAACGAGCACAATTTATTGTGCCTGTCTGCGACTTAACGTGTCTTCTTTATGGTAAGTAGCCATCTGCCTTTTCCTATAAAAATGTTAAGATTTTTATGTAAAATGGACGAACTGAATTATGAGCTACCATAAAATACTTAATTTTAGCAGGTTTAAACCAAACAAATGAAAGACAAGGACTTGGATTTGGCATTAAAAGATATTCCCTCTTTGCTTCTGTCATTAAGAAATAGGCTGCTGAATTTCAGCATAATTATCTGCCCAATGAAGATGTGCAAAAGCATATATGACTGACGAGATCATGGCAAAACTTCAGTGTTTAACTTCATGGTTGTCAGATGAAGGTATGCAAGAATGTTAAGGTCACATTGGTCCATATCCACTGTATTAACACAAAAATTTGGTCGCGACTCAATGGGTGAAACGTTGTTCAAAAAAAGTTTCATAACAGCAGATGAAATCACGACACACCAGAGACAAAGCATCAGCCAAAAGAATTCCATCCGCAGGAATAGTCATGGCTACTATTTTCTAGAATTCTCGTATTATGGTGCTCACAGATTATCTTCAGAAGTGCAAAACCATCACTGGGGATAGTTCAGTACTAGATAATCTGAAGAAGGCTATTCAGGCCAAACCTCTATATCTTGCAAAGGAGAAAGATATCTTCCTTCATAATAATGCACCTTCACACCTCTCAAATCACTGCTGCAATTCTAATATCCTTTGTTTGAAGTGTTTCCACATCATATCACATGAAGAGACAGCAGAACAGATGCTTATTGTGGACAAATTTTATTATACTGGGGGCATTAAGAGGATGGAAAGATATTAGACTAAAGAAATTTTTTTACAAGGTGACAATGCTAAAAAATAATAATGAAAGATAAAACTACAGGTGACATTCTCTCTTTAATTTTGTATTTTCTTCATCAGATCAATAACTTTCTACCCATCCCTCACATACAGCAAAACACGAGTTACAGTTTTCTGGGGATACAGGAAATTAAAACAATTTACAAAGAACAACAGTAAAAATAGATTATTACAATGCACTTCAGACAATAAGTGAAGAAGTGATCAAACAAATGGTTGGCTCAAAATATTACACTACAATGTTCCTTTAGGCTTAGTACTGCTAGTGGTGGAGGTACACCCTGTTTTCCTTTGAACTACAAGCACCTCATCCACCCAGTTCCATAGGTAAATCTTAAAATACTTCAGGCTCTTTAACATGCTGCCTCACTCCATTAAGGAAAATGAGGTAACCCCTAGTGCACTACTGTATAGTGGCCTCACCAGAAGTGAATTGTAAAATACAGGAAATCTACATGCGGGTGGAACAACACTTTCACTGAATGTGCCTTAGCCACTGCACCAAATCAAGGGTGCAGGAGGAAGAGGTGAGAGGTAAAGAGCTCATGCTCAGTACACTGCAGCTACCATTGCAGAAACTACATGCACAATGTACCAAATACGACCTGAAAAGCTTTCTTACTGAAATTTGATCTCCAGTGTTATTATGCAAACGTATAATGTAAGAATGTATTGATGCTTGAAGAAGGGTTGAACAAATTCTCAAACAAACTGCTAAAGCCCTTTCCACTGAAATGAAAGTGGTATTTCGATAATAAATTCTAAAAGGGAGATAAATAGCATAACAACAAGAAGGGAAGAGCTCATGAAATTGGAAAATAAAGAGGCATGAAAGATGCAATGAAAGAAAAAAGCATCAGTCAATGCAACAAAATGGTGAAAGCTGAAGAAATGAATTAATACTTGTGCCATGGCCGGGACTTGAACCCAGGTCTCCTAGTTTACTAGACAGGAATGCTACCCATTACACCACCACAGCACAGATGTGAACTGAAGTGTGTGTTAAGGAGGGCATTGGACTAGAGTAGTCAGTGCAACAATCTTAGCTACAGTGCTGTGGTGGTGTAGCTTTCCTGCCTAGTAAGCAAGGACACCCAGGTTCAAGTTCCAGTCATGGCACAAATCTTAATTCATTTCTTCAGCTTCCATCATTATCATAGATAAAGATGAGAATCAAATGTCTCAAGGAAAATTTAATTATAAGATATAATGCAACAAAACTTTCACAACAGCATCTCCTTATTTGAAAAGCAGTAGAAACTGTGCAATTCATATCATGTATTGGTACCCATTATAGCTGTTTGTGACAAAGCAAGCCGGGATCTTTTCACTTCCTCTATTGTTTTACTACATACCTCCTTAAAGTCATTTTACTTTCATTTTTGCCTAATTCATTTACATACATGAGGATAATCTGCAGTTCCATAAAAGAGAAAGGTTGGCCCTCAGTCTAAAGGAATATACCACTAGATCTAAGTTTGTGCTTAGTTTTGTGTATGTACTCAATTTCCTAATTTGTTTTGACTATTCCGAGCTAATATCTTTTGTTATAGGATGAAATCGGTAACTGTTTCATGACTTAGATTCTATTGTTGACTTATACACAAATATAGATTTCGTACTAATTCTAAGCATTTGGAAGAAGACCCACTACGATTCTTAAGGTGTTTATTTGGCACTATTCGAAAACATGCTAACAAAGTCAGCTCTTAATTAATTCCAAAATAATTATAAGGTTTGTCAAAAGCATTGTTTGTATAACTATATCCTAATTTCATCATTTAAACAAATAATTCACCCTAACCCTTGTAGTAGAAGAAACTATTAAGAAGAAGGAATTTTTATATATATGCAGTTAATTGTATGAGTTATGTTTTAATTTTAATTTCTGTAACTTAAACGTTGAACAATGTATAGTTTCAATGCCTATTATTGTGAGAATATATAAAGGCCTGATTTTTGGTCCCAAAACAGTCAGTTCATGGCTGATTTTCAGACAAGGAAACTGTAATGGTTAGATCAACAACAATGCATCAACTTAACCGTGAAATAAGTGTAATAGACATAGGCCATATGTTAAAATAATGACAGTTTCTATTCAATAGCGTCAAACATACAATATTATTCTGCAAGAACTGTGTGGTTAGGTTTCTACTCCTCATAGATTTTCAACGGTAAACTATCGTAGCAGTATGCTGAAGTTTGCCTGCAAACTATTAATGAGGCTTATCAAAAGTTAACCAATAGTGAACTGTAAACATAACTGTATAATACTGTGGTGTTGTGAACAGTGAAAGTAAAGAACTTTGAAATGCAACTTTGCAACTGTCGGATACATCATTTACAGTAGCCAACGTTGAACTTCCACCCCCTACCCCCATTTTTCAGCCAGTATGACAACGCAGTATGTCAACACCAAGGAAAATGTATCTGTGATACTACTACTGTTCAACTGTTGTGAACTGGCTGTGTGGAGAACAAAGACTTATTCACAAGGACTTCTTATAATGAGCTTACAATTAGATCATACATAGAATTGCTATTAGATTCAAGCATCATTAGACAGATTTCACATTATCACAAGACGAGCTAATCCTGTCTGTGTATGAAGAAGAGGGAAATAATATACGGGCCTGATGAGACTGTAACAGCTGACTAATCAATTTCCATTTTAAGTAAATGACTGTCACGTTTGTTCTGTGGGAAAGAACTGTTTGTGCATTCATGGCTTATGAACAGAGCATGCAACCTTTTGAATTTGTTGTGAATATTTCCACCCTTCAAAAGGAAAGAGACACATACCACTAGCCGTTAATAAGCAAAAGTATTGTATGGTGCGCACAACATGCAATAATTCCCCGTTCACAGAAGGAGTTATAGTCTGTTTCTGCATTATGATACTAATTTACAGTTTGATTATGTAAAACTGTGACATGGGCATCTTTAGGTCGGTAATGGAATGTCAAGTTTCCATCAGACACTGATAGTGGTTGTGCAGGATCTGATGGACCCAATGGTACATGCCCACTGAGCCCAGCTTCCTGCGGCTCTGGACTATGAGTACCCTCTGCTGCCACAATACAGAATGGCTGGTGGCAGCCACTCAATGCACTAGCACTTAGAGCGTCTTCACTATGATACAATCGCTCGTGCTTACTTAAGGGCGCCTCCTCCTGGTTGACAATGTGATAGCTGGACTCTGTTTCTTGGTGCATTATTTGTAATGGGTCTTCATATACTTGGAGAAACACATATTAAGTAAATCTTCTGTTCAGTTTGTTAACTTGTTTGTTAATCATTTCTGCTCCTGTCCAGCTTTTCTATGACGACGGTTGCCGCACCACCCCATAAGCCCACCTTTCCTTACCATTGTGTGTGAAGTTGTACACAGCAAAAACCAGTTAACCTAACAATTCACGAAGAATGTGTAAACTGTGGTAATTAAGGGTTTCACCACACCAGTTATATACTTTATCAGCAGAAGAATGCAGCCAAGAACTAAACCCTGAGGACTATTGACAGGTGGACTGAAAATTTGTCTAAATACTCCAATATAGTGTGTATAAATGCTTCTGTTATATCTAAAATTATGTACATTATCTGGTTACCTTAGTCTACCATAAACCTTTATGAATCCACAAAATGATTCCATATGCTGTGTGTCTTTAGAAAATTACAAATTGTGACAAACAGCATCTTTAAATAACTTATTTATGATGGGATCAATTATAGTGCTCCTAAGTTTGAAACCTTTTGCATACTCATCACTTTGCTTTAGGTAGGTTCTGCTTAAACTTATTTTTAAGATGGTGTATGTCTATGATCTGTAAATCTGCAGGCTACAGGGAAAACTTCTCTCCCCCAAACCCCATTAACAACATGTGGTTTCTTCCCCCTCCTCGAACTTTTTTTGCCAATGACCACACTAGCTTATGTGATTATTTCTTCTTTAAGTGTATTATTTTACACGTTACATGTTCAATATCTATTACAGATTTAATTTTCTTAGAAAAACAACAATCATTCAGCTAACAAACAAAATATAAACTGAACAATCCTGTATAAACTGCATCATCCCATGTCTAATGACTTGATGTTGGTGGGACATTAAATCCTTATCAATTTTCCTTCTTCCTGTATCATTAGGAACAGGAAAATTTCACAAACATGATAATGTGGGGGAAAAGAGCACAAAAATTAGCCCTTTCTGTCGAAATAATGCAAAACTAGCCATTTTTACCAGTAACTGCAAAATTTTGTAATTTTTCCGTACAAAAATATTTTAAATCTCAGGACGGTAGTTTACTAATATTCACTGATAGTTATTCAATGTTCAAACTGCATTTTGATTGCTAATCTCAAGCCTGAGGGTCATGTATAATCTTAAACTGACAGTTCATTTCCTGCGTAACAAACTTTGATGTGAGATGAAATTAGCACCAAAATTAGCAAAAACAATATGGAATTTGGCAAAAAAAAAAAACAACACACACACACACACACACACACACACACACACACACACACACACACACACACACACAACCGAATGCGGCAAAAAAAAAAAAAAAAAAAAAAAAAAAAAAAAAAAAAAAAAAAAAAAAAAAAAAAAGCATCTTATTTGGCCATAAAATAAAACAATTTTTTCCTATCGCTATGTCTCATCACTTCCATAACAATTTAGCGGTCTTCAAGTAGAAATATTATTTATTACTGCAGCTTACTCACTCGGAAGCAGGTATCATCCAAAAGAATAGGAGCCCTTTGCTTTGTGGGAAGAGATTCGACATATGCACGCAGAGACGGCAGACGCCTGAGATACTCGAGATCCTCTGCAACTAAGCCAGACACTCGGGAATCCAGTTCTTTATGTGAACAACACAATGAAAACCAGTCCCGATCAGCATAATGGTCCATCATACAAATCTGTAATAAATAAAACAAAACAATTTAACCAACGAAAATTCGCATGTAACAAAAGCCACAGACATAGTTCATGCAGTTCAGACCAAACTTTGACAAATTACTGAATGTGAAAAATGATCCATTGTTTTCATTTCCAAGCAAATATGCCTCAGATACTGCTGTCAAAAGTACATAGGACTTCACATATGGTCACTAACCATTATTTAAAATAGGAAAATAATCTTGCATTGCTAATTTAACATGTTGCAGACCAATAAGTGAATTACACGCATCAAACAATGGAAGATCAAGGATGCAATAATGACAATATTATGTAAAAAGAAGACTGATGTTCACCATATAGTGTAGACAATGAGTTGCAGACAATCACAACAAAAAGACTGCTAAACAAGTAAGCTTTCGGCCAAAAGGCCTCCTCCTGAATTTGACAACATACAAAAATAAATTCATGGTAAATTCATGCAAATGCAACACACACACACACACACACACACACACACACACACACACACACACACACACACACACACGACAATAGTCTATGGCTGCTGAGACCAGACTGCAAGCAGCAGTGCATGACAGGAGAAGCAATGTGTGTGGTGGGGATAAGGAGGAGGTTGAGAAAGGGAGGGATACCAGGGAAGGGGTGGGGGATGGTAAAGTGCTGCTTGTGGGAGCAAACAGGGATGAGGTGAGGCGAGGATAGGGCAGCCAGGAGCAGTGGGGAGTTCAAAATAAGGGGAGGGTTGGTGGTTGTTGTAGTGGTGGTGGAGGGGGTGGGGCAGCAGAAAGAAGTAAAACGACTGTGGGTCAGTTGGTGGAACAGAGGGCTGTGTAGCGCTTGAGTGGGAACAGGGAAGGGGATAGTGACTGTGACTAACAAAACTTGAGGGTAGAAGGGTTGCAGGAATTTAGGATATATTGCAGGGAGAGTTCCCACCACACACACACACACACACACACACACACACACACACACACACACACACACACACACCTCATGTGTGTACATGTGTAATAGTATAAACACCATCCCAGTTTTTTAACTAACTGTTCCTTCTTTGGGAGAAGGAAAGAATAGGTTTGGGAAGATTAAAAAAAGAGGGGCAGGTCACTCAAATACCAGGATGAGACGGTGCCAGTTGTTGGGAGGTTGTGGTGGCTGCATCTTAAGCATATTAGTGCACACTATAAAAATCTTCATTGAAGGGTGTCTAATAACAGAGCAAAAGCATCTGGAACAACAACCTCCAGAACTAAAGTGGACTGACACTAAAGAATCTTATGCCACGTGTTGCAGGAGTGGAGTCAAACATCTAAAGTGACAGTGTTCATATCTTATGCTAGAAAAACATCTGCTGAAACTGGAAGGATTACACAGAAACAGTGTCATATTTTCGAATGTTTCATATTTTATTAAAACCTTCATTTGGCCATGAACAAAATATAGAAACATTGATCTTGGCCAAATATAGGTTTCAAAAAAATTTACAACATTCAAGTTTACAGATAACTGTTTCCATTGTGACATTGTCACGTAATTACAACACCTTACACTATAAACATATGATTACAATTTCAGAAAAACTGGGTAATTTACTCAAGAGAAACAGATTCAGAAATTGACAAAGTCAATAATGTGTCAGTCCATTTCTGGCCCGTATGCAGCAGTTAGTTTGCTTGGCATTGGTTGATTGAGGTGTTCGATGTCCCTCGAGAAATATTGTGCCAAATTCTGTCCAACTGGTGCATTAGATTATCAAAATTCCGAGCTGGTTGGAGCACCCTGCCAAAAACACTCCAATCGTTCTCAACTGTGGAGAGAATCGGAGACCTCGCTGGCCAATGTTTTTTTTTTTTTTTTGGCAAGCAAGAAGACAAGCAATACAAACTCCCGCCATGTGCAGGTGCAATTATCTTGATGAAATGTAACACCAGGATGGTTCGCCATGAAGGACACAAAACAGGGCACACAATCTAATCAATGTACCGCTGTGCTCTAAGGGTGTCACGGATGACAACCAAAGGAGTCCTACTATGAAAAGAAATGCAACGCCAGATTATCGATTCTGGCTGTTGGGTCATATGGTCGGCAAGAGTCATAATGGTATCCCATCACTGTCCGGTGCATCTCCAGACACACCTTCCACCTGCAGTCTGATTGTCTTCAGTGATGAGTCCCACTCTGAATAGAGTCCCAAAGACCAGTAAAGACACATCTGGTGACAACCCAGACATCGGCCGGATACTGACCTGACTGCCACCTGGTGTACAGCATAACAAGCAAGAGTGATGGTCTGGGATACCATTTAATTTCATAGCAGGAGCCCTTTGGTTGTCACCTACGGCAGCCTTACAGCAAATCGGTACGTTTGTCAATATTTTGTTGGCCTTCATGGCAGGGCATCTTGGGATTACACATCAGCAAGGCAATGCCCGCCTGTACAAGGTTAGAGTTTCTAGTTCTTGTCTTAGTGCTTGCCAAACCCTACACTGGGCAGCAAGGTCACCGGATCTCTCCCTAATTGAGAATGTTTGGAGCATTATGGGCAGGGCCTTCCAACCAGTTCGGGATTTTGATAATCTAACTCACCAGTTAGACAGAATTTGGCACAATATCCCTCAGGAGGACATCCAACAACTTTATCAATCAACACTGTGCTGAATAACTGCTTGCATAAGGACCAGAGATAGACCAAAGTGTTGCTGACTTGCTCAATTTGTCAAGCTCTTACTCTTCAATAAATAATCCAATTTTTCTGAAAAACATTTGTTTGTCCATGTAACTACAGATTTCCATGCCACTTGGATACTGTTGTGATGTGTCTTTTCTTTTTCTTTTTTTCTTAAGTATATTTTTTCCTAACTTCTTTTCCCTGTTGCCTGTTTGTCTTGTTTTGTTTCAGGGTGCGAAAACAACTAGGGCCGTATGTGCCCGTGTCAGAATCATAGAACACAAAGACAAAAAAGGAATTAAAAATTACTACACAAAAGCCCAATTGACAGAAGGGAAGACAGCCAAAAAATATAGACATGAAGAAAGGTCCATAAAATACACCACAGAGAAACGGAAGTCCTGAACTGAAGATTAAATGCCCTTTGCCATACTGCTACGACGGATAAAAAGTAAAATGCGGTCGACAGTCCCCATGTCATTCACTAAAATGGCTTATAGCTCAAACGGAAAACATAAATGAGAACATAAGTGGTTAAAAAAAAGGGCATTCTGTCAGGAAATGGCGAATCGCCAAAGATTGAGGGCAATGAGCACAAAGTGGTGGGGGAGCACCACTTAACAAATGGTGATTGCTAAACAGACAGTGCTAAAATGATCTCCTCAAAACAAGAGGGACAAGCCTCTGGGAGTTGCTTAATTTCCCAGAGATTGTTCCCACAAAGGGAGCAGCAGTGGTGATGCAAAAGTTACGCCACGTGCTGATAGACGGCAACACAGAGATCATCGGAAGGAATAGAAGAACCAGTAGGCCAAGATATGAGAACTGCAGCCATGGCAGCAGTGTCAGGGCATTGAGAGAGTCAGAGCAGGTGACACAATTGAAAAAGCCTGTGTTGTTGGATGTATTGCGCGAGTTGATACAGGGCAAAGAGCTTTGCTGTAAATACTGAACAGTGTTCCGGAAGCTGATACCAAAAATTTTTGGTACCAGTCACAAAGGCACACCACACACCACTGTCAGTCCAAGAGCCATCAGTGTACACAAACGTCTAATGCGAAGTTCTGTGTAAAAGGCTGGGAAACTCGCGGTGATAGAGCAAAGCTGAAGTAATGTCCACGGGCCACTGCAGGAAGCCAAAGTGATGAAGGGTTCTCACCCATTGGAAAGAGGCCGGTAATGTGAAGTTAAGCTGCTGGAGCAAGAGCCGAAAGCGAACTCCAGGAATTAACAGAGAAGAGGGACGCACCCCATACTGGTGATCAAAGGAGTCACTGAAGGAGGCATAGGATGGCCAAACATTGCAGACAAACAGCATGCGTATCTGCTGAGGAGAAACTCACGGCAGTATGACGACAGTAGTTCGGCAGCTTCTGCACACAGACTCTCAACCGGGCTAGAGTGAAAGGCACCAGTGGCCAGATGGATACCACGATGGTGGATAGTATTGAGATGTCGTAATAAGGATGGACGTGCAGATGCATTAACAAAACACCCATAATCTATTTTCGAATGGAGAAGGGACCAGTACAAATGGAGGAGGATCGGCCGATCCGCTCCCCAGGAAGTACAACTGAGGACACACAGGACATTGAGGGACCAGGTACAGTGGGCAGCCAGGTAAGAAATGTGGGAGGGCAAAGAAAGTTTCCTATCGAACAAGAGCCACAAGAGCAACAGGCCCAAGATGTAAAGACGGTGGACGAAACCAATTTCACCACCAGAAATTCATACAAAGGGTTTTCTCAGTGGAAAATTGAAAGATTTCAATGCTCCATTAGTACATGTGATCGGACATCGCTGAAGACACTGCTTAATGACACAGGTCTGTGGGGAACTGCAACAGTGTGCAAAATCGTCAATGAAAAGGGAGCTGGAGATGCCTGCTGGGAGACAGGTTAATGGAGACAGCAAAGAAGGTGCCACCCAGGACAGAACCCTCAGGCACACCATTTCCCTGGATAAAAGTGTCCAACAAGGCAGTCTTTTACAAATTCCTGAAGAAAACAAGGCATGCTGACACAGAAGCCCCACATGTAGAGAGTACAGAGGATACCAGTCCTCCAGCAGGTGTCATAGGTTTTCTCCAAGTCTAAGCACACAGCCACAGTCTGGTATTTCTGCAGAAAATTATTCATGACATGGCTTGAGAAAGTGACAAGATAGTCAACTGAAGAACGGCGCACTCAAAATCCACACTGTTCAGTGGTTAGTAAATCGCGAGACTCAAGCCACCGTACCAGCCAGGCATGAATCATATGTTCCATCACCTTGCAAACACAGCTGGTGAGAGAAATGCGGCGATAGCTAAAAGGAAGGTGTTTGTCCTTACCAGGCTTAGGTAAAGGTGTGACAGTGGCTTAACACCAACATCTAAGAAACATGCCCTCTGCCCAGATGCAATTGTACATATGAAGGAAAAAGTACTTGCCCACAAGAAAAACGTTCTGCAACATCTGAAAGTGAACATTGTCTGACCCTGGGGTGGAGGATTGGGATGAAGTGAGAGCATGGTCTAGGTCCCACACAGTAAAGGCAGGATTGTAGCACTCATGATTTCTGAGAAGAGAACAGAATCGCCCGAGGCTTCTCCGCTCGTTTCCTATGGAGGAAGGCAGGCTGATAGTGAGTGGAGCTTAAAATATCTGCAAAATAGCTGCCCAAGGTATTGGAAATAACAGTAGGGTTCACTATGACATCATCTGCTACTATCAGGCTGGAAATCAGGGAATGGACCTCGGTCCCAGAGAGCCATCTGAGATTGGACCACACGATGGCAGGGAGTGTGGAACTGTTAAAAGAATTAGTAAAAGAAATAAGCTAGCTTTTTTGCTATACCGAAGAATGAGATGACACTGTCCATGGAACTGTTTATAATGAATGCAATTTGCCATCACAGGATGAGTGTTAAAAAAGCGGGGATCATGTCTCCGCACACGAATTGCGTCTCAGCACGCCTCAATCCCCTAAGGGACTGGGACACTGTGTGGTAAAGAGGAAGTGCAAGGAATGGAACATTCTGTGGCAGTAATGATAACATTTGCAAGATATTCTGCCTGGTCATCACAACTAGGGAACTGTTGTTTCTTGAAGGTTGCCAGGGAGGAGTAAAGCCTCCAGACGGCCTTAGAAAGCTGGCATTTGGGTGTGGACATAGGTGGTGGTAGGACTCAGCAAACAGAGAGCACACAGGAAATGGTCACTCGAGTACATATCAGAAGGAGAAAGTACTTGCCCGCAAGAGAAAGGTTCTGTAACATCTGAACATGAGCACTGTCTGACCCTGGGGCAGAGGATTGGGATGAAGTGACAGCAAGCTGGAGGCAATGAGCAAGCTGGGCAGTGCAGAAGGAGAGCTCCAAATGGGAATAGGTGTGTGTAGAGTCTGAAAGAAATGTGAGTGCTCCTGCGTTAAGGCAGATGAGGTTAAGTTGGCTGAGATGGTCAGCCAAGAGGGCAATTCTTGGATAGGTTCTGGGAGAGCCCCAAAGGGGACAGTGTGCATTAAAGTCACCGAGCAGCAGAAAGGGGTGAGGGAGTTGCCCAATAAAATGGAGGTATTCTGCCTTGGTGACACCAAATGACAGAGGGATGTAAACGGTACAATGGGATAAGGTGAAGTGAGGAAGGAAAAGAAAGACTGCAACAGCTTGAAGCAGGGTAGTCAGGGATACGGGTTGACTATGAAAGTCATCTCGGATGAGAAGCACGACTCCCCCACAAGACAGAATTCTGCCCTTGGGGGGGAAGGTCAAAGTGGACTGGAAAGAAATGCAAGAGCTCAAAGCAGCCATGAGGATACACTTTTGTTTTCTGGACCAAGAGAATAAGTGGACACTGCAACCCCAAGAGCAGACAAAAGTCCCTTTTGTTGGATCAAAGGACGTGAACAACCCATTGGAGGAGACTCACGATGAGAAAAGAGGAGGAGGGAAAAAATGAAGGGGCATCACCTCGGTGGCTGCCGAGTGCCAGCCTTCGAAGACTCACTGCTACAGGGTGCAGAGGCTCGAGGATCCTGCTCCACGAGATCTACAGACTCATCGTCGCCCTCCTTCTGTCTGTATGCGGAGTCCAGGGCAGAAAATCGGTTGCACCAGCAACACAAGGTTGGCTGGGCAAGGGTATTAAGTGGTGACACCATCGAAGAGGATCTCCCGAGTCAGCTAAGGAAAAGACAGTTTCCCTTTGTTTGATTCCTTGGAGCGTTTCCTGTCAGCAGAGGAAAACTCAGATGTTTGTTGGCTGGATGGATATAAGATGTCTGCACTGGGGTATTCCTTCTGTCCTTTCCAGCCTGCCAATTGTGGGGCAGATGACTTTGCCTCATGAGGTGAATGTCTGGTGGCATGTTGCACAGCTGGCAGCTGGAGGAGGAAACACGGATGCTACTGTGACAATGGCCAATTTTAGAACTGTGGTGCTGAATTTGAGGTAACATATCTGCGTGGCCTTGTCCTTCATGGAGAGAGATGTAGTAACAACAGTACTGCAAGAGCTGGATGGTAGAATGCAGGGTTTCCGACTAGCCGACAACTTGTGAGCAACCGGGTAAGGCACTTTTTAATTCCCCCAGATCTCCTGGACGGCCCGGTCATTGAGAACTTGGGGCAATCTCGGAAGGAGGCGGCATGGTTGGCATTGCAATTGATACAGTGGGGAGCAGGAGGCAGACAATCACACTCTCGAGCATCCGACCACAGGTTACACAATAGGCCAGGTGTTGACACGATATTCGAGTGTGATTGTAATGATGACACTGGTAGCGGGTTCAGAATGTACGGTCAAACTGCGATGGCTTAATAGCCTGTTTTGATCTTTGATGGAAGCATCTCTCTATCAAATTGAGGAAAAAACAGTATGTGTGAGCACTAAGGATTATCTACCATTTTCATCACCCAATGGACTGCAATGACACCCTGATCAGAATGGTACATTTGGATTTCTGCCTCGATTAGACCATCGAGCAGCCTAGTGTAAATAACACTGTGGGAAGAATTCTGTGTTCAATGGGCCTAAACATGAACAGGATAGTCATGGAGGAGCGAAGCTGCACGCAGTTGTCGTGCTTGTTATCAGAAGGAGTCTCTAAAAGCAAAGTGACATTGCCTGAATGAGAGCAGGATTTCACAGGACCAGTAACTGCACCAATGCCTTTCCGAATAATAAATGGATTTACCATAGCAAAGGACTGAACTGTCTTCAATACATGAAACCACGAGGAACCGTGGTGGAACTGGGAGAGTCTTTGAATCGTTAACCTCATTTCGTTTACTTTTAGTAGATGTTGACTCAGAAGATGATGATTGGCTCAATGAGAGAAAATCACCAATGACTGCCACCAGCATCTCCGATGGCGTGCTCCTTCCAAATATGGGGGGTGGCATAAGGATGCAGAAGACACATAATGTGTATCCACAGGATATGTGGCCTGTAACTGAAAAAGTGTCACAATCTCTTCATTGGCAAAAGATTCCAGAATTGTCCCCCATTCAGATCTCTGGGAGGTGACTGCCAATGGGAGGTGACCATGAGAAAAAGATTGAATAACCAATGAAAGGATAACATTTTATGGGATGTGGAATGTCAGAAGCTTGAACGTGGTAGGGAAGCTAGAAAATCTGGAAAGAGAAATGCAAAAGCTCAATCTAGCTATAGTAGGGGCCAGTGAAGTGAAATGGAAAGGAGACAAGGATTTCTTGTCAGATGATGATGGGGTAATACCAACAGCAGCAGAAAATGTTATAAAGGGAGTAGGACTCATTATGAATAATAGGCAGGTAGGGCAGAGTGTGTGTTACTGTGAACAGTTCTGTGACAGTGTTGTTCTTATCAGCATTGACAGCAAACCAACACTGACAACGATAGTTCAGTTATACATGCTGACGTCGCAAGCTGAAGATGAGAGAGTAAAGGGCGTATCAAAAACAATCATCCGATTTGGCACGTCTATATTTCTGAAACTAATAAACATAAACAATGAATTTTGTTTTTTGATTAACAGGAAACTCCCAAAGGTTTTTTCATGCCTTTTCATAGTTATCCAACATGCTCCCCTTGAGATGCACGGTGTATGTCAATGCGGCATGCAAATTGTTCCCACACTGCTGCGAACAAGTCTTGAGTTACATCTTCCACAGCTGTTGTTATGCGATGTCTCAGTTCATTCATTGTTGTTGGTAACGGATGCACATAAACGGAGTCTCTTATAACCCCCACAAGAAATAATCACTTACAGTCAGGTCTGGTTTCCCACAATTCCAGATGCCAGTGTGGCGGTGTCACATCCTGTTGGCAAATCAAGGTGTTCAAATCAGCCTCTAACTGTAGGAAAAGGAAGTTCTCAAGTATATCTCAAGTGTATCTTGATGTGCTTCCTGTAACAGTGTTCTTGGCAAAGAAAAATGGACCATACACCTTTTCCTGTGAAATTGCACGAACCACATTAAATTATGGAGAGTCCCTCTCATGTTGCAGAACTTCATGTCATTGTTCTGTACCCCATATTCTCAGAATATGACAGTTCACCTTTCCATTTAAGTGGAATGTTGACTCGTCACTAAATGTGGAAAAAAACCGTCATCCTCCATCTTGCTAAGAACGAAATTACAGAACTCCACAGGTTGTAGTTTGTCACCTTCATGAAGAGCTTGTAGTAGCTGAAGTTTGCTTCATGTATAAGTGTTGACGGAACAAACACCAGGCAGACATTGGGTGCATGTTGAACTGTCGAGCTGCACGGCAAACTGATTTCTGCAGCCTCCTTGTGAAACTATGGCGGATGTGCTTAGTGCCTGTGTGAGACACTCTGAGACAGCCCGCCAATTTGCCTTTACAGAAACAACCTGTTTCTTGAAATTGTTCATGCCATCACCTAATGCTGTGCCATAGGAGGATCCACACCGTACCTAGTACGAACGTCACACTGAACAGTTATTACTGACCTGCACTACACAAAACATAGAATACAAAATGCTTTCTGTTGCCCTGACGCCATTTTTACTAGAACTGGAACTGAATTGGAAGCATACTGCTGCTACATAGCGAGAACCATGTAAAACTCTAGAGTTTGCTGCATCTGACAGTAGGTTGTTCACACACATATCTCAAATAACATAAGAGTTATGATTTTTTTAAATCTGATGATTCTTTTCGATAAACCCTGTATATGAGGATATACAATGGGTAACTCAGTATTTAAAGGGAGATGAAAATCATGGTGGACTGGAATGCAGTTGCAGGGAAGGAGTAGAGGAAACAGATACAGGAGAATATGGGCTTGTGATAAGGAATGAGACAGAAGAAAGACTAATTGCATTCTGTAATAAATTTCAGCTAGTAATAGTGAATACTGTTCAAGAATCACAAAAGGACACAGTGAATTTGGAAAAGGTCACGTGATGTGGAAAGATTTCACTTAGATCACATCATGGTCCGGCAGAGCTTCCGGAATCAGACAGTGGATTGTAAGGCATACCCAGGAGCAGATACAGACTCAAATCACAATATAGTAGTGATGAGTAGGCTAAACTTTAGGACATTAGTCAGGAATAATCAATACACAAAGAAGTGGGATGCAGAAGTACTGAGGAATGACGAGATATGCTTGAAGTTCTCTAAGCAATAAGCGACAGCTCAATAGGCAGTACAGCTGAAGAGGAATGGACGTCTCAAAAAGGGCAATCACAGAATTTGGAAAGGAGAACATAGGTACAAAGGATTAACTGCAAAGAAACCATGGGCAACAGAAGAAATACTTCAGTTGGTTGGTGAAAGAAGGGAGTACAAATATGTTCAGGGAAATTCAGGATTACAGAAATACAAGTTGCTTAGGAGTGAAATAAAAAGGAAGTGCCTGGAAGCTAAGACGAAATGGCTGCATTAAAAATTTGAAGGATTTGAAAAAGAAACAATTGTTTGAAGGATTGACTCAGCATATAGGAAAGTCACTAGTCTGAGATAAGAGGTTGGGCACAGGAGAGGAATTCGTGGTGGGTCAGTTAGAAGACTAATGACTTTTTAAAAAAAATAAAAAGCTGTGCCATGCTGACTAAGAATCAGAATATGGTGTACACAGAAAGACAAGACATACAATAAGCAACTAACACCATTACAAACCAAAGATGACCAATACCAGAAGTCATCAGTAGTGAATATTATTTACCGGTGGGTGAGCTAATAGCATTAGCTCTGTCTCTCTATTGTTTGACAAGGGAGAGAATTTAAGCAAAAACTACAGTCTCTTCTTATAAGGTCACTTATTAAGGAAACAGTTTAGGTTAAGTTAACAACACTATCCCAATACCTGGAAGTGCATGCCAGAATCTCTGTGTTCCTATTCCACAAGATGACAAGTACCAAGGAAATATTCTGAAATGGCAGATGTGTATGGTAGTTGTAAGCATATGTGAGAATCGTATCCCTTGCAATGTGTATCATACATTGGTCAGACCATCAGGATCATGGAGAGCTGGCATATAGAACACATGCTTATGACAGCACAGCAAAACTGCTGTTGCATAACACTGCCTTGGCACCTGTCATCCTGTGGAATATAACAACACAGAGATTCACTTCTAGTTATTGGGATATTGTTATTAAGGAAGCAGCTGAGACTAAATTAGCAGGTAGTCTTATAATAGATATGGGGACTTTTGCTTAAATTCCACTTGGAATCCTGCTCTTTCTCTGGTCACACAACACAGAGACAAGAGTTAACACTACTTGCTCATGCAATGGTAATTAATACTCACTGCCGATAACTTCTTTGGTTGTGTGTTGAGGCTACTTGCTTACTGCACATGTAGCCTTTTTGCATGTGCCGCATTGTCTCATTTTGCACCTGTCTGCATTCCCATAAGTTATTTGGAAGTTTTATACGTGGGGAACTCAAGTTTCACAGGTTCATTTCTGTTGTACAGACTTTTTATAGTGTTTCCAGTTTTCAACCATTCCTTCTTTGCTTAGTATTGGCTTACCATCAGATCTGTAGATACAGCTGCTTTTCTTTTCTGCAAAGGTCTTTGAAACTGTCCTATTGGCAGCTTGTACCTTCCCCATAGTCTAGCATGCTTCTACAGCTTTGGATTTCTTTTCTAGCCATTCTTGTCTTGCCATTGTCATTTTCTTTCCATCCCATTTTTTGGACATCCGTATTAAATTTCATCTGTTTCTTTTGCTGTATTTATATATTTTTTCATTTCCTCAATTAAATTCACTATCTCATGTATTATCCACGGATTTCTACTGATTCTTGTCTTTTACATATTTGATTTTCCACTGCATTCACATCTCCCAAAGCTACCTCCTTGTCTTCTGTGTACTTTTTCCCTGTTCCCATCAACTGATGGCTAATACCCTTTACAAGACTGAACAATCTCTGCTGTTGCAGTTTATTCAGTTGTCATCCCCTGAATTTACTAACTCTCTGCTGTCTCCCTGTTTTAACCTGCAGTTTGTAACCAATCTATAATGGTAACAGTTCACAAACATCCTTGGTAATGAATTGCAGTTTAAAAACTGGTTTTAAAATCTATGTTACCATTACATAATTTCTCTGAAACCTTTTGGTGCCTCCAGGTCTTTTCCACGTGTACAATCCTCTTTCATAATTCTCAAACCAAATATTAGACTGATTGAAGTGTGCTTGTTGAAAAATTCTACACAGTGGCTTCCCCTTTCATTCTTCTCCCTTAATCTGTGTCGTTCTACTATTTTTCCTTGTCATCCTTTTACGTCTATCTTTCAATCTCTTCATCTGCTGAGCTAGTAGGTATATAAACTGGTACCACTGTGGTGGATGTTGGCTTTGCATCTATCATGGTTACAATGATGCACTGATTATACTCTTCACTGTAGTTTACTTCCATTTCTGTTTTTTTGTTCATTACTCCTGTATATTTGAGTGTGTGTTAATAACCTTCTACTCATCTGATTTGATTTCTTCTTCCCGCCAAAACACATCACCAATTCCCAATATAATTTTAACCTATCCATTTCTCTTTCTATATTTTCTAATTTACTGACCTGTTTATGGGATGTGAAATTCCACGACCTGACACATGCCAAGGAGTTTCATTTTTCCCTGATGACATCATCATCCTGAGTGGTCTCTGCCCAGTCGGTTTCTACCTCTGGTTCAGTGTATTTATTTTCTAAATTAAATTTTCTAAATTAAATATGCTGACATGAAACTACTGGTGCTGACAAGTAATTTTCCAGCATTAACAGTTTCGTATTGAGTCCAACTGTTGGGTATTTTGAAATCAATCACCATCTTTTGACACACATCATGAGGACAAGCAGTTGCCACATAGAGCAAAGCAAAGCCAATAATAAGACTCATGATTTTTTAGCAAAGAAATGGAAAACTGTAAAATTTTATAATATTTCATTTAAAACAATGCAGTTCTGCCTTTTAGCCAAAAAAACAGCAGGCTTGCCATGTTATCATTTAACTGAAATTTTCATGTTCCCATAAATACGTCATTTTAAGCCAAGAATATTTTTTTTAACATGCAGTCCCCTGATATTTGTTACTAAACACTAAAGAAAAAAAATTAAAGTCTTTTACCTTGTATGCCTGTATAAATCCTTGTACGGAAAAGTCGTGAAAGAGAAATATGTCCATAAGGAATCTGAATGCTTTACTTCCCAAACGGAACAATATGTCTTCAGAAAACAGCACCTAAAGAGCAGAAATAATCACCTTACATCACCAAAAAGAACACAAAACTCACCCACATTCTCTCTCTCTCTCTCTCTCTCTCTCTCTCTCTCTCTCTCTCTCTCTCTCTCTCTCCCCCCCCTTTCCCCCCCTCATTTCCTTCCATCATGATACAAAGCAATAATTCTTCACAACAAAAAGTAATTAAGTCAAATTAAAACACTACGTAATGTTCCAAACTATATTGAAATTTTATTATTCTGAAAAGAGGAGAGTAGAATCATTTTGACCTCAATCCATTTTTGTCTATAACATAATAACTTTCTACACAGTGTCAAAACAGAAGGCATCTGTTTGTCAGAGCATACAGCTAGACTATTCATTGTACAGTTTGATGCAAATCTATTTTTTGGATGTGAAAAAGCTCATGAATGACAATTAAGAAGCCTGAAGTAAGAAAGCAGAAAATGTTGTTTTGTTTTCAAAATGGTTACAGAATCTCCCATGACTAATTCATGCATCAAAATACCATAGTTACACAACATAACAAACCTCATGAGCTGTAATGAGAAGGAAGAAGTCTTCATTGCTGAAAAAATTGCTGATACCTTGTTGTTGTTGTTGTTGTGGTCTTCAGTCCTGAGACTGGTTTGATGCAGCTCTCCATGCTACTCTATCCTGTGCAAGCTTTTTCATCTCCCAGTACCTACTGCAACCTACATCCTTCTGAATCTGCTTAGTGTATTCATCTCTTGGTCTCCCTCTACGATTTTTACCCTCCACGCAGCCCTCCAATACTAAATTGGTGATCCCTTGATGCCTCAGAACATGTTCTACCAACCGATCCCTTCTTCTGGTCAAGTTGTGCCACAAACTTCTCTTCTCCCCAATTCTATTCAATACTTCCTCATTAGTTATGTGATCTACCCATCTAATCTTCAGCATTCTTCTGTAGCACCACATTTCAAAAGCTTCTATTCTCTTCTTGTCCAAACTATTTATCGTCCATGTTTCACTTCCATACATGGCTACACTCCATACGAATACTTTCAGAAATGACTTCCTGACACTTAAATCTATACTCGATGTTAACAAATTTCTCTTCTTCAGAAACGCTTTCCTTGCCATTGCCAGCCTACATTTTATATCCTCTCTACTTCGACCATCATCAGTTATTTTGCTCCCCAAATAGCAGAACTCCTTTACTACTTTAAGTGCCTCATTTCCTAATCTAATTCCCTCAGCATCACCCGACTTAATTAGACTACATTCCATTATCCTTGTTTTGCTTTTGTTGATGTTCATCTTATATCCTCTTTTCAAGACACTGTCCATTCCATTCAATTGCTCTTCCAAGTCCTTTGCTGTCTCTGACAGAATTACAATGTCATCGGCGAACCTCAAAGTTTTTATTTCTTCTCCATGAATTTTAATACCTACTCCGAATTTTTCTTTTGTTTCCTTTACTGCTTGCTCAATATACAGATTGAACAACATCGGGGAGAGGCTACAACCCTGTCTTACTCCCTTCCCAACCACTGCTTCCCTTTCATGTCCCTCGACTCTTATAACTGCCATTTGGTTTCTGTACAAATTGTAAATAGCCTTTCGCTCCCTGTATTTTACCCCTGCCACCTTTAGAATTTGAAAGAGAGTATTCCAGTCAACATTGTCAAAAGCTTTCTCTAAGTCTACAAATGCTAGAAACGTAGGTTTGCCTTTCCTTAATCTTTCTTCTAAGATAAGTCGTAAGGTCAGTATTGCCTCACGTGTTCCAGTGTTTCTACGGAATCCAAACTGATCTTCCCCGAGGTTGGCTTCTACTAGTTTTTCCATTCGTCTGTAAAGAATTCGTGTTAGTATTTTGCAGCTGTGACTTATTAAGCTGATAGTTCGGTAATTTTCACATCTGTCAACACCTGCTTTCTTTGGGATTGGAATTATTATATTCTTCTTGAAGTCTGAGGGTATTTCGCCTGTTTCATACATCTTGCTCACCAGATGGTAGAGTTTTGTCAGGACTGGCTCTCCCACGGCCGTCAGTAGTTCCAATGGAATATTGTCTACTCCGGGGGCCTTGTTTCGACTCAGGTCTTTCAGTGCTCTGTCAAACTCTTCACGCAGCATCATATCTCCCATTTCATCTTCATCTACATCCTCTTCCATTTCCATAATATTGTCCTCAAGTACATCGCCCTTGTATAGACCCTCTATATACTCCTTCCACCTTTCTGCTTTCCCTTCTTTGCTTAGAACTGGGTTTCCATCTGAGCTCTTGATATTCATACAAGTCGTTCTCTTATCTCCAAAGGCCTCTTTAATTTTCCTGTAGGCGGTATCTATCTTACCCCTAGTGAGATAGGCCTCTACATCCTTACATTTGTCCTCTAGCCATCCCTGCTTAGCCATTTTGCACTTCCTGTCGATCTCATTTTTGAGACGTTTGTATTCCTTTTTGCCTGCTTCACTTACTGCATTTTTATATTTTCTCCTTTCATCAATTAAATTCAGTATTTCTTCTGTTACCCAAGGATTTCTACTAGCCCTCGTCTTTTTACCTACTTGATCCTCTGCTGCCTTCACTACTTCATCCCTCAAAGCTACCCATTCTTCTTCTACTGTATTTATTTCCCCCATTCCTGTCAATTGCTCCCTTATGCTCTCCCTGAATCTCTGTACAACCTCTGGTTCTTTTAGTTTATCCAGGTCCCACCTCCTTAAATTCCCACCTTTTTGCAGTTTCTTCAGTTTTAATCTACAGGTCATAACCAATAGATTGTGGTCAGAGTCCACATCTGCCCCTGGAAATGTCTTACAATTTAAAACCTGGTTCCTAAATCTCTGTCTTACCATTATATAATCTATCTGATACCTTTTAGTATCTCCAGGGTTCTTCCATGTATACAACCTTCTTTCATGATTCTTAAACCAAGTGTTAGTTATGATTATGTTGTGCTCTGTGCAAAATTCTACAAGGCGGCTTCCTCTTACATTTCTGTCCCCCAATCCATATTCACCTACTATGTTTCCTTCTCTCCCTTTTCCTACACTCGAATTCCAGTCACCCATGACTATTAAATTTTCGTCTCCCTTCACAATCTGAATAATTTCTTTTATTTCATCATACATTTCTTCAATTTCTTCGTCATCTGCAGAGCTAGTTGGCATATAAACTTGTACTACTGTAGTAGGTGTGGGCTTCGTATCTATCTTGGCCACAATAATGCGTTCACTATGCTGTTTGTAGTAGCTTACCCGCATTCCTATTTTCCTATTCATTATTAAACCTACTCCTGCATTACCCCTATTTGATTTTGTGTTTATAACCCTGTAGTCACCTGACCAGAAGTCTTGTTCCTCCTGCCACCGAACTTCACTAATTCCCACTATATCTAACTTCAACCTATCCATTTCCCTTTTTAAATTTTCTAACCTACCTGCCCGATTAAGGGATCTGACATTCCACGCTCCGATCCGTAGAACGCCAGTTTTCTTTCTCCTGATAACGACATCCTCTTGAGTAGTCCCCGCCCGGAGATCCGAATGGGGGACTATTTTACCTCCGGAATATTTTACCCAAGAGGACGCCATCATCATGTAATCATACAGTAAAGCTGCATGCCCTCGGGAAAAATTACGGCTGTAGTTTCCCCTTGCTTTCAGCCGTTCGCAGTACCAGCACAGCAAGGCCGTTTTGGTTATTGTTACAAGGCCAGATCAGTCAATCATCCAGACTGTTGCCCTTGCAACTACTGAAAAGGCTGCTGCCCCTCTTCAGGAACCACACGTTTGTCTGGCCTCTCAACAGATACCCCTCCGTTGTGGTTGCACCTACGGTACGGCTATCTGTATCGCTGAGGCACGCAAGCCTCCCCACCAACGGCAAGGTCCATGGTTCATGGGGGGGGGCTGATACCTTAACAATACTTTATTCTGAAACTAGTTTCAGTTGTAATACTCTTATAACACACACATCAAAAGATGTGTTACTACACAAAAAACTATGATGTCTGACATGCTGACAAACAATACAGCTTGCATGTCTGTATGTGCATATAAATCTATTATATGATAACTGAAAGTGAACAAGGTAACAAATTTAACAGCCCTAGTAGTTCCACAGTTTATACCACAAACTATAATGTTCACATAATAAACTACTGAAGCAATATTCTCCAACAATATGTGTATTATTTTCATTGTACATTGGGAACAGAGTTCCATATCACAGCCAGTAATGTCCCACCACAAAACATTAGCCCAGAGCACAAGCAACTGCAAGATGTGGGCACACTGTGTCTAAAAGAGCTGACATACTTAACAGACTTAAATTCAAATAAAAATGCATAGGATGCTCTATGTAAATGAACTGGATCCCAAATACTGGCACCACTGGCCATTGTTGAGCTCCAGAGGAAACTTTTTAAGAAAGGGACACATTACTGCATGCCATACTGGATGGCCCGAAACACAGCACAAGAAGCTACTCCGCATACTGTACTGTAATGCAAGGGAATCACATGCTTCATGAATGTCCTCAAGTCACTAGTGGAAGGACACGACACACAGTAAAATATCATCAACATCTCAAACTCAGTTTTCCAGTATATCTTGTACTTGTCCACAATGATGCCAGGTGATTTTTTAATGCACTTATTAGCTTTGGGCATAATGTCTCTCAGATTTAAATACATGGTCATAAAATGAAGTTACTGTGAAAGCAGCTGGAATTCTAGTTTATTTTGTGACTCTTTTGACTTACCACTAACAGTGATTAACTTGTCCGAAAGTGTCAAAGATTTTTTGAATATGTTTTTTATCAGCAAATTTTTAAGCTTTGTCAGCGTGACAGCTTAATGGCTTTCTTTTACTTTTTCCTAAATTACTGTACAGTTGATGTCATATTTAGAAATTTAATCACTTGTTATATAGCACTGTTCCCTGTTTCCACAATTATGTGTTTTCCTAGTTTCCTCCTTTTTTTTATAAAATGAAGATGTTCTGTAGCTTACATATACATCGTTTGAGTAAATAAATGGGCAATTTAATGGGAGCTGGAATTAATATCAATATAAATTATAGTGTAATTTAACAGATGTTTGTATTTCACACCCTTTTTGTAGGAACAATATCCTTTGTAAGATTGTATTATGTCTGCAAGTTTGTTCACTGAGCACTTAAAAGGAAAATTGTATTTGTTGCAGTTAAATCCCAACTCTTTAGTCCAATGATCACACTATCTCTTCCCTTTCTTTGAAGAGATATATCTATTCAATGTAAGTAATCACATCAGTTGTTACCTACAGCAGTGGTTTAATGTCCAAATTGTTATGTTGTAAATACTTTAGAAGGAAAGGTAACAACTCACTTAAAATTAGTAGATGTGTTGATCTTTCTGAAGTCCCTTCCAAGAATACCATCTCAACAAAGAAAAGAACAGCTATCTGCAACCTCCAGATAGACCCTAATTTAATCCTCCTCTTGCAGACAAAGGTAACAACACTGTTGTGATGAATCACAGTGCTTACCTGATGGAAGGTATTCACTAAATGTCTGACACTTCCATCTACAAAATGTCCAGTACAGCCTCTGATCACCAGACCCATACCAAAAACCTTTACCTCGAATCAACCTTCCTCCTCAAAATGATCCCCACACACCTACCTTCTATGTGCTTTCATAAACACAACAATCCTGGGTGGCCTACAGTTGCTGATCACTGTGCTCACACTGAACGAACCTCTGCCCTTGTCGACTGACACCTCCAACCAATTGCACATTGCCTAAGTTCTCATATTGAAAGATATGAACCATTTCCTTCACCAACTCTCATCATCCCCACCCCATTACCACCTGGATCCCTTCTCATCACTGTTGATATCTCTATACACCAACAACTCCATGTCCATGACCTTGCTGCTATTAATCATCATCTCTCTCTATGTTCTTCCAACTTCAAACCCACCATCTCATTTCTTACACAACCAACTAATTATGTCCACATATATAGACTTTCTCCTTTGAGAAAAACAAAAAAATCTGCAGTGAGACTGCAGGCATCCACATGATACCCTCTTATGCCAGCGTTTTTGTGGGTTATATAAGTAATTTCCTTGTCTCCCAAAACTTCAGATCCCTTTTCTGGTTCATAGCCACTGTCACCTTTGCCTTCCCAAATATGAAATAGTCTGGTGACCAGTGAACAGCATATCTGCTGTGATGAGAATTCCCTTGCCCATTACGTTGAAGATCCCACTAAAGGGTTTACACACAATCACTACCCCCCCCCCCCCCACCCCAAACCTAGTCTACAGAAAGATTTTCCACACCGTATCCTCACACACTCCTAAGCTCGTCCACCACCCCCATGAAGCAGCTGCAATGGAGCAATCAGTATCATCCAAGCCTGAAACAACTGTACCATATCTGTCAGCAGAATTTCGACTGTCTACAGTCGTTCATGGAAATGAAGATCATCCAACCCACAATCCTCCCAACCCTCCGAAAGTGATAATATGTCATCCATCCAATCTACGTAATGTTCAGGTCTATCCCTCTACTGCTCACTGTAGGCGTCACACTCCTACGGGAGACCCTGGTGTGAGACCTGCCCAATTCACTCACCAAGCACAACCCCACCAGAGGCACGGCCACCTCTGAAAACAGCACTGATATGTCTTATGCTACCTCTACTGCAGTTTTTGCACAGCATTTTATGTTGGCATGGCCACCAACCAACTGCCCACCTGAATAAATGGCCACTGTCAACTGTGGATGAGAACAGAGCTGACCACCCAATGGCAAAAGACTCTACTAAGCACAATGTGCTCAATTTCAGCGGCTGCTTCACAAGCTGTGCCACCTACATCCTTACCCACAGTAGCACCTTTTCTGAGCTATGCGGATGAGAGTTCTTGCAATACATCCTTTGTGCCTATAATTCCAGTGGCCTCAATCTCCACTAGCAGCCTGCTCCACACCCGCTTGCCCCAACACTTAACTTCACCAATCCTGCACCCACATGATGTTCTTTACCTTCTCCCCTTCCTCTGTTCTCTCACCTCCTCCCAACCCACTCTGCACTCTGTCATCTTTTATGTGGCACGAACTGACCAGTGCCAGTGAGTCTTACTCCCATCCCGTACGCCTGCTGCCTTCCTCTGGGCTGTTGGTCACCCTTCCCTAACCCTGTCAACCCTGTCTCCCACTCCCTGCCTCCCGTCTCCACTCATGCATTCCACCCAACACAACTTCTCAACACCAGACCACCTGCAGAATTGCAGTCCCGCACTGTGTACTGTGTCAGCACATTGCAGCTCTACAAGTGTGTGTCTGATTTTTTTATTTTATTATTATTATTATTATTATTATTATTATTATTATTTCTTTCTTTTCTCTGACGTTATATCTGGTCAAAAATGGAAAGTGACGCGGACCTTGATTAAGCGTGACTTCCTTTTAACTGTACGGTATATGTTACATTGCATTTAGGAACTTTCGGGTAATTGAACATGTATCAATAATTACGGGTTTCTGTAGTTGTATATATAAGTTTGGATGTAGCTGTATTGCATTGATGTACTGTTGGATATTGTGTGGTATGACTCCTGTAGTTGATAGTATAATTGGTATAATGTCAACTTTATCCTGATGCCACATGTCCTTGACTTCCTCAGCCAGTTGGATGTATTTTTCAATTTTTTCTCCTGTTTCCTTCTGTATATTTGTTGTATTGGGTATGGATATTTCGATTAGTTGTGTTAATTTCTTCTTTTTATTGGTGAGTATGATGTCAGGTTGTTTTTTTTTTTTTTTTTTTTTTTTTTTTTTTTTAGGGCGCAAAACTTCTATGGTCATTAGCGCCCAGCCCGTGACGTAGAAAACCGGAAAAAAACGAAATTTAAAATCAGCAGCAATGGGAACAAAGTCATAAAATTTGAGAAACTAAAGGCAGAAGGAATGCTTAAAAATCCACTATAGAAAGGGGTTGGTTGTCCCCCAAAAAAAAAGGCTTCAAATGACTGACGTCATTTCACTGTCACTAATAAACTGTAGAACGCGGTCAGCTGAGCGCGTGTCATCTGCTAAAATCGACGAGAGATCGGGCGATAGCTGTAGATGGGAGCGTAACGGATTAAAATAGGGGCATTCAATTAAAAGGTGTCTGACCGTCCACGGCTGAGAGCAGTGGGGACAGAGTGGGGGAGGATCACCGCTTAAAAGATGTCGATGACTAAAAAGACAGTGCCCTATCCGGAGTCTAGCTAAAATTACCTCCTCCCGACGACGCGATCGGGAGGAAGAGGTCCATGCGCAAGGAAGGGCTTTCACTTCCCGCAATTTATTATGGGGAAGTGTTGACCAATGCGCATGCCATAAATGAGCAACTTGGTGACATAAACCGCTCCGTAGGTCGGTAAACGGAAGAGACTGAATAGATGGCCGAGGAAGAGAGACTGCAGCCTTGGCCGCTATATCGGCCGCCTCATTTCCACAGATACCAGCGTGTCCTGGGAGCCAGAGGAACGCCACTGAGACGCCCCCCAGGTGGAGCAAGCGCAGACAGTCCTGAATCCGGTGGACCAGAGGGTGCACAGGGTAAAGAGCTTGGAGACTTAAGAGAGAGCTGAGAGAATCTGAGCAGATTACGTACTGTATCCGCTGATGGCGGCGGATGTAGTGGACAGCCTGGAGAATAGCGTAAAGCTCCGCAGTATAAACCGAACACTGGTCGGGAAGCCGAAAGTGATTTGGGGTGTCGCCAACAATATAGGCACCCCCTACACCTAACGATGTTTTCGAGCCATCGGTGTAAATAAATGTGGCTTCCGTCATTTGTGCACATAGAGCAGCAAATGCCCGACGGTAAACAAGTGTAGGGGTACCATCCTTGGGAAATTGACATAGGCCTCTGAGCAAGTCGATCCGGGGACGGAGCCAAGGCGGTGCTGTACCCCAAGTTGTCAAGAAGGTTTTAGGAAAGCGGAAGGAAAGGGAATGGAGCAGTTGACGGAAGCGGACTCCCGGGGGTAGTAGGGAGGAGGAGCGGCCTGCATACCCGACATCAAGGGAGGCGTCGAAAAAAAGGTCATGGGCTGGATTAGCAGGCATGGAAGACAAATGGCTAGCATAACGACTCAGAAGGACTGCCCGCCGATTGGATAGCGGAGGTTCAGCAGTCTCAGAATAAAGGCTTTCCACAGGGCTGGTGTAAAAAGCTCCAGACACTAAACGTAATCCACGGCGGTGGATAGAGTCGAGACGCCGAAGAATAGACGGCCGAGCAGAGGAGTAGACTATGCTTCCATAATCCAATTTCGAGCGCACTAAGGCGCGATAGAGGCGGAGAAGGACCACTCGGTCCGCTCCCCAAGAGGTACCATTCAGGACACGGAGGGTGTTAAGGGAACGCAGACAGCGAGCCGAAAGATAGGAAACGTGGGAGGACCAGCACAGTTTTCTGTCAAACATAAGACCCAAGAATTTAGCGACGTCGGAAAACGGAAGGTTGACAGGACCTAGATGTAAGGAGGGCGGAAGAAACTCCTTACGTCGCCAAAAATTAACACAAACGGTCTTACTGGGTGAGAAACGGAAGCCGGTATCGATGCTCCACGAGTGGAGGCGATCGAGACATCCTTGAAGACGTCTTTCAAGAAGGCTGGTCCGTTGAGAGCTGTAGTAGATCGCAAAATCGTCCACAAAGAGGGAGCCCGAGACATCAGGAAGGAGACAATCCATAATTGGATTAATGGCAATGGCAAACAGTACAACACTCAGCACGGAGCCCTGGGGTACCCCGTTTTCTTGGGAGAAAGTACGGGATAGAGTAGTGTTCACCCGCACCCTAAATGTGCGCTCTGCCATAAATTCGCGAAGAAAAAGGGGCAGTCGGCCTCGAAAGCCCCAAGAGAACAGTGTGCGGAGGATGCCTGTCCTCCAACAGGTATCGTATGCTCTCTCCAGATCAAAAAATATTGCTACCGTTTGGCGTTTCCGGAGGAAATTGTTCATGATATAAGTGGAGAGAGCAACAAGATGGTCAACGGCAGAACGATGTTGTCGGAATCCGCATTGGGCTGGTGTTAAAAGACTGCGGGATTCCAGCCACCAAGCTAAACGGTAATTCACCATACGCTCCAAAACCTTACAGACACTACTCGTGAGAGAAATGGGGCGATAGCTAGAGGGGAGATGTTTGTCCTTTCCAGGTTTCGGAACGGGAACGACAATAGCTTCCCGCCATCGCCTGGGAAAGGTACTGTCAGTCCAAATGCGATTATAAAGGCGAAGGAGGTAGCGCAGGCTATGGGTTGATAAATGCAGCAACATTTGGACATGGATACCATCCGGTCCTGGGGCGGAGGAGCGAGAAGAAGAGAGTGCATGTTGGAGTTCGCACATGGAGAAAACAGTATTGTAGCTTTCGCGATTTTGAGAGGAGAAAGCGAGATGTCGCACTTCCGCTGCACGTTTCTTCGGGAGAAACGCTGGCGGGTAATTTGAAGAGCTCGAAATCTCAGCAAAGTGCTGACCCAATGAGTTAGAAATTGCGACGGGGTCCACTAAGGTATCATGAGCGACAGTGAGCCCAGAGACCGGGGAGAAACTAGGCGCGCCTGAGAACCGTCGAAGCCGACTCCAAACTTCCGAGGAGGGAGTGAAGGTGTTAAATGAGCTAATAAAGAATTGCCAGCTTGCCTTCTTGCTATCGCGGATGACGCGATGGCATCGCGCACGGAGCTGCTTATATCGGATACAGTTGGCCAAAGTTGGATGGTGACGGAAAATGCGAAGAGCACGTCGCCGCTCACGTATTGCGTCACGGCATGCCTCGTTCCACCAAGGAACTGGGGGGCGCCGGGGCAATTCGGAGGTGCGTGGTATTGAACGTTCCGCAGCTGTGAGAATAACGTCGGTAAAATGTGTGACCTCATCGTCGACGCTGGGAAAGCGACGGTCATCGAATGTCGCTAGAGACGAAAAAAGTGTCCAATCGGCTTGGGCAAACTTCCAGCGTCGCGAGCGCATATATGGCAGTTGAGGCTGCAGTCGAAGGACACATGGAAAGTGGTCACTCGAGTGTGTATCATCAAGGGCGAACCATTCGAAGCGCCGGGCTAGCGGAACAGTACCGACCGCAAGGTCCAAATGAGATAAATTTGCCGTGGAGGCAGACAAAAATGTGGGGACCCCAGTGTTGAGGCAGACTAGATCCGCTTGGTGGAAGACGTCTAGCAATAGGGAGCCACGTGGACAAGGATGTGGAGATCCCCAAAGCGGGTGGTGGGCATTGAAGTCCCCAACCAGCAAATAGGGGGGTGGAAGCTGATCAAGAAGATGAAGGAGATCAGCTCGTGCCAGTGGTGTAGACGATGGAATGTATACCGTGCATAGAGAGAACGTGTATCCAGAAAGGGAAAGACGGACGGCGACAGCTTGGAAGGAACTGTTTAAGGGGATTGGGTGATAATGGAGAGTATCATGGAGCAGAATCATGAGTCCTCCATGGGCTGGAGTGCCTTCAACAGAGGGGAGGTCATATCGGACGGACTGAAAATGAGGGAGAACAAAGCGGTCATGGGGACGCAGCTTTGTTTCCTGAAGACAGAAGATGACCGGCGAGTAGGATCGTAAGAGGATCGACAATTCATCCCGATTGGCGCGAATGCCGCGGATATTCCAGTGGATAATGGACATAGGGTCAACAGAAAATGGAGAAACGTGACCAAGGGCGCTGTCAACTCAACGACTGCTCAGAGCTTGCGACCGACAGCATGGAATGGCATTCAGTCGAAGGCAGAAGATCCTGATCCATAGGTTGGTCAGGAGCAGCTCCTGCCACCAACGATCGGCCAGTTGACCGGCCACCAGCAGTGCGCCTCGGCGACACGGAAGATGGCCGAGGGCGATTTCCGCCAGGTGGTGCTGTAGTTGGGACACGCCTTGGCAGAGGAGAGGAACTGTGTTTCTTCGTAGCCTTCTTGGAGGTATGATGTTTAGATGAAGGAGGAACCGATGGTTGTGAAGTTGCAGTACGTAAAAACTCTTCACGAGAATGCTCTTTTTTCGAAGACTTGGCGTCTGACTTTTGGGCTCGAGATTTAGCAGAACCCGACGAAGGGTGAGCCATAGAGTGGGCAGGCGAAAGTGGTGAGGTTGAACGGGCGATCTTTGCGCTGGCCGATCTGACGACCGTGGTACTAAATGTGAGGTCGCAAGTCTGCGTGGCCGCCTCCTTTGTTGGCCGAGGAGAAGCAAGGACAGTGCTGTATTTTCCTTTCTGAGGCACGGTGGGCTGTCGACTGGCGAGTAACTTCCGAGCAGCAAAGGTCGACACCTTTTCCTTCACCCTTATTTCCTGGATGAGCTTTTCATCCTTAAAAACGGGGCAATCTCGAGAGGAAGCAGCGTGGTCACCCATACAGTTGATGCAGTGAGGGGATGGAGGTGGACAAGCACCCTCATGGGCATCCTTGCCACATGTAACACATTTGGCCGGATTGGAACAGGACTGGCTGGTGTGATTGAACCGCTGACATCGATAGCAACGCGTAGGGTTTGGGACATAAGGGCGAACGGAAATTATCTCATAGCCTGCTTTGATTTTTGATGGGAGTTGAACTTTGTCAAATGTCAAGAAGACAGTGCGGGTTGGAATGATGTTCGAGTCAACCCTTTTCATAACCCGATGAACAGCGGTGACGCCCTGGTCAGACAGGTAGTGCTGAATTTCTTCGTCAGACAATCCATCGAGGGAGCGTGTATAAACGACTCCACGCGAGGAATTTAAGGTACGGTGCGGTTCCACCCGGACAGGGAAGGTGTGGAGCAGAGAAGTACGCAGCAATTTTTGAGCCTGGAGGGCACTGTGTGTTTCTAACAACAGGGTACCATTCCGTAATCTGGAACAAGACTTTACAGGACCCGCAGTTGCGTCGACACCTTTCTGTATAATGAAAGGGTTGACCGTGGAAAAGTCGTGACCTTCGTCAGACCGAGAAACAACAAGGAACTGTGGCAACGATGGAAGAACCGTCTGTGGCTGAGACTCAGTGAACTTACGTTTGTGAGCAGACATAGTGGAAGGTGAGGAAACCATTGCGGAAGAATCCCCCATGATTACCGGCGTCTCCGATGGCGCACTCCTCCCTTGTGGGGGCCCTCACCGAGGGCACACCCGCCTTAGGTGATTGTTCACACCTCAGGTCACACCTCCCGACAAACGGACGGAGGGACCAATCGGCACTTTCGGAAGGTATCAGCTCGGGTAATCACCCCTCCCTGGGCCTGGCCTTTACCAGGGGGTACGTACGTGTCCTACCTGTCTACCCGGGGCGGGGAATTACGCGTTACCCCGTCACCGGCTACGCATGGAAGTGCGTGGGTCGGCCTTCAGACACGCACAGGGAGGAAGAAAGAGAAAGGGAAAGGGAAGAAGAGGGGGTCTCAAACGCCGCAGCGGAGAAAAGGGTAAAGAGAAGAGGTAAGGAAAAGAGAAGGACAAAGGAAGGAAGAAGACATACAAGCAAGGAAGAAGAAGAATGTGGTACATTTACAAGCGTCCGTCTCCGGACGTAGGCGCAAACCATACTCCCAGAGGGGGAGAAAGTGAAGGAAAGAACCAGAGGTGAGGGGGGGGGGGGGGGGTGAAGACAGGGGATGGGGAAGGATGCGGAAAGGGAAGGTATGCAGCCCGGAAAGGAAGGAAGGCCACATTAGCTCGGGGCCCCGTGCTCGCTACGCACGTATCCACAAAAGAGTTGTGGATCCCCTGGGGGGGTCAGGTTTGTTATGTGGTGTTGTTTAATCTGTTATAATGGTTCTGTTCCAGTATAATTTGTATTCATCATTTTCCAGTACATTTTGTGGTGCATACTTGTATGTGGGAACGTGTTGTTTTATTAGTTTATGTTGTAAGGCAAGCTGTTGATGTATTATTTTTTGCTACATTGTCATGTCTTCTGGGGTATTCTGTATTTGCTAGTATCGTACATCCGCTTGTGATGTGATCTACTGTTTCTATTTGTTGTTTGCAAAGTCTGCATTTATCTGTTGTGGTATTGGGATATTTAATAATATGCTTGCTGTAATATCTGGTGTTTATTGTTTGATCCTGTATTGCAATCATGAATCCTTCCGTCTCACTGTATATATTGCCTTTTCTTAGCCATGTGTTGGATGCGTCATGATCGATGTGTGGCTGTGTTAGATGATACGGGTGCTTGCCATGTAGTGTTTTCTTTTTCCAGTTTACTTTCTTCGTATCTGTTGGTGTTATGTGATCTAAAGGGTTGTAGAAGTGGTTATGAAATTGCAGTGGTGTAGCCGATGAATTTTTGTGAGTGACTGCTTTGTGTATTTTGCTAGTTTCTGCTCGTTCTATAAAGAATTTTCTTAAATTGTCTACCTGTCCATAATGTAGGTTTTTTATGTCGATAAATCCCCTTCCTCCTTCCTTTCTGCTTAATGTGAATCTTTCTGTTGCTGAATGTATGTGATGTATTCTATATTTGTGGCACTGTGATCGTGTAAGTGTATTGAGTGCTTCTAGATCTGTGTTACTCCATTTCATTACTCCAAATGCGTAGGTCAATATTGGTATATCATAAGTATTTATAGCTTTTGTCTTGTTTCTTGCTGTCAATTCTGTTTTCAGTATTTTTGTTAGTCTTTGTCTATATTTTTCTTTTAGTTCTTCTTTAATATTTGTATTATCTATTCCTATTTTTTGTCTGTATCCTAGATATTTATAGGCATCTGTTTTTTTCATCGCTTCTATGCAGTCGTTGTGGTTATCCAGTATATAATCTTCTTGTTAGTGTGTTTTCCCCTAACTAGGCCTATGTTATTTTTCTTACATTTGTCTGTTCCAAAAGCCATATTTATATCATTGCTGAATACTTCTGTTATCTTTAGTAATTGGTTGAGTTGTTGATTTGTTGCTGCCAGTAGTTTTAGATCATCCATGTATAGCAAATGTGTGATTTTGTGTGGGTATTTTCCAGTAATATTGTATCCATAATATGTATTATTTAGCATGTTGGATAGTGGGTTCAGAGCAAGGCAGAACCAGAAAAGACTTAATGAGTCTCCTTGGTATATTATTTATTATTATTATTATTATTATTATTATTATTATTATTATTATTATTTTACTGTGTGTATGGAAGCCAGCCCACATGCAAGCTTACTATTAGGACAATATGACAGTCAGTGCACCACTGCCATTTTCTCAGTGAATGGAGCTCTCTCTCACACATGCGTTGCATCGAGGTGGAAGATCGGAAATGGCAATTAAGTAAAGCTCTCACACCATCTTACCTGTAACTTTAGCTGCTCACATAGTTTCCCGTTTTAAAATTTTATTGTTTTGTTTTATACTTCCTAGACACTCAATTCAATTTTCGTTACTTTACACAATTCTACTTTTATAATCTTATTATTTTATACTTTTTACAGTTTACAGGTCCTTTGTTCTACACTCTTAATATCTGAACAATGATTCTTACATAATTATACTTTTTTTTTTTAATTTTACGCAGGTTACTTTAATGTTTTAGCAAATGTAAATACAGTATGCTCATCTCCATTGTTCTACACTCTTGGACTTTTAATGATAAATTTTCTACGCAATTTTCCTTTTTATTATTTTAGTGTAAAACGCTCTTTTTATGCAAATTACTATAATGTTTTACTAAATGCAAATCCATGATGCTCATAGCACAGCTCCATCTCTTCCTTTCTGGCTTCTTCCCCCCTCTCCTAATCTCTCTCACTCGATTCGTCTCCCTCTTCCCTCTCTCCAACAATTAGATATTTAAAACTTGGACAACAGTTGCACACCGTAGTATTCAGATGTGACGTTCTGATACAGACACAAGTTGCTGACCCAACTACATACATCAATTCAACATTTTCTATTTTTTGTAAAATAATAGACAGTACAGCATCAGACAGAAATTAATCATTCTGTAAAAAATACTATCAGGACTGAAAAGTAAAAAAATATATTAGAACTGTTTTCAGTCTTTCTTACATGCCTTTTGCCAAATCAGTATTTCTACAATTATGTGACTTGTTTACCTTTAACCTTTAGATTGTTTACATCCTGCCAGAACATTCTGTATCATATTTAAAAAGGTACACTGTCCTCCCCAATGATTCAGTAGGCACCTCTTTAAAAAAGAGAGAGAGAGAGAGAGAGAGAGAGAGAGAGAGAGAGAGAGAGAGAGAGAGAGAGAGAGAGAATGTAAATACTGCCTGGTACCCTGCACAAGAAGTCAGCAGTTATGAACTACACAAAAACTTCACACACTTGTAATCATGCACCACAGTAACTGCATCATTTGTCAAAGAATGTAAGTTTTGTGTGTGTTTAATTGTAAATACTTATTTCAACTGAGCCATGTAGTTTTTTACTTCTTCATACAAGTATGTCACTAACTCTACTAATTAATAACCACTATATAAGAATTTTTTATTGGCACTACTACATATTAATACCATCTGCTAACTTATTTTAGATAAGATACACATTTCCAACATAGCTACTTACATTTTCAATAACATTGTTCACTGTGGCTGTTGATGAGGTTATCTGAAACAGCTGTATTCGAACTCTGGATGAAACATTGTATGGCAGGCAACGGCTGATAGCCAGGGACGAAGTTGCCACACCGACTATGATTACGATCGGCAACTGTGGTACATAAGCACTGCAAACAAAACTTCAGGTAACACATGGTGGCTTTTTTTTCGTTGATTTTAAGCACTGTAAGAATGCAACACAAACTTCAATGGTAACTCACTTTTTAAAAACTGAAATTTTTGAATGCATGGTTAGGGTGTAGTATTAATACAGCCCATTTTTTTAAGAGCACTCGGGTTTCTCAATCCTGGAGATGTGGAACATGTGCTTGCTAACACACTGTTTTCAAAAACATTAATTTAATACATATATTAGCCAAGAAAGTTTCTGATGTGTACAACAAGCTCGTATCTTAAATTTTATTCCATAACATTGGTTCTATCTAGTTTATCTTCTTTCGAGACACTCTGATGTCCTTTGTGGAATGGGTTATGGCCAAATATACAGAATTACAGAAGATTGTGCTCTCTATAAAGTGGAATGGGTGTAAAAATGAGTTCAGGGAGTTTGCAGAAGGCAACAAATTCAAAGTCACTGATACGTAATAACAACACAAGTATGCAGCTATTATCTAAAGTTATCTCCATACTGATCACTCTAAGGACTACATTTTCAGCTGGTGTTATCAAAAAGTGAGGTACATTAAGCCGTATTTCTGCTAACACTTCTCCATTTCTTTTTGTTTCCTAGGCCCCATCATTTACCCATTACCAGTGGTACATGATGCACTGTCATCATCAATAAACTATCGGTAGCTTCATGCTTTGTAACATGCTGGTCAAACACAGTCACCCTCACTCACTTTTTCCTTGTTTAGAAACAATGGCCATTTTACATCTTATTCTATATTCTAGCACTCATTATCTTCCATATAAATAGAAATGATGTCTGATTTTGCATTCTTTTTTGATGCAGTTTTGAAATTACCCTGCATTGCTACAACTCTAAATTATGTCTTACGAAAATCTTATGTACACTGCATTGTACCTCCATAGCAACTGTGTATTATGAAGCCCTGGAATGACTAGGTGACAGGAAATTTTCTTTCAAACATTTTACAATGACTAATATATATATATATATATATATATATATATATATATATATATATATATATATGTGTGTGTGTGTGTGTGTGTGTGTGTGTGTGTGTGTGTGTAATAGAGGGAAACATTCCACGTAGGAAATATATATATCTAAAAACAAAGATGATGTGACTTACCAAATGAAAGTGCTGGCAGGTCGACAGACACACAAACAAACACAAACATACACACAAAATTCAAGCTTTCGCAACAAACTGTTGCCTCATCAGGAAAGAGGGAAGGAGAGGGAAAGACGAAAGGATGTGGGTTTTAAGGGAGAGGGTTAGGAGTCATTCCAATCCCGGGAGTGGAAAGACTTACCTTAGGGGGAAAAAAGGACAGGTATACACTCGCACATACACACATATCCATCCACACATACACAGACACAAGCAGACATTTGTAAAGGCCTGCTTGTGTCTGTGTATGTGTGGATGGATATGTGTGTGTGTGCGAGTGTATACCTGTCCTCTTTTCCCCCTAAGGTAAGTCTTTCCGCTCCCGGGATTGGAATGACTCCTTACCCTCTCCCTTAAAACCCATATCCTTTTGTCTTTCCTTCTCCTTCCCTCTTTCCTGACGAGGCAACCATAGGTTGCGAAAGCTAGAATTTTGTGTGTATGTTTGTGTTTGTTTGTGTGTCTATCGACCTGCCAGCGCTTTTGTTTGGTAAGTTTCATCATCTTTCTTTTTAGATATATTTTTCCCACGTGGAATGTTTCCCTATATATATATATATCACACACACACACACACGTGTGTAACACATTCCTAGACGTCTCATTTCATACTGGTTCTTCAAACTTTGTAAATGGATAGCTGGAGCCTGTTCTGAAGCACCTGCTGGTACAGATGTTTCAGCATTTCCATGATGCTCTCGAGTAGGTCAAACAAACTGCGACCATACACACTGCCATTTTTTGTACACATTCAAAGTCCTCTGTTAATCTATCTGGTACGGGCCCCACTGCTTGAACATTTTTATGTGCATAACAACAAATCTGAATGACATGCACTTACCACATTTATTGACAGAATAATTTAATTGGATGGATAAAAAATCCACTCACCAAGCGGTGGTAAAACACACACATAAAATACTGTAATTAGGCAAGCTTTCGGAGTCAGTTTCTACTCCTTCAGGCAGAAGAGTTGACGGGGAAGGAAGAGGGAGGGAATAGGACTGGAGAGATCGAGGAACAGGGGTAAGTTTAGGGAAAGTCACCCAGAACCGAGTGTCGGGGGAGACTTACTGCATGGGATGAGAAGGAAAGACTGTTGGGGACTACAATGGATCAGATTTAAAAATCTGAGAGCTTAAAGGTGGAAGACAGGGTAATATGCAGGACAGAGATTACTGCTTAAACATCATGCAGGAGTTAATAAGAGTGAAAAGCTAAGTGTGTTGTACACGTGAAAGAGGCGGGAGGGGGGGGGGGGGGCAGTGAAAAATACAGGTAAGACAACGAAAGATGTAGAAAACTAAGCCAGAGTGAAGAAAAGAGTAGTTATCATGAAGAAATGCTGAGATGGAAGAAATTAACGTAAATTACAGCCAGATAGATGGCGAGAAGAAAGCTCATGTTGTAGCGATAGTTCCCACCTGCGGAGTTCCGAGAAACTGGTGTCTGGGGGAAGAATCCAGATGTTGCATGTGGTGAAACTGGTGCCAAGGTCATGACTGTCATGTTGTAGAGCATGCTCTGCAACAGGATATTGCATGTTATCAGTATACACCCTCTACCTATGCCCATTCATCTTAATTGATAATTTGGTGGTAGTCACGCCGATGTAAAGGGCCGAACATTGTTTACATAACAGCTAGTACAGGACACATCTTGTTTCACAGGTGGCTCTCCCTTCGATAATATACATTCTGCCAGTTTCAGGGCTGCTATAGGTGATGGCAGGAGGGTGCATAGGGCAAGTCTTGCAGTGTAGACGGTCACAGGGGTAGGAGCCATAGGGTAGGGAGTTGAGTGCAGAAGGAGCAGAGGGTCTGAGAAGAACACTGCGGAGATTGGGAGGGTGACAAAAAACTAATGTAGATGTGGTGGGCAAAATTTCAGACAGAATGGATCTCATTTCAGGGCATGATTTTAGGAAGTCATGACTCTGTCAAAGTAGATGATTAATACATTCCAGACCAGGATAATACTGAGTCACCAGTGGTGTGATCCAAATTTGTTTCTTGGACGTATCAGCAGTACCAGGAATGGGTGGGATGGCCGGGGAAATTTGCTTTTGAACTAAGCTGGTGGCTGAAGGCTGACGTGAGAATGGTGGTGTACTGCTGTAACGAGTCTGGATCCGTAAAAATATGTTTGACTCAGATGCGAAGGCTGTATGGGAGGGAATGTTTGTCATGGAAAGAATGGCAACTGACAAAATATTAGTACTGTCGTTTGTTGGTAGGTTTAATGTGGACAAAAGTGTGTAGCTGGTCTTCAGTGGGGACGAGATCAATATCACGGGAAGTGGCATGGAATTCAGAATTGGACCATGTGAAGTTTTATTGGGAGAAGGTGTTCAGAGATTCCAGGAATTTTAACAGGTCAGTCTCACCATGAGTCCACACAGTAGAAATATCATCAATGTATCTAAATGAAACCAGGGGCTGAAGACTTATGGATCCAAAGAAAGCCCCCTCCAAATGACCCATGAAAAGGTTGGTTTAGGAAGGGGCCATCCTGGTTCCCATGTATATCTGCCCTTCAAAGGTGAAGTAGTAGTTGGTAAGTATTAAGTTGATTAATGTGAGTAGGAAGGATGTCATAGGTTTGGAATGAGATGGGAACTGACTGAGGAAATGTTCAGCAGCAGACAGACCATGTACGTGGGGGATGTTGGTATAGAGGGAAGTGGCATCAATGGTGACAAGCAAGGTGTGAGTTGGGAGTGGGACATGCATGGATTTCAGAAAATCTAGGAAACGGCTGGTATCTCTGATATAGGAGGGGAGTCTTTCTACTATGGGTTGCAGGTGTTGATTAACTAAGGCAGGTATAAATTCGGGGGGTGCTTTGAAGCCAGAAACTATAGGGCAATGAGGATTATTGGATTTTTTGGATCTTAGGAAGAAGGTAATAGGTGGGGGTGCATGGTCTGGACAGGGCGAGAAGTTCCCTTGATAGAAGTGTTAGTCCTTGTGAGGGGCCTGAGGTTTTAAGGGGGAACTGCAGGTCAGTTTGAATCACTGGGATGGGATCTTTATGGCAGATGTTCTAGGTAGGGGTGTCAGACAGCTGATGTAGGCCTTCACTAACATACTCCTTTTGATCAAGTAAAACAGTGGTAGATTCTTTGTCTGCTGGGAGGATAATTATAGAGTCATCAGCTTTTAGGGAACATAAGAGTCTGGAGTTCTGCAGAGGACAGGTTATGGTCATGTTGTATGGAACTGAGGAAGGGTTGTAAAGCAATGCCAGATGTGAGGAATTCTTGGAAGGCTTGTAAGGGACGAGTTTTAGGTAGTTGTGATAGAACAAGTCAGGATTGTAGTCTGAACTGTTCAAGGCAGGGTTCAATATCAGGTTTACTGTTGGAAAGGTTTTGGGATTGGGTTGCAAAGTGATATTTCCAATTGATATCACAAGTGAAGGAAAGTAGGTCCTTCACCAAAGCAGCATGATTCAATGCAGGTTTAGGGCTGAAAGTGAGATCCTTAGATAATATAGATAATTCAGGAGGGGCAAGTGCTTTAGATAAGAGGTTAAGGACACTGTACTACTGTGACTGGTTCTCATGATTATGGGTTATTCTTGGTCTGAGAGGCAGGGATGAAGGCTGTGGGATGTTAAGAGGGTTGGCCAAGCTCAGTTTGTAAGAGAGCAGTGGTAGTTGATGGTGTGGCTGTTTAGGCAGCTGCAGAGGGACAGAAGGGGAAACACCACTGTTCAGGTAGTTTAGAAGAAGGTGAGATAGCTTTCTGAGATGAAGTCTGGCATGTTATTGCAGTTTGAAGTTGACTTGGCACATGACACCACCCAAGGAAACATGATTTTGTAGGACGTAAGTCTGGTCGAGCGGAAATTGGCTGATGAGGCATACAGGTCACAGATTAGCCAGGTAAGAACAAGAGACTGCTGTATTTGAAACTGTAAAAGGGCCCGGTGTACAGTAGGATTACATGCAGAAACAGGAAGTTTCAATGTTGCCCGAAACAGAGATTTCCAATGTTATGGTTTTTGAAGTAACACCAAGGGACAAGCAGGTTTCAAGAAACAGAATGTAGGACCTTAGTTTTTTTTGATAGTGCAAAAGCATGTTTTCGAAAAGAACAGATGTAATATGACATGGGATTCATCATGGCAAAAGAGGACAATTTGGAGAGTTAGAAATCATGGGAATTGCAATAAATAAATAAATAAATAAATAAATAAAAATAAGCAGAGGGTGTAAAAGGCAGAAAAACAGAAGCAAGGAAAAAAATTTGGAAAAATCAGACAAATTTGTATGAAACTTGTTAATAAGAGGTAATGAGTGGGCGACCTATATGATAAAAAAAAAACATTGCAGAAAAAAAAGGCGAAAAAATTGATTGGGAAAGTCGTGAAAACAACCAAAATTTTAAGAATTGGATAAACAGAAAGTGAAAGTCATAGCAGAAAATGTAAACTACTTACCTTGGCAATTAAAGTGACATAAGAGATGACAATATTAGTGGATCAAAGTGGTTTGCCGAAAAACAAATGCACAAAAATGTGAACTAATTACGTGTAAACAAGATAACTGGAGGGTGGGAAAGAAAATATCTGTCAAATTTGAGAATAAATTCATGAAAGACAATCGGGAGAAGGCCATGCAGTGCAATGAACTGTAAATTGTTTCGTGCAAATTCATAACTGTGCGCCTGTCCCACTCACACCACACCACTTGCTTGCCACCATTGATGCCAGCTCCATCTATACCAACATCCCCCATGCACATGGTCTATCTGCTGCTGAACATTTCCTCAGTCAGTACCCACCAAAAACTCAACCTATGACATCCTTCCAGGTCACTTTAATCAACTTTATACTTACCAACAACCACTTCACCTTTGAAGGACAGACATACAAACAGATCAGGGGTTGTTGTTGTGGTCTTCAGTCCTGAGACTGGTTTGATGCAGCTCTCCATGCTACTCTATCCTGTGCAAGCTTCTTCATCTCCCAGTACCTACTGCAACCTACGTCCTTCTGAATCTGCTTAGTGTATTCATCTCTTGGTCTCCCTCTATGATTTTTACCCTCCACGCTGCCCTCCAATGCTAAATTTGTGATCCCTTGATGCCTCAGGGCATGTCCTACCAACCGATCCCTTCTTCTAGTCAAGTTGTGCCACAAACTTCTCTTCTCCCCAATTCTATTCAATACCTCCTCATTAGTTACGTGATCTACCCACCTTAGATCAGGGGTATGGCCATGGTAACCAGGATGGCTCCTTCCTAAGCCAACCTTTTCATGGATCGCTAGGAGAGGGGACTTTCCTGGAATCCAGGTCTTCAGCCCCTGGTTTCATTTAGATACATTGATGACATTTTTACCATATGGACTAATGGTGAGGCTGACCTGTTAAAATTCCTGGAATCTCTGAATAACTTCTCCCAATTAAATTTCAGATGGTCCTATTCCAAATCCCATGCCACTATTCCTGGAAGTTGATCTCATCCTCACTGTTCACATTAAACCTACTACCAAACAGTACTTATATTTTGATAGATGCCATCGTTTCCATATCAAGTATTACCTCCCATACATCCTAAGCATTCGAGGCAAACTTATTTGTTCGGATGCAGACTCTTTACAGCAATACACCACCATTCTCACCTCAGCTCACTGCATGTAATTACCCCATCAGCCTAGTTCAAAAGCAAATTTCCCCAGCCATCACATCCAATCCTTGTACTGGTGATCCCTCCAAAAAACAACTTCAGAGCACACCACTGGTGACTCAGAATTATCCTGGTCTGGAATGTATTAATCAGTTACTTCAACAGGGCCATGACTTCCTAAAATCATGGCCTGTGTGAATTTTGCCCACCACACTTCGAATAGTTTTTTGTCACCCTCCCAGTCTCTGTAATATTCTTGTCAGACCCTATGCTCCTCCTGCACTCAGCTCCCTGACCTATGGCTCTTACCCCTGCAACCGACCCTGCGGCAAGACTTGCCCTATGAACCCTCATGCCACCACCTATATCAGCACTACAAGTGGCAAAACATATACCACTTAAGGGAGAGCCACCTGTGGAACAAACACGTGTCATATACCAGCTGTTATGTAAACAGTGTTCGGCCATTTACATCGGCATGACTACAACCAAATTATCGATTAGGATGAATTGGCATAAGTAGAGGGTGTATATTGGCAACATGCAAATATCCTGTTGCAGAGCATGCTCTACAACATGACAATCATGAGCTTGGCACCAGTTTCACCACATGCAACATCTGGATTCTTCTCCCAGACACTAGTTTCTCAAAACTCTGCAGGTGGAAACCAGCACTACAATATGTCCTTCCTTCTCGCCACCCACCTCGCCTTAATTTATGTTAATTTCTTCCATCCCAGCAAATGCTGAGACAGAACTGTAACTACTCTTTTCTTCACTCTGTTTTAGTTTTCTACATCTTTCATTGTCTTACCTGTCTATTTTTCACTGTCCACATATGTTACGTACAACACACTTAGCTTTTCACTCTAATTAACTCATGCATGATGTTTAAGCAGTAATCTCTGTCCTGCATATTACCCTGTCTGCCACCTTTAAGCTCTCAGGTTTTCAAATCTCATCTGATGCAGTCCCAACAATCAGTCTTTCTTTCTCATCCCATGCCGTAAGTCTTCCCCAACGCACGGTTCTGGGTGACTTTCCTGATATCTACTCCTTTTCCTAGGCTTCTCCAGGCCTTTTGCCTCACCCCCCCCCCCCCCCCTACCTTCCCCTTCAACCCTTCTGCCTGAAGTAGCATAAAACTGTCTCCAAAAGCTTGCCTAATTGCGACCTCCTTTTATGTGTGTTGTGCCACCACTTGGTGAGTATATTTTTTATCTACCCAATTAAATTATTCTGTAAAAAAAATGATAGTTTTCGTTGTTATACTACCACATTTATTGCTGTGTATGCCATGCACATATTTATATTTGCAATACAAACAGTTCGTAACATTAGCTAGTCCACTGTCTACATTTGATGCCAATATGCAATAAGCACTCACAGGCAGCATGTGGCAGCACTAGTGGTGGATAGTATAATATCATGTTAGGGGGATACAGGTATCAGTGCAGTCATTGTCATAATGCGGAAACAGAGTGATTTGTATGACGTCCTGAAGGCATGATCATTGACTTTTTGGTCAAGAGTGGAAAAATTTCCAAAATGACAGTTTTTTTTAAGGTATTTGTGTGCCACCATGTTTAAAGTACACTGTGGGTCGCAAAATGGCACTGTCCAAAACTGGTGTTGAGGCTAATGTGGTGCACCATGGGCCGTAGATGACAGTGGTGAACAATGGCTGCAGAGATGTGTACATGCAAATAGATGGGCAACTGACTGCCCAGATGAAGTCTCCTCAACAACTGCTCAGTGAACGTTACTGTATATGGGCCAACACATCATGTGCGTGGTAGATGCACCCATGCTGATTACTGTTCATTGATGATGAAGGCTGGAATATGTATGCCAATGCTGCAACTGGACATCCGCTGAGTGGTGACAGGTGGCTTTATCGTATGAATCACTTCTTATGCTCCATCACGAAGATGGCCATTGGTGTGTGCAGCATGAAATCTCTGAAGGCATACACCTTGCAACAATTGTCAGAAGTGTCCAGGCTGGAGGGCATTTCCTGGGTGATCTCATTATTCTGAAAGGTATAATCGATCTACACAAGTATGTACGAGGTCTGTTCGCAAAACCCCAGAATGTTCGAAATTTCACACCAATGGTGTGTTGGATCGAAATGCGGTTGGCATCCCTGCACACGCCCGTGTTTAATGTTTAACTGCCGGAAGTTTCATTGCTGTATGTCTGTTAGTTACTGTTCAGTGCTGTGTTTAGTAGAATGTTGTGTCGCACAGTTTGTGAATTTCGAGATGGCAGAGTTATAGGAGAAACGCATCTGTAATACATTTTGCAGTAAACACAGGAAAAACATTTACAGAGGCACACCAAATGATGCAGGAAGCCTAAGGTGATGAGGGCCTAAGCCGCACTCGATGTTACGAATAGTTCACATAGTTTAAAAATGGCCGGACAGAAGTTAAAGATGACGCTCATTCAGGACGCCCTTTGACGTCCACCGACGATGCTCGTGTCGAGAATTTCAGTGAAACTGTGTGTGCCAATCAAAGACTGACTGTTCAACAGATTGTAGAAGAATGCAACACTTCACTTGGATCATGTCATCCTGACACAGTAGCTTCGAATGAATCTTGTTGCCGTCAAGTTCCTCCCACGGCTCACGAGTCAGGACCTGAAAGACTTCACCCCGCAATCTGTGAAGAGCTTTTGGATTGCGCAAATGACAATGAGATATTACTTAAGAGAATGTTAACAGTGAAGAGACATGGGTTACATTTATGATGTTGAGACCAAGGTTCAATCTTTACAACGGTTCAAGAAAGGTTCTCCAAGACCAAAAAAAGCTCATGAGGTCAGATCAAATGTCAAAGCCATGCTAATAGTTTTCTTTGACTTTGAAGGATTAGTTCATCGTGCATTCATGCCACAGGGACATACTGTAAATCAATGGTACTATCTGGACGAGTTACGATGCCTGCGAGAAAATGTGAGAAGGAAACAGCCTGAATTGTGGTGAGACAATTCACGGCTCTAGCATCTCGATAATGCTCCTGCACATTCATCCCTGTTAGTGCACAACTATCGCACAAAAACTGAAATTGCTGTGCTGCCTCATTCCCGATATCCGCCAGACCTGGCCCCTGCAGACTTTTTTTTTATTTCTGAAGCTGAAAACCCCCAAGAAAGGGTGAAGATTTGTGACAACAGATGAGATAAAAGAGAATTTGCAGATGGCACTTTGCACGGCCCAGAAAGAGACGTACCAAGACTGCTTCCAGAACCGGACATGGCGTTGAGAGAAGCTTATCAATTGTGGAGGAGAGTATTTCGAAGAATACCATGCACAATAAGTAGAAGGTAAGCAGAAAAATTTTGTGGACAAAGTTCTGGAATTTTTTGAACAGGTGTCATACCTATCCTTGGAGATTGTGTCCACCCCTACATGCAGTTTGTTTTTACTCAGCATGACGGCACCTACCAGCAGGATAATGCAAAGTGTCACGCAGTTCTCAGTGCACTTGGGTGGTTTGATGAGCTTCAGGTTGAGTTTACAGTACTCTCCTGGCCACCAAACTCCTCAGATTTAAACCGAACCAAGAATCTGTGGGACCATCTCGACTGGGCCGCTCATGACTGAGAAACCTAGCACAGATTGCTACGGCTCGGGAGTCGTCGCAGCTCCATATCCCTGTAGCTACCTTCTAGACCCTCACTGACATTATTCATGCATGTCTAGCAGCAATCTGTGCTGCAGAAGGTGGTTATTCAGGCTTTTAACAGGTGGTCACATAAAAGCGACTGGGCAGGTAGAAATAACCAAAATTTCATTTTCTCTATTTTGTTAATACACTCCTGGAAATTGAAATAAGAACACCGTGAATTCATTGTCCCAGGAAGGGGAAACTTTATTGACACATTCCTGGGGTCAGATACATCACATGATCACACTGACAGAACCACAGGCACATAGACACAGGCAACAGAGCATGCACAATGTCGGCACTAGTACAGTGTATATCCACCTTTCGCAGCAATGCAGGCTGCTATTCTCCCATGGAGACGATCGTAGAGATGCTGGATGTAGTCCTGTGGAACGGCTTGCCATGCCATTTCCACCTGGCGCCTCAGTTGGACCAGCGTTCGTGCTGGACGTGCAGACCGCGTGAGACGACGCTTCATCCAGTCCCAAACATGCTCAATGGGGGACAGATCCGGAGATCTTGCTGGCCAGGGTAGTTGACTTACACCTTCTAGAGCACGTTAGGTGGCACGGGATACATGCGGACGTGCATTGTCCTGTTGGAACAGCAAGTTCCCTTGCCGGTCTAGGAATGGTAGAACGATGGGTTCGATGACGGTTTGGATGTACCGTGCACTATTCAGTGTCCCCTCGACGATCACCAGTGGTGTATGGCCAGTGCAGGAGATCGCTCCCCACACCATGATGCCGGGTGTTGGCCCTGTGTGCCTCAGTCGTATGCAGTCCTGATTGTGGCGCTCACCTGCACGGCGCCAAACACGCATACGACCATCATTGGCACCAAGTCAGAAGCGACTCTCATCGCTGAAGACGACACGTCTCCATTCGTCCCTCCATTCACGCCTGTCGCGACACCACTGGAGGCGGGCTGCACGATGTTGGGGCGTGAGCGGAAGACGGCCTAACGGTGTGCGGGACCGTAGCCCAGCTTCATGGAGACGGTTGCGAATGGTCCTCGCCGATACCCCAGGAGCAACAGTGTCCCTAATTTGCTGGGAAGTGGCGGTGCGGTCCCCTACGGCACTGCGTAGGATCCTACGGTCTTGGTGTGCATCCGTGCGTCGCTGCGGTCCGGTCCCAGGTCGACGGGCACGTGCACCTTCCGCCGACCACTGGCGACAACATCGATGTACTGTGGAGACCTCACACCCCACGTGTTGAGCAATTCGGCAGTACGTCCACCCGGCCTCCCGCATGCCCACTATACGCCCTCGCTCAAAGTCCGTCAACTGCACATACGGTTCACGTCCATGCTGTCGCGGCATGCTACCAGTGTTAAAGACTGCGATGGAGCTCCGTATGCCACGGCAAACTGGCTGACACTGACGGCGGCGGTGCACAAATGCTGCGCAGCTAGCGCCATTCGACGACCAACACCGCGGTTCCTGGTGTGTCCGCTGGTCCGTGCGTGTGATCATTGCTTGTACAGCCCTCTCGCAGTGTCCGGAGCAAGTATGGTGGGTCTGACACACCGGTGTCAATGTGTTCTTTTTTCCATTTCCAGGAGTGTAATTTAAATGGAAACAATAATGCTAAAATCCTTATTTTACATATTTACATACTTCAACAAACCTAGAAATAAGTATAAAGTCTTTCAACACACGCTGACTGAAATTCTCAAAGTTTGGAATTATAACAACCAAAGGTTTAGTGTACTCATTGTTATCTCTCTTGCTCTTGTTCCTCTTTGCTGGAGATCCGACAAAAAAGTAATTTTCTTCTTTCACAGTTCTGTACCACTCAACAAGCACAGGAAAGTTACACAGTGCCTTCTTCACTTTCTTAGGTGAGTGTGATTTTTCATTATCACTATCTTCATCAGTCAGCTGATCATTATCATCCTCATTCTCTTCATGATCCTGAAATAAAATAATTTCAGTGAATGTCAAAGTTTTTCCATGGTACAAAACATTTGATAAATATTCTCTCTATGCTACACTAACTGATTGCTCATGAATTTAGGAAATAAATATTGTAACATAATACACTAAGAATGGTAAGTGAATTAGGAAATATTCACTCCATGGAAACTCCACATAGGAATATAAACAATGTAGGAAGAGAGAGATGGCTGCTTACTGTAAAGAAGACATTTCAGGTTGCAGATAGGCACGATTAGAAAACACGTAAAGCTTTCGGTCACAGCCTTGGCCTGTAAAAGAGAGGCACACACCATTCACATCTAAAAGCAAGCACAACTCATGCACACGACTGAAAACACCAGCATCTCGGGCCAGAATGGCATTTCAGCTCAAGATGCTGGAGTTGGCGGTCATGTGTGCGTGACATGTGCTGGCATGTAGGTGTGAATGGTGTGTGTGCGCTTCTCTTTTACTGACCAAGGCTGTGATCGAAAGCTTTATGTAAGTGTTTTAATTGTTCCTGTCTGCAACTTGACATGTCTTCTTTACATGTAAGTAGCAATCTGTCTCTTTCCACATTGAAACTATTCACTCCTTTTAATACCCTGTCAAAGTACTGGATTGTTGCAAAAAGACCTGTACTGTATGAGACAAAGAAACCCACCTGATATACAGTGGAGTGCAAAAAAATAAGAAATAAATTTCACCACAAAAAATCCAATATTTGCAGCACATCTTAAGTATGAGGTGGAAAGAAATGGTAAGAAGCCAGTTGCAGTTGGCTTCTTGAAAGTGTCAGCACAACCAAAACAGAAAATCTTAACAGATAACAAGGAGTAGGAAAAAATGTAGGCAGAAAAAATTAGAAATAAATTATGTTTGACACAGTGTATTCCTTTTGTGTGAAATGAGAGAGTGTCATTTTAAGCTGTCACCATACTTCCCAAGCCACAACAGCCAATTGTCATCCTCTACTTGGGGTACTTTTTTACTCATATTCTGAAAGTTTCTCATTAATGCTCTGCAGTGTCAGGTTGATCACATGATGAATTTTTTGTCTTTTGGATCCTCCATCAAGTAGGATATGTTAATATTATCTTTTAAACCCAACACACAATGTGACCGAGAAACTGGCATCCCACAGGATGACAACCGATCATACTGATAACTGATGTCGGCATCATTGTAACATAACGATGATGATGTGTGTAATCACTACAATACAACAATGACATCCTCTAAAAAGTACAGATATCCTTAACCATTCCCTCCATATGCAGGATGCCAAGGCAGTTATGTTACCAGTACCCTCGCACGGTTGCTCGTACCACACAAAGGAAGATCCCAACAAGTAATGGGAGGGGGCCAACAGTGAGCGATTGTAGGTGATACACTAAACTGGAGCATGTGACTGCCGTCTGCTCTGGTGAGCACCCCTGGCCAACTGACGAGGTGCCGAAGGACTGAGGGGAGAGAGGGGAACCTGTGTACACCAGCCCCTGTTGGAAGAAGTGCAAATGTAAACACCAGCTGGTTGCCATTACAGGGTCACACCCCCAGCACTCTGGTCACGGGCCTCGGAAGACAGTCGGCGTTTCTTACAGGATCGAGGGCGTTCTCTAAATGTGGCATAGGGAAAAGGAGAAGGGTCCAGAAAATACTTATAAGATCAATGCAAAATCGACCCTCATTAACGGATGGGAGAGCTGTCTCACAGAAAATGCTGGAAACTGTAATTCCGTCATATCTGTACACGAGCATTTCTGGCACGATCTGTCTCAAGTACTTTGCTGCGTCATTACATCCAAGTGCGCGAGAGGAACAGACACATTTAGTGAGCAGTTGAATGTAACACAAAATTGCATTTGCAATAAAAGAGGACCTGTTTGGTGCCAAGTGTTACATGAAGCACACCTTGTGCAGAGCTGTGTGTGTGTACGCAAGGGTTTAAGACTGATATGTAGCTCTCCGAAGAGAGTTCGACTCCAGAAAAAACTGCTCTAGTGAAGGGAAGCCCGGACCGAAATCCAACGATATCCCGACACCGTTTATCGGTGTGAAAGGGAACTGAGTTGTGCGGAAACATTATTGAAATAGCTGTGCATTTGTATCTGTACAAATTTACTGTTGTGTGTGGGTTACTACGATCACACAAAAAGTTTCATGTGTCGAGTTCTGCCGGCAGTTCCAGAGTTCAGTGGAATGAGGTCTTTTGGATCCTCATTTTATTTCTTCAGATGAAGCCTGGTTCAGCTTTCCAACATATGTTAACTCACAGAAAATGCACCATTATGCATCATAAAATCTCTATCAGTATACTGAAGAGCCACTGCATAATCTCAAGATCGGAGTTTGGTGCACAACATCTGATGTCTGCATCATAAAACAATTCATTCATCAAACTGTTAACATTAACCAATACGTCCAGGAATTGTTTAACCCACAAGAGGATCAACGAACAAAACAACTGTATAGATATCTTCAGCAAGACACAGCAACAGCACAAGCACTGCCTCGGCAACCTTGCAGCTAGTGCATTTGTTTGGATAGATGAGGATAATCAGCTGAGGCAATGCAATCTACTTGCCACCCCAATCACCTGATCTCTCTCCTTGTCATTGTTACCTGTGGGGCAAATTGAATGGTCAGGTGTGTTCAAAATAATACTTGTACACTAGAAGAGCTAGAGCAGAATATTCAAAACACTGCTGCAACTGTTCCTCAAGTGAATCTGCTAAGTGTGTCTCACAGTTTGACAAATAGAACACTGTAATGCACAGACATCAGTGGTAGCCACTTCCAGCACCTTCTGTTACATTAGTTAACAGGAATGAATCATCCTAAATATTTCCCAGGCTAGTTTCAGTTTGTTCAGCCTGTAGAATGTAGCTCAGTTAATGTAGACACTGCCACTCTATAAATCTACTTTTTTTACAAATCACACACAGTCTTAAATGCATTTTAACATTGAATAAGCAAAATTTGGGGAACAACAACAACGTAAGAACACAAGCACTGACTTAATTGGAGCAATATGTCCCATGAGCCCCAACTTTACAAACTTGTTAATTACTATTTAAAATTACACATGCCTTGTTAAATTCAAAAACACACTTCAAAATATGAGGACTTCAATACACATTTAGTCTTAAATGCAGACTTGTTACTAAACTATGGAAGTATAAGTTGAAGTCTCAACCTTCCGACACAGGAACTGAGAAACCATTTTTTCCACAGTTACTCGCACATTTCTACATTCCCACGAACGTAAGACAGCTATGTGAGGTGTAACTTGTTTATTGAGTTGAACTTTTAAAGAATCAAACAGGGCAGTATGGTCCGGTACATTGATACCTGGAAGAAGAAACAAAATATAAAACATGGAAATAACTAACACTTTTTTCTGAAAGTTTAAATGTGGAATGTGAAACAAACATAAATATAATGTCATAAGTGAGGATGGGGAAAGGAAATTGTGCACACAGTTCCAAAAGCACCAACCCACCATTTGCTTCAGCAATTTAGGAAAACCAGAGTACCTAAATTTGGATGGTTTGAGGAGGATTTCAACTGCAGTTCTCACAAATGTGAGTCCTGTGTCTACACCACTAGGCATTCCTCACTTGACTATAGCAGCATAGTCCTATCACCAGTCACAAAAATCTGTAGCACAAGACCTTGGAAACAGTGTTGCATCCCCGATACTAATACAGGATGGAAACAGAATTCACAATAAGGAGTCATCGTTATCTGCACCATGGGTGACATTCATTGAAAACTGTTCGTAAATCTGTGTACCGGGCAAATTAAACTGCGAGTAAATTCATTTTGTAGTAATACTGTGAGTGTCATGTTTGAGGTTTATTAGTGTGGTGTCAAGCAAAAAGTGGTAGTGTAGATTATGCTAATACAACAGTCTAGCAAGAAATACAATGGTTGCTTGTTGCATGATGGAAGAAAGAGGTTAGAGTGTTGAAAGTCTCTTCGGGTTTGCTGCCACATCCTAAAATCAACTTGACTCGATATTTCGGCGATCCAACTGTTCGCCATCTTCAGGAAATGCTGCTTCTGCTAATGAGTCTCAGCAGGACTCATCAGCAGAAGCAGCATTTCCTGAAGATGACAAACAGTTGGATCGCCGAAATATCGAGTCAAGTTGATTTTAGGATGCGGCAGCAAACCCGAAGAGACTTTCAAGACTTATTACGCCAGGAAAGCCTACGTAGTCACAAGAGGTTAGAGTAACTAACACACAATGGAGATACAAAAATCAAATCATAAAATGTGTGTTAATACACAGTATTATGCAAGATTATGTTTTTAACTTATCATGGCTGGGGTTCACAGTCACATAGAACATTTTGAAAGACATCATTTTCGTCAGCTGAGAGAGCGTTGAGAGAAAGTCTGTGTTGCCAGTCTGTCAGTTTACATGCCTGAGAAACATTATGCTCAAATCTGGTGGAAGATGGCCTTGGTATTACATATGAACAGTGTTATGTATCACTAGACCAAGCACCAAAATGTCATTAATGAGATAATAGATAACAAAGTTTCCATTCCGTTAAAAATTAATTTGTTGTTGAATTTTCCCAATATCTTGTACCGAAGAAGGGTTATTTTTCTTTCACTTAATAGTGCAACCTCAACAAAATTACATTCTAAACAATAGGATAAATAACAAAAATGGTTGTTAGCCTACTTAAGCTTAATTGCTGCTAGTGAGATTTTGTTATGCATCAACAGATCGTCCCTTGGTCTCTCTATGTTTACCTGAACAGTGTGTTAGGTTTATTATAACAATAAGGCATTAGTTAACCACATGCCTTTCATAGTCTGAAACAACTCGATGAGGTCACTTCATTGGAAATGAAGCTTAAATAAATAGCAAATTTTGTTTTGTAAGCTAAATGTTGTTGAAAAATTTTCTAAAGGTAACAAAACTGTAGTTCCTGTAGCAAGGATGTGTGTCTTAATGATCGTTAAAAAACACAAAACAATTGCAACAATGCAAAGACATGTTATGGAACTTTCACAAAAGTCAAAGATAGCATTCCTTACATTCAAAATGGAATAAGTGTCACTAATTGTACATTTCAACAGGGCCTACTGTCTAAAAACAGTAAAATTTAAGATAGTGAAACTTGTACAAACAAAAATTAAAATTAGTAACCATTACTTGCATTCTATTTTGAAGTCAACTTGTCCATCATGTCATCTTCCACATTGGTATCACTTTGAAAAGACCAGTGGGATAAGCGACTTCAAGTCTTCAAGTTTTTCTTTAGAAATCAGTCTACCCCTGGCCACAGTTGAATTAAGTGTTCATCCAATTTCAATGAATGGATGGAAGGTCCTCCTCCTTCACCCTCCCCCCCCCCCCCCGCCCCCGCCTCCCACCCTCCCCCCCGCCGCCGCCCCCCCCCCACGCCAACCCTTTTTTCTGAATGCTTATTTCAACTGCAGTCTCTTGGTCAAAGTCTCTCTCCATAAAAATGCTTAGAGGTTTGACCTTTCTTGTTTCAATTTTTCTAGTTTTCAGCCAATTTATATTGTGTTTTCCTATACTAGGTTTACAATTTGTTATTTGTTTTTCCAGCATTTGTGTTCCAACAAAATTCTCTCTTTCTGACTGTTAGGACAACCAAACCATTCTTTTTACATCTTACTTTCATGACATTTGTAAGATAATCGACAGTGTAAAACCATTGTTGTAGCTTCAGTGCACACACTATGTCTCCGAAATCATTGTCATTGAGCAAACAGCTGTGTCCTGGGATAACATAGTGCGAAGTAATCTTTTCTAATGTGGGGTCATCTTCAAACACTGTTTTGAGTAAAAGCACTATTTTTATATTATGATTTTCGCCTCCACACAAGTCTGACCAGAGAATAAGTTCCTTTGCGATAATGTATTGTGACTTGTAAATTTGTTGATGCAAAATTGAAAATCAAACATAGGCGAAGCAACTCTTAAGTCTTTACCAATATTTCATGGCAACCGTTGGTACAACGACAATGGTGATTTTTTTTCCCCCAATAGGCTGTGTGTTTCCCAACAGAATGTGCTCACATTAGACAGTTTACAGGAACAGGGATTGGTCCAATAATGCATAACACAGCAAATATGCTGTTTGGTATCAACAGAAATTGCAGGCAAAGTGGAATGGTTGAGCCATATGGACTTCCTTGGTGAGCATTATTATGTGTACAGTGTACAAGAAGCAACACGGTCGTGTCACATTAATGTGACCACCGCCTATGTTCAATATCAATATGCAATAACCACTCGCAGATGGCAGATGGAAGCAGTAGCAGTCGAGAGTATGTAAAGCATGTTGGGGACGTGCAGGAAACAGTGTAGTCATTGTCGTACCGTGGAAACAGCTATTCGTTTGAGCTCCAAAAGGGCAGGATCACTAGCTTTCAGCCCAAGGGTGGACATCGGTAAACGGTTTGCATGTTGCTGTGGTTAAAGTATACTGTGTATGGCAAAATGGCGTTGTCCACAATTGGTGCCGAGGCAGCTCCGATGCACCGTGGCTACAGATGACTGTGCAGAACAGTGGCTACAGAGATGTGAATCAGTAAATAGACGTGCAACTGCTGAGCAACCAAGGGGGCTCCCAATAGTGTCTCCTCAACAACTATTCAGCAAATGTTGCTGCTTTTGGGCTTCTGCAGCAAGTGACTGGTTCATACGCCCATCCTGACAGCTGTTTATTGCCAACAAAGACTGGAATTTGCATGTCAATACAGCAACCGGATGTCCACCGAGTGTGACAGATGGCCTTTTCCAATGAATGAAGTAAATGACTGTAACCCGATTATACGGCACTGCTCACGGTACCATGAATTTGACACTGTGTAATGAACATAGGTGAAATGTAATGGAAGTAATACTTATTCCAATAGCCCCTTAAATGGAAATAGGCTTCACTGAACATACAAAGATTTTGAATTAAGTATTCTCACTCACAGACTTCTGCAAGTTCACAAAATCATGTATGAACAAGTCTCAGTTTCATTGTCCCTGCATTGCTGCCTAACTGGGCCCCACTTGGCCACAGTGGCAGGACAATGCAGCTGGGTGTGTTGTATTTGTCTGTCAGTTCTGAAGGATCTTGTCCAAATGTAAGTAAAACTTTGTTTGTGTGTGTCTACTGCTTAATACCTCAGCTACACATACAAGTAAATTAGGCAATCAGTATAAAGATTTATAGTAAAAATTTCTGTTGGTGCCAAAGTGCACACCACAGCTTCCCTTGTTAGACAAACTGAGGTGCTGAAGGTATTTTCAGCCACCAGGATTCAAACAGTCTACCCAGAAATACAGTGCCACATTTTGAAGGGAGGTTGTATTACATGGGCAATTGTGAAACTGCAGTCACATACAGTGGTAAACTGTAACAGACTAAATGGAAATTGAGCTATATTAAAACAATTCTACCATTGTGCATGTTCACCTACTTCTCACCTCTCTTCAACATATTATATGACAAACAGAAAGTTTTACATAGTAAAACTTATTCATTGCCTGTAACATCAAAAATTGCTGAACATAAGACAATTGTGAAACATCATCATTTTCATGTTTTCTGCTGTTCTTTAGTTGCTTCTTTATCATAATCATCATCATCATCATCATCATCATCAACATCATCATCATCACGGTGGACATGTGTCTGTCTATGCAACTAAATAAAAGACCATTTGCTTTTTTATAAGTGTGTTTCACTTCCTTTTATTTACAAACCATCATCAACCGTGATTTTCTGTGATCTTATTATCATATATGTAACACCTTGGAATATTACTCCATTGTCCCGTGTAAACCAGAATGTCTGATCTTTTATTTTTGAGTACATTCAACTAAATCCTTCGCTTTTACAGTGTGTGTTTCAAAAACATGTTGGCTGTGTGTGTTTGCTTTTGATAATGTCGACAACTGCCATTTATGTGAACTGTATTTCCGAATGGAGTTCTGACATCCTGGTATAAGCAGAGCAACAAGTCACAATTCTGTGGTAACACAAGTAAAATAAACATGGAGGGTTATACAGGGGGGAGGAGGGGTGGGAGAACAGTATCATTATTCCAGCACTATAACCACAGAGATGTGAGAGGATGTGTTACATGGATAGGGTGGGAGAAATATGCAAGAGTGGGGCGAGGAAGGGGTTGAGAAAGTAAGATGACAGCTCACAGGTAAAGGCAACAAAGGAACCAAACATAAAAGGAGCCCAAGAGAGCCCACCCAGGTACAGGCAAAGAAAGCTGCATATAGCATATGAGGTAGTGGGGGTGGCTTGGGAGGGAGGGAGGGAGGGAGGGATGGTGGCTGGGATAGAACTGAGGAAGAGGGATAGATATCATGAAAAGAACAATGTGATCTTAGATTAATGCAATGGAGTTCAGGCCCCCTTGATAGTCCACAAAAGATAAAATGAAAAATATTTCCCTACATGCCTGCAGTGCAATTTAGCCTGGCAGAGTGTTGCTTGTGACGTGCTTCTCTCCAGTGAGCACTCCGCCTCAAGACTCCACACATGTGGTATAGTAGCAGCCTCACCACAGCCTACTGTTTGCTCATTTAGCAGCAATCGAGCAGAAGGGTGAGGGAGAAAGGGGGGGGGGGGGGGGGGGGGGATGGGCGACAGAGTCTCTTCGATCATTTCCTTAAAGCGTAAGCTCTCACACCTTCACTCTCTGTCACAGCAAAGAGGCGTCGTCGGTTTGCTAGCCCACGTGCTCTCAGTATTCAGAATTACTCTCCTCATTATTGCACTATTGTCACTATCATTTTGGTTAGTACTGTGGTTATTATTCTGGTTTTGATTCTGGTTATTACAGTGGCTATTTTTCTAGTGCGATTCTTAAAAAAGTCAAAAAGAAAAAATACTGAAGAACAAGTTTTCATTGAGGAGTGGCAGCTTAAGGACTTTTTCTTAGAGAATTCTGATGAAAAACGTGAATGTTTAATATGTAAAAAATAGCTTAATTTAAAACAAAGGTAATAATCTTGCTCAAAATTACACTCAGTGAAGCAATAAACTCATGTGACAAACGATATGCTTTCGTGGATAAGTTAAAATCAAGTATTAACAAACAGTTTAACTGCATTATATGTGATATGCCTAAAATTAGCAAAAGCTCGGAAATGCTTTTGTGATGGTGTACTTGTGAAAGAATGAGCAACTGAAATGGCCAAAGCATTTAATGATGATGATGCTGCTGGATGTTTTGAAACCACAGCTTTGTCACGTAGCACTGCAACGAGTCAAATTCTTGATGTGAGAACAGTAAAAAAAGGAAATTAAACAATTTAATTGCAAACTGTCAGTATTATTCTTTGTGTATGGACGAGTGTCATTTCTCGAGCTGCTGCAAACAAACAGGAATATAAGGAAGGAAATTCTTCAAGATTTACATCCAATCTGCAGTGAGTTTCATGGTCACATTACAGATTTTAAGTCTCTACAGCCAGACATAATTTTCTTTAACAACCCAATGAAAATTAGTGTTTTAAGTGTTAGAACTAATTTTCAAGAAGAAGTGTTCAGTTTACAAAATGATCCATTCACGCTACCGAGAATAGTAAGAGAAGCTGCAGTGTTTCAAATCGTGTCAAGATTGCTACCCAAAACTCTCAGACTTAGCCGCTACAACAAAATCTTTTTGGTTCAACACACATGTTTGTTAAATGCACACACAAGATATATTCAATACATTTTTGTACACATTTCCTTCAATGTAGTACATTAAATTTGCACAGAGTGATGCACTGGCCAGTGAATAGTTGGAACGAACTTCATTCTGCTACAATACAAACTGAAATCAATATTGTAGAAATTTTCAAGAACAAGTTAAATAAAACTAAGGACATATCATGACAGAAATAGAAAGGGTGGGAAATGAGGCAGGTGGGTGGAAAGAATATTGTAGAACATTAACAGAGCCAACAAAAGAAGGTTTAAAATATCATAATGCATAAAAAGTTAGAGAGAGGAATTGGGTGGGAGATGAAAAGAAGGGGGGGGGGGGGGGGAGAATCACATTAGGGCACATTTAAGTCAGGTGCATCTGCTGGCAGCAAGTACAAGTCACACTCTGACAATACGTACATTTAAGATAAAAAATTTATTCTTTCCACTCTTACTATCCTTCACGTGTAGTTAGTGAGAAGAAAAGACTATCTACACACTGTATCTTCTTTTCATAATTAAAGAAGTTACCAATGACAGCTGCTGAAAACAACCGTCTTTACACATCCTCAACCAATTCCTTCAATCTGAGAAAAACCATAATGGAAACAAATAAGGTTTTGGATGGCATATTGTTGAAAACAGCCATATGGTAAAAGACATACAAAGAACTCTGCCCATTCTTCATTCTGCTGAATAGGGCACAAAAATGTATCTCCTAGAAGATCATACAATATTTAAACTGATTATCAAATTCAGTCGTTTTGCTTTATATTTATTAATATAAGATTTTCACAGCTATTAACATGTAATTATAAGACACCTTGCATACTTTATTAACTTACACACTATCCAAATTCCGAATACTTACAGGATAAACTCACTGCTGCCAACATAATACTTACTTCACTCTTAGGCTTTGTGAGTCAAGTTCATTTGCTACATGAACTTGCATTAGTATTCAAGTACTATTAATCTGTGCTGCTCCCTACACCCTGACTCTAAATCTCCACCCCAACACCACCTCCCACCTACTCTCTCTCTCTCCCCCCCCCCCTCCCACCCCCCTCTTTCCAGTAGTGAACCACTGATAACAATCATTACAAACCAATACTGTATAAGTACTAAAATCATTGCAGGTTTTAATACAGCTTAATAACTTTACAAATTGTACATAGGTTTCGAAAAATTGCAACATAATTATGTTAAAATAGTGTGAGCCCGGATTTAGTACAAAGCAAGCAAAAAAGGTGAACAGGATACCAGAAATAAAAAAGTACAATAACTGAACATCAGGGATGGAATAATAATACTAAATGGCTAGTCTACTACTCACTGCATAAAGGAGACCATAAGCGACAGACAGGCGCATTGAAAGAAAATTGTAAGATATTTTGAGCTATTAAGCTATTGGTCAGAGACTGCATGCACGCGACCTCCCCACCTCCTCCCCTCCCCACCCCACCCCCCCTTCTCACCAGCATATAGGGGCGAAGGGGAGAGCTGGTAAGGTGGCTGGGGGAAGATGCTGTAGTGTTGGCGGGGACAGGTTGGTGGGCTGCTACTGCTAAATGCAGCATTGGGAGCGTGTGCTCCGAGTGTAGCTGAGGTGGATGGAGGCAGCAAACGGGGAGAGGAGAGAAGAAGACAATGGAAAAGGAAGAAATAAAAATAAAAAATTATATAGTTTACATATTATATGTACATACCAGTTAATAATCCAGCAATAGGAACAACATTTTCTTGAAATTTTACTTCTGGCCCATTATAGCAGTTTGATGCATAATTTATTACATCTTCCAGCACTTTCTTGAAGCTCTTGTCTCTTAGTTCCTGAAACAATATTGATATTCAGTATGAAACAGGATGGAGAATGATAACTATGCTTTAAATTAACCTTTGTTTATCTTCTTGTAAAATAGAAGAAAAGGGGTAGTACACGAGACTACTGGGAGGAAATAATGTGTAATGAAGACGATGTTTTGTCCCTGCTAACATACCTATGCAAATAACAGAATCAAACCATTAAAGTCTATGTTGGAATATAAATAATTATGAAAAGGACAGACTGCTATTCACTGTAAAGATGACATGCTGAGTTGCAGGCAGGCATAACAAAAGACTTTACACACTGAGCTTATGGCCAAAGCCGCCTCCAGAAAAGAAAAACACACACACACACACACACACACACACACACACACACACACACACACACACACACAAGCAGGCACACCTCACCGACACATTATGCCATCTCCAGCTGCTCTGTCTAGATTGAATTTTTTCATACAATCAATTAGTTAATGGATTTCCTTTTCCAAAATATTTTTACAACTACCCTAGTCATTTTCAGCAGGTAGTATAAGATGTAAACTGACAGTATTCACAGTCTGGTCTGCAACCATATTGTGAAGCAACATTTGACACATGCTGTCTTTTACATTCAACTTGGGAATTTCTTCATAAACTGAATGCACAGCACCACATCATACTTATATTACAGTCCCCATATCTTTTAGATTACCACAACAACGGTCTTACCAGTCCCACTGAGAAAACTTTAAAGACAATCTCTGCAACAACAATTAGCCATAAACAGACAGTGCCTGAACATAAATAATTTGCTGTATTTGCACCAGAAATCAGCATATTGCAACTGAGTTTGAAGGCTGACAACACAGCTATGCAGATGTACTCAAGGCTTCGGCCTCTGTCAGATCTCAAATTTTGTGTCAAGTCTTATCCGACTTTGCAAAGTCCTCTTCACTCCCACACTTTCCAGAACTGTTAAAAATAGCGGTGTCGTACAATGGATCACGATGCTACGCCAGAGACTTGACATTGAAAAAACTACTCAAGCCTTTCTTGGCATGACAATGAAATGATTACCTTCAAAATCAGCAATGCACACAACAACAGAGCACTCTGTTTACACAACTTATATGTTAAATATAATAGCAAGCTCCATGCAAAACACTTAGCTGTCACATCTGTGTATGAGTTTTCCAATGGATCTTCCTCCTCCTCCCCCCCCCCCCCCCCCCTCCTTTTGACGATTAAGAATGAATTACTGTCTAAAATCACTATATTGTTACTTTTCTTACTCTAACACTAGTAACCCCATGAGTACTCTAACAGTAAGTAAGAAATTAAGTATGAAGTTTTTCAAAAAGCCTATCATTATACCATCACATGAACTTTTCAGGTATTGTTTGCTGCTCAACTGCCGGCAGCTATAGTTATAAACATGTTGCCTTGGCTGTCATTCTATGACTGCACTTCAGGCAGGCAGCTTCTCGGCCACTATATGGAAGATAAACAGCTGTGACTGCCATTACTGAGTGCTGGATCATCATCATCATCATCATCATCATTTAAGACTGATTATGCCTTTCAGCATTCAGTCAGGAGCATAGACCCCCTCATACAGTTCCTCCATGATCCCCTATTCAGTGCTAACATTGGTGCCTCTTCTAATGTTAAACCTATTACTTCAAAATCATTCTTAACCGAATCCAGGTACCTTCTCCTCGGTCTGCCCCGACTACTCCTACCCTCTACTGCTGAACCCATGAGTCTCTTGGGTAACCTTGCTTCTCCCATGCGTGAAACATGATCCCACCATCTAAGCCTGTTCGCCCTGACTGCTACATCTATAGAGTTCATTCCCAGTTTTTCTTTGATTTCCTCGTTGTGGACACCCTCCTGCCATTGTTCTCATCTACTAGTACCTGCAATCATCCTAGCTACTTTCATATCCGTAACCTCAACCTTGTTGATAAGGTAACCTGAATCCACCCAGCTTTCGCTCCCATCCAACAAAGTTGGTCGAAAGATTGAACGGTGCACAGATAACTTAGTCTTGGTACTGACTTCCTTCTTGCAGAAGAGAGTAGATCGTAGCTGAGCGCTCACTGCATTAGCTTTGCTACACCTCACTTCCAGTTCTTTCACTATGTTGCCATCCTGTGAGAATATGCATCCTAAGCACTTTAAACCGTCCACCTGTTCTTTGTTACTCCTATTTGGCACTCAATCCGTTTATATTTCTTTCCCACTGACATTACTTTCGTTTTGGGGATGCTAATCTTCATACCATAGTCTTTACATTTCTGATCTAGCTCTGAAATATTACTTTGCAAACTTTCAATCGACTCTGCCATCACAACTAAGTCATCCGCATATGCAAGACTGCTTATTTTGTGTTCACATATCTTAATCTCACCCAGCCAGTCTATTGTTTTCAACAGATGATCCATAAATAATATGAACAACAGTGGAGACAGGTTGCAGCCTTGTCTTACCCCTGAAACTACTCTGAACCATGAACTCAATTTACCGTCAACTCTGACTGCTGCCTGGCTATCCATGTAAAGATCTTTAATTGCTTGCAAAAATTTGCCTCCTATTCCATAATCTTGTAGAACAGACAATAACTTCCTCCTAGGAACCCGGTCATATGCCTTTTCTAGATCTATAAAGCATAGATACAATTCCCTGTTCCACTCATAACACTTCTCCATTGTTTGCCGTAAGCTAAAGATCTGGACCTGACAACCTCTAAGAGGCCTAAACCCACACTGATTTTCATCCAATTGGTCCTCAACTAATACTCGCACTTTCCTTTCAACAATACCTGAGAAGATTTTACCCACAACGCTGATTAAAGAGATACCTCTGTAGTTGTTACAATCTTGGTGTGATTACTGCTTTTGTCCAGTCTGGTGGAACCTGTCCCAACTCCCAGGCTGGAGTGGGAGACAATTGATAGGGGCTTCCTGGATGCTTGTATAGCCTTAATGGCAGACTGTGCAGCTGACCAGAAAAAGTGACTGATGACACAATAACAGAAACGAGGTACTACAACTCGTAATAGTCAGACAATAATTCCAGATACCCCAATATGATCATAACAATTAAACAAATTAATTGTCACTTAGCTGATCTTTATAGAATCAAAATTACATATGTATGTTTTGTGTCCTCACCAGCACATGTCATGATGGAGGCAGCTGAGTCGGTACAGGAAGAACAGTGGAGTAGTTCAGAAACCTGGCACAGAGGGCACACGCATTGCATCGTATGGGCAGTCCTGCTGACGGAAATGTTCACTTGTGAGCGGCAATAAGCAGAACAGGCTACTGCTCCTGTGAAGTTAAACCACACCCGTAAGCCATGTGTGCGGCACACACTGGCGCCAACCACGCAGTGGTGCCACAAGGCGACCCAACTGTGGCTACGTAAAACTGTCGGTGCCTTTTAATGAAATGAAATATTTTGAAATGGCACAATTTGCATGCGGGCATTTTCAGTCATTACTCATATGTATATGATATTGAGAAAAATGCAATATTTCAGTAGACATGTACAGCTAGCATAGTTGTCCGATGGGACTGTAGTTTGGTTTCACCACATATCAGTTCATTACAGACAACTTCGCACTAACTGTCCTTTTCTTTGCTATTGCTGCCCACACCAGGAACCTACCAGTTGTAGCACCGTACTTCCATGGCAAACTTAATTTAAATGCTGTTGTGTGATGATGTGTTCCTTGCTACTAACGAGTACAGCATCTGAATAGGAACATCTCTATAATGTGTGTTCACAAATTTGTTACTTCTGTGTAAAATCTATACTGAATTTCCTCTGTAGTAGATTCTTTGGATGTAAATCTTCGTGTGTATGTTATTTATGCTCCAGCACTACTGAAATTATTTTCAGGACCTGGACACATCAAATGAATAAATATCTAATTATGCACATTTTTCCCTCATAATAGAAGAAACAGCTGTACTTTGTCAGACCCCAACATATGATTCAACATCACTCATTATCTCGTCGATTTTTCCACTCACTCAGTTTTGTGACTGTTACTTTTCTAACCCTAATTACAGTATCGCTGCTCACAACCATCAGCATCTAATTGCAACTGTGCATAATAATACAGCCATTTCTCAATCATTTAAATTGTTGCTTCTATAGTTTGATTAAAATCCAGGTTTGAAAGTGAATATAAGGTAGACATTCAAAACAAAAGTTAAGAACTACTAAATCAAGAGATACCATAGAACAACAAACTTGACAAACAAAATAAATGATAGCAATCTTTAAAAAAGTTTAATGACACACTACCTTCAAATTATTTTCAATCTTCTTCCACATCTCCTTATATGACACATACCACAGATCAGAGTAAAGATATTCATCTGTTGAAGCAGTCTTCAGTCGTTTCCTTCTCTTCCCCTGTTTCTTCTTAAACACAAAGCAACCCTGAAAATAACAATTACTTCACACAAAATTCACTGGAGAAACCATGCATGTTTAGAAAGTTTCTAACTGTGCAGCATATATAACTCATTTTCATGTTTACTAAAAGGCACAGAACAGCCAATTCCTCCAGTAATCAGAAAATGCTACTACTGGCTACAGTTTGCCTTGCAAAACTAGAGAAGAGTAGCAGGAAGCGGCAGAATTTGGAGCTCCTATAGCAAAATGGCCTGTTGCAAATGACTGGAGGGACAGCAGATATGCTGATCACGTATCCCTTGATCACAGGTCGCTCCTCTTTCTGCATTGTAGGCAGCAGTCAGCCAAACAGAACACGTCTATGGCCGAATATGTAAGTGGTGTTTACATTTAGAACACAACATACATCTACTTCTGAACTCAATGCAGAAGGTGGTATTTCCTTATCACAAGATGATACAGGCAGCAAGTAGTGCAATTCCTGAAACTGAAGAGACATGAGGCTCTCTTGGAATTTTCATATTAATAATATTATACAGCAGCTGGATTTACTTTTCAGTTCATACTGTTGAAGTACACAAACAAGCAACTGATTGACAGATGCAGGGTAATATATCTGATGTGACAACCAGCTGAAAGACACACGAGTCCTTCTGAAACTCTGACTGCCTGTTGGCCATTCTGCATGCCAAGGTAGCTGCCTAGCTGTGATTTACTTTTTTTTATTGTATAATATGAGCTTTACAATACCATCCACTGTTAATGGCACAGAAACATGAAACTTGTGTACTCTCCTCCACCTAAATACATAGGAATTACAATTATGAACAACATAAATTGGAAAGACCACATAGAAAATGCTGTGGGGAAGGTGAACCAAAGACTGCCTTTTACTGTCAGAACACTCAGAAGATGCGACAGATATATCAAAGAGACTGCCTAAACTATGCTTGTCCATCCATTTGGAGTACTGCTGCATGGGGTGTGTTCCTTATCAGATAGGATTAAAAGCAAATGAACGGAAAATGAAGTAAATAAACATATTCTAAAATATTTTGACACAGATAAAAGAGAAAAACAATGTTGAATTTTGTAAGTGGGGATAATATTTAAAAAAAATAAAAAATAAAAAAATAATTTTCAACGCAATTCAAGCTTAAATCTACACCTATGTCTACATATGTACTATGCAAACCACCCTATGGTGCATGGCAGAAAATACCTCATACCAGCACTAGTCACTTCCTCTCCTGTTCTATTCGCAAATAGAACGAGGGAAAAACGACTGTCTAAAAGCTTCCAAACAAGCACATATTTCTTGCACCTTTGTGATCCGTACATGAAATGTAAGTTGGCCACAGCAGAATTGTTCTGCAATCAGTCTCAAATGCCAATTGTCAAAATTTGTGCAGTAGTACCTTGCAGAGAGCACATTGTTTTCCCTCCGGGATTCCCATCCAAGTTCGTGAAGCTTCTCCGTAAAACTTGTGTGCTGATCAACCTAGCAGTAACAGATCTAGCAGCCCACCTATGAATTGCTTCAATGTTTTCCCTTAATCTGACCTGGTGGGGATACCAGACATTCAAACAGTACTCAAGAATGGGTCGCACTAGCATTCTACACACAGTCTCCAATATGGATAAGCTATATTTTCCCAAAATTCTCTCAATAAAATGAAGTCTAGCATTTGCCTTCCCTACTACCAACCTGACGTAGTCATTCCATCTCATTTTGCTTTGCAGTTTTAAGCCTAGATATTTAATAGAAGTTACTGTGTGAAGCTGCTCCCTACTACTGGTGTATTCGAATCTTAGTCACCTGCGTTACCTTACAGTTTTCTACATTCAGAGCAAGCTTTCATTCATCACACCAACTAGAAATTTTGACTAAGTCATCTTTTATATTCCTACAGTCACTCAACAATGACACTTCATGTTCACCACAGCATCACCTACAAACAGCCATAAATTGCTGCTCATCCTGTCTGTCAGGTAATTTATGTATACAGAATATAAAAGCAGTCCTATAACACTTCCACAAGGCACTCTTGTCAGTACCCTTGTCTCTCATAAACACTTGCCATTGAGAACCACGTACTGTGTCGTATCAGCAGTGGGGCACCGTACCAAATGCTTTCCGGAAATCTAGGAATTTTTATGGAAACTGTCTGTTGCCCTCCATCCATGGTTTGCATGATATAATGTGAGAAAATAGCAAGCTGAGCTTTTTACAAGTGATTCTTTACAAATACGTGCTGATTTGTGAACATAATCTTTTTCTGTCTCAAGGAAATTTATTATATTTGAACACAGGAAGTGTTCAATAATTCTGCAGCAAACTGACATTAAGGATATTGGCCTGTAATTATTTGGTCAGTTCTTTTACCTTTCTTATATAGATCAGTCACTTAGTACAATACAACAAGAAAAAGGGGAGAAACCTGTGACAAGGTAGCGGCACTGAGAAAAGCAGATGATCGATAGGAGACTGTACCCTCCGGAAGCTACAATGGTAAGGAGATAAAAGACTCCGAGATTAAAGGACCCAATTTAGCCGATGAGCAGCCACCCATTCTAGTAACTTGCAGGGGGCATTTGTGAGGCTGATGGGCCACTGACTATCAAGGGACAATGGATCCCTGCCAGGGTTAAGGACAGGAACCACAATTCTATCTCTTCATTGAGAGGGGAAAATGTCTGAGCCAAATACAGTTAAAAACCTATAAGAAATATTGCCATTGCGGAGGATTGAGGTGTTGAAGCAATTGGTTATGGATGGAGTAATGTGCAGGAGCAGAATCAAGAGAAAAAGACAGGGCCAGAAGAAGCTCCCATTTGGTAAAAGGTTCATTATAGAATTTCACCTGACAAGGGTAAAACACGAGCCCTCTGTTTCTGGTGGAGGAAGGCAGATTGGTATAAGGCTGCCACCAACGCGATTTCAAAATTGGTCGCAAAGTGTTCCGCACGAACTGAATGATCTGTACAAAAGGCCACTTCGAAGGACAAGGCCTGGGAAGGAAGACTGCTGCTGACAGCCTTGGAAGGTGCAGAGAGTATCCCGCACCTGTGACGAAGGTACAAAAGAACAGAGAGGAGACAAAATGTTCACAACAAACACATTTGCTCTGTTTGGTTAAGTAATGGGCCTTGGTGCAGAGACGTTTAAAAGTGATAGAACCAGCGTAGTATGGGTGCCACTTAAGATGTTACAAGGCACGACGACGATCATGGAGATTGGTGGCAATAGCCATGTTCCACCACGGAACTAGCCGACAGTGAACGGGGCCTGTCGAGAGGGCAACGGCAACACCAGCAGCACGGACTATCTTATCAGACACATAAAAGATGACTTCATCAATACAAAGTGACAAAGGAGGTTCAAAACATGACCTGGGAGGTATGTAGAGGTCAATCAGCACAATGGGAAGCCCAGCAAGGAAATCTGGTCATCGGGAGGTGGGAAGGCAACAAGAGAATCAATGGGAAGTAGTCACTAACACAGAGATCATCGTATAATTAAATTTGTGTATGGTAAAATAGCACAACTTATATCTTTAATAATCAGTCAGTCATTTGAGCAAGCCAACTTCCCTGATGTATGTAGCTATGCAGAGGTAAAACTACTATACACTAAAGGATCAAAGGAGAATATGGCTGCAATCCAAAGCATTTGAAAAAATAGCTGCAGTTTAGATAACAAATTTGATCACGAAACATGATGTTATTTCCAAAAATCAATACAGGTTCCAAAAACTGAAAAGCACCATGAACACAATTAATGAATTCATTTTAAAAAATCGACTAATCACTGGACATAAGCAATAAAGTGGCAGGTATATTCTACAACCTTACGAAGGCATTCAATTCCGTGAATCACTCAATGCTACTTCATAAACTAGACAGGTACAGCATAAATGGATTAGATTACATTAGATCAGATTAGTAGTTGTTCCACAGATCATGAATACGACACTTCGTAATGATGTGGAACGTGTCAGGTTAATAAAAGGTGTCTATACAAGATATTACATTACACAAAATATTACATTTCTTTTGGGTGGGGGTTGGGGAAATTACCCACTTACTATATCCAAAAATTCATCTAATGAGTAGAAGGAGTTGCCATTAATTCTTTTAATTTCCTTTTAAATGCTATATGGCTATCTGTCAGACTTTTGATGCTATTAGGTATGTGACCAAAGACTTTTGTGGCAGCATAATGTAGCCCCTTCTGAGCCAAAGTTAGATTTAACCTTGAGCAGTGAAGATCATCCTTTTTCTAGTATTGTAGCCATGTACACTGCTATTACTTTTGAATTCGTTCTCATTGTTAGTAACAAATCTCATAAGTGAATATATATATTGTGAGGCTACAGTGAAGATCTGTAGCTCTTTAAACAAGTGGGTGCAGGATGATCTGGGATGAGCTCCAGCAATTATTCTGATTGCACACTTTTGTGCAATGAACACTCTTTTACTCAATGATGAGTTACCGCAGAATATGATGCCATACGAAAGCAGAGAATGAAAATAGGCGTGGTAAGCTAATTTACTGAGATGTATATCACCAAAATTTGCAATGACCCTAATAGCATAGGTAGCTGAACTCAAACATTTCAGCAGATCCTCAATGTGTTTTTTCCAGTTCAACCCCTAATCAATGCATACACCTAGGAATTTTGAATATTCTACCTTAGGTACCGATTTGTGATCAAAGTCTATATTTATTAATGGGGTCATTCCATTTACTGTGTGGAACTGTATGTGCTGTGTTTTGCCGAAGTTTAATGAGAGCCCATTTGCAGAGAACCACTTAATGATTTTCTGAAAAACATTGTTTACAATTTCACCAGTTAATGCTTGTCTGTTGGATGCGATTGCTATACTTCTATCAACGGCAAAAAGTACCAGCTTTGCATCTTTGTGAATATAGAATGGCAAGTCATTAATATATATTAAGAACAGCAGAGGATCCAAGACCGAACCTTGCGGCACCCCATTCTTGATTGTTCCCCAGTTTGAGAAATCACCAGTTTTTTGCATATTATATGAACTGCTTATTTCAACCTTCTGCACTCTTCCAGTTAGGTATGATTTAAACCATGTTTTAAGAAGCAAAGGTTAATTGTAACATCTAATAAAATAAATTATGCATCTCAGTGGAATACAATTTCACAAGGAGTCCATCAAGGATTCATCTTTGGACCAATCCTATTTTCTTTTATATAAATGATTTACCTCTCAATATCACTGTCCAACCAGTCTTGTTTGCTGATGATACTTCAGTTCTCATTGAAAAAGAAATGTAAGGGAAATTCTGGATGGTTTAATAATCACACTTAACAACCTAGATACAAAATTTAAATAAGATGTTCTTAAACTTAATATCTAAAAGACACTTAACACAGTTTAAAACTGAACAATAAAAAAAAAATCAGTGCATTAATATCGTACATAAAAATCAAGTTATAGAAGCAGCTCAATCCATCAATTTCTTGGGACTAAACTTGGACAAAAGTCTGGGAAATAAGGAAGCGTCCGATCCTGCCTGTCTGCTTTGACCCATGACGTCACAAATATGGCGGAAACAAAAACAAACACACACACTTTCCACAAGAAGTCTAATGACACTAACGGGACAAGCGCGGGAAATGGGGTGTTTTGGGTGGGGGACAAACTAAATATAAACAAATTTAGACGCCTTGCGTAGCTACAACGTGTAAGTGAAGACAGCCATGCATGAATACCCACCCACCTCCCCAGGGGTCGTAACCCCTGCAACCCATAGAAGATAAAGATGCTTCAGTAGCTGATTAGCGTTTTTTGTCATTTAAAAAAAAAAAATCTCACAGGATAGAACGAGCAGATCAGAAAGATAAATATAATAAACTAAAACACAAATTGGAGGAAACAGATAATTAAAATAAGCTATAAGTGTTTTCAAACTAAAAAAAAAAAAAAAGAAAAATCTCACGAGATAGAACGAACAGATCAGAAAAGTAAATAAAATAAGGCAAAACAGAACTAGAGACAGCCACACTCAAACCAAATTCCGCGCCGTCATGACATCACACACGACAACCCCTTACGTCACGGGTCAAAGCCGACGCGTGGGATCGGATGCTTCTGTCGACCCAAAGTCTGATATGACATGTGTACACAGATTATCTCGCTACTGAATTAAACAGCTTTGCTTTTGCGATGAACATGCTATTTTCTGTAACAAACAAACAGCAGGAAAGTGGCATACCACAATCACTTTGAATCTATTATCAGATATGGTTTAATTTTTGGGTGGAATTCAAGCCACATGCGATGAATCCAATTACGTTAAATAAATTTATAAAAAAACTGCAGAAAAAATGTGTTTTGCCCATCCAAGAAAGCCTGTTCCACATTATTCAAGAACCAAAAAAAATATTATCTATCACTGCACTATAGGGGAAGCTGGGGTTAACTGGGCCTTTTTTGTTTCTTCCCTTGAAATCTTACTTCAAGAATGGGTCTTTTTAAAACTCTTGTTAGTGATTGGTTTTCTGCGAATAGGCTTGCTCTGAACTTTGAAAGAAATACAGTACATCCAATTTTCTACTACAAGGAGTACATTTCCTTCAATAAATATAACACATAAATAGAAGTCAATAGTCATGGTAAAGTATACTAAGTTTTTGATGTACATATAGATGAGAATCTTAATTGCAAAATTCATATTTTGGATCTCCTAAAGCAATTAGGTTCAGCAACTTTTACTATCAGAATAATTGCTAATTTTGAGGATATAGAAATTAACAAGCTAACATACTTCACATACTTTCACTCTCTGATGTCATACAAAATAATATTTTGGGGTACTTCAACACTTCGGCACAAAGTATTCACTGCTTAAAAGAAAATGCTTAGAATAATGTGTGGGGCTCATAGGCATCTTGTAGGCATATCTTTAAAAGGTTAGTAACTCTTACAACAGCCTCACAGTACAGTTACTCAGTAATGAAATTTGCTCTCTGGTTTAAAAAAAACAGTGACATTTATGATTACCAAAAGAAAGAAAGACTTAACACTATCCTCCTCTTATCCTACCTTTGGCTCAGAATGGAGTAAAATTGCTGTGGTAAAAATTTTTGAATAAGTTACAAGATTACATAAAATGTCTGACACACAGCAGTAACAGTTTTAAAAATAAATTGAAATCATATCTCCTTAACAACTCCTTCTATTCCACAGATGAATTTTTCCATCTATACCATATATGAATAAATAAATATAGGCCCTATAGGTATAATATACGTATTTTGTGCCATTTAAGAGCATGGGGTAGGTAATAAAAATTTTGAAGCTTAAAAAAAAGACAAAAATCCCTTCATTCTCGTGTGCATTTCTTATGCACTTGACACATTCCACATCATAATGGTTACTGTGAGACTGATCAATGGAACACGTAACTATGTAACTAACTTTATTCATCAATCTGGAAGAAAATATATACAAGAACTACATGCACTGTCATTATTGCATTATCCCTTACAGATTTTACAGAACTGGAAAAGAACTTTGAGCCTACTTTTAGACCATTTAACCTCAGTGACTGGGTTAACAGGCCCATGTGTCAGAGTTAACTGAACCTCTTGATTAAATAAATGAATTAGACCTACAGGACCCTAAATTTACTGTGGCAACATTAGTAACAGTCATGGCAATAACAAACCTAGTGCACAATGAATTTAGCAACATCAATCTAGAAACAAATCACGTTTTCATAATGAGCCTTAGTGCTGTGTATGGGATAGGGTAGTCTCGCATTACTTAATTTGAAGTAACAAAGGTTATCACCACCTTCTGCAGCTTCCAATTTTGTAGGAGAAACAATTCTAGTAAAACAATTTACATCACAGCCATCACTGTACATTTGAAAGACTTGAGCAACATACGAGTGACCACTCATGGCAGTTTTCCTTTCTACTTCGACTACAATGAAGTCCTCCCTCTTCAATGTTTCAACATTTTCAGGATCACTTGTTTACAAACTAGCATGAGAGGAATAGATGTACTGGACATAGTCAGCATATTGAGAGTTGCTGTTGCTCTCTTCCAATCTCTGTAATTTGACTAAACATTTTACTTCTTAGAGTGTATGCTTTTTTGGCAACTACTTTGGTCTTCTGTTGCTGCATCTAGCTGATATTTAACTGGTGTACTGGCAAGGACAGTTGATTATTGTTTCTTTCTACCGCTTGTTGTTTTCCTTTCACCAATCTTAGAATATGCCCAAGACTGCACAGGATGTGTAATCTCTGTTTGCTGATTTTATCAGATGTCCAATACTCTCCTCATTGTCACCTGCAGATTTGCTGGCATCTTCTGCCAGTGAGTCACAGGCTGTTTATTGATGAGTTAGTGGAGGTCCATCCATCGCGTGTCAGGACAAAAGGATATGCCACATCAAGGGAAGTGCCCGAATCCTGTAGATTTTTGTAATTTTTTTTTTTTTTTTTTTTTGTTCGTCATTTGTGTGTTTTGGGGTAGTGGTGTGTGTGGTTTTTTTACTTGTGGTCTGTAATCCCCAGTTAAATCCTACCTCCTCACCACTGCTCCCCCCCCCCCCCCCCCCTACATAATTGAGATTATCATCTTTCTGTACATTATTCCTGAGATAACTGGAGAAAACCATTTCCTGCACATGTACAACACTAGACACAAATAAAATTTAATGTTTCCAAAATATCACTTAACATTATTCCAACAGGCACCTCGGTACATTTGAATGAAAGTGTTCAATAACCTAAAGTATAGAGATTTACTAAGCCTGGAGCACTTCACTATTGAGAAAACGAAATGATCAGGTGAAAAAATGCTATTACTCAACTGAGGAATTTATGAATGTTTGATCATTTGAACAATATGACTAATATCATAGATTTGTGTATAATACTGTATGTATAAAATAATGTCTCAAAAATTTACACACTAAATGCTGGTACATCATAAGAAAAACAATTAAATAATTACTGTGTTCACATAAACCTATGCTGGTAAGGATGTTGTTAGAGAATTATGTAACTACGTATATCATAAGATAAAAATTAGTATGTACGTAACTATGTATATCGTAAGGTAAAAATAAGGATGTCTTCCGTACAATACGATCAACTGATCTGTAAAATGTATGTTACGAGACGAATAAAATACAAACGCACATGAAAGTGTAAACGAGATGTTAACGGAAGCTGCACATACTTTCGACACAGATGTCGTTGAATAATCCGTTCCACTGACGTCCTTCATTATTAACAGGTTGCACCTCACCACACAGCTGAGAGCTGACTGAATGCCAAGGGAGAGCTTCGTTTCACCCGAACGAACTAAGGAAGTGACGTCGAGATGACGTAGCCCAGCGTTCGCAAAGTATATCGATATATCGATCGGCGACTACAAATCGAGCTGACGTAGTGGCGGGAGAAAATCGAGTTGACGTAAAAGTGGCGGGAGAGTCGTGTGTTTACAGGCTCAGTGCTGTAGAGTTCTGCTGCTGCGGTATGTCGCAAACTCCTGTTTCGGGCACTTCTTCGACTATGTCTACTGACCGTGTTGAAGACCGGGAAGTAGATGTGTTCGAGAAGTTAATGCGTTCATCGCTGAAAGATGTACGTATTGACAGAGAAGGCGACATTCATGGATTTTGTGAGACAGAAGAGGATGTTGTCCATCTTCTGAGCAGCTTGCGCGTCCATGGCTACGCATACTCAGTTAGAAGAAGTGCGTATTATCGCCAGCCCCCTTCAGGTGCTGCTAAACGTAAGTGAAAGTGTTCCTAATTCGTTTTTGTGTTCAGATGTAACATAATTACATAGTTGTTACATAGATATATTCCATTTATATCCTTTGGCTGCGTTAAAAATAAATGTAGTTATAGTTATTTGTAGTAAATAACGTCGTTTGTAAATCAGATCTGTACATTTCTCGAGTTAAACATGTCTTGCATATTTTCATTCTGTGAACACATTACACTTTTCATTCTCGCACTACGTACTGTTCAATCGAGTAAATCGGTCGTAGTAGGATGGGGAAGACAGCAAGCCATGTAGCACACACGAAACAATCGACAAATAACATTAATGGCTATGTAGCTAAAAATATAAATTTGCTTATGGGAATGGATAACTAGGAATGAAATTTCAAAAAGGACAACCATTGTCAAAGTTTGTAGAATGTAGCCTACAAATAGAATTTGTTACTGTAGTGTGAAGGAAACAATTAGTTTTCTCCATATACATCAGAAATGAGAAATGTGGGGAAAAAAAAGAACACGCACACATTAATAGAATGCCGTGAACAAAAGACATGTGGGAAGAAGAAATGAAAGAAATTGATTTTGGAAACATGTAAGACATGCAGGGATTAAAATGTAACTCAAGTGTAGGTACTGATACTTTTTTTTAATTAAGTATTTGTAGCAGCATCAACGCACGAAATGCAAATCTTCCTGCCTCTACTCTGGCAAGATTTTTTACAGTGTATCCTAAACCTCACTGACCACAGGCGACTCTGTATTGTATATCTATTGATCATTTGGGTCATTGTTCCTGTACAGTTAAAGCAGCTTAATTTACAAAACTATCTACCTATTAATGAGTGAAAATACTGCAACTAAGTACTGACATCACTTCCATGCTGTTTGCTTCAGTGGTCAAAGACAACTACCTGTATCCAGTAGTGAACTATATCCATTCGTGTATGAATAAACTGATCTTGATTGTACTAGTTCATGACAAGGTAATTGGTTTTTGCACTAAATTCTGTTGGTTTTTCATGATGCTATCATACATATTTTACATAGGCCTGCTACATAAGTTTCCATGTACATCAGTGGCCCACCCCATACATGTGCAGTGACATGATTGTAGATTTAATTAAAATTCTGTTTTTACCAGATGAGACAGGCTTCTTCTACAGCCACACAAAAGGCAACATACCAATACAGTTTTTTGGCCCTGTCTTTTGTGTGGAAAGCTTAGTGAAAAGAGAATGTACTCTTGGCCCGTTGTATCATAAAAAGGAGACTCCTGTTGCAGATCATCTGGTAAGTAAAATAAAGATCTAAGTAGCAATTACATATATTTTCAATCAAAAAGGAATAGTTACAGGGACTTATAAAATTTTGTTTATTTTATACATAAAGGTGGACCATGTCAACCCAAAGAAGAAGAGAAAAGTTCTCATGGACACACAAAAGAAAGGCTGTCCAGCAACATTGGATGTTAAGTGTGTCAGGATATTCCCAGATTATGCGATAAACTCGGCAACAGACAGTTCAAAAAAAAGAGTGAGTATCCAACTGAGTAATGTGTAGATATATTAGCCTGATAAGTTACATGTATGTCATTTGGCTAGCTCTTGTATATAAATATTTGTAATTCACTGATAAATTTGTATTGTATTAAAGGTTACTGAGAAACTGAAACGAGACTTGGAGTCGACACAGGTACCAAAAAGTTATCTGCGATATTATGTGGCTGCCTCCCAAGCAAGCCGCGATAATCATGGCACTGAATGTGTGAAAACGGTTGGACACATACACCCTTTGCTTTCAAAAGAGATCAGGGATATAGTTACAAAGGGGACTAACTCAGTTCGGATAATTAAGTTAGAACTGGAGAGATTTGTGGAAAAAAATTTCACTGGGGAAAACAGACCGGATCGGATGAACATAATGTTTTACCCAACAGATAGTACAATTTATAGCCATATGTATCGGGCTCTGTTTGATTTGAAGAAAACTGTTATTGACCAAGATGCATTACGGAATCAAATTAATGGGTGGGAAACGGAATCGAAGGCTGAGAGATTTTTTTTTCAGACCGTTTACAGATGACAATGGAAAAGTGCAGCCATTGCTTTTTTGTTACCAGCACAAGTGGCAAAGGGAACTTTTGAAAAAGTATGGTAGGGTATGTTTGCTTGATGCAACATACAAGACAACGAAGTATGACATTCCATTATTTTTCTTGGTAGTGAAAGCTAATGTATGCTATTTAGTAGTTGGGATATTCTTCATTCAAGTAGAAAACACTGCTTCAATTAAAGAGGCTCTAGAAATTTTCAAGGCATGGAACCCAGACTGGAATCCAGTTTCATGGGTTACAGATTTCTCTGAGCCTGAGATACGGGCAATTGAAGGAACATTTCCAATGTCAAGGGTTTATCTTTGTTTATTTCATCGAAAGCAAGCCTGGCAACGGTGGCTTAGTAAAAAGAACAATTTAGACATACCGGGTGATAGTGAGCAAATCATGAAGCTGTGGGAAGGAATTGCTGAGTCACCATCTGAAGAACAATTCTTAACTGCAAAACAAAACCTTCAATTTCATGAATTGTTAACTAGAAATTCTGGTGCACTTGATTATTTTAATAAGCAATGGCTTTCAGTATCTGAAAGGTGGGTGAAGGCCTATGAGGACAAGGAGAATTTCTTCGCCAATATAACTACTACTACTAATGGTGTTGAATCACTAAATAAGAGTGAAACATTTTTTTCTTAGACATTCAGCAGATAAAACATTAGCAGGTGTTGTTAAAGTTTTAATAAATGATTTCCTCCCTAGCCTGTTTAAAAAATATTGTCTGAAGAATTCAGCTGTGAAATCTTACAGCAGAGAGATTCCTCACTTCTTGCATAACAAGTCACACGAATTTGTGAATCACGTAATGAAAATATATTCTTCAGCGCAAACTGAACTTACCGAAAGCTCAGTGAGAGAAATGGGTGAGGGATTATTTTGTGTAGAAAGTACCGAGACCAAGAATTGTTACTATGTGGTGAATTTTGCAAAGCCTAATTGCACATGTGAAGACTTCCAAAGGTGGAAATATCCATGCAAACATTTCTGCGCAATTTTCATTTATTACCCTGGCTGGGACTTTCATAAGTTGAATGACAGTTACAAGAACAGCCCTTTCATTTGTCTCGATGAGACCTTTGGGTTTGGCTCGAGCAGCAGTTGGTCTGAACCTGCCAGTCCTGTATTACAAAGTTCAGAGGATACCAGCAGTGAGGAGGCAGTAAACCAAGGCCGTGACAATCCCAGAAGCTCAACTTCATCAGAGGAGCAAGATGCACGGGAATTAGCAAGGCAGGTCATAAACCTGACCTACAACTGTAAAAACAGAGAAGCAATTGCTAGAACGCTGAAGAGGCTTCGAGAATGTGTGGACGATTTAACATCGTCAAACCCACAAGCCGGTGGTCTTCCATTATCAGGATCATAAAAGCGGTGTGTGTGTGTGTGTGTGTGTGTGTGTGTGTGTGTGTGTGTGTGTGTGTGTGTGTGTTTGCTTTGATAATGTTTTGTGAGGGAAATTCAGCTTCTTGGTGTACCACATACTGCCCAAGTCTTGTAATCACACTGTATGAAAATGGATGGAAGGTGTAAGATAACATGCTTTGCTTCAACAGCTGCAATCTGAAGTATCCTACCTCTCTGCTGAAGCAAATTTAGCTCGAAGAATATGTAAGTCAAAATAAATTTATTGTGCATACATTTTCTAAAACTAATGTACTACAACTATAATCATTGAAAGAACTACTTACTTGCATTGATGCCCATACCAATCACCCTGGACTAAAAGAGGAACATAAATAAAATACAAAATACAGCTCAGTCCCCCGAATCAGTTAGGCATGAACATAGCAAGACAGCCAGTAGTATTTATTTAAATTTAATAAACCAGTTGCTGAAGCCAATTTGATTTTATATAATTGGTGCTAAAATCTAGGTCAGGGCCAGCGATAGTCAAAATGGTGCTTATCCACTGCTCATTGGTTGGCGAGCGACAGTTTTGCGTAGCCAGAAGAATGATTCTTTGACATATTCAATGAGAGACAAGAACAGACACAATATACTTCTAGCGCTGAAATTGTAAAGCATTTTTATGTTTTCTGTTTTTCATTGTATTCATGAGTTTTGAGAAATATTTTGTGATAAGGGGCGCAAGCTATAAATTACTGATTTCAGTGATTGTTCTGCATGATGATGTCATCTGCTTGTGTATATCTCATGGATTAATTGCAGAGACATGAAAATGTCAGATGTGATGGTGAAATGACTCTTAAAGAGTAAGTGGGTGGAATCATCTGGAAGTGCAGCATAAGCCTCCACTTTGAGTAACAAGATCAATTTTTTTTTTTTTTTTTAATTCCATCGTGGAAGAAGGTAGGTAGATCAGTATTCATTGAAAGTTGCACGTGTGCTATATTAAAAAGCACCGTTCCACCTACAGTCTTCCATGATTTAAGTAAAAAACATTGATCCACTTACTCATTGTTCTTGTGTACATTGATTGCATACCAACTCAAGAGGAGAAAAATATTTCACTACTTTCTCGAATACACCTTGGGTTGTGACACTGAACTCAGTTTTCAGATGCTAGCACAGTTTAAATAGCTGTGACTCAAACAGGGAGCAGTTAAATATATGATTATTGTTTACAACAATGTTTCATCCTTTCTTTCAAATGTATTACATTGAAACATGTAGTCTGCCTATTGCTATCTCATTGGCTGTATAACACAGCTGACACACCCTCTTTTGTTCCATTATACTTCACAAGAAGTGCTGAAAACATTCCTGCGCGAAAGGTGTAAGTACGCCACTGGCCCTGTTCTAGATTTTTCACAATAGTTTGTTCAAAACTTGGGCTGCTTCCACATAACACCCATTGTCTAGTCTGCACAAGTGCCAGCTGCCCCTTCCTCCTCTCATAGTTTGTCCTACCTTACCAAAAACTTTTCCTGTTCTAATAATATGTGCCTTGTAAATCTTCCTGTAAGCAAATTCTTTCTCTCTCTGCCCGCATTCCCTCCACCTTACCTCTCATACAGTTTTTTTCCCCCCCTTTCACTACATATTACTATAATTACTGAAAGGTAGAGGCACCTGGGATGACTCAATCTACATGGTTCTTGTACTGTACTGTGGGGTACAATTTTAGATCTTTTCGCTTAAAAGTTTTATTGTTCCACTGTTGTGGAATTTGCTGTATGCAGTCTGGTGGTGGTCAGATGAAAGGAGCTCTTGTCTTAAGTAGCTAATGCCTCATCACATGCATGAATGGACTAAATGTTGTTGTACAGCTACTCTGACACACAATTGGCTGTTATATACAATTCCCTAAGATTATTCAATTATTCTACCTATATGTGTATACATATACGAATTTGTCTGAGGCTCTGGTCTGTAGATCCATTAATCACTAAAGTATTGCTATTTTCATTGGTAGTATCATTCCAGTAGCTACTTATCCCCCTGCTTGCCAATCTTCTTGAGAGATCAACACACACTCCTTGAGCTACTCCTAATTTGTTATCCTGCCCCTTTAATTTCTAACAGTGAGATGGTATAGAGCCTCACCTATTTGGAAAGATTTACCTCAGTAGCTCTGACATTTTCATTGACCTATGAAGTGCAGGGATAGGTACATAAAAAATGCAGACATTAATGTGTTGCATGATACCACTCATTCTATGTGTGCAGCTCCTAATATTTTATCAACTCATTGTATAGAGTATAGGGGTGCTTGGTAAAAGTCATGTCACACACAGTGTTCGATTTTTTTCCATAGTGAAATTTTAATGACATGTGTTACATCTGCAATTACTTCTGTAAAACAACTTGTTAAGACTACCAACCATGAGGTGAAAGCAACCTTGCAGATAGAGTAAACAATTTAGACAGTGTTGCAAGAGGATCTTTGATGGTTGATAATTAAAGACAATGGGTTAAGCCCTTAGTCACTGCTGATAAACATATCCTGTAAACTGTAATTTACTACAATGAAATTTGTATGTCATGGCAGGCAGTGTTCTGCCCTTTGCTAAAGACGAACTGACATGTTGCTGCTAATTCCAGATTCACACAGTATGTTTGACATTCACTATCCAAAAAGTAGAAAGTGTCTGTTGAAGATCAGCTATAATTGAGGACTTCCCAATTGTGGCAGACTTAATGAAGTAGAATATTAACATTACAAAAAGGATACAAAATGTTCCCACAAATTGGTACAATGAAAAGATTGATAACTCTTAGCTTTCAGCCCAAAGGCCTTCATCTGAAATAGAAAAATACACACCCATGACCAATGTCTCTCACTACTGTGGCCAGAATGTGTGTCTAATTTATATTTCAGATGAAGGAGCTTTGGCTGAAAGCCAAGATGGAGAAGTGTAAAATTGTTATTCCATCCTGGGCTTTGCGTTGTTATAATATTACCGTTCTTAGACATGTTATGTGTACTCTGCATCAAGTAGAATGAATCTGTACTATTTACCACAGTTACTCAGTGTACATACAGATTATTATACTGCAAAGGAAATTTTTCTCAACACCTTGTCAGTCATATATAGATTGCAGTAGTGATAGGTAAGAATTGCAATCTATCTTTTATTTTAAAGCTGTGGGTGGTGTGGGAGTTATCCCCTTTTGCAGTTAAACGTGTTACATATGCTTCATCATTAAATATGTATTGTTTACCCTTTTTTTGCTTACTACATTATTTCACGGTTCACAGGTACTCTGTGTTCTTGTGCCACATTTAAAAGCAGCATTCAGATCAGCTTATTTGGTTCTTTTGTATTGCATGGGAGCAATGGACAAGCCACAAGCAAAATTTACAAAAGAGTTGCAGTTGCAGATCACCTTGGCAACATCAAGGTATGTCAGTATCTGCATTGATTTTTGATTAAAATCACTTGCAGGCCAAGTTATTTTAAAGTTAATCATTGTATTCCCATTCAGGTGACACAGCTGTCTTCTCCCAGCAGCGAGAGGCAATGTTGTGATCATTCCTCTGAACCTCCTTCTCTCGTGGAAAGTGTAATTGACACACAATGCACACCCAGGTGCGGTAGTCCCTACCGTTACAAATAAGTTTGCTGTGGCACATTACCTGGTTGTGTATCATCAAGGTGCGTAATGTGATAACATTTATTTACATGAATGCTTATTACAAGGCAATTTTTTTTCAATTAATTTTGCTTTCTGCACTTAGTCAAGACCGTATCAGTCCAAGGGAAAATATAATGAACACAAATGAGTGCTCAGTTTCAGACAAATGGCTGAATTTTCCAGGTTTTCTGTACAGTGAACAAATTACCACATGGAGACAAAAGTGAGTATAGTATCTGATTCTGAATTATATTTCTAGGAGCACGTTATTTTACCACTTCACTGTACATGATTTGACAATTTTATATTGTTACAGGTTGCTGCAGAAGTGGCCTTCGTGTTCATGTAAGACAGAAAGGCAAATTTCTGATTTTTTTTTTTTATCATGATGCTATTACACCATCCTCAGGATAAGATGTAGCTAGAGCACACATTCTCAAAGTCTGTTAATGTTTATAGTGCTGTAGGTCAGGTTTATGACCTGCCTTGCTAATTCCCGTGCATCTTGCTCCTCTGATGAAGTTGAGCTTCTGGGATTGTCACGGCCTTGGTTTACTGCCTCCTCACTGCTGGTATCCTCTGAACTTTGTAATACAGGACTGGCAGATTCAGACCAACTGCTGCTTGAGCCAAACCCAAAGGTCCCATCGAGACAAATGAAAGGGCTGTTCTTGTAACTGTCATTCAACTTATGAAAGTCCCAGCCAGGGTAATAAATGAAAATTGCGCAGAAATGTTTGCATGGAAGTCTTCACATGTGCAATTAGGCTTTGCAGAATTCACCACATAGTAACAATCCTTGGCCTCAGCACATTCTACACAAAATAATCCCTCGCCCATTTATTTCACTGAGCTTTCGGTAAGTCCAGTTTGCGCTGAAGAATATATTTTCATTACGTGATTCACAAATTTGTGTGACTTGTTATGCAAGAAGTGAGGAATCTCTCTGCTGTAAGATTTCACAGCTGAATTCTTCAGACAATATTTTTTAAACAGGCTAGGGAGGAAATCATTTATTAAAACTTTAACAACACCTGTCAGTGTTATATCTGCTGAATGTCTAAGAAAAAATGTTTTACTCTTTTATTTAGTGATTCAACACCATTAGTAGTAGTAGTTATATTGGCGAAGAAATTCTCCTTGTCCTCATAGGCCTTCACCCACCTTTCAGACACTGAAAGCCATTGCTTATTAAAATAATAAAGTGCACCAGAATTTCTAGTTAACAATTCATGAAATTGAAGGTTTTGTTTTGCAGTTAAGAATTGTTCTTCAGATGGTGACTCTACAATTTCTTCCCACAGCTTCAGAATTTGCTCACTATCTCCCGGTACATCTAAATTGTTCTTTTTGCTAAGCCACCATTGCCAGGCTTGCTTTCGATGAAATAAACAAAGATAAACCCTTGACATTGGAAATGTTCCTTTAATTGCCCATATCTCAGGCTCAGAGAAATCAGTAACCCATGAAACTGGATTCCAATCTGGGTTCCGTGCCTTGAAAATTTCTAGAGCCTCTTTAATTGAAGCAGTGTTTTCTACTTGAATGAAGAATATCCCACCTACTAAATAGCATACATTAGCTCTCACTACCAAGAAAAATAACGGAATGTCATACTTCATTGTCTTGTATGTTGCATCAAGCAAACATACCCTAAACTCTACCATACCTTTTCAAAAGTTCCCTTTGCTACTTGTGCTGGTAACAAAAAAGCAATGGCTGCACTTTTCCATTGTCATCTCTAAACAGTCTGAAAAAAATCTCTCAGCCTTCGATTCCGTTTCCCACCCATTAATTTGATTCCTTAATGCATCTTGGTCAATAACAGTTTTCTTCAAATCAAACAGAGCCCGATACATATGGCTATAAATTGTACTATCTGTTGGGTGAAACATTATGTTCATCCAATTTGGTCTGTTCCAGCAACACTAAAGTGCACAAACCCCGAAAGTGTTAACAAACAAACTTTAGTTAAGTTTTATTTGCAGCAAGTGTGTTTCTGTATTGCATCCTGGTCACTCACTGATTTCCTTACAACAAATCAGCTCTGAGCACATGGGTGTAAGTTGTTTAATCTGTGTGGTAAAACAATATTTGAGAAAAGGTTTTTCATTTATAAAACAGTATCAACTCAAAAAACTTACGTACATTGCTCATAATTTGTTGTGTAGTCAGAATACACATGTTGGAATGAATAAATTCAATTATGTAATTAACATTTCCTTTGGCAATGAATCATATGAGCTAAACATGACATTAGAGGGAATAGCAATTTTCAAATCATATTTTTCAGTGCATACTCTTATGTGTGCATTGTTCCTTTAAGCTTACACACAATCTGTTGTTCAAAATGACTAGTTGTTAGTGTTTTTAAAATGTTTATACTATTGTACATGTCAACGTATTTTATGTTTTGCATTTATGTAAGCACACATGGACTATGTATGTGAATTGGACATATGAAGAAATGTCATTATGTAATTATCCTTTTTGAGTGAAAACTAAACTCCATGTATTTCCTATTACAGATAATAAAACAATGTGGTATCAATAATTATGAAGTTTTCTTAATCATTTGCAATTACCCACTAGAATCCACAGATATGAAAGTAAAGTAGTTTGATTATGGTGCCTGAAAAATGTAACCAAACTAACAAACTTACAGTTTTTAGGTTTATTTACTTCACAAGAAGATTAGAACTTTAAAAATGGCATATACAGTGCCTACTACAGGGAAATTTCTACACCTGGTATTGTCCTCCTGCCCTTTCCTTTTGTATTTCTGGAGACTCTTGCTCACCAGATAGACAGTAATTCAGTATGGTGTTTTTTGGGGACAATAACTTAAGGCTACTAATTCTGAATGTTATTAGAAATGTTGTTAGCCCGGCAAAACTTGCTACCATTCTATCAAATAATTCATGGTTGTGAGTTTGTTGTAAATCTACGATAGGTATGTTTCAAGTTGTAAATAAACTGTCCTGAGTATCACTGTTACAACTTAAGAAATAATGGTTCTAAAATTCATCTATTTTACTTTTGTAGTTCACGATCTTTTATATCCAATTTGCCATTTTTTACAACAAATCGTGATCTGTCTTGTATGTTATGAGATATATTACATTTCAAATTGTAGATACCACAAGCACTTCAGTTTCATCATTGGCCACTAATGTTTTCCTGTGTAACATTGGCACCAATGTGGTAAGGGTTATAAAAAAAAAGTCTGCAACATTTTGATTGTGGTACTTCATATTATTTTAAATAATATTTTCGTTCACTATTGAAGCCAAAACATAAAGTAAACAAAAATCTATATAAGTGGGCCTGCTTGGCTTCGTATCTCATTACCTGAAAGAACCAAAATGGAAATCCTTTAACACAAGACGGTGTTAACAGAATTCTCACTGTAAATGTTGCATTTCACCCTCAGGAAGTACTATGGTGGGTTATTGGTCTGAGAGATGATATAAATGTTGCTCTAGCACTATTATAAGCAGAAAGCACTCCATAGATTTAATAAGCCTCCACTACACACAATGTGCAATGGAACAAGTGGTTTGCATACCTGACTGTAATGGAACATGCTCCCATTCAACCCGAGTTAAACTTTATCACTTATCTCTCTGTACTGACTAGGTAATTACTGTACAAAATTTTACAAACTGAAGATATATTCCATTTTTTAAACAATGTAACACAATTGCAACTGGTTAAAACACTGAAGTTTAACACACAGACTGGCACACACCGATGGATATTTCACTGCCAGGCACACAGTGCTAGGTGCTAGGCTCTGCTGTGGCCTCAAGTGGCTACGTAGTGTCAGGCATCTAGTTCTACTGTGGCTGCCTGCAGCCACATGGCAGACAGTGTGTTCAAGAAATAAAAAAGTATTTCTTATTGAAGATCTCATTTAAAAATGTGTCCAGTAATAGAGCTGGGCCATCCCCTTGCCGAAAAGCACAACACAAACCTATTCATTGGGTGCCTCAGCAACACAATGGATTGTGCAGACAACGGTCATTTGCTGTGTTTCTCATAATACACCATGGGATGCTACATGGACACAATCATGTAGCCCATTATTGTAGCCTGGATGTGCAATTGTGTGCAAACATGTATAGATGTAAAAAAAAAATTAACAAATGATGGCACTCTAGCAATTTTAGGCCTGTACACAGATGAAAATCGATGGTATGCTGGTAAGAGCTGGCAGTTTATGAATCACACATATATCTGTACAGTACATGTATGGTTAAGAAACATACATGCTACACCTAGTACTAAAAGAGAAATAATGTTGTGGGGAGTTTTTAATGTATATTATTTAACTGAAAGTGCTAAGAAAGACCTTAGTTGTTCAGTGTTTTTGCAGTTTAGAACCAGTTAGAGAGGTACAGTGAAAAATCTGTAACCATAAACTCTAGCTTAGGACAGTCTCCTGTATATAGAGTACTGACAGTTTAATATTAAACATGCATAGATGAGTTTTCATCACAATTTCAAGAGATTTCCACAATCACCAAAAAATTGCCAATCTTCATAAATGATGGATTAAGGAAAACAATCGTTAATGCAAAAAAGGAGCTTAATATTACTATTTCAGTATCTAAGATGACAAAATGATTTGCTTCAAATTGTAGCAATGGTTAGTACTTCAAAAGGAAACTGATGCCTGAAAAATAATGAAAACTCCTTTGGAAACACAGCAGAGAAGCTCAGCCCCGTGAAAGTCTGCCCTCCCCTACCCTGGCCATTGCTGTCTTGATCTGCATCCCTTCCTCCATGCCATTCTGTAAAAGTGTAGCTAGGAGCTTTGTCCATACGGGCTTTTGGTTCTCTCATCTCCATGAACATGCAAATATGGTCAAAGGCTTAGGATAAAGAGTATTCTATGCACCCACTGTTTACTGTTACCCTTAATCTCGGTACAGCACTTGCCAGTGTCTCATGCTAACAGTTATCAAACATAATTTTAATCACAATAAATAAAACAGAGAATGATTGACACCAGACTGAATTGAACATTTGATATTCTACTACATTTGTAGAGGAGACCAAGCTCTGCGACTTTTGCTTTCATGCCACGAAGTTGACTATGGTTTTATGCCATCGAAGAATAAAGGTCCTCAGAGTCCTAGCGCAAAATACTCCGTCACGAGTGTGGCTAAAACGACTGCAAATAACCCTTCTAAGACTGAGGGAATGGCAATGAACAACATGTACTAAATTCTGTGGGGGTGCACAGAAAAAACAATACTAAAACAATGTGTCACTCTATTAAAAGTCTCCAATATCAGTATCTGGATGCAAACAAATGAAACATACTTGTATGGGCTACCAAGCTATTTTCCAAATAAGCTAACTACTTTCCATTCAGTATTAGCATATGAGGATACATTCCAAATAGAGATGAGCAATTTATAAATGATACAGTACACAAAAAGAAATTCAGTGATGTAATTTTTTTAAACAATACAAATTGTTGCTGTTTACAAAATCCACCCTGCCCCTCAGGGTAAAAAAGGTTCAGAAGCTGCAAATATTATGCCAAGCAAATCACACAGTTACCTCAATATTTAGTTTGTGAATTATGTTTAATCTCCTACTACCACTCAGGTAGCCATATATTATTTTCACTTTTTATTAACACATTATTGCACACTATTGGTACAGTTCTGTATGTATGGAGCCATGATTGAGTGTGGCTGGAGACAGTACACTGCTCTTAATGAAAACAGGAGAATAATACATACATTTTCAGAAAAATAGCATTCACATGAGAGTACCGGTAATTGTTTCATAATTTATTTACATTTCTTTTTAATTAGTTCTTTTTTTTAAAAATAGTCGTCTGAACATCCACGTTCAATTCTGAAACTGCGGATACGGCGTGGGAATGAATGTTCTAAATGATGTGCTGACACGAGTCATTTCATATATTCAGCAGCAAATATAGAGAAAGAACTCTTTGAGTCTGTGACAACTTTCGTTTTTTAATCAGACTTTGGTGAATATGTTGCAACAAACCAATTAACGCGTTTTTCGATTCTATGTGCAATTTTCTGGAGTACTCTGTTACTATGGCACATCGTTAACCAACTAGGGAAAGCACGTAAAATTTGGCAAATATAACTGGAAGACATGTCGTACGCATATTTTGCCACGGATGAACGAACAGACGCAGTATAGTTAATTAGAATACAAGAGAAAACACTCTTATCCACATGTTAACTACATAGTTTTATTGCGTGGTTAACACACAGTCCCCCTCCTCGGACACTCAATTTGAGACTGCACCCGAACAGCCGTGGCTGGCCTAAACTATCACGTCAACTCGATTTGTACTCGGCGATCGACGTATCGACATACTTCGCGAACGCTGGGCTACGTCATTTTGACGTCACTTCCTTAGCTCGTTCGGGTGAAACGAAGCTTTCCCGAATGCCAACATAAAAGTAAACAACACTATTAATTCCCGCCAAAAAAAAAATCGAGGGTAGTCAGAGAGGGTATATACAAGCATATCCGAAATCAAATCGCACAGAATGGTTGTCGATCATGTAAAAGAATTTTAAACATAAAAAAATGTTTGAAGAGCGTGATTTACTGTTGTGTTTCGTTACAAAAGTGCTCTGTTATGTGTTTACACGGTAGAAATTTTTAATTATCTTCTCCATTGTGGATAAGTAGAAAGTTGTCTACTTAACTGCTCTCAATATATCGCTGTAAAATGATTGTGAACAGAAGCTCCCCGTTACTGAGAAGTTGAGAACCTTACTTTAGCTCAACGAAGAGGAATAAACGAAGTAATTTATTGGACCCTCAATAAAATCGTCCACCTAAAGTCAACCTCCAGCATTGAATGTAATTCTGAATTTTAAATCTATTTCTGTAGAGCTCAGGTATAGACAGGTTTTGATGCCAATTAAAAGTATTTGGCAAAACTACTAGTCTGCATTGAGAATGCTGTATGAGTGACAACTGTGTCAGACGACTGCAAAAGCTGATGAACACTCTGTCTCTATTTGTTTATTCGTCGAGACACTGAAAACAATTTTGACGCTGAAGTTCAGGCGCATAAATAATCGTTTAAGGTCGTCTGCAAAAGTACCAACCTTATTTTTAGCAACACTTTGTTTGGAGCATCTCAGTACGACATCGTATTACGTAGTGATCAGTTAACACGCATTTTTTAGTCATCAGAAATGAGAAATAAACAATAATACGCCTTAAAAGCCACTTAAATCCATACAAACCGGCACAAAGTCCCGTCAAATAATTAGTCAATGTTGGCAGCGTGCGATATAGCTGTCATGAAGCTTGCTGTGCGTGGTTGTGATAAGACCAATTTTGTTTTGCGAGTGAATTGAATTTTTTACTTCCCTGGACTGCTGGCATTCCGTCGTAAAAGCATAAGTTGTGAGTACCTGCTGCCACTTGATATTCACATTTGTCATAAAAGCACACTGTTTGCATGCCGATTGCTCTCACGCACTGCGGTACCAATGTTTTTTTTTTTTTTTTTTAATTTTTTTACCGCACCGAAATTTGAGACGGGAATATAAAATGAATGGTATTGAGACATCTTACATGTATGAGTTAATACACCGGATTTTATGAGAAACTATCAATTTACGCAAGAAACAACTTGTTAAAAAGTGTCTGAGTGTCGGCATTTCAGAGATGTGGATACGTCTTCTCCGAAGAAAACTAATATTCTGTACAAAAAACTGCGCTCTTTTGACGAATGTTTGTAAATAAAGTTGCTCCAAGAGCTGGTGTGATTTGATAGCTTAGTGTTAGAGGATTGTAGTGCTGATGGGATATGGGTCCCAGTGCTTCAGCAAACTGCTGGAGATGTCTTCATTAAGACCACTAGGATGCGTTTGATGGTTTCACTTTGTGGCCGAATTACCGCAATAGTGATAATTAACGCCTTCAACGGATTAACGACTAAAAACTTTCTATTTGTATTATCTTCGAATCCACTTTAGTGTTCTTGGTTTCAGCGTACCGTATCTGCGAACTTTTTCTTCATTGGTTTTCTGACTTGCTTCTGACGGATATTTTCGTGTTATAGGTCTGAAATTAAGGGTAGCAATGACATGAGAATGTAGAACTAAGTATGCAATGTGTAACGCAATCTTTTCTCGTCACCCAGTGTGCCACAAATTGTATTGGCGCCCTCATTGTTTTCCTTCTGGAGCTTCTAACAGATCTCTCATGGTCACAAAAGAATTTTGTATGTGAATCTTAAAAACAGTGGATTATAAGTGGATAACATAATGTTGTTCACCGACAGTGTTCATGTTGTGATGTTTCTGGATGGATTTAGTATTTTTATTGATAAGTCTAATTTTGTGTTGATCAAAATGGTGTAAACTTGGTAGTAGAATATAGCCTGCCGTTTGATCACAGTTCTGTTTAATTATGCCAGGACAGAGTGTTGTGCAATTAACATCCATAATATGTTGTTTGATAAAGTATATCAGCGGACATCTTTTATGTTGACATATGTTTGTTCACATGCACATGTTAATGCATGGTTTCAGTGCATGAAACAAGTTATTTTATGTAATGTTTACGCCAATTTTTGTCACACCTGAAAGCCTCAGTGTCTATAATTTACAATGTGAAGTTGCTCCATTACAAGATTAACTTCATTTGTAGGTTTCTTTAACTGGACATTGTTAGTTTGTTAGACAATGCTGTTCTAGTCCATCTGCTATGAATTTCATAAGGGGCACAAATTGTAAGAAAAGCTTTCTAGGTGGTTTGAAACATTTATTACTTCAAAAGTATAAAATAAAGTGACATTTGGATTTGAAGTTGATCTGGTGTATATGTCATTGTGCTGCTTTAGTTTATGCACATTTCAGTGTCCATGTAGCACTGAATTCGGAAGCTGAATTTGTGTGTATAATACAATGTGAAAACCACTGTTTACATATTAATGTAATTGAATACAAACATATGACAGACAAATGCACTACTTGGTGCCCAACTCAGTGCTCACTTGACTTGTTCAGCTTGATGGCACAGTGTGTGAGGTTTTACTGAGAATGGAATAAAAATATATGAAATGTGCCCTTTCCTTTGTTGTTTATTCAATGTACCCTCTCAGTACCAGCAGTGTCACTGATTACTTGAGACTATTGTCCTTCACTGCTTCCATGTGATGGTGGTGTGGATGAGTGGATGATCTTTCAAAATCCTGTTTACCAGTGTGGTCCACCTTATGCTCTCTTTCTGTTGGTTACTCCATCAATAAATAGCACAAAATTAATAATTTTAGAAAATAAAATTATTTGCTTGTACATTACATAATCTCACCTGCCATCATTCTACAGGTGAAGATTACTTTATCTATCTCATTTAAATATATTTTTTCATGACTCAGAATCAAGTCATTAGAATTATATCTGGTGTCAGTCATAGATCATCATACAGAGACTTCTTTAAGAAACTTGATATTGTAACTAATACTTCTCAGTACATATGCTCATTGATGTCCTTTGTCATTTCCAACATGTCTCTTTTTACACAATGTAGTGCAAAACATGATTATAATACCAGAACCAATAACAGTCTGTATAAGGACTATAAAAGCTTAACATTAGTGCAAAAAGGAGTCAAATAAATGGGTACTCATTTATTCAATACCTTACCAGAGCATATCGAAGATCTTGTAAGTGATAAAGATCGGTTTCACAGTGAATTAAAGAACTTCCTGTTGGCCAGTTCGTTCTACTCCATCACTGAATATCTTCACAAGGATTATAGCTCATAACTCTGTCTGCATTAGAATTGTATAATATCCATGTATCTGAGAGAGAGAGAGAGAGAGAGAGAGAGAGAGAGAGAGAGAGAGAGAGAGAGAGAGAGACACAACTACCTAACCTTTGACTCTTTCCACATCCCAGAGACTCCTCTCCAAGGGATCCATGGAAAATGATAAATGTAGTGTAATTTTAAGCAGCTGTGTGGTGCAGATATAGGAAACAAAGTAGATATATGTTCAGTAAAGGAAAGGAGCAAAACAGTGTTTGAGGAACTTATTGTTGCAAGGTGCAAGGCATTGTAAAGCATTGATTTGTTGTTGTAGAATGCAAAATAAAATTTGTTTGACTATTACAATATTGTGAAATGAAAAGGAGGATAGTCATCACCAAAAAAAATGGAGTCAGAGCAGAAACAGAAAAATCCTGGGTAGTTATTTCCCAAAAGTGAATTGAAAGGAATTGAAACAAAATACATTGTGTTTTTATCATAATTTTGTAAATAAGTTGGAAGTAACACAGGAGTAATGAAGTGAGTTTTCAAATGTGGCATGCAGTATGTTTTGTAAGTGCAATGTACTAGTTCAGTAAAAACATTTGTATTTTGAATTATTTGTGTTTTTCAACTATCTGTGCAGTCTTGAGTCTATAATAACCCAGATAATGGAAGCTTGCTGTAATTGTATGTTTCCTCTTGTTCTCTTAAAATTCGTTGTGATGTCATGCCCCCTTGTTTTCTCACAGTCATTTGTTTTTCATATACTCCCTTCTCATTATTTTAAAGATACTTGTTACCATTGCTCATATGGAAACGTAGTCTTCAAATGATTGGTGTAGTTAATTGTCATTACTCTCTACCATACGCTGGCAGTACTTTAATTTCATTTCTTAAATGAATGCTAAGTCATTTTTATTTTTGTATTTATATCGTGTTGATTCAATTCACTCATTTTTATCAATTGTCCTTAGTATAGCCTACAAATTTTTCATTCCAAGTATTGTTCACTTCCACTATTTTCCTTTCAGCATATGATTGTAGACTATCTTGATGTTACTGTAATGAATTTTTAAGTGAAACTCAGTTGAATTCGTCTATTCTTTGCCAAAGTTATTGGGCAGTTGATGCAAACAGGGTAGGGTAGTGCCATCTATCTGTTAAAGAAGATTTTAGATGGGATATTTCTTCATCATCTCACTTCACTTACTAAAAAGCCACTGCCACACCTTGCAGTAAATCATTATAGAGAAATTAAATCCCTTAAAAATGTATTTCACAAGTTTTGAATTTTTTATTCTTTTGACATAAGAGCCTAGTCTAATAAAATCAATTTCTTTAGTTTTGGCCCCACATATGCTGTGAACTTGTATGATAAAACTGCCTTTCAACCAGAATTGTAAACTTAAGTCAAAAATTGAAATGTATTGGCACAAACAGGTTGGTCATTTTTAATCCATAAGGCAATTTTCATGTGGAACCAAAAAGGAGCCAAATGCATTAGTGAATCACTCCTCAGAAAAAGACACAATACGTGTCTTCTGCAGTACATACTTTTTTCCATCTGGCCTCTGGTCAGAGTTGCCGCTCACTGGTAGCAAACAGATTTAACATTTTTGTTTGTAGTATGTTGCTAGTACTAGTTTTGCTGAAACGAAGTCAGTAGCTCTCTCAAACCTAGTGGTTACTAATAGCTGTAATATCTCTGTATGGATTCATTTTCCAACTAGAGTAACTCTCCTTATTTGATTTAATAATAGGTATGCTGGTGAAATGTTATCATCAGTAAATGCATTCAACATCACAAAATAGTTAATGTGAGAGATTCTTTTGTGCAGCTATTTGGTTTGGCATTAGTAAAAAGTGTTTCTCCTGTCACAGATCCCCCCAGAAGGTGTGCCGGATGGTTCTCCTGGTATCTCAACAGAGCGCCTGTTATCATGCAATAATATGATTATCTGTGGAAAATGTAACAGGACATTAATCAGTTGACATGAAGCCTGAATATGATTAGTAACTTTCAGCAACATTTATAATGTCAGAGCAACACGACTGTCCCTTTTTTCTCCATCTGCCAAGAATATCTTTATCAGTTACATGTACACACCAGATGGCCACCTGTTTATTTTTTAATATGGTGATACCTTGTTTGTTACCATATCCAGCCAGAAAAATAATGTGGCACATAGTGCATTTTTTCTCTTTTTACTTTTCATAGAGTGATACAGGATGAAGATGGTATGAACAAAATTAAATGGCTTTATCACATTCGGTAATTTCGTTACATAAATTAAAAACAGTGCTATTGAATGATGTTAGCAGTATATTAGTTCATTGGCTTGCTTTGCCTACAGATTTTATTTTATCATCATACTGTGCTTGTCATGTTTATACAGTTTTCACAAAACATGCAAATAAAAGTAATACTGTATTTCATCTCACTATTTTTAGAAGTTTACTGTACTGGTGACTCACTCACTATTTATGGTTGTTCAGGGTATTCATTTGTCAGTGTATTACCTCAGTGTTTCAGAAAATAGATCAGAGCACACAATTTTCATGGCCTTCGGAGGAAAGGTGGTGGTGTGATCCAAAAATTTTGTTTTCTGCCATCCACTGTATTCTTAAACTCTGTGCATTCACGTCAGGTTATCAAGCAGTGAGTTCAACTGTGCATATTTTTCTAAAGTAGATGGTTTTTAAAAAGTGACTAAAATACATTTCCACCAATTTGCAATGTTCAGATATATCCTCACGCATCTCCAAATGTGTCCTCAGTTCTTTAAAGTCATTACAGCTTCAGCCCAACTGCTTCACATTGATCATAAAATGCACATGTGAGAATTTCTAGTTTTCAAACACTAGAGTAATAATGTACTTATGTAATCAGTGATCATCACTTCTCGAGTCCAACAAAACTTTTTGACTGTACTGAAGAGGTGGAACTGTCTTCCTGGTACTACTTTGACTAACAGTGAAAAAGCGGCTTTTACTTATTATACAATGATGGCCAAAAACAGACTTGCAAATAATTTTTTTGACGTCTTAAATCACTGCTCACAGTTAATTTATTTGTGTGTGTCATCATCACATTTCAGATACTTGTCCCAATTGCAAAGTGATTCTTAGCAGCCATAATGGCTACTTTGGTGAAACTGAGACAGGGAAACTAATGAAAAACTTAATAATAATACCTGATACCTTTTTTCAATAGCATTTATACTTTGCCAGTATAAGTTTTGAATTGCATCTTCATTAAGGCTTTCGTTGTTGTCTAAGGAGTTTCATTGTGATGTCAACATGCCAGAGACAGATCTATGGCAGTTACAGTACATTCTTCATTGCAGTTTGCAAAGTTGTTGTGCATTGTACACAGAATCACAGAAGAATGTATATAGATTTTAGTTAAAACATATAGTTTTGCTGATTTCCATTGTACACAGCATCACAAAGCAGTAATTTCCATATGTTCAGGTAAAGAAGGGATGTTGGCATTGCCAAAGAGAGAGAAGCTATTTAGATGCATTTTCATTTGATTCGTTATCTTGGTGTAGACTATGTAATAATTGTGTGTTAGACTGTTGGTAGTTATTTCTAAGGTTTAACTGCAAGTCTTGTTATCCTCATCTATGCTTATTCTCATTTCAGTGTGAATGATTATAAATCATTCAGTTTTTATCTTCAGACATCATCAATTTCTTACAATTTTTCAGACCATTGCTGAGGTACATTGTGGCACACTGATTTGTTTTGTGTAGTTTTTCAAGGGAGCACTGGAAAGAAGAGAAAAGATACTGCAAAGCCTGCAGACTTATATTACTCACCCAGTCTCGCCACATGGGTCATCACTGGTTTCACATCTGCTCTCAGTCAACTGAGCATTCTCCAGGTCATGCATGGAACTTTCATACCAGTAAACTCAGCCTCTTGAAATTAATAGGGGTGTCAAGGTTCTATAAAAAGCTGTTACACTGGAACCCTCCATTTTAGCTGCTGTAGTACACTGAATATGTGCACTGTTTGAATTTCTCATAGTAGTCATGAACTGATCATGAAATTGTTGGAATCGAGGCGCCTGCAACCTTTACAGTTTGTCCAGAGATGTGGCTGTCAGGAAACCAGTGTTTGTGACATGTTTCACTGTGGATGATGTGTTTTCTTATCATGGACAGACCTGTTCTAGAAGCGGGGGCATATTCTGGCGCAGATAAACTCGGGCCTTTGCTTGTTGTTTTGGCAACAAAAGAAGTAGCACCCCAATTTGTTGCAAACCACTTTCCTTGTTCCAACTTTCTTGCTGTATTGTTGCAATAATTCGTATGGTTGAGAGACTTCTCTAAAATAACTCAAAGATCTCAGGATATGTTTTAGCAGCTAGCTTCCCCATGTCACATAAAGTTTTGGTCATGTGGATTATGAGCACAGTTGGAGGCCACATACCTCAGCATTTTAAGGATTTAGTGTAAGTGCATTATCCCTGTAATATGCAGATGTAACAATAATGACTTTCATAAGCTTATCTTCATCCTCTTTAAATGTTGGATCTTTTAGGGAAAGTGCAAGGTCACTTGCATCAGGAAAATATCTGGCATAGTGGAGGACTGGCTGTTCGTACAATTATGCAGGATGAACAAACATCTATTAGGCGCACTACGAATGTAGTGGTGTGGACATGTTGGGAATGTGGATCTCACGGGGAGTGTGCAAGGGATCAGTCCCTGCAGACGCACTATCCTCTGTGCCCGCGGTGGCTCAGATGGATAGAGCGTCTGCCATGTAAGCAGGAGATCCCGGGTTCGAGTCCCGGTCGGGGCACACATTTTCAACATGTCCCCAATGAAGTACATCAACGCCTGTTTGCAGCTAGGGTGTCCATTTAATTATCATTTCATTTCTAGCAAAGCTGCATGGTCACCCACGGTAACTGTTCTTTCGGGAACAGATACTACCGTCATATATAGGATGAACAGTGTTAGTGGTAGCAGATCAGCCTGTGGTGAACCATGAGTCTGATTTCTTTATTTGCTTTTTCTGTCATCAAACCAAACATAGAATCATTTGCTACATAATACAGATTGAATTAGACCAGCCTACTCACAGTCTATGAAAGTTCAGTGTAGCATTGCAAGCAAGCTTAGTTGTTTGTAGCATTATATGCAGCTGACAGGTGTACTATTGCTGCACCAGTGGCTGGCTTGTTATGGAAACTTATGTAGTTGTGATCGCTATGTTAATAACCTGAATTAAGAAACTTCTGGATGTAAAACCAGGTTGCTGTGGTATTACTTGTGACTCATTGTGGAGTTGCATTCGTTAGAGTATTAATCAACATCTACAAACAACTGTGAGATGGATGGCAGTGGGTACTTTCTATAATAACAGTTATTTTGGGTGCTTCCCATTGCATTCACTTATTGAGCATGGTTAGAATGACTGCTGTAATTAGTCAAACATTCTCTTCACAGCACCAACAGGAGTGATAAGTAGGAGGCTGTAGTTTATTATTGGATCCCTCACTTAATGCAGCTTCTCTAAACTTGTAAGTAGGCTGTTGTGGGTTAGGTGCTGTCTGTTATCAAGTATCTTCCAGAGCAGGTTTTCTAGGATTTTCATGATGTTGCACTGTGACTCAAATAAACATGTGACCATTCCTGATCCCTCTTTTTTTGTATAAATTCAGTATCCCCCATTAGTCCTATTTAATACTGGCCCCACACACTTGAAGTGTTCTAGAATGGCTCACATGAGTGCTTTGTAAGCAATGTGATTTGTAGACTGACTGCATTTCCCCAGTATCCTATCAGTGAAGTGAAGTCTTCCATCTGGCTTAACTAGGTATGCGCCTGTGTTATCATTTCATTACATATCCCCCACAAATTATTATGCTCAAGTATTTTTAGGCCTTTACTGATTACATTTGTGAATCTATGACATTATAGGCACAGAATTGAGAGGTAGTTGGAAAAATCAAGCCGTCTCCAGAAAACTTGTTGTTCGTCCCTCTCTAACAATTCACCCCTCAAAGTGATACATTTTTTGCAGTGATGTACGACTTGATGGAGACCACAGTTGCAGGTGCCTACATTCTGGCTATTCCATCCCAAAACTTCTTGTCAGCATTCCAGAAATGCCTGCAGTGCAATAGGTTCCTAATGTGCAGTAAGAGGAAGTAGTCACAAAGTGTCAAATCAGGACAATATGGAGGTGAGACAGAATTTGATACTTGAAACATGCAGCCTTTGTGAGTGTCCTGAGCAGAATGAGCTGGGGTGGTTTCACGGGGCAAAACAACATGTTTGACAGATCCCTGTGACACTTTGTCTTGACAGCCTCTGGCAACCTCCTACACCATGCATATCACCCCCCCCCCCCCCTCTTTTTCACACACACACACACACACACACACACACACACACACACACACACACACACACACACAAGCCACTTGACATCACATTGCCTTGCCTGGTGATGGTTGGTCTTCTCCTTTTTCAGCTGTGGCAAATCTGTACGTCTCCACTGCTAGCTTTGCTTATTTGTCATGGAGAGACAGTGATACGACCAGAACCCGTCCACTGCGATCAGGCAGCTAAAGAAATCACCTGGGTCAGTCTAACACAGCTGCAACATTTCTGCTGCTGCCTCGATTTGGCAGCCTTTCTGAATAAGCGTTAGCAGTCACGGATTGCAGATGGGAGCTACCTTTGTCATGTAAAAAGTGTTGTCCAAGATGTTGAAAATGAATTTTTTGCTTTTCCCACTACACCTCTATTGTGATAGACCTCCACTTCTCTTGCGATTCCTGGTTCTTCACAATGAGATGATCTGACACTTGTTTCTTCGTCATTTAGACTCAGTTACCAACACTGGAAGCATATGTGCCACCTAACCACTGTGCTGTTGGACAGTGCAGTGTTGCCCTATACTTGCCATTGAGCTGCCTTCATCGTAGATCCTCTACAGGAGCCATGAGGCAAAGAACGAGAGATTAAGGTATATACAGAGGGACATAAACAAGTCTTTTTCCTTCACTCAGTATGTGAATGAAACGGGCAATAATATCAATGATGTTGTCACGATGAATCTTTTTCCTGCATTGTACTATAACTTGCAGTATATGCATGTAGATATAGTAGATTGCATGCTTGGAGTCAACATGCACCCGCAATCTCCAGATGAATATTGTGTAACTGTTTCACCCAAAGAGGAAAAGATTAACTTATCATTATTCATCGATGTAAACTACACAGAATTCGAAGTAGGGAAACTGTTAAATAGAATTCTCATAGTAGTGACTTTTTGGTGACCAAAGTAAGAAAATTTCTCCTTGGGATTACCTGTCACAGGAACATTTTGTACGGATTTATGCAGTGAAAGTATCATTCTTACACATACCATGCACAGTGGAAGAAGTGTAGTAAAATTCCTCAGAGTCCTTTCACAATAACTCCACAAGAGAGATTGGATGTTTGGAGAGCTGTCTAGCACGTGTAGTACTGCCCTCACCAACAGACATATGGTCTACATCTGCATCAATACTAAGCGAATCCCTCTGAATAGCGAGGTAGGAGTGCTTTTTATTAAACCACATATTAGATTTATCTGCACAGTCTCTGTGCAGTGGACTGAACAATATTCATTGTTTCTGTCCTGAAAGATGGATTCTGAAATTTTTTCAGGAAGTTCTCGGTGTATGTACAGCATCTTTTGCCAGTTAAGATTTTTCAAAATTTCTGATGCTCTCTCTTCAGTCAAACAGCCCTGTATCCATTCGTACAGCCCTTCTTTGTATCATCATAATCATCATTGTAGTCATAATTGTAGGCATTGGCGTGCTAATGTTGTTCATCTTCCATGAGAATCATTGTCCTCCATGAATTTGCGAGTACCTGTAAAGACCAGTTGTGGAACTATATTTTTTATTACAGTGAGGGCACGTCCTGTCCATGATAACCATGCGTTGCTGCAGATTGTTGGTCATGAGATATTCCTTGTGCCAATGGCCTTGCCACAATGGTACCTCTGGTTCCTGTCAGATCACCACAGTTAAGCACTGTTGGACTTGGCTAGCACTTGAATGGGTGACCATTTTGGTCTGACAAGCACCGTTAGAAAGTGGGGTGCCCTCGGCCCTTGTGAGGCCAATTGATAGACAAGTAGTGGCTGCTATCATGAAAGCTGATAATGTCCGAGAGAGCGGTGTGCTAACCACGTGCCCCTCCATATCTGCATCTGGTGTCACCTATTGGCTGAGGAGACATGGCAGTCAGTTGATACCATTGAGCCTTCTGATGCCTGTTTGAAGGAAGTTTGAGTTTTTGATATATTCATGCTCCTTCTTGTGGTTCAACTTGTCCGATATTAGTCTTCAGCTTGTTATTCAAATTATTGTGAGCCATCGTAAACAGTCCGGCACCGTGTTTGACAGTGGGAGGCAACAGTTTCCCAATTACCACTGTCAGTTTAGCATTTTTTAAAGTGTGACTTCACAATGTCTTTGTATCATGTCAGTTCTCCACTTTGATTTTGTTGTCTTTGTTTGAGTTAGGAATACACTGCTTGTTTCGGTATATGTCTATTAGGAATGCAGGAAATAATCGAAGTTGTTGTTTACCGATGATGGCCTACATGTTAGTAGTATCTGAATCCTCCAGGATACTGTTGTTGGTACGCCTGTCTTGCCATTTCACTGTCAGTGTTCTCCTGAGGCACTGCTGATGATGTTTCTGGAGAAGCTTCAGATGTCTTCTATTGATGATCCAGGCCTCTCATCCCTAGCTGAGAATTGTTATAATTATGGTCTGGCAAGGAGCTGAGTCTGAGTGTTGAGGTGATGGTTGTCGAAGACTCTGTGCCGCAAATGGCCATGAACTGTGCTAGCACATCTTGTGTGTCAATATTTGGTTTATTGGTTCAGTTGAGAGATGACTCCCAAGGTATTCAGTAGAGGTTTATGCATAATTTGTGTTTTCTCAATGTTGACATCTATTCCGATCCTCATGTGTCAGATTACGGGTGGTTCAAGTTGCTAAGTTATAAATTTATTGGTTTATTTCGTCCGCGTTAGGTGTATCCTCCGGAAGCGTTGGTCAAGTCGGATGACCTTTTCCAGCCCCCTTCCCCATCCAGGGTGAGCAGAGTGGATCCTAAACAGGGCTTCTTGGTTTGAAGTGTCTGCGGCCTGCCCTAGAAGCACATACTCGACGCCTAAGTGCCGGCTTGTTGATGCAGCCGTACAAAAAAATGGTTCAAATGGCCCTGAGCGCTATGGGACTTAACTTCTAAGGTCATCAGTCCCGTAGAACTTAGAACTAATTAAACCTAACTAACCTAAGGACATCCACACATCCATGCCAGACGCAGGATTCGAACCTGCTATCGTAGCGGTCGCGCGGTTCCAGACTGTAGCGCCTAGAACCGCTCGGCCACCTCGGCCGGCTGCAGTCGTGCAAAAATAGTTGTTAGTTCCAATGGACCGCGCCTGTGCGTGAATTCTTTTTACGTGGGATTGCCGCTGCACGTCAGCGGTCACACGATGCTTGGCAGTCACAGAGTCTGGCTCCAGTGGCACAGAGACTACGACGACTGGAGGCTCCACGGCCGTTGCAGCCTTCTTCCGCCTTCATGGCTTCTAAAGCAGTGAACCGCCGGTTATCAGGTAGCTGCCCAGTGTGCTCCGGGATGTTATCTCCTTCCGAGACTACGTAAAGTTGCCTTTCCCGATAGGTTAGCTGATCACAACTGATGTCTATCAGTGAATCGGAGTTGGCAATTTCCTTCGCCTCCAGCTGAGTCTCCGCTGTCGTTCCACTTTATGTCTCTACATATTGTTACTATGACGTAACTGGCCATAGTTGTGGCTTATTAACCCGTTAGTGAAAGGACGCCACAGTTCAAGTCATGCGGCGCACGCAATTCCGGCAGTGCAGTATTTAACCCTAAGTAGATTATCTAGTGATTAAATCTGGCGAGACTTTTGCATTAGCTAATTGCATCGCGTTAGCTGCGATGAGCGTGTTAGGCCCATACGGATATGTTTATTATTTTTATATTATTTTGTAAGGGCGCTTCCATTTTCATTAGTGCTCCGTAAATCTGAAGCATTAGCACGCAGTATCAACAATGGTTCTCGCGCTATACTGGCCAAATAGTGTCGATAATATTCAGTAGCCTGCGTTTGCAACTAAAGGCGTGTCGATGTTTATCTCTGTTTCGAGCCTGCCATCACTTAAATTGCCGACAGCAGAATAAGAAACCGAATACCAGGAACTTTTTTTTGTTGTTGTTGAATTAGATTAGTTATCCGGACAGATGGTCTGTCGACAATAAGTTGGCCGAGACAAATAAAACCGCGACAAGTGAAAAAAATCTTAACAAATATAAATGAAACTAACGTACATAAGTCTGTGTACTGCAGTATCGAGATGTTACACTAATAGCCATTAAAATTGCTACACCAAGAAGAAATGCAGATGATAAACGGATATTCATTGGACATATATATTATACTAGAACTTACGTGTGATTACATTTTCACGCAATTTGGGTGCATAGATCCTGAGAAATCAGTACCCAGAAAAACCACCTCTGGCGTTAATAACGGCCTTGATACGCCTGGGCATTGAGTCAGACAGAGCTTGGATGGTGTGTACAGGTACAGCTGCCCATGCAGCTTCGACACAGTACCACAGTTCATCAAGAGTAGTGACTGGCGTACTGTGACGAGCCAGTTGCTCGGCCACCATTGACCAGACGTTTTCAATTGCTTAGAGATCTGGAGAATGTGCTGGCCAGGGCAGCAGTCGAATATTTTCTGTTTCCAGAAAGGCCCGTACAGGACCTGCAACATGCGGTCGTGCATTATCCTGCTGAAATGTAGGGTTTCGCAGGGATCGAATGAAGGGTAGAGCCACGGGTCGTAACACATCTGAAATGTAACGTCCACTGTTCAAATTCCCGTCAGTGCGAACAAGAGGTGACCGAGACGTGAAACCAATGGCACCCCATACCATCACGCCAGGTGATATGCCAGTATGTCGATGACGAATACACGCTTCCAATGTGCGTTCACCGCGATGTCGCCAAACACGGATGCGACCATCATGATGCTGTAAACAGAACCTGGATTCATCCGAAAAAATGACATTTCGCCATTCGTGCCGCCATACCATCACGCCAGGTGATATGCCAGTATGTCGATGACGAATACACGCTTCCAATGGGCGTTCACCGCGATGTCGCCAAACACGGATGCGACCATCATGATGCTGTAAACAGAACCTGGATTCATCCGAAAAAATGACATTTTGCCATTCGTGCACCCAGGTTCGTCGTTGAGTACACCATCGCAGGCGCTCCTGTCTGTGATGCAGCGTCAAGGGTAACCGCAGCCACGGTCTCCGAGCTCATAGTCCATGCTGCTGCAAACGTCGTCGAACTGTTCGTGCAGATGGTTGTTGTCTTGCAAACGTCCCCATCTGTTGACTCAGGGATCGAGACGTGGCTGCACGATCCGTTACAGCCATGCGGATAAGATGCCTCTCATCTCGACTGCTAGTGATACGAGGCCGTTGGGATCCAGCACGGCGTTCCGTATAACCCTCCTGAACCCACCGATTGCATATTCTGCCAACAGTCATTGGATCTCGACCAACGCGAGCAGAAATGTAGCGATACGATAAACCGCAATCGCGATAGGCTAGAATCCGATCTTTATCAAAGTCGGAAACGTGATGGTACGCATTTCTCCTCGTTAACGAGGCATCACAACAACGTTTCACCCGGCAACGCCGGTCAACTGCTGTTTGTGTATGAGAAATCTGTTGGATACTTTCCTCACGTCAGCACGTTGTAGGTGTCGCCACCGGCGCCAACCTTGTGTGAATGCTCTGAAAAGCTAATCTTTTGCATATCACAGCATCTTCTTGCTGAAGGTTAAATTTCGCGTATGTAGCACGTCATCTTCGTGGTTTAGCAATTTTAATGGCCAGTAGTGTATGTTCGTGGCCTGAAACGCGCAGTTTCACTACTAGTTTGGCCGCCCACAACTGCCTCGCGGCGCAGTGCACGTGATTAGTGAATGTTAACTAAGTTTCACTCAAATCTATTCATTTCCAATCAGTCGAATTTCTCCACACACAGAAAAATTTCCGGACAATTGTATTAAAAAAACCTCGGACGCCTTCGAGACAGAACTCCGAACGTTTGGCAACCCTATGGGGGCCAATAGACGTACGAAGGACATTCAATAAATAACACAACACTTTTTTCTGAAAGCAAGTTCGTTTTATTTGGGATTTCAGTAGACCATATTACTCCCCGTTCTTCTGGCTACAGAACCCTATTTTTCAACATAACCCCCGTTCAGTGCCACCTAACTGGGACGGCCTTTTTGCCCACATGGTACCACTCCACTGGTCGACGTCTTGCTGCATCCATAACCTCCGCATTATCCACATACTGCTTCACACGGAGTGCATCCTTCATTGCACAGAAGGCCCTTCGCTGCTCTTCATCCGCTTCTGTTACGCGGCCGGCTACGGTGGCCGAGCGGTTTCAGGCGCTTCAGTCGGGAACCGATCGATTTCTACGGTCACAGGTTCGAATCCTGCCTCGGACATGGATGTGTGTGATGTCCTTAGCTAAGTTAGGTTTAAGTAGTTCTATGTCTAGGAGACCGATGACACCAGATTTTAAGGCCCATAGTGCTTAGAGCTATTTGAACCCTTTTTTTCAGTTATTATGTCTTGTCCCATTTTACTTTGTTCAGAATATGTCCCGCCACCCTGTCTCCTCAAGCTTCGCTTAGAATGGTGGTTGGAACATGAAAACTTGCTCCCGCGGACGCAAAATGGCTTCCATAAGGGCAGAAGTACTTATGATGTATCGCCTCGCTTGCGATGGACATTGAAAACACGTTCTGCACAAAAGGGTATTTTACGGCCTATTTCTTAACTTTTCCAGGTCGTACGACATTGTCCTGATACCTGAACTTATCAACAAATTGGAACTGCTGCATCTCCCGGTGGTGATTTTACAGATTATATACAGTTTGCTTGTTTGCCGTACCGTCTATGTCAGCGGTCAGAACAACGTGTTGCATGGGCCCGGTCTGGTGTCTCGTGACCTCCCGCAGGGCGCGATGCTGATCCCTGAGAAAACGCCCCAGATCGCGAGCGACGTTGGTCTCCTTTCGGAAATCGGACGGCAGGTATGCCACTTGGACTGTATGTTGCCGATCTAGAGACTTTGCTCAGCCCCACCGTCAAAGTCTTAGGTGACACGCCTACGGCTCATCGACGCATTTGAAATATTGGCCGCATGGGAGCTCAAAAATGGACTCATCTTGTCACTTGACAAATCAGTTGTTCTGATTGTCTCGAGGAAACAGCGTAATAATTTCTCATCCGAACTTCATTTTGGCTCGTACATATTTCCTGTTCGGGCACTTGTTAAGTTCCTTGGCGTCTGCTTCGACGGCAATCTCACGTGGACGCGACATGTTGCGTACCTTATCGACAAGGTGGATAACACTATGAATATCTTGCGTATGCTTGCCCGAGTATGTTGGGGAGCGGGACCGATTATGCTTTTGACAGTGTATAAGGTTTCGATCTGTTCTGTCGTAGATTATGGTTACATTGTCTACGGCTCTGGACGCCATCAACTTTGCGCAAGCTCGATGTCATCCGTTATTGAATGATTCGTCTTGTCCTCGGAGCCATGAAATCAACGCCCCCTCTAGTGGTCCGTAATGACGTTGTCTATAAGACGTCATATGCCTGATATTTTTCTTCGATATCTGATTGGGCCTCTCTGTCGTCTCATGGACGACAACTGACCAGACCTCCTTAACTAGTTCGCAGCTATGAGACATGGCGCTATTTCTTTCCACTAGTTTTACAGGACACAAAACTCCCCTGTTTTCGTTTTTCGTGTCGTCTGTACTTCACTGCAACTCCGGTGGCATAACTGCCGCGAACATACGCCACTCGCGATCTGGAGCATTTTCTCAGCGTACAATCACCGCAGTACGCTCACATCTATCCGGACGGTTTTAAATCTGAGGCGGGTATAGGATACGCCTTCTTTTGCCCTTCTAGTGGAGCCTACCAAATGTTTGCGCGTTCACTCGAATCTTCTGTCTACAGGGCGGAGCTATTGACCATCAAGGAAGATATTCATTATGATGCACGGACATTCAATTTCGTCCTGATACATACGAACTCTTAAAGTGTGCCGCAGAAATTGCAACGTCTCGCGTTTGTTAAATAGACCAAGAGGTATGTTCTGGACGTCGTGGCGGCCACAAGATACCCGCAAACGTTGGGCATTGCCGTTCAATTACTCTGGATTAAAGGACATCAAGGCATTCTTCATAACGGCACTGTTGACCGCCTTGCCAAGAGGAGTATTACAGAAGGCCAGTTACGCCCATACCACCCGGCTGCTACGGTCGCAGGTTCGAATCCTGCCTCAGGCTTGGATGTGTGTGGTGTCCTTAGGTTAGTTAGCTTTAAGTAGTTCAAGTCTAGAGGACTGATGACCTCAGAGGTCCCATGGTGCTTAGAGCCATTTTGAAGTTGCGCCCAACGCCGATCCCTTATACCCTTCGACGACACGGAAGGCTGCTTATCACGCTTGGAACTTTGAGTGACATGTCTGTATGCTCTCTAAGGACGGCCACCTGGTGGCTATACAACTGAACATCTCTTCTCGACGATGGTTGGCCTCAGTGCAGCTTCGTAGACATCATGTGACTTCTGACATTTTCTTGAGGCTGGGACACGGGCGTTACTCCCCGCACCTACATCGGTTGAAGATTATTTCGTCTGGATACTGCAGATCTTAACCACATCATATTGCCGTGTTCCAAGTACACTGCTGCACAGTCAGACTTGTATAAGAAATTGATTGCGAGGGGTTACCCCCTCCCTCCAAGTGTTCCTGTTTTACTCCACTGTTTTGATAAATTTGACCATTTGAAAGCCACCAGCTTCCAGATTTAATATATTCATTTTCTCTTGGCATCAACCCGGTTCATAATCGGGTCCGTAATTTTGTGCTTTAATTTTAATACAGAGCTCTGTTTATACATTACAGTTTCATTATTGCTCATTTGTACATTTTTATACCGCTGTTCTACTGGCACTGTTATTCGTATCGGTCCGCAGCTCGTGGTCTTGCGGTAGCGTTCTCGCTTCCCGCGCGCGGGGTACCGGGTTCGATTCCCGGCGGGGTCAGGGGTTTTTCCTGCCTCGTGATGAGTAGTGTTGTTGTGTCTTCATCATCCTCATTCCGGTTGGAGGAAGGCAATGGCAAACCACCTCCACTAGGACCTTGCCTAGTACAGCGGTGCGGGTCTCCCGCATTGTCCCATACGCTCCTCGGAGTATGGGACCTCTTCATCATCATTCATATCGTTGGTTATATTGTGTTTGCCATTTTTTGTTTTTATGTTTGTGTGTGCGTGTGTGTGTGTGTGTGTGTGTGTGTGTGTGTATGCTACACTTACCAAATTGTTACGAGATGTTATTTGCAATTCTGTCAGTCATCTGTTGTTGTAGGTATTGTATGATGTACGGTGTTTGCTCTTTTATGTTTTGTCTTTTACTATAAGGGCATATGCATGATTTTCATAATGGTGCTGCATGGTTCTGTTCGTAATTCTGCTCCAGTGTCATTGTCATCACAGTCGCGGGCTGTCTGGTGTTCGTGTAACTGCGCTTTTGCTTTACTTTAAGAGTGTGTCTGTATGCTAACTTTGTAACTGCGTACTATTCTGCTTTTTTGCGATTATGTTTCTTAGGCATTTCATAGCAATTGTTGGCTGTATGGTCCTTGTAATCCAAAGCCAAAATAAAGAAATAAAAAAAAAATAAAAAAGTGAACAGCTGAGGAAAAGTAAGGTAAGCAGCTTATGAAAAAGCACGTCCTCAGGACCAGAGTCTCGTAGAGCGGAGTCTCCCATGACACACTGGCCCCACAACCGGCGTTATGGTGTGGAAGTGCTATAAGCTACAACTCCCGCACACCTTTGGTGTTTTTTGAGGGGACACTAACGATTGCTCGGTACGTGCAGAATGTTGTTAGCTATTCTTTTGGCGTCCTTGAAACAGGAAGAGAATGTATTGTTCCAACAGGATAACGTTCGCTACCACACTGCTAATGAAACGCAACGTGCGGTGCAGGACGTGCAGCAACTTCGCTGGCCAGCACGGTGTGCGGACATGTCTCCAGTGGAGCACGTGTGGCACATGGTGGGACGAGAAGCTACTCGTGCGACTCGTCAACCAACAACTCATACAGAAATACTAAAATAGGTATCAGGGGACAGTATTCACCGTCTTTACTATCGACTGGATGGCTCAAATGGCTCTGAGAACTATGGGACTTATCTGAGGTCATCAGTCCCCTAGAACTCAGAACTACTTAAACCTAACTAACCTAAGGACATCACGCACGTCCATGCCTGAGGCAGGATTCGAACCTGCGACCGTAGCGGTCGCGCGGTTCCCGACTGAAGCTCGACTGGATGCCCGTGGAGGTTACACCACGTACTAATATTGGTGCTTCGACTTGGGTCGATACCTGATACCTTAGAACCTCTTGTGCTACTGATACCGAAATGTAATCATTTCACGTACTCCGTATGCACTGTTACAACAATATATGTTTCAAATACACCAGGAGGTGGAATAACACAGGTCTGCAAAAAAAAAATTTTGTCAGCTGCATGAGATATTTTTACTGAATGCGCTGATTTCAGAAGTGATGTCAGTTTTTTTTCTATCACATCAAGTTTTTTTGCAAATTCAAACACAAAAAATTGGTAAAAGAACTCGTTTATTCAAAATGATCAAACATAATATTTTTTTCAACGAATGAAACATTGAGACATATACTAACAATATTATACTTATTCATGTTTTTTTATGAAACCTTTTCTTCTTTTCCTTGAGACTTCGCCGAGTCCTTTTCCGATTTCCATCTTTAGTTTCCCGCTTAAGCATCCAACAGTAGTCAGCAAGCATAGTGACATCGCATCTTCCTTGGTACCGTCTCTCGATATCACGGACTTCCTGGTGGAACCGCTCCCCGTGTTCTTCACTATAAGCTCCCAGGTTTTCCGGAAAACCGTCTATGTGGGAGTGTAAAAAATGGACATTCAAGCTCATATTGCATCCTTGAGCTTCGTATGCTTCTAGCATCCGTTGAACAATGGTTTTTTAGTCGAGATCTTTACTATTCCTCAAAATCTTGCGCACGACATCCTTGAATGATACCCAAGCTTCTTTTTCCTACTCATTCATACTTTCCACCGAGAGGGTGTCGGTTAAAGGTTTTCTTATCCCGGGGCCAGTGAAAACTCCCACTTTCAACTTTGCTTCTGACAGCTTCGAGAATTTTGCACATAGATATTTAAAACAGTCCTCATCCTTTTGCAGCGATTTTACAAACTGTTTCATCAACCCCAATTTGATATGGAGAGGGGGCAACAAAACCTTTTCTGGTTGTACCAAAGTAGTATTGATAACATTTTTCTCTCCAGGTTTTAAAGTTTCTCGAGGTGGCAAATCACTTTTAGTCCAGTGCTGTTCTCTGGCTTTACTATCACACAAGCATAAGAAGCATCGATATTTAGTATAGCCTGCCTGCTGACCCAAAAGCATCGTGAGTATTTTGAATCCCAACAAACCATTCATTGATGGTCCTGATATTTGATTTTTTCCTGGCTAATTACCAAATCGTTATAGTTTTCGTCCATATGCACAGAATGTCCCATCGGAAGCGATGCAAATTAATTTCCATTGTGGAATAATACTACTTTAAGACTAGTTTTGGATGAATCAATGAATAGGCGCCATTCAGATGAGTCATACATATCAAAGCAATGCATGAGTCCTTCCACATCATTGCAAAAAACTAAATTTCCTTCTTTTGAGAAAAACTGGGTAAATTCTTTTTCTCGGTGTCTGTACCATGAAAATGAAGTGCCAGATGATAAAAGATTTTTATTTTTTAATCTTGAACCTAACAGTTCGGCTGCATCTTTTGAAAGACCTAAATCTCTTACTAGATTATTGAGCTCACTTTGAGAAAATAGTTGAGGCTTTTCATCTTCGTCTGAAGAAAAAACTCTGCTTGATTCACCCTGAGGAGATAATGTAACTTTGTCCTCCAACTCACTCGGGTATTCATAAAAATTGGAAGGTGCCAGTGGGATAGGTATTTCAGAGCTATGGGGCATTGGACGTATAGCTGAGTCAAGGTTAAGATAACTTATGCTTCTTTCGTTTTTTGAATTGAATCCCTTTACGTCAACTGAAGTAGCAATCAGTGGTATTGTTTTTCTGCTCACACCATATCCTAGGAATCCCAAATCGAAATGCATTCTTCTTACCCTTAAATGACAAACGAAGATCTTCTTCACATCTCCTTCACACCAGACTGATTTCATTCAAAAGAATGAATGATCAGTCCGAGCAACTGAAGATGTTTTCATTCGGTTGTTGCCATTACTACGCCTCCGAGTGCCCTGGTCTAGCACCGAGTGAGTTCAGGCTTTTCCCCAACTGAAAAGGGACCAGATTTCAGAACAGGGAAGACAATGGAGCAGCTGCCTACTATACCAAAAGAGGCTTTCCAGGGAAGCTTCCGACAGTGGCAGCAGCGTTGAGAGAGGTGTGTAGAAGTTGAAGGGGCTCCTTCGAAGGCGACTAGTGTCAAACCATTGTGTGCGAATAGAGATTGATTTTATAAATAAAAGTAGGATACTTTCTGTACAGCCCTCTTATTATGCCAGTTAGATGCGTGAAAACCCGAAACGCGTCTCGACACAAATGAAGCTGTATAAAAGAACTGCCAGATTGTCGTATTTCCTCAAGTAAAGGAAGCTTCAGTCATGTGAGTGCACCTAATTTCTGTAATTGTGTCGCTGCAGTCATTGCGCTGGTTGCATTTATCTACGTGCAGTGTGAGCTCTTTGCCGTCGTGTATTCCGGGGAATCGGTGTTGGATGCGCCGCCAGACAGACAGAGCGTTGCGGCCATCAGCGGCAGCGGAATGTTTGAAAGCTTTTAGGTAATTGCCCGGTTTCTGCGGAACTGAAAAGCCGCCGCTCGAGACACATTCGTTGTGTCGAGAGAGAAAGAGCCCGCGGAAGAGGCGGCGCATTACGTCGCCGCTCCCCAGCCGCCCTTGCAGTCTCGGGCGAAAGACGCGGACCTCGGCGTTCCCGGCCTGTCTGTTGCACGCCAGGGCGACCGCCGCTTGTGCGCCGTAGTATCGTGTGATTTTCTGAAGGCTTACGGCGTCCGGCGTGTGCACTATTTCCTGCACTCCCGATATTGCCCTTCTGTTGTGTGTCAGTACGTAATATACACTACTGGCTATTAAAATTGCTACACCACGAAGATGACGTGCTACAGACGCGAAATATAACCGACAGGAAGAAGATGCTGTGATATGCAAATGATTAGCTTTTCAGAGCATTCACACAAGGTTGGCGCCGGTGGCGACACATACAACGTGTTGACATGAGGAAAGTTTCCAACCGATTTCTCATACACAAACAGCAGTTGACCGGCGTTGCGTGGTGAAACGTTGTAAGGAGCAAAAATGCGTACCATCACTTTTCCGACTTTGATTAAGGTCGGATTGTAGCCTATCGCGATTGCGGTTTATCGTATCGCGACATTGCTGCTTGCGTTGGTCGAGATCCAATTACTGTTAGCAGAATATGGAATCGGTGGGTTCAAGAGGGTAATGCGGAACGCCGTGCTGGATCCCAACGGCCTCGTATCACTAGCAGTCGAGATGACAGGCATCTTATCCGCATGGCTGTAACGTATCGCGCAGCCACATCTCGATCCCTGAGTCAACAGATGGGAACGTTTGCAAGACAACAACCATCTGCACGAACAGTTCGACGACGTTTGCAGCAGCATGGACTATCAGCTCGGAGACCATGGCTGCGGTTACCCTTGGCGCTGCATCACAGGCAGTAGCACCTGCGATGGTGTACTCAACGACGAACCTGGGTGCACGAATGGCAAAATGTCATTTTTTCGGATGAATCCAGGTTCTGTTTACAGCATCATGATGGTCGCATCCGTGTTTGGTGACATCGCGGTGAACGCACATTGGAAGCGTGTATTCGTCATCGCCATAGTGGTGCATCACCCGGCATGATGGTATGGGGTGCCATTGGTTACACGTCTCGGTCACCTCTTGTTCGCATTGACGGCACTTTGAACAGTGGACGTTATATTTCAGATGTGTTACGACCCGTGGCACTACCCTTCATTCGATCTCTGCGAAACCCTACATTTCTGCAGGATAATGCACGACCGAACGTTGCAGGTCCTATACGAGCCTTTCTGGATACAGAAAATGTGCGACTGCTGCCCTGGCCAGCACATTTTCCAGATCTCTCACTAATTGAAAACGTCTGGTCAATGGTGGCCGGGCCGCCCGGTGTGGCCGAGCGGTTCTAGGCGCCTCAGTCTGGAACCGCGCGTCCGCTACGGTCGCAGGTTCGAATCCTGCCTCAGGCATGGATGTGGGTGATGTCCTTAGGTTAGTTCGGTTTAAGTAGTTCTAAGTTCTAGGGGACTGATGACCTCAGATGTTAAGTCCCATAGTGCTCAGAGCCATTTGAACCATTTGAATGGTGGCCGAGCATCTGGCTCGTCACAATACGCCAGTCACTACTCTTGATGAACTGTGGTATCGTGTTAAAGCTGCATGGGCAGCTGTACCTGTACACGCCATCCAAGCTCTGTTTGACTCAATGCCCAGGCGTATCAAGGCCGTTATTACGGCCAGAGGTGGTTGTTCTGGGTACTGATTTCTCAGGATCTATGCACCCAAATTGCGTGAAAATGTAATCACATGTCAGTTCTAGTATAATATATTTGTCCAATGAATACCCGTTTATCATCTGCATTTCTTCTTGGTGTAGAAATTTTAATGGCCAGTATTGTAGTTATCGGAAGAAACGATTTCCCGGATATAAAAAAATAAGCACACATTTGGTGAAAAAATATTAAGTGAAATGTGTGTTGCCGTTTATTTGCCATGTAAAAATGTTGCGATTAGTCGGAGTGCTTTAAAAATTTTTGTGATGATTTTGTGGCGATACCGGCGGTGGGGGCTGTTCGGTACGTTACGTCCTTCTTAGTTTATTGTCGTTAGCTTTTTGCCCACAGCTTCACACATTCGCATATGTCGTATATTTCCCCCCCCCCTCCCCCCCCCCCCCTCTCTCTCTCTCTCTCTCTCTCTCTCTCTCTCTCTCTCACACACACACACACACACACACACACACACAGAGAGAGAGAGAGAGAGAGAGAGAGAGAGAGAGAGAGAGAGAGAGAGATATCGTGTCCCAGGAGGAATGGTAAATTCTGTGGGATGTGACAGAAACGATCATTTGGAGCAAAAAAATGTTGATGCGGACGTGTGCTGTATTCTGAACGGTTTCAGAGGCAGAACACATGTAATTTACATTATTGTTCTTTATTTTGTATACCTCGTGTACAAATGTACAACAACCAGTAAACATTACAGCACACGTTTTAAAAATGAACAGAAAGTCTCCGTGTGTTGGTAGTAGGACCACTCTGCACCATTTCAAAACTGTCTCACTGTTCCTGCACAGATTGTTGAACTGCACTTTGAGAAGAGAAAGGGGAACTTGGAAGAACACGCCGGTACACAATGTGCGATCGGGAATTCGAAGTGTCGGAAAGCACCAATGGTATTCTTCGACAGCAGCATTGCAGAAGTCGTAGACATACACTACATCTGCATATTCCTCATTACTGTAGATGTGTGGCGTTTTAGCCAGCGCGTATACTCTGATACCCTCTCAGTCTCTCGCACTACTTATCTCACAACACACCAATCACAACGGAGCGTTTAACGGGATGTTTTAAGCGCAAAAAGACAGACTGGAGAAAGAAGCTCAAAGCAATGAGCTAGGTTGCACGAGAATAAAACGTCAAAAACGTTGGATGGGTAATACACATAGGGCGCGGTCCTACCCCAAAAACATATGCCCTGTTCCATTCGGAATACGGCATATGTCCATTGGAACTTTTTGCTTCAAATGAGCGTTCCTTTTCATACCGTTGAACATTGACCATTCCTTCTAGAACACCCTGTAAATATGCATAATATTTCACATACGAGTGTATTTAACGATTTCACACATATTTGGACAAACAGTTCATCTGTATATGTAATGATTTTCGCCCTGCAGATTCATCTGAATCCTGAAGAAATGTGTGAACAGTGGATGAGTTTTTTAAGTGTGAAAATGGAATAAACACATTTTACGTTTGTGGGGGAAAGTATTTCATATCATTTCTTCACATTCACTCAAATACCGTCTTTTTTTTTTTTTTTTTAATTTTTGTCCGTGTCATTGAGCAAGACAAACTAGAGACAGATGGTGCATCAGACTTTTTAGAGTACTCCAAGCCAAATGTGTACAGGAAAGAAATGTCAACACCTGATGCCACCCTTACTCCCGCCCACCCCTTGTGGTAGTAGGGATATCTTACTACAACAGTATTGTTATGCAAACAGTGTGTCGTGTATATATCAAATTTGGTTTAAATTGCTCCAAGCGTTCCTGTCTCACGCTTTTATCTCGCACCATTTAACCCGTACCCTAATCCGTAGGGGCGCTCGTGGTGCCTTACTGTCACAGTAATTTTTTGCCAGATAGCATGCCAAGTTTGGTAGAAATTCCTTCAGATGCTACAGAGATTTTCTGATACGGTTCTGCTGTCTCGCCACTCCTAGCTGTGAAACATCAACGGGACTGGTTTCCAGAATGAGATTTTCACTCTGCAGCGGAGTGTGTGCTGATATGAAACTTCCTGGCAGGAGTGGATACATCATCCAGGCTGTGGCTAAGTCATGTCTCTGCAATATCCTTCCTTTCAGGAGTGCTAGTTCTGCAAGATTCGCAGGAGAGCATCTATAAAGTCTGGAAGGTAGAAGACGAGGTAATTGCAGAAGTAAAGCTGTGAGGGCGAGGCTTGAGTCGTGCTTGGGTAGCTCAGTTGGTAGAGCACTTGCCCGCGAAAGGCAAAGGTCCCGAGTTCGAGTCTCGGTCCGGCACACAGTTTTAATCTGCCAGGAAGTTTCATCAACGGGACTGTTTCCAATGAGCCTAGTGTCAAATTACAGTGTGGATGGTGCACGCTACACTGAACAGATGTGTCGGGGTAGCCAAAGAACATTAGAACTTGATTACACAGTGTCTTACGCAAGTACAACTGAAGGAACAGCTTCCGAAGTAATACAACTAAAGATCGTCCTGATTTGAGAACAACAGTTTCTGCCTTTCAAAGCTGAGTGTATTGTTTGTCCTAGTAGAGCAACAGGTACGTAGGCAAAGTCCGTGGATGATCCACTAGCGATGCCGCGGAAGGTTGGACGCGGTGTGCGAGGACTTCAGGTCCGATTGACGTACCCACTCTGTTTGTGGGACTGCTTGCGCCGTAGGCTCTCCGCCCAGTGAATCGTAGCTGGCGACTCCCTATGTTGGCTGACAGGGGAATGGATGGGGGCGCCCTGTAAGGCCTTCCTGCGGAGGAATACCCGGAAATATTTCCAGTGCCACGTGGCGAGTGCTGCCGTGGAGTTACAAGCGCCTAGGAGGGACGGGACGGCAACCCCGACACACTGCTACAAGGCGCCAGGCGCCGATACCACATTCGCCTTTCCTACGGAGGAGACGGCCGACCCATCTCGCTGTATAGTCGGCGGCCGCCCAGCATACAGCAACTAGCGACACCAGAAACTGGATTCGATGCTGATGTGTGTCGTTATCGAACATTTTTACACTGCAGAACACTGATTTTTATTCTTTATGTGCCACGTTCTTAGCGCGTACTTGCTGTACATCAGCAAGCACTTCACGTAGTGTCACAGCAGATAATCATCTATATTACACTTCCCTGTGATTTTTCAAGTGTAATTGCAGATACGCTGACTTATAACTAGGTCTTATCATCTGGAACGTCAGTTTTTTAAATCGCAGAATGCACTCCCACACTGCCCCCCGCCCCCCCCCCCCCCCCCCCGTCCACCCCCGCATTTTAATTTCCGCACGTGTTTGAACTCTCAGATAATCTCTGGCCTCATATTTAAATATTTTCCATTTTCCCTGTCGGTTCAATTCTTATGTCTTGCCCCATTTTACTTCACTTTGTTCAGAATATGTCCCGCCACCCTGTTATCTGCTTGGGAATGGCAACTCTACAAAAGAACGCTGTTGTGGGTAGCCCTTGCACCTACCCAGGCGGCAACCAACAATACAGCTGAGGGTAGCGGTCACATAACTCGTAGGCGCCAGCCAGACGGCATCGCAGGCGCCGCCGATAGAGGTCGCTGGCTCCGCGTACATCGAAGTAGTGCCTACGAATCCTGGCGCCAGCCTGTGTTTACGCCGGCGCTCGAGCTACGCTGAGCTGTTCACTCCGAGTGGTCTTCCTGAACCAGTCGCCTTCTAGCAACCTGAAATTCGCTCTGGACCCGCCTCAACGACGACGCCGGTTTCCGAGGCAGTGATTAGCTAGTGCACTTCGGTCTGTCTTTCATTAGTGCTACCCCGGACTTGACTGAGTTTCGTCATACTGCAACTTTGATACTGGACTGTCCTTCTAGGCCTTTAACTTATACTAAGTTCACAATATTACAATGTCTTTGGATTGTACTGTCGGGACTTGAACTTTTGCTGACGTAGTGCATTGTGCAGTTACTAGTTTGCGACATTTTTCAGTAGTAGCTATTTTTCTAAGGGCCTTCGGTTAATATGGATCTTATTCCATTATCCAACAAGTGACTGTGTCGTTCAGACCTTCGACCTCCATGTAAATGTTGCTGTTGTTTCCATACTAGAGAAGAGACTTTCTTTTCAGCACTGTTTATTGTTATTTAAGAAGAAAATGTCTTTCCAAGGAAATTACTTCTTATGTTGTACTGAACACACGTCGAAGAAGGCGTAATCTTTCTTGTTAATTACATTTCCTCCACCAGTTCTGCATGAACATTTCGTATCCACAAAATCAGACGTACACAACAAGCTCCAAGTTAAAATACCATGGGAAAAGAGAATTTCTGAAATTACAAACTGTTGTACACTTAGTTTTACTGGAAATGTAATGTAAGGAGGGGGTTGGGGATGGGAGGCAGTGCTAGGAGTCGATATAAGCGATACTTGCCTCCACTAAAAAAAAAAAAGTGCAGTGGGTTGTCATAAAGTTTCAATTATCGCCTCGAAAACAGCTATCTGCTGCGAACACGAAACGTGGTGATGGCGTCAGTCCTTCTGTACGATTTCAGCCTTTAGTGCGACACATTTTTCCCAATGATGGATGATTTGGTGGAGAGGCTGGATGCATAAGTCTGCATGTTGGCTGCCCAGCTAACGTTGCAACTCAAAAATCTTGTCATCGTTATGGAAATTCCTGCCATTCAATTGTATACTCACCTCAGAAAAAAGGAGTCTCTTTCAGGAAAATACAGGGGAGGCGGCAAAAGTTGACAATCGAAACAAGCAGTATATGTGACTTTGTGCTGAGCTGAACGAACTCGGGCTATCTCTGGGAACATAAGCATGTTTGGTCCTGAGAGCCCTCCCCTCCCCCAGTAACCGAGTTAAGATATTTCCTCAGTATACATCTATGACGCTCAGCCCCTTGTGAACGTTATCTGTTTGTACCACACAAAGACAATTACAGAAAACACTCTGCGTCACATTGCCCAATGATAGTTGATTTTTCGTCGTTTTCGGCGGTGGTCAGTCCACTTTTCTACTGCATACATTGTTTCTTTTTCTGGGACTCGTAGTAATATACGCAGAAGTCGCCTTTGCTGAATAGGTGGTGTGACAAAGCAGGTCGACGCCGACCTTCCTTCGTACGCACTCCTGTTTAATGTACGAGGGCTATTCCGATCGGTCGCGTAAATGGAAACCACTGTAAAAATCCGATGAAGCTTTTCACAGATGTGTTGGGCAATGTCTATAGAACGCCCGTCGATCGCATCACATCGCTCTTTTCAGTACTGAGCGCACAGTGAGCACGTAAATGTATCTAGAAAATAGTGACTCCTGCCAAGTACGAGGGCCTGGTGAGAAATTTCCCCTGAAGCTATGCAGCTCATGTAACACAACTGTCACGCCGTTCCTTCTTCATGACAATTCTCAGCTGCACTCTGCAGGGACAATGAAGATCCTCCTACAGCGTTTTCAGTGGGAAGTGTTTGATCACCCACAATACAGACCGCAATTGACCCGAGTTTCTTCTCTGCTCGCACGAACCGCTGACTATGAAGACAACATTTTGGCACAGACAACGAGCTGTAGACCTGCACAGAGAATTAGCGGAAAGCACTGGCGGCTGCTTTCGATGACAAGTGTATTGAAAATTGGTACAACGCCACGACAAATGTCTAAGTCGGGAGTTGTGGATAGCTGTTGCAAATAAAACATTTTTGATTTTTACAGTAGTGCCCATTTCGCGTACGATCTACAAAATTTTTGTTGATTTCATTCTCAAAATTTCGTCGTTAAAGTTTCTATATTAATCTCATGTTATGGAAATTATCAAAATTTTTAGAAACTAATTACCCCAGCTCCTCCACAAAAACTTTATTAATCGGATCATTCAGTGTGTTGGCCTGTTTGCAATGAGCTGATCAGTATGTTATCCTGGTTGCAATGATCTAACTAGTTTCGTCAGAGATGATGACTATCAAAAGTTATTGCAATTATACAACTTCATACATCTTGCCATAAGGAAAATCTTATCAGCCAATAGGTAAGTTAGGAAGGAAAGACCACTTTCAAACTAAGCAGCTAACTGCCCCTTTTCAGTAACGTATTTACGTTAACCAAAATTTAATTAGTTCATAAGATATTATTAATTAAATATTTCATCCGGTGTCAATTATACCCAAACTATTGAAATTTACCGAGATCTATTGGTCTGGTTCTTCTGAATCTATTGAGACACGTATTAATGAGAAAGGGGCCTTAATTGAAAATTATAAAATTTTAAGGTACGAGAAGGATTCCATGGTCATAAAATCGGGATTCACATTACGTGGGCATAAATTTGTACTGCATACTTTAATAGATGATGGTCATGAGAAATAATATCCATATAAAGTGTAGCCAGTAAAAGATGAACTTCATGACATGTAGAGTGTGTAAACTATTACATATTATAAAGTTCAGTGACATCCTGATGCGAGTCTTTAGGCGGCCACAGCTCGCTCCATTTTCGGACATTCTGTTTGATCTGTTGTTATTCTGCGAATTCTGCTCATAGTCTTCATGCGGTATAGCTTCAGGCTAGCTAGTCTGTATTTTAGCCCTGCCTCGGGAAACGTTTGTGTTGCCTCTCCTTTAGTTTAATTCAAGTTGTGAGAATATATTTCACAGTTATGAGCAGTAGACATCAAAATGTGTATTTTGAGTGAGTTGAATAGTATTTGACCGTATTAGCAGACTTGTGACTATTTCTAATTAATTGCGTGTGAATCAACACATGATCACTTTATCTGTACTGTGCTTGCAATTTTAACTTTCGACGAAATAAGGACTATTAAGTTGTGCATATGTCCTTACCAACTATCTGTTAGACACCTGGTCATCACTGGCATGATCTTAAGCACGTGATTAGAGAATGATGAACTTCCAGACTCGAATTTAAAAAGAAGCTCGTGCCTATTCCTTGTAACCGATTTCTACCTGAATTAATTTTCATTTTTCAGTTTTACAAATCAGGTATTTATTTGTTCATTGTCATTAAGGACACGCACTACGACAAGTTAAGCAAAAGAAATAATTAAGCAAAAGAGGATGTAACATACATGTCACGCTAGACAGATCATATATTGTAAATGAAATACGTGACAATAAATAAAATAAAGCAGCGTATGCCATTTGCATTATGTCAGGCAACAGCATTCATTGTCTGTGATTCGGTACAAAAAACTCTATGCACAAATCAACATCACATTTGCAGCACGAATTTTCTTGGAGTTCCTTCACAGTTTTCTGCAGCGCAGCGTCTTCTTGTCTTCTGTGACACAATAGCTACAAGGTGATTTTTTCTCATCGCATCTGATATCATGCAGCACTCTACCTTTGTATGTATTACCTGCAGGGCGACCAGGACCTCTAGGATTGTTGCATTGGAAAGTCAGGTATCATTTCAAATGTAGCGCCGCAATTGCAGTTGTGGCATATTCATACCCACTTTTCTGTAGAGAAGCCATGCATTATGTACAGACACATCCTGTGATGCTCACTATATATAACGCTATATTTTCGTCTATTCTGTCACTTACCCCCATATTTTTGTTGTATTCTCCAATAACATGTCGTCGCGGTACAAGTGTTCTTTTCTTCTCTTGTCTTGAATATCGGCTGACAGAGCTCACTGGATCGATCCCATGGCTTGCCGAAGCAATTGTTACTGCCGAATTATCCAGCTATATGGTAATAATTATTCCACTTTCCTTGCTACTCTTTCAATCAAAATCTCCTCTCTTATTGCTTTTGGATATTATCTTAGATGTTGTAAGCTGACATCCTTTAAGCAGACGATTCTTACGAATAGTGCCAGTTGCACTATAACCTCGTTCTTTCAGGTAAGCCAACAATGATGGCGATGTAAACAAACCTGTAGGGCTGATTTTTACTTTTATCGGGAAGTGAATCAGTCATCTCAACCAGAGGTGCAGCACTTTTTCCAAATGCTCTCTCGTACGCTTCGTTCCTTTGTGGATATATTTTAAAATCCACTAGATAAGCCATGTTTTTGTTTAGGTGCCATACTTTGTATCCAAATCTAATGAGTTTATCTTTCAGAAATTGTTAGCACACATGCCTACCAAAATACGTTGTCATGCCATCATGATAATGCAAATCTTGCTCAGTCTGAAAGTGGAGAGAAAACATATCTGTGAATGGACGAAATTTCGACGATTTATCATTTACATTGATTTGTGTGCTATCAGATGAGTGAATGACTCTCATAATTGTTTTGCATCGTTTCTTCTCATCATGTTGCGCACCATTTAATTTCTCATGTTCAACCCTGAACCCCAGGAACATCTGCAAGGTAGAGGATTGTAGCCCGAGAGAATTGAAATTCGTAAAAAGCCTTTTATCTCTTCGTGTCTTATTTTGCGATGTCGGCAGTTCTCGAACACAACGTATTTTCTAAATTCAGCACTGAGAATTAATTGTTCCGTCGTTCCAAAACAGTTCAAAGCACTGAAGTGGAGAGTGAAGTATTTACTGTGATCACTCTCAGGAAACAGCTTTATCACTCCCTTCCCCAATCTCTTATTACAGTTTTTGAGATCTATAGCTTTTCTGTTTCATCTGAAATGACATTTCCTAGTTTATCATCATGAGAGCAGTCAGTCTGAAGTTCATCACCTAACCTGTTTTTGTAGGCCAGTACCGCTTTTGCACCAGCATGAAGTTGCCTCGGTCCAAGATTAGCTGCCTTTCCACCCCATCTTCTTCATTAGAATCTCATCCGGCTCTACATCAGCTTCAGGAGGCTCAGTAAATATATTCGTTGCATCTTCTTCCTTCTCCTGAAGAATACCCACGATTTCGCGCAGAGACAAGCCTCTGAGAAAGAAGGAAACATTATATTGCCTGTTCTGTCTAGCGTAACATCAGTGCAACACACAAAAACTGAATTTTGAACCATAATAATGAATTGCATTTTGAGGCTAATTTATAATATAAATTTCAGCTCCTTGAACATTATAATCAATCAAGTTTTGAAATTTGTGTGGTATATTGCTTCAGAAAATAGTACTTACTTCTTATTCCAAGACATAATCTTATTCAGAAAAAGTCTTCAGTAAATGAACAACCAGACATTGGCCTCTTCCTTCTTTTTCCTGGCAGAAACCCGCGTAAATGTCAACAATAGAGTTTCCTTAACTGAGAGACATACAACAATAGATATTTCAAATGCTTGCGTTGTTACCAACGAGAGAATACTATGGTAGAATGTTACGTGAAATATATATTTAACGCTAGACAGTAACAGGTTAAGGATAGATTGTACATCAGCATTTTTGCATGATGATCCAGCGAAACTGTTCAGGTACGGAACGCTGATACCACATCAAGTATGTTTACTTACGTGGCATTGGTCTGACACAGCCGTCACGTTTCCGCTGCTGTCTTGGCTCGGCGGCTTTTTGCATGAGTGTGAGAAGTCGCTAAGGCCACGGCAGGCGGAGACCTGTTTCATGTTCAAAGTGACGTACAAGACGTCGAAACTGATCCCTCACTGACTTTCTTTTCCTTTATCGCCTCGATTAAAGTACATCGTGCGTTGAACAGCACGTCCGTTGTGTTTCTCCGTTCTACATCTACATCTGCATCACACTCCGCAAGTCACCTAACAGTGTACGTCGGAGGGTACTTCTGCCGCTACTAGCTGATCCCCGCAATACCTGTTCCATTCGCGAATAGCGCGTGGGAAGAATTTTGTCGGTAAGCTTCTGTATTGGCTTTGGCTCTAATTTCTCGAATTTTCTCGTCGTGCTTATTTCGCGAGACGTATGTTGGATGAAGTAATATGTTGTGCAACTCTTCCCGGAAAGTGCTTTCTCCGAATATCAATAGTAAACCTCTCCGTGATGGACAACGCCTATCTTGTAACGTCTGCCACGCTCGCCGACTAAACGATCCCGTGACGAAATGCGCCGCTCTTCGTCGGATGTTCTCTGTCTTTTCTCTCAGTCCTGCGCGGTAAGGATCGCAGATTGATGAACAGTACTCAAGAAAAGCCCGAACAAGCGCCTTATAAGCTACTTCCTTCGTGGATGAGTTACGTTTCCTTAAGATTCTTCCTATGAATCACGCATCGATAATCATATGTTACATTGATTCACGTTCAGGGTCAACTGCTGCAGCCTGCGCCATTCATCAGTCCTCTGCGGGTCACTCTGCAAATAGAGACTATCTTCTGGCGTTGCTGCTTTCTTGTAGACGACCGCATCATCTGCAAATAGTCTTAAAGAGCTTCCGACGCTTTCTACTAGATCATTTATATACAATGTAAACAATAACGATTCTATAAATTTCCTTGGGGTACACCGGACGTTACATTTACATCTATCGATTTTGACCGGCTGCTGTAGCCGAGCGGTTCTAGGCGCCTTCAGTCCGGAACCTCGCAGCTGCTGCTGCTGTCGCAGGTTCGAATACTGCCTGGGGCATGGATGTGTGTGATGTCCTTAGGTTGGTTAGGTTTAAGTAGTTCTAAGTCTAGGGGACTGATGACTTCAGATATTAAGTCCCATAGTGCATAGAACCATTTGAACCATTTTTTGTCGATTTTGTTCCATTAAGAGCTACGTGTTGAGTTCTATCTGCAAGGAAGTCTTCAATCCAGTCTCAAATTTGCTCCGATACTGGGTAAGCTCGTGTTTTTCTCACTAAACGGTAGTGCGTGACGGTGTGAGGTGCCTTTCTAAAGTGAAGGAACGCGGTATCCACCTGAGCCGTTGTCTACTGCGGTATGGACCTCATAAAGGAACAGAGCGAGCTGAGTTTCGAAAGATCTCTGTTTGCGGAAAGCATATTGATTTTTGGAGAGGAAGTTTTTGTTCTCAAAAATGTCATAATTTTTTAGAATAAGACAGGTTGACGACAACGATGAAGAGCTATAATTATGTTTGTACGCCCTACGACCATTCTTGAAAACGGGAATGACCTGCGCTTTTTTTTCCAGTCTTTTATGTTTTTCACGGACAGACGGTGTGTCTGCGATTTTCGTCATTGTCACTTGTTTAACCACCTAACCACTGCCATAGTAGTGTGTTTTTTTGCGGTAACTCAGTATGGATTGTTGCAGCGTTTTTCCTTTCAAAATCAGAAAACGAATTACTGTCCACACTCAGCTTCATCGACAGGCTGCGCTTTTTGAGCCCTCTAGGAGCACGATATGGTACAGTGATGTGTAGCAGGACTAGAAATAATACTTGCAAATAAACACAAAATTAATTTTGTAATTTTATTTTTCGAAGTGTTCATTAAATCTTGATGACTGACCCTTGCACTCTCACAGTGTAGACATAATGCAAATTAAAAAAACAAAAAAGAAAACCCTTGGACCAGTTTTCTTGCGAAAGACGGGACGAGACACCGATATCTTCGCATAAACAATTTTGAACGCGCCAAACTGGATCGTTGTTGCCATAAATTACAAAATGTTACCACACAGTTCTAATGCGCGCAGTGTTGTCTGCTAGTAAAGATGACACTGAGCAGAAAGAATTCAGTACCGGCAGTCTTTTACCCAACCCTCCGCTGCGGCGTTCCCTGCAAGTAGTGGAAGTCACAGTGCGCGCATTCGTATAGAATTGTCATTCTTAAGTGTAGTGCCAAGTTCCCGAAATAAGTACTAAAGGGAGCTCCCAGTCATGCGGGTTAATGCAAATCCTAGGCTGGACGCATAACAGAGAATGAGGGATGCTTCAGAATACAGATTTTTGCCAGAAACAGCTACTTGTTGCGTATCATTTTCGGAAACCGGCGGCATTATTTACAGTTATTCTCCGCAGACTTACAAACTTAGTCACACTTACAACACAATATATTTCATATTACATTTTCCGGAAATAATTGTCCAGTTTTTCAGTTTCTATTTTTCATTCACTTTTTTCCTGACGACGGCTCTAAATTTCCGGACGGGAAGCGTTGATGTAGTCAAACAAATGTTGCCCCGCAAACTCATGTTTCAAATGAACTCATCTCAGGGCGTCAGTATGCGCCATAAGTGATTCCTCTATCTCTTCGCCTTCGTTTGCTTCCTCTGACGATCGCTCTTTGTGCATTACATCTGCTCACACAGCCATTGCCACAGTGTGTAGCAAATCTCGATGGCACTTTCGCCGAAGGATGCTGGGAGTTGAGGAATCGATAGAAGAACGCAGCAGCGTTGTGTAGTAGCATTTTCTGATACGTGGCAACAAAACTCCAGTTTCGGCTGTATTAACTTATTTAGGCGAGCGACACATCCTTGTGTCACCCAGGCTTTCGCAAGAACACTGGTGCGTGTGTTCTTATGGTGCCTGCCTCGTTAAGTGTACAGCAGTTAGACACACTTTTAATGACCACTTAGAAAAAATAAAGCTGCGTAGTTAAATTTGTATTTATTCACAGGCGGTATTTCCAGCCAAAAATTTGTACCACAATAATCGCCGTGCAAGTAGCAGCGTCACTAGTAAACGCAAATATTCGGTCTAATTACAACAGGATACTTCACGCTTTGCTTTTTATTTCGTCAAAAATCGCCGAACTGTGGACGGGTAATCGGCAGACGGGATAGGGCGCAAACTGATAATTGGGCTTCATTTTCGGCGCTGTGCTTAGTCATTTCCTGCTAGGCAGTGACGCTTCCAATGATTATTGCCGCCTTGTACAATTATTTTCAAATTTCGCGACGCGTTGCACACTCCAGACAGACAATCCCAAACCGTGTGATGTCTCGTTGCCTCGAATCTGCATTGTTCATACGCGAAAAGAAATCGCAGTTAGGCGGATTTCGGAGCCGAGAAGAGAAACTTGCGCGGAGGACGGGAGTTGATCGGAGAGGAATTTCGCATTTCCTGCGGGATTTCATTTCTCGGCCCGTCACCGTCAAGGATTCGTTACGCTCCATTAGCGAAAAACCCCGTTACCGCGCGAATGGCTCTCAATTACACAAAAAGCACTCATATTTCTGGATGATTAAAATAAGATTTATTATTTGTTTTGCCTTCGGGGACTCGCGAGTAGCCCTTAGCTCGCCGCAGAATTGGACTCAATTTAGTGGCAGCGCATTTGCAGCTGACGCATTACCTTAATCGGCCGCAGCTTTAATAGGCGTTCTGTTCTGGTCATCATCAGGTGAATGGAGTGTCAAGGCGCCGCGCAATGTTTTACTCTTTATAAATCTAGCAATTTATTTTAAAAATCTAGAACTGTGCCTTTGTGCGGATGCAGCAACGCGGGCGGCGAAACTGTTGTTTACTCTATCTGTCAGCGTCGCTGTGGTTGTGCAAGCTGTCGTTAATCTTCAGTCCAAGTGACACATCGTGGTGTAAGCTAGTGAGTAGTTCACGTGTCAAAATAAATTGCTACGTACTACGATCTTGTGGAACCGTGTAATATACAGGGTGTTTTTTTCCACCGTGTACAAAGTCTGGGGATTTGGCGATGAGACGATACGGAACAAAGATGAAATGAACTTAACGTCCGGAAATGCGTGTTTTCCATGCCAGAGACCATTTATTCAATCATACTTTGTTGCAGAGACTGCGGTCTGATACGCACTGTACTATGCAGTCACAGTTATAGTACGCATGGTTTCCTCCTAGAGGGCGGTACTGTTCCTCATACGTCATGCCCCAGCGCCCTCTCCTACCATAGTGATTGGTAACGGTGCGTCCGATTCACTTCTCTTGCTGACTCACCTTGTAGTGGCTGTGATGCGGCGTTGTAGACAGTGGTTCCGTATTCGATTCGAGAGCTTGCCGACATGGTGTTCACTTACAGAAAGGCAAATGGCAACGGGCGGCGGACAGCAAGGTTGTATCAGGAGACATATCCCCGCCGACAAGAACCACAGCATTCAGTGTTTGCAACACCGTTCGCCGTTTGTCTGAGACAGGGTCGCTCCAGGAAGCAGGAAATCATGAAGGACGTGCTCGAAATGTTCGGGCACCAGACGTGGAGGAAAATGTGGTTAACACTGTCGGAGGCGACCGCCGTGTCAGTACCAGACAGTTGGCCCGCCAGTACAGGGTAAGCCAGGCGGCCGTGTGGAACATTCTCCATGACAGTTGTTACTACCCCTATCATTTAGAGCGTGTACAGGGCTTACTAGCGACTGACTTTCCACATCCGGAGCAGTTTTGTCACTTGTTTCTTCACCGGGCAACCACGATTCCGGGATATGTGTCGTCCATCCTATTCGCAGATGAGGCCACCTTTATGCGGAATGGCATCTTCCACTTTCATAACAGTCATCTGTGGGACAGTATTCAGAAGCCCTGTGGTATGGTGACAGCGAATCATCAGCATCGGTGAAACCGAAATGTATGGGCCGGGATAATTGGAGAACCTATTTTGGGACCAGTCTTCCTTTCACGTCGCTTAATAGATCGGAACTATCGGCGTTTCTTGCGAGTGCCTTTGCTTCACTTCCTTCTTTCGAAGGCTATGTGGCTTCTGTGTGATGGTGCTCCAGCCCACTTCGCCGTTGACGTCCGGATGCATCTCAGTCGTGTCCTCCCTGGCCGATGGAGTCCAGTTGCGTGGCCTGCTCGATCACCCGTGCACTTTCTGGTTCTGGGGCCGTCTCAAAAGTATCGTGTATGGAGAGCCCGTTCCAGGTTTGGGGACACTGTGGCAGCGTATTCATGCTGCCTTTCACACTGTTCGGATGCTGCCTGGCCGATGTGAACGTGTGAGACACAACATGCTACGGCGCGTACACGCATGTATTGAGACAAATGGAAACAATTTTCAACCCATACTGTAACTGTCTGCATGGTACAGCGCCTATTAGACCGCAGTCTTTGTGACAATATATGATTGAATAAATGGTCTCTAACATGGAAACCATGCATTTCCGGACATAAGTTCATTATACCGTTTTTTTTCCGTATCATCTCATCGATTAATCTCTAGAGTTCGTACATGGTGGAAAAAGTAACCCTGTGCTGTGGCGGCCATTAAATCTGCGATAGCAGGGAAGATAACAAATAGGGATTTTACTCACTGTCGTATGCGGCATAGTGGTTAAACATATATATACAGGTGTGACATTTTGTGCACAGAGTTGCCGACTCTGAGAGCAACAATGGCTCTGCACTCGGCGGGACATCAGGGCGAACAGAGTTCCGACAGGTACGGGTGCGTCATTCCGTGGCCTGCCCATTCCGGACGACAGCAGCGCGCCCAGCTGTCTTTCGCTGACCGCCAGGCAGCCGCCACGGCAGGGTCCGCATCCTCTGTCACCAGACTAGGGCGTGCCGTGCCCGGTACCAACACACACTCTATCCGGGCTTAGCGACAGTAGTTACGCTGCCGCAAAACCACATCGCCATATTAACCTGTTTGACACAGATGTCCCTTGCACGAACTCAGTAAAATATTTCGGCCTTGAAATGGACAGTAAATTAACCAGGAATGCCCACATTACTAAAGCGTGTAATAAAGGTGGAGACAGAACCGTACACCTTTATACGATATTGCATCTTTCTTCCTATTAACACAGATACTGCAATATCTTATTTATCCACCGATACCAGCCAGCGACTTTCAGTTGAAATGTCCTCTCCTGTGGGGGAATATACGAGCTTTGCGAGAAAAGTAATGGCAATGAATTTTTATCCACCAGAGTTGCATTTTTTTTTTTTTTCAAACAACAGTACCGCCCTCTTCAAAGTAGTTCCCTACGGCAGCTCTACACAGTCGGAGTCGTGGTTTCCAGATTTGCAAGCGGCGCTGAAAGGCTTCAACTGGTAGGGTCTTTAACATGTCGGCCACATTCTTGCGAATGTTCTCCAGAGTCCCAAAATGACATGCCCATACGACATTTTTCAATTTCGGGAAATGAAAATAGTCACAAGGACTCAGACCAGGTGAATAGGGAGCATGTGGAACAACAGAAGTACCTTTCAGGTCAAAAATTCTGTGATGGAACTGGCCATGTGACATGAGACGTTGTCACGATGCATCGTCCACTTGCGTGCAAGTGCAAAACTTCGGTCAAAATTTGATGTACAGTCAAAGTGTTTAACACGTCACTTATCATCCTTGTTGCTAAACGTCGGGATAATCTCACAAGACCACGCGCACGTTCGACGTTTTCTTTGAATCTGAGCGACATTCATCATCGGCTGGTTCGCGGCCACCCAAAAAAGATTTGTGCCATCGGAAAACTTGTGCTCTAGATGAGGAATGTTCCCCAAAGGCCTGTCAACCTAGTGGATTTTCCAAGTTTAAAGTAAAACTTGATGGCGTACTGTTGCTGTTCTATGTATATACTGTTCAATTGTATAAATATATGTATATATTGTATATTCTATTCTATATATACTGTTCTATTTTAGTAACACACAACAAAACCACAGCCTCACTGATGACGTTCTCAAAAATCACGTGATGGCTGCACAGTGCTGAAAATGGGACTGAGCATGTGGAAGAGAGGGACACATTGGTCTACACAAATAGAGCAACCCAGCATTGCCAAATCGGTCCAAGTGCTTCAGTCTCTTTGCTTTTCTCACACACAGTATACATAATGGATGGCACAAATTTTCACTGTGACGAAATTAGAATTATACATTAATACCTTCAGCTGCTGAGGGGCGTTGATATGTATCAGCGGGGACAGGTGAAAATGTGTGCCCCGACCGGGACTCGAACCCGGGATCTCCTGCTTACATGGCAGACGCTCTATCCATCTGAGCCTCCGAGGGCACAGAGAATAGTGCGACTGCAGGGACTATCTCGCGCACGCCTCCCGCGAGACCCACATTCTCACCTTGTGTGTCCATGAACTACATTCGTAGTGTCCCACCCCATATAAGTATAATTTTCACTTTCGTCATTCCATTATACAGCTGATGGGTTGTCCATATTCGCAATATCGAATACATTTCACGTACTAAAACTCCATAGTTTACTGAAAGGCAACGGCCTCACAATCAGAGCCGAACTTCTTCTCTGCAAGACCGTCATCCTCCCCGCCGTCTTCTAGAGATTGGAAGTTTGGAGCATGGCTTCCGATATAAAACTAAAGAAGATCCAGCGTTTGCAAAACCGAATCGTGTGAATCGTAACGGACGCACCTCTGTGCTTGCTAAACACGCATATACATCGCGGGCTTGACATATAAAAAATCACTACAGTCATCCAAAACATAGCCACGAAAATGTCTAACTACCCCCTTTCGCAATCATTTCAGCATTAGGAGAAATTGACCAAAACACAAATTGCAGACGACTCAAGCACATAGTTACACAACAAAGCTCAATGAGTACACCGTACAACATGCTGTGTAGGCTACAAACTTTTCTTACTTTATTCTGAATTTGCGACATTCCCCTCGTTCTGGACAACATTTAATCTGCTGATTTTAACATTATTATTTTGGACCACGTTTTGTGCGCTAATTTTAACGTTACAGTGGGATGCTGCAGTTAACAGCATAACTCGTTTTCTTGAGCAGCATTGTAAAGTACTGTTGCGATGACAAAGAAGCAGTTCGTTCACTTGGCTACCAGTGCTGTGAAGAACCGCATGTAAGCCGGAAGAGTGGTTCCTACTCAGAGATTCTGAAGGGCAGGGATGCACCAGCATTCACGCGTGAAGCTAAAACATTTTCATTATCGAATGTTAAGTATTGAAAGCCGTCGTGAGGGTGTTAATTGCTAGAGGGAGCCTAACCGTCATTAAAGCTTTGCTACTACTGGCCCAGTATGTAGCTAACTACTCATACCAGGAACAAATAAAAATAATTATTCTGCCGATAGTGTGCGAAGTTACACGAAGTGTGCTGAAGAATTCTGTTGCGCGACGAGCTGGGCAGTCGGCGTCTGTGTACCTCGAGTCGGCGTTCGAATGCAGTCCAGACCTGAGCCTTTCTCTCAGTTTCACGTAATTTTGAAGGTCTTTATGTTTACCGGCGTCAGTGTTAACTGTTTTACGGTGTTTGTCAATAAATGCATTGTAGTGGTACCCCGAAATTCACTGAAAGCAGATTAGCTACCCGCATTCTACATACAGCCACAGATGTAGACTGTTTTCGTCTCTGAACGAATCCAGTAGCACTACAAGAACTGCTTCGAGGGACTACATCAGCGAGAAAACGGCACAGAACAGACAGGGAGGAGTCATAAGCTTCGCTTCACTAAGTTGATCTGTGAAGGATCAGCCCAACGTTTGCAGTCTCGAGTGGAAAGGAATGACCAGTCAGTCTCTCGAACAACTTTCTACGGACTCGTGGTTAGACTGGGAAACCTTTACAGAGCTTTACTGTCACCGGGGGATCTTGCAAACTACAGTCCTCTTTTAATGTTCTTCCATTCTTTATAACTTCAGTTAAAAAGCACTTTCTGTATATAATATTTAAATAATGTAGCTGGTTTTTTGAGAGTTGTTTGTTTCATTTCGGAGCAATTTGCCTCAGAAAGCAGTGTTAGACTTACCGGAAGGAAACGCTGGTAATAATGTGATACACCGCTGTACAGACGATGATGGCATGAAGCGTGCAGTGCCTGCGTTCCCTACTGTCTCGCAGCTCCCAGCTGGTTGGCCTTTCCTCTGGGCCGCCTCCTGGTGGGCACATTAAGTCCAGGGACGCATCTGCCCGTATGCCGGCACTGTCAGCAGCCAGCTAGGAGGCAGAGCAGCGCCGGCCAGCTCTCACTGCCAACCAGCTCTCACCACTAGGCAGCTCTCACTGTCTGCCTGTATGTCTGTGCTGTCAGCAGCCAGCTAGGAGGCAGCGCAGTGCCAGCCAGCTCCACCGTCTGCCTGTATGCCTGTGCTACCTGCAACCAGCTGGGAGGCAGTGCAGCGCCAGCCAGCTCTCACTGCCAACCAGCTCTCAGCCTGTATGTCTGCGCTATCTGCAGCCAGCTGGGAGGCAATGCAGTGCCAGCCAGCTCCACCGTCTGCCTGTATGCCTGTGCTGTCTGCAACCAGCTGGGAGGCAGTGCAGCGCCAGCCGGCTCTCACCACCTCAATAACACTGCAGGGGCGCCTTTCTCGCTTCTCATTCTCTGCCCGCAGCTCCTCCATCGCGGAGAAAAATCCGAGGAGGTTGAGGAAATTTTCTCTTATCGTAGGAAAAGGTACATTCCGAGAGATTCGAGGCAATACAGGCACAAAGTAACCAGTGTTGCTGCTCCACAGTTTATGTGAGCATCAACTGAAATAAACTTGGTACCTCCCAATAATAAAATTTATACCTTGTAAAGCAACCCTGTGATACGTGAATCTTGCTGAGGTGTGATGGTTGCATTTCCCAACGAAGCAAATAGCCATACCGTATGCATAAACCACGACAAAGGATTATCTGCACAGAAACGCCAGGTCCAAAAGTACACTGTCCAGTCACATTGATGTGACCACCGCATGCGTTCGACATCAATGTGCAGTAACCACTCACAGACGGCATGCTGATAATGATGTGATACACAGCTGTACAGACGATGATGGCATGAAGCGTGCAGTGCCTGCATTCGCTACTGTCTCGCAGCTTCCGGCTGGTTGGGCTTTCCTCTGGGCCGCCTCCTGGTGGGCACATGAAGTCCAGGGACGTGTCTGCCCGTATGCTGGCACTGTCAGCAGCCAGCTAGGAGGCAGAGCAGCGCCGGCCAGCTCTCACTGCCAACCAGCTCTCACCACTAGGCAGCTCTCACTGTCTGCCTGTATGTCTGTGCTGTCAGCAGCTGGCTAGGAGGCAGCACAGTGCCAGCCAGCTCTCACCGTCTTCACCGTCTGCCTGTGGTACCTGCAGCCAGCTGGGAGGCAGGGCAGTGCCAGCCAGCTCTCACTGCCAACCAGCTCTCACCACTAGGCAGCTCTCACTGTCTGCCTGTATGTCTGTGCTGTCAGCAGCCGGCTAGGAGGCAGCACAGTGCCAGCCAGCTCTCACCATCTTCACCGTCTGCCTCTATGCCTGTGCTACCTGCAGCCAGCTGGGAGGCAGCGCAGTGCCAGCCAGCTCTTACTGCCAACCAGCTCTCACCACTAGGCAGCTCTCACTGTCTGCCTGTATGTCTGTGCTGTCAGCAGCCAGCTAGGAGGCAGCGCAGTGCCAGCCAGCTCCACCGTCTGCCTGTATGCCTGTGCTACCTGCAACCAGCTGGGAGGCAGTGCAGCGCCAGCCAGCTCTCACTGCCAACCAGCTCTCAGCCTGTATGTCTGCGCTATCTGCAGCCAGCTGGGAGGCAATGCAGTGCCAGCCAGCTCCACCGTCTGCCTGTATGCCTGTGCTGTCTGCAACCAGCTGGGAGGCAGTGCAGCGCCAGCCGGCTCTCACCACCTCAATAACACTGCAGGGGCGCCTTTCTCGCTTCTCATTCTCTGCCCGCAGCTCCTCAACCGCGGAGATAAATCCGAGGAGGTTGAGGAAATTTTCTCTTATCGTAGGAAAAGGTACATTCCGAGAGATTCGAGGCAATACAGGCACAAAGTAACCAGTGTTGCTGCTCCACAGTTTATGTGAGCATCAACTGAAATAAACTTGGTACCTCCCAATAATAAAATTTATACCTTGTAAAGCAACCCTGTGATACGTGAATCTTGCTGAGGTGTGATGGTTGCATTCCCCAATGGTGCAAATAGCCGTACCGTATGCATAAACCACGACAAAAGATTATCTGCACAGAAACGCCAGGTCCAAAAGTACACTGTCCAGTCACATTGATGTGACCACCACATGCGTTCGACGTCAATGTGCAGTAACCACTCACAGACGGTAGGCTGGTAATAATGTGATACACAGCTGTACAGACGATGATGGCATGAAGCGTGCAGTGCCTGCGTTCCCTACTGTCTCGCGGCTTCCGGCTGGTTGGCCTTTCCTCTGGGCCGCCTCCTGGTGGGCACATTAAGTCCAGGGATGTGTCTGCCCATATGCCGGCACTGTCAGCAGCCAGCAGTGGAGAGTATAGAAAGCATGTCAGGGCATGCAGAAAAACAGTGCAGTCGTTGTTGTAATGCGGCAACAGAGCGATTTATCTAACTTCCCTAAGGGCACGATCATTGGTTCTATGGCCAATGGTGGAAGAATTTCCGACACAGCTAAGTATGTAAACTGGTTGCGTGAGAGATGGACTCTGTGGACCGTAAGTTACTGCAACTGCATTTATTTATTGCTAACACTGTATCGGTAGATCTGTGAAATAAAATAGATGGTTTAACGTTCAAATCAATGGAATCTATAATGGAAGTGACCACCAATAGGCATGAGAAGAAGTTCAATATAATAAGATCTAATGTACAGAGTACTAATAACACTGTAATGGCAGAGACTGTTATTAACAAATCGTCGAGGGCATTGTCTCAGGATGAGATTTCAGTTCTCGCAAAAGGAGGTAATTATGCCATTACTCCTACGCATGTACCAGTGGAAGAGATTACTGCGAATGTGGAAGCAGGGATTCGAACCCTCTCTAAGGCAACTGCTAATGCAATTCGTATTGAAATCACAAAGGTCTTATGCCATAATAAGCCATTGGAGAGTAATTTAACTAAGGGGGAGAGAAAGGCCCTCAGGGATTTAAATGCGGACGAAGGGATAGTTATTCTTCCATCTGATAAAGGCAATGCCACTGTGGTGATGAACAAAGAGGACTACAGAAGTAAGATTTTGGATTTATTAGTAGCGGGACATTACAATAAACTTAGAAGAGACCCGACGGCTGTTATTTTGAGAAAAACTAATACGTTGATAAAGTCTTCTACTTCCATTCCACAGAAGGATAAAAAAGTTTTGCTAAGGAGTGAAGCTAAGTGTCCCAGACTTTATGGTTTACCTAAAGTTAACAAAATAAATCTCCCTCTGAGACCCATTGTTAGTGCGATTGATTCCCCTACTTATCAAAAATCTAGGTATCTAGCTGCTCTTCTGCAACCGTACATTGGTAAGACTGATTCTTATGTGAGGGGTTCACGTCATTTTATTGAGAAAATTGAAGGTCTAACCTTGGCTCCTGAAGACATTCTGGTCAGTTTTGATATTGTATCTCTGTTTACTATGATTCCGGTCAATGAAGTTACGGCTTACATAACGGAAGTCTTCGCTGATGATTTGACTGCTCTGTTTAGGCACTGTCTCACATCTAGCCAGTTTCAGTGGGATGAGGAGTTTTATGAGCAAGTGGATGGTGTTGCCATGGGTAACCCGTTGAGCCCTGCGATTGCCAATTTTTACATGGAGAAATTTGAACAATTAGCGTTGAATAAAGCAAATAAGAGATCATGCTGTTGGTATCATTATGTAGACGACACATTCGTGGTTTGGACACATGGTAAAAAAGCCGTAGACGAATTTTTTGATTATCTTAATAGCATAAACCCTAGAATTCAGTTTACTATTGAAGTGGAAAAAGACCAGGCTATTTCGTTTCTCGATGTGTTAGTCATGAGACAGACCGATGCCAGTCTAAAACATAAAGTGTTTCGGAAGAGCACACATACTGATAGATACTTACATAAGAACTCCAATCACCACCCACAACAAAAAAGAGATGTAATCAAAAGTTTAGTGGACAGGGCAAAACAGATTTGAACGCCGGAACATCTGGATACGGAACTGAATCATCTGAAACAGGCCTTCGAAAAGAATGGGTACTCAAACAAAGAAATTAATAGAGTTTTAAGACCTAATTACAGCAGGCCAAAGGACAAGGATGGTACACAGCAATGGAGGAGCACGGTGTCTTTACCTTTCATTAGTAGGGTGACAGATCGAATCGGCAAAATTTTGCTGAAACATAAAATGAAACCAGTATTCAAACCTACCAGAAAAATAGGACAAGTACTTCGTTCTGTAAAAGATAGAAGGCTGCCATTATCATCTAGTGGTGTGTATAAAATTCCGTGTACCTGTGGCAAGGTCTATATTGGTACTACGAAAAGAAGTGTGAATACGAGGGTAAAGGAGCATAAAAGTCTTTGCCGACTGGAAAAAAAAACAGATAAATCGGCCGACGCGGAACATGCACTTCAGTCAGGTGACCATGTAGTTAAGTTTTCTGAAACTACAGTTTTAAGTGCTTCTACGAACTATTATCCACGACTGTATAGGGAGGCTATTGAAATTTATAAACATGAAGATAATTTTAACAGAAAAGAAGAGGCCTTGAAATTAAGCGAGATATGGACAGTGGCGTTACAGAATCGATAAGTGATTTTTATCTATGACGGACTATTATCGATAGTTACATTTTATCTTTGACTAGTTTTCTCTCTGGTACTATGTGCAAGCTCTGAGCACTATGGGACTTAACATCTGAGGTCATCAGTCGCCTAGAACTTAGAACTACTTAAACCTAACTAACCTAAAGACATCACACACATCCATGCCCGAGGCACGATTCGAACCTGCGACCGTAGCGGTCGCGCGGTTCCGGACTGTAGCGCCTAGAACCGCTCGGCCACACCGGCCGGCGAAGTCTGTACTACAACTAGTAGGACACGTTTCGAGTTGCAGCCTGGCAAGCTTGTTTTAGTCACAACCTAATCAGTATACTGCTTATATTCATTTCCGACTGTTTCCTACTGCTCACATTTGACATCAGGGCATATTCACAGAGTTTGTCCATATTAATCTGTTCATTTCATTTCAGTGAATCTACATCAGTTGACATGTAGAATGCAACGAAACGTACTGTCAAACTTATAGAAAAGTGTAGAGGATATTTTAAGGAACAAATCGTGGGCAGAAACAAAATCCAGAAACGGCATGCAACGACGCTACGGTGTGTCAAACTTACGACCCGCCTCTGAGGCGATCCATTTGACAGCAGACGTGAGCTGCAACAATGGCGCCCCTACGCCTACTGGTACCTATAGTGATGACGTGGGTGGCATGGACGCGATGGACGCCATCTAGCGTGATTTTCTCTCTAAATGCGTCTCCATCAAATCAGAAAGAAGTTCTTTCTCACTTTGCAGTGTCTTACTGTGCAGTCAAGCCAACTTAAAATGCGAGGTCTAATTTTCGTTCCTGCACTCCTTTTTAGTTGAGAAATTCAACAGTAGCCAATTAATTTATATCTAAAACTCAATCGAGGCAAGCCCTTTGACTTAAACGACGTTCTTAGGTCAATTCCATCGAAAAAAGTCGCAGGTGACATGGAATAATGTGTGTGACTTCAGAAATTTGCTAATGATGCCACCAATTGCATCATTTGCTGCAAGCCCGCAAATTTACCACAGTGTGCTTCTTGATGTACGGAACAATGAATCCCGTCTGACGATCGTTGTAATTTTTTGCTCTTTCATTGCCAACTAAATCTTTAAATTGTTTCTGCACATAATTGTAACATCATTTCACAGCAGATTTTCGGTACCCGTAATTTACGCGACTGCATAATATTTATTGAGAATTGTCATCCCTCTCTTCTGTCATTGCCATTCACTTTTAACGATTGGGACGATAGAGCAGTAGGCTGGCTTTTTTGTGCAAACAACGACTGGAGCTGTGAGTGTCTTCCATATCACGAACAAATGCCGAAGGGTAAACAGCGCTGATGCCACGATTCTGCCGGACTGGAGAGAGCTTTGCCGACCGAGAAATGCCACGCTGCACTACTAAATGAATCTGAATGAATCTGGGAAGGATTGAGCGAACCCGACACGGGCGAGCCTCGGCCCCCTCCTTCTCCCTCCTCCCAATCTCTGGGCCCGCAAATCCCGTCCGCGCGAAGATTGGCACGGTGTGGCCAGCATTGATCTGGTGAAATTCTACTGACTTTGAACGTCTAAATTTGTCGAATTATAGTTGTAGTGACATAACATGCTAATACAATCAGTTGCAAACTTTTTGTGCATAGGCTTCGTACACCGAACTGAACCTCCCCTCCTGCTGAGACCCTAACGCTAGCACTGTAAACCCCCCCCCCCCCCCCCAAATCATACCGCTGAATAGCTATGGTCCAGTGATTTTGTGCACACTTTACGCAATTACGGCGGATATTCATAGACCTTAATTATCACTTAGAAAAGAAACGAAGCTACTAACTTTTTAGCAAGAGTAGGTAGGCATTGCCTACAGGGGGGCGACTGTTAAACCAACATAAACCGCAGTTCGTATGCGAAGTTAACCAGAGTTAATTATAAAACATCAATAGATCGATATTTTCCGAGAAAATGTCGATTTACGCTGAAGAGCCAAAGAAACTGATACATCTGCCTAATATCATCTAGGACTCCCGCGAGCACGCAGAAGTGCCACAACACGACGCGGCATAGAGTCGACTAATGTCTGAAGAAGTGCTGGAGGGAACTGACACCATGAATCCTGCAGGGATGTCCATAAATCCGCAAGAGTCCGGCGGGGTAGAGATCTCTTCATACGTTACAAGGCATCTCAGATATGCCCAGTAATGTTCCTGCTGAGGGGTGCGGTGGCCAGCGTAAGTGTTTAAAATCAGAAGAGTGTTCCTGTAGCCAAATTCTGGACGTTTGCAGTGTCGCGTTGTCCTGCTCCAGTTGCCCAAGTCCGTCGGAATGCACAATGGACATGAATGGATGCAGGTGATCAGACAGGATGCTTACGTACGTGTCATCTGTCAGAGTCGTATCTAGACGTATCAGGACTACCGTATCACCCCAACTGCACACGCCCGACACTATTACAGAGCCTCCACCAGCTTTAACAGTCTCCTGATGACATGCAGGGTCCACGGGTTCATGAGATTGTCTCCATACCCGTACACGTACATCTGCCCGATACAATTTGAAAGGAGACGCGTCCGTCCAGGCAACATGTTTCCAGTCATCAACAGTCCAACGTCGGTGTTGAAGGGCCCAGGCGAGGCGTAAAGCTTTGTGTCGTGCAGTCACCAAGGGTACACGACTGGCTATTCGGCTCCGAAAGTCATAACAATGATGTTTCGTTGAAAGGATCGCACGCCGACACTCTCCATAGAAATCTGCAACAGTTTGCGGAAGAGTCGCACTTCTGTCACGCTGAACGATTCTCTTCAGTCGTCGTTGGTCCCGTTCTTGCAGGATCTTTTTACGGCCGCAGCAATGTGGGAGATTTGATTTTTTAACCGGATTTCTGATATTCACGGTACACTCGTGAAATGGTCGTACGGGAAAATCCCCACTTCATCGCTACGTCCGAGACGCTGTCTCCCATTGCTCGTGCGCCGACTATAACACTACGTTCAAACTCAGTTAAATCTTGATAACCTGTCAGTGTAGCAGCAGTAACCGATCTAACAACTGCGTCAGACACTTGTCTTATGTAGCCGTTGTCGAGTGTAGCGCCTTATTCTGCCTGTATTTGAGTACGCATGCCTATACCAGCTTCTTTGCCGCTTCAGTGTATATCGGCGATATGTTACTCAACAATATATCAATATCTGAATGGCAGTACCGAATGCTGATATTTTTAGGTATTACTCTTTTTTCGCAATTTTCGATGAATATTTGAAGTTGTTCTTTTGAAACTGGAGTAGAACATAATTTTACTTTCACTGTGTGATGGAGTCTTACTACTTTTTGATCTTCCATCACGTCCAGTCTTCCTCTTCGACTGTGTGAAGCAAGTATAGATGGCACAAAGAAGAACTCCGATTGCACTTCGGGTGGCGGTGTGAATGCAATAACAAGATATCCGATGTGAAGGAAACACTAGTTGCGTTAAAAAACTGCAACGCAATTTTGACACTACAACTGCTAGATCGCTGGAGTTAGCAGAAATGAAAAAAAACGTGGAAGTCGATGTATGTGAAGAAACCGAATGACGTCTCTAGTGGATGGAAAAGAAAATGCCGCAACTGGTTGATACAGAAGAGTATTTATCCTTAATTCTTTTTCTGCATTTGCTGGGGACCAGCGTTGAAACAATCCACGCTGAATTACTGGAACAGTGTATCGCTATGTGACACTGTGTCAGGTGGGTGGTCAAATAAGTCCCGGTGACGGAGACTGGGTGACGTACCGTGTCTGAGAACAGGGAACTGCAAGACCATCGAAGGCTGCTGCTCGAAGACCTCATTGTCATAACCGTGGCTAAATTGAAAAAAGTGAAAATCACTCGTGGGTCATTTATCAGCATCTCTCACAATATTTTGAACTCGGCAAAGCTAGTCGCCCGCTGGTTTCCGCGACTGGTCACACCCAGCGAAAAATCCCTCCAAACCGAGGAAATCAGCGGAAACGTCGCAGATGCATAAGGCCAAGCCAGATGAGTTTTTCATCTCTTCTCAGACGAAGAAACCATTTCGTGGATAGAGTTTCTACAATGACGACGGAGCAATTTCCAGGTAGCACGTTTTCTGAACGGGCAAAATAAAGAATTCAGATAGCAAAGATCTACATCTATGTGACTGCTCTGCAGTTCACAGTTAAGTGCCTGGCAGCGGGTGCATCGAACTACCTTTAAGCCCTTTCTCTACCGTTCCACCCTCGAACAGCGCGCGGGGGGAAAACAAACACTTATCGTCTTGCCGTGCAAGGTCTGCTTTGTCTTATTTTCTTACGATGATCATCTGTCCGTGTGCAGGTGGTCTCCAGCATAATAATTTCTCATCCGCAGGAGAAAGTTGGTGATCGAAATTTTGTGAAAAGATCCTGCCTCAACGAAAAACTCCTTTCTTTTAATGATTGCCACCTCAATACAGGTATCATATACGTGGCGCTCTCTCCCCTCTGCCGCTCTAGTATAAAACGAGGTGTCCTTCTTTGAACTTTTTCGATGTCCTCCGTCGATCCTATCTGATGAAAACCCCACACCACACACCAATACTCCAGAAGAGGACCTACAACCTAGTGTGAGCAGTCTCATTTGTTAGACCTATTGCATTTTTTCAGTATTCTGTCAGTAAATCGCAAGTGAGAGAGAAACAGCCCTCGGTCACTATATTTTTAACAAATAAACCTGGTTTCAACACTGCTAGGAGTGTCTTCTTCAGAATTTAAAACAAAGGATGATCTATATTCTATAACATGGTCACAGAATTATGACTAAAATGTATGTAGGATATAAGTACGGAATCATCGTAAAAGACTGACAGTACTGATACCTCTTTTTTTTTTTTTGTCATCAGTCTACTGACTGGTTTGATGCGGCCTGCCACGAATTCCTTTCCTGTGCTAACCTCTTCATCTCAGAGTAGCACTTGCAACCTACGTCCTCAATTATTAGCTTGACGTATTCCAATCTCTGTCTTCCTCTACAGTTTTTGCCCTCTACAGCTCCCTCTAGTACCATGGAAGTCATTCCTTCATGTCTTAGCAGATGTCTTATCATCCTGTCCCTTCTCCTTATCAGTGTTTTCCACATATTCCTTTCCTCTCCGATTCTGCGTAGAACCTCCTCATTCCTTACCTTATCAGTCCATCTAATTTTCAACATTCGTCTATAGCACCACATCTCAAATGCTTCGATTCTCTTCTGTTCCGGTTTTCCCACAGTCTATGTTTCACTACCATACAATGCTGTACTCCAGACGTACATCCTCAGAAATGTCTTCCTCAAATTAAGGCCGGTATTTGATATTAGTACACTTCTCTTGGCCAGAAATGCCTTTTTTGCCATAGCGAGTCTGCTTTTGATGTCCTCCTTGCTGCGTCCGTCATTGGTTCAAAAAATGGTTCAAATGGCTCTGAGCACTATGGGACTCAACTGCTGAGGTCATTAGTCCCCTAGAACTTAGAACTAGTTAAACCTAACTAACCTAAGGACATCACAAACATCCATGCCCGAGGCAGGATTCGAACCTGCGACCGTAGCAGTCTTGCGGTTCCAGACTGCAGCGCCTTTAACCGCACGGCCGTCATTGGTTATTTTACTGCCTAGGTAGCAGAATTCCTTAACTTCATTGACTTCGTGACCATCAATCCTGATGTTAAGTTTCTCGCTGTTCTTATTCCTACTACTTCTCATTACCTTCGTCTTTCTCCGATTTACTCTCAAACCATACTGTGTACTCATTAGACTGTTCATTCCGTTTAGCAGATCATTTAATTTTTCTTCACTTTCACTCAGGATAGCAATGTCATCAGCGAATCGTATCATTGATATCCTTTCACCTTGTATTTTAATTCCACTCCTGAACCTTCCTTTTATTTCCATCATTGCTTCCTCGATGTACAGATTGAAGAGTAGGGGCGAAAGGCTACAGCCTTGTCTTACACCCTTCTTAATACGAGCACTTCGTTCTTGATCATCCACTCTTATTATTCCCTCTTGGTTGTTGTACATATTGTATATATGACCCATCTCTCCCTATAGCTTACCCCTACTTTTTTCAGAATCTCGAACACCTTGCACCATTTTATATTGTCGAACGCTTTTTCCAGGTCGACAAATCCTATGAAAGAGTCTTGATTTTTCTTTAGCCTTGCTTCCATTATTAGCCGTAACGTCAGAATTGCCTCTCTCGTCCCTTTACTTTTCCTAAAGCCAAACTGATCGTCACCTAGCGCATTCTCAATTTTCTTTTCCATTCTTCTGTATATTATTCTTGTAAGCAGCTTCGATGCATGAGCTGTTAAGCTGATTGTGCGATAATTCTCGCACTTGTCAGCTCTTGCCGTCTTCGGAATTGTGTGGATGATGCTTTTCCGAAAGTCAGATGGTATGTCGCCAGACTCATATATTCTACACACCAACGTGAATAGTCGTTTTGTTGCCACTTCCCCCAATGATTTATAAAGTAATAAATTTGTCAAAAGGGCATTCGTCACAAAGCTATTTAAGACAAAGAAAACTGTGATGGCTAGCCATTAAGGGCTGCTCGTTACTTGCGCGCGGTGCAGGTTGCAAAACGAACTGAGGTGCCCACGTTAACAAATGCGGCCAGATGAACACGGCACTGCAATGAGCGCGCCATCTAGTAGCCGTATACACAATTAGGCTACTTCACACTGAAATATAGGCAGAAATGATTATAAATAAACAGTAATTGGTACATAATGGAAGCAATGTTTGTTTGATAGTAGCATACAACATAACATTTTGTCTACATCAAAGCTTATAACAGTAAAATAAAACATGAAAACATCATTATGAAAATGTAGATAGGACTGAATGACAATTTGGAGAATGCAATATTGACGTGAAATGCAGCCAAGAAACATACCTTCCACCCTCACCTACCTTGGCCTCACCAAAGACCGTCACCTCATCTGGATCCCTCATCTCCGCACCATCCAATCCAAAACCCACAACTGCCCCCGACTCCTCAAACTCCTCTCTGGCCGGACATGGGGGTTGCACCCCTCTACCGTCCTCCACACCTACAAATCCTTAATCCGTCCCATCCTCTGTTATGCTAGGCCCGCTTGGATATCTGCCCCCCCCCCCCCCCAAATTCTATAAGTCCCTCCAGATCCTTGAGTGTCATGCACACCGCCTCACCTTCCGTATACACCTCCCGTCCCCCATGCGGATCCTCTATGACCTGATTCCTTTCCCCCATCTGCTTCTATTCCTCGAACATATCCGCATACTCTACACCTCCCGCCGCCTCGATCCCCCTCACCCCCTGGTTGCTCCTCTCCTCTCCCATCCCCACCCCCTGCCACGCCTTCACTGTTGTGTCCCCCCTACCCTCCATCTCTACAACCTTCATCTCCGTTCCCAAGGTGGCTTCCATCAACCCCCCCCTCCCGGATGATGCCCTGTCTCCCTCTATTTATCCCTGCTATCAACTCTGATCCTCACCCCCCCTCCTTTCCTCCATTCTATTCCTGGGCTCTCTCTCCCCCCCTTCCATCCTCTTTTTTTCCCCAACTACCCTCTCTATGCCCCCCTTCTCTCCCCTGAGTCCTTTTGCATTTCCCTCCTCTGCCTTTTCCTATTCGCTCTCACGTCTGCCCTGCCCCTCCCCCCCTTATGAGTCCTCTCCGTCCTTTGGTTCCCCCCTCCTTTCGTTTTTCCTCTCCTTCCTCCTTGTTTTCCTCCCATCTGTCCAGTCCCCCCCCCCCCCATCTGTCCTTGGCTATGGAGTGTCATCTTTGTGCCGACATTTTAGTGCAGTGTTTACAGTGAGTGTTCAGTGTTATTTGTCTTTTCCAAAGTGTTGCGAACGGACATCATACTGTCGCTGGGCGTGATTTTTATATCTCTTGCGAACAGAAACCAGACTGTCGCCATGTTTTTTAATTCTCTGTCTACTATGTTACCTGTCTGCTTCCTGTGTGTTTTATTAGCTTTGCCAACCCTTTGCTTTATGTTTTAACTTTCCACAATTTTCCGCCCTTTTACAGTTTAAGTCACCGTTTTATCACCTGCTTTTATTATTTCTTGTCTTTTTCTTATGGTTTAAAAAAGTCTGTAGGCTGAAGAGCGGCATACTAAGCTGCTGCCAGCCCGCCCCCTTCGGGGGGAATCGAAACTCAATAAAGGAAAAAAAAAAGGATGACTATCTTAGAAGGAAAAGAACATTTCGGCAACCTGCACAAGGAGACCCGAAGTCGGATATCTAGTAACGGCTTTATACCGTTGAAAAAAGTTTTGTTATGTAGCTGTAGCTGTTCGTTAAGAATGAGGCTATCATTTCGAGCAAAATGCTTGAAAATCTCCAATTCTTCTAGAATATCTAGTCTACGCCCTTTGTTTTCGGTGTGCAAAATGTTGCTATCGCAGATGGGTTTAGATGAATGATCTGTAATTAGAAGATGGTCGGCAAAAGACGAATTTTGGGGACTAGTGCCATTTTTTCTTAGCAAGTGTTCTTTATATCTGGTAGTGAAGGCACGTCCTGTTTGTCCTATATAGTAAGAGGAGCAAGTATCGCAGACAGTTTTCTAGACACCAGAATTTTCTAAAGGGGAACGCATAGAATGTAAATTATGAATGAAGTTTTTTTTCAAATTGTTATTAGTAGAAAAAGCAACGTTGCAATCGTATTTCTTTCGAAGAATGCGTTGGATCTGATAAGAGATAGGCCCCACGAAAGGAATAGGGAAATATTTTTTTGAGTTAGACTCGATAACAGAAGTGCCTAGCGTAGTAAGTCTTTTAGCAGTTTTCTTTTTAAGGACGTCATCTACTATGTTACGTTTATACTCGTGTTAACTGCTATTGTTTTAAGTAAATTGATTTCGTCGTTGAAGTTTTCTTTCGAAAGTGGAATGGAAATGGCTCGGTGAACAGCAGAATGAAAGAAGACTTTTTTATGCGATTGTGGATGAGTAGAAGATGCAGGAACGATCTGGTCGGTATATGTTACTTTACGAAAAATATTGAAAGAAATTTTATTTGTTTCTACAGTATGCGTCAAGTCAAAGAAATTTAATTGACGGGCCTCATTTTCAAATTCGATAGTGAAAGAAATTTTCTCATGAAGATCATTGAATAGGTTAAAGATACGATCAACACCGTCAGCGGGTCCTTTATAGAAGATTAGAATATCATCAACGTATCTGTAATAAGAAAGAATGGCTAGTGACGCAGCTGCAAAAACTATTAAAAAAATTTTCTTCTAGGGAGTTGATGAAAATATCAGCTAACGGATCTCCCATAGCGAGACCGGAATATTTTATTACTTGAGAGTGTGGTAAACCTAGATTTGCCCAGCAGACGGTGGAAGATTTCCGGTATGAGGTTTTTTCGATGTTTCGAGAGCCCGCCTAAATTCTTGAAGTGTGGTCGCGGGTCTGCGGAACAGGTGGGTCCAAGTAGTGGGACACGGCCCACGAGCGCTGGGGGCGGATTACGGAGCAGCGAGCGGCGAGCGGGCTGCGACGCGGCCGCACTCCAATCAGCCGCGCGATCGATCTGCCCAGCCTCCAGCCTCCAGCCTCCAGCCTGGAGCCTCCAGCCGGCGTCATCCCGGCGCTGGCCACAAGTTAGAGACGCCCGCGGCCGGCGCCTCTGCCGGCGCGCCGTAAACTTTTAATTAACTGCGCGGCGCGACAAACTTAATTCGTCGCGCCGGACACTAGGGCGGCCGGTGACCTAGCTATACTGTGTCCCGCACTGCGGCCGGAGATGACCGCTGACCTCGGAGGGATACCGCGTCTCCGACTTCACAATCTGCGTCAGCGCGTCAAAAACCAGAGGATGAAACTAAATGCGAACGCTTGAAAATTAGCTCGGAGCCTGCCGTATTGCAGCTGGTTTCTAGTCGGCCATGTCTCGACACTACACTATCGGGAATTATTATTATTGTGAACCACAACTGGCTCTTTATTCACGCGAGGTAATGAGTGTGCGCTATCGATGTGGGACCTCAGGTTGATTCCCCGTTTCTACATTTCCAGAGGGCTTCTGACATCGTTCAGCGCGTGCACCTTGTAACAAAATCACGACCGGATTCGTGACTTTCTGTTAAAAACATCACGGTTCGTAGTAATTAACGGGATGTCATCGAGTAAAACCGGAGGCATGTCCGGAATTCCTCAAGAAAGAGCTGTAGGCCCACTGCTTTTCTTAATCTGTATAAATGGTTCAGGAGACAACCTGAGCAGCTTCTCGGATGTTTTTGCAGATGATGCTGTCGTTTACCGTCTAATGAAGTCATCAAAAAATCAAAGCCAATTGCAAAATGGTTTAGACGTAGCGCGAAAAATTGGGAGTTCATCCTGAACAATAAAAAAATTGAGGCCCTCCGTGTGACTGCTAAAAAGTCTGATGAATCTTAGAAATTAACGGCGTCGATTCAGCTAAGTAGGTAGAGATTACAATAACGAAAAGTTTAAATTGCAACCATAGCACAGAAAATGTTGCTGGAAAGGCGAACCAAAGATTGTCTTATATTGAAAGAATTAGAATATGTAACAAATCTACGTCAGACTGCCTTGTCCGTCCTTTCCCCAAGTATTACTGCACGGTATGGTATCCTTACCATATAGGTTTGACAGATGATATCTGAAAAGTCCAGAGAAGGGTAGCTCGTTTTGAATGATCAGAAAATAGGGAAGGGAACGTCACTTATGTGATGTAGGAGTCGGTGTGGCCTTCGTTAAAACAAAGGCATTTTTCGTTGCGGCGAAATCTTGTCAGTAAATTGCCATAACCAGGTTTTTCCACCGAAATTGAAAATATTTAGTTGACTGCCACTTACATAAGAAGAAATGACCATCGCGGTAAAATTAAGAGACATCAGAACTAGCACAGAAAGCTATAGGTGTTCATTTTTCGCACGTATGGTTCGAGAGTGGGATGCTACAGAAATCGTCTGAAAGTGTACCAAGCGGGGTAGCCGTGCGGTCTAGCGCCTTGCCACGGTTCGCGCGGCTGCCCCCGTCGGGCATTTGAATCCTCCTCCGGGCATGGGCGTGTGTGTTGTCGTTAGCATAAGTTAAAGTTAGATTAAGTAGTGTGTAAGCCTAGGGGCCGACGACCTCAGCAGTTTGGTCGCATAGGAACCACAAATTTCGAAGTGTTCCTCTGAACCGTCTGGCAAACACTTAAGTGTAAATTGCAGAGTAATGTTGCAGACGTAGAGGTGGGCAGCTAGCCGCAATTAAATGCTTGTTGTACGTATTTGACTGTGTGCACAAAATCTCCGCAAGAATAAACCTTACGAAAAACTACGCAGGTGTTGAGTATAAAGCGGCCAGACAGACGACTCCGCCGTGGTATGTGATGTCTTGACGTTTCCCTGATGAAGGTTACGCCAAACGCATAGAAATACCTGCTCAGATTTGAAGTTGTGCTATACAGCACTGTTGGCGAAAGCGACGATGTCCCAAATAGGAAGGCGTGCTGAGAAGTAACGCCTCTGAATTTTATATGTGAAAATTCTTGAAGGTTTTAAATAAAAAACATTATTAACATTCCACATTTTTATTCTTCATGTCTACATTTTTATTTCTCAACATAGTCAGTCCGGCAACGAACACATTTCTCCCAGCGAGAGACCTGTTTATTGATACCGTCACTGTGGACTGTTTGACTTGTAAACGGTGGCCACAACCTCACCTCTGCTTGCATCGCTTTATCACTAAGTGAAGACCTAGAAGGTGTTCTCTAAGTTTTGGAAACAGATGAAAATGGGTAGGGACGAACTTACAGCTGTATGGAGGATGATCGATGACGGTGAACCCAGGGCGTCGGGTTTTTGCAGATGTCTCAAAGCTCGTGTGTGGTCCGGCATTGCCGTGCTGAAGGAAAGGGTGCTCGGTTCGTGGGTGAAGTCTCAGAATTCTAAACTCGATTACAGGACGGTGTTGCTCACGCTCCGACATTGTTATGTTACACACCACCATGTCACACGTTACAAGTGGGAGCTCTCTCGGGGGCAGAGAGTTGCAAATACGTACACATGTAGAATAAACAAGTAGACTGTTAATAACGTTTGTTTCGTTTAAAAAGCTGTAAGAGTTTTGTGGTGTGCGTACTGTAAGACCTTCGGTACACACACCATCAGATTATTTGACTTGTCGCTCTAACGAAGTAGGCGAGTGTCAGCAATGTGTCTCGTGGTCGTATCGTGGCGTGTTTATCTTCTGCCGTTAGGTCAGACGATAGAAATGCCACTTGCACGCTTAGAGTAGCAGATTGACGGTGACCCACTTTAAACAAAACTTGATTAATTTTCACACACATTTATTAAAATAATAAAAAGCATAGACATTACGTAACTTGATTCTGGATGCTGTTTACAATTGACATTCTGAAGTTCCTTTGGTCTTGGTACGTTAATCTTATTCTCACATATCTCTGATACTTGACAAAGTGTCTAGTCATTTATCTTCATGGCTATGTACAGGAATATGAAAATCTTATTAGGCGCAGACTGAAACTTGACTATGGACTACTACAGACTGGTACAGACTGGTGCAGACAAATGCAGACTGACTAATCGAAGGTCTGTACACTCGTTATAATACCTCGCGCGTTCAGGTATCACTGCGCGAGTGTGATCCGCGAGGAGAAAAGGTTCTACGTTAGCAGCAATCTCATTGGCTGCGAGACATATTAATACGCGGATCGGCGGAAGCAGAATTTGGTCCAAGACAGCGCCATCTCGTAGTGCGGAGACGGACGAGCGCTGCGCCTGCGCTGTTGTGCTTAGCGGGGCGCGTTCTAGTGGGAAAGTTGTGTACGCGTTGACTACGTGGAACTATGTACACAACAAGTTTTCACATAAAAAAATTTAGAAGCATTACTTTTCAGCGCACTCTCGTACCTACTCAGCGTAGGGAGAGCTATTACTGCCGGCCGGAGTGGGCGAGCGGTTCTAGGCCCTTCAGTCTGGAACCGCGCGACCGCTACGGTCGCAGGTTCGAATCCTGCCCTGGGCATGGATGTGTGTGATGTCCTTAGGTTAGTTAGGTTCAAGTAGTTCTAAGTTCTAGGGGACTGATGACCTCAGATGTTAAGTCCCATAGTGCTCAGAGCCATTTGAACCATTTGAAGAGCTATTACTCTCTCAAATCGATTTGTAGGTTGAATAACTCGGATTGCGCTATGGAGCATCTTGTAACTTGCAGACTTTTTTGTGTATCTTTAGTGGCTCGGGCCGTTAAGCTGCGTAGAAAAACAGGCGTTTTTACGTGACATGTAGAGTTACCGTTGAGCTTACTGCACAGCGGTGATACTACAGAGATGCGGAACCATTTTGAATCGTGACAAAGGTGAGTAAGTCAGCAGTGTACGAGTCAGATACTGAGGACGAGTATAGCGCTTCTCGTCGTATTAAATGTTGCAAGGAGGGCTAGAGGTAGTGCGGCTTAATGTTTGAGGACTGCACTACCCGAGCGCACATTGGACACGGTACTTACAAGGGAACCTCCCCATCGCACCCCTCTCAGATTTAGTTATAAGTTAGCACAGTGGATAAGCCTTGAAAAACTGAACACAGATCAATCGAGAAAACAGGAAGAAGTTGTGTGGAACTATGAAAAAATAAGCAAAATATACAAACTGAGTAGTCCATGCACAAGATAGGCAACATCAACGACAGTGTGAACCCAGGAGCGCCGTGGTCCCGTGGTTAGCGTGAGCAGCTGCGAAACGAGAGGTCCTTGGTTCAAGTCTTCCCTCGAGTGAAAAGTTTAATTCTTCATTTTCAGTTTATGTGACAAACTCTTATGTTTTCATCACCTTTTGGGAGTGATTGTCACATCCACAAGAAAACCTAATTCGGGCAAGGTAGAAGAATCTTTTTTACCCATTCGCCAAGTGTACAAGTTAGGTGGGACGACAACATATTCCTGTCATGTGACGCACATGCCGTCACCAGTGTCGTATAGAATGTATCAGACGTGCTTTCCTGTGGAGGAATCTGTTGACATATGACCTTGCGATCAAATGTTTTCGATTCCCATGTGCACAGACACTAAACTTATTACAGTGAACAGAGACGTCAATGAACGAACGGACAGATCATAACTTTGCGAAAATAAATAAAGTAAAATTTTCACTTGAGGGAAGACTTGAACCAAGGACCTCTCGTTCTGCAGCTGCTCACGCTAACCACGGGACCACGGCGCTCCTTCGCTGACATTATCCTTGATGTGGCCTATCTTGCACATGGACTACTCAGTTTGTATATTTTGCTTATTTCTTCATAGTTCCACACAACGTGTTCCTGTTTTCTCGATTGATCTGTGTTCAGCTCTTCAAGGCCTATCCACTGTGCCAACTTATAAGTAAATCTGAAGGGGGTGCGATGGGGAGGTTCCCTTGTTAGTATGCACAAGCCCTTTCGTATTAAAAAATCCAGCGCCTCTTCAGTACGCCCTCCCACATTTGTGTCGTATTGTTCTTATTCCCGCTGACTGTGGAACAGCGTAGTACCGTACCATGGAAACATCCGGGTCGTGTGTGTGGAAAGAGCACCGCCGACTGTTGTATTGCTGCAGGATCCAGACAGGGCGGTGGAGGGCTTCATAACGCAGACTACCGCCCTCGGACACACCGTGTATTAATTTACTGTTCGGCGCCAATATGAGCTGTGCGAGGATTGCGCTGTACAAAAACTGATAACGCTTTCGCCGTATCGCTCGTCGCACTGGGCTGTGCGGATTGTTACTCGAATTCCAGAGCGACAGGCGAGAGCAAAGAGTTGCGGCTAAATGAAAGCCGGCGCACTAACAAGCATTTGATTGCCAAAAAAGTTCTCTTTGATATTGCTTGTTTACCTTCTGGTTACTTGTTGTTTTCCTGGGAAAAGGTGATGCTGTCATACGATTTTAATTGTCACCGGAAAAAAGGCACGCAATTAATTGTTTCTTTGTTTTTTGCCATGTCAAGTCTGTAGTCCTGATACACACTGAAAGCCCGCGCCGTATTACCGTAGCAGCCGATGGAAGGGCCGGAACGAAATGTCGCAGCGCGTTGATGAAGTTGAGACGGGCTGCGCCATTTCGTTTTCACTCCTGGCGGTGAAGGAAATGTAAGAGGGTGAGTCAAATGAAAACCTTAAATATTTTTTAAAATATTATTTATTGTGCTGAAGTGGTACAAAACTGTATCACTTTTCAATATAATCTCCCCCGCGCTCAATGCACATCCTCCAGCGCTTACAAAGTGCATAAATTCCCTTAGAAAAAAAAACTATTTTGATAGTCCGCGCAACCACTCATGCATCGCGTGGCGTACCTCTTTATCAGAACGGAACTTCTTTCCTCCCATTGCGTTTTTCAGTGGTCCAAACAATGGAAATAACTTGGGGCAAGGTCTGGTGAGTATGGTGGATAAGGAAGACACTCAAAATGCAGGTATGTGATTATAGACACTGTTGTACGGGCAGTGTGGGGCCTTGCATTGTCATGTTCCAAAAGGAAACCTGCTGACAGCAATCGACGTCGCTTTGATTTGATTGCAGTCCCCAGATGATTTTTTTAGGAGATCTGTGTATGATGCACTGGTGACAGTGGTCCCTCTAGGCATGTAATGCTCCAAAATGACGCCTTTTTCGTCGCAAAAGAGAGTCAGCTGAGGTTCCGTTCGAAACTTCTTTGGTTTTGGTGATGAGGAATGGCGCCATTCCTGGCTCGCTCTCTTCGTTTCCGGTTGGTGGAAATGCACCCACGTTTCGTCCCCAGTAACGATTCTTGCAAGGAAGCCATCACCTTCTCGTTCAAAGCGCCGATGACGTTCTTCACAAGCATCAACACGTCGTTCTCTCATTTCAGGAGTCTGCTGCCGTGGCACCCATCTTGCAGACACTTTGTGAAACTGGAGCACATCATGCACAATGTGGTGCGCTGACCCACGACTAATCTGTAAACATGCTGCAGTGTCATTCAGTGTCACTCGGCGGTTTTCCTTGACTTTGGCTTCAAAAATGGTTCAAATGGCTCTGAGCACTATGCGACTTAACTTCTGAGGTCATCAGTCGCCTAGAACTTAGAACTACTTAAACCTAACTAACCTAAGGACATCACACACATCCATGCCCGAGGCAGGATTCGAACCTGCGACCGTAGCGGTCGCTCGGCTCCAGACTCTAGCGCCTAGAAACGCACGGCCACTCCGACTTTGGCTTCAACTGGTGCAATATTCTGTGGAGTCACAACTCGTTGTGCCTGACCTGGACGAGGAGCGTCTTCCACTGAAGTCAGAGCATTTACGAACTTCCTACTCAATTCGTAGACTTGCTGCTGCGACAAACATGCATCACCGCACTGAACCTTCATTTGTCGATGAATTTCAATAGGTTTCACACCGTCACTAAGCAAAAACCGAATAGCAGAACGCTGTTCTTCCCTGGAGCAAGCCGCAAGTGGGGCGGCCATCTTTATATTGATACTGCGACGGTGTGTGTGCATCTGCACTATGCTGCCACCTGCAGGCCATTCTGCACGCTGTTTGTAGCACGCTTGCCAACTTATAGGATAAAGGCGCGAAATTTCGATTTGTTATTACAAATTTAAGGTTTTCATTTGACTCATCCTCGTATTAAGTCTCCGAGACTTGTAAAGTTCCTGATCATCATATTTTGCGCCTGTGTCCTGCGTTGCATTACCAACTGCTCCTGAGCGTCAGGGTCGAGGTCATGTGATGCTGTTGGTGATTCGTGCGTGTAATGGGGATATCGTGCTCGGTAGCCTCCTTGGTTCTGTGTACACAAACATCCACATCAGTTGTGTTGCCAGCCACCTGACGCTGTGCGGTGGAGCGTACTTCTGGCAGCACTAACAGATCCTCCCTTCGGTGTTCCAGTCGCGAATGGTCTGTATTAGCACCAATTTCTCGGCTTTTCTCGTCGTGGTCATTCCACGAGTTGTATGTTCGAGGAATTGATGTGTAGTACGATTCTTCTCGGAAACTACTCTTTCGAAATTTCAGTAGTAATTCTCCCAGCGGTGCACACCACCTCTCTTGAGCACCTCGGTAACACCCTCGCGCCGACTACGCGATCCCGTGACGCCGACTAAACGATCTCGTGAGGAAACGCGCCGCTGTTCGCTCGGTTCAAATGGTTCAAATGGCTCTGAGGACTATGGGACTTAACAGCTGAGGTCATCAGTCCCCTAGAACTTAGAACTTCGTTAACCTGACTGAACGAAGGACATCACACACATCCGTGCCCGAGGGAGGATTCGAACCTGCGACCGTAGCAGCCACGTGGTTCCGGACTGAAGTGCCTAGAACCGCTCGGTCACATCGGCCGGCTATTCGTTCGGTCTTCTCTATCTCTTCTATCAGTCCTACCGTGTAAGGATTCCAGATCGATAAATACTCGAGAACCGGTCGAACAGTCGCCTTGTATGTCACTTCCTTCGTGGATGACCTACATTTCCTTAAGGCTCTTCCTATGAATCTCAGTCTGATTCTCTTACTATTTGCTTTGTGATCATTCCACTTAAGGTTGCTCTGGATAGTTAATCCTAGCTATTTTATTGTAGATACTGTTTCCAGCGGGTTAGTGTCACAGCCGTGGGTTGCCTCTCCCATGTACGCGCAATTCCTACATTTATTGATATTCGGGATCAACTGCTAGAGCCTGCAACATTCATGGATTCTCTGTGGGTCATTTTGCAAATCCATACTGTCTTCCGGCGTTGTTTCCTTCTTGTAGACAACCGCGTTGTGTGCAAACAGCCTGAAAGAGCTTCTGATACTGTCTAATAGACCATTTATGTACATTAAGAGACAAAATAAGAAGTGACGCACCACGAAGGAACAATCCGAGTGGGACAGTAATTGGTAAATGTAACCTATACACACATCAACACAAGTTTTGCATCACCCCGGTTCTCAAAAATCCTGAAGATAGACGTTGACTGTCGATATTGTATCACAGACACTGTCCCTTTGACTGTTCAGAGATGCCACTACAGCCGTCCAAAGATGTAAACAACCATGCATGAGCAGCGCCTATTAGACGGAGGGGGTCCGACAGCCGTTGAGTTCCAGTCGTTCCACCAGGAAAGAGGTACACTGCTCGTGTTGCCTATAGTTCAACCATGCCTAGATGGTCAATACCGCGGTTCGATCACGTCCGCATTTTTAGTTTGTGCCAGGAAGGGCTGTCAACAAGGGAAGTGTCGCCACGTCTAGAGTGAACCAAAGCGATGTTGTTCGGACCTGGAGGAGATACAGAGAGACAGGAACTGTCGATGACATGCCTCGCTCAGACCGGAGGAACCCTGATCACCATGTTGAATAATGTTTTTTTTTCCAGCCACAGGACGTCGTGTTACGATACAAACTATGCGCAATAGGCTACATGATGCGCAACTTTACTCCCAACATCAATGGCGAGGATCATCTTTGCAACCACGACATCACGCAGCGCGGTACAGGTGGCCCCAGCAACTTGCCGAATGGACCGCTCAGGACTGGCATCATGGTCTGTTCACCAATGAGTGTCGCGTATGCCTTCAACCAGACAATCGTTGGAGACGTGTTTGGAGGCAACCCGGTCAGGCTGAACGCTTTAGACACACTGTCCAGCGAGTGCAGCAAGGTGGAGGTTCCCTGCTTTTTTGGGGGGTGGCATTGTGTGGGACCGACGTACGCCGCTGGTGGTCATGGAAGGCGCTGTAGCGGCTGTACGAGAGTGAATGCCATCCTCCGATTGACAGTGCAATCATATCGGCAGCATATTGGCCAGGCATTCGTCCTCATGGACGACAATTCACTCCCCCATCGTGCACATCTTGTGAATGACTTCCTTCAGGATAACGACATCGCTCGACTAGAGTGGTTCTCCAGACATGACTTCTATCGAACATGCCTGGGATAGATTGAAAAGGGCTGTTTATGGACGACGTGATCCACCAAACACTCTGAGGGTTCTATCCCGAAATGCCATTGAGGAGTGGGACAATCTGGACCAACAGTGCATCGATGAACTTGTGGATAGTATGCCACGGCGAATACAGGCCTGCATCAACGCAAGTGCTACTGGGTATTAGAGGTACCGGTGTGTACAGCAGTCTGGACCACCACCTCTGAAGGTCTCGCTGTATGGTGGTACAACATGCAATGTGTGTTCTTCAGGAGCAATAAAAAGGGCGGAAATGATGTTTATGTTGATCTCTATTCCAATTTTCTGCACAGGTTCAAATGGTTCTGAGCACTATGGGACTTAACATCTGAGGTCATCAGTTCCCGAGAACTTAGAACTACTTAAATCTAACTAATCTAAGTACATCACACAGATCCATGCCCGAGGCCGGATTCGAACCTGCGACCGTAGCGGTCGCGCGGTTCCAGACTGAAACGCCTAGAACCGCTCGGCCACACCGGCTGGCCTGTACAGGTTCCGGAACACTCGGGACCGCGGTGATGCAAAACTTCTTTTTTGAATTGTGTATGTACATACAAACAGTTTCCGAAAAACTGGATGATTTATTCAAAGGAAATAACTTGAGAAACGAAACAAATCAATATAGCTTTGTTCCACCTGTGGCCCTTACGCAAGTGGACTTGGCATTGATTGATAGAGTTGTTAGATATTCTTGTGAGGAATACTGTGCCATATTCTGTCCAATTCGCGCGTTAGGTCGTCAAAATCCCGAGCTGATTGGCGGGCCCTGCCCATAATGCTCCCTCAGTTCGGTAGATATACGTCGTCCTTGCTGGCCAAGGTAGAGTTTGGCACGCACAAAGCGAAGCAGTAGAAACTCTCTCTGTGTGTGTGTGGGGGGGGGGGGGGGGGGGAGGGCATCATATTGCTATAATGTGAGGTCAGGACGGCTTGCCATTACGAGCAACAAAACTGGATGTAGAACATCGTTGACGTACCGCTGTGCTGTAAGGACGCCGCGGAGGGCAACCAAAGGCGCTCTGCTATGAAAAGAAACGGCACGCCAGACTATCACTCGTGGTTGTCGGGCCGTATGGCTGGCGAGAGTCAGACTGGAAACCCATCGCCGTCCGGAGCGGCTCCAGTCACGTCGTTGCTGGTCATATCGGCTCAGTTCGAAGCGGGAGTCATCACTGAAGACAATTCCAGTCCAGTCACTGCAATTCCAGGCCGAATATGCTCTCTGAAGATGTCCTGGACAACACTAAGAAACAGACTGTGGTCGGCCATACAGCCCGACAATGGCGAGTGAAGGTTTGCGTTGCCATCCTGGGCTCACATAAAATGGAAATGCCGCGTGGCGTGGGCCTCTCGGGGGTAGACGGTTTGCCTGGTGTAAGTTTTTCGAGTTGACGCCTCTTCGGCGACTTGCGCGTCGATGGGGATGAAACGATGATGATAAGGACAACACAACACCCAGTACCTGAGTGGAGTAAATCTCTGACCCAGTCGGGAATCGAACGGTGTATACTTTATATTGGTCTGTGCAGGTGACTTCGATCACTGCCCACCTGCCCACCCGCTCCAATGGATCAACACATATGTATTTAATAGGATCGCCACATATGCTCAGTGCCAGCAAACGGACAATATTTGTTTCCGGATATATCAAAAGAGAGAGATGCGGTAAAATCTCATCGCGTTCTCTGCTGCACGAAGTTAGCGCAGTTTTTGATAGTTTGTAGTTTTTCTGTTTAAGACAGTACAAAATAAAGATGATAGAGAGAATGCTTGGGTGACAGAGGTGAATGTACCCTGAGGGACGCAGATCTGCTTTGGACCATGGTATCTGTGTGTAGTTTGGAGAAAGCTTTGTTTGGCGCTGGCTTTACACATTGTACACAGTTGGCGAAGTTATGACAACATGTCCCAATTTCTACCGAGTGATCAAAACACGGTCCTCTCCCAATTTCTCAGCTCACCCTGTTTCTCCGCAGGTTGCAGAAGGTGGTAGATATAGTACTCTCCGACTTAAATTGGGATGATCACATTTTATTTATTTATTTTATTTATTGCCAAATTATAGACCTGTTACCTGATGTTTAAAACAGGTCGTACATCTTACAAATTTCGTTTTTCATCTTTTTACAGTTTTCTTTTGTTTTATCTACAACATTTACAAGGAATTATACTTTTCAAAATAACAATAGTTTAAGGTTGAAATATAAATAAAATTTTGTTGTTTTTAAGAAGAATATGAAAAGAAGATAGGATAGAGGAGAGATTTGTTAGTACCATCACCGAATGTGACTGACGGTGAATACCTCGGAATGGTTTCTTCGAGCCGTTAACTGCCAGTCACACACACACACAAATTGTTATTAGTAGAGAAATAATGTTGCTTATCCTACTTATTACTAATCCTACGTATTAACTACTTTAGGTGCCCATCCATATACAGCATTTGGTGATTTCTTGGCTAGATCGCCAGCACCTTATGTCACATCTCAGCTTCCTCCTCCTGTTCCTCCTCATTGTCACTATTTTCGCTGTCACTGTGGGTGTCGCTGTCCACCCTCTGGACATCGTTGTTACGCTGCACATAGGGATGTCTGTAATGTCGTGCCCGTATGTACTCTTCATGTATTGTTTTTGGAATACTGTTTGTCAGTGCGTTTCATTGTGCCCATTGTTCTTCGTCTCTTATTGCTGTATGTATATCCATGTCTGTATCTGTGTAGTCTAAGTGTAGTGTATGTCTATTGTTCGCGTATTGCCCGCAGAAAAAGACAGTGTGTTCTGGGGAACCTTCTTCCCCGCATGTGCATGTAGTCTGCCTCAGACTCACGCGGTTTAAGTGCGTGGGATAAGGTCCGCGCCCGGTTAAGAAATGTACCATACCGCGGCTGGGATCGATATGTCTCATTCTCAATCGCTCCCTTATGTCAGGGAGGAAGTCGTGCAGCCTACGTCCCTTATCACTTACATCCCACTCACCTTGCCATGTATCCAAACGCCAACTTTTAACGTGACGTATCGTCTCTATCGGCACACCGGTTATTGTGTGTACCTTATCTAGTCTCCCCACCTTTAACCAGTACCTTGCAGCTCCGTATTTGATCGTGATATCTATGGGGCATATTCCGAGCACCACACACAGTGCATCCGCTGAGGTGGTACCGAAGGCTCCAGATAGCCTAAGTAGGACACTTCTCTACCCTCGTCTGACGGATGCTTTGTTGATGACCACGTTCAGTCTATGTGCCCACGTGCTAGCTGCGAAGCTGAGTACTGATTCGAAGAGAGCACAGTGGTATGTACGTATGACTGGTAGAGGTTGTCTGTACCGTTTTAAATTTAGCCTCACCAGTTTGCGTAGTATTTTTTCTGCTTTGTCTGTTGTTACCCTTATGTGTTCGTGGAAATTCAGTTTTTCATCTATGTGTACCCCAAGATAGCGCGTAATGCGTGCTCGTTTGATGTTTGTGTCCCCAATTTTAACCGAAGGATTCCTTTGGAGTGATCCTTTCAGTGAAGTGTATGTTGTTTTGTTTTCGGCTATCCTGAGTTTGTTGTTATGACACCACTGAGTAATTGTTTGTAGTATTCCACTGGCTTTCTCTTCTAACTGGGCTCTGTTGTTTGCATTGACTACAGCTAATAGGTCATCTACGTAGGCGACAATTCCGTCTGACCTGTCATCCCCATTCAGAAGTTGTAGGAGGGTTTCGATTGTTGTGTCCCAGAAGGTGGAGCCGCAGATCGACCCTTGAGGACAACCTTTGGTAATTCTTTTAATTACTTTCCAGCTGTCCATCTGCCATTCGACTACTCGGTCTTTACAGTAGTCTAGAAAACTGCTGTACAGGGACTGCGGTGCCTCCAGATGTCTTAGCCTCTGAAACAGTGCTGGCCACCAGAGATTATCAAATGCTCCGGCAATGCCAATCATTATTGCCATGGCGTATTTCTGTTTTGTGGTGTTAACTATGTGCAGAGCCTGGTTGATGGCATCATCTATTTTATCTGCCAGTTCTGAAGCCGAACTGGTGTTTGCTCATACCCCTGAGAGCTCTGTGTGTTTGCAGGCACTTACACAGTATCTTCTCCTGAATCTTTGCTAGGGTGTTTATTAGGCATATTGGCCTGTAAGCCTTTGGATCTGAAGGATCCCTGTCCGCTGTCTTCTTAATAATGACTGGAGGTTTCCCATACTATAGGTACCCTGCCCTGTCGTAAGGCATCGTTCAGTAACGTTGCTAGGAACGGGGTGATCTGCGGTGCTAGTTTTCTTCAGTATTTCCGAGTGGATACCATCTGGTCCAGGTGGTTTCTTGTTTTTGAGCTGTGAGATTGCTAACGCAACCTCTTCTTGCGCAAAAGGACAGGTGACAGTTGCAGTGTTGTATGGTGTGTGTAGGTTTTCTCTTAGTGTTGCGTGATATTGTGTGTCTGTATCGATAACGTCGTCAGGGAGCAGTTTATACAGCAGAAACCCCGCTGTATTCCTCCATCCCCTCGTCATGATCACATGGACAAAGTTGCAAGGATGGTGGGGCAGAGACTGAGGAACAGTTACAAGATGCAGAGAGACTGTCTAAAACTACATTGGAGTTTGGCTGCACAGGTCCTTAGCAGGCAGGTCTGAAAAAGGTGACTCCTTCGAGATATGAGAGTGCCATGAATATGTTCACTAGTGGCTAAAAGACATATCCATAGGATCCAACGCAGGTATGTGCTTGAATGGAGAGACTTAATTCCAAATCTCAGGTAGCATTTCTACCAGAAAGTGTAACACTGTACATCCGAAAAGCCTGTATATTGGCCATAGGAATTATTACATTTCTTTTGGCTTCAATCGAGGGTTACATTTTTTTCAAAGTGATTCGTCGCATAGCACACCGTCTACTGTGTGTGATCATTCTCCAGCAACCATCATCCTCAACACCTATAACCCTGTGGATATATCACAGAACCTCTGACATAGCATGGAGGTAGAATGCATTAAATATACTGTTTGTTAACATGAGAAATACCTAGTGTCAGCATGAGGTAGTTGCAGTTACCGGTTTAATACCACGTTCCTTAGCCAAATTACTTTCTGAATTTGGTGAGAATCTTGATTTTATTACGAGCTTACTCTGCCGGCGACGTGCATCCCCGCTTTCGGTCTGTTAACATACACCTCAGTGATCATCGTCTATATGTCACTGAATTTGTGTGGAATACAACTTCATTCAGAGACAATACCATACCACGATTTGTAAAGCTTGTATAGTTTTTAACGTGGATATTGTTAGCGAGACTTGCGTGCGTCCTTTTTTATGCAGGGTTACAGTAAATAGCCATTCCAGTCTTGTTTTAAATAGCTGTTTACTTATAAGACGATTCCGTTTTATTTCTCGTAATATTGTTTGGCGTCACCAGTATTAGGCTACTGGCGAAGTTTTATACTGACTAGGGGATGTGTGTGAGATTTGATGTGATCAGCAGGCTTGTAAAATGAGTGTTATGGTGTAAAGTTACTGTGGTCAGTGTTCCGACATGTGCAAAGAATATGACTGTGTGCTGTGTAAGGGGAGGTATTGATTTTATGTGGAAAATTGCGATAGCTGTAAGGGGGTGGACCATTTTACGTGGAAAATTATGTCAAGTCATAAGAATGGTACAGATCTTCTTACTGCCAGAGCCACAGCCGTCAGCAGTAGGTATTTCCGATACTTCGCTCATTGTCGAATGTCATCAGATTGAGGATGCAATCGTAATATTTAATTGTAAGTACAGTGATAAATGTGTGGTTGGTTACGTAGGACACTTCTGCCAGGGATGCAGGAGTGCGTGGCGGCGGTAGTCTGTGGCTGGGACAAATGACATTTCCGGCTTACAGTGGTGCAGTCCGAAATGGATAGGCTGGAGTACAAATTGTGCACCTGATGTAATCGCGACTAAGTGAGTTGGTGCAGTGGTTAGCACACTGGACTCGCATTCAGGACTACGACATTCCAAACTCCCTTCCAGTCATTCTGATTTAGGTTTTCGATCATTTCCATAAATTAATTATGGCAAATGCCGGGGCGGTTCCTTTGAAAGAGAACAGCCGATTTTCTTCCCCATCCTTCCCTAACCCGATGTGACCGACGACATCACTGCTTTTCCCCTCTCCCAAACAAACCAACCAACTAACCTAAACATGTCGCCCTGTAGGTGGCTGAGTAGCGAACTGATGATACTCAGTATGTGTGGGCAACCTTTATGACTGCATGTGTTCCCCGTGGAGATTTGAGAAGATTGAATATTGGCGTGTGTTTGCACTGGACAGTCATTCCCTCCCATGTAAATTGTCCGGTTGACTGCTTGTGCTGGCATTCTTCACATTTTCCATCTTTCTTTGGTTGAGAGATCATCGACTGTGATGTGTGTTGTGTGCATCTAGATAATTCATTTATGGCAAGAGAGAGATGGAGGTAGAAGAGACGTTTGCTAATTCTCTAGTCATTAGGAACACCTTAGTTGACTTTTTACAGTAGAAGGATGATTTGAAATCTGTCGTATCATTAACATTGGTATTCGTTAAAAAATATGAGTAGAACTACTAGTTTCCTCTATTTTTTTCGAGTTGTGAAAGCTGGTAGTTCCAGTCGTATTTTTTTAACGAAAGATATTCGCAGACCAGATAAGTTTCCATTTACTGAGTGGTTTGCTGCGCGTCCCACTTCACTGCACCTCGGTAAAGTTTGCAGGTTTTTAGAGATATAATTTCCACTCTTTATCTTCGGAATTATACTATGCAAACAATCGGTAGCATCCTGCTATGTGCTTGATATCGACAACTTTCGCGTAAATGGTATGATATTCGGGCAAACCATGTGAAAATAGTATGTTCTTGCAATCCCAGAGTCTGGAGATGGCTGTAGAAAGCATGGCAGAAGCAAGCAATAAGCAGGTCGTGGCTGGAAACACTAACGCCTTTGTGCTGGGGGAACCAGCCCAGCCTTTGTACAACAGTACGGAGAGTGACCGCGGTCCACTGAGAGCACTCGGCTCGCGCATCAGGCCAGCGTGTGCGGTCGGCAGTTGATTCCCGACCGTTGGCTGCGTTTGAAGACAGAGCGATCTCGCGGGATATATCTAGTGCTGTGAACATACATGGTGCATCTACTTACGTTTTTTTTGGGATCTGTCTGTTTTCGCAGTATATTTACAGGTGTCTGGTGGTTGATAGCTATATGCAGAATGCAGAACTGATGATTTTGTATGGTGCAGGATACGAATTGTGTTTATTACATCGATATGGGATGGTGGTAGAATTGTAGCTCGGTTGGAGATTGGTTTCACACCAAAAAATTCAACTCGACAGTAACAGGGCAGTGTAATTGAGGAAGTCTATTTGTTGATAGTTTCTGTATTTCATGATTTGTAGACCACTTTTTCAGGGTTTAACTGTCAGTGCAATATGACTGCTTTTTTTTTCGATCTGTACAAATTAGTTTTGCCACTCAAAGTCTCATAATTTTTCCGTCTGCAGAAAATGGTGGACAGTGCTCCCACACCCACAGGAGTAACAGTTTGGTGGGTAAATTCAGTAAGAAGCAATCGGAATGCTCCATTCACAGGAAGTTCCATGATGTCAGAGAGTCACAAGACATCCTTTGTGCGCGGCATAGGGGCCTCTACAGATTGATTTGAACAAGACGGGGACAAGGTATCTACAGTTACTTCCATGAGATGAGTCTCATGTGATGTCTTATTTGTTCGAGAGTCCAAGAAGGCCATCGTCCTCTGGTTCAAACATTCGGACATGGTGTCCCCCCACCCACCATTGTGGCTTTAGAGCAGCTCCAGACCACCAGTTGCAGGACATCGAAAATTCACCGAAAATTCAACCCATTTTTCTCGTCTGTAGGCCAGTGCTTCGAATTCTGCTTTCTCACGATCTGTTGTGGGATTTGAAATATGTTAGGAACTTTTGTATATGCAATTGTTCTGATATCCTGTCTGTGCTTAGACAGCAGTGCGCTTCGGGAAGTAAGGGAAATAATAAAAAAAGAGCCTTAACGTCCCTGACTGCGGCAGCAAATATAGACTAAGCGTTTCAGAAAAGTGAAGAAGACCGCAGCAGCTGTAGGACTCAGAAATTTTTCTCTCTCTGGCAGTGCCTTTAAACAAGCAGCTAAAACTCGAAGTGGTGAGCACCCTGTTTAGAGCTGCAGAATTATTTATTTCGGCTTCCAGATGTCGTCGATTTGGCGTATAAAATCGGACATTGCTGCAGATATCGGTTTTGGGATCTATTTCGCGTGCGAAATGTCTCAGGGACGAAGGCTGGGAGGTTTGACAAGTGTGTTGGGATGTTTTTAGAGTCTGTGTTCGAGTGTGACGGTACACATTGCAAAACTGAAGCCAGCTACTATGCACGGATCTCGTTTGAAAGTGTATTTATATTCAGTGGGATTTAATAACTTGTGCAGCAGCCCATATTCAAGGACAAGGGCAGCATGTGGTATTTCCCACAAAAGTATGAGCAGTGTCCCGGGGATGTTTCACAAGTGTGCCGCAATCTTTTTCGAGTCTGTGTTCAAGTGTGGTGGTATACATCGCCAAAGTAAAGCAAACTCCTGCGCAGCGATCTTTTTGAAAGCGTATTTAGACACATATTCAGTGGGATTTGGTAACTCATGAAGCAGCTCATGCTGAAAGACAAGGGGAGGATGTGGTATTTCCCACAAAATCGCGCGAAGTGTCCTGTCCCAAGGATGGTTTCACTGGTGTGGCGCAATCTCCTTTAGAATCCGTGTTCAAGTGTTTGGTGGTATTCCTTGGAATAAAACATGTAATTACATCGCAAATTGTTTAAATATTCTTGTATCATTTGCAAAGCCATTTAGTTCCTGTGACATCGTCAAGATATGTATGAGACAATATTCTGCACATTGCTTTATCAGCAGTTGTGATAACTCCTGAATCAGTTCGTGTTCAACGACAAATGGTATTTGTAGGCCAGTGGTCAGCTGGGACGCTGCGGGTGTTTCCAACGTGACTGGGTGTGCTTAGCACTGCCTCCCTGTGGCTACCGCATGCCGGTGCTGTGGGCGCGACGCGTCACCTCTTCCAGCAGGTGCGGAGACCCTGCGACAGGGTAAACGTCTTCTGTCTTCCACTTCGGAAGACTGTCTGAACTTTCATCGAATGATCTACAGTTAAAGCACACGCATTTATCTGCCTGAGTTACAAAGTGTAACTTAGCCCAATCCTGCTGTATCTCCATTAATTGATGAAATGTATTCACCTTCTGCATACATTCACCAAATATCTTTGCTTTCCAAGCATCGCGCATGTGGCCTTGAGCACAGTCCTCAGCTACATGATTACAGCTGATATATCCATTAAATTCCTCCTCCAGCCCAGACATCTCATCCATTGAGGACATAGAACATAGTAAACAATTGCGTCCATCCACTTGCGAAGTTCACCACAGACTGAGCGAATTTCCCGCCATTTTTTCCCAGGACTGTCATCTTAGATTATGTCATGGGTGGGGAGGGGAAGGAGGAGGACCAGCAGTGCTATCTGGTGGTGTTGTCAACTAGGCCAATTGGACTCCAAACTTCAAGGTGAACACACTGGATGGAGGTACTGTGTATGATAACTCAAATTGTGTAAATAAACAATATACTGCACTGCATACTTCCATCTATCCATTCGAGCAGCCCAGCACAGATAGTGTCCCTTTCACGCCAATTTTGTGATGGAGAAGTTGGGAGGGGAGGGAGGAGGGGAGGAGAGGGGAAGGGATGGAGTTAGCATAGTGGAAGTAGTCCGCCAAAATTTGAACTTCCTGCCGTGATGTCAGTGTGATGTGGCCACCGTCTTGGATCCGCCATCTTAAATAAATTTGGCAACAATGCAGATTGGGGCCATACTCTCTTTGTCCCACTACTGTCACAAAACACTTCATTCATCATTAATGATCAAATGCATATCGAGTTGCAATTCTGAATCTTAGTATAGTAGTAGCATTAGCACCAGCTAGTTAACTTTGTTCCCACCGCGACATGATCTGCTTTTTGTAAATTTTGTAACTGTTTCCCACTCCCCAGATTACATTCTCTCCTTCCTTTCAGCACCACTCAGTCACCCTCCCCTCCCCACCTTTTTCTTGTTCATCACATTCATCAGCCTCTGTGTTTTTGTCCATACACCATAGTGGTTTGGGCCAGTACTAACCTGATGTGCTGCGCTTCAGTTTCGTATATGTGTGTTCTTGCAAGCACTGAAGTGTATACCGGAGTATTACATAAATGTCACCAAATGTTAATGATTTCATTCGTTTATACCAACAGGCATTTTCAGAGAAAGACGTGGGCTTTGCAGTGTTTTAACTGCTCATGAAAACGACGAATTGCTTGTGGAAAGCGACATCGTTTCGACGATGGTGCTAGAATTTTCCACAATATGGCCGAAGAGAAATTGCAGTGCAGAAAAGAAAAATCTTTGCACAAGTCTTATGAGTAAGATTCATATTATCATCTCTGATGGCCTTGATGGAGATGAGGTCTTTATACAGGCTAAGGTACTCATGCCAAACAGGTGGATGTAGCTCTCAACGAAAACTGCAGAATTATAACAGGTTGCTTGAAATCCACTCCAGTCGAATGGCTTCACCACCTCGCAGGAATAGCACCACCACCTGTTCCAAGAGAGATAGCTTCGAACAAGGAAACAAAAGGTAATGGAACAGGAAATTACCCATCCTCTGTATGGGCATGAACCGCACCCGCAACGAATTTCCTTAAGACATCAAAGGAACGTAGAACCTCTGCTGAAAAAGCTAGGTTACAACTATGGTGGACTGCGACCTACCTCCCCCCTGATTGGAAAAGAGTTGTTGAAGCCTTACCTCCAGGCCATGACGGGGAATGGAGAACTTGGAAATCCCTGAATGGATTGAGATCCGGAGTTGGAAGACCATAAGTTAAGTTGGCAAGATGGGGTACGCTGATCCAAATTATATTCGGTATGATTGGGGAGAAGAACAGACAGTTCGGCACATGTTTCGGTGTCGGTTGTGCCCAGTCTCCTGTACAGAAGATGATCTTCAACAAGCAACAGAAAATGCACTGGAAGTGACCAATTTTTGGTCAAAAGTAATTTAATCATAACTGTGTAAAATGTATGTACATGTACCTGTCTGTTTCTTACACGAGAATAATAATTACAGACTAAGGTGACAAAAATCGTGTGATAGAGATATGTACTCATACAGATGCCAGTGGTATCGCGTATACAAGGAATAAAAGTGCAGTGTATTGGCGAAGCTGTCATTGGTACTCAAGTGATACATGTGAAAAGGTTTCTGGCATGATTATGGCCGCAGACAGGAATTAAGAGACTTTGAACGCTGGATGATAGTTGGACCTATACCCAGGGGACATTCTGTTTCCTAAACCGTTTGGGAATTCGGTATTCCGAGATCCACAGTGTCAACAGTCTCTCGAGAATACCAGATTTCAAGCATTACCTCCCTCCACGGACAAGGTAGTGGCTGACGGCCTTCACTTAATGACCACCGAGCGAGGTGGCGCAGTGGTTAGCACACTGGACTCGCATTCGGGAGGACGACGGTTCAATCCCGTCTCCGGCCATCCTGATTTAAGTTTTCCGTGATTTCCCTAAATCGTTTCAGGCAAATGCCGGGATGGTTCCTTTGAAAGGGCACGACCGATTTCCTTCCCAATCCTTCCCTAACCCGAGCTTGCGCTCCGTCTCTAATGGCCTCGTTGTCGACGGGACGTTAAACACTAACCACAACCACCACTTAACGATCGAGAGCGGCGGCGTTTGTGTAGCGTTGTCAGTGCTAACATACAAACAACACCGCTTGAAATACTGTGAGAAATCAGTTTGGGACGTACAGCGAACGTATCATAGTGCGGCAAGATTTGGCGTTCGTGGGCTACGGCAGGAGTCGACCGTCGCGAGTGCATTTGCTAACAGGACGACATCGCCTGCAGCGCCTCTCCTGGTCTGGACTCTAGACGAGTGGAAACAGTGGCCTGGTCAGACGAGTCCCTTTTAAAGTTGGTAGAAGCTGATGGCAGCACTCGAGAGTGGCGCAGACCCCACAAAGCCACTGACCCAAGTAGCCAACAGGACACTCTGGAAATTGGTGGTGGCTCCCTAATGGTGTGAACTGTGTTCGTATGAAATGGACTGGATCTGTGGTCTGGGTGGACCGATCATTGACTGGAAATGGTTATGTTCAGGTACATGGAGACATGGACCTCATGTTTTCAGACACCGAGCGAGGTTGCGCAGTGGTCAGGACACTGGACTCGCATTCGAGAGGACAACGATTCAAACCTGCGTCCAGCTGTCCTGATTTAGGTTTTCTGTGATTTCCGTAAATCGCTGCAAGCAAATGCCGGGATGGTTCCTTTGAAAGGGCGCGAACGACTTCCTTTCCCGCCCTTCCTTAATCCGATGGGACCGATGACCTCACTGTTTGGTCTTCCTCATCCATCCCCCCCCCCCCCCGTCCCCCACCCCCGAAAAGAAATAACAGTCAAACAAGGATGGAACTTTTATAGGTGACAATGCGCCATGTCACCAGGCCACAGTTATTCGCAATTAGTTTGAAGAACATTGTGGACAAATTGAGCGGATGATTTGGCTGCTCAACTCGCCCGACTTGAATCTCATGGAGTATGTGTCAAACACAACAGAGACGTCAGCCTCTGCACTAAATTCTACACCGGCACATTCGCAACTATGGACGGCTATGACACAGCATGGCTCAGTATTTCTGCAGGGTAGGTCTATTTCCAATGTCTCGCTGGGTTGGGTGGGACGTCGAGTGGCTCCACTATGCCGGGCAGAAGGAGGTCCGACGCGATGTTAAGAGGTACCCCACGACTTTTGTCATCTGAGTGAATAATCTGCGTTCACGGATGTTCAGAGGGCGCGGAGTAATCTCGAATACATCATCTAGAAAAATTATGCGAGTGGTCTGTGCGATTAATGCTTGTTTGCCTCTAAATGTGGAGAGGTGAGGAACGGGAGAGGTTCTCGTAATGGCTCGCACGCTAATGCGAAGAGAAATGTCGGTTTGCGGCCCCGGCCAGAGGTAATATGTCTGGGGCGGAGGAACCGCCTGCGTGGCGGGTTTTGGACCGCGGCCAGCAACGGCATCGGCCGGCCGTGTACCTGGCTGGCCGTAACAGCGGCGCGCCGCACACCTGTGGTGTACGCGGCAGTCGGCGAAACGGCAGCCGCCGCTTGTAGCGCGTATTAACTGTTACCGCTAGTGCTCTGACAAGGGAACCTCCCCATCGCACCCCCCTCAGATTTAGTTATAAGTTGGCATAATGGATAGGCCTTGAAAAACTGAACACAGATCAATCGAGAAAACAGGAAGGAGTTGTGTGGAACTATGAAAAAAAATAAGCAAAATATACAAACTGAGTAGTCCATGCGCAAATAGGCAACATCAACGACAGTGTGAACCCAGGAGCGCCGTGGTCCCGTGGTTAGCGTGAGCAGCTGCGGAATGAGAGGTCCTTGGTGCAAGTCTTCCCTCCATTGAAAAGTTTAATTTTTTTATTTTCAGACAATTATCAAACTTCAGGCACTCACGCATAATCAGCTTCGCTCTCCAAAATTCCAGGACATGTTCAGATTTGCTTGGACATATGCAGGATTTGACCGGAAAAATTTGAAAACGTAAAAAACATATGTTTTGAAAGAGCACAGGGAAAACTGTGCGACTGTGAAACTGTTGCGTTCATTTGTTGCAGTTTATGTGACAAACTCTTATGTTTTCATCACTTTTTTGGGAGTGATTATCACATCCGCAAGAAAACCTAAATCGGGCGAGGTAGAAGAATCTTTTTACCCATTCGCCAAGTGTACAAGTTAGGTGGGTCGAAAACATATTCCTGTCATGTGACGCACATGCCGTCAGCAGTGTCGTATAGAATATATCAGACGTGTTTTCCTGTGGAGGAATCGGTTGACCTATGACCTTGCGATCAAATGTTTTCGGTTCCCATTGCAGGCCGGCCGGTGTGGCCGTGCGGTTCTAGGCGCTTCAGTCTGGCACCGCGTGACCGCTACGGTCGCAGGTTCGAATCCTGCCTCGGGCATGGATGTGTGTGATGTCCTTAGGTTAGTTAGGTTCAAGTAGTTCTAAGTTCTAGGCGACTGATGACCTCAGAAGTTAAGTCGCATAGTGCTCAGAGCCATTTGAACCATCCCATTGCAGAGGCACGTCCTTTCGTCTACTAATCGCACGGTTTTGTGGTGCGGCCGCAAAACACAGACACTAAACTTATTACAGTGAACAGAGACGTCAATCAACGAACGGACAGACCATAACTTTGCGAAAATAAAGAAAGTAAACTTTTGACACGAGGGAAGACTTGAACCAAGGACCTGTCGTTCCGCAGCTGCACACGCTAACCACGGGACCACGGTGCTCCTGAGTTCACACTATCCTTGATGTTGCCTATCTTGCGCATGGACTACTCAGTTTGTATATTTTGTTTATTTTTTTCATAGTTCCACACAACTTCTTCCTGTTTTCTCGATTGATCTGTGTTCAGTTTTTCAAGGCCTGTCCACTGTGCCAATTTATAACTAAATCTGAGGAGGGTGCGATGGGGAGGTTCCCTTGTGAGGAGCATCGCTCACGGTAGGTGCCGCCTGTTGCGTGGTGAAGCTTGTGTTGTGTGCTGCCGAAAGAATTAAGGGTCACTTGAAACCGCAGCATTTCTCCCCATTGCAATGAAGAAGTTTGAAATGTGGCTCATAGTTGCCTACAGTCTTCTTCAGCAAAGGCGGCCTGCGATGTCAGCCTCGGGCTCGACAACTCCTCAGGCAGCAAGGTGCCGACACTCGATACAATTTGAAACGAGTCTCGTCCGACCAGGCAACATGTTTCCAGTCATCAACAGTCCAATCTCGGTGTTGACGGGCCCCAGGCGAGGCGTAAAGCTTTGTATCGTGCAATCGTGAAGGGTACACGAGTGGGCCTTCGGTTCCGAAAGCCCATATCGATGATGTTTCGTTGAATGGTTCCCAAGCTGACACTTGTTCATAGCCCAGCATTGAAACCTGCAGCAATTTGCGGAATGGCTGCACTTCTGTCACACTGAACGATTCTCTTCAGTTGTCGTTTGATGTTTTGCCGGATTCCTGCACCCGTGAAATGATCGTAGAGAAAAGTCCCCACTTCGTCGCTACCTCGGAGATCCTGTGTCTCATCACTCGTGCGCCGACTGTAACACCACGTTCAAACTCATTTAAATCTTCGTAAATGCCATTGTAGCAGCGGTAACCGGGTAACAACTGCGCCAGACACTTGTTGTCTTATATAGGCGTTGTCGACCGCAGCGTCATGTTCTGCCTGTTTACGTACCTCTGTACTGAATACGCATGCTTACACCAGTTTCTTTAGCGCTCCAGTGTAGAATGGCTCCGTGATCGAGGAGCGGCCGTATGACGTCGAGGAACTGAACAATCGGTAAAATGTTCTGACCGTGCAGAAGTTTGGCGACAACGTTGGGAGTCATGTCTCCTTTTCACTTTTAAGTGTAGTGCAGTATTAAAAAAAGTCACTTGAACTACCATATTACTACGTAACGTAGGTTTCGAAGTAGCTTCGTACAATGGATCAAGCATTCCACGCCAGATTTTGTTCTGGAGACATCTACAGCTAGCCGAATTGGGACTACGCGAACAGCGGGTACAGCTGCATGTCCTCGGGAAATATAACAGCTGTTGTCTTCTTTCGCTCTTACCCGTGTCGCAAAAACCGACACAGGAATGGCACGTTGACTAGTGTCACATCGCGAGATCAGTCATCTGCTCTGCTGCTCCGTGTCTAGCGAGAAGGCTGCCGCTCTCCTGGACCCTGGAGGACTTGGAGTTGGTCTGGCCACTCAGCCGACGCGCACCGACGTCATTGCACCTACCAGCATCACTGTACATCAGCACTGAGTACATCAATACTCCGCAGCCCACCGTAGGGTGAGAGGCACGGCGTACTTCTGAGACCACTATCTGGCCCCTCCTTTTCAGTTCCACCATGAATGGTGCGTGGGAAGAGTGATAGTCGCTAAACGTCCGGATTAGCTCTTAATTTCTCGCATTTTGTCGACACGGTCATTTCGCGCGACGTGTGTGGGACGAAATAATACGTTGTCTGAATTTTCTAGGAACGTACTACTTCAGAATCTCAATAGTAAACTTCTGTGATGCACAACGCTCTTTTCTAGCGTTTGGCAGTGGAGTCTGTTGAGCATCTCCGTATCGCCGCTTTAACTATCACCTCTACATCTACATCCATACTCCTCAAGCCACCTGAGGGTGTGTGGCGGAGGGTACTTTGAGTACCTCTATCGGTTCGTGGGATCTCCACTGTCTCTGCTATTAATCAAACCTTGTAATGCTGCCGATGGATCTCTGCCCGACATCTGCTTTCCTTGTTGTTTGTTTTGTTTGGCGTTCCATACTGTAGCGTTCAGGACGATTACTGCTATGTGTTTTATGGTAGCTGCTGTTTCCAGTGGTTTGCCGTCAATGGAACAGTCGTACGACAGTGGATTTCTTCGCTTATTTACGCTCAGTGCGTAACATTTACGTGCTCCAATTGTCGACGCTCTGCAGGTCTTCCCGCAACTCACTACAGTTTGCTGGCATTGCTACCTTCTTGTAGACAAGCACATCATTGTAAAAGGGCACAGGTCATCCCCGTTTTCAAGAAGGGACGTCGAACAGATGTGCAGAACTATAGACCTATATCTCTATCGTCGATCAGTTGTAGAATTTTGGAACAGGTATTAGGTTCGAGTATACTGACTTTTCTGGAGACTAGAAATCTACTCTGTAGGAATCAGCACGGGTTTCGAAAAAGACGATCGTGCGAAACCCAGCTCGCGCTACTCGTCCACGCGACTCAGAGGACCATAGACACGGGTTCACAGGTAGATGCTGTCTTCCTTGACTTCCACAAGGCGTTCGATACAGTTCCCCACAGTCGTTTAATGAACAAAGTAAGAGCATATGGACTATCAGACCAATTGTGTGATTGGATTGAAGAGTTCCTAGATAACAGAACGCAGTATGTCATTCTCAATGGAGAGAAGTCTTCCGAAGTAAGAGTGATTTCAGGTGTGCCACAGGGGAGTGTCGTAGGACCGTTGCTATTCACAATATACATAAATGACCTTGTTGATAACATCGAAAGTTCACTGAGGCTTTTTACGGATGATGCTGTAGTATATCGAGAGGTTGTAACAATGGAAAATTGTACTGAAGTGCAGGAGGATCTGCAACGAACTGACGCATGGTGCAGGGAATGGCAATTGAATCTCAATGTAGACAAGTGTAATGTGCTGCGAATACATAGAAAGAAAAATCCTTTATCATTTAACTAAAATATAGAAGGTCAGCAAATGGAAGCAGTTAATTCCATAAATTATTTGGGAGTAGGCATTAGGAGTGTTTTAAAATGGGATGACCATATAAAATTAATCGTCGGTAAAGCAGGTGCCAGACTGAGATTCATTGGAAAAATCCTAAGGAAATGCAATCCGAAAACAAAGGAAGTAGGTTACAGTAAGCTTGTTCGCCCACTGCTTGAATACTGCTCACCGGTGTGGGATCCGTACCAGATGGGGTTGATGGAAGACATAGAGAGGATCCAACGGAGAGCAGCGCGCTTCGTTACAGGATCACTTAGTAATCGCGAAAGCGTTACGAAGATGATAGATAAACTCCAGTGGAAGACTCTGCAGGAGAGACGCTCAGTAGCTCGGTACGGGCTTTTGTTAAAGTTTCTAGAACATACCTTCACCGAAGAGTCAAGCAGTATATTGCTCCCTCCTACGAATATCTCGCGAAGAGACCATGAGGATAAAATCAGAGAGATTAGAGCCCACACAGAGGCATACCGACAATCCTTCTTTCCACGAACAATACGAGACTGGAATAGAAGGGTGAACCGATAGAGGTACTCAAGGTTCCCTTCGCCACACACCGTCAGGTGGCTTGCAGAGTATCGATGTAGATGTAGATCGTCTACGAACAGGCTATGTAGCCTTTTAGTGTTATGCAATAAATCATATATATCCATACATATCATAAAAATGGACCAGTGGACCGATTTCAACCAAACTTGGTACACACATCCCTTACTGTCCGGCAACAACCGCTGTGAAGATAAGAACCACCTACGTTTCATAGTTCAGGACGTCATAAACACTGAGATGCATGAAAAGCTGACTCAGCGTGCCCGACCTTTAATTACTTCTTTACTACTGACTCTGTTCGCAACAAATTTTGCAGACAGTGTCTACATATGCCGCTGAATGTACCTACACAAATACGCTGATGGGAAAAAAATCACAACACCAAGAAGGAGGTCTGCGATGTAAACGAAACTAGGTGGGCGTGTTTCTACATCTGAAAGACGACGTCTGCTCAATTTTCGCGCCTTTCGCCGCTAGTAGCGCCATTGTGAGAATCGAAATGAGGTTTTCTTTAAATACTTGCTGAAACGATCGTCAGCGTTAGTTACCTTGGAGGTGGGACGTGATGAGCTGATGTGAGTGAAGAACGCCTTTAAGGCGGCATTATGAACGCCTCACTCAGTGTGAACAAGGTCGAGTAATAGGGCTACGAGAAGCTGGGTCTTTCTTCTGTGATATCAGAAAGACTTGGCAGGCACGGACCAACTGTACACGATTGCTGGCAGCAGTGCCACGAGAGTGTACGGCCGCAAGAAGACCGGCCTCTGGATGACCACGGGGCACTAGCGAGTAGGGAGATCAGCGTGTTCGGCCTGTTGCGCTGTCTCACCGTAGTGCATCTGCAGCAGCAGTTGGCACCACAGTGACGTAACGGTCGGGTACAAATCGATTACTGCAAAGACAGCCCCGAGACAAACGCCCTGCAGCTTCCATTCCACTGCCCCAAATCACCGCCATTTGCGACGTCAGTGGAGTCAAGTAAAAGCTGATTGGAGGGCAGGGTGGAGGTCTGTTGTGTTTTCTGATGAAAGCTACACTACTGGCCATTAAAATTGCTACACCACGAAGATGACGTACTACAGACGCGAAATTTAACCGACAGGAAGAAGATGCTGTGATATGCAAAAGATTAGCTTTTCAGAGCATTCACACAAGGTTAGCGCCGGTGGCGACACCTACAACGTGCTGACATGAGGAAAGTTTCCAACCGATTTCTCATACACAAACAGCAGTTGACCGTCGTTGCCTGATGAAACGTTGTTGTGATGCCTCGTGTAAGGAGGAGAAATGCGTGCCATCACGTTTTCGACTTTGATAAATGTCGGATTGTAGCCTATCGCGATTGCGGTTTATCGTATCGCGACATTGCTGCTCCCATTGGTCGAGATCCAATGGCTGTTAGCAGAATATGGAATCAGTGGGTTCAGGAGGGTAATACGGAACGCCGTGCTGGATTCCAACGGCCTCGTATCAGTAGCAGTCGAGATGACAGGCATCTTATCCGCATGGCTGTAAAGGATCGTGCAGCCACGTCTCCATCCCTGAGTCAACAGAGAGGACGTTTGCAAGACAACAACCATCTGCACGAACAATTCGACGACGTTTGCAGCAACATTGGACTATCAGCTCGGATACCATGCCTGCGGTTACCCTTGACGCTGCATCACAGACAGGAGCGCGTGTGATGGTGTACTCAACGACGAACCTGGGTGCACGAATGGCAAAACGTCATTATTTCGGATGAATCCAGCTTCTGTTTACAGCATCATGATGGTCGCATGCGTGTTTGGCGACATCACGGTGAACGCACATTGGAAGCGTGTATTCGTCATCGCCATACTGGCGTATCACACGGCTTGATTGTATTGGGTGCCATTGGGTACACGTCTCGGTCACTTCTTGTTCGCACTGACGGCACCTTGAACAGTGGACGTTACATTTCAGATGTGTTACGACCCGTGGCTCTACCCTTCATTCGATCCCTGCGAAACCCTACATTTCAGCAGGATAATGCACGACCGCATGTTGCAGGTCCTGTACGGGCCTTTCTGGAAACAGAAAATGTTCGACTACTGCACTGGCCAGCACGTTCTCCAGATCTCTCAGCAATTGAAAACGTCTAGTCAATGGTGGCCGAGCAAATGGATCGCCACAATACGCCAGTCACTACTCTTGATGAACTGTGGTATCGTGTTGAAGCTGCATGGGCAGCTGTACCTGTACACGCCATCCAAGCTCTGTTTGAGTCAATGCCCAGGCGTATCAAGGCCGTTATTACGGCCAGAGGTGGTTGTTCTGGGTACTGATTTCTCAGGATCTATTCACCCAAATTGCGTGAAAATGTAATCACATGCCAGTTCTAGTACGACATATTTGTCCAATGAATACCCGTTGATCATCTGCATTTCTTCTTGGTGTAGGAATTTTAATGGCGAGTAGTGTAGTTCAGCCTCGGTGCCAGTGATGGGTGTGTGTTGGTAAGAAGGAGGCTAGTTGAGGTCTTGCAACCAACCTGTCTGTGTGCTACACACACAGGACCCACACCTGGCGATATGGTCTGGGGTGCGATTTAGAATGACACCAGGGGCACCCTCGTGGTTATCCCACGCATCCTGACTGCAGGTCTGCACGTCAGTGTGCTGTGCTGCCATTCGTGAACATCATTCCAGGGGGTAGTTTCCAACAGGATAAGGGTCGCCCACGTACCGCTGTTGTAACCCAAGATGCTCTACAGAGTGTCGACGTATTTCCTTGACCAGCTCGATCACCAGATAGGTCTCCAGTCGAGCACGTATGGGATATCATCGGACAGCAGCTCCAGATAATCCACAAGCGGCACAAACTGTCCATGTATTGACCGACCGAGTGCAACAGGCACGGAACTGAATCCCACAAACTGACACCCGGCACAGTGCAGGCACGTCTGCGCGCTCGCATTCAGCATCCTGGCGGCTACAGCGGTTATTAATGTACTAGCATTTCACATTTGCGATGACTTATCTCGCACATACATTAGCTGGTGGTATTGTAATGTATGCTGGACTGCTGTTGAAATTGCTCGTAAATATTTTATAAAGTTTTAGTCTTCAGTTACTTATTTAAAACTTTTATTTGTTTTAATATTTGCTGTAAAAGTAACTTATTAGTGGATTTTCATTAATCTCACTCTTTCTTCCTGTGTTATTGACTCGAGTGGTCTGTTATTCGTGAGTGGGCTTACGTCGTTCGTCCTAGCCTCACGCCTCAGTAGTGTGTTTACATTTTGTGACTTGCAGTTGCAGATGTAGCGGTTATAAAGCTAAGTACTGACAAAGTTATTTTTGCACTGTTATTAAATTTAATAGTTTTCAACGGTGTTTCGTGGTGTTTCTGGCGAAATAACGGTTTAATAAACTTTTGGAAACGTTCGGGCAACGGCCTTGCCGCAGTGGTTACACTGGTTCCCGTGAGATCACCGAAGTTAAGCGCTGTTGGGCGTGGCCGGCGCTTGGACGGGTGACCATCCAGCCGCCATGCGCTGTTGCCATTTTTCGGGGTGCACTCAGCCTCGTGATGCCAATTGAGCAGCTCCTGGACCGAATAGTAGCGGCCTCGGTCAAGAATACCATCATAACGACTGGGAGAGCGGTGTGCTGACCCCACGCCCCTCCTATCCGCATCCTCCTCAGAGGATGACACGCCGGTCGGATGGTCCCGGTAGACCACTCGTGGTCGTGGCCTTTTGGAAACGTTCGCTCGCTGTGTTTTTTAGAGTTTTCTGTTCATTGAAGTCTTTTAGTAAATTACGTGCTTTAGTTTTCAGCTGATGTTTCTTAGTGTTTCTACTGAAATATTTCAGTAAAATTTTCTTTCGGTGTTTTAACTTCCTTTAGTGTTCCACTACCCGCTTGAAGTTTTGTTTTTAACTAATAATTTTGTGAAGTTTTGTTGCTATTGGTATTAGTTGTGCTTTAGTAGTATTAATACAAGCAGTTGTTTTCTTAGTGTTGTTGTTGTTGTTGTTGTTGTTGTCTTCAGTCCTGAGACTGGTTTGATGCAGCTCTCCATGCTAATCTATCCTGTGCAAGCTTCTTCATCTCCCAGTACCTACTGCAACCTACATCCTTCTAAATCTGCTTAGTGTATTCGTCTCTTGGTCTCCCTTTACGATTTTTACCCTCCACGCTGCCCTCCAATACTAAATTGGTGATCCCTTGATGCCTCAGGACATGTCCTACCAACTGATTCCTTCTTCTAGTCAAGTTGTGCCACAAACTTCTCTTCTCCCCAATCCTATTCAATACTTCCTCATTAGTTACGTGATCTACCCACCTAATCTTCGACATTCTTCTGTAGCACCACATTTTGAAAGCTTCTATTCTCTTTTTGTCCAAACTATTTATTGTCCATGTTTCACTCTCATACATGGCTACACTCCATACAAATACTTTCAGAAACGACTTCCTGACACTTAAATCTAAACTCGATGTTAACAAATTTCTCTTCTTCAGAAACGCTTTCCTTGCCATTGCCAGTCTACATTTTATATCCTCTCTACTTCGACCATCATCAGTTATTTTGCTCCCCAAATAGCAAAACTCCTTTACTACTTTAAGTGTCTCATTTCCTAATGTAATTCCCTCAGCATCAAACGACTTAATTCGACTAAATTCCATTATCCTCGTTTTGCTTTCGTTGATGTTCGTTTTCTTAGTAGAGAGACAATTTCGAGACCGTTATTCTTAGTTCTATAAATAGTTCTACTGGTGCAACTGAACTCAGATAACGTAGACGTATAGTTTTTTTTTTCAGCAACTCTAAAATTTTACCATGAGTGAGAAGTGTGGGCTCTGTCGTAGGTTTGTGAGTAGTGGGTTACCGTGTGGGATTTGTTCAAAATCTTTTAATCAGGGGGAATGCAGTGGGGAAGCCAGTGGGCGTTCTAGCGAGATCCTCTCCTGGGAATGCAGAATCTGTAGTAGAAATAAGTTGATAGAGCAGTAGGAGCGTGAAATCTGTGCCCTTCAGGTGCATTTTCATTGCAAAGGCAACACGATCGACCACCTGTACAGAATGCACAGCCTGTGGCGGAGTGGTTAAACGACAACAACATCCCTGTAAAGGACTGGACTGCACAGAGTCCGGGTCTGAATCGTATAGAACACGTATGGGATGTTTTGGAAACCCACTTCGTGCCAGGCCTCACCGACCGACATCGATACCTCTCCTCAGTGCAGCACTCCGTGGAGAATCGGCTGCCATTCCCCAACAAACCTTTCAGCACCTGATTGAACATATGCCTGCGAGAGTGGAAGCTGTCATGAAGGTTAAGGGTGGGCCAACTCCATATTGAATTGATGGGGGGCGCCACGAACTCGTAAGTCATTTTGTCAGGTTTCCGGATACTTTTAATCACATAGTGTATAATTATTGATCAGTTTTTTCCTCTACTCTACCCAGAAGTTAGTAACTGGGTATATGTTTACATCTTAACAGTGATAACGAAGTTTTGTAGTACTTGCATTGACAATTAGTATGGTTTTTAGGTCAATAAATTATACTTATAAATTCTAATTAATCAAAAGAATGTAATGAATAATAAAGTTATGTTGGCTAAGCCCTTAATTAATATTTGAGATTTTTGATACTGTGCAGTTTGTCATATAAATGACAATCTCGCAGAAGTTTGCAAAATTTTTGGAGAGAAGAAAAACATAGTGTGGAGGGGGGGGGGGGGGCAGGAAACGACATAGTTTGTAACACAATTTATTGTGGAAGTGTCTCTTGCAGTTTGGAGACTACGGATGGAAATCTAACTTGGAAGTTTGATTATGGGTAACACTACAGCGGCAGATACGTCAGAGCACACAGTGTAGTAGAGCAAAGAAAAGATAATGAACTGTCGGACTGAGTGCTGGCTGGAAAAGGCCTCGTAGTTAGGATATGTGGAGGCTGCGGGAAGCTGGCGGATCAGCGCCGCCTCAGAGGCTGCAGTTCCCTCTGACAGTCGCTGACAAAGTGCGCCGGCGTGCGTCGTTATGCGCGTTGGGTGCCTCTGAAAGAAGCAGGGTGGGAGGGAGAGAGAAGAAAGCTAACAGCACAGCGAGGCGTCGCTCGCAGTTCAGCCACGCACTGTCCTGTGTCGGCCAGTTTCTTATGTTCGCTTTGTTTGATCTGTCGGTAGGGCAGCTCTCTTGCTGCTCTAGTTTTGTCGCCTTGTGAGCCAGGAGCACTCAGAACGGGACAGTCATTTTGTTTAATAACCCGGATCAGTAGCCGAGCTGGCTAGCGATTGCTTGTGTGGTGGGTCTTGACCGGTCGTTGAACGCAGTATGTTCCGTCCCGTAATTATGCTACTTAAATGAAATTAATTGCTCTCGACGGAATTTCTCCCAACACCAATAACTGTTTTGGGTCGCCAGCTGCACATCAAAAGGTTCACCCGTTGAGGCAAGGGGAATTTAAAAAATGGTTCAAATGGCTCTAAGTACTATGGGACTTATCATGTGAGGTCATCAGTCCCCTAGGCTTAGAAGTGAGTAAACCTAACTAACCTAAGGACATCACACACATCCATGCCCGAGAAAGGATTCGAACCTGCGACCGTAGCAGCCGTGTGGTTCCGGACTGAAGCGCCTAGAACCGCTCGGCCTCCGCGGTCGGCCAAGGAGAATTATTCTGAACGAAAATCATTGATCCGTCTAATCGTCGGGAAGACCCAGCGCCCGTTCATAAGGATCTTGGAAGCGTAGGGAAACCAATGCAGAAACATAGACAGTACATACGAGATATGGAACTTAAATAGTGGCAACTATTTAGTCACAACCGAAACAAAAGAGTTACATTTTTGCACCTGTTACTGTCCTTCAAGGTAGTCACCAGCGTTGTGTAGAACCCGTTGTCAGCGATGTGGAAGGCGTAGTATACCGTTAACAGAGCCTGTTCTGTTCATGGTGCGAATGGATCGGTCCACTACCTGTCGAATCTTTGCAACAGTTCTGAAGCGAATGCCACGAAGTGGTTCCTTCATCTTCGAAATCAAATCAAAGTCACAAGGACTTAAGTCCGAGGAGTATGGTGGACGGTACAATACTTCCCAGTCCATCGACGGAACAGGGCTGCCACAGCTTGCGCTGTATGCGCCCGAGCGCTGTCGTGCAAAATGATGGGTGGGTTGCGCAGAAAGTTTAAAAAATCTTCAAATGTGTGTAAAATCTTATGGGACTTAACTGCTAAGGTCACCAGTCCCTAAGCTTACACACTACTGAACCTAAATTATCCTAAGGACCCACACACCCATGCCCGAGGGAGGACTCGAACCTCCGCCGGGGCCAGCCGCACAGTCCATGACTGCAGCGCCTCAGACCGCTCGGCTAATCACGAGCGGCGCACAGAAAGTGTCGCCGCTTCTTTCGCAAAGCTGGTCGCAGGTGATGTTCCAAAAACGAACAGTAATATTATGCATTGACGCATTGACGGTCTGCAGTGGAGGAACGTAATGCGTTAGGGTAACACCATCACAGTCGTACACGAGAATCACCATAACTTCAGACAGCTGCATTCGCACCATCAACAGAACAGGCTCTGCTATCGGTATACTATGCCTTCCACATCGCTGGCAACAGGTTCTACACGACGCTGGTGAGTACTTTGAAGGACAGTAACAAATGGTTCTGATGGCTCTAAGCGCTATGGGGCTTGAACATCTGAGGTCATCAGTCCCCTAGACTTAGAACTACTTAAAGCTAACTGACCTAAGAACTTCACACACATCCATGCCCGTGGCAGGATTCGAACATAGCCTATCATCAGACAAAGATTACGGCGAAGACAAAAAGATGGACAGACTAACCATTAAACGGGCATAGCAATACAAATTAAAAGTGAAAACTATTTTATTTTTCCCTCCATATACGAGTTGACAAGTAAGATTTAATCTAGTATCTGTATTTGTATTGTCTAAGAAACGCTCCTTCTTTAGACAATGATAAACAATGCTTAAGCTAGCCTCTGCTACACCGTTAGACACTCCCAGTCCCTTCTGACAGCTAGTAAAGCCCACAAACTGCGTGTCCTCGAGTCTGTGACCGGTCAAGATTACCTGCTCGCATCCATAAGTGAAAGTGGAGAGAGTTAACAACGGCGCTTTACCGTGCGCCCCTCCGTTCTCTTCCTCCGGGCTGCCTGCGGCTCCCCGCGCCGCCGCCACCGTTTCACACTTATACACTACTGGCCCCCACTCCGGACCAGCATCCACTGCCTTCACTACACTTTTCACTCCTGCACCCCGGTACACAAATACTCGCGTCTGCCATCTTTTGATTGACTGTCTCGCAAGCGCCACATCGACGAGCTGCCATTGGTCACTCAGTTTCCTGGTACCCATTAGCATCTAATGCTCGTCGCAGAGGAATTTCTAAGTGTAACTGGGGCGTGGGAACCACTGCTACGACAGTCAGTAAGCAAGGTGTGCTTTGCAGCTGCTGCAGCACATGCAGAATAGCCACGCAGCTCCCCGAGGCGCTGTGGTTCCACAACGACACCAGGGGTTGCAAGGCGTCGTAACAAACACTCCCGACAACGGTTTGATTTCGCTGTGTTTGGCGTTTGGCAGCTGCTGAGAGACGTCTTTCTGTGTTTGCACAATGGCTTCGAAGTTAGCGCAGACGCTGTGATTCCACGACGACTCCAGGGATCCCAAGGCGTCTCGACCGACATTTCAGAGAACGGATTGATTCCTCGGTGTGGAGCGTTCCCTGCACCCGTGTCTCCGAGCGGTCGGCCAGCCACGCTCTCCATCGCCGGAAACCGTTAACCAACAAAATGAGGACTGCAGGTTTCCCACCGTCTCTCTTTCGCTAAAGTTAAATAGAAGTTAACTAGGTCTCCAGTCTGAAGTCTGACTAAATGAGCTGCCACATACCCGACTATCTGGCTGAACGAACATCGTACCGGCCTACATCTACATCTATACTCTGCAGACCACCGTGAGGTGTATGGCAGAGGGTACCTCCCATTGTACCAGTTATTACGGTTTTATCCTGTTCCATTTACACTACTGCCCATTAAAATTGCTACACCAAGAAGAAATGCAGATGATAAACGGATATTCATTCGACAAATATATTGTACTAGAACTGACATGTGATTACATTTTCACGCAACTTGGGTGCATAGTTCCTGAAAAATCAGAACCCAGAACAACCACCTCTGGACATAATAACGGCCTTGATACGCCTGGGCATTGAGTGAAACAGAGCTTGGATGGCGTGTACAGGTACAGCTGCCCTTGCAGCTTCAACACGATAGCACAGTTCATCAAGAGTAGTGACTGGCGTATTGTTACGAGCTAGTTGCTCTGCCACCATTGACCAGACAATTTCAATTGCTGAGAGATCTGCAGAACGTGCTGGCCAGGGCAGCAGTCGAACATTTTCTGTATCCAGAAAGACTCGTACGGGACCTGCAACATGCGGTCGTGCATTATCCTGCTGAAATGTAGGGTTTTTGCCGGCCGAAGTGGCCGTGCGGTTCTAGGCGCTGCAGTCTGGAACCGCGAGACCGCTACGGTCGCAGGTTCGAATCCTGCCTCGGGCATGGGTGTGTGTGATGTCCTTAGGTTAGTTAGGTTTAACTAGTTCTGAGTTCTAGGGGACTAATGACCTCAGAAGTTAAGTCCCATAGTGCTCAGAGCCAAATGTAGGGTTTCGCAGGGATCGAATGAAGGGTAGAGCCATGGGTCGTAACACATCTGAAACGTAACGTCCACTGTTCGAAGTGCAGTCAGTGCGAACAAGAGGTGACCGAGACGTGTAGCCAATGGCACCCCATACCATAACGCCAGCTGATACGCCAGTATGGCGATGACGAATACACGCTTCCAATGTGCGTTCACCGCGATGTCGCCAAACACGAATGGGACCATCATGACGCTATAAACAGAACCTGGATTCATACGAAAAAATGACGTTTTGCCATTCGTGCACCCAGATTCGTCGTTGAGTACACCATCGCAGGCGCTCCTGTCTGGGATGCAGCGTCAAGGGTAACCGCAGCCATGGTCTCCGAGCTGATAGTCCATGCTGCTGCAAACGTCTTCGAACTGTTCGTGCAGCTGGTTGTTGTCCTGCAAATGTCCCCGTCTGTTGACTCAGGGATCGAGACGTGGCTGCACGATCCGTTACAACCATGCAGATAAGATGTCTGTCATCTCGACTGCTAGTGATACGAGGCCGTTGCGATCCAGCACGGCGTTCCGTATTACCCTCCTGAAGCCAACGATTCCATATTCTGCTAACAATCATTGGATCTCGACCAACGCGAGCAGCAATGTCGCGATACGATAAACCGTAATCGCTATAGGCTACAATCAGACCTTTATCAAAGTCGAAAACGTGATTGTACGCATTTCTCCTCCTTACACGAGGCATCACAACAACGTTTCACCAGGCAACGCCGGTCAACTGCTGTTTGTATATGAGAAATCGGCTGGAAACTTTCCTCATGTCAGCACGTTGTAGGTGTCGCCACCGCCGCCAACCTTGTGTGAATGCTCTGAAAAGCTAATCATTTGCATGTCACAGCATCTTCTTCCTGGCGGTTAAATTCCGCGTCTGTAGCACGTCATCTTCGTGGTGTAGGAATTTTAATGGCCAGTAGTATACGTATGGAGCGCGGGAAGAACGATTGATATAATGCCTGTGTGCGTGCATAATTATCCTTATCTTACCCTCAAGTATACCCCTAGAGTAATCCTTTAAAGCCTGTCCTTGAAACTTTGTTAACAGATTTTCTCGGGATACTTTACGTCTGTCTTCAAGAGAGTGGCAGTTCAGTTCCTTCAGTATCCCTGTGACACTCCCCATCCTGTGACCATTCGTGTTGCCTTCTCTGTATACGTTTAATATCCCGGTTAGTCGTATTCGGTACGTGTCCCACACACTTGAGCAGTATTCTAGGATGGGTCGCACGAGTAATTTGTCAGCAATCTCCTTTGTAGACTGATTGCACTTCCCCAGTATTCTATCAATAAGCCGAAGTCTACCACCTGCTTTACCCACGACTGAACCTGTGTGATCATTCCGTTTCATATCCCTACAATGTGTTACAGCCTGGTATTTGTATTAGTCGGCCGATTCCAACAGTTACTCATTGATATTATAGTAATAAGATACTACATTTTTTCGTTTTGTGAAGTGCACAATTTAGAGCAAGTTAAAAGTCTCTGCACCATGTTGAAATCTTGTCAAGATCTTTCTGAATATTTATTTTTGTGCAGCTTGTCTGAGATAGCACTTCATAATACATAACTGCTTCATCTGAAAATAAAAAAGCCTACTTTTACTATTAATATCGTCTGCAAGGTCATTAATATACAACATGAACAGTGCTGGCCGGAGTGGCCGAGCGGTTCCAGGCGCTACAGTTTGGAACCGCGCGACCGCTACGGTCGCAGGTTCGAATCCCTCCCCGGGCTTGGATGTGTGTGATGTCCTTAGGTTAGTTAGGTTTAAGTAGTTCTAAGTTCTAGGGGACTGATGACCTCAGACGTTAAGTCCCATAGTACTGAGAGCCATTTGAACCATTTTGAACATGAACAGCAAGGGTCCCAACACACTTCCTGGGGCACACCTGAAGTTACTTCTGACGATGAATCTCTATCCAGGATAACATGCTGTGTCCTCCCTACCAAAAAGTCCATACAGTCACAAATTTCACTTGATACCCCATATGACCGTACCTTTGATAATACGCGTAGGTGCGATACTGAGTCAAATGCTTTTCGGAAATCATGACATACAGCATCTAACTGCTTGACTTGATCCAAAACTTTCAGTATGTCATGTGAGAAAAGTGCAAGTTGAGTTTTGCATGATTGATATTTTCGGAATCCATGCTGGTTGGCATTGAGGTCATTTTGCTCAAGATAGTTCATTATGTTTGAGCACAGAATATATTCTAAGATTGTACAACAAATCGACGGTAGTTTTATTGATCACTTCTACTACCCTTCTTGTAATGGGTGTGACTTGTGCCTTTTTCTAAGAACGGGGCACGGTTTTTTGTCGAGGGATCTACGATAGATTGTAGTTCGAAGAGGGGCTAACAATCCGCAAATTCAGTATAGAGTCTGACAAGGATTCCATTGGGGCCTGGAACTTTGTTCAGTTTTAACGATTCCAGGTGTTTCTCAACAGCACTGCCACTAATACTTATTTCATTCATCTTTTCAGTGATACGAGGATTAAATTGGGTTAGTTCTCCTGTGTTTTACTTTGTAAAGGAACGTTTGAAAACGGAGTTAAGCATTTTATCTTTTGCTTTGCTAACCTCAATTTCAGTTCCTGTCTCACTCACTAGGCCCTGGACACTAACTTTGGTGCCACTAACAGCCTTCGCACCGCACCAGAATTTCTTTGAGCTTTGTGAAAGGTCATTTGACAATATTGTGATACGGTAGTCATTGAAGGTGAAGTTTTCTTACGGTGACTGTATACCATGGAGCTTCCCTCCCATTATGAACTGTTCTACTGTGTACATATCTGTCCAGTATGTGGTCAATTATTCTTTGAAACTTGAGCCAGAGCTCCTATACATGCTCCTCACCTGCGCTGAAAATTTCTCGTTCACATGTGATACTGCCGACTTTTTATCTAGTTTACTGAAAATATACATCTTTCTGCTTGTTTTAGTTGCCCTTTGTACTTTGGCAAGCACTGTTGCCACAACTGCATCATGGTCATAGATGTCAGTTTCGTTGTGGACATCCTCAAAGAGGACTGGTCTGTTTGTTGTCGTTAGATCCAGTAGGCCTATATTTCGATCATGAGTTCTAGGTGGTTTTTCAGAGAAGGCATTTAGTAATGTTTCACAGGATGTCTTCTCACGCCCACCACTAACAAAATTGTAATTGTCCCAATCAAGTGTTCGATTATTAAAGCCTCCACTAATGATTACAATATGATTTGGAAACTTACGTACAAGTGAAATGAAGTTTTCTCTGAAGTTTTTGGTTACATCAGGAGATGAATCTGGTGGTCGATAGAAGGCTTCAGTTATCAGTTTATGTCCACTACTGATACTGACATGTAAAAATAAAATTATTGAGATATCTTAGCACGTCTTTTTTAAATTTCAGAACGGTACTTACTTAAAAAACACGCCTCGTGTGTATTAGATATTTTGTGCTATATTAAAGCTAATGAATAAGACGCTCTAAAGTATTAACAGACACGAATGGTTTTGCTGATCAGTATGCCAAATGTGTTTCTTATTTCAAATTTCAGTGTACAGAATCTTTCTTTGAACGGTTTGGTCTGTAAATAGTCTCTCAATTTCTCCTTTGAGCATGAAATGCCGAAACGCGTAAGTTTTCACTTAGTTTTTAATAAATTTGAGAAACATGATGCAGTATCATTATAAAAAATCGCCAAAACTAAACAGTTTTGATGCCTAGTGGATATAGTAACTGACTTGTACACGCAAGGTTGTGGTTATATTCGACTCCATGCTTTTATGTTTGTCGAAATGACACCCTATGTTGTACGCTTGAGATAAATGAAGTATGCGGACGAAAAACAACCTTTGTATGTGACAGCGCACTGCTCACCATCCCTTAGTTAATTAGTCTTGAACTTCCTGTAAAGGGGCGCTCCGTTAAGTTCAAATGGTTCAAATGGCTCTGAGCACTATGGGACTTAACATCTTAGGTCATTAGTCCCCTAGAACTTAGAACTACTTAAACCTAACTAACCTAAGGACATCACACAACACCCAGCCATCACGAGGCAGAGAAAATCCCTGACCCCGCCGGGAATCGAACCCGGGAACCCGGGCGTGGGAAGCGAGAACGCTACCGCACGACCACGAGATGCGGGCTCGGTTAAGTACGTCATTGTGGAGAAACATCCGGTTGGTAGGAGGGTACCAAGAACCCGTGCCGTTGTGAGTCCAGCACCCCTCTACAAACGCTTCTCAACGATCACGTGGGCGATGTGGTGCGTGTCACTCGTTCGTGTTTTTCATGTGTACATTGAAGATGACTGAAACTGCGTAAAACATAGAGAGAAACAGTGTTAAAAAGCTATGAAAAACTGTTAGGTCTCAATGTTTTTGAGAAGTTATCGGAGAAACATCCGTCGCCATCAGTGAAAGAACTTGCAACATGTTGCCAGAGTAATCCTGTTCATTAATGTATTCAATTTAAAATGTAAATGACATTTCAAGTTTTATTATTTGATGTCGTTTGTCGATTTTTTAAATTGTCTGCAAGTGTAATGTTTGGTGTAATCTACTTCCGAATGTTTTATTTTAATACTTTTGATGCGAATGATTTCAGCGTTCCAACATTTTCAAATACCTATCTGTATTAAAAAGAAGCAGTTGGAAACAGGTGAAACGAGATGTTATGAACATTCGGCAGCCGATCGTCGAGCAGAAGCAGATAAAACTTCCATACGGTTGTCTGCAGTTGTTCACATACTACAGGCTTGATGGACCGGCTTCCCTGTTGGAATGCGCAGGCAAAGTGTTGTGCTTTGTGTTACTTCGCTGAGTTGTGCGGGCGAGTTACTTTGCCCCATAAAACGTAATGCTATTGGTTCAAATGGCTCTGACCACTATGGGACTTTACAGCTGAGGTAATCAGTTTCCTAGAACTTAGAACTACTTAAACCTAACTAACCTAAGGACATGACGCACAACCATGCCCGAGGCAGGATTCGAATCTGCGATCGTAGCAGTCGCGCGGTTCCGACTGAAGTGCCTAGAACCGCTCGGCCACCACAGCCGGCCGTAAGGATATTATTGTACCTACTATACACAACAAAGTTACCCGGGGAATAAAATCCACTGAGGTAATAACAGACGCGGGAGAATTGGAACCGTAATGCTTACATCATGATTGTTCTTATGCTGAATAGACTGTAGATGCAAGTATAAGCGGATACTAGGGAGAATACACGACTACAATTGTAGACGATTTGGTGGCACACAGATAGTGAAATTCAGCACACAGAGCCGCCGCCTCCGGCATCAGCAGCGACTAGTAGAAGCTTCGCTGGGCATGGAGTCCATTTCTTCATATTTATGGCATGCGAAAGTAATTACTCGAATATCTATTAACCAAAGTAGTTCGATGCAACTCTCAACAATTCTCGGCACGATCGACTTCCAAGTTTCGCGACTATCTGCAGTGCCCTAAAGCTTGATCGTTTTTTTGTAATGGGCTGTGCGACTGTGTCGTAGAATGATCATCACTCCACGTGGGCGGCCTGGTGTCAATGCCCGGCCGTGGTCCATTTTTAAACAAAGGAACATGTTTCACGAGCATTTCCATTAAGCGTAAAATACATAAAGATGAAAAAATTTAATTTGTAATGATTTTTTTAACATTGTTCATTAAAATTCTTTTATAAAAGATCGGTTTTTAGGAATTTATACTTAAAATGAAAACTGCGTTTTTGTGTGCGATGGTAAGTATAAATATGGAGATTTGCATTTTTCACTGCAATGGTAGATAGATGTTTATTGACTAGCACCAATTTGATGAATTTTATATTTAAACTACTGTGTTTATTTCAGTTCTCCTCCTGCCCCTCTATCTCTCTCATTTGCTACTTGGTTCAAATGGCTCTGAGCACTATGGGACTTAACAGCTGTGGTCATCAGTCTCCTAGAACTTAGAACTTAGAACCTAACTAACCTAAGGACATCAAACACATCCAAGCCCGAGGCAGGATTCGAACCTGCGACCGTAGCGGTTGCGCGGTTCCAGACTGTAGCGCCTAGAACCGCTCGGCCACTCCGGCCGGCCCATTTGCTACTGCCGCAGTTCTATCCTTCCTTTCTGTGTCCATCTCCTCCTTCCCTAATATCTCCTGAACTATGTGAAGTAATAATAATAATAATAATAAAACATAACAGACATGGAACACTTCTTGAGCAACATACGGTCAAACCCGGTGGATACAAGCAGAAACAGATACATACAAGATGATACCACAAATGCCTGAAGTGATAATTTTGCAACATGAAGTCACCCTAGCAATTAATTCTACTCACAATTGGAAAGCCCCTGGAAAAGATAAAATAGCAAATTTCTGGCTAAAGAAATTCACCGCAACACATTCACATCTAAATTATTTAACAGTTAAATTGCAGACCCATACACATTCCCTGATATACTTACACAAGGAATAACTTATCTGAAACCTAAAGATCAAGCAGACACAGCAAACCCAGCTAAATATCGCCCCATAACATGCCTACCAACAATATACAAAATATTAACTTCAGTCATTACACAGAAATTAATGACACAACACAGACCAAAATTATAAATGAAGAACAAAAAGGCTGTTGCAAAGGAGCACGAGGATGTAAAGAGCAACTGATAATAGATGCAGAGGTGACATATCAAGCTAAAACTAAACAAAGGTCGCTACACTATTGCATACATTGATGACCAAAAAGCTTTTGATAGTGTACCCCACTCATGGTTATTACAAATATTGGAAATATACAAAGTAGATCCTAAATTGATACAGTTCCTAAACGTTGTAATGAAAAATTGGAAAACCACACTTAATATCCAAACAAATTCAAATAATATCACATCACAGCCAATACAGATTAAGCGTGGAATATACCAAGGAGACTCATTAAGTCCTTTCTGGTTCTGCCTTGCTCTGAACCCACTATCCAACGTGCTAAATAATACAAATTATGGATACAATATTACTGGAACATACCCACACAAAATCACACATCTGCTATACATGGATGATCTAAAACTATTGGCAGCAACAAATCAACAACTCAGCCAATTACTAAAGATAACAGAAGGATTCAGCAATGATATAAATATGGCTTTTGGAACAGACAAATGTAAGAAAAATAGCATAGTCAAGGGAAAACACACTAAACAAGAAGATTACATATTGGATAACCACAGCGACTGCATAGAAGCGATGGAAAAAACAGATGCCTATAAATATCTAGGATACAGACAAAAAATAGGAATAGATAATACAAATATTAAAGAAGAACTAAAAGAAAAATATAGACAAAGACTAACAAAAATATTGAAAACAGAATTGACAGCAAGAAACAAGACAAAGGCTATAAATACTTATGCTATACCAATATTGACCTCATTTGGAGTAGTGAAATGGAGTAACACAGACCTAGAAGCACTCAATACACTTACACGATCACAATGCCACAAATATAGAATACATCACATACATTCAGCAACAGAAAGATTCACATTAAGCAGAAAGGAAGGAGGAAGGGGATTTATCGACATAAAAAACCTACATTATGGACAGGTAGACAATTTAAGAAAATTCTTTATAGAACGAGCAGAAACTAGCAAAATACACAAAGCAATCACTCATAAAAATTCATCGGCTACACCACTGCAATTTCATAACCACTTCTACAACCCTTTAGATCACATAACACCAACAGATACGAAGAAAGTAAATTGGAAAAAGAAAACACTACATGGCAAGCACCCGTATCATCTAACACAGCCACACATCGATTATGACGCATCCAACACATGGCTAAGAAAAGGCAATATATACAATGAGATGGAAGGATTCATGATTGCAATACAGGATCAAACAATAAACACCAGATATTACAGCAAGCATATTATTAAAGATCCCAATACCACAACAGATAAATGCAGACTTTGCAAACAACAAATAGAAACAGTAGATCACATCACAAGCGGATGTACAATACTAGCAAATACAGAATACCCCAGAAGACATGACAATGTAGCAAAAATATTACGTCAACAACTTGCCTTACAACATAAACTTATAAAACAACATGTTCCCACATACAAGTATGCACCACAAAATGTACTGGAGAACGATGAATACAAATTATACTGGAATAGAACCATTATAACAGATAAAACAACACCACATAACAAACCTGACATCATACTCACCAATAAAAAGAAGAAATTAACACAACTAATCGAAATATCCATACCCAATACAACAAATATACAAAAGAAAACAGGAGAAAAAATTGAAAAATACATCCATCTGGCTGAGGAAGTCAAGGACATGTGGCATCAGGATAAAGTTGACATTATACCAATTATACTATCAACTACAGGAGTCATACCACACAATATCCACCAGTACATCAATGCAATACAGCTACATCCAAACTTATATATACAACTATAGAAATCTGTAATTATTGACACTTGTTCAATTACCCGAAAGTTCCTAAATGCAATGTAACATATACCGTACAGTTAAAAGGAAGTTACGCTTGATCAAGGTCCGCGTCACCTTACATTTTTAACCAGACATAACGTCTGAGACAAGAAAGAAATAATAATAATAATGAGCGTATGGCATTGGTGGCCGGGAGACCCCTCGCGGGGCGGTTCGGCCGCCGCTCCGCAAGTTCTTTAACGCCACTACGGGGACTTGCGAGTGAATGAGGATGAAATGATGATGAAAGACACACAACACCCAGTCAGCTCAATGTGTGGATAGTGTCTACAAAATGTGTCGCGAACAGAATTAGTAGCAAAGAAACAACAAACATAAACGGCATGACGTCAAGCCTGCTGCGACAGTTTTACTGCATGAACAACGGAAACGTAACAAGCGATAAACTTTTTGTTTTCCTTTCACCATGTTTTGGGCGCTGTCAGCGAGGAAAAAATCTCTTAAAGGTATGAAATTATGTGTAAAGTTTGTTTTACAAGTTACTAAGTGCTCTCTTTCTCAATTACTGGATGAATAAAATCTATGTACTGGTGCGTCGTGGTCTGCATTTGTTTTCCACCCCCACCCAAAGTCCGTCGATAGGGACCCCCACAGCAATAATTTCCAACCAGTAAGAGGTATGTGTGCCCCGTTTGTTTGTAATCGGTCGAGTAGTTTCGGAGGAGATGTTGAATTATTATACAAAAAACACCTTCATAAATGTGTGAACATATTTTTTTTCGTAATTCGATTTTGATGAAATACAGCCTATACGGTGCTTCAAGGTATGCTCACGTTACCTGCGAAAACCTCGTGAAAATTCGACTGGAGGAGTTCTGGAGACTACCGTGCTCAGACAAAGAGATAGACATTACGGCTTTAAAGATTCACTGTCAGGATAGATGACGTAGGTACTCGTACTGAATGGGAAAGACCGAAAAACTTAATGACTGAAACGAGACTGGATTCAGCGATTGGTAGACTAAACAGTTTTTTTACTCTTTATGTATTTTACATTTCACGAAAATGCTCGCAGAATATGTATCGCTGTTTAAAAAAATGCATCGGCTGGCATTCGAACCCAGAACCGACATGTGGTGGAAAAGAATTCTACCACAGAGCTCAAATGGCTCTGAGCACTATGGGACTTAACATCTGAGGTCATCATTCCCCTAGAACTTAGAACTACTTAAACGTAACTAACCTAAGGACATCACACACATCCATGCTCGGGCAGGATTCGTACCTCCGACCGTACCGGTTGCGCGGTTCCAGACTGTAGCGCCTAGAACCGCTCGGCCACATCGGCCGGCCTACCACAGAGCCACGCTGCCTATAGAGAAATAAGACTTTACTTTAGGGTAGAGTCTCGGAAAACTTCAGACTCTATTTTCTTGACAATTTTGTATGGTTGCAAGGAACTGCATCGTGTTACTGATATTTGAGTACAGAACGTGACGTACTGTAAACAAAAAAATTACAAAAGTTCGTTGGCCGTGTGGTCTGCATGTGAGCGTGGATGGTAGGTGTGGGCGAGTCATCCCACGCTGCTGTTAACTCTCGCCAGCCGCCACTGTTGGTAAAATCTTGATACCGGGTGGAACGACGTACCTGCGTCTGTCGTTTAAGTTCAGTTCGTCTCGATACCCAGCCACTGTTGCTGCCAAAGGTGGCAGCCCGGTGTAGTAAATTTCGCAACCTGCATACCGCAAATTACCTATCAATTTAATCTATGCTGCATGCGCACAGTGACTAAAATTTCCCCTTCTTTTGTAGTGTTGGCTTTCTAATGGCCAGCAAAGTAGGTTTCCTGTATTTGAGAGGTAGTGCTGTCCACCGTATCAGACGAAAATAAAAGATTTGTCTGTTTTTGTGGGTGCGCTTGTGGGTGAGCGTGTGTGTCGTGCACGCGCGACGTCGTTAGTGTAAGACAAGTCGCGGCAGTTCTTAGCCGACCCTGCGGCACGAGTCGGTCCCTGCGAGTAGTCGCCATCTGGACCCTCGGCCTAGAAGTGAGGTGTATGCCTGGCGCAGTAGGCGGTCACCGCCGTCGATCAGGGGGGAGGCCCTCACGAGAGGCAGCCGTGTGTGTGGTGAGGCTTCAGTAACAGGCAGCGACACCGCAGACTGCAGTTCCTCTCCGCTTCGTGACACCGAGCCAGTGCGAGAGCTTCTCACTGCTTAACCAGAGCAAAGCCGATGGATGTGCTCACCGGACAGAGTATTACTCACTTCATATCTCCCCCCCCCCTTCCCCCCTCTCCCGCCCCAGCTTACCTCCACTTTAACACAGCACACAGGTCGCAGTCCATGTTCTGCTCAAGGAAGTCATGCCGTTAAAGTGGTATGTACACTATCTGGTTAAAAATCTCCGGGCACCTATCAGTGGCTCTTGATATGGGGAGTGTCTGTACGATGGTTTGTACTCTGCTGGCGACACTTTCAGTGAGGTGACTGAATGCCTGTGGAGGAATGGCACACTCACTATTCACACTACACACCGAGCGAGGTGGCGCAGTAGTTAACACACTGGTCTCGCATTCCGTTCAAATGGCTCTGAGCACTATGGGACTTAACAGCTATGGTCATCAGTCCCCTAGAACTTAGAACTACTTAAACCTAACTAACCTAAGGACATCACACAACACCCAGTCATCACGAGGCAGAGATAATCCCTGACCCCGCCGGGAATCGAACCCGGGAACCCGGGCGCGGGAAGCGAGAACGCTCGCATTCGGGAGGATGACGTTTCAAACCTGCCTCTGGCCATCCTGATTTAGGTTTTCCGTGATTTCTCTAAATCGCTTCATGCAAATGCCGGGATGGTTCCTTTGAAAGGGCACGAGCGACTCCTTCCCTAATCCAATGGGACCTATTGTAACACGCCCGGGAGTACAAATGGGTGGGGTGAATTTCTTATACTGGCTGTTTTTTTTCTAGACCGTGCACCCTGTCCACACCACGTACCTAGTAATCCCGCGGCGGTCTTACTGTTCTGCTCCACACTGCTGCTGGCTTGCCTGAAATTATCTATCTAAATATGCATGCGGGTCAAGTCAAGCACAACACTGTCCTACGTCTGGTATGAACATCTGTATTCTGAGACGACAAGAAATTACAGGTTGCACTGCTTACATTCTGTCATAAGTTTTGATGCCGACTTCTAGATGATTATCTGTCCCCAAAAAAAATCACTTCAACGAGCGTACGCGTAACCGAACACGACGCGGGTGATTATTGATGATGGGGAAGCCGAATGATCGCGCGAAAGTTCTTACGCTCTTCACGCATACACGCATACACAGGTACCAGTCCTCCTTGTCACTAGTAATAAATTTTAACACTGTTCACAAAGTTAAATTTACAGTTCACAGTTCTTCAGTTGTACGACGGTGCGCGTAACCGTCGCGGCGCGGTTGATTATTGATAATGCGGAAACGCGATGATCGGACGCACGTCCTCACGCTCGCTACAAGACACTGGCACTTGACTGCGCCCTTGTATGGCAACTATTTTTTGCTGATTCACATTAGTTCATTCTGAGAGACCGAACACGGCGCGGATGTTTGATACTGTACCGTACGACACGCAAAGAGAGGATACACAAATACGGTATCGGCAGCACTGCTCATTTTTTAAATTACTTCTTGACGCACTTTCCTCTGAATCATTTACTTATTTCATCACTTTACTGTAATAGCACTTGTAGCAACACTTCAACTTCCATACTAACCATGCCTCTCACATGCAGAGCTACCCACAACACAACATAACAGTTCCGTGTCCCGTGCTCGACTCTCTACAGACGCGGCTGCCCGCAAAGATACTCCACAACTAAGCCAGCGATAGGACAGTACGCTTACACTATGACCTCGCTGTTTGGTCCCCTCCCATCAAACTAACCTACCAATCAACGCTACACATGATAGCAGGCCACGTTCTCCAGATATTCACCAAGCCCAAACCCTTCCATGGGATTGCCTCGGGACTCAGCATTATTCATCACTCCAAACCAATCGTTTTCGGCCATCCACTGACCAGTAGCGTCGCCCTTTACACCTCTACAAGCATAGCTTAGTGCTGACTGCAGAAACGTGTAGCTTACGAGCAGCTGGTGGACACTTGTCCTGCATTCTGTACGCACAGTCACTGCGGCAGCTGGAGTGGTAGGAGAACTTTGGAACTCCTCTCGTTGATTTCGTGCGATGTTCTGCATCCACCCTCCACGATGATCGACAGTCCCTGTGCACCAGTGCGTGAGGTCTGCCTCGTCTTGATTCCTCCGTGTTCTCACCTCATAATCACATCACCGACAGTCGACTTGGGCGTGTTTGGAAGGGTCGAAATTTCCTTGAAGGACCCGCTACCCAGGTGACGTCCAGTGACTAGTGTTCCGTTGCGTGTCGGTTGTCGCGCAATGAGAACACATCCCAAGGTAAACAATACAGAAAAGTTAATTAAATGTTCAAGAAAACAAGTCTCGTTCGTGAAGTTTTAAGTTACATGCAGCTGAATGTTCGTTTGGTAGTTCGACTCTCAACAAGAAAGGCAAATAATGAAACTTCCTGGCAGATTAAAACTGTGTGCTGGACCGAGACTCGAACTCGGGACCTCTGCCTTTCGCAGGCAAGTGCTCTACCAACTGAGCTACCCAAGCACGACTCACGCCCCGTCCTCACAGCTTTACTCCTGCCAGTACCTCGTCTCCTACCTTCCAAACTTTACAGAAGCTCTCCTGCAAACCTTGCAGAACTAGCACGCCTGAAAGAAAGGATATTGCGGAGACATGGCTTAGCCACAGCCTGGGGTATGTTTCCAGAATGAGATTACCACAATGCAGCGGAGTGTGCGCTGATATGAAACTTCCTGGCAGATTAAAACTGTGTGCCAGACGAGGTACTGGCAGAAGTAAAGCTGTTAGGACGGGGCGTGAGTCGTGCTTGTGTAACTCAGTTGGTAGAGCACTTGCCCGCAAAAGGCAAGAGGTCCCGAGTTCGAGTCTCGGTCCGGCACACAGTTTAAATCTGCCAGGAAGTTTCATATCAGCGCACACTCCACTGCAAAGTGAAAATCTCATTCAAGGCAAGTAGTGATTAAGTGGATGAAGGCGAAACTGACTAACAAGAAGGTTCAAGTTCAGATTCACGTGGAATGTTCTGGAGTTGATAACGTAGGTAGTTGTGGTTTTGGGAAAGGGAGACCACGTGACCTTAGTGGGCGTATGCCAAACTTTGAATAAGTAAAGTCCCTGCCGTACGCTCGGTGGGGATTAAAGGTTAAGAGGTAACACCACTGTAACGGTCTAGCGACAATTTTTTGGGGGTCGGAAGGAAAGGTGATAGAGAAATAATACTTGGGGTAGTTACTGAGCATATATTTGAATATTTTACAAAAAAATTTGTCGGAATATATCGCAAAATGGCGACTGTGCAGCAATTCTCGCGAGGCATGTTCAATTTGAGGTGATCTGCGGCACGCGCCACAACTGGTGCCAATTTGAATCTGCAAAAAAGAAAAAAAGTCTGTGTAATCAACATGAGTGTAGCTAGTGAACCACTAAGGGGTTTTAGAAACATTGGTTTTTGTGTAATCGGCGAGTGTTTGAATAAAGTCATTCAATTTTCACCAAAAAAGGACAATTATTTTTTAATGCTGTACATATTAATTCATCGAAAATCCCCTATGTGGTTGAAATGTTATTTCAAAATTGTGGGTAAATTTTCAAATAAAAAGATTGAAAATTGTTGGAGCTATGCTGCATGTCTTTTTTAAAAATCATATTCCGAGAAAAGACGCGGTTTGAAATTTTGAAATGTGTTGTAGACATGAACAAGTGAAAAAATCTACTTTTAGGAAACTGTTACCATTAATTTGCTGTCCCAGAACTGGTGTGTCGTACTGTTGCTGTTGCGGTAGAAATCATATACACTAGTTTACGATAGAAGGGTTGAAATATCGGTTGTGGTAATTTCATGCACGCTCAAAATTTTACTGTTGCACGTAGCCCCCTACTCCAAGCAGGTGCATCGCTAATGCGATTCGACAGTTGATTTCTTATGAGTTCCGTATAAACTTGCTACTTGATGTAACAACTTCTGCGCAGTTTTGACAAGGAATGATTATTGTGAAGCGTGAGCTTGGAGGACTTAGTTGCTGCAACGTTATGAGTGCATTACACGTTTTACGCCTCACGCGGTGAGAAACAACAGCGGAAACGGCAAGACAGTTAGTAACCGTATATATGGCTCAATCCGTAATTCACGTCAAAATCCTGCTTACTATCTTTAAATTTCTTAACAGAGGCATTAACTCATTCCGAACTGCTCTCAGCCTCATACCTTTGGACGGTTTGATGACATACTGCCACGACTCCACGTTGGACACGATGTTTTCCCACCTTATCTGGCCGAGTGCACTTTCTTGCTTGTCATCTCACTTGAAATACAAAGCTATATACTATAAGATCACAAATAAAGTATCAAAAGTCAATACTGCGCACAAAAATTAAGACTGGAAGCGAAGGAATGGTCTTCTTCGTACAGTTACTGAGGCTTGCTTACGCCAAGCTAACGTATTGCAAGAGGCGACTATTGGTAGGGCGTAAGGAGAGTTGGTTCTGCATCAGGAGGCACTCTCCCAGTTCATTCCTGGCCAGTTTTCCTCGCAAGTATGGTAGTGACCTGTGGCGACAGATAGGCGCAGTGAAAGAAGATTGAGAAGTAGGTATTTATTTCCATAAAATTACAGGTAGCTTCTTGACTCGCGGCTGGTGTCGTCTGTCAACGTCCGCTGCGGAATCGGCCGCTCAAGGCAGCTGAGCCTCCACGCCCACACCGGGATGATGGCCAACACAAAATATCTACTGCCATCTCTGTATACTGGTTAGTTACCACTAAGTGAGTTCTCGCAGGATGTGGGTACTGCGATGTCTGCGTACGTCTGGTTATGATTATATTGGTTAGTTTTCAGTAAGTGAGTTCTCGCAGGATGTGGGTACTGCGATGTCTGCGTAAGTCTGGTTATGATTATATTGGTTAGTTTTCAGTAAGTGAGGTCTCACAGGATGTGGGTACTGCGATGTCTGCGTACGTCTGGTTATGATTATACTGGTTAGTTACCACCAAGTGAGTTCTCGCAGGATGTGGGTACTGCGATGTCTGGTTATGATTATATTGGTTAGTTTTCAGTAAGTGAGTTCTCGCAGGATGTGGGTACTGCGATGTCTGTGTACGTCTGGTTATGATTATATTGGTTAGTTTTCAGTAAGTGAGTTCTCGCAGGATGTGGGTACTGCGATGTCTGCGTAAGTCTGGTTATGATTATATTGGTTAGTTTTCAGTAAGTGAGTTCTCGCAGGATGTGGGTACTGCGATGTCTGTGTACGTCTGGTTATGATTATATTGGTTAGTTTTCAGTAAGTGAGTTCTCGCAGGATGTGGGTACTGCGATGTCTGCATAAGTCTGGTTATGATTATATTGGTTAGTTTTCAGTAAGTGAGGTCTCGCAGGATGTGGGTACTGCGGTGTCTGCGTACGTCTGCTTATGATTATACTGGTTAGTTTTCAGTAAGTGAGGTCTCGCAGGATGTGGGTACTGCGATGTCTGCGTACGTCTGGTTATGATTATACTGGTTAGTTTTCAGTAAGTGAGTTCTCGCAGGATGTGGGTACTGCGATGTCTGTGTACGTCTGGTTATGATTATATTGGTTAGTTTTCAGTAAGTGAGTTCTCACAGGATGTGGGTACTGCGAAGTCTGCTTACGTCTGGTTATGATTATATTGGTTAGTTTTCAGTAAGTGAGTTCTCGCAGGATGTGGGTACTGCGATGTCTGCGTAAGTCTGGTTATGATTATATTGGTTAGTTTTCAGTAAGTGAGGTCTCGCAGGATGTGGGTACTGCGATGTCTGCGTATGTCTGGTTATGATTATACTGGTTAGTTTTCAGTAAGTGAGGTCTCGCACGATGTGGGTACTGCGATGTCTGCGTACGTCTGGTTATGATTATACTGGTTAGTTTTCAGTAAGTGAGTTCTCGCAGGATGTGGGTACTGCGATGTCTGTGTACGTCTGGTTATGATTATATTGGTTAGTTTTCAGTAAGTGAGTTCTCGCACGATGTGGGTACTGCGATGTCTGCGTAAGTCTGGTTATGGTTATATTGGTTAGTTTTCAGTAAGTGAGGTCTCGCAGGATGTGTGTACTGCGATGTCTGTGTACGTCTGGTTATGATTATATTGGTTAGTTTTCAGTAAGTGAGTTCTCGCAGGATGTGGGTACTGCGATGTCTGTGTACGTCTGGTTATGATTATATTGGTTGGTTTTCAGTAAGTGAGTTCTCGCAGGATGTGGGTACTGCGATGTCTGCGTAAGTCTGGTTATGGTTATATTGGTTAGTTTTCAGTAAGTGAGTTCTCGCAGGATGTGGGTACTGCGAAGTCTGCGTACGTCTGGTTATGATTATATTGGTTAGTTTTCAGTAAGTGAGTTCTCGCAGGATGTGGGTACTGCGATGTCTGCGTAAGTCTGATTATGATTATATTGGTTAGTTTTCAGTAAGTGAGGTCTCGCAGGATGTGGGTACTGCGATGTCTGCGTATGTCTGGTTATGATTATACTGGTTAGTTTTCAGTAAGTGAGGTCTCGCAGGATGTGGGTACTGCGATGTCTGCGTACGTCTGGTTATGATTATACTGGTTAGTTTTCAGTAAGTGAGTTCTCGCAGGATGTGGGTACTGCGATGTCTGTGTATGTCTGGTTATGATTATATTGGTTAGTTTTCAGTAAGTGAGTTCTCGCAGGATGTGGGTACTGCGATGTCTGCGTAAGTCTGGTTATGATTATATTGGTTAGTTTTCAGTAAGTGAGGTCTCGCAGGATGTGGGTACTGCGATGCCTGCGTAAGTCTGGTTATGATTATATTGGTTAGTTTTCAGTAAGTGAGTTCTCGCAGGATGTGGGTATTGCGATGTCTGCGTACGTCTGGTTATGATTATACTGGTTAGTTTTCAGTAAGTGAGTTCTCGCAGGATGTGGGTACTGCGATGTCTGCGTACGTCTGGTTATGATTATACTGGTTAGTTTTCAGTAAGTGAGGTCTCGCAGGATGTGGGTACTGCGATGTCTGCGTAAGTCTGGTTATGATTATACTGGTTAGTTTTCAGTAAGTGAGTTCTCGCAGGATGTGGGTACTGCGATGTCTGTGTACGTCTGGTTATGATTATATTGGTTAGTTTTCAGTAAGTGAGTTCTCGCAGGATGTGGGTACTGCGATGTCTGTGTACGTCTGGTTATGATTATATTGGTTAGTTTTCAGTAAGTGAGGTCTCGCAGGATGTGGGTACTGCGATGTCTGCGTACGTCTGGTTATGATTATACTGGTTAGTTTTCAGTAAGTCAGTTCGCGCAGGATGTGGGTACTGCGATGTCTGCGTACGTCTGGTTATGATTATATTGGTTAGTTTTCAGTAAGTGAGGTCTCGCAGGATGTGGGTACTGCGATGTCTGCGTACGTCTGGTTATGATTATACTGGTTAGTTTTCAGTAAGTGAGGTCTCGCAGGATGTGGGTACTGCGATGTCTGCGTACATCTGGTTATGATTATACTGGTTAGTTTTCAGTAAGTGAGTTCTCGCAGGATGTGGGTACTGCGATGTCTGCGTACGTCTGGTTATGATTATACTGGTTAGTTTTCAGTAAGTGAGTTCTCGCAGGATGTGGGTACTGCGATGTCTGTGTACGTCTGGTTATGATTATATTGGTTAGTTTTCAGTAAGTGAGGTCTCGCAGGATGTGGGTACTGTGATGTCTGCGTACGTCTGGTTATGATTAACCAGTAATACGCACTCGTCTGGAGATTCGTAACAGGATTCCTTTGGTTGCCCTGCGCGGCAAACCTGCAGTGCAGCTATTCCACGACCCGTTTTGTTGCTCTTCATGGCAAGCCGTCCTAGTCTCACATTTCGGCACGTCTTGGTGCGTTGGCCAGCAAGGTCGCCAGATCTCTCCCAAATAGAGGGCGTCTGGGGCATTATGGGAAGGGCTTTCGAACCAGCTCAGGATGTTGGCGATCTGGGGTCCCAGTTGGGCAGAATTTGGGACGATACCCCTGAGGAGGACATCCAGCAACTCTGTCAATCTGCGCAAAACCGAACAACTGCTTGCATAATGGGCAGTGGTGACCAGTGCTTTATTGACTTGCTGAGTTCTAGAAGCAGTTTCTCTTGAATTAGTCATCCAGTTTGTCTGGAAATGTTATCTTTTATTTTTCTGTAAATATACATTTGCTGATTTCTGCTCCATTCTGATAATGCCTTCTTCCTTAGAGTGAACTACACTCCGTCATGGAACTGTCGGTGATTTACAAAGTATTGAAGGGGCTGAAGTGGATTTTCGTGTGGCGTTTTGAATAAGGAGGTTATGCTGGCCGTTTACCGCGGGTGCCCTGGGGGCAGACGTGTTTACGTCAGGCAGACGTTCGCCGTACCTGGAATCGCACCCCCGAGAGCAGCGCAGCCTCGGCGGCTGAAGGACGGTCGAGAGCCGCACGAGGGGGCGTGCCGCTGACGGCGCCGCCACTCGGCCCCAGGAAGAACCGGCCGCCTGCTGCCACTGTACCAGCCCGCGCCGCCCTGCCGCTGACAGCTGTCAACCACGCGACTGGTCCTCCAGAGTATCGGCCACGTGTGCGCCGTGTACAGCCTGTCTATAATCTGAAGAGCGAGCGGCGCTCGTGGTCGGGGATGTGGCCTTTCCCGAAGAGCGTCGCAAGTGGCGGACGGGGGGACTGGGCATTATTTTTTCCCTTCTAGCAGTGTAGCACAGCGTGCTGTCATTTACCAAAGTTCCCTTTCCGGACACTCTACGTGTCTCTCTGTGTGTTCACGTGAGGCCTCTAACAAAGGAGATGCCGAATAATTAATAATCCATAGATGTCGTTGCAGATTTCGAGCCCATCTGTATTACTCGTTCGTATTCCAAAGGCTAATGCCTTGTCGATGCGACCACACTCTGCTGCCTGAACCGTCAATTAAGGCGGTTCACAAACAACAACTCAAGTACACACGTTATTCCAAAAACGTTATCGTGGAAGTAGGGGCCAGGAGCTGCTGGTGAAATAACACACACTGCTAAAGTTATCTTTTTATTTTAAAAGTCTGGCATTGCAAAAAAAAAAAGAAAAAAAAATTCAAAAACAATTTCGAATAGCTGACTTTTTTCTTTATCAATAGGAGATTGCAAGGTATGACGTTAACAACTTCCCAATAGTAAGATTTTAAACTTGTTATATATATAAGACAACAATTCCTTTAAAAAAACACCTTTAAATAGCTAGTTTGTACTAAAACTAAAATAGTTGTCTCTCGCCAGTTAAATAACTCATATTACACCTGTCAGTTGTCACAAGATAAATGTGAATAAGCCAGCACACAAACCTTCACATTAAAGGCAGTTCCCAAAGAAATTTTCCTTAGGGAGTGACGAGTCTAAAGGGGTCCAAATCACAATAGGAGGAATAGTTACTGGTGGTCCACAGGGCCACAGCAGATCAGCCCCAAGACTTCCATTACAAGCCAACACCTCCCCGAGTTACCCAAAACCAGAAGATGTAGCAAGGGCGGTGCCTGCACAGACTCGGAACCACAGAGACACGCGGCACCGACCCTAAATCACCCAATCGAAGTGTGAATGAAACGGCCCGACCAAGAAGCAATTAACACGTTCCCGCGGACAGGCAAACGAAAAGTGGTGGGAAGACCGCAACAAACCACTGATGAAGAAACTCATACACTTCACTAGAACTTGAAAAACCGCCTGTTACATAAAAACAGTACTCAACTTCTCACACTCCACCACAGCGCCGGGAACACGTTGCACTTCCAAATGCTCGTCAGAGTCAACCGCTGCCAGTGGTTTCAACGGCCGATAAGAAGACATACGGTCCCACGCGCTGATCTCCTGCACCACGGCTTCTAAGTTTCATAAGCCACGTACAAGCGGGTAAGGCAAACTCAGCCCCTGACAGCCAAGAGGTCGGCCAAAGCACGTGGCGAGCAGTTGACGACCCCAAACAACACGACCCCGCCCGCGCCACCACCTCTCTCGGTCACCGCCCACTATGTACTCCTCGATCGTCACGCTACCCTACACTTGCTCCATCTCCCGCCAGAGGGCGGTAGCGATCCAAACAGCGCGCCAAACCGAAAGCACCACCGCAAACACTAGACGCGGAACGAAAGCACACCGCCTGGCGCGCTTTTCGAAGAGCCGGACACAACTAAGGCTCACTGTCATTGGCTGTCCGCGGCAGTTCCGAGTAACTGTCACATCCAATCCTCTTCTCGGTGCCTTGCGAATAATTCAGCCTAGGCCGTTCACTCCCCTTCTTTCGCAGCACTTTCCCTTCGAGATTATTAACGATGTTGTAACGCTATCATAGCAGACAGGGGAATGAATCTTCCAACTATCGTCTGGCATAATATATAACGGGGGCGCACAGTGATGCTACGTGTCATTTACAGATGAAAGTCTAGTACGTCCGCCTCCCCTTCTTCCCGTAACTGAATTGTAGCCAACTTGCTTACCTTGCGTCTCGTTGCCCTAATTGGTTTCTTCTCCGTAGGTCGCGAGCTCTAACGCATGTGTTATAAACAGTGCATAATAATGTGACAAGTGGGTAGGTTGAAATGCTAAGCATATGAAGAATCGCAAAATGATACAATTCCAAATAATGTTGTTTTGAAACTTCCTGGCAGATTAAAACTGTGTGCCGGACCGAAACTCGAACTCGGGACCTTTGCCTTTTGCGGGCAAGTGCTCTACCATCTGAGCTTCCCAAGCACGACTCACACAGTTTTAATCTGCCAGGAAGTTTCATATCAGCGCACACTCTGCTGCAGAGTGAAAATCTGATTCTGTAATTTTGTTTTATTTGACCAAGCGCAAAATAAATAAAACGATTTCTAGAGCTAGTCTCTCCTCAATATTCATAACACCATTCCCGGCCATTAATCATTAGTTTCCAAGCACCGCAAATGTCAGACATTACTTCACACTATCTGAGAATCAACATAAGCTCGGGCAAATACGTTTTCCGGGGCACATTTAACGAAACTTCGCACGCTAGTTCGAGTGTTACCACCTCGGAAAGCACTCTTTAAGAGTTTGGCACCTGCCCTTTCAGAGCGTTCTTGTGATTGGGTCATCCCATCCAACAGGAAGTCCCGACAGTAACTAAAATTTAGATTTATTACTTCCCGATGAATTGGAGTGATGTTGAAATTACTGTTAACAAGTTCCCACTGCAAGGAACGTCATCAGCATGATTGGAGCTGTATGTGTAAACAGTGAGTGTAAATAATAAAAGATTCACTTCTGTGATATCCGCTCTCTCTCTCTCTCTCTCTGTCTCTCTCTCTCTCTCTCTCTCTCTCTGCTTGAGGAGACCAAACAGGGAGGTCATCGGTCCCATCGGATTAGGAAAGGATGGGGAGGGAAGTCGGCCGTGCTCTTTCGCCTTTATCTGCTCCAGTACGATACAGCTCTTGCTCACCGGCCATTCTCACGCTATATGACCATCTGGCGCGTCGTTCAATGCTGCCTTTGTAATCCTACCTACTCGCTAGTCTCTCCTATCAAAATCTTCCTGTACTGTGCATTGAAAAGCACAAAAAAAAGTAATACATGCTGGCAGGGATGTGACATAAACGCGTCGTGTATGATGACATGTGCAATAAATTTTAATTTTCTATTTTCCATTGCCGTTAACAATTTTCTCTCTTCGTTGACTTCCCTCGAGATTTCCTCGTTGGTTTTAATTTTCCCTTCCGTTAGTTTCCGTCGTTTTTCCACCATATTCAGCTTCGATTCCTCTCCAATTTTCCCAATGTCCAGCTTTCACTTCCGTAGCGCACTGCACTCCATACAAACGATTCTGTAAAGGATTTTCTGATATGTTTGCTGCTCGAAATGTTTTCTCCAGTCTGTATTACGGAACGGTCACGCGGTCCCAGTTGCTAAAAGTTTCCAGGGGCAACAAAAAGTTGATTTTCACTATGTAAGTTAAAATATACAATATAAGTTAAAAATTCAAAACGCTGTCATAGTCTTACGTTAAAGGTTTAATCCAGTAACTACTACCACCCCACATCACCACCCGCCACGGCGGTTTCACAGAGAGCGACAGGAGGGGTGTTTTGGAGGGAATAACGGCCCCTGTGTAGAGCGCCGAACTGAGCAGATGTACTTCATCAGGTTCAGATCACGCGAAGTTGATAGTAAAGACGTCTGTTCACTGTCATGCTACTCAAAGCACGGCAGCACAGTTCTGGCCTTGTGACACTAACTGTTACGCTGCTGGGAGATGCCGTCGCCGTCCGGGAAGCCATCAAGCATGAAGGGATGCATGTGGTCCACAGTAATGTTGACGCAGTCCACAGGTGTCTTCGGAGCCATCAGTTACTGCCAATGGCCCATATCCGCACACGATCTCCGACATGATGCAATAAGAAACGTAGTTAATCCGGCCAGACGATACATTTCCACTACTCCACGGTCCGATCTTGATTATCCCACGCCCACTGCAGTCGTAACTGAGGACGTCGTAGGGTCAACATAGAAGCGCGTAGTGGCGTCTGCTGCAAGCCCCGTGTCCAGCAATGTGCGCTGAACACTGTGCAGCTGAACACTTGTGCGCGCACCGGCCAGCAAGCAGCCAGCCAGCACTGCACTCTGCCGCCTCTGCTGCCCCGCATCGTCCGTCGTTACAGAGCGCGCGAGCTTACGACCTCGACGTTCCATAATGGTGTCGCCTACTCGTGGTTTCACCGCCCTCCATCCACTTTACTTAAAAGCTCACGGCAGCAACACGGAGGCAGCCGACCATCTTCGCCGTTCCTAGTCGACGGGCCACAACATTTGCATCTACGTGATTACTCAGTAATTCACAATTAAATGCCTAGCAACGGTTCAACGGACCATATTCAAGTTCAACACTTAAATCTTTTCGTGTAGCTCTGATTTTGCTTATTTTATGAGTCATTTCTCCGAATGTACGTGGGCGTCAGCCAAGTATTTTCGCTCTCGGAGCAGAAAGTTGCTGACTGAAATTTCATGAGAAGATCCTGCCGCAAAAAAAAAAGCCTTTGTTGTAATGATTGCCACCCCAATTCATGCTGCGGCTCTCTCTCTCCCCTATTTCGTTATAATAGAAAACGAGCAGCCCTTCCTTGAACTTTACTGACGTCCTCCGTCAAACCTATCTGATGCGGATGCCATAGCGCGCAGCAATACTCCAGAGGAGGGTGGATAAGCGTGCTGTTAGCAGTATCTTTAGTACCCCTGTTGTGCGTTTTCTAAGTGTTCCCCCAATAAATCGCAGTCTTTGATTCGCTTTCCGCACGGCATTATCTAGGTGATCGTTCAAATTTAAGTCATTCGTAACTGTACTCCCTAAGTATTCAGTTGAATTCACAGCTACTGGATTTGTGTGATCTATCGTGAAACCGGAATTTAGCGGATTCCCTTTCATACTCATGTGCATGACTTTACACGTTTCATTATGTAGGCAACTGGCACTTTTCACACTATACAGATACTTGGTCTAGATTATTTTGCTATTGCTTTTGATTATCTAATGACTTTACAAGACAGGAAATGACAGCATCATCTGCAAAAAATCTAAGAGAGCTTCTGAGATTGTCTCCTAAATCATTTGTGTGGATTAGGAACAGTGGAGGACCTGTAACACTTCCTTGCGGAGCGCCAGATATTACTTCCGTAGGGCAGTATGACTTTCCGTCAGATAGTACGAGCTGTGGCGTTCATGACAGGAAATTACGAATCTAGTCGCACAACTGAGACGATACTCCGTAGGCACGCAATTTGATTAGAAGTCGCTTGTGAGAAACGGTGTCATAAGCGTTTTGAAAATCTAAATGTGTGGAATCGATTTGACATCACCTGTCGATAGGACTCATAACTTCGAGAGAGTAAAAAGCTAGTTGTTTTTCAAAAGAACGATATTTTCTGAATCCTTGGCGGCTATTTGTTAATAAATCATTTGCTTCGAGATAATCCGTTATGTTCGAACACAATGTACGTTCCAAAATCGTATTGCAAATCGACGTTAGTGGTATGGGTGCGTAATTCAAGGGATTGCTCCTGTTTCCTTCCTTGGGTAATAGTGTCACCCGCGCAACTTGGGATTCTTCGACGAGCGAACAGTTGTAAGTGATTACTAAGTATGTGCAGCTGTGGTATCAGCATACTGTGAGAGGAGCCTCACTGGTATACAATCAGTTACTCACGTTGGCAGGTGTTCGTGATACGTAGTGTGGAACATTCACTTGGTCCCCTGTTGCGAAAGTTTCCGGAAACCGCGACTAGTGGCGCCGACCTAGTGGCACTGTCATCACTAACATCGCTGTCTGCGTACGAGCACTTTCCTTGCCGCCTCAGCTGCGCATAGTACCAGCAGGCGGTAGGCAGTTATCGTACTCCAGCGATCGTTGACGTCAGACGCTGTAACTTTAGTATTTGGAGACTAGCGTTTCTCAATACTACGGATGTAGAACATCAGGAAAGTAAACAAAGTAACCATTAGTTTACTCATCTTGAATGGTAAGGAGTTATCTGTAATATTTATTTGAGGTTAAATTCTTACCCAAGTTCGCTTGTAAATAATAGGTTTCGGTGAGCACGGGTATCATATTCAGATCTGTGAAAACATTCATACAACGTGAAATTATACAGAGGTAAAATTAAGTTATGACAGCAGGTGCATTGTAATAGGAAAACTGTGTTACAGCATATCTCGATGAAAGGTAATCACATGTCTCCTAAACCAGGTGAACAAGTACTGTTTGTAAAACATTGCCAGTTATGTGAGGCACGAGATGAACGATAGATCGGCAAGTCGAGGACGCCGTTCTCTCTCTCTCTAACTAATCTCCGTTTTTTCCCTTCTCATGATACGTATCCAGGTAAGCTACCAACGCGTCACGAAACGGACTAAGCAAATATAGAATGCTGAATAAAGTCTTTCCCTTCCGTCTTCGATCACAAAATTGTTAGGACCTTACACTACCAGTTTCGATCAGTGATGACCGTCTTCAGATCTGCAACGGAACGCAGGAAAAAACACAAATACAATAGTGGACAGTCTACATGTTAAAACAATTAAATAGACGAGAATGAAAAGTATTACTGACATACGTATGTAAAAGATGCGCTTAAAATATGACGAGACATATCTGTTTTAAAACAAGTATAATGAAGCCATATTGGCATCGTCAAAACATACACACAAAATCAGCTTAGCACCGAAGCACATATTTAAAATGTGGTATATACCACGTCGCTGTGTCGGCAGACTAACTGCGCTACTATTCATAACAAACTGCAGTACAGTGACCACAAAATGTTTGTGTCGTAAGCTCGTTAGATGTCGCTCCTGTAAACGTACACGTACTCATCAGTCGTAAAATTTAAAAAAACGCAATAGAAAGAATACAATAGGTAAAGTCTATAGGGAGCTTACCAGGTGTAAAGTTACGACAGCGATGAAATGCAATAAATTAAAATAACGATTAAAGTTTAAGTTTAGATTGTTAAAAAGGAAATGATTAGGTGACAATACGTAATTCTGTAAGTATAAAGCGACACAGCAGATAAAGAAAGAGAAGTCCAAGCATGGTCTCGAAGGTAATTACTGACACATGGCTTAAACCTTGTCTAACTCATCCCTCGAATTCCAAGAAAGAACAATAAAGATACAGACTTGATACACATGCGAGATTAAGACCTAAGAAAACGAGCACATTCATTTAAATAAATCGGCATATAAGCGAAAGCAGAACCTGATTGTTAAGAAACACTAAAGCATGAGTTAAAGAAGGATGATCAACAGAACATCATCTCGCATGTTCTGAAGCTCACGAGGTTGTGTTCGCCTTTGCTTAGCAACAGAATATCTTGCGTATCTGCTTTTCCTTTTCAGACGCGTTTTCTTATTAGTAAGAGCACCAGAAACTGAAAGATCGCTTTCGACATGAGCACTTCAGTGACTCAAACCAGAGGCCAGAATGCCGCGAAGTGTCCCTGAAAGCACATTCACAGCTTTGACATACTGTAATCACAAAGCATTTCCACGCTGTAATTTATGTTACATGTGACATATCGTCGTATTAGGTGATGTCCGAAACTGACCGAAACTTAATTTGAAATTGCCGTGGACACCTAATAGATATTTGGCAAAAAAATAATATGCGAAAGATCCTTTGCGAGAATCTTTCTACATGTGCCAGAATGAGATTTTCACTCTGCAGCGGAGTTATAGTTCTCTGATTCTTTCAGGAGTGCTAGTTCTGATAGGTTCGCAGGAGAGCTTCTGTAAAGTTTGGAAGGTAGGAGACGAGGTACTGGCAGAAGTAAAGCTGTGAGGACGGGGCGTGAGTCGTGCGTGGGTAGCTCAGATGTTAGAGCACTTGCCCGCGAAAGGCATTGGTCCCGAGTTCGAGTCTCGGTCCGGCACACAGTTTTAACCTGCCAGGAAGTTTCTACATCTACTTAAATACTCCGCAAGCCACTGTGCGGGGCATGGCGGAGGCTACCCTGTACCATCGTTAGACTTTCCCTGTCATGTTCCACTCGCAAATAGAGCGAGGGAATACCGACCGTCGATAATGCTTCCGTACGAGCCTTAATTTCTCTTGTCTTATTCTCGTGGTTCTTACGCTAAATGGTCCTTACGCAGAATGCACGTTGGCGGTACTAGAGTCGTTTTGTAGTTAGCTTCAAATGCCTATTCCATAAATTTTCTCAATAGTGTTTCTCGAAAAGAACGTCGTGTTTCCTCCAGGAATTCTCATTTAAGTTCCCGAAACACGTCCGCAGTACTTGCCTGTTCATCGAACCTGTGGGTAACAAATCTAGAAGGCCACCTCTGAACTGCGTTGATGTCTCCCTTTAATCCCAGACACTGGAGCAGCAGTCAAGAATGGGCCACCCTAGCGTCTTATAAGCGATCTCCATTATAAATGAACCACACTTTGCTAAAATTCTTCCAATATTCCGAAGTGGACCATTCGTCTTCCTTACTGCGCGCTCGTTCCCTTTCATATCGCTTTGCAGGGTTACTGGTTCAAATGGCTCTAAGTATATGGGACTTAACTTCTGAGGTCATCAGTCCCCTAGAAGTACTTGAACCTAACTAACCTAAGGACAACACACACATCCATGCCCGAGGCAGGATTCGAACCTGCGACCGTAGCGGTCGCGCGGTTCCGGACTGTAGCGCCTAGAACCGCTCGTCCATCTCGGCCGGCCTGCAGGGTTACTCCTAGATATTTAAACGACGTGACCCTGTGAAACAGCACACTGCTGAGCTGTATTCGAACATTACGTGATTGTTCTTCCTACACATCTGCAGTCACTTAGCTTTTTCTACATTTAGAGATAGCTGGCATTCATCATGCCAACCAGAAATTTTGTCTGAGTCATCTTGTATCCTCCTACAGTGACTCAACGATGGCACCTTGCCGTACAGCACAGCACAGCATCAGCAGCAAGCAGCCCGTCCGACCTATCACTTATGTGTATAGAAAATAACTGCGGTTCTGTCACACTTCCCTGCGGCACTCCTGACGATACGCTTGTCTCTGATGAACACTCGCCGTCGAGGAGAAGTTATTGCGTTCTGTTACTAACAAGTCTTGGAGCGACAAATGCGAAATGAAAAAGAAAACTAGTCTCAGCGACAGAAACGGCATATAGATGTTTTAACACACGATGTGCATGATCGTCTGAATTCCGCTGATAAGCGACAGCTGCGAGATCCTCGTATTTTTCTTAGAGCTGTGTTTGGTAGCCTAATTATCCTTGTTGAGCAACAAGTGTCTTTCGCTGATGTCGACGTAAGCGAGAAACTCGCGCAGAGTACGTTCGGGGCAAACACTTCCCGGAATACCCTATCAGACAACCTACGTCTCCCGTTTGAAGTTGCGCCGCTGTGTGGCAACTTCACATCGCCGTTATTGATGAGCATGTCACTTGGTTCTTCTGTAAGCAGGCGCAGCTCCTAGTTCAAGATACCGTTCCAAAGTCGTTCACCAACGCACCGTCTGGGTTGGGTGGATGGTTTCTTCGAGTGTTTTCTAGCATACAAACACTGGACCGTTACTTTGGATTGTGTTGCCTAATTGCTGTCAAGTATCAAAAATGTGTCGATTACACGAGGACCGAACCTATAAAGACATAACAGACGAAACTGTGGGCCTGTTCCGATGCGCATCTGTAATTCCTATAGTAATATTTTAAAGAGCAGTGACAGATGCTCTCAGCGCAGAGCCAGTAGCCGCTGTTCCTATAAATAATGTACAGTATTTCAGTTTTCACCGTCCTGTGTTTGGGAAGTTCGTGGAATTGATCATGGATAAGTAGCTTGTTGTGTTGCGGAAAAGAAAATTCAAATTTCGTGTGACTTAAAGGTAGACATCAATGTACTTGAAAAGAAGCAGAGTTATTGCAGTTGAGAAGTTTCAAGTGACGCTAATGTCGATTCGATCGTGGCAACTGTTGTCTGTGACGAATGCATTCTATTTTCCTTACCGCTGTGGTCATTAAAAAATGTTCAAATTTGTGTGAATTCCTGAGGGACCAAATTGCTGAGGTCATCGGCCCCTAGCCCTACACACTACTTTAACTTATGGTAAGAACAAAACAGACACACACACAAACCCATGCCTGAGGGAGAACTCGAACCGCCGGCGGCACGGCCGCGCTGTCCGTGACATAGCGCCTCAAACCACGCGGCTACTCCGCGCGGCGCTGTGATTATTACTTGGGGGCGTAACGGCCTTTTCCATTTCTTCTTCGTTTGACTTAATCGACATGAATGCAATTTGTCTGACAATGAGATCAACAGATGGTGGACAAAATATGGGAAAACACAACGCATTACATGCATAATATGGGCGTGGGAAAACCGTCGGCATTCAAGTCGTATCGTAATGGATAAATACGGGTTCTGTATGCTTTTCAAGAGAGTCTTACACCAATTTTTCTGCGAAAAGGTGACAGCTTCAGGTAACGATTATGCAGGTGTACAGCGATCACGCAACCTTTCCTTCAGAGTAGAACACAAAGGCTCAATAATATTGAGATCCGGTTACTGTTGTGGTCAGAGGAGATGCGAAAACTCATCCCCGTGCTCACAAAACCAGTCCTGGACGATTTTAGAGGGAGGCCTCGTCGTCTTGGAACACAGCGTCGCCATTGGGGAACAAACGTTGTGCCATGGGATGGTCACGATCAGCAGTCCATGACAGTAAGGCGAGCTTGTAGGGTGCCTGTAGGGCCAGTGAAAAGCACAATATGGCAACCCGAATCATCACCAAACCCCCGCCATCTCTTGTGACGTTAAGTCGGTCAGAAGTTGCAAAGATAGTGGAACAAGACTCACCAACTGGATTTCTTCCATATGCTCCAAAGTCCACGTTTTACGGCTTCAGTATCACGTTTTCCTTTTACGGGCATTTGCGCAATTCCCAGTTTATGGAGCTCCGTTCGTGATTTCCTGCTGCTGACAGGAATCGCGAATGCGACATCCACTTCTGCTGTGACTTTTGTACCTTTTGTTTTCTTATGCTTCATCACAGTCCTCATCAATGAATTTTTGTCACGATCACTCAACACACACTTTCATCCGCGCTGTGACTCAGGGCCGATGTTTTTCCACATTACGTGTTGTTGTTGTAGTTGTTGTGGTCTTCAGTCCAGAGACTGGTTTGATGCAACTCTCCATGCTGCCCTATCCTGTGCAAGCTTCTTCATCTCCCAGTACGTACTGCAACCTACATCCTTCTGAAACTGTTCAGTGTACTCATCTCTTGGTATCCCTCTACGATTTTTACCCTCCGCGCTGCCCTCCAATACTAAATTGGTGATCCCTTGATGCCTCAGAACATGTCCTACCAACCGATCCCTTCTTCTAGTCCAGTTGTGCTACAAATTTATCTTCTCCAATTCTATTCAATACCTCTTCATTAGTTATGTCATCTACCCATCTTACCTTCAGCATTCTTCTGTAGCATCACATTTCGAAAGCTTCTATTCCCTTCTTGTCTAAACTATTTATCGTCCACGTTTGACTTCCATACATGGCTACACTCCATACAAATTCTTTCAGAAACGATTTCCTGACACTTAAATCAATACTCGATGTTAACAGATATCTCATGCGGTGTAAACCTTCTGTACGGTACCTCCTGGAACATCAGACACTTCGGCTTCCTTGGTCACGAAAGCACCCACCGTTCGAGCGCCAGCAATTTGTCCACGTTGGAATTCACTTACTTCGGACATAATGCAGTCACAACAACATGGAACACTGATCTAGCCGGCCGCTGTGACCAAGCGGTTCTAGGCGCTAGGCGCTTCAGTCCGGAACCGCGCTGCTGCTACGGTCGCAGGTTCGAATCCTGCCTCGGGCATGGATGTGTGTGTTGTCCTTAGGTTAGTTAAGTTTAAGTAGTTCTGAGCCTAGGGGATTGATGACCTCAGATGTTAAGCCCCATAGTGCTTAGAGCCATTTGAACCACTTTTGAACACTGATCTTTCCACGACTGACACTTTGCAACGTACTAAGGACATAGCACAGGTGCCATTCGTGATCAAACACACCAGCGCAACCAGCATGCTTTACTAGAATCTGCATTTATGTTGAAGCACGGATCCCTCGCTGTGTTTCCTTTTTTTTTTCCAACCATTGCACCTGCTGTCGGTTGCAGGTATTACCAACTCTCAATAAAAACTGAACGTCCGTGTATTTTCAGAAATGTGGCAGCCATGGGCGGTGACAAGGCGATATGGTTACGACCCTGCTTGCTTACGGCTGTTGGCCCTCAACAGACGCAGTTTGCAGCCTTGCGTATGTTGACTGCATGACGATTTAAATCTGTACCAAACCTGGGTTCTTGTCTTCGCGAGCAGAGAGCTACCAATTATGCTACGCCTACAGGACCGATTGCCCATTCCCGTGTATAAAAATCTCCTAAGACCGTACTCAATGGAGAAAAAAGTTCGACAAATTTTTTAAAATCTTTAAGTTGCAAGTGTGAACCGAAAAAAAACACAGATGCTCAATTACTGACAACTCTATATTTCTTCACGGCAGGATGTTGATCAAATCAGTTGCCGTTTTATACACTGCAAGACAAAAAAAAGGCGCACCACCAGGGAACTATCCGAATCAAGACGGAGATCTGGAGATGTGATCTACATGTACAGACAAACAGATGATTAGAGTTTCAGAAAATTTGGGTTACTTATTCAAGAGTGAGAGGTTCACAGATTGAACAAGTCACTAGCGCATTCATCCACGTGTGGCCCTTAGGCTTGACATTAATTGACAGAGTTGTTGGATTTTGTTCCCAATTCTGTCCAATTGGCGCGTTGGATCGTAAGAAACCGTAATCTTCGGAGGCCCCTGCCTATAATGTTCTAAAAGTTCTCAACTGGGAGAGATCCTGCTGCCTAGGGTTTGACAAACACGAAGGCAAGCAGTAGAAATTCTCGCCGATTGCGGACGGGCATTATCTTGCTAAAATGTAAGCCCATGACGGGTTGGCAGAAAGGAGAACAAAGCGGGATATAGAATAAAAGGGTGGCATCCTAGACTATCATTCCTTATTGTTGGGCCTTATGGGGGGCAACAGTCAGGTTGGTATCCCACCGCTATCCGGGGCATCTCCAGACACGTGTTCGGCCTGGAATCTCATCGACTGACGTAGAACAGCCTTCAGTGACGAGTCTCGCTTCGAACTGAACCCCGATCATCAGCGAAGACGTGTCTGGAGAAGACGCCATGTGATTTCAAGCTGCTTGTTGCCCGCCATAAGGTGGGATGCCATTTCGTTTCACAGTTGGGCCCTTTGGTTGTCATGCGGGGCGTCCTTGCACCACAGTGGTACGTGGACGTTATTACGTGTCCCATATAGCTAGACACCCTGGGCTTACATTCAGCACGACAATGCCCGGCCGCACACGGTGGGAGTTTCCACTGCTTGTATTCGTGCTTTACGAACCCTACCTTGGCCAGCAAGGTCGTCTGATCTCTCCCCAAGTGAGACCGTTTGGAGTATTACGGGCACCGCCCTCGAACCAACTGAGGATTTTGACTATGCAACGCGCCAGTTGATATCCCTTAGGAGGACATCCAACAACTGTTATCAGGTTAATGCCGATGCGAATAGCTGCTTACATAGCGGCCAGGTGTGGAGCAATGCAGTGTTGACGTGGTCAGTGTGACGAGCTCTCTGTGTTAAAGACTCTGTAATTATTTGTCTGTACATGTATATCACATTTACCGATTTACGTCCTATTCGGATGATTCCTTCGTGGTTTTTTTGTCGTACAGTGTGTTTTTTCAGAGCAGGATGTCGATCAAATCAATTCTCATTTTGTATAAAAGAAAAAAAGTTATTTTATGACTGTAGAATCACGGATGCCGTAGTCAAAGGCCAAAATACGCCGTTAGCATTCCATACCTGTCTGCTGTGTCTCATGAAGTGGGGCCATGTGAAGCTGTCCATGGTGATCGTTTCGTCCAGAGAAGACGCTGAATTCGACGGCCCAACTCGGTTGTATTCGAGAGGAGAGGGCCGTTTGCGAGCACCGGGTTTCCCCCTCTCTCTTCTGTCGTCGTCAGACAACACAAATCAAAAGGCAGTCACCTACAACCATCAGGGGCGATAAGACTTATCTTTTACGCTCTGCTAATAAGGGACCCATTGGGTGCGGAGGAAGGCGTCTTAACCTGGCCTTCTGCGCTAACGACTTGTAGGTCAGAATCGCCACGGGGAACAAAACATTGTCCCCTTTCCTGTGTCTAGCACACCAGTGCTTACGTAAGTCGAAGCCAGCTGCCTGTGTGCTGTGCAGACATTTGCCACGATTTTACCTGCTCCGAAGGGCTGTGTCCCTCGTCTCCCCCTCCACCTCCTCCTCCACACTCTCCGCCCGACCCGCAGTAAAGGTACTTACTGAGCCTTTCCGCTGCTTTTCTTAACATAGGACCAGAATCTCTATGGATTTTTCGCCACATCGCTAGACAGAGTTTCGCTTGTGGAAACTATTAAATGCATCTCACATTGAAATCCTCACCAAATTTCGAGCCACAGTAAAACTTCGCCAATCTAGGAGATTTTGAGCTCGTCTAAATTATACGTGCCTTTTTCGGTGCTCCTGCAGCAGCTTTCTGTCGTGTTTTGTGTACCTTGCAGGATCAGTTCCGTCTGATATTGATTTATTTGGTATGAATCTCTCGAGTGCTGTTGATACTATTTCTTTGAACTTAAGCCACATATGGTCTTCACTTATATACTTTGGAAGGGTCGGAGACTTTCTCTTAGAAAGACGTCAACCGAATTTCTAGTTGCTTTCATAAATACACTCCTGGAAATGGAAAAAAGAACACATTGACACCGGTGTGTCAGACCCACCATACTTGCTCCGGACACTGCGAGAGGGCTGTACAAGCAATGATCACACGCACGGCACAGCGGACACACCAGGAACCGCGGTGTTGGCCGTCGAATGGCGCTAGCTGCGCAGCATTTGTGCACCGCCGCCGTCAGTGTCAGCCAGTTTGCCGTGGCATACGGAGCTCCAACGCAGTCTTTAACACTGGTAGCATGCCGCGATAGCGTGGACGTGAACCGTATGTGCAGTTGGACTTTGAGCGAGGGCGTATAGTGGGCATGCGGGAGGCCGGGTGGACGTACCGCCGAATTGCTCAACACGTGGGGCGTGAGGTCTCCACAGTACATCGATGTGGTCGCCAGTGGTCGGCGGAAGGTGCACGTGCCCGTCGACCTGGGACCGGACCGCAGCGACGCACGGATGCACGCCAAGACCGTAGGATCCTACGCAGTGCCGTAGGGGACCGCACCGCCACTTCCCAGCAAATTAGGGACACTGTTGCTCCTGGGGTATCGGCGAGGACCATTCGCAACCGTCTCCATGAAGCTGGGCTACGGTACCGCACACCGTTAGGCCGTCTTCCGCTCACGCCCCAACATCGTGCAGCCCGCCTCCAGTGGTGTCGCGACAGGCGTGAATGGAGGGACGAATGGAGACGTGTCGTCTTCAGCGATGAGAGTCGCTTCTGCCTTGGTGCCAATGATGTTCGTATGCGTGTTTGGCGCCGCGCAGGTGAGCGCCACAATCAGGACTGCATACGACCGAGGCACACAGGGCCAACACCCGGCATCATGGTGTGGGGAGCGATCTCCTACACTGGCCGTACACCACTGGTGATCGTCGAGGGGACACTGAATAGTGCACGGTACATCCAAACCGTCATCGAACCCATCGTTCTACCATTCCTAGACCGGCAAGGTAACTTGCTGTTCCAACAGGACAATGCACGTCCGCATGTATCCCGTGCCACCCAACGTGCTCTAGAAGGTGTAAGTCAACTACCCTGGCCAGCAAGATCTCCGGATCTGTCCCCCATTGAGCATGTTTGGGACTGGATGAAGCGTCGTCTCACGCGGTCTGCACGTCCAGCACGAACGCTGGTCCAACTGAGGCGCCAGGTGGAAATGGCATGGCAAGCCGTTCCACAGGACTACATCCAGCATCTCTACGATTGTCTCCATGGGAGAATAGCAGCCTGCATTGCTGCGAAAAGTGGATATACACTGTACTAGTGCCGACATTGTGCATGCTCTGTTGCCTGTGTCTATGTGCCTGTGGTTCTGTCAGTGTGATCATGTGATGTATCTGACCCCAGGAGTGTGTCAATAAAGTTTCCCCTTCCTGGGACAATGAATTCACGGTGTTCTTATTTCAATTTCCAGGAGTGTAGATATATTTCGCGTTTAGTTTTGGTGAATTTCTTTGTTACGGAATTGAGCCTCGCTACGACTGTGTGTTCACTAATCCCTGTATCCGTCGTGATGCTCAGGATTGTTTGTGGCTAGGAGGCCAAGTGTGTTTTCGTAACCATTTACAATTTGAATGGCCTCGTGAACTAATTGTTCAAAATCATTTTATAAAAAGCATTTAGAACAATTATGTAAGTTGTTTTGTATCTACAGTAGGGTCTGAAAATATATTTTTGTCAACATACGGAAGGTAGAGTGAAGTCACTGCCAACTATAATTGTGTGAGTGGGGTACCTATTTGCGATGAGACACGAGTTTTCTTTGAAATGTTCAGCAACTGTTTCATCTGAGACCGGTGTTTGGTAAAAGGAGCCATTTATTAATTTATTCCGGTTGTCTGTCCACACTAAGTCACAGGAACTACCTACTTCAATATCGCTTGTGAGCTGGAACACACATTACATTATTTTTCCTTAAGTCGTGCTTCTTGTTTCTGTTGTAGTGGAGATCATTACAATTACGGCTTTTCCCTCCGAAACCTAGGATGCTTTCTCTGTGACCCTGTAAACACCAGAGCTAAACAATGTAGAAAAACAACGTACGGTTCTGTATTTATTACTTCATTTCCTTATTTCTAACATTTTACAATTGTACGTGGACTTTAGATGACATGTCAATCATAGACGTTCTTATCTCTGTTTATGAACGTACTTTCAGTCATGTTTTGAACATTGTCCCGCTGCACTTTACTAACTAATGTTTCGCCGAAAGGGATATCAGATTTTAGAGAGTAAATTAATATGGAGTATGTGGTTCTTCTTTTCAAACATTCACATTCCTATTTCCTCTTTCCTTACTGTCTTTTGGGCATGCAGTTGTAGTAATTAAAGTAGAAACAATTGCAGCGATCAAAAAGAAATGATTAGCGTACATTCGCATTCTGTTTACAACGTACCTTTCTTATTATGTTCGAGTATAATGACCTTTCTGGAGAACAGAAATCTACTCTGTAGGAATCAGCATGGGTTTCGAAAAAGACGGTCGTGTGAAACCCAGCTCACGCTATTCGTCCACGAGACTCAGAGAGCCATAGACACGGGTTCACACGTAGATGCCGTGTTTCTTGACTTCCGCAAGGCGTTCGATACAGTTCCCCACAGTCGTTTAATGAACAAAGTAAGAGCATATGGACTATCAGACCAATTGTGTGATTGGATTGAAGAGTTCCTAGATAACAGAACGCAGCATGTCATTCTCAATGGAGAGAAGTCTTCCGAAGTAAGAGTGATTTCAGGTGTGCCGCAGGGGAGTGTCATAGGACCGTTGCTATTCGCAATATACATAAATGACCTTGTGGATGACATCGGAAGTTCACTGAGGCTTTTTGCAGATGATGCTGTGGTGTATCGAGAGGTTGTAACAATGGAAAATTGTACTGAAATGCAGGAGGATCTGCAGCGAATTGACGCATGGTGCAGGGAATGGCATTTGAATCTCAATGTAGACAAGTGTAATGTGCTGCGAATACATAGAAAGATAGTTCCCTTATCATTTAGCTACAAAATAGCAGGTCAACAACTGGAAGCAGTTAATTCCATAAATTATGTGGGAGTACGCATTAGGAGTGATTTAAAATGGAATGATCATATAAAGCTGATCGTCGGTAAAGCAGATGCCAGACTGAGATTCATTGGAAGAATCCTAAGGAAGTGCAATCCGGAAACAAAGGAAGTAGGTTACAGTACGCTTGTTCGCCCACTGCTTGAATACTGCTCAGCAGTGTGGGGTCCGTACCAGATAGGGTTGATAGAAGAGATAGAGAAGATCCAACGGAGAGCAGCGCGCTTCGTTACAGGATCATTTAATAATCGCGAAAGCGTTACGAAGATGATAAACTCCAGTGGAAGACTCTATAGGAGAGACGCTCAGTAGCTCGTTACGGGCTTTTGTTAAAGTTTCGAGAACATACCTTCAGCGTGGAGTCAAGCAGTCTATTGCTCCCTCCTACGAATATCTCGCGAAGAGACCATGAGGATAAAATCAGGGAGATTAGAGCCCACACAGAAGCATACCGACAATCCTTCTTTCCACGAACAATACGAGTCTGGAATAGAAGGGAGAACCGATAGAGGTACTCAAGGTACCCTCCGCTACATACCGTCGGGTGGCTTGCGGAGTATGGATGTAGATGAAGATGTAGATTGCTCCCATGGCGATTGACTGTTTCTATCGCAATCGGTAAGCGTGAAAGGAAACTACCGTACAGACAGAGGGATCTATATTTATACGTGGCATAACTAATTACATACTGATATAATGGTCGGTATTGCTTTCGTTTCCCAAAAGATATAAATATTTTGAATTCGTAAAAGAAACTCTGTATTTGGCCAAGATGTCGAAGAAGAAGGTCCCTTGCGTACCGGTTGTATAGAGTAAGATGTGGAGACGGCGGTTTGAAAGCGGACAGAAGAAGTACGAGGAAGGGCGTCCCTTACCTGAGGGATCGCTACTCAAGTTACCTGGCGAAAGGGCAAGTGTGGCAAATGTCCGGCAGCCGCCTTTGTGGACACTCGAGAGGCGACGCGTCCCGGTGTCTGGCGCTGTCCACCAGCAGACGCCTTCGCCTGCCCACCTCGCAAAACTCAAACCGCCAGCGCTGCAGTGGCGCGGCCAGTGGCCAGTGGCCAGCGAGTGTCCGCCAGGCCCCAGCAGACGTGCTCCATACAGACCAAGTGCACAACGTGTGGTGTGCATCCCTTTGCTGACAAACGTAAGTCTCGCACATGCTTTGTGGCCAGTAAAAAGTGTCAACACCAGTGATCAGCGTGCAGGAAACGACGGGATATGGTGTTTAGGGGGGGGGGGGGGGGAAAATGCTTGTAGTATTCATACTGAACGCGATATTTTGAGTCTATTATGATGAGGCGTTCGACAGGTGGTTGTGTGGGCGAGTAAGCGACGTAGCAGCGTACGTTCCTGTTCACCCGCTGAAGAACTTCAGCCGTTGACCGTCGTCGGGTTAGTGTCGATTCACATCTGACGGAACAGAACGTCAAAACATTCCGTAATATATTTCACATGCAGTCACGCAGACCGTCAACGGAACATGAGAGGAAGGAACTAAAACTAGGGGAAGAAAGGTATGACGTTGACGTTGCAGGGGAGAGGAGGATGGCATCGTCGTCTTCTAGCCTCGAAAGTTAACTTAATTTCGTAACGTCCACGCATGTTATAGCACTAAATTTCATGCTTTTACGTGTTCTTATTCTCGACCATTTTTTTTTCCATTGATAGTTGTTCTACAAGAGAGATATCTAAAAGCAGAAAATTACTTTCGTTTTACTATACCTGGACAAAGTAAAAGGCTACTATGTATATAAATAGGAAAAGGCTACTCTGTGTAAATAAAAACATAAACTGATGGAGCAGTCCTCATTAAGTAATTGTCATAACTGTCAAAAACTCAGTTCTATTCAAGAAGCTGTTTTTGACGTTATTTGATACTTGGAAAGAAAAAAAACAACGCAATAGATAAGTAAACAGGCTCTATGTATTGCCCTATAAACATTGTTTCATCTCACTCTATATATATTTTTTCGGTACAAGTAAGTGTGGACGTTTCGAATTGTTTGGACGGCACGTTTTGCAGTTGTTTCACTTTCCAGTAGGTTACCGTACAAACTCTGTCAAGAACATCCGTTATGCAGCTTGCTTTGGCATTAAGAAAACAGTATCATAGCTGTTCCCGTAATCCTTACATATTTCCGACCTTCTGTATCACGGGCATCACGTCATCATTTCCACAGCTCGATACTGGGCTAAGGGCGTGTATCGCCGGCCTGTGTGGTCGAGCGGTTCTAGGCGCTACAGTCTGGAACCGCGCGACCGCTACCGTCGCACGCTCGAATCGTGCCTCGGGCATGGATATGTCTGATGTCCTTAGATTAGTTAGGTTTGTTCTAAGTTCTAGGGAACTGATGACCTCAGAAGTTAAGTCCCATAGTGCTGAGAGCCAGCCCACATCTCGTGGTCGTGCGGTAGCGTTCTCGCTTCCCACGCCCGGGTTCCCGGGTTCGATTCCCGGCGGGGTCAGGGATTTTCTCTGCCTCGTGATGGCTGGGTGTTGTGTGCTGTCCTTAGGTTAGTTAGGTTTAAGTAGTTCTAAGTTCTAGGGGACTGATGACCATAGATGTTAAGTCCCATAGTGCTCAGAGCCATTCGAACCTGAGAGCCATTTGAACCATTTTGAAAGGCGTGTATCCACTAGCTGGTAAACATCCGCAAGTCCCTGAAAATTGAAGGCTTTATGGCGCCTCTGACACTTCATTCCTTTTTTTGTGGTAAATCAACACAACTGGCATCATCAAACCTTCGCTGACTGTAGTTTCAAATTCTGGTCAACCTGTTTTTCTTTTATTTTCATTTTAGTACTTGAGCATAAATTGTACAGATATTAAGTACCTCACCATGGAATGGCCGTTCTGCAAGTTTATTGACTTGGAAACATCCCTAGCAAGAATTTCCGCAAGTTTCGTCTGCTTCCAGGAGTTGCTTCCGCAAGTTAGTGGAAACAGTTTCTTCCATCCTGCTGAAATTGCCAGATGCAGGAAGTTTGAGAAAAACTTCCACGACGGTTTTCTGCTGACTAGCATCTCTCTAACAGCATCCCACACGAGCAAACCAGTTGCGACTTTACCTGAGTGTTGCTCACACATTAGGTAATTGAGTATACACGGCTCTCTTTAAAAGGAATAGCTCGGCTTTTATCTCCAGCAGCTAACTCGCTACAAACAATAATCGTTAACCGTGATCCTGCACCCAAACGGTCTATGCATTGGCTAGAATTTAGGATTAATAAATACGCAGAAATATAAAATATATATCTATTAAGGCAATGTCCTAACCTAACGACTTGTCATCGCCCAGCCCAAACCACGAAGGATAGAAACTTGAAATTTGGAGAGGAAGTGGATCTTGTACTGTAGGCATCGTTTAAGAAGATATTATTTGAAGTCACACTCTTAAGGAGGTGAAATAGGGATGTAAATATGTCGATATTAAGCCAATTTTGAAGCCTGAACTACCAAAATTGGTATCTGGTTTCTTAGTCAGAAAAATAAAAATACGTGTTTCAGCTTTATGGAAATTCAGGCACCAAGGGAGTAAGGTAGTGGGTGGATTTTGTAAGTAGATCATTGCTGAGGAACTGCTAAATCATTTTTAAAGCTACATATATGAAAACTACTGTTTGATTTCTCGATTAGAAGTTTTAAAAAATACGTGTTCCGGTGTTTTTAGAAATTCAAGCTCCCTAAAGGAGTGAAATAGGGAATGAAAAGCTTTATGAATTTATTGCATTATGAAAGCATTTTCAATGCTAAATCTATAAAAATTTGTATTTGGCTTATCAGTTGAAAATTTAAGAAAATGCGTGTTTAACTTTTGGAAATAAGGGATGAAGTAGGTGGATGAAAGTTTTACGAAAATATTTGGTTATATTACCAAATTTCTAAAGATAAATCTATGAAAACTGGCATTTCACTTCTCGTTTCGATATAAAGAAATATGTGTTACGGGATGAAAGTCTCTATTGAAATACCACCACAAGAACGCAAGGCTCATGATTAACAAAAACCTTGGACTCCAGCTTACAGAATAGATTTTTGCTCAGAAGTACATTCGCAAAAGCCATGCATCTGTGGCCTTACTTAGCGTGAAAAGTTTAGAAGATTTTGCAGTATGTGGACTACCTAAAAATTCGAGTAAAGAAAAACAAAAAAGAAATTGTGCAGCCTATAAAGCCTACGCAAGCGCAGCAGCAGGTGCTAAGTTATTAAAATAAAAGTAAATAATTTAATAATAAATGTTCTACTCCAACACCAGTAATTGAAGTAGATGGCAGAAAATTGTGTTAAATAACGTTTATTCATAAAAGTATATCTCAACAAAACGGAAACTGGTTCTGTGATATCCATCCAATTAAAATATAGATAGAAAATAGCCTTATCCAATGTAGTGAAGGTGCGTTGAGAGCGTTATGAGAATGTTCATCCGAGACACGTGAAAATTAAGTCCATTTCCTGATCACAATACACGAAATATTCAGCAGCGCCGCCGCGCCGATTCCGCTCGCGCCTGATTGGCACAACCGGCGCCGAGGATGCAGAGAAGCCCGTAGTCCAGTGGCTATAAACATCCGAACCATACGGGAACCCCTTGCCTGAAGATGGCAAGTAAGAAACATGCTGAAACGTTGCCGGAGCACGACATATTGACCCGGCTGTCAACCCGAGAAGATTTTATCATAAATGACCACAATCGCAAAAGGAAGTGGAAAATGAATTTACCGAATCAATTGCTTAAACCGAAATGGAAGTAGAACCTCAGTGCAATCGTCATTAAATTTCAGCTGATTTTTTGTAATATTCGAATAAATGCATTAACTTTGTAGTAAAAAATTATAAATACTGTTTGCGAACATCGAAGAGTAATTAAAATGCGATGTCTTTCGGATATAGCTTGCCGCATTTTCGTATCTTCTTTTCGCATATTTCATTGTAGAATACCCCAGTTGACAAGAGATCCAAACGTGTGTACGACGTTCTCAGTTTTTTATAACTTAGACGCGTGTACCTCTATATCCATTTCTTTACCCAAAAGATTTTTTTTACTAATTTTTTGTCTTTCGTCACTATTTGTGTTCGATAATAATATTATTAACAATAATAATAATAATAATGCAACAAAAGTGGTGACTGGTGTGTTATTTAACAACGACACTGTAAACTTGTACATGTCTATCTCACGATGCGACTAGACGAAACACTTCTGCGATTACTTGCAACAAGTCCTAAAATTGCGAGGGTTGCACAGAAAGTAATGCACCGCATTTTTTTTGTTCAACATTTCCTTATTCCACGTAATCTCCGTCCCGTTCTGTGGCCTTTCTCCAGCGCGAAACAAGAGCGTGTTGTATACCCTGTCGGTACCAATCCCCGACCTGTAGGCGGAGCCAGTGCTTCACTGTGTGAAACACCTCGTCGTTCTCAAAATGTCTTCCACGAATGCATCTGTCCTCGCGAATGACATCAGCTCACTGCAACATGTCAGGTGTGACAGCCGTCGATGGTCTCACCGACCGCTGTAAATCGTGGAGCTGCTTCTGGTGACCTCACCCTCTGTGTCCAGCGACTGACAGTACTTCTGTCGACAGCAGATGATCCGTAGATTTTGCAGAAGCGTTTGTGAGTAGTCCCCACAGTTTCTTTCTCTACAGTGAGAAATTCAATGACGGCCCGTTGCTTGTAACGTACATCACCTACTGACGCCATTTTGAAACTGTCCTGCAGCTACGCTATCTGTCGGAAGTGACGGAAACTTGGCGCGCTCACTCAGAGCACTTCAAATAAGACAAACGTAACGTTTCGCATTTGTAGCATTGTTTTCGGCTGAGAGGAAAAAAATGCTGTGCATTACTTTCTAGGCAATTCTCCTAATTTGCCCAAGCCACTGCAAGATGTTAACTTGCGTAAGTTTGTTTCTAACATAAAACCCTCAGTAAGTGTTTGCAGAAGTTGCTTGCTAGTGGACGCACGCTTAAGGGAAGCTATGTTGTGTTCTATACCGTTAGAGTCTAGTGTGAACTCGGTAAACAGAACAGAGCATCTATCCTCGTGTTACCGCTACCCGCCGCAGTGCAACAGCTTCGGTCCTTTGGGACCACGCCCCTGTTCACGCGTATACGAGACCTTTACAGCTGTAGCCGCGTCACGGCGCTGTTTATTCTGCTGTACCAGACAACCGTGATGATATTTTTTGTACTCAAGCGCGTAACAGGTTCTCCCCTAGCAAACAGAATTGCATCGTTTCGACGTGGGCGTTGTTATGTTAGGGTTAGCATCGCAGTGGCAGTAGAGTTTGCAAACGAAACGGAATGCTGGTGTATGTGGCTGCCTTTTATACTGGCAGAACATTACAGATACGCAGAACAGCTGCATAACCCAAAAAGAATCACACTGCAGGCTGCGACGTTCCGCTCATATTTTGTAAAGTACATTCGTTTGCTGAGTAGCCAGGAGTTCTATAGTTCAGGGTGGCGACTTGTCTAGAAAATCGAAAATTCTCAAGGAAATTGTATTTACTGGAAAGTCAGATAATTCTTGAAGAAATCCTAAGCGTAGTTAAATTTTTCGTTGACTCAAAGAAATGTACAGTCATTTCATTGCAAATTAATGTGAGAATCTGCTTTGGAAACAGTCACTTGTGGAGTCGCTTAAGGAAATGTGAGGAAGTACGGGTTGTCTCAAAAAGGCATTAACATTTGAAAATTCAATACTTCACGGAATAAAGAAGGCAGAGAGGTAAAAATTAACCTACGTGCTTGGAATGACATGGTATTTTATTGAAACCAAAAAAAAGGCCGCAAAATGACCGACACATGGCGATATATATGCTAAAAGCAATAATTAGTATAACAATTCATTTTTAGCACAGACGGTGTTCTTTATAACAAATATTAATCATTAAAAATACCTGTAGTCGAGGGACAATGTTGTGAACGGCACTATACAGCATACCTGTTGGTATGGTGAGAAACAGCTGTCGGATGTTTTCTTATAGCATTCCTAATGAGGTCGGACGATCGCGGTAGACTTGCGACTTCAGGTAACCCCACAACCAGTGATTACAAGGATTGAGATCTGAGGAAGTGGGAGGCCAAGAATGGCGGAAGTGGCGGCTCAGCACGCGATCCTCACCAGATGGTGTCCGCAAGAGATCTTTCACACGTGTAGAAATATGGAGTGGAGCGACATCCTGCTTTAAAGTCGTTTCTTCCAGCAGGTGTTTATCTGCCACGCTAGGGAAGATGCGATTCTGTAATACAGAGTAATTATACCTGAAGTTAAACTTTCAAAACGCTGTAGAAATAAAACCGCTGGTCAAAATGACGTCATATGCAACGGAACATTATCGGAGAACGGGGAAAACGTATGGCAAAAGAAAAAAATAGTGTGAAAATTGATCAATAGATGGTGCTCTATGTGTCAGAATACGTAAATGAAAACACCTGTCGTGCGCACAACCCATTGAAGTTGGTATAAACACGCCGAGTATACAGCTTTTCCTCCTTTCGCGTCTGCAACGTTCGCCATGACTGTCTCAATGCAGGATCGTGCTCTGCTTCTAAAGTTGTATTACAAGGCGCCATGGTTTTGCATCATTACAATGGAAGGTGGTAGGCACCTTTGAGCCAAATTTCAACCCTATACGTCGCAGTGAGAAATAGTTACGCGGATCGAAAAAGTGATCCTTTAATTGAGTTGCGGAGTGTATGTCAGTAATCTGTCACAGAACATGATATGAAACTCACTTTTTTTCCTCTCTGCAGATGGCACATAGTGTTATTGCCAAAGTCGTGGACAGTAATGTACATGCTCTAGCTAATAAGTAATCGCCAAACATCAGTACGTGGCTTTTAGAGAACAGATTAACGCGTAACTGCAAAAAACGCTATGCATCGAGATTGAGAGACAGCACTCTTGTTGAAAGCGACATTTTGTTGTAAAAGTGAATAGACGACGTAGCTCCAGACGTCGACGCCCAGCCTGTGTGGGTACTTGTCGTGCTGCATACAGACTCATCTGCTGCTTCCAGGTATGCGTCATGGCTGTAAGATCGAACAGCGAACGGCATGTCTGTCCTCTCGGGCGCTAGTCACGTGGGCTCGTTGAAATCCTGTATGGCGATGAGTGCGGCCCGCCTGAGCACAGTGCTTCCACATTCACACGACAGTCTGTGATCCCGACCAACCGTAGCAGCGATGTCATCATCATCATCTTCACTTCAAGCCTTGGGCCACTTTTTGTTTTGCCTGTTAAGGTAACCATCGATTCCTCGGTCTTCCTTGATTACTTCTCTTAACTAGATTAAATATTCTTATGTTAAGAGGTAATCTGTCTCCATTCATTCTTTCAAGATGTTTATTCTATTTTCTTGTCGTTTATGGAAGCTGTTAAATAAGGGGACACCGCCTTACAGATTACCTCTTAACATAAGAATATTTAATCTAGTTAAGAGAAGTAATCAAGGAAGACCGAGGAATCGATGGTTACCTTAACAGGCAAAACAAAAAGTGGCCCAAGGCTTGAAGTGAAGATGATGATGATGACATCGCTGCTACGGTTGGTCGGGATCACAGACTGTCGTGTGAATGTGGAAGCACTGTGCTCAGGCGGGCCGCACTCATCGCCATACAGGATTTCAACGAGCACAGTCCATGCGCGTGAGGAGTTTCGCGTGATCCGGAGGGCTATGCCAGCGGTAGCTTAGCTGCCAGAAGGGGCACCCAAGCCAGAGAGGCCTAAGAGGAGGAGCCAGACTAAGTGTGTCCCACAACGGCCTACTGCTCCCTTTCTCCTCACCTAAGCCTGTCCTTCCCGTGTCCATTTTTGCGTCGTCTCCTGTTACAAGTAATGGATAGGGAGGACTCGTAGCCGTAGGGGGGCCAGCCTACCTAGGGGAGTAAACACTTAAAAGAGCAGCGATGTCGCGGAACGAAAAAAACCGCGCTCTTGGTTGGGCCGTTGTCTGCGTGCCCCTGTCGGAATTACGACACGTTCTGGTAGGTGCTTCTCCAGCGTAAAAGGGGAATAACATTATTTTCTCACAAACAACGAACATTCAAAAACAATATGTGAATGAGAATCATAAATTTGTTGCTTAATCCTTCGTTACATTCTTAATGTACACGACTGGCCATTAAAATTGCTACACCACGAAGATGACGTGCTATAGACGCGAAATTTAACCGCCAGGAAGAAGATGCTGTGATATGCAAATGATTATCTTTTGCCGGCCGGAGTTGCCCGTGCGGTTCTAGGCGCTACAGTCTGGAGCCGAGCGACCGCTACGGTCGCAGGTTCGAATCCTGCCTCGGGCATGGATGTGTGTGATTCCTTAGGTTAGTTGGGTTTAATTAGTTCTAAGTTCTAGGCGACTGATGACCTCAGCAGTTAAGTCGCATAGTGCTCAGACCCATTTTTTTTAATTAGCTTTTCAGAGCACTCACACAAGGTTGGCGCCGGTGGCGTCACCTACAACGTGCTGACATCAGGAAAGTTTCCAACCGATTTTTCATACACAAACAGCAGTTGACCGGCGTTGCCAGGTGAAACGTTGTTGTGATGCCTCGTGTAGGGAGGAGAAATGCGTACCATCACTTTTCCGACTTTGATAAAGGTCGAATTATAGCCTATCGCGTTAGTCGAGATCCAATAACTGTTAGCAGAATATGGAATCGGTCGGTTCAGGAGGGTAATACGGAACGCCGTGCTGGATCCCAACGGCCTCATATCACTAGCAGTCGAGATGACAGGCATCTTACCCGTATGGCTGTAACGGATCGTGCAGCCACGTCTCGATCCCTGACTCAACAGATGTGGACGTTTGCAAGACAAGAACCATCTGCACGAACAGTTCGACGACGTTTGCAGCAGCATGGACTATCAGCTCCGAGACCATGGCTGCGGTTACCCTTGACGCTGCATCACAGACAGGAGGGCCTGCGATGGTATACTTAACGACGAACCTGTGTGCACGAATGGCAAAACGTCATGTTTTCGGATGAATCCAGGTTCTGTTTACAGCATCATGACGGTCGCATCCGTGTTTGGCGACATCGCGGTGAACGCACATTGGAAGCGTGTATTCGTCATCGCCATACTACGGCCAGAGGTGGTTGTTCTGGGTACTGATTTTTCAGGATCTATGCACCCAAATTGTGTGAAAATGTAATCACATGTCAGTTCTAGTATAATATATTTGTCCAATGAATACCCGTTTATCATCTGCATTTCTTCTTGGTGTAGCAATTTTAATGGCCAGTAGTGTACTTTGAGCGGGTACGCCGAAATCCGTATCATGTGTATGCTAGTTGGATGCTCCTTGCATGCTGTCTTCATGGTGGGGCAGTTTTAATCGCTAGTAGTGTGCTATACACTGCTAAAAAGAATTAGGAGAACCTGACTTTGGGCATCTGTCGTATGCCATTGAGCAATAATTGAGGATTATTTTACCAAACTATACCTTCATCTTTCGCAAATTAAGTGCGTAACAAAATATCATTACGCCCTCGTTCATTTACATAACAACGAGTGTCCAAAACATCATCCCTTCATCCCCGGTGCTTTTCATGTGAGAATTTCAGTAAAGAGTATGTCTTCCGTGTTCGTTCCTCACCGCCTGACACGTAGGCCTACGTGGCCCGCCCCGTGTAAGTCTACGGAGGTCACCTGGTGGTGTCCGTTTCCACTCTTCAGTGAGAGACCTGAAGAGTTTTTGGAAAGTCTGTGGTGGAACAGGACGGCTAGAAACATGCCTGTCGAGGATGTCCCACTTATGCTCGATGGGATTTAGGTTCGGATTCATTGCTGGCCATTCGATTACTTCAGTGTACAGGGTTCGCAAGACGTTCCTGGTGACACCCCGCCACATGAGCCCTGGCACTGTCGCACATGAGAAGGAATTCAGGGCCACCGCCGTATGCGGCAGGCACCATTGGTCTTACAGGATCTGTTCGATGTACTGCCTGCCGGTAAGGCGACCATGGACAACAAGATCCGTACGGCTGTCAACACTGATTCCTCCCCACACTATCACAGAGTGTTGGCTGAATCTGTCAATTTCTTGGACAATATTTCACAGATACCACTCACCACGGCGTCTCCACACACGAACAAGGCCATCACCTTGCTTAAGAGGAAATCTAAATTCGTCTATGAATAACGTTTCACCAGTGACGAAGTTGCCAACTAACGTGGGAACCGCAGAACAGAAGGCGAGTAGCGAGATGATGTGTCAAGCGCGTACTCGAACAGGACGTCTGGGTCGTAAAATCGTTTCTCTTATGTGTCTCTTATAGTCTGGTCGGATACAGCAGCTCCTGTTGTCCTTCTGACATCGTCTTGAAGTGCTCTGGTGGTAGCCGCACGACGACGAAACGCAGAGATGGCCAGACACCAGTTTTCAGGTGGGGTTGTAATATGTCGGCGACCTTGTCCAACTCGCCATGTGTACTGACTTCTCTCCCTGTAAGGTGTACACAACCTATGCCTGACACATAGAGAAGTATTGGCATCTGCAGCAGCACGACGATAGGTCCATCCTTGTCGGACCGCACAGGCTGTCCTTGTGACTTGCACTACATTAAGCTGTTGCATTGCATGTCCGTGGTTGAATACAACGTCCAGAAATGACAACTGCGACCCATTTACCTCACAAGGGAACCTCCCCATCGCGCCCCCCTCAGATTTAGTTATAAGTTGGCACCGTGGATAGATCTTGAAAAACTGAACACAGATCAATCGAGAAAACGGGAAGAAGTTCTGTGGAACTATGAAAAAAATAAGCAAAATTTACAAACTGAGTAGTCCATGCACAAGATAGGCAACATCAAGGATAATGTGAGCTCAGGAGCGCCGTGGTCCTGTGGTTAGTATGAACAGCTGCGGAACGAGAGGTCCTTAGTTCAAATACTCCCTCGAGTGAAAAGTTTACTTTCTTTATTTTCACAAAGTTATGATCTGTCCGTTCTTTCATTGACGTCTCTGTTCGCTGTAATAAGTTTAGTGCATGTGTTTTGCGACCGCACCGCAAAACCGTGCAATTAGTAGACGAAGGGACGTGCCTCTCCAATGGGAACCGAAAACATTTGATCGCAAGGTCATAGGTCAACCGATTCCTCCACAGGAAACACGTCTGATATATTCTATACGACACTGGTGACGGCATGTGCGTCACATGACAGGAATATGTTGTCGACCGAGCTATTTTCTACACTTGGCGAATGGGTAAAAAGATTCTTCTACCTTGCTCGATTTAGGTATTCTTGTGGATGTGATAATCACTCCCAAAAACGTGATCGCATCGGACGGACGGATGGACAGATAACAATGGTCTGAAAATAAAAAAATTAAACTTTACACTCGAGGGAAGACTTGAACCAAGGACCTCCCGTTCCGCAGCTGCTCACGCTAACCACGGGACCACGGCGCTCCTGATCTCACATTATCCTTGATGTTGCCTATCTTGCGTATGGACTACTCAGTTTGTATATTTTGCTTATTTTTTTCATAGTTCCACACAACTTCTTCCGTTTTCTCGATTGATCTGTGTTCAGTTTTTCAAGGCCTGTCCACTGTGCCAACTTATAACTAAATCTGAGGGGGGTGCGATGGGCAGGTTCCCTTGCCAGTAGAGAACACTGGGAAACCTGTGCTCACTTCTTTCCGTAACGCATAAGACAGCCAATATGTGACGAATGACTTTAGTTGTTGCACACATTGAAAGCTAACATCTCTGGCTCTGCAATAAGACCACGGGAACCGACTGCATCAAAATAGATTTAACATAGTGGACGTCGATACACGTGTTCACCTAATTCATGTCCGCCCCCGGTAGCTGAGTGGTCAGCGCGACAGACTGTCAATCCTAAGGGCCCGGGTTCGATTCCCGGCTGGGTCGGAGATTTTCTCCGCTCATGGACTGGGTGTTGTGTTGTCGTAATCATCATTTCATCCCGATCGACGCGCAAGTCGCCGAAGTGGCGTCAAATCGAAAGACTTGCACCAGGTGGGCGGTCTACCCGACGGGAGGCCCGCGTCACACGACATTTCATTTTCACCTAATTCATTTGAGGAGTGTCGAACGCTTTTAACCGTTTCAGGTTTCTCTGTTCATTATGATACGCCCCGTAAGTGCAGTGGTGTGTGTTGTGGAAGCACAGCCCATTTACACAGGGGATGGGTCCTGCGGAGACTTGGGAACGCCCACATTGCGAACCCCTCGCGGCGCGGCCTTGCTATTGTCTTCCCCGAGCCTTGTGTATGGCGTGTCGTATATGTCAGTGGGTTGTGCGGATGACGTTAATGAGGCCCGGCGACTTGTTGGAATGAATATGCAAATAAGGGCGAGGGAGAGGGAGAGGAGAGAGTGGAGCGCAGTGGCGGCGTGTAGCAGCCGCTGCCTCGCGAACAGCCCCGTGAGGGCGTTCTAGCTGGCGTACTTGTCCCCGACTGTTGGCGAGCCAGTCAGCAGGGTCACTGCTTTCTGCATCCCACAGAGCACAGGACGTAGCGTTTCCCGACAGTAACAGTGAGTCGCTTCTATTCGTGCTAGACCGACGGCTTCGACCTACTGCTTTGAAATGTTCCTGTTCCTGGCCAGAGGTTTAGACTCCCGTCTCAGTTAGACAGCATATCCGCCGACAAAGCAAGTCGAATATTTTTTTAAAGAGTCAGATATTGTAGACATATTCCTTTTCGTATATGCCAATGCTGTATGAGAACTGTACTGGACGTCTACGATTCTGGTTTTAGTCCAAAAGTGCCCATTTTAATCTGGTTCCTTCGACGGCGAGCAGAGAACGCGAACTTGGTGCTTATGAGCGCAGTACGAATAGTATGAATTCGCCCAACGAAAACGGAAGGGAGAGAGAGAGAGAGAGAGAGAGAGAGAGAGAGAGAGAGAGAGAGAGAGACTGCTCTTGGATAACTAACTGAAGAACATCGAGAAATTCCATGTATAGCTTTATGCCTTAGCTTTTGCTGATGATGGTATGATATCTAGAGAAACAGAACTAAAAGCACAATTCTGTCTAAACAAGTGGTTGAATTCCACAAAAACAGTCTCAAAATAAATGAAACCAAGACAGTTGTAATGGCCATTGAGTAGGGAAGGCCGACCAGCAAACATCAAACATATACCCTCCCCCCCCCCCCTCCCCCCCACCACCACTCCACCCCTCGGAAAGTTTTACCTTTCTGGGAACTCGGATGTGTAAGTTCTATTTATTTTGTAAACCCTTGTCTCCAGTTTTCTAAAGCTTCGTCGCTACTCCTGAGGAGGCCGAGTTTGTGAGTACACAGCTAAGACAATTTCTCCTTGCCACTATTACACAACTATGCCCCAGCATCGGGTATCATGATAGGTTAAATGAAGGTTCTACAGAACTCCAACAAATTAGTAACAAAGTCACACAAATGAGTTAAAAGTTTGACTTATCTTTGTGACCAGTTGAGTACCGAGCGAGGTGGCGCAATGGTTAGACACTGGATTCGCATTCGGGAGGACGACGGTTCAATCCCGCGTCCGGCCATCCTGATTTAGGTTTTCCGTGATTTCCCTAAATCACTCCATGCACATTCCGGGATGGTTCCTTTCAAAGGGCACGGCCGACTTCCTTCCCCGTTCCTCCCTCATCCGATGAGACCGATTAGCTCGCTGTCTGGTCTCCTTCCCCAAAACAACCAACCAATCAACCAACCAACCAGCTGAGTATTGAAGTCTCCCACACTGCTTGTAAACACTGCTTGTAATATAACGCAAAAAAGACCCTCAGTGGCTAAGTGCAAATAGTCGTAGGTAAACTTCACAATACCTACCAAATGAAATTACAACTGTTTGTTCAATTCTAAGAGTTCACTAAACGACGTACCCTGTCTAAATCAGACCTGGACGATGACCTATAACCAAGTGGGCGAGAGCTGCTCTTCCATCTTCCGAGTAGGCTTCTCCGTTGTCTGATCATTGGCGGGCTGTACTCAGCCGACAATTGGCCCAGGCGAAGTCGATATCTTCATCTTCAGCGCCGTCCGTCGCGCTGTTGGAACTCGCGCAAGTGGCCAGTCTCTATTCACCACGTCGCATCTGTGCGCCTGTGGTGCTTTTGCCCTGGCTGTGTCTTGTTCTGGCGACACAGCACTTTAACCATGAGAGGCTGCAAATAAAGTTCAGAGGAACTCTGACTTCTGCCGAGATTTAAAACCAGTTTTTATGAGATCTCATTGCACCAGGAGGAGCAACAGTGATGTACAAGTGATACATGTAGTGTAGAAATTTGCATCCTCACAAATAGTGACTCATCGCGACTGCAGACGTCCGATATGAAGTTTTTGGGGTACAAGATACAGAAAACAAAACTGGGCAAATTAAGAAACAAATAATTAGATGGCTGGCATATGGGAGCACTACTGCAGCAAGTTACAGGTGGTGTGGGCACGGGTGCAGTAAATCTGGACGCAGAAGGTGTAGGGACTCGGCTCGTAGGGAGACCAAGAAAAGTAGGCTTGTCGCACAGTTCTGGAGCGTATCCTGCGTTCGAGTATGTTTCCTTGAGAGACAAGCTTCCATTCAGAAATACACACGGATTAAAAAAAGCACCGCCCGTGCCAAATTCAGCTTGCCCCTTTCTCGCGGTACATCCTGCGAACTGAGCAACAGGCGGACTACGTATTCCTACAGTTCCGAAAGCTGTTTGACATAGTGCCACACTGCAGGCTGTTAACAAAGGTACGAGCATACGGAATACGCTCCCAGGTAAGGAAGTGGCTGGAAGACTTCTTACGTAACACAACCCAGTACGATGTCCTCGACGCGGAGTGTTTATTGGAGGCAACGGTATCGCCAAAGAGTCCCCAGGGAAGTGTGACAGCACAGCTGCTATTCTCTGTATACAACTTTGCTTCCGCCGTTTCTTCTCGGAGTACGTGGCTTTATTGTGAAAAACGTACAAAAAATTTACAATTCAAAGTATTGGCCATCGCTGGCCACTATTTTCTCCCATCTTTCAGGTAGCGTACGAATCCCGCAGCCTAAGAACTGGACGTTTTTTGAGAAGATTCGTGAATCAATCCAATTTTACGCGTGTTCATGAGATCGGAAGTGCTGGTCAGCCAGAACGTGTCCTACTAATCAAAAGATGTGGCAGTCAGAGGGAGCAGTATCTGGAGAATACCGCGGGTGGGATACGGCTTCCCATTTCAGAATTTTCAAGTACGCTTTCACGTGTTTTGCGACATGGGGTCGAGCACTGTCGTGCTGAAAAATAACTTTTTCATGTCTATCGTTGTATTGTGGCCGTTTGTTTTTCAGTGCTCGGCTCAAACGCACAACTGCTTTCGGTAAAGACCTCCAGTGATTGTTTCCGTCGGTTTCAGTACCTCCGATAACCTTCTCTATTCCACCACCATCTCGGTCTTCGACGTCTGAATCACCGTTCTTGAAGCATTGAAACCATCTCTGCACGTTCTTTCACTAATAGGTGCCTGACCACAGGTCCTAACCAACACTGTATGAACCTCCGTCGCATATTTCATCGCGTTAAAGAAGAAAATTAAAAATTCTCGCGTATGACGAGAATTGGGGACGTAAGTAGACATATTCAATCGAGAATAAATTCGTAATGCAATCTCAAATGCACTAATGTCTTGATGGCGTTAGGTTTACAAATGCCTAAACTTAATACCTACCACTTGCTGCTACTGCCATCTGTTGCAAAACGGAGGAAGCAGAGTTGTTGACCTAATACATAAATGATCTGACAGACAGTGTGAGCAGCAATTTCCGGCTGCTAGCTGATGATGCTGTGATGTACGGCAAGGTGTCGTTGGGTGACTACAGTGGGATGCAAGAGAATTACTAGTTGGTGTGGTGGATGGCAGCTTGCTCTAATTGTAGAAAAATGTAAGTTTATGCGGATGAGCAAGAAAAACAATCCCGTAATATTAGACCGCAGCATTTGGACTGTAGCGTTTGAAGAGTGCTGCTTGAGAGTCACATAGATTAAATATCTGGGCGTAACGACGCAAAGCGATATCGAGTGCGACGGGCGCGTAAGGCCGGCGGTAGGGAAGACGAATGGTCGTCTCTGGATTGTTGGTGGAAGAGTTCTAGGAAAGTGTAAGACAGCGCATGTAGAACTTGACTCGTTCTTGAGTACTGTTCGACTGTTTGGAATTCCTATCACGTCGGGTTAGAGGAAGACATCGAAGCAGTTCAGAGGTGAGCCACAAGGTTTTTTTTTTTTTTTTTTTCGGTGAGGTCGATCAACGCAGGAGGGTTACAGAGATGCTCCGTGAACTCATATAGGAATCCGTAGAGGGAAGATGACGTTCTTTTCGCGAAACACTTTTGTGAAAATTGAGAGAACCAGTACTTGAAGTTGACTGCAGAACGACTGTACTGCCGCCAACGTACACTCCGGGTAATGACCGTAAGGGCAAGATAAGAGAAGTCAAGACTCGTACGGGAGGCCGTGGACAGACGTATATGCCTGACGTCATTCGCGAGTGGCAGAGGAGAGGGAATGTCCGACAGTGGGACGGAGTACGCCTGGCGACGTACTTCATGGTGGGATTGCGGGCGACGACGACGACGACGGTTTGCCGTAGGTCAGCATTCAAAACACACTGGATTTGCTCAAAATTGTGCCTGAGGTAATCGTGTGAGATTTCCCGTATTCTTTCCTCAGATTTGGCTTTGGCGTCGACCGTTTCACGCACATTTGATAAACGATCTGCACAGTACCAAAACTGCACAATAAGGGTGCATGAGCATATTCTTAACTTGCAGATTTTTTTTTGTATTTTATTTATTTACTAGCTGACAAACGCAGCATTGCCCGGGTATTCATTTTGACAATTTTCTGTTAGAAACGAAATACTGAAGTATCGAAAAAAGTTCATTTCCATGTGTCCTTGAAAACACTCTTGAAATTATGAAATGTACGTAGTGTACAACTATATAAGTACACTATCCAGATTACGAAACCACTATCTCGGGCAGTTTCCGTACGCCGGACGCAGCTGCTTCGCGTTTCTACAATGTTATTTTGTAAACATCTCTGTGGTAACGCCTCTTCATAGTACTAACAGGTGTCAGGGATTTCCATGACTCGACTTTAGGGGTGTCTTAGTAGTAAAGAATATATATTCTTCGTGCACGATGCGGCAATTTTCCATGCACCTCAGTGTTTATGACGTCATATCTCTTGAGCTATGATCCGTAAGCCATATGTGTACGAAGTATGGTTGACATCATTCCGGTGGTTTAGGAGAAAATGTGGAACACACACACACACACAAATATATATTCATTTTCATAACATGTATAGATTTATTGTTTTGTTATTATCGGAAACCTGATTCTGAATACTCGTTTAATCACAGGATACGGCTAGCTACAGCCACCTGAGTAGTGGAGGTCAGAGTACACCCTACACTGTGAGCAGCGCACTGTGTCGGGACAGTGCGGCTACTGTACACTGTGAAGCCTGTCTACAGGGTGTTACAAAAAGGTACGGCCAAACTTTCACGAAACATTCCTCACACACAAAGAAAGAAAATATGTTATGTGGACATGTGTCCGGAAACGCTTACTTTCCATGTTAGAGCTCATTTTATTACTTCTCTTCAAATCTCATTAATCATGGAATGGAAACACACAACAACAGAACGTACCAGCATGACTTCACAGACTTTGTTACAGGAAATGTTTAAAATGTCCTCCGTTAGCGAGGATACATGCATCCACCTTCCGTCGCATAGAATCCCTGATGCGCTGATGCAGCCCTGGAGAATGGCGTATTGTATCACAGCCGTCCACAATACGAGCACGAAGAGTCTCTACATTTGGTACCGGGGTTGCGTAGACAAGAGCTTTCAAATGCCCCCATAAATGAAAGTCAAGAGGGTTGAGGCCAGGAGAGCGTGAAGGCCATGGAATTGGTCCGCCTCTACCTATCCATCGGTCACCGAATCTGTTGTTAAGAAGCGTACGAACACTTCGACTGAAATGTGCAGGAGCTCCATCTTGCATGAACTACATGTTGTGACGTACTTGTAAAGGCACATGTTCTAGCAGCACAGGTAGAGTATCCCGTATGAAATCATAACGTGCTCCATTGAGCGTAGGTGGAAGAACATGGGGCCCAATCGAGACATCACCAACAATGCCTGCCCAAACGTTCACAGAAAATCTGTGTTGATGACGTGATTGTACAATTGCGTCCGGATTCTCTTCAGCCCACACATGTCGATTGTGAAAATTTACAATTCGATCACGTTGGAATGAAACCTCATCCGTAATGAGAACATTTGCACTGAAATGAGGATTGACACATTGTTGGATGAACCATTCGCAGAAGTGTACCCGTGGAGGCCAATCAGCTGCTGATAGTGCCTGCCCACGCTGTACATGGTAGGGAAACAACTGGTTCTCCCGTAGCACTCTCCATACAGTGACGTGGTCAACGTTACCTCGTACAGCAGCAACTTCTCTGACGCTGACATTAGGGTTATCGTCAACTGCACGAAGAATTGCCTCGTCCATTGCAGGTGTCCTCGTCGTTCTAGACCTTCCCCCGTCGCGAGTAATAGGCTGGAATGTTCCGTGCTCCCTAAGACGCCGATCAATTGCTTCGAACGTATTCCTGTCGGGACACCTTCGTTCTGGAAATCTGTCTCGATACAAACGTACCGCGCCACGGCTATTGCCCCGTGTTAATCCATACATCAAATGGGCATCTGCCAACTCCGCATTTGTAAATATTGCACTGACTGCAAAACCACGTTCGTGATGAACACTAACCTGTTGATGCTACGTACTGATGTGCTGTAGAGCAATGAGTCGCATGTCAACACAAGCACCGAAGTCAACATTACCTTCCTTCAATTGGGCCAACTGGCGGTGAATCGAGGAAGTACAGTACATACTGACGAAACTAGAATGAGCTCTAACATGAAAATTAAGCGTTTGCGGACACATGTCCACATAACATATTTTCTTTCTTTGTGTGTGAGGAATGTTTCCTGAATGTTTGGCCGTACCTTTTTGTAACACCCTGTATAGTGCCTTGTAGGACCACTTCAGGTATAGACCTTGTGCGCATTGTCACTTTACGGCAAGAAGGCTTATCAGCACGGGAATTTGTCGGCTGAATTGGCGTACAGCTCAGAGCTGTAATTCGAACATTCCGCTACTTTCCAACCTTTCTCTGGTCTTTATCCCGTACCTTCACGAGGTCGGTCGGCATTTCATTCTGGACTTGGCAGTTTCAGTGGCACAGGGTGGTCGGATGCCCATCTCGTCACCAGCCCTCCAACCCCATCCCACCCTACCACAAATTTCACCGTAGGTCGGAGTCCACGTTACTTCATAGTTCGGAGGAAAGCAAGAGAACTGCACCTTCAGCAGGGCTATTCCCACCCTAGCACTGTGGTGTTGAAAAGAACGTTCTAAATGGCGGACCGTTGCCTTAGTTAAGCAATCGCGTTCACCGAACACATGGAATCATAGACTAAAAAATGGCTCTGAGCACTATGGGACTTAACATCTATGGTCATCAGTCCCCTAGAACTTAGAACTACTTAAACCTAACTAACCTAAGGACAGCACACAACACTCAGCCATCACGAAGCAGAGAAAATCCCTGACCCCGCCGGTAATCGAAGCCGGGAACCCGGGCGTGGGAAGCGAGAACGCTACCGCACGACCACGAGATGCGGGCATAATCATAGACTAAAATCGTTCTATAATTTTTCAGATTGTCGGCTATCTTTTGTATTACTGTTGTGATCTTCAGACCGAAAACTGGCGTGGTGAACCTCTCCTCGCTAATCTATTCTGTGCAAGCTTCTTTATCTCTGCGTAACTATTGACAACTGTAGCCATCTCAAGCCGTTTACTGCAGTGATGCTCTAGTCTTCCTCCATCATTTTACCCGCCCACTCTTCCTTCCATTTCCAAATTGACTTATACACTCCTGGAAATGGAAAAAAGAACACATTGACACCGGTGTGTCAGACCCACCATACTTGCTCCGGACACTGCGAGAGGGCTGTACAAGCAATGATCACACGCACGGCACAGCGGACACACCAGGAACCGCGGTGTTGGCCGTCGAATGGCGCTAGCTGCGCAGCATTTGTGCACCGCCGCCGTCAGTGTCAGCCAGTTTGCCGTGGCATACGGAGCTCCATCGCAGTCTTTAACACTGGTAGCATGCCGCGACAGCGTGGACGTGAACCGTATGTGCAGTTGACGGACTTTGAGCGAGGGCGTATAGTGGGCATGCGGGAGGCCGGGTGGACGTACCGCCGAATTGCTCAACACGTGGGGCGTGAGGTCTCCACAGTACATCGATGTTGTCGCCAGTGGTCGGCGGAAGGTGCACGTGCCCGTCGACCTGGGACCGGACCGCAGCGACGCACGGATGCACGCCAAGAGCGTAGGATCCTACGCAGTGCCGTAGGGGACCGCACCGCCACTTCCCAGCAAATTAGGGACACTGTTGCTCCTGGGGTATCGGCGAGGACCATTCACAACCGTCTCCATGAAGCTGGGCTACGGTCCCGCACACCGTTAGGCCGTCTTCCGCTCACGCCCCCAACATCGTGCAGCCCGCCTCCAGTGGTGTCGCGACAGGCGTGAATGGAGGGACGAATGGAGACGTGTCGTCTTCAGCGATGAGAGTCGCTTCTGCCTTGGTGCCAATGATGGTCGTATGCGTGTTTGGCGCCGTGCAGGTGAGCGCCACAATCAGGACTGCATACGACCGAGGCACACGGGGCCAACACCCGGCATCATGGTGTGGGGAGCGATCTCCTACACTGGCCGTACACCACTGGTGATCGTCGAGGGGACACTGAATAGTGCACGGTACATCCAAACCGTCATCGAACCCATCGTTCTACCATTCCTAGACCGGCAAGGGAACTTGCTGTTCCAACAGGACAATGCACGTCCGCATGTGTCCCGTGCCACCCAACGTGCTCTAGAAGGTGTAAGTCAACTACCCTGGCCAGCAAGATCTCCGGATCTGTCCCCCATTGAGCATGTTTGGGACTGGATGAAGCGTCGTCTCACGCGGTCTGCACGTCCAGCACGAACGCTGTTCCAACTGAGGCGCCAGGTGGAAATGGCATGGCAAGCCGTTCCACAGGACTACATCCAGCATCTCTACGATCGTCTCCATGGGAGAATAGCAGCCTGCATTGCTGCGAAAGGTGGATATACACTGTACTAGTGCCGACATTGTGCATGCTCTGTTGCCTGTGTCTATGTGCCTGTGGTTCTGTCAGTGTGATCATGTGATGTATCTGACCCCAGGAATGTGTCAATAAAGTTTCCCCTTCCTGGGACAATGAATTCACGGTGTTCTTATTTCAATTTCCAGGAGTGTACATACGTTAATGCGTTACAGTGTGGCCTGTCGACAGATCTCTTAGTTTAGTTAATTTGAGCTGTAAATTTCTTCTGTCGCCAATTCCATTCACCACCTCTTCGTTAGTTATCGTATCTAACAACATTTTCTTCAGCATTTTTCTATAGCGTAACATTTTAAAAACTCCTACTCTTTTTCTTACATATAATGTTTAGTGGAACGATCTCCGCCTCTATTTAAGGGTACACTCGAGACAAACTTTATATAAGTTTGCAGCATATTTGTATTCTTCGGTTCAAATGGGTCTGAGCACTCTGGGACTTAACATCTGTGGTCATCAGTCCCCTAAACCTAGAACTACTTAAACCTAATTAACCTAAGGACATCACACACATCCATGCCCGAGGCAGGATTCGAACCTGCGACCCTAGCGGTCGCGCGGTTCCAGACTGAAGCGTCTAGAACCGAGTTTTAGTGTTTGATTTCCTAATCTAATAGCCGTATCCTCAGCATAGCCTGATATAATTCGTCCTCACTTCATGGACTTTTTACTTTCGTTAATATTCATACTAATTATGCATGGTATAACCTCTTTCGAAGACTCAACCAATTCAGTTCAGCTAATTTTTCATGTCATTTGCCGTTTGCGATGTAGTCGGTAGACACAAACTTTTTGTTTATTGCTACGAATTTTAGTTCCCTTTTCATATTTGTTTTTGGTTTTCTTTACTTCTTGCTCTGGAGAGAGGGTGCAACCCAGACTCGGTAGCTTCTCAACTGCTGCTTCATTTTCATATCTTTCGACTATCATAACTGCACTCTTCTTTTTGTACGAATTCTAGATGCCGGCCGAAGTGGCCGTGGGGTTAAAGGCGCTGCAGTCTGGAACCGCAAGACCGCTACGGTCGCAGGTTCGAATCCTGCCTCGGGCATGGATGTTTGTGATGTCCTTAGGTTAGTTAGGTTTAACTGGTTCTAAGTTCTAGGGGACTAATGACCTCAGCAGTTGAGTCCCATAGTGCTCAGAGCCAATTTTAGATGACTCTTCGCTTCTTGTGCTCTATCCCCGCTACCTTCACAGTTTTACCAGCAAACTAGTAATTACTGCGGATATACCGCGTAGACAGATACGACCAGGAGACTGCGCTGGACGTTGTACAGGGTGTGGACTAAAATATGGAAAGCGCAGAAACACAACAGATTAGCACGCCTAATGCGGTGTACGAAACCCCTTCGCACTCAAAATTGCTTACAGGCGTCTCGGTATGGATAAATAATATGGCTCCTGTATTGTTTTCAGTGAAATCTTATTACATTCTTCAGAGAAGTTGGTGGCAAGTTCGGGTAACGGTGATGGGAATGGATAGCCGATCACGCGTCGTTCTCTCCAAAGTAAACCACAAATGCTCAACAGTAGTGTGTGGTGACTGGTGGGCAGGGGCGATGCGACACTTCACTCTGGCACTCAGAAAACGGGTAATATGGATGCGAGCTGTGGGAACAGAGGCCGTATTGTCTTGAAACGCAGCATCACCATTCGGGAACAAACATTGTCCCGTGAGACGGACCCGATCAGCCAAAATGGTCACATAATCTTTGTCAGTAGCCCGACCTTGCAGAGTAAGCACGAGGCCCACGGAAGACCACAGCGTGGCAGCCCAAATCACCGCCGAACCCCCATCGTGTTTCGTTGTTCGGACGTAAACGCGAACAAATGTTGGAAACAGGGTGAAACAAGACTTATCCGACCAAATGATTTTCTTCCATTGCCCCGTAGTCCGGATGTTATGGCAAGTCTCAGTAGTTTTCTTATTACTGGCATTTGCATCACTGATGAGTGCTTCTGGAATTCCAGCACTCTCTGCAGTCCCCTACTTCTGGAGCTGCCTTCGTGTTGTTTTCTCGCTGACAGTGTTCACGAGTGCGTCATTCATTTCTGCATACAGTGCAGCAGTGGTCCTCTTATTTTTCGTCTCACAGTCCTGTTCAGTGACCGTGTGTAAAATCACATTTTCGTCCGCTTAGTATCTTAGCGGATGATGTTTTCCCGGTTTCCCTGTGGGGGTATTAATCCTAGATACGGAACCTCTCGAGATACCAAGCACTACGCCTACCTTTGTTCCAGAAGCACCAACCGCACGAGCAGCAGCAGTTTGCCCACTTTCAAATTCCTTGGCTCCGACGCTCCCACAAACCCCACACAACACTGATGGACCACAACTAACGACTGCAGCGTGTTGCCGGCCGGTGTGGCCGAGCGGTTCTAGGCGCTACAGTCTGTAACCGCGCGACCGCTACGGTCGCAGTTTCGAATCCTGCCTCGGGCATGGATGTGTGTGATGTCCTTAGGTTAGTTAGGTTTAAGTAGTTCTAAGTTCTAGGGGACTGATGACCTAAGATGTTAAGTCCCATAGTGCTCAGAGCCATTTGAACCATGTTGAGGACATTGTACTTGTGACGGTCGCTGTCAAATACAACAGCTCAGCCTGCGGGTTTCGCTAGCATCCGCATTTGTGTTCAAACGTGCACTTCTCGTGGTGTTCTTGTCTAACTGCGCCCCACACCAACTGTCGTGTGACGTGTCTTACGAGACAGTGTGGTGCAGTGGTGGCGCCCCTGGTGAGCGGACGGAGCGGTAAAGCAACGGCCGGCTGTGCGGGATGCGGACAGAGCCGGCACTGTGCTTCGCCAACACCGCGTGCCTGTGTGGCCGGCTGTGGAGAGCGGCGGGGTGCCTGCAAGGTGCCGGCCTGTACCTCTAGCACAGCGGCGCGCGTTCACCACGTTGTCACTAAGCAACTCTGTTCATTGTACTCCTCCAAGAGAATGTTGGCACTGCTGCGCCGTTTGTGGCGCTTTACGGGTAGTAGCCATAATGGTTTAGTTTTCACCTCGAAACCACTGAGATGCGACCGTGAAACTTGCTGCTGCTGTTAGCCGTTCTCTACATATTTACTACTCAATACGAGACAAAACTAGACAGCCCAGATAAGCGGCAGCATGTTTGATTGTGAAGGCTAATGATAAGGAATTGCAATACGTCTACACAGGTTGAGTGAAAAAATAAAGTCTAGGACGCTACGTCTCGGCATTCCAATAAGAGCAAAAATTATTTTTCATGTGTCTTCCTCGACTGATTATAAATACGTTAATTGCATTGTCAATTCTTTCCTCTAAGAGTACGTGTCCTGCAATACTTTGGTATCCTGATGAACCAAAGAAGCTGATAAACGTGCCTAATATCGTGCAGGGCCCCCGCGAGCACGCAGAAGTGCCGCAACACGACGAGGCATGGACTCGACTAATGTCTGAAGTAGTGCCGGAAGGAACTGACACCATGCTGTCCATAAATCCGTAAGAGTACGAGGGGGTGGAGATCTCTTCTGAACAGCACGTTGCAAGGCATCCCAGATATGCTCAATAATGTTCATGTCTGGGGAGTTTGGTGGGCAGAGGAAGTATTTAAACTCAGAACAGTGTTCCTGCAGCCACTCTGTATCAATTCTGGACGTGTGGGATGTCACATTGTCTTGCTGGAATTTCCCAAGTCCGTCGGAATGTACAGTGGACATGGATGCAGGTGATCAGATAGCATGCTTAAGTACGTGTCACCTGTCAGAGTCGTATCAGGGCTCCCATATCACCCCAGCTGCACAAGTCCCAATACCATTACAGAGCCTCCACGAGCTTGAACAGTCCCCCAGCTGACATGCAGGGTCCACGATTCATGACGTTGTCTTCATACCCGTACTCTTCCATCCGCTCGATACAATTTGAAACGAGACTCGTCCGAATAGGCCACGTGTTTCCAGTCGTCAACAATCCATTGTCGGTGTTGACGTCCTAGGCCAGGTGTAAAGCTTTGTGTTCTGCAATGATCATGGGTACACGAATTGGCTCCGAAAACCCATATCGATGATGTTTCGTTGAATGGTTCGCATACTTGTTGAAGGACCAGCATTAAAATCTGCGGCAGTTCGCGGAAGGGTCGCACTTTTGTCACGTTGAATGATTCTCTTCAGTCGTCGTTGGTCCCGTTCTTCCCCACTTCATCGCTACCTCGGAGATGCTGTGTTCCATCGCTCGTGCGCCGACTATGACACCACTTTCAAACTCACTTAAATCTTGATAACCTGCGATTGTAACAGCAGTAACGGATCTTACAACAGCACCAGACACTTGTTGTCTTGTATAGGATTTCCAGACCGCAGCGCCGTATTCTGCCTGTTTAAATATCTCTGTATTTGAATACGCATGCCTGTACCAATTTTTAGGCGATTCAGTGTATATCTGTAATGGATGGTAGGTATCAAAGCAGGGTACTTCGATCACCTCCAGAAGTGACTAGAAATTAATACTGTGGATAAGCAGTTAAAATCGTGAGCGCAACTATCGTTCGTATACATCATAAACGATTCGTGTCTCTCACATCAGCCGCAAAGTCAGTCGGCATTATTCTGTTTTGCAGCATAGTATTAAGTTGAACGTTTGTACGCTGCATCCTAAACCATAAGTATCTAAATGCTGAGTTTTCCAGGCTGTTATACAGGATGCTTCCGTGACGATGTCACATTTACCCTTCTTCATCGCCCCTGAAAGTTTGCATCAATTTGGGATAGCAAACGCTCGTCCGGAAACGACCTTGTCGGAAGTGTCAAGCGAAAACCGATCAGATACGTCTGACAGTGGAATGCATGCGTTGTACTGTTGTTGCCAAACCTGTAGTGTAGACGTCTTTCAGGGGTGATGGAATGGACCACAACAAGAAAAACATGTCCTGTAAACATGGCCCCTAAAATGCATACCTTAAGAGGTATGAGCAAGTTCTTCAGAAGAAGAGGTGTCTTTCAGGGCAGCGAAGATGAATAAGCTCTCATAGCTCGCTTTAACGCGCATGTTTACTGGACGTTTTTTTGTTGTTCTAGTCCATGTTGCCTTCTCCAAAAGTGTGGAAACCAAATAGTTTGCAGTAGATCTGTTTCATAGTACAGAGGATTAGCAAGTGCTGATTGTTCTCAAGGTCTGCACTTTAGAGCCCATATTTAGTTGACCTTTTTTCCTTGTTTTCTTCCGTACTGTTAGCTCTGAAAGTTGCCTGTCCTACAATTTTGGCAACTAGACGTATTCCATTGTCAGGTATCAGAACGATCTTCGCTTATAACATACGACTCGGTTGTTTCCGGACCTCGGTCCTTTACCTCAAATAAATACATTCACCTTTTTCCATCTTCCCTGAAGGAATCACCCTGCTGAATGTGTCCTTTTACTGTACCAGGCATACCAGGTTTTGGATTATATGACGTCGCGAGAACGCCATTGACCAATTGTGCGTGGTGTACAATACAGAATTCTTGTAACTACCCACTTTCTGGTGATGAGCCTCAAGTGATTCGACACATGGCTGTTGGAAAAGCAAAAAAGTATAACACCACCATAAAGCGAATGATCGCAATGTCCATACACATCATCCGTTAAATCACCATATTTTTGTATTTTTTCTTCCCCGCATTTAATTCCCATTCCATATCTGTCCTTGCTTTTCAAACTTGTCTCGCTTCATTTTGAACCGCCGCTGCCCTTTTAATTCCTTCGACTCCTAGAACGGTAGGTTAATGTCTGTACGAGCTCTAGATAACTTTTGGACCCCTTTACTTTACGCTAATGCATTCAGAATTTCAGAGAACGTATTCCAGACAGCCTTCTGAAAATCACATACAATTCTGGTATAGTATTTAACTTATGCCACATACTTTGTGATTGCTTGCAAAGTACAAGGTGATAATAATTAAACTTACGTTACGGAAAACTATTTACCAAACTGTGGTGTCACCGCCAGACACCACACTTGCTAGGTGGTAGTTTTAAATCGGCCGCGGTCCATTAGTACATGTCGGACCCGCGTGTCGCCACTGTGTGATCGCAGACCGAGCGCCACCACAAGGCAGGTCTCGAGATACGGACTAGCACTCGCCCCAGTTGTACGGACGACGTAGCTAGCGATGCACACTGACGAAGCCTCGCTCATTTGCAGAGCAGATAGTTAGAATAGCCTTCAGCTAAGTCAATGGGTACGACCTAGCAAGGCGCCATTAGTAACATTGCATGTATCTAAAGAGTCTCACTTGTATCGCCACAATCTCCAGATGTACCAAAAGGATGGATTAAAGTTAAGTATTCCAGAAGATACGTACTTTTCTTTATAGCATTCATTACGTATCCTGTTTCAGACCTCTCGCCATCCAGCTTTAGCTTAGCGCGTGCCTTTCGGCTTCCTCTCATTGTGTCTAGGCTGTCTTGTCTAGACACAACACAAACTTTATAGGTTATACGCTGCAGGATTTGCGCTGTTAGTGAAGGTACTCGTACGGCGATGTGGGGTTCAAACACAAGCATCAATGGTCATTCATTACAGCTGCAGACAGTGAATATGCGTCTGGAGAAGGTGACCAGGGCATTACGCTGTTGCTCATCGCGGGTGTCGATGCATTAAAGGAACGTGAAGAGGTCGTCTTTCCGCACCGAGGTGGGAATTACTGCTGTGAGAGGCCGACCGCCAACTGCTCCACAAATCGTTGAAGAAGTTTCTGTTGCCGTGGCTGAGAATGCTGGACGCAATGTGCGATCTTCAAACAGTGCCGCACGTGAGCTGAGCATACCATGATCCGCCGTTAGAAATGTGCTTCCAACAGTTTTGGAAAGGTATCTCTAGTGTGGTTCTCGGCTATCGTGGAGGCAGATGGACGACATATTAAACAATGTTTGTAATATGGAATGTAAACGTGGTTCTTGAGTTACAAATGCTATCTTTTCATGGGGGAACTAAAATGTGTTCCTTTGAATGGTTTGTTCGTTATTTCTCTTCCAAATCTCCTTACGGGTGTTTGCACTAGATTTCATTGTCCTACCAACACTCCTTTTTCGTGGGGGTCCTCCCAAGTAACGAAAGTTTGGTTACAGTCATCCTGTAGTAGATGATGACGTAGAACAGCACTTGCGGACAGCAGACTATAGGGTAGTAAATGTTATTGCCCGATGTTAATGTTGTGTCTAGACAAGACAGCCTAGACACAATGAGAGGAAGCCGAAAGGCACGCGCTACGCTCACGCAGATGGGCGTGAGGTCTGAAACAGGATACGTAATGAATGCTATAAAGAAAAGTACGTAGCTTCTGGAATACTTAACTTTAATCCATCCTTTTGGTACATCTGGAGCTTGTGGCGATACAAGTGAGACTCTTTAGATACATGCAATGTTACTAATGGCGCCTTGCTAGGTCGTAGCCATTGACTTAGCTGAAGGCTATTCTAACTATTGGCTCGGCTAATGAGCAATGCTTCGTCCATGTAGTCGCTAGCAAAGTCGTCCGTACAACTTGGGCGAGTGCTAGTCCGTATCTCGATACCTGCCTTGTGGTGGCGCTCGGTCTGCGATCACACAGTGGCGACACGCGGGTCCGACATGTACTAATGGACCGCGGCCGATTTAAAGCTACCACCTAGCAAGTGTGGTGTCTGGCGGTGACACCACATTCCTCCCCCGCAAATCGGCGAACGGTCGTGTGATAAGGCTTCCGCCCGCCATGGGGAGGACCCCATGTTGACGTATGCGATGAGGTGGGGAGCCTAACAACAGGCAAGGCTGTGCCACCCGCACCCGGCCATTCGGTCCGAGGGGAGCTAGGAAACACCTGAAAACCTAGTCCAGGGTGCACGTCAACATGCGGTGTATGCGCCCGTAAAGAGACAGGAGGGGCCGAAGGGCCGACCTCCATTACGTCGGGGTACCCGACGCGCGAAGACGCCATGTGGTCCGGAGCGGGCAAGAGTTCCATGGCGGAGGACAGCTGGTCACGGGAAGCGATCGGCGGCGCGTGACCCAGGGAGGCGCTTGGCGGCCTTAGCGAGGCGTCCACTGCGGGCGGCGCCGGCTGGAGGACAGGCGGCGGAGGCGGCGTCGGCGCGTCGCCATGGGGCAAAATGGAAGGCATCGTCGGTAACACCTGGGGATGAGGCGAGCCAGTAGATGGGTCCCCAGGGCGCTGACCGGACGGCACCGTCGCTGAAAGCAGACGGGGAGCGGCAGAACCCGTGCGACGACAGAGGCGCAGCTGATTGAGATGCCGACGCACCTCACCAGAGGCCCCCAAAACCAAATACATCGCGCGGCCGAGGCAGCGAAGAATGCGCCCTGCGAGCCAACGCCGTGAACCTCGATGGTTGCGATAGAATACAACGTCGCCTGGAGCAAAAGCAGAAGACTGCCGCTGCACAGGAACCTGATGCGGCGGATGCAGCAAAGACATCAAGGTTCGATGAGGACGACCGTGGAGCAACTCAGCCGGCGAGCGACCATCTCGGGGCTGAGAGCGATACGAAGACAAAAAGAGCAACAACGCGTCCTCCCGAGAATGCGACTCTTTCAACTTCAACATCTGTGACTTGAAAGTCCGGACCAATCGTTCAGCGGCACCGTTTGACTGAGGCGAAAACGGCGCGGATGTCAGATGTTGAATACCATTGGCCTGGCAGAATGACTGAAATTCTGCGGACATGAATTGTAGGCCATTGTCGGAAACAATAGTCTGTGGAAGACCTTCAATGCAAAAGATAGCAGACAACGCTTGGATGGTGGCAGATGACGTGGAAGACATCCGGACAACAAAAGGAAAATTACTGAAGGCATCTACCAGAACCAACCATCGAGCATTCCAGAATGGACCAGCAAAATCGAGGTGCAAGCGTTGCCAATGGGAAGTGGCTTTTGGCCATGCAAAGACTTTCCGCGGCGGTGCGGCTTGTTGTTCGGCACACGCCATGCAAGAAGAACACATAATCGTAATCACAGCATCGATTCCGAACCAAGTACAGTGCTGACGAGCAAGTTGTTTCGTTCGCACTATACCCCAATGTCCTTGGTGAAGAAGCCGTAAAACAGAGGACTGTAACGAACGTGGAACCACGACTCTGGACTGATCATTATCAGAACGCAACAACAAAACACCACGTCGAACAATCTCTCCTTGTGAGCAAAAAATCGGCGAACCAACGGATCCTCGATCCGAGACTTTGACAAAGGCCATTGCGTAGCAACAAAACGCAAAACGGTAGCAAGGACAGGGTCAGCAGCTGTGGCTGTAGCTACACGACGAAAATCAATCGGAAACGATTCGACCACTTCATCGGTTTCCGAATCAAGGAACATGCAAGCAAGTTCGGAAGAATCCAATGCTCTATCCTCAGCAACAGGCAAACACGACAACGCATCGGCGTTTCCGTGCTTAGCAGTGGACCGAGACAAGATATCGTAGTGGTACTGCGAGAGGAAAATAGACCAGCGAATGAATTTCTGCGCTGTACGCGGAGGTACAGGCTTGTTCGGATGAAAAAGCGACGTCAAAGGTTTGTGGTCTGTTATGATGGTAAAGTGACGACCATACAAGAAATCATGGAACTTAGTAACACCAAACACGAGAGCCAAAGCTTCTTTCTCTATCTGTGAATAAGTTCTTTGCGAGGTCGAGAGCAATTTGGACGCAAAGGCAATAGGGCGATTATGCGACCCATCTCTGTGCGCAAGCACAGCACCGATCCCGAAATCCGATGCATCTACCATCAACAAAAGGGGTTTCTGGGGATCGAATGGCGTAAGGCAAGTATTTGAAAGCAACGCCGATTTCAACTGGCGAAAGGCGCGTTCGCATTCCGTCGTCCAGACGAACGGAACACCTGTACGGCGTAAGCGATGAAGCGGAGCTGAAAGAGAGGAGGCATTGCGCACATTCAATCACACCTTGTGATTCTAAATCGTGTAATGTTCTTGCGACCTCATCACGCAATGCGTGAGGAACATTGCGCGCTCTGAAAAATTTCGGTTGCGCGTTGACTTTCAGTTCCAAATGTGCTTCATAGTTCTGAGCGCAACCTAAGCCTGGTGCAAAAACGTCTGCAAATTCTTCACATAGCCGAGAAACACTGGCGGAAGGCACAGTCGGATTCACTGATAGGACCTGATTTACAATAGACAAGTTAAACAATTGAAATAAATCTAAACCAAACAAGTTCACTGCAGTAGAAGAACGAAGAACGTAAAATGACAAGTTTTGTTTGTCCCTTGTATGTTGCAAGAAGAGTGCACTGTCCTAACACAGGGATATTCTGACCTGAATAACTATTTAACTTAACATTTGCGGCATGCAACGGAGGTTTGCCCAGTTGTTTGTACGTGTCGTGATTGATCAATGAAACTGCAGCTCCGGTATCGAGCTGGAATGGGATCACTTTGCCTTCAAAGTCCAAGTCTACTAAAAGTTTATTGTTCTGCTGACGACAAGAGCGACTGTCTTGTGCAATTTGAACTGATACAGGTACAGCATCACTTGCTAATTGACGTGATTTCCGGCGACGTCGACGCACACTTTGTGGGGGACGAACACAGTCACTGTTAGAGACAGTAGCACTGGACGAAGTGGAATTAACTACATGAATGTCCATGGGCGAAGGTTCACGAGCCTGAGTATTCTTGGTTCGATTCCGGCGCGAAGCAAAGGGCCTGGAATGGTCGTGATTGTCTGATCTGAGCTTTTTCTGGCAAACACTTTGAACATGTCCTTTTTTATTACAGAAAAAGCAAATAGCTTGGCGTGACGGGCAATTCTCACGCGAATGTCTAGTAGCACACCGCGGGCATGATTTCACTGCCTTTGCTCGCTTACGCGGCACACGTGGAGAGCTAGGCGGCAGCTGCGCGGACGAGCGCGAGGGCTGTTTATCGGTCCGTGCAGCGCGCCCGGCGGGCCGGTTAATGTGACACACGGCTGGCGAAGTTTCAAATGATTCCTGTGCAAAGTCAAGTGTGTCTTGCCTATCTAATATGTCTATCACTTGTTGAAGGGAGGGATTGACGAGTTTCAAAATCTGTTCCCGTATGCGAACATCAGAAACGTTCTGTGCTATTGCATCACGTACCATAGTATCTGAATAAGGGAGTCCACATTCACACTCAAAAGCACAATCCCGTGTAAGGCCTTGCAATGTTGCAACCCACTCCCTATTAGTTTGACCGGCCGTACGTTTTGTACGAAAGAAAGTATACCTCTTTGCAACTACATTGACTGTTTCTTTGAAATAGGCATCTAACGCCGACAAAATTTCGTCGTAGGACAGAGTTGCTACGTCGCGTCGGGGAAACAATTCCACTATCACACGGTACGTTTGCACCCCTACACACGACAATAAATGAGTCTGCCGCTCGTTACCTTGAATTCTGTAGGCGGCGAGATGAAATCCAAACTGGCGTGACCACTCCGTCCATGTTTCCACGTCGGGTTGAAAATTATGGAATGGTGGTGCAACTGCATGTTGTGGCTGCGGTAGAGGTGAAGCGGCGGCGGCCGCATCGTTTTGCAGTGCACGTTGACCCTGGACGAGCTGTCCAAGGGCATCCAATAACGCCTGCGTCTGCTGATTCTGCAAGCGATAAAATTCGGACAGTACATCTGGCGAAGCCATGACACAAGTAAATGTAGGCAATTAGAAAGAACAAGACCCTTTTAGGACTCGTCGCCAAAAAATGTTGTGTCTAGACAAGACAGCCTAGACACAATGAGAGGAAGCCGAAAGGCACGCGCTACGCTCACGCAAATGGGCGTGAGGTCTGAAACAGGATACGTAATGAATGCTATAAAGAAAAGTACGTAGCTTCTGGAATACTTAACTTTAATCCATCCTTTTGGTACATCTGGAGCTTGTGGCGATACAAGTGAGACTCTTTAGATACATGCAATGTTACTAATGGCGCCTTGCTAGGTCGTAGCCATGGACTTAGCTGAAGCCTATTCTAACTATCTGATCTGCAAATGAGCGAGGCTTCGTCAGTGTGCATCGCTAGCTACGTCGTCCGTACAACTGGGGCGAGTGCTAGTCCGTATCTCGAGACCTGCCTTGTGGGGGCGCTCGGTCTGCGATCACACAGTGGCGACACGCGGGTCCGACATGCACTAATGGACCACGGCCGATTTAAAGCTACCACCTAGCAAGTGTGGTGTCTGGCGGTGACACCACAGTTAACATGTAGAGTAACACTAAAGATCTACGTTTTCCCACGTTATCTGTTCACTACACGAATACTTTGTAAATAATGTGCGCCGTACTGTGTTAAATATTTCCAGTCCTTTCTGTAGATGTGGGCGCACGTCAAAGGAAAGCTTTTTATTCGCTCACGAAAATACGATTGGGCACTTGTATCGTTTAATTTCCGCAAAAGTCTATCGAAAACCGAGTAGTGTAGTAGTGCGTTGAGCTTTCTCAAGAGATGGTTTAATCCACGCAACTTGATAAAGCCAGATGTCTCTTTCATCGTTGGTTTTCGAAAGTAAATCACCAGTTTTCTTACTGCATACAAGAGGGAGGATAAATTTTCCCCCAAATTCCTAGAACTGCCCTTTCGCCGTATATTATATGAAAGTGGTTTCCAAGTCAACTATTACAGGTTGTTGTTGTTGTTGTGGTCTTCAGTCCTGAGACTGGTTTGATGCAGCTCTCCATGCTACTCTATCCCGTGAAAGCTTCTTCATCTCCCAGTACCTACTGCAACCTACATCCTTCTGAATCTTCTTTGATCTCTTGGTCTCCCTCTACGATTTTTACCCTCCACGCTGCCCTCCAATGCTAAATTTGTGATCCCTTGATGCCTCGAAACATGTCCTACCAACCGATCCCTTCTTCTAGTCAAGTTGTGCCACAAACTTCTCTTCTCCCCAATCCTATTCAATACTTCCTCATTAGTTACGTGATCTACCCACCTTATCTTCAGCATTCTTCTGTAGCACCACATTTCGAAAGCTTCTATTCTCTTCTTGTCCAAACTGGTTATCGTCCATGTTTCACTTCCATACATGGCTATACTCCATACAAATACTTTCAGAAACGACTTCCTGACACTTAAATCTATACTCGATGTTAACAAATTTCTGTTCTTCACAAACGATTTCCTTGCCATTGCCAGTCTACATTTTATATCCTCTCTACTTCGACCATCAACAGTTATTTTACTCCCTAAATAGCAAAACTCCTTTACTACTTTAAGTGTCTCATTTCCTAATCTAATCCCCTCAGCATCACCCGATTTAATTTGACTACATTCCATTATCCTCGTTTTGCTTTTGTTGATGTTCATCTTATATCCTCCTTTCAAGACACTGTCCATTCCATTCAACTGCTCTTCCAAGTCCTTTGCTGTCTCTGACAGAATTACAATGTCATCGGCAAACCTCAAAGTTTTTACTTCTTCTCCATGAATTTTAATACCTACTCCGAATTTTTCTTTTGTTTCCTTTACTGCTTGCTCAATATACAGATCGAATAACATCGGGGAGAGGCTACAACGCTGTCTCACTCCCTTCCCAACCACTGCCTCCCTTTCATGCCCCTCGACTCTTTATAACTGCCATCTGGTTTCTGTACAAATTGTAAGTAGCCTTTCGCTCCCTGTATTTTACCCCTGCCACCTTCAGAATTTGAAAGAGAGTATTCCAGTCAACATTGTCAAAAGCTTTCTCTAAGTCTACAAATGCTAGAAACGTAGGTTTGCCTTTCCTTAATCTTTCTTCTAAGATAAGTCGTACGGTCAGTATTGCCTCATGTGATCCAGTATTTCTACGGAATCCAAACTGATCTTCCCCGAGGTCGGCTTCTACTAGTTTTTCCATTCGTCTATAAAGAATTCGTGTTAGTATTTTGCAGCTGTGGCTTATTAAACTGATTGTTCGGTAATTTTCACATCTGTCAATACCTGCTTTCTTTGGGATTGGAATTATTATATTCTTCTTGACGTCTGAGGGTATTTCGCCTGTCTCATACATCTTGCTCACCAGATGGTAGAGTTTTGTCATGACTGGCTCTCCCAAGGCCATCAGTAGTTCTAATGGAATTTTGTCTACTCCCGGGGCCTTGTTTCGACTCAGGTCTTTCAGTGCTCTGTCAAACTCTTCACGCAGTATCTTATCTCCCATTTCATCTTTATCTACATCCTCTTCCATTTCCATAATATTGTCCTCAAGTACATCGCCCTTGTATAAACCCTCTATATACTGCTTCCACCTTTCTGCCTTCCTTTCTTTGCTTAGAACTGGGTTGCCATCTGAGCTCTTGATATTCATACAAGTGGTTCTCTTCTCTCCAAAGATCTCTTTAATTTTCCTGTAGGCAGTATCTATCTTACCCCTAGTGAGACAAGCCTCTACATCCTTACATTTGTACTCTAGCCATCCCTGCTTAGCCATTTTGCACTTCCTGTCAATCTCATTTTTGAGACGTTTGTATTTCTTTTTGCCTGCTTCATTTACTGCATTTTTATATTTTCTCCTTTCATCAGTTAAATTCAATATTTCTTCTGTTACCCTAGGATTTCTATTAGCCCTCGTCTTTTTACCTACTTGATCCTCTGCTGCCTTCACTACTTCATCCCTCAGAGCTACCCATTCTTCTTCTACTGTATTTCTTTCCCCCATTCCTGTCAATTGTTCCCTTATGCTCTCCCTGAAACTCTCTACAACCTCTGGTTCTTTCAGTTTATCCAAGTCCCATCTCCTTAAATTCCCGCCTTTTTGCAGTTTCTTCAGTTTCAATCTGCAGTTCATAACCAATAGATTGTGGTCAGAATCCACATCTGCCCCTGGAAATGTCTTACAATTTAAAACCTGGTTCCTAAATCTCTGTCTTACCATTATGTAATCTACCTGATACCATTTAGTATCTCCAGGATTCTTCCAGGTATACAACCTTCTTTCATGATTCTTGAACGAAGTGTTAGCTATGATTAAGTTATGCTCTGTGCAAAATTCTACAAGGCGGGTTCCTCTTTCATTTCTTCCCCCCAATCCATATTCACCTACTCTGTTTCCTTCTCTCACTTTTCCTATTGACGAATTCCAGTCACCCATGACTATTAAATTTTCGTCTCCCTTCACTACCTGAATAATTTCTTTTATCCCGTCAGACATTTCATCAATTTCTTCATCATCTGCAGAGCTAGTTGGCATATAAACTTGTACTACTGTAGTAGGCATGGGCTTTGTGTCTATCTTGGCCACAATAATGCGTTCACTATGCTGTTTGTAGTAGCTAACCCGCACTCCTATTTTTTTATTCATTATTAACTATTACAGGTACATGGTGTGAAATTCGTTTCATTTCCGTATCATAAAACAAAAATACCTATCCGTTTGCGTTGCGGCTGTTTTGTGAAGCGGAAACTTTGATGCGCGTGTCTGCCTTCATTTTCGCTCTCTCTCTCTCTCTCTCTCTCTCTCTCTCTCTCTCTCTCTCTCTCTCTCTCCCTTTTTCAGTGGCTGATTCCATTCGGGGGTGAGATCGCAAAGTTGGCGGAATTTCTCCACAGCTAAATAACTGAAAATGCACATATGCCTGCCCTGTCATGTCGTGTTGACGCGAATGTAACGTACCGATCGCTAGTCTGCGGTCGGTTTGGCTTCAGATAACACACGCTATCTGAGGAAAAAAGTGAAACACCCAGGTATACACGTGCGACGGCTAGGTAAATTATTAGAGTTGCAATTCTGTGTGACAGCTAGACCGGCCGTTAAAATGCTTTGCTGTTGTTCGTGAGGAGGGCTTATCAGTGGCGTGAAGAGCGTCGGATGTCGAGTTATTACCTTGAAAGACACGAACGTAGTGCGTGGTCGTGTAAGATAGCAGCCGGCCGGTGTGGCCGAGCGGTTGTAGGCGCTACAGTCTGGAACCGCGCGACCGCTACGGTCGCAGGTTCGAATCCTGCTTCGGGGATGGATGTGTGTGATGTCGTTAGATTAGTTAGGTGTAAGTAGTTCTCAGTTCTAGGGCACTGATGACCTCAGATGTTAAGTCCCATAGTGCTCAGTGCTATTTGAACCATTTGTAAGGTAGCATAATCAGCACCCTAGTTGTGGCTGTCCATTCGACCAGCTGGTCGAATTGTGTAATATTCGGATCTGTCGGGCATTAGGGCTGACACTGACCGAGTATTGGACGGCCTCAGACCGCAAAAGCAGGGATACTCGTCGTCGAGGTTCCGGTCTACCACCTCTGACCGACGCACGAAAGGATCTCCGGATTTTGCACGAAGCACATTATAACCCATTCACATCTGCACCTTGCATGTGGACAGTGGAAACATGAACTGTTCTGTTGTTGCCAAGACTGTAATGTAGGCACCTTATTGGGGTTGGGGGGGGGGGTGTGTGTGTGGAATGAACCAGTCTGCCAAGACTGTCGTGTAGGCGTCTTTCAGGGGTGATGGAATGGACCACAACAAGAAAAACATGTCCAGTAAAAATGGGCCCTAAAATGCATACCTTAGGAGCTATGAGCAACTTCCTCAGAAGAAGAGATGTGTTTCACAACAGCGAAGATGAATGAGCTCTCATAACTCGTAAGGAATTCATTTTAATGCCCATATTTACTGGACGTGTTTTTTTCTTGTTCTGGTCCATATTGCTTCCTCCAAAAGTATGAAAATCAAAGACATTGCAGTAGAAGAGAGATGTTTCATAGTACAGAAGATGAACAGGTGCTCATAGTTCTTAAAGAATGCACTTTAGAGCCCATATTTGCTCGACCTTTTTTCCTTGTTTTCTTCCGTACTGTTAGCTCTGAAAGTTGCCTATCGTACAAATGGCTCTGAGCATTTTGGGACTTAACTTCTGAGGTCATCAGTCCCCTAGAACTTAGAACTACTTAAACCTAACTAACCTAAGGACATCACACACATCCATGCCCGAGGCAGGATTCGAACCTGCGACTGTAGCGGTCGCACGCTTCCAGAATGAAGAGCCTTCAACCGCTCGGCCACTACGGCCGGAGCCTATCCTATAACTTGGGCAGCAACAGTCCCGGAACATGTATTCCACTGTCAGGTATCAGAACGATTTTCTCTCATAACATTCGACTCGGTTGTTTCTGGAACACAGTCCTCTACCTCAGATAAATACATTTACCGTTGTCCATCTTCCCTGAAGGAATGACCCTGTAGAATATATTCTTTTAGTGTACCAGGTTTTGGATTATATTCTGTGTCATCCCGCACCATCGGTCGCGAACTAGCAGGCTGCCGACAACACCGCGACGGACTAATTGCTGTGTCTGCAGTGGTGCCGTGGCCAGGAGACGTGGGCTACTGATGGATGGCGTCACGTTTGTGTTCAGCAATGAGTGGGAGTCCTGCACTCACTGGATGTTCCTGCATTGGCGAGTACGACGGCGACCTGTGGAGAGGTCCCAGTGCTATCACGTACCGATACCGCCCCACGGGCGTCAGCGTTGGCAGCGAAGTTGCAAGTTTGCGTGAGACGCGGCAGCGGTCGTGCGGGATCCTGCGGAGCCAGTGGTGCGCGCCCGCTGGGCCACGCCTGCAGTGGCGCCCTCTGCCGCCGCAGTACAGGGCGGCCGGCGGCGGCCGCACGGCCCATTCGCACTCGGAGCCTCTTCGCTGTGTGACGCCCTGTGCAGACACCGCCTAGTTGCGGTTCCCACACCGTCGTTCGTGTTTTAATTCAGAGAGCCTCTTCCTTGTTCACATTGAGAGCTGAAATCTACTTCTTTCTGTATCTACCCACCGGTGTGTCGCGGAGGGCACTTTACATGCCACTGTCATTGCCTCCCTTTCCTGTTCCAGTTGCGTACGGTTCGCGGGAAGAACCACTGCTGCAAAGCCTCTGTGCGCGCTCGAAACTCTCTAATTGTACATTCGTGATCTCCTCGGGAGGTATAAGTAGGGGGAAGTAATATATTCGATACCTCATCTAGAAACGCACCCTCTCGAAACCTGGACAGCAAGCTACACCACGATGCAGAGCGCCTCTCTTGCAGAGTCTGCCACTTGAGTTTGCTAAACATCTCCGTAACACTTTAATGCTTACCAAATAACCCTGTGACCAAACGCGCCGCTCTTCTTTGGAGCTTCTCTATCTCCTCCGTGAACCCGACCTGGTACGGATCCCACATTGATGAGCAATACTCAGGTATAGGACTCCTTTGTTGATGGACTACATTTTCTCCCAATGAATCTCAACCTGGCACCCGCTTACCAACAATTAATTTTATATGATCGTTCCACTTCAAATCGTTGTTTACGCATACTCCCAGATATTTTACAGAAGTAACTGCTACCAGTGTTTGTTCCGCTATCATACAATCATACAGTAAGGGATCCTTCTTTCTATATATTCGCAATACATTACATTTGTCTATGTTAAGGGTCAGTTGCCACTCCCTGCTCCAAGTGCCTATCCGCTGCAGATCTTCCTGCATTTCGCTACAATTTTCTAATGCTGCAACTTCTCTGTATACTACAGCATCATCTGCGAAAAGCAGCATGGAACTTCCGACACTATCTACTAGGTCATTTATATATATTGTGAAAAGCAACGGTCCCATAACACTCCCCTGTTGCATGCCAGAGGTTACTTTAGCGTCTGTAGACGTCTCTCCGTTGAGAACAACATGCTGTGTTCTGTTTGCTGAAAACTCTTCAATCCAGCCACACAGCTGGTCTGATATTCCGTAGGCTCTTACTTTGTTTATCAGGCGACAGTGCGGAACTGTATTGAACGCCTTCCGGAAGTGAAGGAAAATGGTATCTACCTGGGAGCCTGTATCTAATATTTTCTGGGTCTCATGAACAAATAAAGCGAGTTGGGTCTCACACGATCGCTATTATTTGTACTGAGTCTTTGTTCGCTTTGAGAAATACAAGTTAAGTATATCTTCTGTTTACCGTGTTAACTTGATGGCTAATTATTTGTGCTGCAGTCCAGCTTTCCTTTGCGACCATTGCCGCTCCGCTCTATAGCCCACCTCTCTTCACCGTTGCGTACGAGTAAGTGCACAACAGTGCCATTGTTCCAGTGTATTTGAGAGGCATGGTGTGAGAGCCGTCAGGGTTGACTTCAGGTTACACCTGGAAGCGATTGAAGAAACTCTGGATGCACAACAGTACGTAACGCACGTCCTGCGCCCTCCTGTGTTACCTCTCATGTGAGACTGACGTGGTGCCACTTTTCAGCAGGACCGTCCTCGCCCACACACTGCACGTGCCTCTATGACTTTTGTGCGCGCTGTTAAGGACTTCCCGCGACCAACAAAATCTGTTCCCGGTAGAACATGTAGGACTATCTGGGACGTCGGCTCTGTCCCATTGCCAGTGCAACGGTACCAAGGACCGCCAGAACAGCTGTGGGCCAGCCAATTTCAGGACAGTGTACAACTACTTTCTGGTACCGTTCCCAACCGAACCAGTGCGTACTCGTACATCCAGAGACCAGAGGGGGCGGGGGGGTCTCAAACTGATAATTTCTATATAAATTTCACTCTGTTGTGTAATCGCTGAAGTAAACTCTGTTATTCCGTTTACAGCTTTTATGTCTTGTATGAAATCTAAGCCATGCTTCTTTTAACAAAGGAGTGTACCACGTCGTCCACATGGTGAAATTCACTTTTTCCCTTTTTTTTCCTGCATTAATTATAGCCTAATACTGTCGTGAGACTGTAACGTATATCTTACGTTATCGTTAGATATAGGCACTTTAACATTGGACTACGTCTTTGAACAGTTTCAGATATGTTTTTCAATGAAATTACAGTTTTTGTTACACATTTTCGTGTTGAATAGAAAAGAAAGTATGCTTAAATTTTACAGTTTTTCATTGCTACTGTTTCCGAAAACGTGTATATTTTTGGTGGCTAGTTGATCAGTGCAGCATTGTACTGCTTATTAATAGACAAGAAGGCTCCGTTATTGTCTTCTCTGTATGTAGCACTTAGCAAATCAAATACACTCCTGGAAATTGAAATAAGAACACCGTGAATTCATTGTCCCAGGAAGGGGAAACTTTATTGACACATTCCTGGGGTCAGATACATCACATGATCACACTGACAGAACCACAGGCACATAGACACAGGCAACAGAGCATGCACAATGTCGGCACTAGTACAGTGTATATCCACCTTTCGTAGCAATGCAGGCTGCTATTCTCCCATGGAGACGATCGTAGAGATGCTGGATGTAGTCCTGTGGAACGGCTTGCCATGCCATTTCCACCTGGCGCCTCAGTTGGACCAGCGTTCGTGCTGGACGTGCAGACCGCGTGAGACGACGCTTCATCTAGTCCCAAACATGCTCAATGGGGGACAGATCCGGAGATCTTGCTGGCCAGGGTAGTTGACGTACACCTTCTAGAGCACGTTGGGTGGCACGGGATACATGCGGACGTGCATTGTCCTGTTGGAACAGCAAGTTCCCTTGCCGGTCTAGGAATGGTAGAACGATGGGTTCGATGACGGTTTGGATGTCCCCTCGACGATCACCAGTGGTGTACGGCCAGTGTAGGAGATCGCTCCCCACACCATGATGCCGGGTGTTGGCCCTGTGTGCCTCGGTCGTATGCAGTCCTGATTGTGGCGCTCACCTGCACGGCGCCAAACACGCATACGACCATCATTGGCACCAAGGCAGAAGCGACTCTCATCGCTGAAGACGACACGTCTCCATTCGTCCCTCCATTCACGCCTGTCGCGACACCACTGGAGGCGGGCTGCACGATGTTGGGGCGTGAGCGGAAGACGGCCTAACGGTGTACGGGACCGTAGCCCAGCTTCATGGAGACGGTTGCGAATGGTCCTCGCCGATACCCCAGGAGCAACAGTGTCCCTAATTTGCTGGGAAGTGGCGGTGCGGTCCCCTACGGCACTGCGTAGGATCCTACGGTCTTGGCGTGCATCCGTGCGTCGCTGCGGTCCGGTCCCAGGTCGACGGGCACGTGCACCTTCCGCCGACCACTGGCGACAACATCGATGTACTGTGGAGACCTCACGCCCCACGTGTTGAGCAATTCGGCGGTACGTCCACCCGGCCTCCCGCATGCCCACTATACGCCCTCGCTCAAAGTCCGTCAACTGCACATACGGTTCACGTCCACGCTGTCGCGGCATGCTACCAGTGTTATAGACTGCGATGGAGCTCCGTATGCCACGGCAAACTGGCTGACACTGACGGCGGCGGTGCACAAATGCTGCGCAGCTAGCGCCATTCGACGGCCAACACCGCGGTTCCTGGTGTGTCCGCTGTGCCGTGCGTGTGATCATTGCTTGTACAGCCCTCTCGCAGTGTCCGGAGCAAGTATGGTGGGTCTGACACACCGGTGTCAATGTGTTCTTTTTTCCATTTCCAGGAGTGTAGTATGCAAAAACTTCATAGTCTGGATACCCACAGGTGCGGTATATCATTCTCAGACATGAAACCGCTTCAGCTGTAAGATGGTTCTATTCTTAGGCACTAACGGTTTCGCAGGACTTAGACGCGCATCTTCGGGTGAAAATCTGTATATAAATGAAAAATAGGTAATCGAAGACTTCAGATGAAATCACAATGAAAAATGTACTCATTGGAATCAAGTCACGACATACTCGTACGTAACATGTCACGAAAAGACCCAGCATTCATATTCAGTGTTTTGCAATGGGTTATCTGCAAACCACTACATGTTGACGTTTGGTCACTGCCTCTTACATCTCCTTGTTATGCATTCTGATATGATGTAAAATTCCTCTTCAGTGGTTTTTATTCTTCTGCATAGCGTACGGGATATTTCTTTACTTGTAGAACATACCCCTTTCTGCGGACGATCCATTGCATGGGACTGGCTGTGAATGCGGGTTCTTCCCATGATATATTTTCTACAATACATACGGCTTCATCTCAGGTATGGAATTATTTATTTGTCTACGTGGTTCCTTTTGCACTCACACAGCTGCTAAGTGCTCTGAAACCGGTAGTGCCTAAGAATGAAAGTATTTAACACCTGAGCCGGCCGCGGTGGTCTAGCGGTTCAGGCGCTCAGTCCGGAACCGCGGGACTGCTACGGTCGCAGGTTCGAATCCTGCCTCGGGCATGGATGTGTGTGATGTCCTTAGGTTAGTTAGGTTTAAGTAGTTCTAAGTTCTAGGGGACTGATGACCTAAGATGTTAAGTCCCATAGTGCTCAGAGCCATTTGAACCATTTAACACCTGAAACGGTTTTATTGCTCAACACGAAAAGGACATGTTTGGGAATATTCTTGTATTCAGCATGAATCTGAAGATATGGTACTGGCAGTCTTTCTGAATGAATTTCCGTATGTTTAATATTTTTTCGACGATTGTGTTTGGCACCATTGCAAGCAGCGACAGGTGATGCGGCTGTAGAAGTATCTGTTCGGGCCGTCCTAGAGACGTCCCACCTAGAAAATCACCTCGCCACCGTTCTAGGAATGCCTACCACGCGATGGTTTCTTCGCCTGGGGAAAGAGGAAGGGACCACTGGGTCCATATGAGGAGAGTACGAGGTGAGGCAGAATTTGGCAGCCCAGAGCAGCAGCACGCGCGACTCAGCTGTGCCAACCGAGGTGGGGCGACGTCGTCGTGGGAAAACACCCTCCTCAGGTAGCTTCCAGCGATGTTTCGTCTCCACAGTCTTCTCTAAACTCAAAGGATTTTGGTAGTCTGCTCCTCTGACATTTCGCTCCCCCTGCACCCCTCTCCCGTGAGCATAATCTGTTGGCACCACATGATGGCAGACCCAAAAATTGCTCATTCGTCACTTTGTCCAATGATGGTTGGGTCTCCGTCTCTTTCGGCGGCGGTCAATCCACATGCTTCATCTGAATACTTTGGTCGTTTCTACAGGAGTAATAGCGATACACTTAGCACTCGTGCACGGTGATTTGGTAATAAAAGACTTCACCTAGTTTGGCCAGACTTCCTCGCCGCTGTCTCTCTCGGCGGGCCTGTTGAATGTGTGAGCCAGCGGGCGGCCACTTTGCCGCCTTCATAATGTTGAAAACAGATCCGTGGCTGATTTTCACTTTTACCACTGGCTGGTCTCGTGGGGCGTATTTTCAAAACACCTTTTATCCCGTATTTTATACCGAGGAACCTCTTCTTAAACGACGCCTAGAGTGTAAGATCAACACGCTCTCCAAATTTGAAGTTAATAGTTTGGACTGGACGGTCGACGAGTCGGTGAGTGAGTCAGTCAGTCCATCAGTCAGTCAGGACATTCCCTTTTATATGTAGAGAAGACAAAAATTGACTGAATTACAGTTGCTGAAGTGATTATTTACATTTTTGTAAAAACGATAGACAAGAAATCGAAGTTCAAATGTGTGTGAGATCTTATTGGACTCAACTGCTAAGGTCATCAGTCCCTAAGCTTACACACTACTTAATCTAAATTATCCTAAGGACAAACACACACACACCCACGCCCCAGGGAGGACGCGAACCTCCGCCGGGACCAGCCGAACAGTCCATGACTGCAGCGCCTTAAAACCGCTCGGCTAATCCCGCGCGGCGAAAACAATGTAAACAGTCTCTCAGAAGTGGCATAAACGATCTCTGAAAAATGGTGTGCTTTTTAACGTATGCTTCTTACAATTTTTTGTTGGTTCTACTTTATTTTTCCTTTTACCCTTTAATTTAATAGCACCTTTTTATTATTTTCGAGAGGCAGATACCATAAATTGGGTGTTGCTGGCAAATGGTTCAAATGGCTCTGAGCACTATGGGACTTAACATCTGAGGTCATCAGTCCCCTAGAACTTAAAACTACTTAAACCTAACTAACCTAAGGACATCACACACATCCATGCCCGAGGCAGGATTCGAACCTGCGACCGTAGCGGTCGCGAGGTTCCAGACTGAAGCGCCTAGAACTGCTCGGCCACTCCGGCCGGCGGGGTGTGTTGCTACACTGCACGCAAACTTAATGTTAAATAACATACGACGTGTCCAGAATTATGACGCAGCTCATCTTTTATTAAACGTTTCGAACTGTCTTACTGAATATTCACAAAATTAATTTGATCGTTGCGCAGTGGAATCTGCCTCCGTCTTAGTGAATACTGCAACAGATGGTAGTACAGATCGCTCTCATTTGTTTCCTTCTTTGCCTCGGCCAGATCAAAGTAAAGCGCCAGTTAAGATATAGGCGCTCAACTGGGCTGCTTATTGATCCAAAAAATACGCAAAAGAAGAAAAAGACGCAAACGCTACTGTCATTGGCGTAACCGGACGGATGGATTTAGGTCTGTGTCGAGTGATGCGACGATTTGTTTCTTTGGAGGCAGGCCGCTGCACACTACGACTCTAGGAAGCATACCAAAGTAGTATTTAGATTAACTATCTTTACACTACCAAAGTTACCGAGCAGTGAGGTCATCTTACGAAATACGACGCTAACGACGCCATGTGGGTTTCCATTTTAATCGCTTCACTAGCGCGTTTTAATCCGTCGCATGATGGCACCGTGACAAAACCCGCCTAAGGATTGTGATATTCTTCTTCCATTTTACGTACGGACTTGACGTATGAGGTAGATCTGTTCTATTGTGAGTCGGCGGGACTCTTATTAGGGACACCATAACACGCTGCTTCCTCCAGATAGACGTGTAGAATACCTGATCTCACGCACATAACAGTTTTTATTGTGATGTAGGAAGGTTGAACAAAAGTATAGAAACGCTACACATTACCACGCCTAATACGACGTAGGAATAACGGTAGTCTGGAACAGCGCGACCGCTACGGTCGCAGGTTTGAATCCTGCATCGGGCATGATGTGTGTGATGTCCTTAGGTTAGTTAGGTGTAAGTAGTTCTAAGTTATAGGGGACTGATGACCTCAGATGTTAAGTCCAATAGTGCTCAGAGCCATTTGAACCATTTTGAACAACGGTAGGAGATCTGTGTATGATGCACTGGTGACAGCGGTCCCTCTAGGCATGTGATGCTCCAAAATGACGCCTTTTTCGTCCCAAAAGAGAGTCAACATAACGTTCACTGCTGATGGTTCTGTTCGAAACTTCTGTGGTTTTGGCGATGAGAAAAGGCGCCATTCCTTGCTCGCTCTCTTCGTTTCCGGTTGGTGGAAGTGCACCCAGGTTTCGCCCCCAGTAACGATTCTTGCAAGGATGCCATCACCATCTCGTTGAAGGCGCCGAAGTAGTTCTTCACAAGCATCAACACGTCGTTCTCTCATTTCAGGAGTCAGCTGCCGTGGCACCCATCTTGCAGACACTTTGTGAAACTGGAGTACATCATGCACAATGTGGTGTGCTGACCCATGATTGATCTGTAAACATGCTGCAATGTCATTCAGTGTCACTCGGCGGTTTTCCTTCACTTTGGCCTCAACTGCTGCAGTGTTCTGTGGACTCTCAAGTCGTTGTGCCTGACCTGGACGAGGAGCGTCTTCCACTGAAGTCAGAGCATTTACGAACTTCCTACTCAATTCGTAGACTTGCTGCTGCGAGAAACATGCATCACCGCACTGAACCTTCATTCGTCGATGAATTTCAATAGGTTTCACACCTTTACTAAGCAAAAACCGAATAGCAGAACGCTGTTCTTCCTGGTGCAAGTCGCAAGTGGGGCGGCCATCTTTACACTGATAGTGCGACGGTATGTGTGCATCTGCACTATGCTGTCACCTACAGGCCATTCTGCACGCTGTTTGTAGCAAGCTTACCAACTTACAGGATAACGGTGCGAAATTTCGATTTGTTATTACAAATTTAAGGTTTTCATTTGACTCACCCTCGGCGGCCGGTGTGGCCGTGCGGTTCTAGGCACTTCAGTCTGGAACCGCGTGACCGCTACGGTCGCCGGTTCGATTCCTGCCTCGGGTATGGATGTATGTGATGTCCTTAGGTCAGTTAGGTTTAAGTAGTTCTAACTTCTAGTGGACTGATGACCATAGATGTTAAGTCCCATAGTGCTCAGAGACATTTGAACCATTTTTGACTCACCCTCGCGTAAAGTAAAATGTCTGTTAACGGCGTACGCAGAAGAATGACTCACCTCAAGAGGAATGGTGACCGGGGCCTGTGTCTCTGACCTGTTTTTAGAGCGCTACGGACGCCTCCGTTTTGTGTCAGGATTTCGCATGCAGGCCATGCAGCGTGCAGAGCCGGCCGTATTTCAGGTTCTCGTTTGGGCGGTGGGCCGACTCGCGCCTTGCTAGACTGCCATTAATATAGATTTCACGCGCCATTACCGTGACCCTGATGCGCGCACATAAATCGCGGAACACGCGGCTGGCCGTCTGCTCTGCTCTGCTCTGCCCTACTGTATTGTACCGTACTGTACTGTACGCTTGTTCCTGCACGCCTTCTGTGGGGTGTTCGTCGTTGATGACGCGCCTCTGGATTCCACAAGGCGGCGACGAGGCGCCGCAATTTGCGCACCGGACTTGCGCTCCGGACCGCCTGGGTTCGATTCCGGATCTAAGCTCTCCGTGCTTCGCAAACATCACGAAAGGCAAACGCTGGGACGGTTCCTTTGACAATGACGGCGCAATTTCTTTCCTCACGCTCACGCAGTCGGAGCTTGTAGCCCCGTCGTGAGAATTTGCGGTGGCGAAACTGAAGCACGGCACCTTATTTCTGTTCAACCCCTTCAGTTACTCTGTATGTCCGTCTTTTTAGCGTTGGTCGGACTCGGCTGTCCGATTGAGGATGTCGAATTACACCTTTCAGCCGTCAATTTTCAACCTTATTTTATTAGGAAATCAGTTTCGGCGCTTTATTACGCCATCTTCAGGCCCCTGACCGACGTGTAGGAATAATCTGCCTCGCTCGTGATCGAAGCAGGGGCCTGCAATACTGGTATTGGTCGATATATACTTGCTACAGTGACCACGTCAAACATCACCCGCCGACTGTTTATCTAACTGATCGACGAGTGATTGGGAGAAACTTTCGACCGGCTTAATGATTTAATGTACGTTGTGACCAAAGTGGAGTGTTCCTGTTGGCACGGATGATGATAGTCACCAGTATAACGTTATCGCCCGATATCCAGTACCGACCAACAGGAAAGGATGAATTTATATTTTCTTAGCGATAAGGTTTTTATGTATAGGCGAGTAAGAGGAAAGGGAACTGACGCGAATGCGGACGCAAGAGAGTCACAGCAGGGCGGAAAATCCATGTCAGGCTATCATCGACGAAAGCCGCAAGGAAGAGCGTCAACAGCCATCCGCAGAGGCCAAAGATATTCTTACCAAGCTGCTCAAACCGTGTACTTCCTTGCTTGTTTAATGAGGTTGACGTTTTCTTACTTACTCTCTAGATTCTAGAAGTGGCAACGTGAATGTTTGGTACAGAACGGCAAAGTGTAGCAATTTTGTAAGTGGGTCAGATCTGAAGAAAGGTTCTGACATCTAAACGGTGAGGGTCGCTATTTTCAGATTTATTCGTGCAGACTGTACCAGTGATAATATTTCTTCTATTAGTGGCTTTTAGTATTTACGGCAATATAGGCCCGATCTGGTGAACATTCAAATTTTTGTTCTGGAAGGGTAAAATACCCGCTCGAATTAAATGTTTAGCTGGACAAGGAAAGACTCAACGCGGAAGTGTATGTGTTGAAAATATGCAAGCTCTTGAAGATACGTAATCGCTGAACAATCAGAACTAGCGATTTCGCCGACCGGAGTGGCCGAGCGGTTTTAGGCGCTACAGTCTGGAACCGCGCGACCGCTACGGTCGCAGGTTCGAATCCTGCCTCGGGCATGGATGTGTGTGATGTCCTTAGGTTAGTTAGGTTTAAGTAGTTCTCAGTTCTAGGGGACTGCTGATCTCAGAATTTAAGTCCCATAGTGCTCAGAGGCATTTGAACCTAGCGATTTCAGTCCATTGTTATCCAAACTGAAATCGATTCTCCACGATTTTTGTGACTGAAAGCCAATGGGAGAAGTTAGTTTGACAGGAACCAACGCCTGAAGAGAAAGAGATTTTTGACCAAATAAAGTTAACGATCGAGGGCAAAGTAGCGGTGGCGAATAGAGATAAACGTATATTTGTTTTTATTTTGTGATTTGTGTAGAATGAGTGGTGAGTTCAAAGGGCTCGCTGTGGAACTCTTTTTCAGCCAGTACTACGAAGAAGATAATAAACGTCTACATTGAGTTGATATGAGTCAGAAGGTGTATATGTAAGGTCTTTGGACTTTTCGTAGTTCATCAGCAGAATAACAACTCATATTTCAACCTTAACCTGTGTTATACACTGAAGAGCCAAAGACTCTGGTACACCTGCCTCGCGTAGGGCCCCCCGTGAGCACGCAGAAGTGCCACAACACGACGTGGCATGGACTCTACTAACCTCTGAAATAGTGTTGGAGGGAACTGACACCACGAATCCTGCAGGGCTGTCCAGAAATCCGGGGAGATCTCTTATGAACAGCAAGCTGCAAGGCATCCCAGATGTGCTCAACAATGTTCATGTCTGGGGAGTTTGGTGGCCAGCGGAAGTGTTTAAACTCAAAAGAGTCTTCCTAGAGCCAGTCTGTAGCAATTCTGGACAAGTGGAGTTTGTCCTGCTGGAATTGCCCAAGTCCGTCGGTACGCACAGTGGACGTGAATGGATGCAGATGATCGGACAGAAAGCTTACGAACATGTCACCTGTCAGTCGTATCTAGACGTATCATGGGTTCCAAATCACCCTAACTGCACGCGCCCCACACCATTACAGAGCCTCCACCAGCTTGACGAGTCCCCCGCTGACATGCTGTGCATGGATTCATGAGGTCGTCTCCACACCCACACACGTCCATCCGCTCGATACAATTTGAAACGCGACTCGTCCGACCTCGCAGTGGACACCAATGTCGGTGTTGGCGGGCCCAGGCCAGGCATAAAGCTTTGTGTCGTGCAGTCATCGAGGGTACTCGAGTGGGCCTTCGTCTCCGAAAGGCCATATCGACCTTCTTTCGTTGAATGGTTCGCACGCCGACGATTGTTGATAGGCCAGCATTGAAATCTGCAGCAGTTTGCTGAAGGGTTGCACTTCTGTCATGTTGAACGATTCTCTTTAGTCGTTGTCGGTCCCGTTCTTGCAAGATCTTTTTCCAGCCGCACCGACGTCGGAGATTTGATGTTTTAGGGGATTCCTGATATTCATGGTACACTCATGAATTGGTCATACGTGAAAATCCTCACTTCAGTGCTGTCTTGGAGGTGCTGTGTTCCATCGCTCGTGCGCCGATCGTAACACCACGTTCGACCTCACCTAAATCTTGATAAGCTGCCATTGTGGCAGCAGTAACCTGTCTAACAACCACGCCAGACACTTTTCGCCTTATACAGGGTGTTACAGAAAGGTAGGGCCAAACTTTCAGGACACATTCCTCACATACAAAGAAAGAAAATATGTTATGTGGACAAGTGTCCGGAAACGCTTACTTTCCATGTTAGAGCTCATTTTGTTACTTCTCTTCAAATCACATTAATCATGGAATGGAAACACACAGCAACAGAACTTACCAGCGTGACTTCAAACACTTTGTTACAGGAATTGTTCAAAATGTCCTCCGTTAGCGAGGATACATGTATCCAGCCTCCGTCGCATGGAATCCCTGATGCGCTGATGCAGCCCTCGAGAACACAATACGAGCACGAAGAGTCTCTACATTTGGTACCGGGGTTGCGTAGACAAGAGCTTTTAAATGCCCCCATAAATGAAAGTCAAGAGGGTTGAGGTCAGGAGAGCGTGGAGGCCATGGAATTGGTCCGCCTCTACCAGTCCATCGGTCACCGAATCTGTTGTTGAGAAGCGTACGAACACTTCGACTGAAATATGCAGGAGCTCCATCGTGCATGAACCATATGTTGTGTCGTAAAGGCACATGTTCTACCAGCACAGGTAGAGTATCCCGTATGAAATCATGGCGGTGAATCGAGCAATTATAGCACATACTGACGAAACTAAAGTGAGCTCTAACATGGAAATTAAGCGTTTCCGGACACATGTCCACGTAACATCTTTTCTTCATATTTGTGTGTGAGGAATGTTTCCTGAAAGATTGGCCCTACCTTTCTGTAACACCCTGTACAGGCGTTGCCATAGGCAGCGCCGAATTCTGCCCTTTTGATCTCTGTATTTGAACACGCATACCTGTACTAGTTTCTTTCGCACTTGATTGTATCAGGGCTGATCAAAAAGTTTGCTTTTGAGTGCGTTGGTGCAGCGTATATGCAACCCAACGTGACTCCGATGGGGGTATATAAACACCGACACGTAACCAACGGGTTAGTGTGACCTTCAAAAGAAAACTTTCTGATCGTGCCTTATATTTGCTAAAAGAAATAGGAGGTGAATAATTCTATTAGACACGAATCCCTTCAAAATGCTGTTCTTAGCTAGCTTCGCATTTTTCCCAGCATTGAATCCATCACTGGAACCATTTCTGGAAAGCTTCTTTTGGAAGGGCGTTCAGCTGCTCTATCCTTCAAGCACGGTTTTAATTTTTGGAAAGACTAAATCTGGTGAGTAAGGCGGATGTGTATAGATAGGAACACTTTTCCCGACCAAAAGATCACGCATTAAAAGCGAGGTGTGGCACAGCGCGTTGTCGTGATGAAAAACGAAGCCACTGGCCCATTTTTCTTCGTACGTCGTTTCGCAGACGTTGCAGTACACACTTGTAAAATTCGGGTTTGGAGTTGTTCCTCGTGTAATGAACTCTGATCGCACTAGACCCTCAATATCGAAAAAAAGAGCGTGACTTTGATACTTGGTTTTGACCGTCGTACCTTTTTAGGGCGAAGAGATTCACTAGGTTCCTAATGGGGACTCTGAATTTTCGTCTCAGGTTCATACTCACACACCCTAGCTTTATCTGCAGTACCAATTTTGGACATGAAGAGAATGAAAATCGCGTGTCAGTTGGCACAGAGTTGCGGGATCATCTTCATTCAGAACCGGACTTCATCATTCAAAAGTACGGGAACAGATTTTGCACTCAGTCGTCTCATTTGCAAATTATCATTAAAATGGTTTTCTCGGATCCGTATGAGACGCTGAAAGGTATTAGGTCGTTTGAACGAAAACTTTTTGCTACTTTTTGCAGGTTTTCTTCAGTTTTTGATCTTATGGGCACCCCGAACATTGCTCATTCTCAACCGATTTATTTCCCCTTTTATATCGCTCACATCACTTGTAAACAGTCTTCAGAGTTACAGCGTTATCACCATACACCGATTTCAACATTTCATGAATTTCTTTGGCACCTTTTTGCAACTTGAAACAGAACTTAATGTTCAGGCGTTGTTCGAAATTCATGGTACATGACAGACGGTGTAAACACCACTTCACTCTAGCGTGTGATGAAGCTGTCTGACAAATCAGAACCTGATCCAGCGTGACTTCGTCTGTGTCAATGAGTCAGGCTATCGTACATGTAACATCAAATGGTTGTAGCTTCGGCAGTTGCCGCTAAAAAATACACTCCTGGAAATGGAAAAAAGAACACATTGACACCGGTGTGTCAGACCCACCATACTTGCTCCGGACACTGCGAGAGGGCTGTACAAGCATTGATCACACGCACGGCACAGCGGACACACCAGGAACCGCGGTGTTGGCCGTCGAATGGCGCTAGCTGCGCAGCATTTGTGCACCGCCGCCGTCAGTGTCAGCCAGTTTGCCGTGGCATACGGAGCTCCATCGCAGTCTTTAACACCGGTAGCATGCCGCGACAGCGTGGACGTGAACCGTATGTGCAGTTGACGGACTTTGAGCGAGGGCGTATAGTGGGCATGCGGGAGGCCGGGTGGACGTACCGACGAATTGCTCAACACGTGGGGCGTGAGGTCTCCACAGTACATCGATGTTGTCGCCAGTGGTCGGCGGAAGGTGCACGTGCCCGTCGACCTGGGACCAGACCGCAGCGACGCACGGATGCACGCCAAGACCGTAGGATCCTACGCAGTGCCGTAGGGGACCGCACCGCCACTTCCCAGCAAATTAGGGACACTGTTGCTCCTGGGGTATCGGCGAGGACCATTCGCAACCGTCTCCATGAAGCTGGGCTACGGTCCCGCACACCGTTAGGCCGTCTTCCGCTCACGCCCCAACATCGTGCAGCCCGCCTCCAGTGGTGTCGCGACAGGCGTGAATGGAGGGACGAATGGAGACGTGTCGTCTTCAGCGATGAGAGTCGCTTCTGCCTTGGTGCCAATGATGGTCGTATGCGTGTTTGGCGCTGTGCAGGTGAGCGCCACAATCAGGACTGCATACGACCGAGGCACACAGGGCCAACACCCGGCATCATGGTGTGGGGAGCGATCTCCTACACTGGCCGTACACCACTGGTGATCGTCGAGGGGACACTGAATAGTGCACGGTACATCCAAACCGTCATCGAACCCATCGTTCTACCATTCCTAGACCGGCAAGGGAACTTGCTGTTCCAACAGGACAATGCACGTCCGCATGTATCCCGTGCCACCCAACGTGCTCTAGAAGGTGTAAGTCAACTACCCTGGCCAGCAAGATCTCCGGATCTGTCCCCCATTGAGCATGTTTGGGACTGGATGAAGCGTCGTCTCACGCGGTCTGCACGTCCAGCACGAACGCTGGTCCAACTGAGGCGCCAGGTGGAAATGGCATGGCAAGCCGTTCCACAGGACTACATCCAGCATCTCTACGATCGTCTCCATGGGAGAATAGCAGCCTGCATTGCTGCGAAAGGTGGATATACACTGTACTAGTGCCGACATTGTGCATGCTCTGTTGCCTGTGTCTATCTGCCTGTGGTTCTGTCAGTGTGATCATGTGATGTATCTGACCCCAGGAATGTGTCAATAAAGTTTTCCCTTCCTGGGACAATGAATTCACGGCGTTCTTATTTCAATTTCGAGGAGTGTATATCATTCGGTGTATAGTGATCACACCTCGTATATACAGAATATAAATGTGTATTTACATATAAAGGAATACGGCTTACTAAGTAAAAGCAGTTGGGAATAAACTGGTTGACGAAAAGTGTGGACTGAGGACGTTATATCGCTGACTATTCTGCGGTGAATATCTATGCCTTTCAGCTGTTAGTAGGTAACAAATGAACGATCTTATGAAAATTTTGTCGACAGCTTCTATGGAAATAAACTGCATGAAATAGCAAAAAGGATGCCTGATAGGCGCTGTTGCAAAGTAAAGGTTTGAAAGATTTGTCTTCACAAAGGGTCAGACTGGAGAATTAACGTACTTGTTCAAGTCATTGTTCCGGAGTAAGAGGTATCACAGGGCGGTCACGCAAGGTGACAGTACGTGACTGGAAATTTCCTTGAGATTAAAGCTCACAGGTGAAACTGCAAGCCACCGAGCACTCGCCACACTAAAGTCTTTCAACTATGTCTGAGAAGTGTAGACCAACTTTGAGAGACTGCTTGGCAAGGGGAATTGTGTAACACAGGAATTAAGCGCACAGGGATAATGGAGGAAAGTTACAAGGACCAGAATTTCCTCATTGTCTCGGCAAGGTACTTGTCCAAGGCTCACTTAATTTTCAGCTTGTTTGTGGAAACTCGTATCTCAAAACTTTCATTTTCTTTTCATTCCTGTTTATTCGATAGTTCGCGCTTCACTTCCATACCATGCTGTGCTACAAATTCTGAATTGTTCCTTCCTTTGATTAAGTCCCGCGTTTGATACTGACAGTCTTTTTCATGGAGGAATATTATCGCTGCCTTTAGTAGTCTGCCTCTAATGTTCTCTTTGCATCGTGCATTGTCCATCGTGTGTTATTTTGCTTCCAACGTAGAAGTATTCCTACTTGGCCTTCAATTTTCATAGTACTTTTGTGGAAAACCGGTTGGAAATTCGTTATTCCTCGGTGCACAGTGCCTAGAGGTTGTGTCGATAGATAATTCTCCGAGACAGCAACTCCCACCATGAACTGTGCCGTCAGAGCTGACGCGTGTTTTCATGACCTCTTCGACCACTTTAGCCGACGACATGTGAGCAGACCCGTCTATGTCGGCAGACGCGCCACACTGTCTCCAATAACATGCACTTGGGTTTCAGAACAACGGGTTCTACCGCTGGAGAATCATCAAAAACGAGTTATATTACATACAGTGTTTTAGTGGCTGTGGCACTGGACTCGCATTTAGGAGGCCCAGAGTTAGAATCCCCGTCCGGCTATCCAGATTTAGGTTTTACATGGATTCCCTAGCAGCTGAAGCAAATGCAGAATTGGTTTATTTGGAAAGGACATGGTTGATATCCTTCCCTGCCCTTCCCTGATACGAGGTTGTGGTTCGTCGCTAATGACAAGCTTGTTGACGATACTTTAAATGGACTCGCATTCGGGAGGACGACGGTTCAATCCCGTGTCCGGCCATCCTGATTTAGGTTTTCCGTGATTTCCCTAAATCGCTCCAGGCAAATGCCGGGATGGTTCCTTTGAAAGGGCGCGGCCGACTTCCTTCCCCATCCTTCCCTAATCCGATGAGACCGATGACCTCGCTGTCTGGTCTCCTTCCCCAAACAACCGAACCGAACCGATACTTTAAATCCTAGTCTTCCTTTCTTTGTCGTAGTTTAAAGGACTGTTTTCCGCGATAGCTTACATTCTCATACTATATGTCAATACCCGTGTGTGTGTGTGTGTGTGTGTGTGTGTGTGTGTGTGTGTGTGTGCGCGCGTGTGTGTTTTATATGGGATGTGGAGGAAGGTGGTGGGTATTTGTGTAGATTTGATGTATGTATTCACAACCAGAAATGTATTGTCAGTTTTGTTAAGTAGGTTACCAGAAATACACTATGTGATAAAAGATTTCCGGACACCCCAACAACACACGTTTTTCATATTAGGTGCATTGTGCTGCCTACTGCCAGGTACTCCATATCAGCGGCCTCAGTAGTCATTAGAAATAGTGAGAGAGCAGAATGGGGCGCTCCGCGGAACTCACGGACTTCGAACGTGGTCAGGTGATTTGGTGTCACTTCTGTCATACGGCTGTACGCGAGATTACCACAGTCCTAAACATCCCTAGGTCCACTGTTTCCAATGTGATAGTGAAGTGAAAACGTGAAGGGACACGTACAGCACAAAAGCGTACAGGCCGACCTCGTCTGTTGACTGACAGTTGAACTGGGTAGTAATGTGTAATAGGCAGACATCTTTCCACACCATCGCACAGAAATTCCAAACTGCATCAGGATCCACTGCAAGTACTACGACAGTTTGGCGGGAGGTGAGAAAACTTGGATTTCATGGTCGAGCGGCTGCTCATTAGCCACACATCACGCCGGTAAATACCAAACGACGCCTCGCTTGGTGTAAGGAGCTTAAACATTGGACGATTGAACAGTGGATAAACGTTGCGTGGAGTGACGAATCACGGTATGCTATGTGGCTATTCAATGCCAGGCTGTGGGTATGGCGAATGGCCGGGGAACGTCATTTGCCAGCGTATGTAGTGCCAACAGTAAAATTCGGAGGCGGTGGTGTTCTGGTGTGGTCGTGGTTTTCATGGAGGTTGCTTGCACCCCTTGTTTTGCGTGGCACTATCACAGCACAGGCTACATTGATGTTTTAAGCACCTTCTTGCTTCCCATTATTGAAGAACAATTCGGGGATGGTGATTGCATCTTTCAACACGATCGAACACCTGTTCATAATGCACGGCATGTGGCAGAGTGCTTACACGACAGTGAGATCCTTGTAATGGGCTAACCTGCACTGAGTCCTGACCTGAATCCTATAGAACACCTCTGGGATGTTTTGGAACGTCGACTTCGTGCCAGGGCTCACCGACCGACATCGATACTTCTACTCAGTGCAGCACTCCGTGAAGAATGGGCTACCATTCCCCAATAAACCTACCAGCACCTGATTGAACGTATGCCTGCGAGAGTGGAAGCTCTCATCAAGGCTAAAGGTGGGCCACGACCATACTGTATTCCAGTATTACCGATGGAGGGCGCCATGAACTTGTAAGTCATCTTCAGCCAAGTGTCCGGACACTTTTGATCACATAGTGTACATTCCCCAAGAAAAAGTTGAGGAAAAAAGTTGTATAAAACTGTTGTGTTGGCAGAGGAGCCAACACCGTGTTACTAGAGGAGTCCGAAATGCACGCGTTTTAGCTCACGCAGGCTGGCGTGAGGAGGGAAGAACTATACTGACGTGAGGTCTGGAACATGACAAGGAATTAGAATTCAGAAAGCGGACGTAATCAGTTTGATACTTAACTTTAATCCATTAATGATGAAGGTCGCTCTTGACGGTTCATGATTCACAATATTATCTGTTCAGAATACATTCAGCAACTGAATATGGCGCCTTGCTAGGTCGTAGCAAATGACGTAGCTGAAGGCTATGCTAAACTGTCGTCTCTGCAAATGAGAGCGTATGTAGACAGTGAACTATCGCTAGCAAAGTCGGCTGTACAACGGGGGCGAGTGCTAGGGAGTCTCTCTAGACTAGACCTGCCGTGTGGCGGCGCTCGGTCTGCAATCACTGATAGTGGCGACACGCGGGTCCGACGTATACTAACGGACCGCGGCCGATTTAAAGGCTACCACCTAGCAAGTGTGGTGTCTGGCGGTGACACCACAAAAAGAGTACCAGTACTGTCAGCTCTATGGGTGTTGTGTACGACTTTGTACCGAACGGCAAGAAGAGGTGGGCTATAGAGCGGAGTGGCGACGAACAAGTGAACACGCCAATCAGGAGATCTGCTTAACGTTTATTTCTCCAAGTGTACGAAGCTTCAATACAAATAACGCAGAAGTTGAGTCCAGCTGTCATTTTCAACAAGGCGGAGGCTTTCTGAACTAAGCACGACTGACGATGTCGGACCCGCGACCAGGCGGCGTTTGCGTAGCGTGACCTAGCGAAGAGGTTCCGAGTGCGAATGGGCTGTCTGCTGCTGCAAAACACTGGCGACATCTGCCAGGTGTGGGGGCAGTGTAAGCAGCTGCTTTGACCTCAGGGTTGAACTGAGTTGCCTATCTTTGCGAGCGTCTCTGACTGTGGAGACGCTCTGAGTGGCATCATCGATACCGCGGGAGTTTGGTTACACCCGCAGGAGATCGGGCCAACGTGTTGTCGGCCTGTGGTGGACCTGGCGGCCCTGCCCACGAGTCAGGCGACTGCCAGTTGTAGAACACTCTGGCGACGTGCCGGAAGCGGTCCCGCAGTAGCGGGACGCCTGCTTCCTCGTGAAGCAGCCTCGTTGGGCAGCGAGGTGGCTTGTGGAGGGCAAGGCGCGGCGCCCTGTTTTGGACGCGCTGGAGCGTCGCAATGTGCGTGTCGGCAGCGTTGCCCCACACCACGGCGGCGTACTCTGAAGTGCGCGTCATTTATGACGGCGGCCGCGTTTAGGTTCGTTCTGCGCATCTGACGTCACAAAACACAATCAGCCAATGAACAGAGAACGACGTTGCCAGAGCTCGACTGCAGTACAGATCACGGACGAGTGTCTAAGTTTTAGAAACGTTCAGTCATAAATAAAGTAATTGAACGAAAGCAATGTCTTGATAGCAGAATTTCTTTTCTAGAAAGTTTGCAAAAAGCATTCTTTATACTAATTGCTTCATATTCCATTAATTAATTAACCAAACAAGCAATAAGCCTCCTAATGCAGGCGATAGCAAGGAAAGGTGTTTGTATCATTCTCACTAACCGCTTTTTCGCAATAAAGAAGAGCGGTAATTGTTTATTTCCTATTGTACTTCGACGAAACGTGAGTAATTGATAGTCATACCAACAGTTTTTGTCGGTATTTTGCGTCCTAGTTTAAAGTCCTCCAGGAATTATGTTCAGTGACGAGCTGCGTTAGCGTAATGGTAAAAGTGTTTGGCTGCTAAGCGTAAGGTTCCGAGTTCAAGCCTTGTTCAGTGCTTGATATTTTCTTTATTTAAAAATAATATCGAAGTGTCTTACTTCATGAATTTTATTCGTTTGAATGTAATTTTTTGAAATTTCTAGTGGCAACTGAAATCAACCATACGGAAAGTATACGCTATGGACTTTTATGTCTGCAAACTCTTCAGAATTTCGTACAGTGTTTTACTACATTTAATGGTGTACAATAACTGCGTTGAACATTGAAACATAATTAAATCATTTATGGGGGGAGGGTATCAGTCAAGAAGATGTGTAAAAATCAAATTTTTGGGCCAAATAGTTTTTGTGAAATCGAATGATGGGTGTGTCAAAGCAGTCGGAACACCATGTGTCTGCACAGGCGAGCAGTGAAGTGATGACAAAATCGCGCACAGCGCGGAATGCAGGGAGCATGTCTCTGTAGCAGCGAATGGGTTAATGCGGCCGTGGTGGCTTTACTTCATAAACTGCGCGCTCCCCCCTAAACGTAAGTTTGCGGACTATACTATGGCGCTGCTTCTGTTGGCGCGTACAACTGGCAACGCAGCAATCTTCCGCGTCTGGGCGGGCATGCGCGAACCGCCAAGATAAAAGAATTGAACTATAGTATCGGCCGAACCAGGGCCAGGTACAGAGTGAGGCCGTGGCGTGGAGGGAGTGTGGAGGAAGGGTTGAGCAGTGGGTACAGCGCACGAAGGCGCCCCACTGCTCGCCCCCAGAAGTCACGGACGTGAGGCAGCCACGTCAGGTGCCGATCGAGCGCCACCCCGAGGTATCTGCCGGTCCGCAACCGTGGGATGGGCCTCCCGTGGTCGTGACCGGCTGTAGGTCCGGAGGCAGCCTCTTTCTGCTGAAGACGATGGCCTGGCTCTTTGCAACGTTAAATTTTAAGCGCCATTTCGTGGACCATGCACCCAGGGCGTCACATCCGAGCTGGAGGCGACGGCGCATCTCGGCCGCGTTCACGCTACGGGTGAGCAGCGCCGTGTCGTCAGCAGAAAGTGCTAACTCCACGCGTGCCACCCGCGGAGCGTCGGCTGTGTAGAGGGAGTACAGCAGGGGGCCGAGAACCGACCCTTCTGGACTCCCGCGCGAATCTCCCGATCGGTGGAGATGCCTCCCTCTGCTCGGACGTGGAATGTTCGTCCTGAGAGATACGAGCGCAGCAGGACCGCGTGTGACGTCGGTACCCCGTGTACAAAAAGTTTATACACGAGGCCGTCGTGCCACACGCAGTCGAAGTCCTCGGAGACGTCGAGAAGCACCGCCCCTAGGTACTCCCGCGTCTCCAGCGCTCGCATCGCCTGCTCCACTAGGCGCAACAGTTGCTGGCCGCTGCGGAACCCGAACTGTTCCTCAGGGATGAGCTGTTGGTCCGTGACGTGGGGTAGCAGCCGCCCCACGTACAGCCTCTCAAAAACTTTTGAGAGGGACGGGAGCAAGCTGATCGGCCGGTAATTCGCTGCCTGGCGGGGGTCCTTCCCGCTCTTGGGAATTCCAACCACTTCCGCGTGTTTCCACGCGAAAGGGAAGGTCCCAGAGCGGAGTATGCTATTGAAGATGTCCGGGGCAGGCAGTTGGTGACTGCGTCCGAGCCACCCGCCTTCTTGGGATTGAGGCGACGGAGCTGCAAATCGACTTCCTCCGCCGATATTTCTTCTATCTCGTCGTCGTCGGCCCGCGCAGCGTAAAAACCGGCAGGCCGTCCTCCACGAGGCGGACGTGGTCGACATCAACCACGCCCTCGGCGGGTTGGAAATTGTCTGCAAACGTGTCGGCGAGCACGCTGGCCTTTGCGTCGGGCTCGCAGACAACTTCTGCACCCACTCGGAGAGGCGGAACGCGCCGGTGTCGAAGAAGGAAGCGCTCGGCGGTCCGCCACACGCTGCCCTCCATCGTCGTGAGGGTGGCCGCAAGACCCGCCCAGTCCCGGTTTCTGTGCTCGTCAATGGCCGCCCGAATCTCGCGCCGCGCCCTGTTGACCTGTCTAACAACCCTACCACAACAAAGGACAAAATTTTAATAACGATTGTGGTGTTGCTCACGCTGCTAAATACTGCATTATCGGGCAACAACAGTCATATTATGTGGCAGGTGTCATTAGAGCACAGTTAATAGTCATTTCATGTAATAATGAAAAAACTAGGCACTGATCTTTTTGTTTTTCCCACGCTGGTCTCGTCGTAAAATCTAGGTGGTTTTGATTCCAAGCTCGGATGCATAGAGGCCTAGGTTTTATTCTGCTATATTCAAAAGTTTTCCAGATGCGCTTCACAAATCATTCTTGAAGATTACACTTTTGCAGGTCAATGGTGATGTAAAAAAAAGCAATCAGCACTCTGAATTTAAGTTACACTTCCTTTTAATTGCAATATCACGTAAACACAAAACATCACTTCAGAATACAAAACATACTTGAAAACATCTTCCTCACAGTCACTGTTAAAGTTCACATTTTATAAGCGGACTACAATACGCGTCTTTCCAACATGACGTCCAAGACTTGCCATTTTCAAGGTCCGCTCTAACAATTTAACAACTAACTAATAATGGCTTACGAGCCCAAAAATCAGAGTTGCAAGTACGTCAAAGATCGTAGTGACAAAAGAAAGAATACACATAAAAATAATGTCATTGCAATATAAACATATCGATGTATCACAAATGAAATCAAATCTGAATGTTGTCTCAGAAATATGTCAACTACTTTGCAGAAACACAGTAAAATGTTACTGGTATCGAGAGGTTCAGGTGAGAGGCCGTAATGGTTGCGTAATTCAAGTACCATTACAGCTGCCACTCCTGATTATTGTTTGTGATCGCCTCTAGGATGTGCGGCGGGAGTTGGCGCGACATCTCTCGCGGCCGTACTGGCCGCCTGGGAGTGGCCGCCGCTGCGGCTGCGACTGTGTGCCGCGTGGAAAAGGCCGGCGCCTCGTCGGCTCCTTCCACGTCAGAATCAGGCGCTCCCTCGAGGCGGTCTGAGACCTCTGCCCGGAAACGGGCCTCATCGATGCCGCGGAAGTTGCGGCGGGCAGCCGGCGAGGACGCGCCTCTGAAATCCGTGTCAAAGACGACTGGGAGGTGGTCAGGCGACAGGGCGCACCGGACGGTGGCAGATGTGAAGTGCCCGACACCTTTCAATACAGCGATGTCGAGCGCGTCGGGCTCTTCTCGGTGGGGACAGACAGTGTGCCCGTTAGGCCGCAGCACTATCGCGCCGTGCCGTTGCGTGGCTCGAAGATGGCGGCGGCCACTGGCGTCGGTGACGCGGGAGTTCCATTGCGTGTGTTTGGCGTTGAGGTCGCCCACAATGAAAATCTTCCCGCGCAACGCCAGTACAGCATCGAAGTCAGCCTCCTGGAGCAGTGCCCTCGGCGGCCTGCAGGCCGCAACGAAGGTGATGACCCCTGCCGTAGTGGTGACAGCCACCCCAGTGGCCTCCAGAGCGGCGAGGGGCGGAAGCTGCACTTCGTGGTGTTTCAGGGAAGCCCCGATGTAAACGGCCGTCCCTCCGCCACGGGTCAACCTAGTTGGCCACCTTGAGACGTATCCCGGGCTTCAGGAAGGTCTCGCACTCGAGGCAAATATCGATTCCCTGAATTCCACTTGCTGTGGGAACAAGCAGACGGTGAGGCCACGGATGTGGTGATTATCCCTGACGGGTTTGAGGAACGACGCCGACCTGGAGGGCCGCCGTGACCGCGGTGACGAGCACCGGGAGTTACTCGAGCAGCTGGCTCGACGACCGCAAAAGTGATCGGAGCTCAGCTGTTTCTGGTGCAGTGGAGGCGGCGGGGGCCGCTGGGGCGGCCTCCGCCACAGGGGCAGCTGTCTGGGGCCGCTTTGGAGGTGTCGACTGCCGTGGAGCGAAAGTTTTCGGCCGCAACTGCGCCGCTGCGCGAGCTGCTTGCCGCTGCCGCGGCGCAGCGTGCTGGCACGGTAACTCAGCGTGTTCGGTCAGAGGGTTAGCTGCCCTCTCTAATAAAAAAAACTGAGTTAATGGATCAACGACGAACTGAAACAGGTGTCTTGCGACATCAGCCCAGAGAAGATACAACGAACGAAAAGTTACAAAATGAGATTTTAAAAAAAAATACTGTCGGTGGCAGTCTGTTGCGCAGCGGCGAGGGTGGCACGCCCCGCGTGCCGGCGACGCCTGCGCGGGCGGGCAACCCGCGCGTCAGGCGCGGCCGCGGGGGTAGCCGCCCTCTCGGGCGAAGTCGTGGACGGCGCAGTCGGCTGCTGTGTCATTCCGACGGGTCGGTCAGAGCGCTGGGAGCGGGCAGGTAACCCGCTCTTTGTGACGGCAGCGAAGCTGGTGGAAGAGTGCACCTTACGAGAAGGGGCACCCTTGCGTCGCTGCTGGTTCCGGCCCCTCTCGAAAGCCGAACAGCCTCTATAACAGGCAACATGCGGTCCGCCGCAGTTGCAGCAAGTTGGCTTGTCCTCGTGGGCGAGGCCGCAAGATTTGCGCTCGTGCTGCCCCGCGCACTTGACGCAGCGGGGAGGTACGGAGCAGTATCTGGAGACGTGGTCCAGCCGCTGGCAGCAGAAACACTGAGCCCTTTCGCCTTTGGCCCGGAGTGGTTCGACCTCAACCTTGACGCGGCCGACCCGCTCCACCTGGAAAATATTCCGATTCTCCGGGTTGTCGACGAGGACCGCATGTCGCGGTGGGTACGGGGACACTTCTTCGAGCCCATGGACCTGACGCCGAAGCCCATATCCTCCAGTTCCTCACGGAGGTATTCCGCGCCAAACTTGAGGGGAAGGTGGCTGAATAACACCTTCAGAAGTCTGAGCGGCTCGGAGGGGTGGGTGTAGCAATGGAGGCCGTCCTTGCACTGACCGGTACTCCTCGTGTGTCGCGACCGTGACCTTGTAGAGGTCACGGCCGGCATTCTTGATAGTAGTGGACGTGGCGACCCTGTCGAGATTCTGTTGGAAGTCCTTATACACGCCGTCCCATTGGACGACGATAGGCGGCGGGGGCGGCGACTTCTTCTGGGGCGGCACCGGAGGCGCCTCGCCGTCCTCCATGTCGTCGACGTTTGCCCCTGCAAACGTGCTAGTTGTCGGCAGCGGCTGCGGCGGCCGCAGTACGGCAGCCCTGGCGGTGTGCCGCCGAGGTGGGGCGACAAAGCCGTCCTCATCGGGCTGCCGGGAGACAGCAGTGGGCCGCTGCGGCCTCTTCGAAGGTCGCGCCTCGGCAGCTCTCTGGGAAGAGCCCGCCGCAGTCCTCCCAGCGGGAGGCTCTGGGCGCCTTCTTCCGCGGCCTCGCGGAGTCGGAGGTCGAGGAGTGAGTGTCCGAATCGTCACGAGTCACAGCCCGGCGCTTCGTGGGCGCTCGGGCTTCGTCAGAGTCGGTGTCGCGACGCTCTGCCGCGGCAATGTTCGCGTCCTGGAGGTCAATGGCCTCCATCTCGGTGGCCTCTCGAGCCGTCTTTGTGCCCGTCCAGACCGCAGGGATGCCCCCAGCGCAGGACGGCGCGTCGACTAGCGAAGCAACGTGTTCTTCTCGTGTCTTCGGGGCCAGTGGGGCAACCGGGGGAACATCGACCTCTCGGGTGGTCGAGTCCAGCGGCGCAACTCCCTTCGAGGCCGCCGTCGCCGGGACCGCAAAATCTTGCAGTGCGGCCGGCGAGGCTCTGGGTGGCGCACCCAACTCTTGCTGCCCCGAGCTCGGTAGTGCAGCAGCCTTCCGGATATTGCAGGAGATCAGTATGGTCGCCTCGTCGTCTTCTCGACCGGGATAAGAGCCCCCGTGAGCGAGCTTGTTCATAATAATGAACGCTCGGTCACATGAGCGCCAGTCATCAGTGGAAGAGTAAACCTGGTCGTAGTGCAAGACATCCTGTGAATCCAAAACTCCCTTGTATACAGGGTGTTACAAAAAGGTACGGCCAAACTTTCACGAAACATTCCTCACACACAAAGAAAGAAAATATGTTATGTGGACATGTGTCCGGAAACGCTTACTTTCCGTGTTAGAGCTCATTGTATTACTTCTCTTCAAATCTCATTAATCATGGAATGGAAACACACAGCAACAGAACGTACCAGCGTGACTTCACAGACTTTGTTACAGGAAATGTTTAAAATGTCCTCCGTTAGCGAGGATACATGCATCCACCTTCCGTCGCATGGAATCCCTGATGCACTGATGCAGCCCTGGAGAATGGCGTATTGTATCACAGCCGTCCACAATACGAGCACGAAGAGTCTCTACATTTGGTACCGGGGTTGCGTAGACAAGAGCTTTCAAATGCCCCCATAAATGAAAGTCAAGAGGGTTGAGGCCAGGAGAGCGTGCAGGCCATGGAATTGGTCCGCCTCTACCAATCCATCGGTCACCGAATCTGTTGTTGAGAAGCGTACGAAGACTTCGACTGAAATGTGCAGGCGCTCCATCGTGCATGAAACACATGTTGTGTCGTACTTCTAAAGGCACATGTTCTAGCGGCACAGGTAGAGTATCCCGTATGAAATAATGATAACGTGCTCCATTGAGAGTAGGTGGACGAAACTAAAATGAGCTCTAACATGGAAACTAAGCGTTTCCGGACACATGTCCACATAACATCTTTTGTTTATTTGTGTGTGAGGAATGTTTCGTGAAAGTTTGGCCGTACCTTTTTGTAACACCCTGTATAACAACCCCAACACAATACTAGACAGAAGGCGATGCAGAAATGCAAATACTTCTACACCACCGCGGTACCGAAGATACCTCCCTGAAGAGCTGCAGCGACCGGGTCGTAGTCAGTAGTCGGAAGCTGGTTCGTCGTAAGTGGGGGGCTGGATGGGGCCGCCGACGGGATCAGCTCAGTCGCCTGAGCCGACCCGGCCGGACGATGATCCGCCACACCCTTCGCATGAAGACTCTCCTCTCGCAACGACATGTCGAACAGCTCTGCGCGAATGGTCGCCGGCCTTCTTGTACTGCGGCAGCGGAGGGCGCCACTGCAGGCGTGGCTCAGCGGGCGCGCACCACTGGCTCCTGTGATGTGGTATCCGTGCGTGATAGCGAGAATGGACGTTAACGAAAGTAGACAAGATTAAGTTGCTAAAAGGAGCAACCAGCTACAGACAGTCGGGCAGAATACGGGGAAGACTGCAGTGGTGGTTAAAAAGTATTAACGAAGAGGTGAAGGATAAGATAAGTAAATACAGAGCCTATGCCACAAGAATTAGAAGCAAATAGTAATGTATTGTCGAACATTAGGAAAATGACCTTAATCCGTAACATACCGAGTCTCAGTCGTCAACGTTACTTACCAAGCTGTGGTCTTCCGAGGACCGCATGTTTTTTCCTAATTTCTCAACAAAGTAAGATAGATGGTTCAAATGGCTCTGAGCACTATGGGACTCAACTGCTGTGGTCATCAGTCCCATAGAACTTAGAACTACTTAAACCTAACTAACCTAAGGACATCACACACATCCATGCCCGAAGCAGGATTCGAACCTGCGACCGTAGCAGCAGCGCGGCTCCGGACTGGAGCGCCTAGAACCGCACGGCCACCGCGGCCGGCTAAAGTAAGATAGAAGGTTACTCAGATTAGATTCTTTGTATGTATGAAAATACGTTTATATTAATCAAGCATTGTTGACATTTCACTTTATCGTCGAACCTGATAAACTGAAGAATAGGCACAAATCGATTCTGTGCCATGGCAACAGTGAAAACCGCACAACGAACATTTTCGTCTGTTGTCCAGATTTCACAGATTTATGCCTTTAGGAAGCGACGAGAGCCAGCAATTAGTAGCACGCCAAAAAAAGCTCAATTTGAAAGAAACTAAATCTGTCCAAATTCTCGTTCTGTCCACAGTAGCATTTGCAGTGCAGTCCTGAACAACGTGTGACCCTTCGGCATTGCTGAATGTGCATGTAGTATCTACCATTTGTTCATTGGAGAACATGTTGAAAACTTCAGGTGTTACGGGTACAAGGTCACTTATACACATTGGCCCAGCAGATCCTTTGACAATGCTATTTTGACGACAGCCAGTCACCGGCGTAAAGTCAAGCGCCGGCACTCCGGTCAGGAACCTTAGAGCAGAGATGGCTGTGAAGAAGACGTCAGCCAATAATACGCCGACTCACCCCTATCTAGGACGACAACGAGACAGTCGCGGCGCAGTTCACCGACTTCGACAGCGGCATCAAAAATAGGCACTTGTATAGCAGCGACTTAAGAACTGTATTACTTCTCTTGTATTACGGATTATACATGGGAGATTGCTTGTGTTGCATGTCGCCGTTAGCTTGCGACACATCTGTGTAAATTTCTCAAAGTTAAGTATTGTCATTTATTTTCTGTAAATAAAATTCATTAATACGATTTGCTCGAATTGTTGTCTGACGATCCCAAAGCAGGTTTCCTAGGCATGCCATAGCGACGAGTAGGCAGGACACAACAGGGGACACGGAACTTGTTTATTTTCGTCCTGACATTGCAGTAATCTCTCTACTTTATCGGAACCATCCTCAGAATGTGCTCTCACTTAAGTTTCTTCCACTTTTAACGCATCTTGTTTATGAATAAAGGTTTCGTAACGTTCGCTCAAGGCGTCTTCCGGGTCACTGAGATCACATTCATTGAGCATCTGAAGAATGTCATGACTTGAGATGTGCTTGCGACTCATTTTGGATAATTTATGGCGTTCACATTATGAAAAAAATTTTATCAAAATATGTAACTTAACATACCAGGGGGGTCCAGCCGGGACCGCAAGTGTGTTTTTCTTTATTTTTTACTTTTTTTAACGGACGCATCATAAATGTGTTCAGTGAAGTATATCTTTAACAGGTGCAGAACACATATAAAAATCAAGAATAGTTTGGTTCTTACAGTTGCAGCAGTGTCACCAAAATTCACTCTCTGGGAAAGCTAGACAATACTGCTTCTTATGTTAAGGATTGTAGGTCAAGGAAGAATTACAGAGACCAGAAACGCAGTTCACTGTTGCAGTAGAGGCATATTAGTAAATGACGTAACAGGCAAAAGGCTAACCCAGGGGAAGAAAGAAGATATTTTCAAACAGGCTGCATCATATGCTTCGCGCTATCTTGGGTATTTAATTGTAAGGAGTCTGTTTTATGTTCGAGCTCCTTAACCACAACACGCATGTTGCTTCGCGCTTCCGGGCCGTTGCGCAGCGACCTCCGCAGCTTTGTGCCCTAGTGCTGCGAGGCGGGTATCGATTGGGTAGAAGCAGAAGACGGATCGCTTTGCTGATACAACGGATGTTACCCACCGAGTTCCGATGGCAGTCGCTGCAGTCTGCTTACAGTAGGCTGAATCGATGTCGATAGAACCATTCACTGGGTATTTCACAGGTCAAGCACGTAAGAGACGAAAAATGAAATGTAAGTATTCAGCGTTCATCTTGACGGAGCAGAATTTCATAGCAGCAAACAAAGCGTTGTTGGTGTATTCTATTGTAGGCATAAGTTGGCGGGTGTGTTACCCGTCCCTGCGGCAGAAGTTTCCATATATCTGTACGGCGATTGCTCTCGATTCTCTAGTTCAAATGCTTGTTCTTCAGAGGGATGAAGAAAAGTCGCTCCTTTGATTAGTTTACGCTGATTCCCCGTGTGAGTAGCCACCGTTGAGACATTGGTTTTTCGTGTGTGGGGAATACCGGAATGTCTTTTTCAAAAGGAAACTATCCGTTTCCTTCCCCAAACCGGGCTTCTGACTGGTCTCTAATGACCTCGTGGTCGACACTACCATACAACTTTTAAAAAAGAGAAAAAAACGTTTTAACCAACATTGATGCATGAAATGAAACTGGATTATGAAGCGGGGTTTTGATAGAGAGAGGAGAGTGAGGATTTCGCCAAGTCAGCCGCTGTGTTCCTTTTCGATTGAATTTCTTGGTGCCACAACAGCACTGAGCGCAATGCATTAGGCGGACTGTTTCCGTTATCGTCTGTTGCTCACTCGCTGTTTCCGTCTGAAGTGTTTTGCTGTAGTTCTTCCTAGATTTTCTAGTGCTTTGTGCCTTTTGCGCTATGCGACTATTCAGACTGTCGACCTAGGATTCTTTTTGTGTTGATATTGTAAACGCGTCCGCTGCTAAAGGACGTCATATTATCTCTTAGTCCGAGGTTCAGTCCCCGTCCGTCGTAATATTGTCTTGAGACTTGTCGCTTATTTCACCGCTGACAGTGACTTCTAAATGTGGAGACTGCCAAGTTGCACCGTGGGTACGTAGTCAACGTTAAACCTTACGTCCCCCTACAATTGTCCGCATAAGCCAGTGCGAAGGGCGCAACAAAGCGACGGCATACGGTATCACCTCGTAAAGGAGCACGCGCAGTGAAGCACTGCTGTTTCCAAACCAGCCTTCTCGTTGAGGGTCTCGCCTTCGTAGGCGAGGCAGCTACGCACGTTTTTGAGATGGCGCTCGATTCTAAAGTAGTCTGTTCGAATCCCAGTCGTGGAAGAAATTTTCACCGCTTGTATTGGGTCAGCAAGTGGAGGAGACGTGGTGGTGTAAATTTCCCGATCACCAGATTTTGCGCCAATGTCCTGCATTACTCTGCAAACCTGCCTGTAGTTTCTCATGAAGTGGGTGCGCGGTTCATTGATGACACAGTGATCCGCCCGTCGGCCTTATGAGCTAATCCCAGCGGCCCCCTCGGTGGTGTTGGGAAGAATAGGTCGAGTGCTTACAGCGGATTTCACCCTGTTCCTTCTCTCACCGTCACCGTACAACATAACGATAACTCATGAGTTACAGTAGGTTACATTCAACGTATACGCTTCTGACACAATTCGCCTTGAAAAGTGAGGCCATTTTGCACGCAATTGGCCTTTAAAAGTGAGACCATTCTGCGCGGAAGAAGAAAATACTTAAGTCTGATTATGATGCTGAACCAAAGCCTAGTGGCATCCCACTGAACTGTGCACTGTTAAAGGGTGTCAAATTAAACGTCTTGCCGGCCGCGGTGGTCTAGCGTTTCTATGCGCTCAGTCCGGAACCGCGCGACTGCTACGGTCGCAGGTTCGAATCCTGCCTCGGGCATGGATGTGTGTGATGTCTTTAGGTTAGTTAGGTTTAAGTAGTTCTAAGTTCTAGGGGACTGATGACCACAGATGTTAAGTCCCATAGTGCTCAGAGCCATTTGAACCATTTTAAACGTCTTTCAACCGTCAATTTTCGACCTTATTTTATTGCGCAACAAGTTTCAGTTTTACTACGCCATCTTTAGACCCCTGACCGGCGTGTAGGAACAATCTACCTCGCACAAGATTAAAATAGGGGCCAGCGATACTGGTACTAGTAGATACTTGTTGCAGTGACCACTTCAACCATCATCTGTCGACTCACTGCAACAAATCTCTACTAGTACCAGTATCGCTGGCCCCTATTTTAATCTTGTGCGAGGTAGATTGTTCCTACACGCCGGTCAGGGGTCTAAAGATGGCGTAGTAAAACGCTGAAACTGGTTGCCCAATAAAATAAGGTTGAAAATTGACGGCTGAGTCCCGCAACCATTGCTAAAAAGATGGACATACAGAGACTGCGCCGTGTTAAGGTCGAAGCTGCAGTAATGCCCGTGTCCGAACTCCGCGACTTAGCAAATAGCTAACTTCAGTGGGTCGTGCGCATGACAGGTGTTTTCATTGACGTATTCTGACACATACAGCTCCATCTATTAATCAAATCTCACACTATTTTTTTCTTCTGCCGTACGTTTTCCCCTTCTCCGATAATATTCCGTCGCAGTTTGACGTAATTCTGACCAGTGGTTTTGTTGCTACAGCGTTTTGAAAGTTTAACTTTATTTATAATCACCCTGTATAAAGACCACCGCTGTTTAGCATACTAATTACAAGATTACCTCCTGTTCAGCTGTGTACGCATGCGCAGCATTCAATGACCACTGGTCATCCGATTGCTAGCAGCTATCCGTAGACAAAATAGGCGCCACACTGTATTACCCCTGCAGCAGAATTACGGGCCCCTGCGTCTACTACCATTTGCCGAAAACCTCGTTTCGGTACCATTAACTATTCACGAAATAAAAGCGCTGTGAGTTTTACGAGGTCACTCCAAAAGAAATGCACACTATTTTTTAAAAAAATCCATCTTTTATTCTACATGTTTGAAAGTTTTACGGTGTGTAGATACATCCTTTAGGAACAATATTTTCCTTATTTCATTGTAAAAATACAGCAACCAGCCACTTTTTAATGCGTTTTATTTATGCCAATATGCATTTCGGGTTTGCACCCATCTTCAGCTGTCAAATTACATGGATGGGTGCAGGGTGCAAACCCGAAATGCATATTGGCATAAATAAAACGCATTAAAAAGTGGCTGGTTGCTGTATTTTTACAATGAAATATCATTATCCACGGCCACGGAGCTCAACAGTCCAAATATAATGGACAAATTGTTATTAATATTTTCGTTTCTCCACATAATTTCCACCCCTCTCAACTGCCTTACGCCATCTTGGATCCAGCGCCTGCATACCCGCACGGTAAAATTCTGGACCAACCTGTTGGAGCCACTGTTTGGCAGCGTGCACAAGGGAGTCATCATCTTCAAACCTTGTTCCACGAAGAGTGTCTTTCAGTTTCCTAAAGAGATGATAGTCACATGGAGCCAGGTCAGGGCTGTAAGGCGGGTGTTTCGGTGTTGTCCATCCGAGTTTTGTGTCCGCTTCCATGGTTTGTTGTATGACATGTGGCCGTGCATTGTCTTGCAACAGCAAAACATCCTGCTTTTGCCGATGTGTTCGAACACGACTCAGTCGAGCTTGAAGTTTCTTCAGTGTCGTCACATATGCATCACAATTTATGATGTTTCCACTTGGCATGATGTCCACAAGCAAGAGTCGTTCCTAATCGAAAAACACCGTAGCCATAAATTTTCCAGCAGAAGGTGTGGTTTTGAGTTTTTTTTCTTCGGTGAATTTGCATGATGCCACTCCATCGATTGCCTCTTCGTTCTGGTCAAAAATGGTGGAGCCATGTTTCATCACCTGTCACAGTTCTTCCAAGAAATTCATCTCCACCATTCTCGTACTGTTCCAAAAGTTCGCTGCATACCGTTTTCCTTGTTTCTTTGTGAGCCACTGTCAACATCCTGGGAACCCACCTGGCACAAACCTTTTTTAACGCCAACACTTTCAGTATACCTTCCCCTATCCCAACGTAGCGTGACAATTCGTTCAATGTGACGCGTCTGTCAGCAGTCACCAATTCTCTGCACATTGTCTGGTGTGTGTGCAGTAAGAAGCTAGCCGCTGCGAGGACAATCCTCAATATTGCCGTGCCAGCTTTCATCAGGTAACCTGCATGCCCACTGACTAACTGTACTGCGATCGACAGCAGCATCTCCATATACCTTTTTCAACCTCTTGTGGATGTTTCCCACTGTCTCGTTTTGACAGTACAGGGATTCTATGGCAGCACGTTGCTTCTGACGAACGTCAAGTGTAGCAGCCATCTTGAAGACATGTTGTGACGACGCCACTCACGGGAATAGGTTGAACTAAGTTTGAAAACAAGCGGGAGGGATGTACCGGGTGATCAAAAAGGCAATTTAAATTTGAATGCTTAATAAACCATGGAATAATGTAGATAGAGAGGTAAAAATTGACACGCTTGCTTGGAATGGCATGATGTTTTATTTGAGCAAAAAAAAAAAAAAAAACCACCCCATATTGCTAGACGCGTGAAAGATCTCTTGCGCGCGTCGTTTGGTGATGCTTGGCCTCCCAGGTCCCCAGACCTCAGTCCGTGCGATTATTGGCTTTGGGGTCACCTGAAGTCGCAACTGTATCGTGATCGACCGACATATCTAGGGATGCTGAAAGACAACATCCGACGCCAATGCCTCACCATAACTCCGGACATGCTTTACAGTGCTGTTCACAACATTATTCCTCGATTACAGCTATTATTGAGGAATGATGGTGGACATATTGAGCATTTCCTGTAAAGAACATCATTTTTGCTTTGTCTTACTTTGTTATGCCAATTATTGCTATTCTGATCAGATGAAGCGCCATCTGTCGGCCATTTTTTGAACGTTTGTATTTTTTTGGTTCTAATAAAACCCCATGTCATTCCAAGCATGTGTGTCAATTTGTACCTCTCTATCTACATTATTCCGTGATTTATCCAGTTTTCAAATTTATACTGACTTTTTGATCACCCGGTATCTACACACTGTAAAACTTTCACACATGCAGTACGAAAACTGTATTTTCACAAAAATAGTGTGCATTTCTTTTGGAGTGACCCTCGTAGATGATTTCCTCCCCTCGTACGTGCAGTGAGAGGTGACTGGGCCGCCCCCGCAGCGTGGGCGGGGTGCTCCTCGCCGCGCACAGCCCACACCTCCGCCGCGCAAAGTAGTTCGCCACCACCGCCGCCGCCGGAGGCGCCCAGGCGCCAAAGCCGGCCCCCACCGCATTCTCCGCACGCGTCGCGTTATTTGCGCGAAATTTGAGCTCCGCGCCGCGCCGTGGCGCGCCTTCCGGCAAGTTTGCGCCGAAAAGAACCGGCGCGTTCTTGCACCGCGCCGCGCCACGCCACTCGGCGACATCCGAAAGTGGATGGCAAGTTTCTGGGGAGCGCGCTCGAGGAGAGGCACAAGTTGAGAGTAATTAAGACGTGCTCGTGACGCAACGCTTGCAAATAGCCGCGTCGCTGGCGACAAAGCGAGCAACTGCTGGTGGCTGGGCTGCGGCGTGGTGTGGTGTGGTGTGGTGTGGTGTGTGGGGCCAGCGAGGCAGCAGAGGTGGAGAGGTGGAGAGGCGGAGAGGCGCCTGTGCGAGGCGAGCAGCGAGCAGCGGCAGCCGCACAGCCAGGACCACGACTGGAGGGCTGCGCCGGTACCGATATCGCCGGATATGTCGTCAGATATTTGCAGTACCGACAGCTTTGCGGAAAGGGCTTGCGCCGATGTGGATATCCCAGAGTATATCTATACCCGTGAAAATAGTTACACTACTGGCCATTAAAATTGCTACACCACGTAGATGACGTGCTACAGACGCGAAATTTAAACGACAGGTAGAAGATGCTGTGACATGCAAATGATTACCTTTTCAGAGGATTCACACAAGATTGGCGCTGGTGGCGACACCTACAACGTGCTGACACGAGAAAAGTTTCCAACCGATTTCTCATACACAAACAGCAGTTGACCGGCGTTGTCTGGTGAAACGTTATTGTGACGCCTCCTGTAAGGAGGAGATATGCGTACCATCACGTTTCCGACTTTTATAAAGGTCGGATTGTAGCCTATCGCCATTGCGGATTATCGTATCGCGACATTGCTGCTCGCGTTGGTCGAGATCCAATGACTGTTAGCAGAATATGGAATCGGTGAGTTCAGGACGGTAATACGCAACGCCGTGCTGGATCCCAACGGCCTCGTATTAGTAGCAGTAGAGATGACAGGCATCTTATCCGCATGGCTGTAACGGATCGTGCAGCCACGTCTCGATCCCTGAGTCAACAGATGCGGACGTTTGCAAGACAACCATCTGCACGAACAGTTCGACGACGTTTGCGTGAGCATGGACTATCAGCGCGGAGAAAATGGCTGCGGTTACCTTTGACGCTGCATCACAGACAGGAGCGCCTGCGATGGTGTACTCAACGACGAACCTGGGCGCACGAATGGCAAAACGTAATTTTTTCGAATGAATCCAGGTTCTGTCGCATCCGTGTTTGGCGACATCGCGGTGAACGCACATTGGAAGCTTGCATTCGTCATCGCCATACTGGCGTATCACCCGGCGTGGTGGTATGGGGTGCCATTGGTTACTCGTCTCTGTCACCTCTTGTTCGCATTGACGGCACTTTGAAGAGTGGACGTTACATGTCAGATGTGTTACGACCTGTGGCTCTACCCTTCATTCGATCCCTGCGAAACCGTACATTTCAGCAGGATAATACACGACCGCATGTTGCAAGGCCTGTACCGGCCTTTCTGGATACAGGAAATGTTCGACTGCTACCCTGGCCAGCACATTCTCCAGATCTTTCACCAATTGGAAACGTCTGGTCAATGGTGGCAGAGCAACTAGCTCGTCACAATACGCCAGTCACTACTCATGATGAACTGTGGTATCGTGTTGAAGCTGCATGGGCAGCTGTACCTGTACACGCCATTCAAGCTCTGTTTGACTCAATGCCCAGGCGTATCAAGGCCGTTATTACGGCCAGAGGTGGCTGTTCTGGGTACTGATTTCTCAGGATCTATGCACCCAAATTGCGTGAAAATGTAATCACATGTCAGTTCTAGTATAATATATTTGTCCAATGAATACCCGTTTATCATCCGCATTTCTTCTTGGTGTACCAATTTTAGTGGCCAGTAGTGTATTTTCTGGGCAAAAGTTGAAGGGTAGCATCAATATTTACATCCATTGTGTGAGGGTTCAAATCGCTCTGAGCACTATGGGACTTAACTTCTGAGGCCATCAATCCCCTAGAACTTAGAACTACTTAAACCTAGCTAACCTAAGGACGTCACACACATCCATGCCCGAGGCAGGATTCGAACCTGCGACCGTAGCGGTCCCGCAGCTCCAGACTGTAGCGCATTGTGTGATGGGTTTTGTTTTGTTTGTTTAAAGTTGTTGTGATGTTGTGTACATTCGGCCGGGATGTCCGAGCTGTTCTAGGCGCTACAGTCTGGCTGGAACCGCGCGACCGATACGGTCGCAGGTTGGAATCCTGCCTCGGGCATGGATGTGTGCGATGCCCTTAGGTTAGTTAGGTATAAGTAGTTCTAAGTTCTAGGGGACTCATGACCTCAGAAGTTAAGTCCCATAGTGCTCAGAGCCATTTGAACCATTTTTTGGTGGTGTGTACGTGTTATTGTAAAACGTATGAAAATGTTGCAGCAAGAATAACGGTATTATTTAAAAGAGGGAGACCGCCTACACTACGCTTGTCCGTCCTCTTTAAGAATACTTCTGCGCGGTGTGGGATCCTTACCAGATAGGACTGACGGAGTACATCGAAAAAGTTCAAAGAAAGGCAGCACGTTTTGTATTATCGCGAAATATGGGAGAGAGTGTCACAGAAATGATACAGGATTTGGGCTGGAGATCATTAAGAGAAAGGCGTTTTTCTTTGCGACGGAATCATCTCATGTTGCATGGGTGTACTTATCTCCAAATCTTTGCTGAACACGGTACACTTATTGGTCAACGTCATTATGACGCCTTACTCCTTCGCATGTTAGTCTTTTGTGGGCCGCACTCGGCTGTGACTTGGACAACAGTTGACGACCATATCTAACAGCGCATGTAGAGCAGCTCTCGGAATGAGAGAGCATTTAGCAAATGGACTGGCTTGACTTTTCCTCCAACTTAAATCCCATCGACCACATGTGGGATGCGTTGGGGGACTTGCTGCAGCACATCCGCATCCACCAACGACCATCCACTGTTGTCAACTGCGCTGATGGAGTGGAACGTCCCACCACAAGAACTCCTTACCAATAATGTGGCCAGTATTGGAATACGTTGCACAGCATGCACTGCCATCCATGGTGGCACACCCTATTATCAATCGTGTCCAGGGCACCATCATACATCGTGGCCACCTCAGTGTAGTTGTTGTCTTTCAATTAAAATGTAATTTTTATATGTCGCATCATGCAGTTCTTCCAGTTACCTTCTGTACTATACTGCAACAGTTCTTTCAATGTATGGTCCAAGTTTGATGGATCCATGTTAGTTCGCAGTGACACATCATGTGAAAGTTACTTTCATCCTTAGGCTTTGCGCATTAGTCTAGGCTTCCCCCCAGGGGGCTCACCAGCCCTTAGTCAGTAGGTGCTAGGCTGCCATGTGGCCCCAGCCTTTGCAACACTACTTCCTTTTTCTGTGCTGCAGAACTACACTTCGACTATCTCTTACTTCCTCTGACTTTCCATTGGATGGTGCTTTTGGTGCAGACCCTGCCTGAATATGGTTCAAGGTTTTGGTCTTGATTTCCATTTTCACTCCGGGTGTTATCTTCCCCTTCCATTAACGATTATGTCATTCTCATTATTGGTTTTGGCCTGCTATCTTTTCCAAATTTTACAGACGTGTGTATCGTGCAGGGAAGGTCGCCCACTGTCATGTATGCTCCGTCTGTGTGCCCTTGTACCCTGGCACCCTTCCTTTCTTTTGTCGTAGTATGTCCAAAACCCAGCACAGTAGCCATCCCGTTGTGGGGGGGGGGGGGGGTCATCAAGTACCTGTACGGTGGTAGGCCCTTGACCACACAGGGATTGCACTATTGGTGCCTGCATTGCACATTCTCCGTGTATGCCATGGAATATGTGCCCATCATGTGTTTGTATCTGAAGCGACTTAAACTTTCCTGCTGGTGGTCACATGGCCATAGCAGTATCTTCGAATGGGGAGACCTCGTGTGATGCAATGAAGTATGTTCCCAACGCATTCCATTTCCTGGCCGTGCCATGGGAGGAATGCAGGACGAGATGACAAGAAGAAAAGTCCGCCTCCACAAGACTAGGTCTGTACCACGACCAACAGGGACCCTTTCTGGCCAGAAAGTCTTTATTTTTCGTCGAACACATTGAAGACAAACATGGGGAAGATGAAGCCATCTCTAACATGAAGAGCAGTTCCCTCTTGATCTAAAAGTCATCTCCAGCCCATTCACAGGTGCTACTCTGTTTTGAAAAGGTGGGTGACGTTCCTATGACTGTCACTTCCCACAAGAGTCTCAGTTGGTCCATGGAGTAATCTTCCACTGTGATCTTCTTTTGCAATCTGACAATGGGCTTCAGGCAATCTTAAAGCAATGGGGTGTGGAGTTCATCTGTAATGTCTGTAGTGGATCAAGGAGAGTTGCTACTTGCTACTGGGGCCCTTATCTTGGCTTTTGAGGGTGATACATTGCCTTGGAAGGTCGAGGTGATGGTCGATTGATGTGACATCAAACCCTATGTTCTTCCTCCTATGAGATGCTTCAGAGGTATGAAATTCAGACATAATGTCTTCCCACTGCACCACTACCCCTGTCTGCAGGGATTGTGGATGTCCATTGCACACGATTGTTCCTTCTGCTCCTACACCCGTCTGTGTAAACTGCAGCGAGCTCCACTCTGTGTGCTCACCAGCTTGCTTCATTCTTAAGTGTGAGAACAAAAATGACCCAATCTTACACTACAGCCACAATATCGTCTCCTTCTCTGTCGATGGTGCTTTCGTCTGTTGCGCCTCTTACAGTGGGCCTCGGACTCCCCCCCCCCCCCCAGGCAATTGGTGGCCCTTTTGGTGCTTCCATTGCATCCACTTCAGGAGCATTCACTCGCCATCTGCTGGGGACACCAGACTCCATTCCCCAGGCAGAGGCGCCCCAGACATCAAAACTTTTCTAGCACAGTTCAGTCTTTGCCTCTTGAACTCTGATGCCCCCACACACTTCAGTGTGGCACACAGAACTTATTCGGCCATTGATCTCTCCTTTTACAGGCCAGGTTTTGTGCCATCTATCGGCTGGAGAGTCCACGATGAGCTGTGTGATGGTGACCACTTCCTGATCTTCCTGCCCCTCCCTCAATGTTGCTCCCCTGGACGGCTGCCCAGATGGGATCTCCATAATGTTGACTGGGATGGTTTCACTTCTGCTGTCATCCTTAGATCCCCATCACAAGGCAATATCGATGCAGCTGTTCAGCATACAACGGTAGCCATCCGTTTGGCAGCGAACCAAGACATCTGATGGAACCTAGAGATCACTTGGGCGATTAGAGATCGTAGGCGGGTTCTTCAATACCACAAGCACACTTCACTGGAGCACCTCATTGGCTTTAAACAGCTCCATACTCATGTCTGATACCTCAAAAAGCGATGAAAGCAGGAATCCTGGGAACAGTACATTTCTACCATTGAATCGCGTACCTGTCCATTACAGGTACGGGCAAAGATCAGACACCTCTACAGCTTCCAGTCCCATGCTGGTATACCAAGTATTTCCTTCGATGATGCCGTTTATGCTGATATGCTGATCCAGTCAATGGCGCCACACAATTTGCCGAGCATTAAGTTCGCAATTCTGTGTCTGAGAACTGCCACCCTGCCTTGTGGCTCATAAAACGGAGGGAGCAGCGAATGTGCTTATCTGTTACTACATGCTGCTTGAAGCCACATAATGTTACATTCAGAGAATTGGAAGCCTCCAGTGCCTTGCCCATTGCCTTGACACAGCCCCATGGCCGTACTGCATCGACAATCAAATGCTGAAACATCGCTCAACGGATTGTCAGTGTCACATCCTTGCCCTCTTTAATTGGAGCTGGAACAAAGGTTAGTTCCCATCCCAGTGACGAGAAGGCGCGATAGTTCCGGTACTGAAACTGGATAAGAACCCCATAGAGATGGAAAGTTATCACCCAATCAGTCTTACCGACATTCTCTAAGTTGCTTGGACCCATGGTGAGAAAGAAGCGGCTGTGTTGGCTCCTCAAGTCCCGGGGCCTTTTTGCTGCATCTCAAGGCAGTTTTCGCAAAGGCTGCTCCACTGCTGATAATTTGGTTTAGCTGGAGTCCATCATTTGCATATCGTCAGCACCTCATCGCTGTCTTTTTCTATGTGCAGAAGATTTATGACATGACATGGAACTATAGACCTATATCTCTAACGTCGATCAGTTGTAGAATTTTGGAACGCGTATTGTGTTCGAGTATAATGACTTTTCTGGAGACAAGAAATCTACTCTGTAGGAATCAGCATGGGTTTCGAAAAAGACGGTCATGTGAAACCCAGCTCGCGCTATTCGTCCACGAGACTCAGAGGGCCATAGACACGGGTTCACAGGTAGATGCCGTGTTTCTTGACTTCCGCAAGGCGTTCGATACAGTTCCCCACAGTCGTTTAATGAACAAAGTAAGAGCATATGGACTATCAGACCAATTGTGTGATTGGATGGAGAAGTTCCTAGATAACAGGACGCAGCATGTCATTCTCGATGGAGAGAAGTCTTCCGAAGTAAGAGTGATTTCAGGTGTGCCGCAGGGGAGTGTCATAGAACCGTTGCTATTCACAATATACATAAATGACCTTGTGGATGACATCGGAAGTTCACTGAGGCTTTTTGCGGATGAAGCTGTGGTGTATCGAGAGGTTGTAACAATGGAAAATTGTACTGAAATGCAGGAGGATCTGCAGCGAATTGACGCATGGTGCAGGGAATGGCAATTGAATCTCAATGTAGACAAGTGTAATGTGCTGCGAATACACAGAAAGATAGATCCTTTATCATTTAGCTACAAAATAGCAGGTCAGCAACTGGAAGCAGTTAATACCATAAATTATCTGGGAGTACGCATTAGGAGTGATTTAAAATGGAATGATCATATAATGTTGATCGTCGGTAAAGCAGATGCCAGACTGAGATTCATTGGAAGAATCCTAAGGAAATGCAATCCGAAAACAAAGGAAGTAGGTTACAGTACGCTTGTTCGCCCACTGCTTGAATACTGCTCAGCAGTGTGGGATCCGTACCAGATAGGGTTGATAGAAGATATAGAGAAGATCCAACGGAGAGCAGCGCGCTTCGTTACAGGATCATTTAGTAATCGCGAAAGCGTTACGGAGATGATAGATAAACTCCAGTGGAAGACTCTGCAGGAGAGACGCTCAGTAGCTCAGTACGGGCTTTTGTCAAAGTTTCGAGAACATACCTTCACCGAAGAGTCAAGCAGTATATTGCTCCGTCCTACGTATATCTCGCGAAGAGACCATGAGGATAAAATCAGAGAGATTAGAGCCCACACAGAGGCATACCGACAATCCTTCTTTCCACGAACAATATGAGACTGGAATAGAAGGGACAACCGATAGAGGTACTCAAGGTACCCTCCGCCACACACCGTCAGGTGGCTTGCGGAGTATGGATGTAGATGTAGATGTAGAATCCCCACATCCATACTACATTATATGAGTGGGGTCTCCTTGGTCCACTCTCGATTTTTGTCAAGAACTTCTTGTTGCACGGTACATTCTGGGTTTAAAAGGGTGCTTCACCCAGTGCAAGACAATGGGGTTCCACAAGGCGGTGTGTACTGAGTGCCCCCCTCTTTCTAGAGGCCATCAGTGGGCTAGCAGTAGTTCTGAAGTCTTCGATATCACCCTCCTTATATGCCGAAGATTTTTGCTTTTATTATTGCTCCTAGTATGAGCGTCGCTGCGCATCGCCATACAGAAGGCGAGATTATGGTCTCTCACCCATGGTTTTTGGTTTTTCGTCACCAAGAGTTGTCATGCACTTTTGTCGCCATGGTACTGCCCATCCACATGCAGAGCTTTACCTAGGTGATCAACTACTTGTAGTTGAGATGCAGTGTTTTTTGGGACAGGTCTTCATTTCCCAGCTGACATGGCTTCCCCACCTCCGCCAGCTTAAGCGAAAGTGTTGGAAACAACTCAACACATTTCACTGCGTCAGTAACACTAGCTGGCGTGGAGACCGCTCTACATAGCCCTATTTCTGTCCTATCTTGATTATGGGGGTCTTGCAGATGCTTCAGCGTCACCCTCAGCAGTGCAGATACTGGACCCCATTCATCATTGTGGGCTCCAACTTGCGACAGGAGGCTTCTGAACTAGCCCGGTGAACAGCCTCACACCTGAGGCTGCAGTCCATTACCTTTGAGGTACCTACAACAGCTGGTGAGTTACGCTATATGCATTCGTAACTTCCCTGAACATCCCAACTACCATGTCCTTTTCCCTGGAAGGGTGCTCCACATCTCACAACAGTGACCCAGAACTGGGTTTACAATTGCTGCACGCCTACAGTGTCTCTGTTCGGATCTGAACTTCCTTCATTGTCACTTCTGTCCAGGAGACATCGCATCTGCGCCCACAGCATAGGCCCCAACCTCAGATTTGTCCAAAAGATTCCGTTGACCCCACGATTTTTCGCCACCTATTCTTGGCTCTCCGTGAGACGTATCCAGGTTCAGAAGTGGTATTCACCAATTGCTGAACAGTCGACTGATGAACAGGCTTTGCACACACACACACACAAACACACACACACACACACACACACATCCACGGTGCAGTAAACTCCACTCTCTGCCAGATGGCTGCAGTGTCTTCACTGCTGAATTGATGGCCATTAAACTAGCCTACTGACAGCTGCATCCTAATCTGTATTGACTCCCTTAGCAGCCTTAGGGCTAGAGACCAGTGCTACTCTTCCCACCCACTATTGATGGCTAACCAGGATCTTGTCTCTGAATTCCATCAAGCAGGACAGCTAGTCGTTTTCGTTTGGACCCTTGGTCATGTTGAGATTTCGGGAAATGAGCGAGTTGGCCTGTGTGGGCACCAGAATGCCAATTCTGGAAATGGGGGTCCCAGAACTGGACCTTAGATCGTTTATACACCATAGTTTGCTGGCAGTTTGGAACTCAGAATGGTCTTCCCTGATCTCCTGAAATAAACAGAGGACAATTTAGGAGACCACGACCATGTGGCAGTCTTCCCTGCGTGCTTTTCGCATGTAATCCATTGTTCTGTGTCGATTCTCCATTGGTCACACTTGACTGACCAACGGCCACATTTTCCTACGAGAGGACACCCCTCACGACTGATGCCGAGGCCAAGTGAAGGTGGCCCGCCTACTCATAGATTGCCCTAATGTGGCTGCTTTGAGGTGGCATTGTAATCTTCGTGACACGCTACCTCTGGTGCTAGCAGATGACACCATAGCGGCTGGTCTGCTGTTAACGTTTTGCCTGCAAAGGTGGTTTATATTCATCTCTGTAAGGTATGGCTGTTTGTCCTCATTCACCACCTGAGGGGTTGGTGGGCCACACCTCTCCTGACCACCCCACCCCCACCCCCACCCCACCCCCCGCCAAGAGGTCCCTTGGCGGCCCTTGCTTGGTGGCCCATCCTAGCCTCCATCCTTCCACATTTTTGTTCTCTTTATTCTTTTTCATTCCTCTGTTTTAATGTCTTGACTGACCTTTTAACAACTTGTCTATGATGTCTTTTTACTGGGCTCTTATCTCTGTTTTTTTATTGTGTTTGTTACACTTAGGATTTCAAGAATTTGCCTTTCGCCTCCTTCCTTTGACGATTACTCCTGGTTTGCCACTTATTGGATGAAGGGACTGATGACCTTGCAGTTTAATACGTTTCATTCCAGACCAATCTATCAATCTATTCTTCATTTCAGACCACTGATAATGTTTCAAAAAAATGGCTCTGAGCACTATGCGGCTTAACTTCTGAGGTCATCAGTCACCTAGAACTTAGAACTAATGAAACCTAACTAACCTAAGGACATCGCACACATCCGTGCCCGAGGCAGGATTCGAACCTGCGACCGGAGCGGTTGCTCGGTTCCAGACTGCAGTGCCTAGAACCGCACGGCCACTCCGGCCGGCGATAATGTTTCACGTGTATAAAACGAAACACGATTGGTGACAAAGTACGCACGGTCTTGTAGTTGCACAAACGGATTTAAAATACCTTTAATAATTGTAAAGCAATGATGGACAATATGGCCAGACAAACAAAGAGCAGTTAGCGGAACGAATGTGAGCGTATATGGCTCTTGTCAGCCGCCTTGTGTGCTCACAAACGTCTTACTTATTTTACCAGTGCTGATAACTCCTGTGTTGTAAAATTTTTTTTGTTTATTTATAGACACAATCACATTGTTATGACACAGTCATAACCGGTTTCAGCCATACAATGACCATCTTCAAATTCTAAAGGCGGCATACGCAACATGCGTTGTCAGACTATCTAGTTTGACAATGCATGAACCTGTGTTTAGTATACGCCGCCTTTAGAATTTGAAGATGGTCATTGTATGGCCGAAACCGGTTGTGACTAGTCATAACAATGTGATTGCATGTATAAATAAACAAAAAATTTTTACAAAATAATCAATCATTCACGCCATTGACAAAACATTTTTTCCAAACTCCTGTGTTCTCAGCATTTTAATCACTTGAAAATGACTCAACAGTCGAAACTGAAATAGTGGAAATTTTGACAAATAGTGAAGTCGATGGTAAATATGATGTCGTGTGGTTCTGTTAGTCACGAATTGTAGGAGTCACGTGTCATCTGTGTGAAGACATCACTACGATCGTATCTACGTTAACATTCTGCGGTGTGGTGCTGAGTCGAATGCTTTTCGGAAATCGAGGAAGACGGACTCTTGTCTGTTCACATTCCGTGCCTTTGACGAGATGTCGTTTTCGAATAAAAGAGGCGTGTTTCGGACGGCTGTGCAGTTGGCCCACCAAATAATGGAGGCGACAGGTCTGATCATACCACTATTGCTTTCGAAGATAGGACAGGAGATAAGATTATTACCTGAAATGTCTCTCCTAGTCAGAGTAAACCCAAACAGAGTACAGGTACAGATTATTTTGTCGCTGACATTTCATATCTGAAATATTGTTTGTTATGACGACGAAGATCTGTAATAATGAATTATACAGGGTGATTCAAAAAGAATACCACAACTTTAGGAATTTAAAACTCTGCAACGACAAAAGGCAGAGCTAAGCACTATCTGTCGGCGAATTAAGGGAGCTATAAAGTTTCATTTAGTTGTACATTTGTTCGCTCGAGGCGCTGTTGACTAGGCGTCAGCGTCAGTTGATGCTAAGATGGCGACCGCTCAACAGAAAGCTTTTTGTGTTATTGAGTACGGCAGAAGTGAATCGACGACGGTTGTTCAGCGTGCATTTCGAACGAAGTATGGTGTTAAACCTCCTGATAGGTGGTGTACTAAATGTTGGTATAAACAGTTTACAGAGAATGGGTGTTTGTGCAAAGGGAAAAGTTCTGGACGGCCGAGAATGAGTGATGAAAATGTAGCACGCATCCAGCAAGCATTTGTTCGCAGCCCAGGAAAATCGACTCGCAGAGCTAGCAGAGAGCTGCGAACTCCACAATCAACTGTATGGAGAGTCCTACGAAAAAGGTTAGTTATGAAACCTTATCGTCTGAAATTGGTTCAAGCACTGTCTGCAGCTGATAAGATTAAAAGAATCGATTTCTGTGATTTTATCCTTGCTCAAATGGAAACAGATGAATCTTTCGTTTCAAAGATTGTGCTTAGTGATGAAGCAACTTTCCACACTAACGGGAAAGTCAACCGTCACAATGTCTGTATATGGGGCACTGAGAATCCGCGGGAAACAACTCAGTATGAACGTGACTCGCCTAAGGTGAACGTTTTCTGTGCCATTTCAGCCAATAAAGTTTTTGGTCCCTTTTTCTACGAAGGTGCTACTGTAACTGGACTACAGTATCTGGAGATGTTAGAGAATTGGCTGTTCGCTCAGCTCGAACAAGAAGCACAACAATTCATATTTCAGCAGGATGGAGCGGCACCACATTGGCACTTATCTGTCCGTAACTACCTGAACGTCAACTACCCGAGGCGATGGATCGGCCGCCAGGCAGCCCGTGACAGAGCACTTCATCACTGGCCTCCAAGAAGCCCTGATCTTTCCCCCTGCGATTTTTTCTTATGGGGGTATGTTAAGGATATGGTGTTTCGGCCACCTCTCCCAGCCAGCATTGATGATTTGAAACGAGAAATAACAGCAGCTATCCAAACTGTTACGCCTGATATGCTACAGAGAGTGTGGAACGAGTTGGAGTATCGGGTTGATATTGCTCGTGTGTCTGGAGGGGGCCATATTGAACATCTCTGAACTTGTTTTTGAGTGAAAAAAAAACCTTTTTAAATACTCTTTGTAATGATATATAACAGAAGGTTATATTATGTTTCTTTCATTAAATACACATTTTTAAAGTTGTGGTATTCTTTTTGAATCACCCTGTACTTCTAGAGGAGTTGCAGCAATGAAATCTGCCCTGATTATGCTCGGCAGCAGAAGTACAGGGTTTGGACAAAAATATGGAAACGCCGCGGCAAGTGCATGCAGACGTTAGCCAGGCGTGCAGGTGGCGCTGTTGTGTTTGACGACGAGCGGCACCTGCGCCACGCCCTCAAGGTGTTGTCATCAGAAGAGAGTTGCGCAGAGTCGGAGCTAGGTGGAGTCGGATGTGCGCACTTCGCTGGTACTTCCGTATCCAACGTATCCGAAGTGTTTGGTGCTTTAACAGGTGCAAGTCAAAGGTCTATACCGCCTACAGGGAGAGCGGTAAAACATCATCCGCTAAGTCGGAACACGGACGAAAGTATGTTTTGAGAGATCGTGACGGCTCATTGCAGAGGATTGTGACGAAAGATACAGAGGACGACTCCTGCGGAAGTCATTGCAGAACGTCGTTCCCGCGACCCATGTCGGCACAAAAACAACACGAAGGGAGCTCCAAAACCTGGAAAATGCAGACCGAGCTGTAATTCCAAAATCGCACTAATCGCGCATCAGTGATGCGAATGTGCATAAGAAATGTTGTAATGTGCGTGAATTCTTAAAGGACGAAACTGCTGAAGTCATCGGTCCCTAGCCGGCCGCGGTGGCAGAGCGGTTCTAGGCGCTTCAGTCCGGAACCGCGCAACTGCTACGGTCGCAGGTTCGAATCCTGCCTCGGGCATGGATATGTATGATGTCCTTAGGTTAGTTAAGTTTAAGTAGTTCTAAGTTCTATGGGACTGATGACCTAAGATGTTATGTCCCATAGTTCTCAGAGCCATTTGAACCATCATCGGTCCCTAGTCTACTAAGGACACCCATGTCCGAGGGAGGACTCGAACCTTCGACGGGAGCTGGCGCACAATTGTGCGCATAAGAGGAAAACATGGTACCTAAGTCATAAAAACTGGAGATTGGAGCAATGGAAGAAACTCATTTGCTCGGACGAGTCCTTTGTTTCACAGTGTTTCAATCGTCTGGCCGAGTATACGTACCCAATAGTAAAAAATGGTGGGGGGTTCGGTGATTATGTGAGCAGGCATTCCAGGTATTCCATGGGCCCCATGGTTACTCTGCAAGTGCACGTAACTGCGAACGGTTATGTGATCTGTTTGACTGATCAGGCGCGTCCCATGGAGTGGTCTTTGCTCTCCAGTGGTGACGCAAAACTGCAGAAGCAAAGTTCACACAGCTCGCATCGTGCAGAATTGGTTTTGTGAACACGAGGATGAATTTTCGCACCTCCCCTGGCCGTCAGTAACCACATTTCAGTGTTACTGACCCTTCGGGCTGGGGAGAGCTATCCACTCTACCACCGTTACCGGACCTTGTCATTATTTTGGAGGTATACGATTGCCTCGAAAACCATACAGGCACTGTATTTATCCATTCCGAGACGACTGAAAGCTGTTTTGAATGCCGACAGTTTTCCTAAATCGTATTAGGCATGTTGTACTTTGGTGCTTCCTTATTTTTGTCTACCGTCTGGATGATCCACGACAAACAATTCAAGTGAAACAGTAGAGAGCAACTGAAAACTCAGTCTGTGTACCTTTAAATAAGGGACGGACAATTCGCTGTAGGTGTTCCGATATTGTCGCCTGCGTAACATGCACCTCAGAATTGCTTCTCTGACAACATTGCTCTGATTTAAGGAGCTCGAATAAGAAAATAGCTGCGCGCAAAAGCAACAAAATGGAAAATCAAGTAGATGGTGCTGCGATAGAGGAAAGGCGTATTCACGGCAGTAACCTGTCATAAAGAATTCCGAACGCGCAGTCGGAATGGTCGGAAGTGCTTTTAGTAGCGCGTGGAAATATAAAACTGGTTTTTGAGATTGGGCGCACTCGTGTTTAAATACGAATGTTACTGTCATTTTACGACGCCTGCTTTCGTATTCCCGTTCTCTCGTGCTCGCTATGCTTACGGCGCGACTTCTCTGTGTACACTTTCAGAGGAAGGAGTAGAGATGTGCCAAGCCGTGCTCATAATCCCACACTTGTGTGCACACGTGATGCTAAGCCAGCAGTGTAATTTCTTCGCTGTCACTGGCGAGTCCAGCATTTCGCGTTCGTACTGCGGAGACGGGCTAGGGAACGCTAAGCGAGTGAGAATTACTTGTGTTCCACGCGAATCTGTCAGCACGCTTTTTTCTTGTGTTCACAGGCCTGGTGCGGCGGTAGGCCTTTCTCGAGCCGTGCGCTGCCGGATGCCGGATGAGACGCGTGACGCCTGCTTCTGCGGATAGAGTCAGCACAGGTAAGGCCGCAGCCTTCAGCAGTGGACGGACGCCATGTATCACGTCTCTTAGTGATAAATGTCCTACATGGTGCAGCTACTGTTAGATCGTCTGTTAATTCAGTGCTCCGAAATCGCAGTACTGCAGCATATACCGGATGTTTCAATATCGGGGTTTTAATGCCTCGGAGTCATCATCACCTTCAACTCACAATTATAAATAATACATCACAACAAACAGCAACTCAGACAGTTTTACTTGTTTTGTAAATAAAACCGCCTTCTCTTACTGCAACTTAATTTATTTTTTCCCAGACGCGTTTCGCCTTTTTCTTGCTCTAAGGCACCAGCATTGCAATAGTTTAGGTTTCCTTTCATATGGTCTTGAGGTCGCGCTACCTCTTTATTTCCGAAACATAAGCACAATTTTGTATTACGAACTTTTTCACACTGTCCACCATGTTTCTCCTTTTTTCTGCTATCGTTTTTCGTTGTTAAAAGCACAGTGTTCGAACAAATAGCTGTATTTAGTGGCAAAAGATCAATAGTACACCACAAAAAAGAAAGAGAAACATGTTGAAGAGTGTGAAAAAGTTCTTAATACAGAATTGTGCTTATGTTTCGAAAATGAAGTGGTAGGGCCACCTCCAGCCCAGATGAGAGGAAACGCAGATCACAGCAAACTATCCCACTGAAGATGCCTCAGAGTAAGAAAAAGGCGAAACGCGTCTGGGAAAAATAAATTAAGTTGCAGCAAGAAAAGGCTTTTTTATTTACAAAACGAGTATTTCTTTGCTTGCTGCGGAGGATGGCCACACAAACAAACTTGTCAGACAATTTTGTTTGTATACCTGTGCGCAGCTAGACGCACTGGTTCGTATGTCTTCCGTTAGAAAGCGCTGGCAGAAAACATGACGACTAGTGAATGAAAAGCTTTTGGTGTTCTACAGTTTGCAAGAACTAAATCTGTTGTCACAGTGCACCGTGCGTTCCGTATTAAGTTCCATTGTTATCGTCCAAGTGATGGTAACATCTGTAGGTGGTATCGGCACTTCTCCATGGCGTATAGAATCAGTTGTGCGACTGGATTCGTCATTACGTGTCAGAAAGATCACAGATCCTAGCAATTGACGGAAAGCCAACGAGTAAAACAGAAGTAATATCTGGCGTTCCCCAACGAAGTATTAAAGGCGCTCTTCTTTATCTGATCTACATAAACGACGGAGCCGGCCGCGGTGGTCTAGCGGTTCAGGCGCTCAGTCCGGAACCGCGGGACTGCTACGGTCGCAGGTTCGAATCCTGCCTCGGGCATGGATGTGTGTGATGTCCTTAGGTTAGTTAGGTTTAAGTAGTTCTAAGTTCTAGGGGACTGATGACCACAGATGTTAAGTCCCATAGTGCTCAGAGCCATTTTGAACCATTTTAAACGACGGAAGAGGCAATCCGAGCAGCCCTCTTAAGTTGTTTGCAGATCATGCTGTCATTTGTGAAGTCATCACATGACCAAAACTAATCGCAAAACGATTTAGATAATATATCCGTATGGCGAGGAAAGTGGCACTTGGACAGTACATAATGAATGACAAAAGGAATCCGCTAAATTTAGGTTACACGAAAATCACAAAAATCTGAAGCCTGTAAATTCAACTAAATACATAGTGTTTAAAATTGGTAAGATCCTAAATTTCAACGTACACATAGATAATGTTGTGGGGAAAGCATACCAAAGACTGCGATTCATTGGCAGAACATTTAGAAAATGGAACAGTTCTACTAAAGAGACTGCCTACACTACTGGGGTATTTGCTGTGAGGTATCGGATTCGCATCAGAGAGGTTTGACGAACGACATCGAAACATTTCAGAGGAGGGCAGCTAGCTTTGAATTATAGCGGAGCAGGGGAGAGTGTGAGTGCCGCGGATCTGATGGGGTGGCAGTCGCTAGAACCAAGACGTTTTAGGTCGCCGCGTGATATTCTCGCGAAATTTCAATCACCAGCTTTCCCCTGCGCGTACAAAAATATTTTGTTGGCGCCCACCGACCTAGCCAGGAGTGATCATCGTAATAAAATAAGAGAAATCAGAGCTCGCACGGAAAGATGTAGGTGTGCTCATTTCCCCCGCAGCGCTGTTGAAGAGTGGAACGGTGGAGAAATAACTTAAAGGTAGTTGGATGAACCCGCTACCAGGCACTTAATCACGCCACTGGCCATTAAAATATTATACTAGAACTGGCGTATAATTACATTTTCTCGCAATTTGGGTGCATAGATCCTGAGAAATCAGTACGCAGAACAATCACCTCTAGCCGCAATAACGGCCTTGATACGCCTGGGCATTGAGTCAAACAGAGCTTGGATGGCGTGTACATATACAGCTGCCCATGCAGCTTCAACACGATACCACAGTTCATCAAGAGTAGTGACTGGCGTATTGTGACGAGCCAGTTGCTCCGCTACCATTGACCAGACGTTTTCAATTGGTGAGAGATCTGGAGAATGAGCTGGCCAGGGTAGCAGTCGAACATTTTCTGTATCGAGAAAGGCCCGTACAGGACCTGCAACATGCGGTCGTGCATTATCCTGCTGAAAAGTAGGGTTTCGCAGGGACCGAATGAAGGGTAGAGCCACGGGTCGTAACACATCTCAAATGTAACGTCCACTATTCAGACTGCCGTCAATACGAACGAGAGGTGACCGAGACGTGTAACCATCACGCCGGGTGATACGCCAGTATGGCGATGACGAATACACGCTTCCAATGTGCGTTCACCGCGAAGTCGCCAAACACGGATGCGACCATCATGATGCTGTAAACAGAACCTGGATTCATCCGAAAAAATGACCTTTCGCCATTCGTGCACCCAGGTTCGTCGTTGAGTACACTATCGCACGGGCTCCTGTCTGTGATACAGCGTCAAGGGTAACCGCAGCCGTGGTCTCCAAGCTAATAGTCCATACTGCTGCAAACGTCGTCGACCTGTTTGTGCAGATGGTTGTTGTCCTGCAAACGTCCCCATCTGTTGACTCAGGGATCGAGACGTGGCTGCACGATCCGTTACAGCCATGCGGATAAGATGCCTGTCATCTCGACTGCTAGTGATACGAGGCCGTTGGGATCCTGCACGGCGTTCCGTATTACCCTCCTGAACGCACTGATTCCATATTCTGCTAACAGCCATTGGATCTCGACCAACGCGAGCAGCAATGTCGCGATACGATAAACCGCAATCGCGATAGGCTACAATCCGACCTTTATCAAAGTCGGAAACGTGATGGTACGCATTTCTCCTCCTTACACGAGGCATCAAAACAACATTTCACCAGGCAACGCCGGTCAACTGCTGTTTGTGCATGAGAAATCGGTTGGAAACTTTCTTCATGTCAGCACGTTGTAGGTGTCGCCACCGGCGCCAACCTTGTGTGAATGCTCTGAAAAGCTAATCATTTGCATATCACAGCATCTTCTTCTTGTCGGTTAAATTTCGCGTCTGTAGCACGTCATCTTCGTGGTGTAGCAATTTTAATGGCCAGCAGTGTATGAACTGCAGAGTATCGTGTAGGTGTATCAGCCGCAGACGACATCGGCTGTCTGTTTGAAGGGAAGAGTGCGGGACAGCGAGAGTGACCGAAGGACGTGTCGATCGAGTGAGGAAAGTCTCTCACGCTTAGCCACAGCAAATGAGTCCGGAAGGCAAGTCCTGAAGCAGCATTTCCAGTGACACCTGTGCAGAGGCTCTCAAGGAGACGCTTACGAGGACGTCCTTGACGTTTCAGACTGTTACGAGCTCTTAAGCCTTCAACCGAAATGTTGCTGCATGACGATGAAGATTTTCTGGATCGTGTCGTCTTCAGTGATGCAGCGACATTTCACCAAAGTGGAAATATCTTCACACATAATTTGCGTCTCTGGGGGTCATCAAATCCCCACGAGATGGTGCAGATGCAATTAGACTCCACTGAACTGATTTCGCTCTTTCCTCAACTGGAAGAATCTGAGCGACAGAACTTTACTGGCAGCAAGATGATGCGCCGCCTCACTGCCATAACCCAGTACACGATCGGTTAAACTGCGTTGTACCCGACCACTGGATTCGCCGCAAAGGACCGGATGAACGATCTTGTTTCCCTTGGCCTTCACGTTCATCCAATGCGATACCATGCGATATTTACCTCTGGGGGTTCCTAAAGGCCCTTGCGTTTGTGCCTCCGCTATCAGCTGATGTGCCCGACGTAAGAAACAGGATAAAGCAGTTGTTGCAACAATTACTCCAGGTACCACTGATCCATGTTTAGGAAGAACTCGCCTATCGACTCAGTGTGAGACATGTGAGGAATGGTGCTCACATTCAGTATTTATCATAAGAAACTATTTCAGTTGTTCATTCATTTGATGTATTGTTTATATTTGTAAGTTGAATGTAATAAATGCTACAAAGCATTCAATTCCCGAAAATTTTTTGGAGACACCCGGTATGTAATGTTCTCAGTTGCATTAATTTTGAATGCTTAATTAACTTCCCTCCCCTCTCAGGAACAACAGACTTTGCCAAAATGGCAGCGCCAATCGTGACAAAAGTATTCAACCTCGTATGCAACATACATGACACACGCGAAATACCCTCATACTTCAAGAGAAATGTAATAATTTCTTAGCCAAAAAAGGTAGGTGCTAACATATGAAAATGCTATTGAACAATCAGTTTCATAACTCACAGTTGCAAAATACTCATACAAATTATTTACAGAAGAATAGCATAACTTACAGTAGCCGACCTCGACAAGCATCAGTTCGGATTCTGCAAAAATTTAGGAATTCGCGAAGAGATACTGACATTACAACTTACTTTAGAAGATAAGTTGCTCGCAGACCTACGTTTGTAGCATTTATAGATTCAAGAATGCTTTTGGTGTACTTTGAGAAACTCGCAAGGTGGCAGGGATAAATCACAGGAACGGAAATGTACAACTTGAGAGTACAAGGACATTAAAAGGAAGCAGCAGTTGAGACAGTGAAACACGGACCTAGCTTATCCCCAATACTATTAGGTTTGCACACTGAGTAGGGTGTGAGTGGTACCGAGGAGAAAATTGGGAATGGAGTTAAAGTTCAGGGAGAAAAAATAAAAACTTTTACGTTCGCCAATACCTTTGTGATTCTATCAGAGACGCCAAAAGAGTTGGAAGAGCAAGCAGTTGAACGGAATGTGCAGTGTCTTGAAAGGAGAATACAAAGTGAACATCAACAACAGCAAAACAATGTAACGCAATGTAGTCAAATTAAATCAGGCGATGCCGAAGGAATTAGGTTAGGAAATGAGAGAGTAGAAGTTGATAGTAGTAGCTGTTTCGTCAGCAAAATAACTGACTGCGTCCGAAGCAGAGAGCACATAAAGTGCAGATTTGCATTAACAAGAAAGGCATATATGGAAAAGAGAAATTTGTTCAAAGCGAATATAAATTGAATGTTAAGAGATTTTTTTTAAATATTTGTTTCGAGTGTAGCGTAGTAACGAGGTGAGGCGTGGACTTCAAACAGATGAGACAAGAAAAGAAGTTTAGAAATGTGATGCTATTGAAGCTTGTTGAAGATCAAATGGGTATGTCGGATAACTGATGAACGGGTACTGAATAGATTTAGGGAGAAAAGTAATTTATAACCACAGCTAATTAAAAGGCGGTATCGGTTGATGGGATTCATCCTGAGGCTTAAATGAATAATCGATTTGGTAATCGATGTAAATGTGAGGGGCGAAAACTTGTACAGGGAGGCCAAGAGATGAATACAGTAAGCAGGTTTTCGAATGGGTGTCGACTGCAGTTGTTAATCGGAGATGAAGGGACTTGCACAGGATAGGGTAGCGCGGAGAGCTGCACCAGTCCAGTCTTCATAACAGCTACTCAGAGTAACAGTGACGCTGATATAAAAGAACGATGACCTCCTTTTAAGACTTACCGTTTATCAAAATATTCTACTTTAAAATTTATATACGTTTACATGCATTCGAAGCAGTATTGGAGACATTCCTTTTCCACTTTGTTGTCGGTATCCCAAGTACACAGTTTTCGGAGTGTTCTCAACTTTTTTAGGTGATGATAATCGCTGTTCACACTTGTTTTTGTTTGTCTTAAGGTAACGTAAAGAAGTCGTTAGGCAATGGATGAGGTGAATCCGCACAATCAGGCAGTAATTCTATCTTTCTCTTCCGGAAATAATAAAAATGTTCAAGTGTGTGTGAAATCTTATGGGACTTAACTGCTAAGGCCATCAGTCCCTAAGCTTACACACTACTTGACCTAAATTATCCTAAGGACAAACACACACACCCATGCCCGAGGGAGGACTCGAACCTCCGCCGGGACCAGCCGCACAGTCCATGACTGCAGCGCCCCAGACCGCTCGGCTAATCCCTCGCCGCCGGAAATAATCAACTTATGATGCTGTGTTGTGGGGACAACTGACATTGTCGTGATGAAGACTTTCATGACGTTTAGTTCGTTCTCAGGACTTCAGCGAATACAAGTGGCAAAGAAATTCTAGCATATCACTGAGTATTAGTTTTCCTTCGATTCTCAAAAGCAGGGGGGGGGGGGGGGGGGGAGACACAACTAGAGAGGATGTTTTTAGAACTGTTCCGCTTTTGCCATTTTCGGTTCGTCGTGGAGCAGCCAGAATGATGATTGATCCTTGATCCTTGGTTTCCGGCTCCCACGAATACATCAAAGTTTCGCCCTCCTATTATCATGTAGTGTATAGATTTTGCGGATAGTCTATCGATTTTATGTGAGAATTTCCTTACACCAATTAAGACGACCCTGTTTTTCAGGTTCGTTGGTTATGCATTGGGTACCACATCTTTTTCGCAGCTAAATGTTAGTGCTAAATCAAATGTATTGCATTCCTCGATATCCCGTATGATACGTGTGTCTCAGAAACAAACTTCCCGATCCTTATCAGTAATATTCTCCACGGGGCATCGATTTGGGAAAGAAAAAAATCGTTTTTTCAAAAACTTAAAACGGCAGCACTCGTTACATATAAGTTGTAGTTTACTCATCTTGAAACAACTGAGACAACCAGCGTAGAAAATAAAGTGGAGACCCCGTGAGTTATGCGTGTGAGTCGCATCTACATATAGTAGTTGGTTTTGGATCTGGAACACAGTGAATCGGGGAACGAAGAGCAGGGACACGACGGACTTTCTGTGGACAGCGATAACGTGTAAGACATCCTGCGCCGATTTGAAATGAAGCCAGCAGACTGCACGGGTCATCCGAAGCGCCGTATTAGAAGTGGTACCTGGTGACACGGACACCGGAAGTCGCTCCTATAAATACGAGCGCGTGCGGCCGCGGCGACAGCGACAGCTGCGTGGGGGCGGGCGGCGGCGGCGACACGTGTGCAGCGCGGAAATCCACGTGGCCAGGCGGAGCGCGCCCTACACGGCCAGCCTGCCCGAGGTAGCCCAGTACCCCACCCTTCAGCGCTGTCCGTCTCCACACTATCGCTCAGTCTGAGACGGTAGCACTTCGGCCTTGACATCGTATTACCTGTCTGAAACTGCCCGGTTAATCGAGAAAGCCCGCAATCAAAACCCCATGGGTCTTCTCAGTATTGCTGAAAATACACGAGTTGCACAAAAATATGGAAACACCACCAGTAATGCGTGCTTGAACGTACAGTAAACGCAGGTGCTAGCGAAGTCCGCCCTTCGCGCTGTTGTATCTTGCCACGAACGACACCTTATGAAACATCCCCTTTGAAAAATATATGAATTACAGTACTGGTAAACCTATAACGTTATTTGATTTTCTAACAACTGAGCAGAACTGAACGTACTCAGACATTTCTCTCTTTACTTATTCTGATCAACTCTAAACTGACACACAATATTTTTAGCGCAACGCAGTGTGACTTACAATAATCCCTACAAAAGAATGGCCCTGACTAACAATAACCTATACGTTTCATGAATGACTTACCTCACAAAAATCTTCGTTACTCGAACTACTGCAATACAGCGAGCGCCAATACTGCCAGCTAAGTAAAAGGCACTAACTACTGATAGGCATAGTTAGCAAATGGAAGATTTTGATAGAGAACAAACAATGTATTTACCTTAATAAGTCATCATATATACGTATATATCAGTTCGTGATAGTATTACAAATTTACTCTTCCCGATGGACCCACGACCAGATCGTCGGCTCTCAAAATTCTGCCATCTCTCTCCCACATCCAGCACTGCTGGCGGCTCACCTCCAAATGCGCAACGCTACGCGCTGTTCACATCCAACTGCCCAACACTACAATAGCAAATATTCAAACAATGCGAACCAGCCACGGACTTCACACAGCACAGTCAGTGATTTTCCATAAACAGCCTACTTAGAGACTGTACAGTGAGTGCCCTCACTAAGTTGTAAGGGACAGCGGCGGTCAGAACAGTGCTCTCCGCAGTTGCGTGTGAATTTTATGTCGGAGCTAACGTGCGCAAATTGTTAGTTATGTGTGGTGGTAACCATGGTGGCCGAAATGTCTGCTGTTCAACAGTCACCATATCGAAGATGCCGCGTACAGGGAAAGCGGAAGGTCATCCGCTACGTCACAACGCCGACGAACGAGGCCCACGAGAAAGACAGGCCGCGGCGCGTACGTCACGAAGATAGGCCTGAACTCGCTCTCTCGCTCAGCTAAGCAGACAAAAAGCGTTTCTAAACCTTTAACTCGCAGCTGGGCGTGTACGTACTACAGAGAATTCCATCTTCTACTGTAATCTGCTATTATGAAGTCTTACTGATTAACAGTACTACAATAAAATTTAATTTAAGATCCATATAAATGGTATAACGACTTGTTTATAGCATTTAGGCTCTTCAGCATAAACACAAGTGGTGTCTTACGCAACTGATAATCATTTTGGCATGATTTTAATTATTTTGTACCCCAGTACAGCCGTAAGAAATTATAAGTAGGCCTGTCGACTTCCGATAATTGTAGGACTAGTAACAGTAAGACTCCATAATAACCGATCGCAGTAGAAGATGAAATTATCGTTTGTACGTACACTCCTAGTTACGAGTTAAGCGGGGTAGAAACGTAGTTTGTCTGCTCAGTCGACCGGGCGCCGCGGCCTGTCTTTCTCGTGGGCCTAGGCCGACGAATTTGTGTATCGAGTGATCGTCCGCCCCCGTAGCTGAGTGGTCAGCGCTACAGAATGTCAGTCCTGTGGGCCTGGGTTCGATTCCTAGGGACTGGGTGTTGTCCTAATCATCGTCATTTCATCCCCATCGACGCGCAAGTCGCTGAAGTGGCGCGTCAAATCGAAAGACTTGCACCCGGCGAACGGTCTACCCGACGGGAGGCCCTAGTCATACGACGTTTTTATCGAGTGATCGGACAGACAGTCATTACAGAAGATTTTGACGAAAAATAAGGGGACGACAGCTGCAAAAGTCACTGCAGAAGTGAATGTTGTCAGCACCAAAACAATACAAACGGAGATACAGAAGCAGGGAATTTTCAGGGCGAGCTGGAACTCCAAAACCAGTCATCAGTGATATAAAGGCCTGTACATATTGTGTGACAAGTTCATTATTACCTCTCTAATGAAAACAAGTGTAAGTTTTCTTGACTTATTGGACATCCGAGAGAACATCATAATGTTCTGTGGCATTTCCATCAGAGAAGACCCGCTCCTTCCCGAGCCTTTTCATTAAAAATTGTTGCACTGAGGCAAGTAGCGAGCAATGCAAGGACCCGAGTCACTCGAAAATTGCGCTGAAGACGAGCTAGGGAGTAGGCAGAATTAACGAAAATTTTATCAATAGATGACACTGAAAGCGTCTCAACGTATATGCGATCGGCTGCAAATGATAGATCAGTTTCAATACGTCGGCTACCGTTTGAGTTGCACGTTTGTGTTTGTCCTTGGGATAATTTAGGTTAAGTAGTGTCTAAAGTTAGGGACTTGATGACCTTAGCAGGTAAGTTCCATAAGATTTCACACATATTTGAACATTTGAGTTGCACGTTTCACCATCCGTCCTGTTCAAAGTGATTGACTGCACAAGTTCGTCAGTCAACAGTTGTGTCAGTGTCAGTTAAGTACGCTCATGCACCAGGGCAAGGCGGTACCACAACGGAGTGGAAAAATCGGTTTTTAATTGTCCCGAGAGCAAAGGCGCATAAAAGGCAAAGCGATATCGATTTTTAATTGTTCTCGAGCCAAAAACCGCATAAAAAGGAAAATGACATCAATTTTTAATTCTGAGACTGGCGCAAAACATGATCATACATTTGCTGTCCACCGTTTTCTACCACAAGTTGAAAGCGAGAAACGGCATATTCCACAACATATCGGAGTGTCTTGCGAGGTCACGTTCAGAACGCATTACGCAATGCTTTCCTTCAATTCAGCTACGTTCGTAATTGGAGCACTGAACAGAACAATTCTGAGATAACCCCACGACCCGAAGTTACACGGATTAAGATCCGGTGACCTGCACAGCCAGACTGAAGGGAAGTGATTGCTGATAATTCCATCACTTTCGAAATGCCTCTGCAGCGGTCGCTTCACTGGCTGTGGACCGCATAAGCTGATCACACCCGCACATCCACTGTGGAATGATGCCGGTGCGCAGAGACTCTCGTAGCGTTTACCAGTGACGGTGTAGGTAACAAACAAGACTCGCAGGACCCACCGAGAAAGTAAGACCCTACGAGAAACGATGCCTCCAACCCGCACCACACTGTCATCTTTGCAGAATGACGTGGGACCGGTTGGTGTGCGTGCGGATTTTATGTTGCCTGTATTCTGCAATTCCGCACATTGACTTCTCCTTCGAGGTGGAAAAGGGATTCGTCTGTCCACAAAATGTTTCAGGGCTATTCATTGCCGGCTTTCGCTCGAGCAAGAAGTTCGAGAAGTTCTTGTTGGCCGGTCAGCAGGAAGCAACTCCTGAACATGGGTGATTTTGTGAGGATATCAATGCAAGACGTTTGGTAGGATTTTATACATCGTAGTCGCAAGCATGCCCAATGTTCGGGCAATTTTCGGTGCCCTGCATGCTTGCGCACCACCGCTTGAGACCCCTCCTGCGAACTGTGGCCAGACTGCTTTCCTCCGGCTGCACGTTGCACTTCAAAAGAACCTGTTGTTTTCGAATTTCGTAATCATGTTCTCCAGACCCTCAGTACACATCGGACCAGTGTCTTTTTCCATACTCTCGAACGCCCGGAACTTGTGCGGGGCTGCTGGCGCACAGTCACCGTTCTTGTGAAACAGCTTTTCCAGCAGCGCGCGGTGCTTCGTGGAGACAGTGGTGTCGGGCTCTCGGGCGCGAACTGAGGAACACCCGCGCGTCTGTTGGTGTGCGTGTCCTGACGTTACAGCGCCGTGCATTGCTCAGCTTTTGGTTAAATTTTTTTGTTCCGCGATGCTTCCCCCTCTGTCAATAATACACTGTTCAAATTTGACCTCATTCTGAGTAGTGGTTCTCTGTCTACACAGTTTTGAAATGGGAACTTTAGTTATGGACGCACTGCAAATACATAACAAATACAATTCAGTAGTAATAAGCGGTGACCGTGTTTTATGGACATGCTGTAAATCGATAGTAAGTACAATTTAGTACCATTAAGTGGGCATCGTATTACGAAATCGGCCAGTCACGAGTTTAGAAAAGTGAATGGACCTCATTTGGAACATAGAACATCAGTCGTAGGACATTGGGCAGCTGGCGTAGAGTGCGATGCAGTCGAGTTGGCGTCCGCAGAGGTAATGAAAGCGACGGTAAAACTGTTCGGCTTTAGACAGTTCGGCCTATGATATATATATCTGCCCTCTCCCAGCAGCCACACCGCACTAGTGAAAGTACGTGTGAGGTAGAGTAGTGAGCTACAAGTTTCTGAAAAACTGTGTGGAAACAGTGCACTGAGTACCAGGTGATCGACACATCAACCAGAGACATGCAACACGACGAAAAATGTAAGTACAGAAATGCACATAACCTCTACCCACGAAAGAGTTCTTCACAAATACACAGTAATTTTCTTTGTGGCTACTTTGCAGGTGACACGCTGTCAAAACGAAGAAAAAAGGGCGCAAGAACCGATGTGTAATAATGCAGTTCATTAAGCGATATAATTTTAAGTCGAGCGTCTAAACAAAACGAAGCAAAATGCACATATTGTAATCCTTAGCCCTACAACAGATAAATTATTATAAATTTGATATTGTACTTTACGGAAGTAAAAATTTGACCCACAGAAAATGACACATAGGTATCGAAACATGTCTGGGAAAATATCAAAAAAATAATAATAATTCAATTGTGTTTGCATGAGGCTGAATTTAAAAACAACCCAATTTTAAATCGGAAACACGGAATATCATCGAAAAGAGCTTCCGCAAGAATATGTGATGGTGCCGATTCCGTGTACTTTGTGATTGTTCCTAGATACTGAACGGCCTTCAACACCAGAATCGAGGGTGAATAAAAGTTCGATATGTAAAATAAGTGCCCTGTAGTCAGTATGGCAGAATACCCGATTGTTCAACAGAACTCATTGTCGTACGGTGTCTGAAAGTCGCAGCAGGTCACGGGGACCTAGAGACAGGCGCCGCGCAGTAGGTGACTGGAAACAGAACGACGCCGTGGTTTCAGCCGAAAGCTTCGACAGGCACGGGAAATGATGTAGACTGCTCTACCTGTTCGACAAGTCCGCCGCTGGAGAATGTGTCGGCCAGTGGCATGGAGGGACAGCGCGTTGAGGATTGTTGGAAGCACCGTGCAATATGCGCTAGGTACCTGGAACTTTAAAAAATGGTTCAAATGGCTCTCAGCACTATGGGGCTTAACTTCTAAGGTCATCGGTCCCCTACAACTTAGAACTACTTAAACCTAACTAACCTAAGGACATCACACACATCCATGCCCGAGGCAGGATTCGAACCTGCGACCGTAGCGGTCGCGCGGTTTCCGACTGTAGCGCCTAGAACCGCTCGGACACACCGGCCGGCCTGTTGAACGTATACCGTGCTGCGTCGTCTAAGGATGGTGTTTACGGACATATTGTCCGTGCTGGTGCACCAGAGGATTGCCCAGGCAGCTCTGTGGTCGTGCCGAAGTTCCGTATCCCCGGCTGCCCTCGACTTGTGCGAAAGCGTGGAAGGGCAAGACGAGGGCGTTTAGAAGGCACTCGCTAAGCCGCCGACTGCTTAGCGCCGCGCATGCGAAGCCTCACCGCGAGCCGTGGGAATGGGCGGCCGGCAGTGGAGCGCCACGGGCAGTTCTTGTGGAGTGCCGAGCGACGTGTGCTGCGCTTCTGGCAGCGAGCTCGCAGCTCGGGCATAGCGCCCGCCAGTTTGCGCAAGGCAGCTGCCGCCCTACATCCGAGTCGAGAGCGTTTTTCAGTCCGTCTTGTTGCAATCCCGCTGTCTCTCCACTCGCGTTCACGTCTTCCCATAAATCAGGGCCTCTTTGAACAAGAGCGTCGTCAAGATGTGAGCAGGGTTTGAGGCGTCATGTCACGGACTGCGCGGCCCCTCCTGCCGGCCGTTCGAGTCCTCCCTCGGGCATGGGTGTGTGTGTTGTTCTTAGCGTAAGTTAGTTTAAGTTAATAAAATTTTCTCGGGCTTCCAGGCGCGTCAGGTGGTTAAAATCCCACGAGCTTTCGACCGAGCTCTCCCCGGTCATTGTCAAATGGTAGGACTGATTGCTGTGTCGGCGTGGCCACACTGCTGTCTGTGACGTCACTGGTTCTCTGTTCCTCGCCATATATGGTAATGTTTTCAGTGCGCGTCCGTCGCGCCCGTTTTAACCTCGCGATAGCCGGGTCCCAGACCGTGCTGAGCTGCAAACTTCCGTCCTTGTTGACGGTGTTATCAGAGGTTTTTATTTCAATAGCTTCTTTTATGACGCTGGAAATGGAAGCGGATGTAGATGAAGATGAAATGGGAAATATGATATTGTGTGAAGAGTTTGACAGAGCACTGAAAGACCTGAGTCGAAACAAGGCCCCCGGAGTAGACAACATTCCATTAGAACTACTGATGGCCTTAGTAGAGCCAGTCCTGACAAAACTCTACCATCTGGTGAGCAAGATGTATGAGACAGGCGAAATTCCCTCAGATTTCAAGAAGAAAATAATAATTCCAATCCCAAAGAAAGCAGGTGTTGACAGATGTGAAAATTACCGAACTATCAGCTTAATAAGTCACAGCTGCAAAATACTAACACGAATTCTTTACAGACGAATGGAAAAACTAGTAGAAGCCGACCTCGGGGAAGATCAGTTTGGATTCCGTGGAAATACTGGAACACGTGAGGCAATACTGACCTTACGACTTATCTTAGAAGAAAGATTAAGGAAAGGCAAACCTACGTTTCTAGCATTTGTAGACTTAGAGAAAACTTTTGACAATGTTGACTGGAATACTCTCTTTCAAATTCTGAAGGTGGCAGGGGTAAAATACAGGGAGCGAAAGGCTGTTTACAATTTGTACAGAAAGCAGATGGCAATTATAAGAGTCAAGGGGTATGAAAGGGAAGCAGTGTTTGGGAAGGGAGTGAGACAGGGTTGTAACCTCTCCCCGATACTATTCAATCTGTATATTGAGCAAGCAGTAAAGGAAACAAAAGAAAAATTCTGAGTAGGTATTAAAATCCATGGAGAAGAAATTAAGCCGGCCGCGGTGGTCTAGCGGTTCTAGGCGCTCAGTCCGGAACCGCGCGAGTGCTACGGTCGCAGGTTCGAATCCTGCCTAGGGCATGGATGTGTGTGTTGTCTTAGTTAGGTTTAAGTAGTTCTAACTTCTAGGGTACTGATGACCATAGATGTTAAGTCCCGTAGTGCTCAGAGCCATTTGAACCATTTGAAGAAATAAAAACTTTAAGGTTCGCCGATGACATTGTAATTCTGTCAGAGACAGCAAAGGACTTGGAAGAGCAGTTGAACGGAATGGAGGGAGGATATAAGATGAACATCAACAAAAGCAAAACGAGGATAATGGAATGTAGTCGAGTTAAATCAGGTGATGCTCAGGGAGGTAGATTAGGAAATGAGATGCTTAAAGTCGTAAATGAGTTTTGCTATTTGGGGGAGCAAAATAACTGATGATGGTCGAAGTAGAGAGGATATAAAATGTAGATTGGCAATGGCAAGGAAAGCGTTTCTGAAGAAGAGAAATTTGTTAAAATCGAGTATAGATTTGAGGGACAGGATGTCGTTTCTGAAAGTATTTGTATCGAGTGTAGCCATATATGGAAGTGAAACATGGACGATAAGTAGCTTAGACAAGAAGGGAATAGAAGCTTTCGAAATGTGGTGCTACAGAAGAATGCTGAAGATTAGATGGGTAGATCAGATAACTAATGAGGAGGTATTGAATAGAATTGGGGAGAAGAGGAGCTTGTGGCACAACTTGACTAGATGAAGGGATCGGTTGGTAGGAAATGTTCTGAGACATCGAGGGATCACCAATTTAGTATTGGAGGGAACCGTGGAGGGTAAAAATTGTAGAGGGAGACCAAGAGATACACTAAGCAGATACAGAAGGATGTAGGTTGCAGTAGGTACTGGAAGAAGCTTGCACAGGATAGAGTAACATGGAGAGCTACATCAAACCAGTCTCAGGAATGAAGACCACAACAACAACAAACAACATGACGCTATCCCAAAATCCCTTCGTCTTCATAACGACGGATGTTTCGTCGAATAGAATTCGGTGTCCATTTTCTAAGGCGTGTTCTGCCCCGGTTGATTTTTCTGGATAGCGTAGCCGTAAGCACCTCTCGTGTTCCGTCCGGCGTTGCTCCACCGTGCGTACTGTTTGGCCGACATACTAACAGCCACACTGACGTGGTATCTTGTACACTCCAGGCGTTCTAAGCCCTAGATCGTCCTTCACGGGTCTCATGAGCTGACAAATTTTTGCTGGGGGCCTGAACACCGATGAAATGTTATATCTCTTCAGGAGCCGGCTAATCTTTGCCGACGCTGCACCACAGAAAGGCAAAAACACAAGTTTCTTGCTTTCTTCTTCGGTGGTGTTCTCTTCTCTGTTGGTGTCTCTTGCGTGTCACACCAGATATAGCCTGTGACACCTGTCCGTGGCTGTACCCGTTTTCCCGGAAGACTGGCTCAGTTCTAGTGGCAGACTTTCAGCGTCTGAGACGACTTCAGCACGATGGACGAGGGGATTCAGAACGCCACGTTTTTGTGCCGGATGGTGGTGGCTGAGAGCGTGCAGATACCGATCTGTGTGTGTCGGTTTCCTGTAGATACTGTGGCTGAGGTACCCTTGGTTTTCCGTCGAACGAGGACCTCAAGGAAGGGCAATGCACTATCTGTCTCGACTTTCGTCGTAAACTTGATGTGGCCGTGAATGCTGTTCAGGTGTTCTAAAAATTTTAAGACGTCGCCTTGGACACGGCTCCAGCTAAGCCAAGTTGCTTTTATCGTTACGTCGATGACACTTTTATCATCTGGCTCCATGGTCGTGAAAAACTGGGAGAATTTTTAGAACACCTGAACAGCATGACCTAAGCAGTTTGGTCCCTTAGGAATTCACACACATTTGAACATTTGTGAGTAGGGTTGGGGGAGGGTGGAGGAGGGCTCGTGTTAGTTAGGCGGTCAGTGACGGAATACAGCGTGGCCCATACGTGTGGAACCATCCTTCTAAAGAAAAAAAACAGGCGCTCAAACGGAAATTTTAAGTCAAGTAGTATGAGATAGTAGAGAGAAAGATACTGTGACGCTGTGTTACTAACATGCCCCTCATTGTGGAAGCCACCAGACTAGATACAACTTGTGATTTTCAAGTTGAAAGTGCTCATGTGCCTTATCAGACAGACAGATAATTACGCGAGAAAAGCAGTGGTGTGTTCCATTTGAGCATCGCCTATTGATTGTCAGTTACATGAAACCTGATGCTGTCAGCACAAGCCCAACTTACTGACATTGTCCTGATACTAGGTTCAAATGGTTCTGAGCAGGGACTTAACTTCTAAGGTCATCAGTCCCCTAGAACTTAGAACTACTTAAACCTAACTAACCTAAGGACAGCACACACATCCATGCCAGAGGCAGAATTCGAACCTGCGACCGTAGCGGTCACGCGGTGGTGGTGAAGTTTCTCGCGAAATTCCATGAATCTGGCTCCGTCGCAGACAGACTGGAAACGGGACGAGCGAAAACGGCTACGGATGGAGTAGTATCAACCGCTGTTCCGACGATATTCAGTAAGCTTTCAGAGCGATGTACCTGCCGCACGTCATAGGGAACTGGGAGCAGCCGTCTGTCAATAACGATGATTTTGGTACACGCCTTGGCTAAAATCAATGAGCTATGAGTGAAACGGATAGCAACTGTCTTGCAGTGGGCTGGACAACACGCAGAGCGCAGCCTGTAGGCTTTAGTGACATCAGCGAGGCGGTGCAGTGGTTAGCAAACGAGTCCCATTCGGGAGGACGACGGTTCAGATCCGCGTCCGCCCATCCAGATTGACGTTCTCAGTTATTTTCCTAAATCCCTCCAGTCAAGCGCGACCGCTACGGTCGCAGGTTCGAATCCTGCCTTGGGCATGGATGTGTGTGATGTCCTTCGGTTAGTTAGGTTTTAGTAGTTCTCAGTTCTAGGGGACTTATGACCTCAGAAGTTAAGTCCCTTAGTGCTCAGAGCCATCTGAACCATTTGAAACTCCAGTCAAATGCCGGAACGACTTCTTCGAATGGACATGCCCGATTTCCTTTTCCACCCTTCACACAGTCCGAGGTTGTCCTCCGTCTCTGCCGACTTCGACGTAAACAAGAGGTTACACCCTAATCTACCTTTCTGTCTCCCTTCCTTGGATGTGTTACCACCAGATTTGCCATGTTGCGTAGAAAATCTGACACAACTCGAGAGTGAATAAAGGTATGCTCAAATCGAAGACATCATTGTTTTACTCGTGAAACTCACTACCTATTTGATATGTCACGTGATCCCTTTCCTTTTGAAAATTATGAGTTGCACCTGCTCATACTTCGTTGCTTGTTCGTGAATTTTTGGCCAAAAGCAACACTGACTTGATGCCCCAGACACCATATTCGGCGGTTGTGGCCCTGTCCAGCTTTTTTCTGTTTCCAAACGTAAACAAAATTTCAAAGACCCGTTATTTTACGAGCACAGATGAGATTCAAAATGCATCGTACGGAGAGCTTAAAGCTATCCCGAAGATCGAATAATTTCGAGGATTGGAAAAAGCGCTGGCGTGAGTCTGTACTGCACTGAGGTGACGAAAGTCACGGGATGGCGGTATACACATGTACAGATGGCGGTAATATCGCGCACACGAGGTACAAAAGGGCAGTGCGTTGGCGGAGCTGTCATTTGTACTCACAAGGGAACCTCCCCATCACACCCTCCTCAGATTTAGTTATACGTTGGCACAGTGGATAGGCCTTGAAAAACTGAACACAGATCAATCGAGAAAACAGGAAGAAGATGTGTGGAACTATGAAAAAAATAAGCAAAATATACAAACTGAGTAGTCCATGTGCGGCATAAGCAACGTCAAGGAGTATCTGAGATCGAGAGCGTCGTGGTCTTGTGGTTAGTGTGGGCACCTGCGGAACCAGAGGTCCTTGGTTGAAGACTTCCCTCGAGCGAATATTTTAGTTATTTATTTTCAAACAATTATCAAAGATCAGGCACTCACACATAATCAACTTCGCTCTCCAAAATTCCAGTACATGTTCAGATTTGCTTGGACATATGCAGCATTTGACGGTCTACGCACGGAAAAATTTGAAAACGTTAAAAACATATGTTTTGACAGAGCACAGGTAAAAGTGTGCGACTGTGAAACGGTTGCATTCATTTGTTGCAGTTTATGTGACAAATTCTTGTGATTTCATCAATTTTATGGGAGTGATTATCACATCCACAAGAAAACCTAAATCGGGCAAGGTAGAAGAATCTTTTTACCCATCCGCCAAGTGTAGGTTCGGTGGGTCGACAACATATTCCTGTCATGCCGTCACCAGTGTCGTATAGAATATATCAGACGTGTTTTCCTGTGGAGGAATCGGTTGACCTATGATCCTGCGGTCAAATGTTTTCGGTTCCCATTGAAGAGGCACGTCCTTTCGTCTACTAATCGCACGGTTTTGCGGTGCGGTCGCAAAACACAGACACTAAACTTATTACAGTGAACAAAGACTTCAATGAACGAACGGACAGATCATAACTTTGCGAAAATAAAGAAAGAAAAATTTTTCATACAAGGGAAGACTTGAACCAAGGACCTCTCGTTCCACAGCTACTCACGCTAACCACGGGACTACGGCGCGCTCGAGCTCAGACTCTCCTTGATGTTGCCTATCTTGCGCATGGACTACTCAGTTTGTATATTTTGCTTATTTTTTTCATAGTTCCACGCAACTTCTTCCTGTTTTCTCGATTGATCTGTGTTCAGTTTTTCAAGGCCTATCCACTGTGCCAACTTGTAACTGAATCTGAGGGGGGTGCGATGGGGAGGTTCCCTTGTCAGGTGACTCACGCGAAAAGGTTTCCGACGCGATAACGGCCGCATGAGGAAAATTAACAGAATGCGGAATGACAGTTTGTGCTAGGTGCGCTGGACTTTCCATTTCGGAAATCGTTACTGAATTGAGTATTCTGAGACCCACGGTGTTAAGAGTTTGGCGAGAATACCAAATTGCAGGCATTCTCTCACACCACAGCAGAGAGCAGCGGCATTTATGTAGAATTGTCTGTGCTAACAGTCAAGCAGCACTGCGTGACATAACCGCAGATATCAATGAGGGGCGTACAACAAACTTGTCCCTTAACACAGTCCGGCGAAATATGGCATTAATGGGCCATAGCCTGTGTTAACAGCACGGCATCGTCTACAGCGCCTGTCCTGGGGTGACGACTGGAAACCGTGGCCTGGTCAGCTGAGTCCTGACTTCAGCTGGTAGGGGGCGATGGTATCGTTGGAGTTTCGCGAGGACCCAAGTTGTCAACAAGGCACTGTGCGAGTCGGTGGTGGCTCCATAACGGTGTGGGCTGGGTTTGCATGAAATTGACTCCGTCCTGTGGTTCAACTGAACTAATCATTGACTGGAAAGGGTTTTGTTCGGCTACTTGCAGATCATTTGCAGCCATTATGGATGTCATGTTCCAGTGTGAACTTACGTGGATGACAGTGTGCCATGTCACAGGACCACAACTGTTCGCGATTGGTTCGAAGACCATTTTAGACAATTAAAGCGAATGGTGTGGCCACCCGGACTGCCCAAAATGAATCCCTTCGAACATTTGTGGTCACAGTCGAGAGGTAGGAGGAATCAGAGAGGAGAAAGACTAATTGAGTTCTGCGATAAATTTCAGGTAGGAGTAGCGAATACTCTGTTAAGAATCACAAGAGGAGGAGGTATACTTTGAAAAGGCTCGGTCATACGGGACGATTTCAGTTAGATTACTTTATGGTCCGGCAGGGGTTCGGAAATCAGATACTGCATTGCAAGACATACACAGGAGCAGATATAGACTCAGATTACAATTTCGTAGTGATGAAGAGTAGGCTGAAATTTAAGAGACGATTCAGGAAGAATCAGTGAGCCAAGAAGTGCGTTACGGAAGTACTAAGGAGTTAAGAGATTCTCTTGAAGCGCTCTAGGGCTATAGATACTGCGATAATGAATAGCTCAGTAGGCAACTCAGATGAAGAGAAATGGATATCTCTGAAAAGGGCAGTCAGAGAAGTTGGAAAGAAAAACATAGGTACGAAGAAGGTAGCTGCGAAGAAATTATATGTAGTAGAAGAAATACTTGATCGAAGAAAGAAGGTAGTTCAATAATGTTCAGGGAAATTCAGGAATACAGAAATACAATTCACTTAGGAATGAAATAAATCGGAAGTGCGTGGAAGGTAAGGAGAAATGGCTGGATGAAAAACGCGAAGAAATGGAAAAAGAAATGATGGTCGGAAGGATTGACTCACCATATAGAAAAATGAAAACAACCTTCGGTGAAATTAAAAGCAAGAGTGGTAACACTAAGAGTGTAACGGGAATTCCATTGTTAAATGCAGAGGAGAGAGTTGATAGGTGGACAGAGCCCACTGAAGGCCTCTAAGAGGGAAAGATTTGTCGACGTAATAAAAGAGTCGATATAGAAGAGATAGGGGTTCCCGTATTAGAATCAGAATTTAGAAGAGCTTTGGAAGACTTAAGACTGAATAAGGCAAAACGGATAGCTAACATTCCATCAGAATTTCTAAACTCATTGGGGGAAGTGGCAACAAAACGACGATTCACGTTGGTGCGTAGAATGTATGAGACTGATGATATACCATCGGACCTTCGGAAAAACATTATCCACAAATTTCCGAAGATTGTAGGAACTGACAAGTGCGAGAATTATCGCACAGTCAGCTTAACAATTGATGCATCCAAGTTGCTGACAAGAAAAATACACAGACAAATGGAAAAGAAAATTGAGGATGTGCTAGATCAGGATGAGTTTGACTTTAGGAAAGGTAAAGGTACAAGAGAGCCAGTTCTGACGGCTCTGGGCACTATGGGACTTAACATCTTAGGTCATCAGTCCCCTAGAACTTAGAACTACGTAAACCTAACTAACCTAAGGACAACACACACATCCATGCCCGAGGCAGGATTCGAACCTGCGACCGTAGCAGTCGCGCGGTTCCGGACTGAGCGCCTAGAACCGCGAGACCACCGCGGCCGGCAGCCAGTTCTGACGTTGCGGTTGGTAAGAGAAGCAGGTGTAAAGAAAAATCAAGACACGTTCATAGGATTTGGCGACTTCGAAAAAGCGATCGACAATGTAGAATGGTGCAAGCATATTCTAAATTCCGAGAAAAATAGGAGTAAGCTGTATGGAAAGACGGCCAATATACAATTGTAGAAGAGCCATTAGGGAACAGTAACAGTGGACGACCAAGACTCGGGTTGGAAAGGGTTTAAGATAGGGATGTAGTCTTTTACCTCTACTGTACAATCTGTACGTCGAAGAAGCAATGGTGCAAATAAAAGAAAGGTTCAAGAGTGAAATTCAAATTCAAGGGGAAAGGATATCAATGATAAGATTCGTTGATGACATTGCTGTCCTGAGCGAAAGTGAAGAAGAATTACGTGATCTGCTGAATGGAATGAAGAGTCTGATTAATATAGAAAATGGATTTAGAGTAAATCGAAGAAAGGTGAAAGTAATGAGAAGTAGCAGAAATGAGAACAGCGAGAAACTTTACATCAGGTGATCACGAAGTATATGAACTTAAGGAATTCTGGAGTCTGGGCAGCAAAATAACCCATGACGGACAGAGCAAGGATGACATAAAAAGCAGACTAGCACTGGCAAAAAGGGAATTCGTGACCTAAAGAAATCTATTAGTATCAAATATAGGTCTTAATTTGAAGAAGAAATTTCTGACAGTATACTTTTGGAGCACAGCATTGTATGGTAGAAGATCGTAGGAAAACCGGAACAGAAGAGAATCGAAGCGTTTGAGCAGTGATGCTACAGACTTTAAAGGCACAATTTTAGCCATAGCATGTAAATCTATTTTTCTTTTTTTTTTATCAGAGAACCCTGTTTAATAAAGCATGAAAGCCAATGCAAGTTATCTTGTGCGCGGCCGCATGTGATCGCTGGTGAGAGACAGAAAGGATGTCTAGTCTTTTGTTAATTATGGAATGAAGTCGAGGGAGAGCCTCGTGCGTTAGACTGGCCGCTCTAAATTAAACTCTTTAATTTTATAAAAAGTCACTGCGTACTGCAGGACGCATACTCGCGCATACTAGTAATTCTAAATGTCTCTGAGCACTATGGGACTTAACTGCTGGGGTCATCAGTCCCCTAGAGCTTAGAACTACTTAAACCTAACCAACCTAAGGGGATCACACACATCCATGCCCGAGGCAGGATTCGAACCTGCGACCGTAGCGGTCGCGCGGTTTCAGACTGAAGCACCTAGAACCGCACAGCCACTCCGGCTGGCTACTAGTAATTGTGTAAGGAAATTTCCGCTGCGCACGGACGAGATACCGGCGTGAGGATAATCAACATATCACAAGTGATTAATATTGTATTCCCAATGTAAGTAGCATAGTGCACTTCAGTAATTATAGTTATGATCAACGCTATTGTGATTTCATTATTTGTTTAATCCATGATCCTAAAATTTCAACATTATATGTAAACTGTATTTTCGGTATTTATCTCATTTTAGCTCAGAAATAACGTGGCCCACGAACGTCCTTCTTACGGCGACAAAATTCTCAAAGTATATGTCCGATGCCACCTTATCATGGTTTAAATATATTCACAGATTTTTAAATATTTCCATCCATCTCAATTCAGTTCAACAACAATTAAAATAATATAAATAATTTACAAGAGAAATCTCGAAAATTAGGTGGACTGGTAAGGTATCAGATGGTTTTCCACAGAATCTGCGAGGAAAGATATACCGGGTGATCAAAAAGTCAGTATGAATTTGAAAACTGAATAAATCACGGAATAATGTAGATAGAGAGGTACAAATTGACACACATGCTTGGAATGACATGGGGTTTTATTAGAACCAAAAAAATTCAAACGCTCAAAAAAATGTCCGACAGATGGCGCTTCATTAGATCAGAATAGCAATGATTAGGATTACATAGTAAGACAAAGCAAAGATTATGTTCTTTACAGGAAGTGCTCAATATGTCCACCATCATTCCTCAACAATAGCTGTAGTCGAGGAATAATGTTGTGAACAGCACTGTAAAGCATGTCCGGAGTTATGATCAGGCATTGGCGTCGGATGTTGTCTTTCAGCATCCCTAGAGATGTCGGTCGATCACGATACACTTGCGACTTCACGTAACCCCAGAGCCAATAATCGCACGGACTGAGGTCTTTCGACCTGGGTGGCCAAGCATGACGAAAGTGGCGGCTGAGCATACGATCATCACCAAACGACGCGCGCAAGAGATCTTTCACGCGTCTAGCAATATGGGGTGTTTTTTTCTTTTTGTTCTGATAAAACCACATGTCATTCCATGCATGTGTGTCAATTTTTACCTCTCTATCTACATTATTCCGTCGTTTGTTAAGTTTTCAAATTTATACTGACTTTTTGATCACCCGCTATATAGAAAACGCTGACAAGAAGAAGGGACAGGATGACGGGACATCTGTTAAGACATCATTGTATAATTTACACGGTACTAGAGGGAGCTGTAGAGGCTCAAAACAGCATAGGGAGACAGATTGGAATACGTCCAGCTACTCTGAGACGAAGAGGTTGGCACAGCAGATGAATCTGTGGCGGGCCGCATCAAACCAGTTAGAAGACGGATGACTCAAAGGAAATATCGAGAGGTCAGATCGTGCACAAGATCCTGGCACCGGCAACACTTTCACAGTTATGTAACGACTTCTTGAGTCCACGCCACGTCGTGTTGCTGCACTAGCCCGGGCAAAAGAAGGTGCGACACGATATGAGGATCTGACGTGTCTGCATGAGGCGGACAACATCTACGTAGACGAATAACAAAGATCTTGCCAAAAACAAAAATTCCTGTGTCCTCCTCTCCCCCCCCCCCCCCCCAACCCACACACACCTCGTTTATTCAGATAGTACAGCTTATAATGCCTGATGGAGAATAAGTTTCTTGTGTGATTTTGTCGTCTGGTAAGGGGATTTGTTTCTCGCATCACTTCCACGAATCAGGCGCACCAGACAGTCGCTAGCGCAGTGCAACGAATGCGACATTGGGTTTGCCGAGATGAAGCATATCTGCCACTTTTACGACCTGTTGCTGCTCTGGAGAATGGGGTCCTAAATGTTACAATGCTTGTCATCGAAGATAAAGTTTCAGCTGCGGTAAAGAAATGGAAGCATGGGGACGACATTGCTCACACGGCCACTATGACTCAGTTTTGCAGGGTCAGAGTTGCGGTAGTCCAGCCCCCTGTTCAGATGTTGTCATAATAACGGGTATTACATACGGAGCAACGCTCTCTGCTGAGCTGCAGATCTGCCTGCCACATACAGGGTGGCGCACGAAATGTGTTACCATTTTGTTTTTGAATATAAACTTTATTGTCAATACAATCTGAAAGGAACATATACTACGATGAAGAGCCGTCCATGGAGATTTGTTCTAACTCAGCACATGCTCAATATGTCCACCATTTCGTTTCCTAACTTCCTTCAAACGAACACTGAAGTTAGTGATTACCCTATGGCACATGTTTTCCGCAATTTCACTGCAAGCTTGAAGAATAAGTCTTCTGAGCTCCATTAAATTCCACAGCATCTTGCTACTGCCTTGTCCTTCAACACTCAGCGGTTCATGCAAGATGGAGCAAGGCCACATACTCCAAACACTGTGTTGGAGCTTTTACACGAGCATTTCGACATGCGGATCATTTCACTCTCGTTTCCAGGTGGCTTCAATGACGGACAAAATTGGCCCCCTAATAGTCCAGACCTCAATCCATCTGATTGTTTTCTTTGAGGGTACCTAAAGGAAAAAAATTTTCCCGAAACGTCCACGTGGTTTAATGGAGCGCAGAAGACATATTCTTCAAGCTTGCAGTTAAATTACGGAAGACATGTGCCGTAGGGCAATCACTAACTTCAGTGTTCGTTTTAAGGAAGGTAGGAAACGAAATGGTGGACATATTGAGCATGTGCTGAGTTAAAACAAATCTCCATGGACGGCTCTTCATTGTAGTATATGTTCCTTTCAGATTGTATTGACAATAAAGTTTATATTCAAAAACAAAATGGTAACACATTTCGTGCGCCACCCTGTATTTCGCACTGACATTCTTTGGCTTCGCCAACTTAATTGTTGCCATGGAACCGAACCTGGAGCTCGGTCTGTGCTAAATCTGGGTGTTGACTCGCGTTCTCGTAGTAATTTTCAGTTGTCACAACACGTCCAAATATCCTTTTTTAAACTGACGATAACAGTCAATGGAGGGCTGCAGCAAACCAGTCTTTGGACTGAAGACCACAACAACAATAACAACAACAGAGTATTATTGCGCTTTTTTTTCCCATCAGTCTACTGACTGGTTTGGTGCGGCCCGCCACGAATTCCTTTCCTGTGCTAACCTCTTCATCTCAGAGTAGCACTTACAACCTACGTCCTCAATTATTTGCTTGAAGTATTCCAATCTCTGTCTTCCTCTACAGTCTTTGCCCTCTACAGCTCCCTCTAGTACCATGGAAGTCATTCCCTCATGTCTTAGCAGATGTCCTATCATCCTGTCCCTTCTCCTTATCAGTGTTTTCCACATATTCCTTTCCTCTCCGATTCTGCGTAGAACCTCCTCATTCCTTACCTTATCAGTCCACCTAATTTTCAACATCCGTCTATAGCACCACATCTCAAATGCTTCGATTCTCTTCTGTTCCGGTTTTCCCACAGTCCATGTTTCACTACCATACAATGCTGTACTCCAGACGCACATCCTCAGAAATGTCTTCATCAAATTAAGGCCGGTATTTGATATTAGTAGACTTCTCTTGGCCAGAAATGCCTTTTTTGCCATAGCGAGTCTGCTTTTGATGTCCTCCTTGCTCCGTCCGTCATTGGTTATTTTACTGCCTAGGTAGCAGAATTCCTTAACTTCATTGACTTCGTGACCATCAATCCTGATGTTAAGTTTCTCTCTGTTCTTATTCCTACTACTTCTCATTACCTTCGTCTTTCTCCGATTTACTGTCAAACCATACTGTGTACTCATTAGACTGTTCATTCCGTTCAGCAGATCATTTAACTCTTCTTCACTTTCACTCAGGATAGCAATGTCATCAGCGAATCGTATGATTGATATCCTTTCACCTTGTATTTTAATTCCACTCCTGAACCTTTCTTTTATTTCCATCATTGCTTCCTCGATGTACAGATTGAAGAGTAGGGGCGAAAGGCTACAGCCTTGTCTTACACCCTTCTTAATACGAGCACTTCGTTCTTGATCGTCCACGCTTATTATTCCCTCTTGGTTGTTGTACATATTGTATATGACCCGTCTCTCCCTATAGCTTACCCCTAATTTTTCAGAATCTCGAACAGCTTGCACCATTTTATATTGTCGAACGCTTTTTCCAGGTCGACAAATCCTATGAACGTGTCTTCCGCTTTATTACCGGACGTTAATGTCATAAAAACTTGTGGGCTCCGGAATAAGGCAGACCTCTAAACAGTCATCGCTTTGCAGCTTGTTTGTGGTGAAATAGGTGACCTCACTTAGCAGAATATTAATGTCTTTAAAGAAAAAAATGACAGCGTTTCTCTCCATTTTACATCTAGTATGTGCCACAGTGCCATTACGTGTTAAGCGCAGTTATCAACCAAGTCGAGTCCAGCATGAATCGAGCCGGTGCGTCGAGTCGCCCATTCAGAAGGTAGCAGTTTGCTGGTCGATTCCTGGCCTGCACGGTGGGGCTGAATTGCCGTCGCTATTGCCGTGTTGCAGGTTTTATAAAGTTTTAATGCCTCTGCGGCGCGTAGCAACGGTCGCATCCATTATCGCTGAGGGAATCGGCTCCGAAAATGAAAAATCGCGCAACGTGGACGTGGATTTTGTGTTAGGTAATTGAAAGCAGTACCATATTCTGGAATTATAAACTTGTGATAGTTGTTAGCAGCTCAACAGCACTATCCCGTTTGGAGCCACTAACCTTTGCTTGTCAAAATTTTTGAAAGAAATGGACATCAGAGTGTACAGTAACGAATAATAATCGTTTTACTCTTCACAAGCAAATTTACTGTGTGTGGGGAAGGGTATTTCGTGTAACAGTAAAATTTCTCCTGTTGCATATGATAATACTTCATGTGAGTTACATTTCATTCCTCAAAGCTACCCATTCTTCTTCTACTGTATTTCTTTCCCCCATTCCTGTCAATTGGTCCCTTATGGTCTCCCTGAAACTCTGTACAACATCTGGTTCTTTCAGTTTATCCAGGTCCCATCTCCTTAAATTCCCACCTTTCTGCAGTTTCTTCAGTTTCAATGTACAGTTTATAACCAATAGATTGTGGTCAGAGTCCACATCTGCTCCTGGAAATGTCTTACAATTTAAAACCTGGTTCCTAAATCTCTGTCTTACCATTATATAATCTATCTGAAACCTTCTAGTATCTCCAGGATTCTTCCATGTACACAACCTTCTTCCATGATTCTTGAACCAAGTGTTAGCTATGATTAAGTTATGTTCTGTGCAAAATTCTACCAGACGGCTTCCTCTTTCATTTCTCTCCCCCAATCCATATTAACCCACTACGTCTCCTTCTCTCCCTTTTCCTACTACCGAATTCCAGTCACCCATGACTATTAAATTTTCATCTCCCTTCACTACCTGAATAATTTCTTTTATCTCGTCATACATTTCATCAATTTCTTCATCATCTGCAGAGCTAGTTGGCATATACACTTGTACTATTGTAGTAGGGGTGGGCTTCGTGTCTATCTTGATCACAATAATGCGTTCACTATGCTGTTGGTAGTAGCTTACCCGCACTCCTATTTTTTTATTCATTATTAACCCTACTCCTGCATTACCCTATTTAATTTGGATTTTACAACCCTGTATTCACCTGACCAAAAGTCTTGTTCCTCTTGCCACCGAACTTCACTAATTCCCACTATATCTAACTTTAACCTATCCATTTCCCTTTTTAAATTTTCTAATCTACCTGCCCGATTAAGTGATCTGACATTCCACGCTCCGATCCGTAGAACGCCAGTTTTCTTTCTCCTGATAATGACGTCCTCTTGGGTAGTCCCCGCCCGGAGATACGAATGGGAGACTATTTTACCTCCGGAATATTTTACCCAAGAGGACGCTATCATCATTTAATCATACAGTAAAGCTGCATGACCTCGAAAAAAATTACGGCTGTAGTTTCCCCTTGCTTTCAGCCGTTCGGAGTACCACAACAGCAACGCCGTTTTGGATAGTGTTACAAGACCAGATCAGTCAGTCATCCAGACTGTTGCCCCTGCAACTACTGAAAAGGCTGCTGCCCCTCTTCAGGAACCACACTTTGTATGGCCTCTCAACAGATACCCCTCCGTTGTGGTTGCACCTACGGTACAGCCATCTGTATCGTTGAAGCACGCAAGACTCCCCACCAACGGCAAGGTCCATGGGGAGGACCATCTGTTTGTTCATAGAATTTCCCACCACATTTGAAGTACGTGACGAAAGAGTCTGGGTGTGTCCTCATTGACGTGATCTTCGAGTAGAGCTAAGGAATCATCCAGCGGCACCCGGGTGAAAAGAGACGTGACATCGAAGCTGACTAGTAGATCCTTCTCGTCCAGGCGTAACCCTTGGAATAACTTAACGAATTCGGTCGAGCTGTTGACAAGGTGAGGGCAGTGACCCACGAGTGGCTTTAACGGCTGTGCCAGGTGCTTGGCTACACCACACGTCGGAAAATTTGTGGTGTTCAATACAGGACGTAGTGGGACATTCTCCTTAGGGATCTCGGGAGGCGATGCAGTCACGGTGGTTTTCACCAGATGGAAGTGATGACTCCTGCTCATCATTGTCGAAACACATACTCCTGCTAGATTCTCATCCTCCTCATGCTCCATAGCAGTCTATATCAGTAAAGAATATACGACTCACACAACTATATACAATAAACAATGTCGAATAGCAATATATTACAATTGAACTTAGGTTATTGCTCCATTTCAGCCTCCAACTGTCGCTCAATGTCAGTTAGGTGCCACTCTAATGCTGCAACAGTAGGGTCACAAATTTTATAGACTCTTGTTACGATTTGAATACAGCAAGAGCTATTTTCTGAACGTTCAAACTGCCACACACAATTCGGAGATGTAGTTACATGATGGTAGCATAACCTCTTCAGTTTGCTGCTGCTGTTGTGTTTCACCATCCAACTGCTGCCACTCTAATCTAGAACAATAGTAGAAATGTTATAAGTGCTTGTTACGATTTGAACACATTAATAGATGTTTTCTTAACATTTAAACTAACTCACAGAATGTTGAGATGTAGTTACATGATGGTAGCCTAACCTCATCAGCTTCCAGCTGACTCTCTCTTACTCAGCCAGAACTTTGGGAATTATTGCTGCGATAGCAAGGAAAAACAGGAGCTTTTGTAGCCACTTGTTACGAGAATATATCACAGTCTCGAAAAATTTGAGTACTCTGCTTCGAAATTTTCATAACTGTCGCAATTTGAACTCATAATTTTTTTATAAACACTTTCATGGCAATTGCCCCAAATTTGGAAATTTGTGATAAGTTTCTCAGCTTGTAGCAATCACTGGAGGCGGATACGGAGGGACATGTGGTCGGCACACTGCCCTCCTGGCCGTTGTCCGTTTTCGTTTAGTGTCGCTACTTCTCAGTCAGGTAGGTCCTCAGCTGGCCTCCTAAGGGCTGAGTGCACCCAGCTTGCAAACAGCACTAGGCATACCTGGACGGTGACCCATCCAAGTGCGAGCCAAGCCCGACACTGCTGAACTTAATGTGATCTGACGGGAACCTGTGTTACCCTTTGCGATGACGCCGTTGGCGTTTTATTGGAAATTTCCATTAGGTATACTATCATCTAATGCATGTCGCGGTTGAAGTCATAATAATACGTTTATTACCTTCCCTATTATACCTTCACAGAAATGTATTATGATTACATGAAGCAAGCAGGGGCCACATAATTTTTCCAGCCCCCGGCCCTGGTGTTAACTATCGTTTTTACATATTTAGAACAAGTTTCTATTCATCACAGCAAATAGAATTACTAAGTCATCGAGTGTCTTGCTACCGTCACTGAATGATGATAGTTTCCCGTTTTATGCTGCGTCATCAGTAGACAGACGCAGACTGCTGTTCAACCTATACGTCAGTTTTTGTATGTGTAAATAGAACAAGAGCGATCCTGTTACAGCCTTGCGTTTCTTATTTTCGTCAGTGGGCAAGTTCCTTTTTTCACTATTCTGACTTTTCGTTCGCGATACTAAGAGCAGTGTTGAAAACTGCTACACTACTGGCCATTAAGATTGCTACCCCAAGAAGAAATGCAGATGATAAACGGGTATTCATTGGACAAATATATTATACTAGAACTGACATGTGATTACATTTTCACGCAATTTGGGTGCATAGATCCTGAGAAATCAGTACCCAGAACAACAGCCTCTGGCTGTAATAACGGCCTTCATACGCCTGGCCATGGAGTCAAACAGAGCTTGGATGGTGTGTACAGGTACAGCTGCCCATGCACCTTCAACACGGTACCACAGTTCATCACGAGTAGTGACTGGCGTATTGTGACGAGCCAGTTGCTCGGCCACCATTGAGCAGACGTTTTCAGTTGGTGAGAGATCTGGAGAATGTGCTGGCCAGGGTAGCAGTCTAACATTTTCTGTATCCAGAAAGGCCCCTACAGGACCTGCAACATGCGGTCTTGCATTATCCTGCTGAAATGTAGGGTTTCGCAGGAATCGAATGAAGGGTAGAGCCACGGGTCGTAACATATCTGAAATGTAACGTCCACCGTTGAAAGTGCCGTCAATGAGAACAAGAGGTGACCGAGACGTGTAACCAATGGCACCCCATACCATCACGCCGGGTGATACGCCAGTATGGCGATGACGAATACACACTTTCAATGTCCGTTCAGCGCGATGTCGCCAAACACGGATGCGACCATCATGATGCTGTAAACAGAACCTGGATTCATCCGAAAAAATGACGTTTTGCCATTCGTGAACCCAGGTTCGTCGTTGAGTACACCATCGCAGGCGCTCCTGTCTGTGATGCAGCGTCAAGGGTAACCGCAGCCATGGTCTCCGAGCTGATAGTCCATGCTGCTGCGAACGTCGTCGAACTGTTCGTGCAGATGGTTGTCGTCTTGCAAACGTCCGCATCTGTTGACTCATGGATCGAGACGTGGCTGCACGATCCATTCCAGCCATGCAGATAAGATGCCTGTCATCTCGACTGCTTGTGATACGAGGCCGTTGGGATCCGTAACGGCGTTCCATATTACCGTGCTGAACCCACCGATTCCATATTCTGCTAACAGTGATTGAATCTCGACCAACACGAGCAGCAATGTCGCGATACGATAAACCGCAATCGCGATAGGCTACAATCCGACCTTTATCAAAGTCGGAAACATGCTGGTACGTATTTCTCTTCCTTACACGAGGCGTCACCGCAACGTTTCACCAGGCAACACTGGTCAACTGCTGTTTGTGTATGAGAAATCGGTTGGAAACTTTCCTCATGTCAGCACGTTGTAGGTGTCGCCACCGCCGCCAAGCTTGTGTGAATGGTCTGAAAAGCTAATCATTTGCATATCACAGCATCTTCTTCCTGTCGGTTAAAGTTCGCGTCTGTAGCACGTCATCTTCGTGGTGTAGCAATTTTAATGGGCAGTAGCGTTATTTATCTACCGTGCTTGTTGACTTTTGAACAGTGACTGCCGCCTGCTTCTATAAGTGAGCGGCACGCAGCACCGTAATTGTCACAGCGCTCGTCTGTGGAGAGCAGATGATGCAGATCGTTTGCACTGCCGGAACCTCTCGACCGGCGCGTGACTGGCCGCTTACGTCACGGTCGGTTGTGAGCAGAGCGCGGCGCGCCGAGGCGCCGGCGCTTGACCGTTTTAAATGCGAGTGTTTGCGTATGCCGCGCTCTGCGGGCAAAAACCGCTGCACCGCACCAGCTGCCCACTATTTTCGTGTAACTTACGGATATAGCACGCCGGCGCCTGTCAGTCCCTGCAGCCAGTGGCAGAACTGTCCGACATGTCACAACTTCTCTCCTGATTTCTCCTTCACTCTGTTGGCGTTCACACTTCTCCTATTTCCCGGCGACGTGTGGCTAGATTAATGTTCCCATCGACACTACTGCAATGTGGCTGCAGTACGCGGCCATCGTTCAGTTCGGCTCTGCGATGTTGCGAATGTAGTAAGGTACTGTTGGTAGTTGCTGAGATAGCGACGAGGTGTTGCCGATATGGTCCGTTAAGCTTGGAGAATCGGTATGCATGCATCCAAAACGCCACGCTTAAAACAGGATTTTCCGATGCTCTTACCTCGGTTTCTGTTGGTGAAAAAAAAGATAGGATCAAGTATTTTCGATAGCCCTTCGGCCAAAAACCATTTGTATACCGAACGGAAGGATCGCCTTTGTGTCACTCTCCTACACTACAGGGTCAAAGTATGAGCATTACGCACTTCCTCCTGCTTAGCCAAGCGGAGCAGATTGGGTCGCTCTTTGTCCGTATGATGTGATCTACGGTGGACTTGATGGGTTTCTTGAGGCACCACTAATTCATGGCTGGTTCATCGGAAAACTCCACAAAAACTATTTTATACTGTATCTTCGCCGTCACCAGCGGACCAAAACCTAGCCGTGGAGACGGAGACGGAATGCGCAGCTAATGGTTAAAAATTGTAAGATATATTCCTAAGCACCAGGTCTCGAACAACCTTGGTACTTTATTGATGTCTTTATCCGTGTCCAAGTTGCATAGAATCAGACTTACCCTACGTGTTCAAGTAAAATCCGACATGAGGCCAAAACGTAATCCATAAAGTGATGCAGCACTGAGAAATATGCTTTATGGTGTCTCCCGTTATCATCCAGGAACCACACCTTCTAGCGCTGAAGGACATGAAAAATTGTTTTGCACGTAAAATCCGGTCTGAGTTGTAAAATTAATCTTCCTTTATTTCAGTTTCACAGAAGTAAACTATCTAACTTTTTCCAAAACTGTTAAGGTTTTCGTGGCCACTTATTGACAGATTACGTGTTGGCTTCTGTTCAAATGGCTCTGAGAACTATGGGACTTAACTTCTTTGGTCATCAGTCCCCTAGAACTTAGAACTACTTAAACCTAATTAACCTAAGGACATCAAACACATCCATTCCCGAGGCAGGATTCGAACCTGCGACCGTAGTGGTCGCGCGGTTCCAGACTGTAGCGCCTAGAACCGCTCGGTCACTTAGGCCGGCCGGTTGCCTTCTGTCTCGGGTTATTTGGCCGAGATTTGTTTAATGATTTTTGTAACGTTTCGACAGCGCGAATGTGTGGCATCGTCAAAGCTTCAAGCAGCATTGGTGGTAGGGAACCTGAGTTGCAAGGGGACAAGCGTGGCGGAAATGACCACTAGAAAACCCTTGGATGTTGGCGTGCCAGATACATGTAATCTGCAGCCGTGAGCTCGAGTCCAGTCCAGCACCAGCAGTGGAGGGTGAAACTTTGAAAATGCCAGCCACTCGTGCTGACGAAACGTCCAGGCAATCACTGAGGGTGGGATTATTGGTAGCTGAGAGCTCCCATGTCAGGCGCGTTACGGGGTCCCTTACGGACATGGCTGCCAAGGAGAGGAAGAAAGCCAATGTGCACTCCGTGTGCATACCGGGTGGAATCGCTCCAGACGTGGAACGGGTTCTTCCGGATGGCGTGAGGAGCACAGGGTGTAACCACCTGCAGGTGGTGGCTCACGTCGGTACCAATGATATGTGTCGCTTTGGATCGGAAGAGATTCTCTCTGGTTTCGAGCGTCTATCAGTCTTGCTTGCGAGATGAATGCAGAGCTGCAAATGGTGGCAGCATAGTCGACAGGGCCGATTACGGACCTCTGGTAAAGAGCCGAGTGGAGGGTCTGAATCAGAGGCTCAGACGGTTCTGCGATTGTGTAGGGTGCAGATTCCTCGACTTGCTCCATAGGTTGGTTGGATTTCGGACCCCTCTAAATAGGTCAGGAGTCCACTACACGCAGGAGGCGGCTACACGTGTAGCAGGGGCTGCGTGGCGGGGTCTGGGCGGGTTTTTAGGATAGAGGGTGTTAGGGAAACACAAAAAGGGCTTCATTTCCAAAGGGTGCAGATCGAACACAGGAAGAAGGTAAATACAGGAACCGTCCATATAAGAGCTGTAAATTATCGTAGCTGTGCTGGAAAGGTACCAATTGCTAATAGAAAGCACTGACGCTCAAATCGTAAGCTGGCTAAAGCCGGAGGTAAGTTCAGCCGAAATATTTGCGAAGGATAGTGGAAACACAGATGGCGGTGGCGTGTTTCTTGCCTTTGGAAATAGTTTATTTTGTAGCGAATTTGAGGTAGATAGTTCCTGTGAGTTAGTATGGATAGCGGACATTCTTGGCAACTGGAGTAAAATAGTAACTGGATCCTTTTACCGATCTCCCAACTCAGATGGTACAACTGCTGAAACGTTCAAAGAAAACTTGAGTGATTTCAAACACGTACCCAATAAATACAGTTATAGTTGGTGGTGACTTCAATTTATCCTCGACATGTTGGCGAAAATACGTGTTTAAATCTGAAAGTAAGCATAAAAAATGGTCCGAAATTGTGATAAACGCATTCTCTGAAAATTATTCTAGCAGTTAGTTGCTGAGCCAACTCGAATTGTAAGCGGTTGTGAAAACACACTTGAGCTCTTAGCAAGAAATAATCCTGAGCTAATAACGAGCATAAAAACGGATACAGGGATTAGTGAACACAGGACAGCAACGGATCTACGATATTTTCGAACCGGGGCGACAACTTGATAGTAGCCCCCCCCCCCTCCCCCTCCGCTCCTCGAGAGTTTGAGATAGGACGTCAAAAATTTTAAAAAGTCGATTTTTCAAAAATGTTCGAGGAAATGTAAAACATGTGATCCGGTCTTAAGCGTGTCAAAAAAGTGCAATGCCACTCCTCTTCACACAGCAGCATTCTTGTATCGCCCATCACTGTATTTCGCTCTGTGGAATTCAAACATGTATATTTTGTGAAACTTCCTGGCAGATTAAAACTGTGTGCCCGACCAAGACTCGAACTCGAGTCCGGCACACAGTTTTAATCTGCCAGGAAGTTTCATATCAGCGCACACTCCGCTGCAGAGTGAAAATCTCATTCTCGATGTATATTTTGTAATTGAAGCCATCAAACCTATCTACAGGACAGTGGAAGTTAAAATGTCCTGTGGTGCCTCTCCTGCTCCTAGTCGGCAGGTTTCGCATCCTGTCCTTTTTTTTTTTTTAAAAAAAAAAAAAACACAGTTAATATTGGGTGGGGATATTTGCGACCGGGGGAATAAGAACTCTTCAGAATATTTGCACTCTTTGCTGCCTACTGGCTAATAACTTTCTCTTTTGTGTGACATTAAAATTAAATATAAGAAACATAAAACCTGTAAAAACAAGAGACAAACAAGACAGTGGACATTTCTCTTTAACACAATACAGGTTCCATAATCCTGCAGAAAATCGACGTAAATGATATGGGCCTTTCTTGAATATTGAAGTGACCCGTGCAATTTTCCAATCTTTGGATATGGATCTTTCGTCGAGCGAGCGGTTGTATGCGATTCCTAAGCATGGAGATATTGCATCAGCATACTCTGAAAGGAATCCAACTATTATACAGTTTGGACTGGAAGATTTGCTTTTATTCTTTTAAATTCCTTCACTACTTCAAATGTTCAAAAGTGTATGAATTCCTAAGGGACCAAACTGCTTAGGTCATCGGTCCACAGACTTACACACTACTTAAACTAAGCTAAACTAACCTATGCTAAGAACAACACACAAAGTCTTGCCCGAGGAAAGACTCGAACCTCCGGCGGGAGGGTCCGCGCAGTTCGTGACATGACGCCTCAAACCGCGCGGCCACTCCGCGCGGCGCTTCACTACTCAGAGGACATCTACTTTTAAGTTAGCCATGGTGCCAGCTGTTCTTGATTCGAATTCTGGAATATTTACTTCGTACTGTTTGGCGAAGGAATTTCGGAAGGCTGTGTTTAGTAACTCTGCTCTAGCAGTACTATCATCAATAGTATTTCCTTTGTTGGCGCGCTGAGAAGGCATTGATTGTCTCTTGCCGCTAGCATACTTTAAATATGAGCAGAATCTCTCTGGATTTTCTGCCACGTTTCGAGACAAAGTTTCGTTGTGAAAACTATCATAAGTATCTCGTATTGAAGTCCGCGCTAAATTCGAGCTTCTGTAAAAGATCGCCTGTCTTGGAGATTTTGCGTTCGTTCAAATTTGGCATGCTTTTTTCGTTGTTTCTCCAACATTGTTCTGACCCATTTTGTGCACCAAGGGGGATTAGCTCCTTCGTTTGTTAATTTACTTGGTAGAAATCTCTCAATTTCTTTAAATTCAAGCCACATCTGGTCTACACTGGCGGTACATTGTTAATTTTGAAGGAGTGGAGACTGTCTCTCAAGAAGGCGCCAAGTGAATTTTTATTATCTGCTTTTCGGAATAGGTATATTTTTCGTTTATTTTTGGAGGATTTGGGAGCTACAATATTCAGTCTCGCTACAACAACCCTGTGTCAGGCCAGTATCTCGGGGGGAGGGGGGGGGGGGGAGGGGGGAGGCAAACTGGGGTATCTGCCCCGGGCGGCAATTTCAGGGGACGCCAAATTCGTACTCTTGAAGAAAAAAAACCTTGTTTCAGAAAGCACCTTGTTTCAGAAAGCACCTATCATCCAGCGCACTTTAGTCTGTTGATTATTCACATGATTTTGAAACGTATCCCTATTGATTTTTGAACACATTCTAAGTTGATTTCTGAACGAATCATAAGTTGATGTTGATGCGTGAATAGTGTTCATGATGTCTCTGGCGGGGGAATCTCCGTCGCGTCTAGAAATGAAAAACTTTTCGGCAGACAAAGGGGGACGGGGCTATACGAGCTGAGCCGAATAAATCCGAACGGGTGAATGCCAATCGCTGTTTGTTTATGTGGTTAACTGGGTGTGCGAATGATCAGCGTTGTTATACTTATTAGCGAAATCCATAGATTCAGATAACCAGAGTGGAAATAAACGACTAACAGGTAAGAAAAATTACACATTACCTTCTCGGCGTATTCAAGAAAATTTTTGCTAGATCGCCACACTACCAGTTGAACAGCCCCCTGCTAGCAGTCGCTTTAAGTTCTATTTTCTGATAGCGCGTAAAACGCATTGAACGATAATGTAATAACGCCTAACCGAAGAATAACCGAGGGATAACTGCACCTTTGATTCTGGCAGTGTTAGTGAAGTTAAACGGAGTCTATTGACACATACTCAACACAGATTTAGAAAACATTGTTCTTGTGAAACACAACTAGCTCTTTACTCACAGGAAGTGTTGAGTCGTATCGACGAAGAATTTCAAGTTGATTCCGTATGTCTAGATTTCCAGGGGGCTTGTGACATCGTACCGCCGTTACGGCTTATAATCAAATAGCGTGCTTGTGGAATACTGTCTCAGTTATGCGACTGGATTCATGATTTCCTGTCAGAGAGGTCACAGTTCGTAGTAACTGACAGAAAGTCATCGAGTAAAAGAGAAGTGATTTCTGGCGTTCCACATGATAGTGTTACGGGCGCTCTACTGTTCCTTATGTTTATAAACTATTTAGGAGACAATCTGAGCAGCCATCTTAGGTTATTTGCAGATGATGCTGTCGTTTGTCGCCTAATAAAATCATAAGAAGACCAAAACCAACTGCAAAATAATTTAGATAGGATAGCTGTATGTTGCAAAAATTGTCAATTGACCCTAAATAATGAAAAGTGTGAGGTCATTCACGTGAGTGCTAAAAGGAATCCATTAAATTTCGGTTACGTGATAAATCAATGAAATGCAAAAGCAGTAAATTCAACTAAACACTTACGAATTGCAGTTAAGAACAAATTAAATTGGAAAGAACACACAGAAAATGTTGTGGTTCAAAAATGGTTCAAATGGCTCTGAGCACTATGGGACTCAACTGCTGAGGTCATTAGTCCCCTAGAACTTAGAACTAATTAAACCTAACTAACCTAAGGACATCACAAACATCCATGCCCGAGGCAGGATTCGAACCTGCGACCGTAGCGGTCTTGCGGTTCCAGACTGCAGCGCCTTTAACCGCACGGCCACTTCGGCCGGCAAAATGTTGTGGGGAAGGCGAACGAAACAGTCTGTTTTACTGGCAGAAGACTTAGAATATGGAACAGATCTACTAAAGGGGTTCCCTTCACTACTCTTCACAGTCCTCTTTGTAGTACCATTGGGCCGTGTGGGATACTTACCAGATAAGATTAGCGGGTACATCGGGAAAGTTCAAAGAAGAGCAGCACTTTTGTAGTATCGAGAAACAGGGAAGGGAGTGTCACTGACCACTGACTTAATACAGGATTTGGGGTGGACATCATTAAAACAAGGTGTTTCTCATTGCGACGGAATCTTCTCAAGAAATTTCAATCACCAACTTTCTACTCCAAATTCGAAAATGTTTTGTTGACGGCGATCTACTTGTGGAGAAAAGTCAGCATAATAAAATACGGAAAATCAGAGCTCGCGCGGAAGGATATAGCTGTTTGTTGTTCCTCGCGCTGTTCGAGACTGGAATAGTAGCGAATTACTGTATTATTCAAAATTCTGAATTACTGTGGAGGTGGTAGATACTTACGTGTGACTTGCAGTGTAGCCATGTAGATGTAGCTGAGTGACATTCCCTGCTGCAACAGGGAATAGAATGGAACCAGCGGAAAAATGCTCCTAGCGCAACACAAAAAATGCGAATATGTTCCTGTTTATTTAAACGGCTGTGACTGAAAGGTGGGATACCAGCCGCCTCGTTCTACCATGCTCAGCACCTTTAAAATTTTCCCACAAATTTTGGTACGTGAACATATCACGCTTTTCTAAGCTGAGTGAGAAGAAGACACTGGCAGTGGCAAAGTGATGGAAAAGTAATAAATATTGGAAGTTAGTAGAAAGTGGTTGTAGCATAGAAAGAGCGAAGGAGACAATGGCAATGTGGGGAAGGGACGCCGTGGCAGTGGAACATAGATGACAGTGGCAGAACAGTGCTAGGAAAAGAGTGAAGAAGAGAGTGCCAAGGGGCGTGGGGAATAAAGAACGTGGGTGAGAACCAGCGATAATGAGAGACAAAATATATGACAATGACAACTAGAAAGAGAGAGATTGTTACTGTGAGAAGAGAGAGCAGCGGTAGGAAGAAAATAATGAGATAGTAGTAGTAAGAGGGAGCAAGAGGGAGGCAGTGACAGCGAGAATAAATAGTAGTACAGTAGAACCCCTCCAATCCGACCTTGGATGGTCCGTCACGCCGGTTAGTCCGACCATGCTGAGGCTCGCGAGCCTGTGCCGACTTGTCACTGACTGGACGCCTGTCGGGCCATTGTTGCGGTGTCTATCGCTGTGCATATTGTTATACTGCACGTTATTGTGCAGATTTATCCTTTGTTGGGATTAAAAATCGTCGTTGTTTGCTTTATTCCGTGTTCTCTACAGTGCGTATTACTGTAGATTCATTGTGTGTACAGTTTTTTTTTCTACATGTCTGGGTTCAAACGTAAACACGTAACTCTTTCACTAAATGAAAAATTAGCAGTGTTACAAACACTGGACGAAGGAGAATCGCTCCAAAAAATTGCAAAGGAACTGAATGTGGGTGTTACGACAATTAAGGATTGGAGGAAGAATAGGAAAGACATTGAATCCTATACAGTTACGATTGATGGTGAAAACACTCTGAAGAATCGCAAAACATTAAAAAAGCGTGAACTTGAACTGCTTGATAACGCATTGTGGATGTGGTTTTGTGAAGAAAGAAGCAAAAGAACTCCAATATCCGGGCCAATTCTCAAAGAAAAAGCGATAGTTTTGCACAAAAAACTGGAAGCCGAAAGTAAATTTGCTGCCAGTGGAAGCTGGATTGATCGTTGGAAAACTCGTCATGGTGTCCGATTTGTTTCTATTTCCGGTGAAAAACTGTCTGCCGATGCAGCAGCTGCTAAGCAGTTTTCTGTTAAGTTTCAAGAAATTGTAGAAGAAAATGAACTGGTACCCTGCCAAGTGTATGACATCGACGAGACAGGGCTGAACTTCAAAATGTTGCCAACAAAAACGCTCGCAGCTTCAAATGAATCAGTGGTTGGAACGAAACTTATAAAAGATAGAATAACAGTCGTTCCTTGTAGCAACGCAGATGGTACCCACAAGCTCCCCTTGTTCGTCATTGACAAATCTAAGAAGCCAAGGGCATTCAAAAATATCAACTTATCTTCCTTGCCAGTTTATTGCCGCAATCAAAAATCTGCTTGGATGGATTGCAACCTTTTTAAATCCTGGTTTTTCGAAGAGTTTGTGCCATCGTTCGAAAAAGACTTGAAGCAAAAAAATCTGCTTGTTCGTGCTCTACTGCTTTAGGATAGCGCACCATCACATCCATCTGAGCAAGATTTGCTGAAAGGGGACATACAAGCTCTCTTTTTGCCTCCTAATGTGAGCTCACTCATCCAACCAATGGATCAGGGCGTTATCGAATGGTTAAAAAGGCGATATCGCAGAAAGTATATCAGCTCAGTCTTGGAAAAATCTGAAGGAGGTCATATCTTATTTGAGGCAATGAAATCCCTGAATATCAAAGATGCTATCTATACAATCGCTGCAGCATGGGATGAACTGAAACCTGACACACTTGGGAAATCGTGACTGAAAATGAGCATACCGAAGATTAGCAAAACAACGACGGACTGGAAATCGTTGAAGATGTACCAACTCTGGAGCCGAATGTCCCTGCCAATGAAACTGAAGAGTGGATCAACGAATGTGACAAAGACTGTGACACTTTTGAAGAGCTCAATGACGACCAGATTGTTGCCGCTGTTAGCCAGGAAACTGTAAATGAGGACTCGGACGGCGAAGACGAACCCCCCCACCACCCGGATTTCACACAACGACGCAAAAAACGCTTTTGACATCGCCCTTCAATACATCGAACAGAATCCAACTTCAACTCCAATGGACGTTTTGTGGATTAAAAAATGGAGGGACATTGCAGCTAAATCTAGAATAACATCTGCTAAACAAAAATGTATCACTGACTTTTTTTCCAAGTAATTTGTTTTCGTTTTTACTGTAAAAACAATGCGTACAGTATAACCATTTCTTAGTTTCTACTTACAGTAGTTTATTTCTTTGTATAAAAATCCTTTTTTATATAAACAGTGGTATAAACATTTTTTAGTTTACAGTATATATCGTTTATACGTTATTAAGTGCAGTACAGTACTATAATTTATCGTTTTACCTTTTAAAACCAATACATATTACAGTGTGTGTAGACGTTTTTTAGTTAATATATCGTTTAATACTGTGTAAAAAACATCTTTTTATATTACTGTAGACGTCTTTTAATTCTTAAATCGTTTAATTTTTTGTGCTTAATGTCTTTTTATATTTTTTCCATTAAAGATTAGATTTTTCGGATAATCCGACCTTTTTTTTCGTTCCGACCATGGTCCCGGTCCCGAAGGTGACGGATTAGAGGGGTTCTACTGTAGTAGAACAAAATGGAGGAGGCTGTGGCTGTGAGGCAGGATACGACGACAGAGAGACAAACAGAGAACTACAATGAGATGGGTTGAGTGAGTGAGACAGGGCAGTTGTGTGTCGTATGTGAACGTACAGCGATGGACTAGGGATGTGAGTTATTTACGGTTAGGAGTGAGGTGCATGTTAAAAAAGAGCGTGAATGTGTTTGCATGCCAAGTCTTTGAAAATGTTAAAAATGTGCTGAGGAAGGTAGAGTGAGGTAGCTGGTACCAGCTTCTCAGCCAGGTTCAGTCAAATAAACAGGAACATATAGGCTTGCAGCATGCCGCTCTGCCATCTCTGTTAGAATTATTATCGGCAGCGTCTGCCGGTCCCTGCAGATTCGCTTCTGATTTGCCCATATTTTCGTTGTTAAAGTGCGTTCACACGAGCCGTATTTCACGGCGTTGTGTGGCCGCAGAAGTTTTGCCGTCGACAAAGTGATTGCAGAGCGCGCTGTTTTGCGGTATGGCTCGTCGATACAGCGAATGTAGAAAGTTACTGCAGCTGGATGCCGATATATGGCTGAGGTGTGTTGCCGATGTGATCCACCGAGCATGCGGAGTATTTCGTACGGTCAGGCGAGGTAGCTGTGTCCCTGTGTGTAAATGCCTCCCTCTCGCTCTCAGCCGGGCTTCCTCTTTCTCAGGCCGACAGCGCCGGAGTGCCAAGTCACGCAGAGAGCCCGCATGCAGGGGCTGGACAAGAATATGAAATCACAGAGAGAGGTGCATGCTGGAAGATAAATGCAGATGCTATCCGAGCCTGCAGGTTGCGTTTGGCTGCGAAAGACACCCTATATGCGTCGCTAGTGTCAGTCATTTTGAGAACAGTGCTCTGTGGAGTTGTGAGCGCTTCAGATAGGAACTGATTGAATTCGAACGTCCACAAATTGTTGGTGCTCCTGTGGCGGGGGCTTCCGTAACCGAGGTAGCCGAAGTGCTTGATATTTCGCGAGGTGCAGTATCGAAGGTTTATACCCCGCGCGAAGAAAGCCGGAAGACATCTTCCGCTAAGTGACAACGCGGACGAAACTGTGTGTTGAGTGATAGGGACAGATGGTCGTTGGAGAGGATTGTGACGAAAAATTAGGGGACGACGGTAGAGATGGGCAAACTCGTTCATTCTTGGGAACTAGCTCACTGGTGATCGCTCTTTTTTGGGAACCGTTCGTTTTTACTCGTTCACGGTTTTTTGTGCTTGGTATATGGTTCTTAAGAAAAATTGAAAATAAGTTGCATAGGTGACTGAAGATGGAAGGCGCCAAGAGGGGGCACTTGCCTCTCCCCTGGAGTACCGGGTTTTTATTTATAACAGAATTCTGACACACTTGTAATTTTCGTGCAAAACATCTGGTTTAGCTAACTGTAGCGTTATGTGGCTGCTCGCAGTGAAATAATACAAGGTGGCGCACGAAAAACCGGCTCCGAGTACAGACTGCTTGCCAATTACGCACGATTTGTTGACCGCTACGAGCAGAGTAGATAAACATGTAATAATTAGGCAGTGAAGACATAACAAATAAGCTAATGCAATCAACAACTCCGAAACAATAGGTGACGACTGGTAAGCGAAAGTGAGCAGTCTAGTACTCGGGGCCGAGTTTTCCCGCGCCACCCTGTACCAATGAAATAATATTGTAGGAGTTATCGTATTCTCTTTACAAAATGTGACAGCATACACTCGATGACGAAGCGCGCCATTCATTCGCTTGTAAATCGGTCTGCCTTCCACAACAATGAACATGCTCTTTTGCCTTGGATCAAAACAAATACGGAAAATGATCACTCGTGTGTGCCGTGCCGACGTCCTTTGCGTATGTAAAAACAAAAAATCTTGCCTTTTTACAGGTATTTCTTCTGCTGTTTATCGAAATAGTGAAGTACGCTGATACGCCGTTTTGTTATCAGAAAAGATGAAACATATGACGTCATTTTTATGTACTTTACGTAATTATAAAATACATTTTAATTACCGGTCGTGGACGCTGAATAGAATACGAAAAAAAAACCAGAAGTTCATTCAAAAAAGGTTTGAAACAGATCTAGAATGGGCGTGCTAAGTGAACGAAACGAGCAACAACAAGTCGATACTTAACTGGCAGTGGAAGTGCGACGAGTGGCCACGCGAAGGTGGGGCGAATCCGGCCCAGCGAGAGCGAGACAGACGGGAGCGAGACCGACCTGCCGTTTGCCGTTCCCGGGAAATGTAAGTAGAAAGCCACGACCGAAAGGAACAGTGAGAGACCCTTCCTTAGAATTCGTTCCTCGCTCGTTCCGTTCATCTTGGTGAACCGTTCCTTTGGACCCGTTAGTTCGCGAACGATCCATCTCTGGACGACGGCTTCAGAAGTCACTGCAGAACTGTACGTCGCACTCGCGGACCCTAGTCAGCATCAAAATAACAGAAGGGAGCTTCGTAAGTTGAGAACAGTAGGACGAGCTGGAATTCCAGAACCACACCTTAGTGATGCAAAACATGTAACTGGAAAACGAGGTCTTGAGGTCAAAAACTTGGACTATAGAGCCATGAGAGAAAGTCACTTTGCCGGATGAATCCTTTTTCAACTTACGGCCGACTGTACTTCGCAAGAGTCAAACATGGCGGCGGTTCGGTGAAGATCTGGGCAGCAATACGGTGGTATTCTATGGGTACCATGGTTACTCTGCAAGGCAGCGTTACTGCCACGGATTATGTGACCATTTAGGCTGGTCAGGACCATCCCGTGGTACAGTGTTTGCTTCCTAGTGCTGATGCTGTGCTCCAAGGCGACAGGGCAGCTGTTCACACAGCTCACCTCTTCCAGGACTGGTTTTGTGTGCAGGAAATGAACTGTCCTATCCCCCCTTGTCACCATAGTCACCAAATCTCAATATTATTAAGCCTTTGTGGCCTACTTTGGAGAAAAGGCTGCGTGTTCGCTGTCCACTTCAGAGATTGTTACGTGAGATTGCCATTATGTTGCAAGAAGAGTGATACAACATTCACTTGGAAACCATACAGGACGTATGCTTAAGCATTCCGAGAGGGCTGGAAGCTCTTTTGAATGTCAACGACTTCCATCACCGTATTAGACATGGTGAAGTGTTTTCGGTATTTCCATATTTGCGTCTACCCCTCCAGGCTCTCTGAAGTCAAGTAATCTGAGCTGTGAAATATCAGTTTTCCGCTTCAGTTCAAACATTTTTGCACGTACGCCGATTTGTTTGTTGTCTCCAGGAACGTACAAGTGGACAAACGAAAGAACCATGGATTTCAAAAAATGGTTCAAATAGGCTGAGCACTATGGGACTTATCAGCTGAAATCATTAGTCCCCTAGAACTTAGAACTACTTCAACCTAACTAACCTAAGAATATCACACACATCCATGCCCGAGGCAGCACGGTACCATGGGTTTCGCAAGTGTGATACATCTACGATGAGAGCTATGGAACTCGGAGAGTAATACATACAGAGACCAAAATTTGAAAAACGACCTTCTCGCTGCTACTGCCGCATTGGAAACTCTGCAGGAGTTTGCCTTGTATGTAGCTTTTAAGAAGTCTGAAATTTTTACAAACTTCGTCACGCCTGTTTCCGTATTCACGAGGAAACAACTTGCCAACTCCCTTTTTTCGATTACGGTCTTTTTTCCTCATCCCCTAAGTTCGGTCGTTCATATAGGGTAATTCAACTGCACCTGCAGATGGGTTTTATGCAACCCATAACGCCTTGAAAAACCACGCACGAGATTTTCATACTCTCTCATTCGCTACGCGTGAACTATTAGTCCTACAGAAAAAACGAACAATAGGAAATTTAACGTAGTTGACCTTTGTACTGGGATATGTTTTCGCTAGAGGCCAAGTGTCCTGCAAATGCGTTTTAAATTTCCTACAAAAAGGCTCTATTCACTTTTTTCTGTCCGAATAATAGTTTGTGCATAGCGAGCGAAAGAATATAGAAACCTCTTGTATGGTTTTTGAAGGCGTTGCGGACAGCATAAAACCCGTAGGTAGGGGAAGCTGAATCACCCGATAGATCTCAATTACGAAATTCATTTTCTCACACTGTGGTGATTAATTGCAGTGAAATATCAACAAACATTTGACTGCTTTTTTCAAACTTACCATAGTGAATTTCTTGTGTGCTTCTGCCAAAGCCCTGAAAACTTCTATTACCAACAGGCTTATCGGTGAGGAGTGCGTTTTAAGAGGAGGCCCAAAAGCAGGAGCCAACGGCCTTGCCGCGGTGGTAACACCGGTTCCCGTCAGATCATCGAAGTTAAGCGCTCTCGGGATGGGCTACCACTTGGATGGGTGATCATCCGATCGGCCGAGCGCTGTTGGTAAGCGGGGTGCACTCAGCCCTTGTGAGGCAAACTGAGGAGCTTCTTAATTGAGAAGTAGCGGCACCGGTCTCGGAAACTGATATACGGCCGAGAGAGCGGTGTGCTGACCACTTGCCCCTCCATATCGGCATCTAGTGACGGCTGTGAGCTGAGGATGACACGGCGGCCATGTAAGAAAGCTGTTTAGGATTTCTTATTGGTAACGCCACGTAGCGCTCTGTGTGAGAATCACTGGCTGTGCTGTGTGCAGTCTGTGTCTAGTTTGCATTGTTGTCTGCCATTGTAGTGTTGGGCAGCGGCAGCTGGACGTGAACAGCGCGTAGCGTTGCGCAGTTGGAGGTGAGCCGCCAGCAGTGGTGGATGTGGGGAGAGAGATGGCGGAGTTTTGTAATTTGTCATGAACTGCTGTATTTATATATGATGATATCAAGGTAAATACATTGTTTGTTCTCTATTAATATCTTTCATTTGCTGACTATCCCTATCAGAAGTTAGTGCCTTCAGTAGTTTGAATCTTTTATTTAGCTGGCAGTAGTGGCGCTTGCTGCATTGCAGTAGTGGGAGAAACGAAGATTATTGTGAGGTAAGTGATTTAGTGATTTGTGAAAGGTATAGTTTAATGTTAGTCAGGGCCATTCTTTTGTAGGGCTTTTTGAAAGTCAGATTGCGTTGCGCTAACAAAATATTGTGTGTCAGTTTAAGCACAGTCATGTAAAATTGTTCTAAGGGGACGTTTCAGCCCCTCCATATCGGCATCTAGTGACGGCTGTGAGCTGAGGATGACACGGCGGCCGGTCGGTAGCGTTGGGCCTTCATGGCTTGTTCGGGAGGAGTTTAGTTTTTAGTCTAAAAGCAAGAGCTGCGCACTCACTTCCACCAGCTCACTGTCGCCCATTTCGCAGCAGTACTGTAGGCCGAGTAAACAGATGTGTCCCGGGAATGTATAACCGCAAACATTGTGTGTAATACCGGGCACCAGTGTTGACTAACACGCGGCTGCACTTCGTGTGGCCGGGGACTGTGCCGGGCACCGTTGGCAGTTCGTATGGCTCTCCGAAACCTATCTTTTGTCTCCTTTTATGTCGGGCTCTAATGCGTGGCTATCTTGCTCGCATGTCCGCCATTTGGACAACGTGTGGCAGAGGGTACCACTTCTGTTAACTCTACCACACAGCCCCCACTTCCCCCCCCCCCCCCCCCCTCCCCCTTCGCCACCACCCATTTTCCTGTTCCATTCTGGAATGTTGAGTGTCTATAAGCATCTCTATGGGTTAAATTCTCTGATTTTATCGTCGTGGTCATTTCGCGACACGTCTTTCGTGGAAAGTAATATGTTACCGGAGCTTTCGTAGATTCCATCGTGTCGATAGTGCAACAGTAAACATCTTCATGCTGTACAATGCTTTGCTTGCACACTCTTCCACTGGAGTTACTTGAGCACCTGAATGAATCCTGGTAAGCGTTCCACATCGATGAGCAGTGCTCAAGAATAGACGGAACGAGTGTTTTGCAAGCCACTTATTTCGTGAATGAATTACGTTTCCTCCTTATGGTTGTTCCATTGGACCTCAACGTGGCATCTGCTTTTCCTGCAGTTTGTTTTATGTGGCCAGTCCACTTTAGATAGCTCCGTACGCTTACAAAGAAGTATTTACTTTTTCCAGTTGGTACTTTTCCACTGATTTACCGGGAATAGCGTAATCGAACAGTAGTAGATCTCTTCGCTTATTGCCGGCCGGAGTGGCCCAGCGGTTCTAGGCGCTACAGTCTGGCGCCGCGTGACCGCTACGGTCGCAGGTTCGAATCCTGCCTCGGGCATGGATGTGTGTGATGTCCTTAGGTTTAAGTAGTTCTAAGTTCTAGGGGACTGATGAGCTCAGATGTTAAGTCCCATAGTGCTCAGAGCCATTTTTTTTCTTCGCTTATTGATACGCAGTGCAATACGTTTATCTGCGTCGAGGGTCAAGCACCAGTCCGTGTCGCAACACTGGTGTAGGCGGTAGCGTTCACCCCCAATCAGCTTCGCGGAGCATCCGGCTTCATCCACTAGATCGTATACAGTGTACCCATAAAAGAATCTCCCAGTTATAAGTTTCAACAATACCAGCTGTAAGGGCCGTAGAGTGTTCATTCAAGGCCACAAGTAAAGAGTAACTCGTTTACCCCTTGCAGCGTAACATACGCAATATAGTGCCTTTTCAGCGTAAAGTGTTGTGTGTTCTGCAGTTTGCAAAGAGTAAATCTGAAATTTCCGTTCAGCGTTCGTTTGTTGTAAATTTTGTCATTCATTATGCAACAAAAACATACGCTGATGATATCGGTATTTCAAACCGAGAGGCTGTGTTTATGTGTGTGTGTGGGCGGGGGGGGGGGGGGGGGGGACCGAAAGGGTATGAAGTGGATGTTGAGAGCATCTTACCTTTGCATTCGTTAGAAGGCTTCCCGGGAAGCAAGTCTTGACCTTCAAGTGGCACAGAAGACAGTGTGGAACGTTTACACATGTATCCATACCGGCTGCTACAGTTGGAACATGCTGTAAAGCCAGATGACTGTGTTGCACGCTGTAACTTTGCAAGTGGATAGGGGGAGCAGGAAAATTATTTTGTTGATCTAAGTCGGAACGTAAATACGCATAATGTTCGATATCTGAGGATCACAACATCCTCATGAACTATTAGAATATGAAAGAGATTCCGCAAAATTAAACGTTTTCTGCACTGTGTCCCTTTTTTTTTTTCTCTCTTCGATGAAGCTACCATAAGAGGGGTGGCTTATATGGATGGTTCAAATGGTTCTGACCACTATGGGGCTTAACTTCTGAGGTCATCAGTCCCTTAAACCTAACTAACCTAAGGACATCGCACACATCCATGCCCGTTGCAGGATTCGTACCTGTGACCGTAGCGGTCGCGGGGTTCCAGGCTGTAGCGCCTAGAACCGCTCGGCCACTCCGGCCGGCTTATATGGATGTTTTCCAAGAATGACTCATCTGTCAATTCGAAGGTGAACTTGGAAACTATTCGGCAACGAGATAAAGACTCTCCCCATTATGAGATTTTCACTCTGCAGCGGCAAAGGTCCCGAGTTCGAGTCTCGGTCGGGCACACAGTTTTAATCTGCCAGGAAGTTTCACTCTCTCCATTGCCATCTCTTTGTGCGAGAGTGGTTGAGCGCCGAAATCCTTGACGTCTGGGTCGCTCGTAATGGCAGCACTTTTCATGTGGCCTCCACGTTCACCTGACCTGAGTCTATGGCATTTTTTCGTTTGGGGCTTTATAAAATATCAAGTCTGCGTCCCGCAATTACTTAATAATTTGCCACAGTTGCGACCGTCGAAATAGTCTACACAGCTGTCGATTTCGTCCCATTCAGAACGACAGGCGAACTTGGGGCGGTGCGGGATACTTATATGTTTAACAATTTTTGTAAAATTAGAAACACAAGAAGCACTTGTTAACGGTATAAAAAAGTTATCTCGTAATGTATCCCAACGTACCTTACTTGAGAATCATTTAAAACTGTGGTTAACTTATTTATTTTTTGGAAGAAATGTTTGCGTATTGCCCATTCTGTCATATTCGCGAAACAGAAAGGGATTAGGTAATTTTTTGTGAAACTGTTGCATAAACGCTAAATTATTAGGAATACCATCTTAAAACTAAGACTCTAAGACACTAACAGTTTAGACGAGGGAACAACGTACCTCAAAAAATAATTGTTAATACTAAGAAAATATTTTAATGGCATATTGAAGAACTACACTTATTTTTAATACTTAATACCAGTTTACTGTTACGTTGTTGAATCCCATCGGTCGTGCGACAGATGTACGTGTTGTATTTTGTGGCCTACGGGTATACAATTAATAATTTTTGTAACTCAGTCCTGCCCGGATAGACAAGATTTTTTGTAAAATCTGTGGGGAAAGTCATTTCTTTCTGCCAGTTGATAGGCTAATGTCGTGACGGTGAGGTGTTTCATCGTTAGACCAAAGAGTCTGATCTCCATTGACTTCGCGTATGCTACCAGTTCGTCTTCTTGTTGTGCTGTGAACACATTTTTAAATTTTCCATTTGATTTCTCAACTCTGTAGTTGGGATTGTTCGTAGCTTTACGAAGGTATCTTTCCAACGTCGATTTGGGTACGTTAAAACCCTTAGAAGCATGCAAAATTCCCATTCCAGAAGATAAAACGGCTGATACTGCCATTTCTATTGATCTGACATACCAAAAACTGAAGGGGAGGAACGGGATTGTTCTTAGCTTAACGATCTTTCCAACGTCAATTTGGGTACGTTAAAATCTTTAGAAGCATGTAAAACTCCCAGTCCAGAAGATAAAACGGCTGATACTGCCATTTCTATCGATCTGACATGCCAAAAAATGGAGAGGAAGGGACCCTACTCCATTCATCTACAGGTGCACATTTCAGGTTAACAACTTTTATCGACACTAATTGTCTCTAATAACTCACAGATGTAAACATACCATATAGCCACTAAAGCGAATGGCGTGTACTTAAAGATTACATGCCATTTAAGGGTGTACGATTAACAGTTAACGGCCTATCTTTCGGTGAAATTCGCCAAACGTTATAAAAACGCAACTGGAAACGCGAAGAACACCAGTTCACAAACAATTCGCGCTCCAAACCAAGTCAAAATGGCTGTCGCACTTTCCCTTCCAGTCAGAGTCATAGTTACATATCACTGCAATAGGTCGCAGCATGCCGCAGACTTGAAGACAGCGCCACCCCGTTGTGCCCCGCTGTTCCGTACTGCCCCGAGTTGTGCTGCAGTTTTATGTAGTGAGACAGCGTTAGTTGTAAGTAGCGGGCGGGAAGTTGTTGTCCGCGAGGGACTGAGCAGTGTAGTAAGTAGGTTGTCACGTGATGTCGCTGTGGGCAGCTGAAAACGTTGTGGTCGATGCCATCCTGCGCGCCAGTCACATGGGCTTGAGTCAGCCAGCTGTGCCAGTGAGAAGCATCCGTGGTTAAGGCGGAGATAAAACTTGGCGACCAGGAACTCCAACGGAGTACCACGGCCGTGTAGGGAGTCCTTGTAGTATGTCTACATAACGTCTTTGTCCCATAGTGGATAGCAGTGTTGGCGCGAACTTCGTCAATTCATTGCCCCTTGTATCGTGGGGGACATTCCGTTGCAGACGCCATCAAACCGTCTACCGTCTCCAGGATACTGCACCTACGAGCCGAGCCGGCCGGTGTGGCCGAGCGGTTCTAGGCGCTTCAGTCTGGAACGGCGAGACCGCTACCGTCGCAGGTTCGAATCCTCCCTCGGGCATGGGTGTGTGTGATGTCCTTAGGTTAGTTAGGTTTAAGTAGTTCTAAGTTCTAGGGGACTGATGACCTCAGATGTTAAGTCCCATTGTCCTCAGAGCCATTTGAACCATTTTGAACCGCTTTAAAAGTCTGTCACGTCACGCACGTGTTTTGTATGTACTGGAAGCTTGCTGCTCATTGAACCGGCAGAGTAACGCACGCTTTTCTGTGCTACACTTTTCTGTGCTACATCCGGGTACGTGTTGGTCAAGTGTAAGTGGTTTTCTCTCCAGGGTTAGAATTCTGAGACGCTCGAACAAAGGCCTAGGCATACAGGTAATTGACAAAAATATGGAAACAACAGGAACGCGACACATTACTGATGTCTAATACATTGTAGGAGACCCGTTGGCATTCAAAGCAGCTTTCAGTCGTCTCGGAATGTATAAATACACGTCCTGTATTGGTGTTGATGGAAGTTTTGTACCATTCTTCCTGCAAAATAGTGACAGCTTGGGGTATCGTCTGTAGGCGGATAGCGATGACGCGTCCTTCTCTAGAAAGTAGACCACAAAGGCTCAATAATGTGGATATCTGGTGACTGCGGCGGCCACGAGACGATACAATTCGTTATCGTGTTATGTCCGCAGCTCGTGGTCGTGCGGTAGCGTTCTCACTTCCCGCGTCCGGATGTCCGGGTTCGATTCCCGGCGGGGTCAGGCATTTTCTCTGCCTCGTGATGACTGGGTGTTGTGTGATGTCCTTAGGTTGGTTGGGTTTAAGTAGTTCGAAGTTCTAGGGGACTGATTACGTCAGCAGTTAAGTCCCATAGTGCTCAATGCCATTTTGAACCTACGAGCCGATATCCCGGAATTCCGTCCGTACTTCAACTGCTAACCGCAAAGTAATTACTATTGCGGACATCCGCAAAAACACAAGCGGGTATGCACACACACAGGTTTTTATGCGCACAGTCTCTATTACTGCGTATTCAGAGTGAGGTGGCTAAGACAGGCTACCACATATACATCCAGAATGAATAAATGTAGCGAGAGGCGGTTTTCGCCAAGATACGGCGGACGGTATGGAGAATTTCCTGACTTAGCAAGTAATTTTTTCATTTATGGTCGTCGAATTGCGACACAGACTTTTTTTCTAATCGCATTATATACTTAGCATCAAAATAACAGCACCTGAGACCACTGTCTCGCCGTCGGGAAAATAGGTTCTACAAACGTCTGCCCTGTTATAGCAGATGTGAGCAAACTCGTAACTCAGGTATGGTGCTTGTGTTTGCCTGTGCGCTTGAAGGCTTCATTCTGTGTTCTGCTGTTGTAGTCATCAGGTAACTTGCTCGTAGAGCTGTTGTGATATTCACAATGTATACGACAGACGAAAAAGTGAGTACTGTTTATGGGGAATGTTACTAAACCATTAGACAGTGGCGTGCTTGTATGCTGAATAATATCCTGGTCGTGCCAAGTATTCATGATATGTCTTTGCAGACATTGTAACAAATCATTCTAGGAACTGGAAGTGTGGAGAATAAAATTCGCCAAGCAAATGATGAAAGAAATTAAACTAACATTTTGGCAGCAGTAACACACCATGCAAATGTCACTAAGCGGCATCTTGGAAGTTCCAGTGGGATCAACCAAACGAGTTTTCTACGAACACTATGTTCCATCTCATTTCATTCTCTTGACATTTCGCTGATCTACAGCTTCATGGTATTGACCTCCAAAACTTGTTACAGTTCTCACACTGCTGTGTACGAAAGGTGCTAAGTGATGTGGCATATCTATGCAAAATTTTGTTTAAGGAAGAAGCGTCATTTACAAACAATGAGTAAGTCAATCTTCGCAATATGAACTAATCGTCAGTTGAAAATGCACGGTGACTCAAAGAAGTGGAGAAAAACAACGCTCTTGGTCTATAAACGTTTGGTGCGTGATTTTCAAGATCCGCATCAGTGGTCCCTGTTTTATTGATGGCAATTTAAATACACTCAAGTATCTCGAGTTCCTATGATGTGCTGCTGCCGCAGTTATTGGAAGGCATCCCGCTGGACATAAGGAAGTGAAGTTGGTAGCGACAAGACGTATGTCCCTCTCATTTTGCACATGTGATGACAGACCCTCTTAAGAGAACATTTGGAGACCATTTGGAACCGTCGTTCAGAAAACGCAAAATGGACAGCAAACACGCCAGACTTAACACTTTCATACTCATATCTGTGCAGAAGCTTAAACAAGCGGTCTATCAGGAAAATCTGACAAGGTATGACATTCCTTGTAACACGGGCTTGTGCTGCCTTTAACTCCAGACGAAATTCAATATGCAGTATTGTTTCTCCAGAATCACGTGGTAGCGTGTAGCTGTGACCAAGGTCAACACCTTGAGCTCCTAGTATGACAGCAGGGATAATAAGCACACGAACCGTAGCTGAGTTATGTGCTTGCTTACATCGGAAACGTCTTTCAGATGCCACAAAAGAAAGTATATAGTTCCATTAGAGAAAAACAAAGTGGGTGTCGTAATGTAGGGACTATAAACGATAAAAATTACGTCCGAACGTCAGGAAATTCGCCATATTGACCGCTGTAGCTTGGCGAAAATTGCATCTCGATATGTTTATTGATTCTTGATATACACTGACGGAAAAGAAATCGCATCACCAAGAAGGAGTTGTGCAACGTAAAAGAAAATTGGTAAGCGTGTTTCTACATCTGGAAGATGACATCTATTCAGATATCGTGCTAGCGGCACTATGAGGATGCAAGTTAGGTTTGCTCAAATACACAGGTTGCCCTGAGTGTGGGTTACCGTTCAGATTGGACGTGGTGAACTGATGTTATGAAGAATGCCTTTAAGGCGACAAAGACGCCATTCTCAACACCTCACTGAGTTTGAACGAGGTAATGCATTAGGGTTACGAGAAGCTGGATGTTCCTTCTGCGATAGTGTAGAAAGAAGTGTAGGCACCGTACATGATTCCTGGCAGCGGCGGTCACTAGAATGTACGGATCGCAAGAAGACGGGGCTCTGGACGGGCACGCTGCACTACTGAGAGGGAAAACCATCATGTTTGGCCTATGGCTCTGCAGCATCGTACTCCCAACAGCTGCAGCGGCAGTACGGGCAGCACTTGGCAGCACAGTGGCACAGCGAACTGTTACAAATCGGTTACTCACAGACACCTCAGAGCCAGACGCACTGTAGTGTACAGTCCACTGACCATTTGCGACGTGAACGGTGTCAAGCGCGGACTCACCGGAGGACATGGGGGAGGTCTGCTGTGTGTTTTGATGAAAGCTGGTTCTGTCTCGGTGCCGGTGGTGGCCGTGTGTTGGTTGGGAAGAGTCGAGTTGAGCGCCTGCAACCGACCTGTCTTTGTGCTACACACACTGGACCTGCACGTGAAGTTACAGGCTGGCATGCAATTTCGTATGACCACTCTCGTGGTTACCCCACGCACCCTGACTACAAATCTGTTTGTCAATGCCTTGATTCGACCTGTTGTGCTGCCATTCATGAACAGTATTTCAGGAGGTGTTTTCCAGCAGGATAACGCTCGCCCACGTACCGCTGTTGTAACGACGCACGCTCTACAGAGTGTCGAAATGTTGGCTGGGTCTGCCCAATTACCAGAGAATCGAGCACATGGGATTTCATCGGACGACAACTCCACCTCGTCCACGACCAGCATTAACCGTCCCTGTATTGACTGACCATGTGCAACAGGTATGGAACTCCGTCGCACGAACTAACATCTGGCAGCTATGCAATGCAATGCATGCATGTTTGCGTGGTGCATTCAACATTTTGGCAGTTATATGGTTATTAATGTATCAGTATTTCAAACTTGCAATGACTTGTCTCACACAGTATCACATTAACCTGTGATGCTGCAGTGTTAATCACTTAAATATACACATCAAAAAAAGTTTTGTATCACCTCGATTCCAAGAGTTCCGAAATCTGTACAGAAAATTGGAATAGAGATCAACTTATACATCATTTCCGCCCCTTTTAATGCTCATGGAAAGCACACATTGCATGTTGTACCACCATACAGCGAGACCTTCAGATGTGGTGGTCCAGATTGCTGTAGATACCGGTACCCCTAATACCCAGTAGCACGTCCTCTTGCATTGGTGCATGCCTGTATTTGTCGTGGCATACCATTCACAAGTTCATCAGGGCACTCTTAGTCCAGATTGTCCCACTCCTCAACGGCGATTCTGCATAGATCCCTCAGAGTGGTTGGTGGGTCACGTCGTCCATAAACAGCCCTTTTCAGTCTGTCGCAAATATGTTCGATAGGGTTCATGTCAAGAGAACATGCTGGCCACTCTAGTCGGGCGATGTCGTTATCCTGAAGGAAGTCATTCACAAGATGTGCACGATGGGGGTGCGAATTGTCATCCGTGAAGACGAATGCGTCGCCAATATGCTGCCGATATAGCATTCACGTATCGTACAGGAATTACGGCGCCTTTCATGGCCACCAGCGGCGTACGTCAGCCCTACATAATGCACCCCGAAACAGCAGGAAACTTCCACCTTGCTGCACACGCTGGACAGTGTCTAAGGCGTTCAGCCTGACCGGGTTGCCTCCAAATACGTCTCTGACGATTGTCTGATTGAAGGCATATGCGACACTCGTCAGTGAAGAGAACGTGATGTCAATCTTTAGCGGTCCATTCGGCATGTTGTTGGGCCCATATGTACCGCGCTGCATGGAGTTGCGGTTGCAATGATGGATCTCGCCATGGACTTCGGGAGTGAAATTGCACGTCATGCAGCCTATTGCGTACAGTTTGACACGTAACACAACATCCTGTGTCTGCATGAGAAGCATTATTCAACATGGTGTCGTTGCTGTCAGCGTTCCTCCGAGTCATAATCCGTAGGTAGCGGTCATCCACTGCAGTAGTAGCCCTTGAGCGGCCTGAGCGAGGCATGTCACCGACAATTCCTGTCTATCTCCTCCAGGTCCGAACAACATCGCTCTGGTTCATTCCGAGGCGCCTGGACACTCCCCTTGTTGAGAGCCCTTCCCGGCACAAAGTAACAATGCGGTCGCGATCAAACCTCATTATTGACCGTCTAGGCATGGTTGAACGACAGACAACATGAACCGTGTATCTCCTTCCTGTTGGATTGACTGTAACTGATCGGCTGTCGGACTCCCACCGTCTAATAGGCGCTGCTCATGCACGGTTGGTTACATCTTTGGATGAGTTTAGTGATATCTCTGAACAGTCAAAGGGACTGTGTCTATGATACAATATCCACAATCGACGTCTGTCTTCAGGAGTTCTGGGAATCAGGGTGATGCAAAACACAAGACGCAGACTGTCCGGTATTAAAGTAGGACACACTACCATTAGCCAAGTAAGTGAGTTTAAATATCTCGGAAGCACAATAACTGAAGAACTTGAGATGTCACCAGGAGGTGAAAACTCGAATTGCCATAGCGAAGGAGGCATTCAACAGAAAGAGGAGACTCTTATGTGGCAAATTAGATAAAGGACTAAGGAAGATGCTTGGCAAATGTTTCGTCAAGAGTGTGGCACTATATGGGGCAGAAACATGGACGCTGAGACGAGAGGATGAAAAAAGGTTAGAAGCATTTGAGATGTGGATGTGGAGGAGAATGGAGAGAATAAGCTGGATGGAAACAGTGAGTAATGAAAGAGTATTGGAAAGGGTTGGTGAGAGAAGATGTCAGCTGAAGGTTGTAAGAGAAAGGAAAAAGAACTGGTTGGGACATTCATTGAGAAGGGAGTGCTTGCTAGTACATGCTCTGGAAGTATTGGTTTGTGTGAGAAAACAGAGAGGAAGAAGGAGATACATGATGATAGACGACATAAAGGGAAGAGGAAATTATGAAGACCTGAAGAGGATGGCAAAAGACTGGACAGCCTGGAGAACTGCTATGTGAAAACCTGCCCTTAGGCAGAACACTGATGATGACGATGATGATGATGATGATTATGATGATGATCGGCTGTCGGACCCCCTCCGTCTAATAGGCGCTGCTCATGCATGGTTGTTTACATATTTGGATGAGTTTAGTGAGATCTCTGAACAGTCAAAGGGACTGTGTCAGTGATACAATATCCACAGTCGACGTCTGTCTTCAGGAATTCTGGGAATCGGGGTGATGCAAAACTTTTTTTGATGTGTGCGTGTTACCTACATAAATGTATTCCCGAAATTTCATTGCTCTACGTCAGTTATTTCTTTGCTTTGGGTTTTTTCCGTCAGTGTATTTAGGGTTGCTGGCTTAGCTGCCTCGCCTTGTGTACTACTGCGTATCTGCAGCGTGTGCAGTCCTGCGCAGACCCTGCCACGCCCTTCGGTCGGAACCCCGAGCAGCGTGGAGTGCGAGCGTCAGCCATCTGTTGCCACTCGACGCTGCACTGTAGCTGCCTGCCCCCCTCGAGTTCCTCCATTCGCCCGAGTGTTTTTATCCGAACTGTTTTGTTCCGAGACGACGCCTCTTCGCTGCTATTTGATGGTGAGAGGCACGGGGTATATAAAGTTATCGAACACTCCCCTTAGCAAACAGCCGCTAATGATGGCTCCTGAAACAAAGATGGTGGGAGGCTGACGGGTGCCTGGGACGCGGGGAGATGCAGGACGGACTGCAGGGATACGTGCGCAGCACATCACAGCCGACGTCGCGTGGCCCGCCGAATGGGTGCACTTCCGATGTCGGTCTGACGGAGGCCCTCTTCAGTCCGACTGCAGAGGAGAAGAGCGGGAGAAGGTTGCTCAGCACTTTGGTTTGTAGCTACCGACGTGAAAACCTTTAACGATGATGGTGAGGTGGTTTTGGCGAGCACTCGCCCACTCCTGGAATGTGGATGTAGGCTTTATATTCA